>NC_088099.1:76783652-78192819 GCF_036370855.1 Dromaius novaehollandiae | reverse complement strand
TAACGCTAACCCTAACCCTAACCGCCTTTTGCCTTCTGCCTTCTGCCTTTTGCCTTTGCGTAACCCTAACCCTAACCATAACCCTAACCCTAACCCTAACCCTAACCGCCAATTGCCTTTTGCCTTTTGCCTTTGCGTAACCCTAACCCTAACCATAAACCTAACCCTAACCGTAACCCTAATCACCTTTTGCCTTTTGCCATTGCCTAACCCTAACCCTAACCCTAACCGCCAATTGCCTTTTGCCTTTTGCCTTTGCGTAACCCTAACCCTAACCCTAACCCTAACCCTAACCCTAACCCTAACCCTAACCGCCAATGGCCTTTTGCCTTTTGCCTTTGCGTAACCCTAACCCTAACCCTAACCCTAACCGCCTTTTGCCTTCTGCCTTCTGCCTTTTCCCTTTGCTTAAGCCTAACCCTAACCCTAACCCTAACCCTAACCCTAACCCTAACCCTCACCCTCACCCTCACCCTCACCCTCACCCTCACCCTCACCTTAACAGCTTTTTGCCTTTTGTCATTGTGTTACCTTAACCCTAACCCTAACCCTAACCCTAACCCTAACCCTAACCCTAACCCTAACCCTAAACCTAATCGCCTTTTACCTTTTGCCCTTTGCCTTTTCCCTTTGCCCTTTGCCTTTTGCCTTTTGCCTTTGCGTAACCCTAACCCTAACCCTAGCCCTAGCCCTAACCCTAACCGCCAATTGCTTATTGCCTTTTGCCTAACCCTAACCCTAACCCTAACCCTAGCCCTAGCCCTAACCCTAACAGCCTTTTGCCTTTTGCCTTTTGTGTAACCCTAACCCTAACCCTAACCCTAACCCTAACCCTAACCGCCTTTTGCCTTCTGCCTTCTGCCTTTTCACTTTGCGTAACCCTAACCCTAACCCTAACTCTAACCCTAACCCTAACCGCCTTTTGCCTTTTGGCTTTTGCTATTGCGTAACCCTAACCCTAACCCTAACCCTAACCGCCAGTTGCCTATTGCCTTTTGCCTTTGCGTAACCCTAACCCTAACCCTAACCCTAACCGCCAATGGCCTTTTGTCTCTGGGCTTTTGCCTTTGCGTAACCCTAACCCTAACTGCCTTTTGCCTTTGCGTAACCCTAACCCCCTTTTACCCTTTCCCTCTTGCCTTTGCGTAACCCTAACCCTAACCCTAACCCTAACCGCCTTTTGCCTTCTGCCTTCTGCCTTTTCCCTTTCCCTAACCCTAACCCTAACCCTAACCCTAACCGCCAATTGCCTTTTGCCTTTTGCCTTTGCGTAACCCTAACCCTAACCCAAACCCTAACCCTAACCGCCAATGGCCTTTTGCCTTTTCCCTTTTGCCTTTTACCTTTGCGTTACCCTAAACCTAACCCTAACCCTAAGCGCCTTTTGCCTTTTGCCCTTTGCCCTTTGCCTTTTTCCTTTGTGTAACCTTAACCCTAACTGCCAATTGCCTTTTGCCTTTTGCCTTTGTGTAAGCCTAACCCTAATCTTAACCCTAACTGCCTTTTGCCTTTTGCCTTTTGCCTTATGCCTTTTGCATAACCCTAACCCTAACCGCCAATTGCCTTTTGCCTTTTCCTTTGCGTAACCCTAACCCTAACCCTAACTGCCATTTGCCTTCTGCCTTCTGCCTTTTGCCTTTGCGTAACCCTAACCCTAATCCTAACCCTAACCCTAACCCTAACCCTAACCCTCACCCTAATCGCCTTTTGCATTTTGCCTTTTGCCGTTGCGTAACCCTAACCCTAACCCTAACCCTAATCCTAACCGCCTTTTGCCTTTTGCCTTTTGCCTTTGCGTAACCCTAACCCTAACCCTAACCCTAACCCTAACCCTAAACGCCTTTTGCCTTCTGCCTTCTGCCTTTTCCCTTTGCGTAACCCTAACCCTAACCCTAACCCTAACCCTAACCCTAACCCTAACCCTAACCCTCACCCTAATCGCCTTTTGCCTTTTGCCTTTTGCCTTTGTGTAAACCTAACCCTAACCCTAGCCCTAACCCTAACCGCCTTTTGCCCTTTGCCCTTTGCCCTTTGCCTTTTCCCTTTCCGTAACCCTAACCCTAACTGCCTTTTGCCTTTGCGTAACCCTATCCGTACCCGTACCCGCCTTTTGCCTTGTTGCCTGTTGCCTTTTGCCTTTTGCCTTTGCGTAACCCTAACCCCCTTTTACCCTTTCCCTTTTGCCTTTGCGTAACCCTAACCCTAACCCTAACCGCCAATTGCCTTTTGCCTTTTGCCTTTGCCTAACCCTAACCCTAACCCTAACCCGAACCGCCAAATGCCTTTTGCCTTTTGCCTTTGCGTAACCCTAACCCTAACCGCCAAATGCCTTTTGCCTTTTGCCTTTTGCCTTTGCATAACCCTAACCCTAACCGCCAAATGCCTTTTGCCTTTTGCCTTTGCGTAACCCTAACCCTTACCGCCAATTGCCTTTTGCCTTTGCGTAACCCTAACCCTAACCGCCAATTGCCTTTTGCCTTTTGCCTTTTGCCTTTGCGTAACCCTAACCCTAACCCTAACCCTAACCCTAACCCTAACTGCCAATTGCCTTTTCCCTTTGCCTAACCCTAACCCTAACCCTAACCGCAAAATGCCTTTTGCCTTTTGCCTTTGCGTAACCCTAACCCTAACCGCCAATTGCCTTCTGCCTTTTGCATTTGCGTAACCCTAACCCTAACCCTAACCCTAACCCTAACCGGCATTTGCCTTCTGCCTGCTGCCTTTTCCCTTTGCTTAACCCTAACCCTAACCCTAACCCTAACCCTAACGCTAACCCTAACCCTAACCGCCTTTTGCCTTCTGCCTTCTGCCTTTTGCCTTTGCGTAACCCTAACCCTAACCATAACCCTAACCCTAACCCTAACCCTAACCGCCAATTGCCTTTTGCCTTTTGCCTTTGCGTAACCCTAACCCTAACCATAAACCTAACCCTAACCGTAACCCTAATCACCTTTTGCCTTTTGCCATTGCCTAACCCTAACCCTAACCCTAACCGCCAATTGCCTTTTGCCTTTTGCCTTTGCGTAACCCTAACCCTAACCCTAACCCTAACCCTAACCCTAACCCTAACCGCCAATGGCCTTTTGCCTTTTGCCTTTGCGTAACCCTAACCCTAACCCTAACCCTAACCGCCTTTTCCCTTCTGCCTTCTGCCTTTTCCCTTTGCTTAAGCCTAACCCTAACCCTAACCCTAACCCTAACCCTAACCCTAACCCTAACCCTAACCCTCACCCTCACCCTCACCCTCACCCTCACCCTCACCCTCACCTTAACAGCTTTTTGCCTTTTGTCATTGTGTTACCTTAACCCTAACCCTAACCCTAACCCTAACCCTAACCCTAACCGCCTTTTGCCTTCTGCCTTCTGCCTTTTCCCTTTCCCTAACCCTAACCCTAACCCTAACCCCAATCGCCTTTTGCCTTTTGCCATTGCGTAACCCTAACCCAAACCCTAACCCTAACCGCCAATTGCCTTTTGCCTTTTGCCTTTGCGTTACCCTAACCCTAACCCTAACCCTAACCGCCTTTTGCCTTCTGCCTTCTGCCTTTTCCCTTTCCCTAACCCTAACCCTAACCGTAACCCTAACCCTAACCCCAATCGCCTTTTGCCTTTTGCCATTGCCTAACCCTAACCCAAACCCTAACCGCCAATTGCCTTTTGCCTTTGCGTAACCCTAACCCTAACCCTCACCCTAACCCTAACCCTAACCCTAACCCTAACCGCCAAATGCCTTTTGCCTTTGCCTAACCCTAACCCTAACCCTAACCGCCAAATGCCTTTTGCCTTTGCGTAACCCTAACCCTAACTGCCTTTTGCCTTTGCGTTACCCTAAACCTAACCCTAACCCTAAGCGCCTTTTGCCTTTTGCCCTTTGCCCTTTGCCTTTTTCCTTTGTGTAACCTTAACCCTAACTGCCAATTGCCTTTTGCCTTTTGCCTTTGTGTAAGCCTAACCCTAATCTTAACCCTAACTGCCTTTTGCCTTTTGCCTTTTGCCTTATGCCTTTTGCATAACCCTAACCCTAACCGCCAATTGCCTTTTGCCTTTTCCTTTGCGTAACCCTAACCCTAACCCTAACTGCCATTTGCCTTCTGCCTTCTGCCTTTTGCCTTTGCGTAACCCTAACCCTAATCCTAACCCTAACCCTAACCCTAACCCTAACCCTCACCCTAATCGCCTTTTGCATTTTGCCTTTTGCCGTTGCGTAACCCTAACCCTAACCCTAACCCTAATCCTAACCGCCTTTTGCCTTTTGCCTTTTGCCTTTGCGTAACCCTAACCCTAACCCTAACCCTAACCCTAACCCTAAACGCCTTTTGCCTTCTGCCTTCTGCCTTTTCCCTTTGCGTAACCCTAACCCTAACCCTAACCCTAACCCTAACCCTAACCCTAACCCTAACCCTAACCCTCACCCTAATCGCCTTTTGCCTTTTGCCTTTTGCCTTTGTGTAAACCTAACCCTAACCCTAGCCCTAACCCTAACCGCCTTTTGTCCTTTGCCCTTTGCCCTTTGCCTTTTCCCTTTCCGTAACCCTAACCCTAACTGCCTTTTGCCTTTGCGTAACCCTATCCGTACCCGTACCCGCCTTTTGCCTTGTTGCCTGTTGCCTTTTGCCTTTTGCCTTTGCGTAACCCTAACCCCCTTTTACCCTTTCCCTTTTGCCTTTGCGTAACCCTAACCCTAACCCTAACCGCCAATTGCCTTTTGCCTTTTGCCTTTGCCTAACCCTAACCCTAACCCTAACCCGAACCGCCAAATGCCTTTTGCCTTTTGCCTTTGCGTAACCCTAACCCTAACCGCCAAATGCCTTTTGCCTTTTGCCTTTTGCCTTTGCATAACCCTAACCCTAACCGCCAAATGCCTTTTGCCTTTTGCCTTTGCGTAACCCTAACCCTTACCGCCAATTGCCTTTTGCCTTTGCGTAACCCTAACCCTAACCGCCAATTGCCTTTTGCCTTTTGCCTTTTGCCTTTGCGTAACCCTAACCCTAACCCTAACCCTAACCCTAACCCTAACCCTAACCCTAACTGCCAATTGCCTTTTGCCTTTGCCTAACCCTAACCCTAACCCTAACCGCAAAATGCCTTTTGCCTTTTGCCTTTGCGTAACCCTAACCCTAACCGCCAATTGCCTTCTGCCTTTTGCATTTGCGTAACCCTAACCCTAACCCTAACCCTAACCCTAACCGGCATTTGCCTTCTGCCTGCTGCCTTTTCCCTTTGCTTAACCCTAACCCTAACCCTAACCCTAACCCTAACGCTAACCCTAACCCTAACCGCCTTTTGCCTTCTGCCTTCTGCCTTTTGCCTTTGCGTAACCCTAACCCTAACCATAACCCTAACCCTAACCCTAACCCTAACCGCCAATTGCCTTTTGCCTTTTGCCTTTGCGTAACCCTAACCCTAACCATAAACCTAACCCTAACCGTAACCCTAATCACCTTTTGCCTTTTGCCATTGCCTAACCCTAACCCTAACCCTAACCGCCAATTGCCTTTTGCCTTTTGCCTTTGCGTAACCCTAACCCTAACCCTAACCCTAACCCTAACCCTAACCCTAACCGCCAATGGCCTTTTGCCTTTTGCCTTTGCGTAACCCTAACCCTAACCCTAACCCTAACCGCCTTTTGCCTTCTGCCTTCTGCCTTTTCCCTTTGCTTAAGCCTAACCCTAACCCTAACCCTAACCCTCACCCTCACCCTCACCCTCACCCTCACCCTCACCTTAACAGCTTTTTGCCTTTTGTCATTGTGTTACCTTAACCCTAACCCTAACCCTAACCCTAACCCTAACCCTAACCGCCTTTTGCCTTCTGCCTTCTGCCTTTTCCCTTTCCCTAACCCTAACCCTAACCCTAACCCTAACCGCCTTTTGCCTTTTGGCTTTTGCCATTGCGTAACCCTAACCCAAACCCTAACCCTAACCGCCAATTGCCTTTTGCCTTTTGCCTTTGCGTTACCCTAACCCTAACCCTAACCCTAACCGCCTTTTGCCTTCTGCCTTCTGCCTTTTCCCTTTCCCTAACCCTAACCCTAACCGTAACCCTAACCCTAACCCCAATCGCCTTTTGCCTTTTGCCATTGCCTAACCCTAACCCAAACCCTAACCGCCAATTGCCTTTTGCCTTTGCGTAACCCTAACCCTAACCCTAACCCTAACCGCCTTTTGCCTTCTGCCTTCTGCCTTTTCCCTTTGCTTAACCCTAACCCTAACCCTAACCCTCACCCTCACCCTCACCCTCACCTTAATCGCCTTTTGCCTTTTGTCATTGTGTTACCTTAACCCTAACCCTAACCCTAACCCTAACCCTAACCCTAACCGCCTTTTGCCTTCTGCCTTCTGCCTTTTCCCTTTCCCTAACCCTAACCCTAACCCTAACCCCAATCGCCTTTTGGCTTTTGCCATTGCCTAACCCTAACCCAAAACCTAACCCTAACCGCCAATTGCCTTTTGCCTTTTGCCTTTGCGTTACCCTAACCCTAACCCTAACCGCCTTTTGCCTTCTGCCTTCTGCCTTTTCCCTTTCCCTAACCCTAACCCTAACCCTAACCCTAACCCTAAACCTAATCGCCTTTTACCTTTTGCCCTTTGCCTCTTCCCTTTGCCCTTTGCCTTTTGCCTTTTGCCTTTGCGTAACCCTAACCCTAACCCTAGCCCTAGCCCTAACCCTAACCGCCAATTGCTTATTGCCTTTTGCCTAACCCTAACCCTAACCCTAACCCTAGCCCTAGCCCTAACCCTAACAGCCTTTTGCCTTTTGCCTTTTGTGTAACCCTAACCCTAACCCTAACCCTAACCCTAACCCTAACCGCCTTTTGCCTTCTGCCTTCTGCCTTTTCACTTTGCGTAACCCTAACCCTAACCCTAACTCTAACCCTAACCCTAACCGCCTTTTGCCTTTTGGCTTTTGCCATTGCGTAACCCTAACCCTAACCCTAACCGCCAGTTGCCTATTGCCTTTTGCCTTTGCGTAACCCTAACCCTAACCCTAACCCTAACCGCCAATGGCCTTTTGTCTCTGGGCTTTTGCCTTTGCGTAACCCTAACCCTAACTGCCTTTTGCCTTTGCGTAACCCTAACCCCCTTTTACCCTTTCCCTCTTGCCTTTGCGTAACCCTAACCCTAACCCTAACCCTAACCGCCTTTTGCCTTCTGCCTTCTGCCTTTTCCCTTTCCCTAACCCTAACCCTAACCCTAACCCTAACCCTAACCCTAATCGCCTTTTGCCTTTTGCCATTGCGTAACCCTAACCCTAACCCTAACCCTAACCGCCAATTGCCTTTTGCCTTTTGCCTTTGCGTAACCCTAACCCTAACCCAAACCCTAACCCTAACCGCCAATGGCCTTTTGCCTTTTCCCTTTTGCCTTTTACCTTTGCGTTACCCTAAACCTAACCCTAACCCTAAGCGCCTTTTGCCTTTTGCCCTTTGCCCTTTGCCTTTTTCCTTTGTGTAACCTTAACCCTAACTGCCAATTGCCTTTTGCCTTTTGCCTTTGTGTAAGCCTAACCCTAATCTTAACCCTAACTGCCTTTTGCCTTTTGCCTTTTGCCTTATGCCTTTTGCATAACCCTAACCCTAACCGCCAATTGCCTTTTGCCTTTTCCTTTGCGTAACCCTAACCCTAACCCTAACTGCCATTTGCCTTCTGCCTTCTGCCTTTTGCCTTTGCATAACCCTAACCCTAATCCTAACCCTAACCCTAACCCTAACCCTAACCCTCACCCTAATCGCCTTTTGCATTTTGCCTTTTGCCGTTGCGTAACCCTAACCCTAACCCTAACCCTAATCCTAACCGCCTTTTGCCTTTTGCCTTTTGCCTTTGCGTAACCCTAACCCTATCCCTAACCCTAACCCTAACCCTAAACGCCTTTTGCCTTCTGCCTTTTCCCTTTGCGTAACCCTAACCCTAACCCTAACCCTAACCCTAACCCTAACCCTAACCCTAACCCTCACCCTAATCGCCTTTTGCCTTTTGCCTTTTGCCTTTGTGTAAACCTAACCCTAACCCTAGCCCTAACCCTAACCGCCTTTTGTCCTTTGCCCTTTGCCCTTTGCCTTTTCCCTTTCCGTAACCCTAACCCTAACTGCCTTTTGCCTTTGCGTAACCCTATCCGTACCCGTACCCGCCTTTTGCCTTGTTGCCTGTTGCCTTTTGCCTTTTGCCTTTGCGTAACCCTAACCCCCTTTTACCCTTTCCCTTTTGCCTTTGCGTAACCCTAACCCTAACCCTAACCGCCAATTGCCTTTTGCCTTTTGCCTTTGCCTAACCCTAACCCTAACCCTAACCCGAACCGCCAAATGCCTTTTGCCTTTTGCCTTTGCGTAACCCTAACCCTAACCGCCAAATGCCTTTTGCCTTTTGCCTTTTGCCTTTGCATAACCCTAACCCTAACCGCCAAATGCCTTTTGCCTTTTGCCTTTGCGTAACCCTAACCCTTACCGCCAATTGCCTTTTGCCTTTGCGTAACCCTAACCCTAACCGCCAATTGCCTTTTGCCTTTTGCCTTTTGCCTTTGCGTAACCCTAACCCTAACCCTAACCCTAACCCTAACCCTAACCCTAACTGCCAATTGCCTTTTGCCTTTGCCTAACCCTAACCCTAACCCTAACCGCAAAATGCCTTTTGCCTTTTGCCTTTGCGTAACCCTAACCCTAACCGCCAATTGCCTTCTGCCTTTTGCATTTGCGTAACCCTAACCCTAACCCTAACCCTAACCCTAACCGGCATTTGCCTTCTGCCTGCTGCCTTTTCCCTTTGCTTAACCCTAACCCTAACCCTAACCCTAACCCTAACGCTAACCCTAACCGCCTTTTGCCTTCTGCCTTCTGCCTTTTGCCTTTGCGTAACCCTAACCCTAACCATAACCCTAACCCTAACCCTAACCCTAACCGCCAATTGCCTTTTGCCTTTTGCCTTTGCGTAACCCTAACCCTAACCATAAACCTAACCCTAACCGTAACCCTAATCACCTTTTGCCTTTTGCCATTGCCTAACCCTAACCCTAACCCTAACCGCCAATTGCCTTTTGCCTTTTGCCTTTGCGTAACCCTAACCCTAACCCTAACCCTAACCCTAACCGCCAATGGCCTTTTGCCTTTTGCCTTTGCGTAACCCTAACCCTAACCCTAACCCTAACCCTAACCGCCTTTTGCCTTCTGCCTTCTGCCTTTTCCCTTTGCTTAAGCCTAACCCTAACCCTAACCCTAACCCTAACCCTAACCCTAACCCTCACCCTCACCCTCACCCTCACCCTCACCTTAACAGCTTTTTGCCTTTTGTCATTGTGTTACCTTAACCCTAACCCTAACCCTAACCCTAACCCTAACCCTAACCGCCTTTTGCCTTCTGCCTTCTGCCTTTTCCCTTTCCCTAACCCTAACCCTAACCCTAACCCTAACCCCAATCGCCTTTTGCCTTTTGCCATTGCGTAACCCTAACCCAAACCCTAACCCTAACCGCCAATTGCCTTTTGCCTTTTGCCTTTGCGTTACCCTAACCCTAACCCTAACCCTAACCGCCTTTTGCCTTCTGCCTTCTGCCTTTTCCCTTTCCCTAACCCTAACCCTAACCCTAACCCTAACCCTAACCCTAACCCCAATCGCCTTTTGCCTTTTGCCATTGCCTAACCCTAACCCAAACCCTAACCGCCAATTGCCTTTTGCCTTTGCGTTACCCTAACCCTAACCCTAACCCTAACCGCCTTTTGCCTTTTGCCTTCTGCCTTTTCCCTTTCCCTAACCCTAACCCTAACCCTAACCCTAACCCTAAACCTAATCGCCTTTTGCCTTTTGCCCTTTGCCTCTTCCCTTTGCCCTTTGCCTTTTGCCTTTTGCCTTTGCGTAACCCTAACCCTAACCCTAGCCCTAGCCCTAACCCTAACCGCCAATTGCTTATTGCCTTTTGCCTAACCCTAACCCTAACCCTAACCCTAGCCCTAGCCCTAACCCTAACAGCCTTTTGCCTTTTGCCTTTTGTGTAACCCTAACCCTAACCCTAACCCTAACCCTAACCCTAACCGCCTTTTGCCTTCTGCCTTCTGCCTTTTCACTTTGCGTAACCCTAACCCTAACCCTAACCCTAACCCTAACCCTAACCGCCTTTTGCCTTTTGGCTTTTGCCATTGCGTAACCCTAACCCTAACCCTAACCCTAACCGCCAATTGCCTATTGCCTTTTGCCTTTGCGTAACCATAACCCTAACCCTAACCCTAACCGCCAATGGCCTTTTGTCTCTGGGCTTTTGCCTTTGCGTAACCCTAACCCTAACTGCCTTTTGCCTTTGCGTAACCCTAACCCCCTTTTACCCTTTCCCTCTTGCCTTTGCGTAACCCTAACCCTAACCCTAACCCTAACCCTAACCGCCTTTTGCCTTCTGCCTTCTGCCTTTTCCCTTTCCCTAACCCTAACCCTAACCCTAACCCTAACCCTAACCCTAATCGCCTTTTGCCTTTTGCCATTGCGTAACCCTAACCCTAACCCTAACCCTAACCGCCAATTGCCTTTTGCCTTTTGCCTTTGCGTAACCCTAACCCTAACCCAAACCCTAACCCTAACCGCCAATGGCCTTTTGCCTTTTCCCTTTTGCCTTTTACCTTTGCGTTACCCTAAACCTAACCCTAACCCTAAGCGCCTTTTGCCTTTTGCCCTTTGCCCTTTGCCTTTTTCCTTTGTGTAACCTTAACCCTAACTGCCAATTGCCTTTTGCCTTTTGCCTTTGTGTAACCCTAACCCTAATCTTAACCCTAACCGCCAATTGCCTTTTGCCTTTTCCTTTGCGTAACCCTAACCCTAACCCTAACTGCCTTTTGCCTTCTGCCTTCTGCCTTTTGCCTTTGCGTAACTCTAACCCTAACCCTAACCCTAACCCTAACCCTCACCCTAATCGCCTTTTGCCTTTTGCCTTTTGCAGTTGCGTAACCCTAACCCTAACCCTAACCCTAACCCTAACCGCCTTTTGCCTTTTGCCTTTTGCCTTTTGCCGTTCCCTAACCCTAACCCTAACCCTAACCCTAACCCTAAACGCCTTTTGCCTTCTGCCTTCTGCCTTTTCCCTTTGCTTAACCCTAACCCTAACCCTAACCCTAACCCTAACCCTAAACGCCTTTTGCCTTCTGCCTTCTGCCTTTTCCCTTTCCCTAACCCTAACCCTAACCCTAACCCCAATCGCCTTTTGCCTTTTGCCATTGCCTAACCCTAACCCTAACCGCCTTTTGCCTTTTGCCTTTTGCCTTTGTGTAAACCTAACCCTAACCCTAGCCCTAACCCTAACCGCCTTTTGCCCTTTGCCCTTTGCCCTTTGCCTTTTCCCTTTCCGTAACACTAACCCTAACTGCCTTTGCCTTTGCGTAACCCTACCCGTACCCGTACCCGCCTTTTGCCTTGTTGCCTGTTGCCTTTTGCCTTTTGCCTTTGCGTAACCCTAACCCCCTTTTACCCTTTCCCTTTTGCCTTTGCGTAACCCTAACCCTAACCCTAACCGCCAATTGCCTTATGCCTTTTGCCTTTGCCTTTGCCTAACCCTAACCCTAACCCTAACCGCCAGTTGCCTTTTGCCTTTTGCCTTTGCGTAACCCTAACCCTAACCCGAACCGCCAAATGCCTTTTGCCTTTTGCCTTTGCGTAACCCTAACCCTAACCGCCAAATGCCTTTTGCCTTTTGCCTTTTGCCTTTGCGTAACCCTAACCCTAACCGCCAAATGCCTTTTGCCTTTTGCCTTTGCATAACCCTAACCCTTACCGCCAATTGCCTTTTGCCTTTTGACTTTGCGTAACCCTAACCCTAACCGCCAATTGCCTTTTGCCTTTTGCCTTTTGCCTTTGCGTAACCCTAACCCTAACCCTAACCCTAACCCTAACCCTAACCCTAACTGCCAATTGCCTTTTGCCTTTGCCTAACCCTAACCCTAACCCTAACCGCCAAATGCCTTTTGCCTTTGCGTAACCCTAACCCTAACCGCCAATGGCCTTTTGCCTTTTGCCTTTGCGTAACCCTAACCCTAACCCTAACCCTAACCGCCTTTTGCCTTCTGCCTTCTGCCTTTTCCCTTTGCTTAAGCCTAACCCTAACCCTAACCCTAACCCCAATCGCCTTTTGCCTTTTGCCATTGCCTAACCCTAACCCTAACCGCCAATTGCCTTTTGCCTTTTGCCTTTGCGTAACCCTAACCCTAACCCTAACCCTAACCCTAACCCTAACCGCCAATGGCCTTTTGCCTTTTGCCTTTGCGTAACCCTAACCCTAACCCTAACCCTAACCGCCTTTTGCCTTCTGCCTTCTGCCTTTTCCCTTTGCTTAACCCTATCCCTAACCCTAACCCTAACCCTAACCCTAACCCTAACCCTAACCCTAACCCTCACCCTCACCCTCACCCCCACCTTAATCGCCTTTTGCCTTTTGTCATTGTATTACCTTAACCCTAACCCTAACCCTAACCCTAACCCTAACCGCCTTTTGCCTTCTGCCTTCTGCCTTTTCCCTAACCCTAACCCTAACCCTAACCCTAACCCTAACCCTAACCCCAATCGCCTTTTGCCTTTTGCCATTGCGTAACCCTAACCCAAACCCTAACCCTAACTGCCAATTGCCTTTTGCCTTTTGCCTTTGCGTAACCCTAACCCTAACCCTAACCCTAACCCTAACCCTAACCGCCAATGGCCTTTTGCCTTTTGCCTTTGCGTAACCCTAACCCTAACCCTAACCCTAACCGCCTTCTGCCTTCTGCCTTTTCCCTTTGCTTAAGCCTAACCCTAACCCTAACCCTAACCCTAACCCTAACCCTCACCCTCACCCTCACCCTCACCCTCACCCTCACCTTAATCGCCTTTTGCCTTTTGTCATTGTGTTACCTTAACCCTAACCCTAACCCTAACCCTAACCCTAACCCTAACCGCCTTTTGCCTTCTGCCTTCTGCCTTTTCCCTTTCCCTAACCCTAACCCTAACCCTAACCCTAACCCCAATCGCCTTTTGCCTTTTGCCATTGCGTAACCCTAACCCAAACCCTAACCCTAACTGCCAATTGCCTTTTGCCTTTTGCCTTTGCGTAACCCTAACCCTAACCCTAACCCTAACCGCCAATGGCCTTTTGCCTTTTGCCTTTGCGTAACCCTAACCCTAACCCTAACCCTAACCGCCTTTTGCCTTCTGCCTTCTGCCTTTTCCCTTTGCTTAAGCCTAACCCTAACCCTAACCCTAACCCTCACCCTCACCCTCACCCTCACCCTCACCCTCACCCTCACCCTCACCCTCACCTTAACAGCCTTTTGCCTTTTGTCATTGTGTTACCTTAACCCTAACCCTAACCCTAACCCTAACCCTAACCGCCTTTTGCCTTCTGCCTTCTGCCTTTTCCCTTTCCCTAACCATAACCCTAACCCTAACCCTAACCCCAGTCGCCTTTTGCCTTTTGCCATTGCGTAACCCTAACCCAAACCCTAACCCTAACCGCCAATTGCCTTTTGCCTTTTGCCTTTGCGTTACCCTAACCCTAACCATAACCCTAACCCTAACCCTAACCCTAACCGCCAATGGCCTTTTGCCTTTTGCCTTTGCATTACCCTAACCCTAACCCTAACCCTAACCGCCTTTTGCCTTCTGCCTTCTGCCTTTTCCCTTTGCTTAAGCCTAACCCTAACCCTAACCCTAACCCTAACCCTAACCCTCACCCTCACCCTCACCCTCACCCTCACCCTCACCCTCACCTTAATCGCCTTTTGCCTTTTGTCATTGTGTTACCTTAACCCTAACCCTAACCCTAACCCTAACCCTAACCCTAACCGCCTTTTGCCTTCTGCCTTCTGCCTTTTCCCTAACCCTAACTCTAACCCTAACCCTAACCCCAATCGCCTTTTGCCATTGCGTAACCCTAACCCAAACCCTAACCCTAACCGCCAATTGCCTTTTGCCTTTTGCCTTTGCGTTATCCTAACCCTAACCCTAACCCTAACCGCCTTTTGCCTTTTGCCTTCTGCCTTTTCCCTTTCCCTAACCCTAACCCTAACCCTAACCCTAACCCTAAACCTAATCGCCTTTTGCCTTTTGCCCTTTGCCTTTTCCCTTTGCCCTTTGCCTTTTGCCTTTTGCCTTTGCGTAACCCTAACCCTAACCCTAGCCCTAGCCCTAACCCTAACCGCCAATTGCTTATTGCCTTTTGCCTAACCCTAACCCTAACCCTAACCCTAGCCCTAGCCCTAACCCTAACAGCCTTTTGCCTTTTGTGTAACCCTAACCCTAACCCTAACCCTAACGCTAACCCTAACCCTAACCGCCTTTTGCCTTCTGCCTTCTGCCTTTTCACTTTGCGTAACCCTAACCCTAACCCTAACTCTAACCCTAACCCTAACCGCCTTTTGCCTTTTGGCTTTTGCCATTGCGTAACCCTAACCCTAACCCTAACCCTAACCGCCAATTGCCTATTGCCTTTTGCCTTTGCGTAACCCTAACCCTAACCCTAACCGCCAATGGCCTTTTGTCTCTGGGCTTTTGCCTTTGCGTAACCCTAACCCTAACTGCCTTTTGCCTTTGCGTAACCCTAACCCCCTTTTACCCTTTCCCTCTTGCCTTTGCGTAACCCTAACCCTAACCCTAACCCTAACCCTAACCGCCTTTTGCCTTCTGCCTTCTGCCTTTTCCCTTTCCCTAACCCTAACCCTAACCCTAACCCTAACCCTAACCCTAACCCTAATCGCCTTTTGCCTTTTGCCATTGCCTAACCCTAACCCTAACCCTAACTCTAACCGCCAATTGCCTTTTGCCTTTTGCCTTTGCGTAACCCTAACCCTAACCCAAACCCTAACCCTATCCGCCAATGGCCTTTTGCCTTTTCCCTTTTGCCTTTTACCTTTGCGTTACCCTAAACCTAACCCTAACCCTAAGCGCCTTTTGCCTTTTGCCCTTTGCCCTTTGCCTTTTTCCTTTGTGTAACCTTAACCCTAACTGCCAATTGCCTTTTGCCTTTTGCCTTTGTGTAACCCTAACCCTAATCTTAACCCTAACCGCCAATTGCCTTTTGCCTTTTCCTTTGCGTAACCCTAACCCTAACCCTAACTGCCTTTTGCCTTCTGCCTTCTGCCTTTTGCCGTTGCGTAACCCTAACCCTAACCCTAACCCTAACCCTAACCGCCTTTGCCTTTTGCCTTTTGCCTTTTGCCGTTCCCTAACCCTAACTCTAACCCTAACCCTAACCCTAAACGCCTTTTGCCTTCTGCCTTCTGCCTTTTCCCTTTGCTTAATCCTAACCCTAACCCTAACCCTAACCCTAACCCTAACCCTAACCCTAAACGCCTTTTGCCTTCTGCCTTCTGCCTTTTCCCTTTCCCTAACCCTAACTCTAACCCTAACCCTAACCCTAACCCTAACCCTAACCCTCACCCTAATCGCCTTTTGCCTTTTGCCTTTTGCCTTTGTGTAAACCTAACCCTAACCCTAGCCCTAACCCTAACCGCCTTTTGCCCTTTGCCCTTTGCCCTTTGCCTTTTCCCTTTCCGTAACCCTAACCCTAACTGCCTTTTGCCTTTGTGTAACCCTACCCGTACCCCTACCCGCCTTTTGCCTTGTTGCCTGTTGCCTTTTGCCTTTTGCCTTGGCGTAACCCTAACCCCCTTTTACCCTTTCCCTTTTGCCTTTGCGTAACCCTAACCCTAACCCTAACCGCCAATTGCCTTATGCCTTTTGCCTTGCCTTTGCCTAACCCTAACCCTAACCCTAACCGCCAGTTGCCTTTTGCCTTTTGCCTTTGCCTAACCCTAACCCTAACCCGAACCGCCAAATGCCTTTTGCCTTTTGCCTTTTGCCTTTGCATAACCCTAACCCTAACCGCCAAATGCCTTTTGCCTTTTGCCTTTGCGTAACCCTAACCCTTACCGCCAATTGCCTTTTGCCTTTTGACTTTGCGTAACCCTAACCCTAACCGCCAATTGCCTTTTGCCTTTTGCCTTTGCGTAACCCTAACCCTAACCCTAACCCTAACCCTAACCCTAACCCTAACCCTAACCCTAACCCTAACTGCCAATTGCCTTTTGCCTTTGCCTAACCCTAACCCTAACCCTAACCGCCAAATGCCTTTTGCCTTTGCGTAACCCTAACCCTAACCGCCAATTGCCTTCTGCCTTTTGCCTTTGCGTAACCCTAACCCTAACCCTAACCCTAACCCTAACCCTAACCGGCTTTTGCCTTCTGCCTTCTGCCTTTTCCCTTTGCTTAACCCTAACCCTAACTCTAACCCTAACGCTAACCCTAACCCTAACCGCCTTTTGCCTTCTGCCTTCTGCCTTTTCCCTTTGCGTAACCCTAACCCTAACCCTAACCCTAACCCTAACCCTAACCGCCAATTGCCTTTTGCCTTTGCCTAACCCTAACCCTAACCCTAACCCTAACCGCCAATTGCCTTTTGCCTTTTGCCTTTGCGTAACCCTAACCCTAACCCTAACCGCCAAATGCCTTTTGCCTTTTGCCTTTGCGTAAACCTAACCCTAACCGCCAAATGCCTTTTGCCTTTTGCCTTTTGCCTTTTGCCTTTGCGTAACCCTAACCCTAACCGCCAAATGCCTTTTGCCTTTTGCCTTTGCGTAACACTAACCCTTACCGCCAATTGCCTTTTGCCTTTTGCCTTTGCGTAACCCTAACCCTAACCCTAACCCTAACTGCCAATTGCCTTTTGCCTTTTGCCTTTGCCTAACCCTAACTCTAACCCTAACCGCCAAATGCCTTTTGCCTTTTGCCTTTGCGTAACCCTAACCCTAACCACCAATTGCCTTCTGCCTTTTGCCTTTGCGTAACCCTAACCCTAGCCCTAACCCTAACCCTAACCGCCTTTTGCCTTCTGCCTTCTGCCTTTTCCCTTTGCGTAACCCTAACCCTAACCCTAACCCTAACGCTAACCCTAACCCTAACCGCCAATTGCCTTTTGCCTTTTGCCTTTGCGTAACCCTAACCCTAACCATAACCCTAACCCTAATCGCCTTTTGCCTTTTGCCATTGCCTAACCCAAACCCTAACCCTAACCGCCAATTGCCTTTTGCCTTTTGCCTTTGCGTAACCCTAACCCTAACCCAAACCCTAACCCTAAGCGCCTTTTGCCTTTTGCCTTTTGCCTTTGCATAACCCTAACCCTAACCCTAACCCTAACCACCTTTTGCCTTCTGCATTCTGCCTTTTCCCTTTGCTTAACCCTAACCCTAACCCTAACCCTAACCCTAACCCTAACTCTCACCTTAATCACCTTTTGCCTTTTGTCATTGTGTAACCCTAACCCTAACCCTAACCCTAACCCTAACCCTAATCCTAACCGCCTTTTGCCTTCTGCCTTCTGCCTTCTGCCTTTTCCCTTTCCCTAACCCTAACCCTAACCCTAACCCTAACCGCCAATTGCCTTTTGCCTTTTGCCTTTGCGTAACCCTAACCCAAACCCAAACCCTAACCGCCAATGGCCTTTTGCCCTTTGCCTTTTGCCTTTGCGTTACCCTAACCCTAACCCTAACCCTAAGCGCCTTTTGCCTTTTGCCCTTTGCCCTTTGCCTTTTTCCTTTGCGTAACCTTAACCCAAACTGCCAATTGCCTTTTGCCTTTTCCCTTTGCGTAACCCTAACCCTAATCCTAACCATAACTGCCTTTTGCCTTCTGCCTTTTGCATAACCCTAACCCTAACCGCCTTTTGCCTTTTGCCTTTGCGTAACCCTATCCCTAACCCTAACCGCCAATTGCCTTTTGCCTTTTGCCTTTGCCTAACCCTAACCCTAACCCGAACCGCCAAATGCCTTTTGCCTTTTCCCTTTCCCTAACCCTAACCCTAACCCTAACCCTAATTCTCACCTTAATCGCCTTTTGCCTTTTCCCTTTGCTTAACCCTAACCCTAACCGCCAATTGCCTTTTGCCTTTTGCCTTTGCGTAACCCTAACCCTAACCCTAACGCTAACCCTAACCCTAACCGCCAATGGCCTTTTGCCTTTTGCCTTTGCGTAACCCTAACCCTAACCCTAACCCTAACCGCCTTTTGCCTTCTGCCTTCTGCCTTTTCCCTTTGCTTAAGCCTAACCCTAACCCTAACCCTAACCCTAACCCTCACCCTCACCCTCACCCTCACCTTAACCGCCTTTTGCCTTTTGTCATTGCGTTACCTTAATCCTAACCGTAACCCTAACCCTAACCCTAACCCTAACCGCCTTTTGCCTTCTGCCTTCTGCCTTTTCCCTTTCCCTAACCCTAACCCTAACCCTAACCCTAACCGCCAATCGCCTTTTGCCTTTTGCCATTGCGTAACCCTAACCCAAACCCTAACCCTAAGCGCCTTTTGCCTTTTGCCTTTGCGTTACCCTAACCCTAACCCTAACCCTAACCGCCAATGGCCTTTTGCCTTTTGCCTTTTGCCTTTGCGTTACCCTAACCCTAACCCTAACCCTAAGTGCCTTTTGCCCTTTGCCCTTTGCCCTTTGCCTTTTTCCTTTGCGTAACCTTAACCCTAACCGCCTTTTGCCTTTGCGTAACCCTAACCCTAACCCTAACGCTAACCCTAACCCTAACCCTAACGCTAACTGCCTTTTGCCTTTTACCTTTTTTCTTTTGCCTTTGCGTAACCCTAACCCTAAACGCCTTTGGCCTAACCCTAACCGCCTTTGGCCTTTTTCCCTTGGCCTTTTCCCTAACCCTACCCCTAACACTCCCCCTAACCCTACCCACCTTTAGGCATTACCCCTAACCGTAACGGCCTTTTGCCTTGTGCCTTTGTGTAACCCTAACTCTAACCCTAAGTGCCTTTTGCCTTTGTGTAACCCTAACCCTAACGGCCTTTTGCCTTTTGCCTTTGCGTAACCCTAACCCTAATCCTAACCCTAACTGCCTTTTGCCTTTTGCCTTTTGCGTTTTGCGTAACCCTAACCCTAACCCTAACCGCCTTTTGCCTTTTGCCTAACCCTAACCCTAACCCTAACTGCCAATTGCTTTTTGCCTTTTGCCTTTGCCTAACCCTAACCCTAACCGCCAGTTGCGTTTTGCCTTTTGCCTTTGCGTAACCCTAACCCTAACCCTAACCGCCAAATGCTTTTTGCCTTTTGTGATTGCGTAACCCTAACCCTAACCGCCAAATGCCTTTTGCCTTTTGCCTTTGCGTAACTCTAAACCTAACCCTAACCCTAGCCCTAACCCTAACCACCTTTTGCCTTCTGCCTTTTGCCTTTTCCCTTTGCTTAACCCTAACCCTAACCCTAACCCTAACCCTAACCCTAACCCTAACCGCCAATCGCCTTTTGCCTTTTGCCTTTTGTGATTGCGTAACCCTAACCCTAACCCTAACCCTAACCCTAACCCTAACCGCCTTTTGCCTTCTGCCTTCTGCCTTTTCCCTTTCCCTAACCATAACCCTAACCCTAACCCTAACCCTAACCCTAACCCTAACCCTAACCCTAACTGCCAATTGCCTTTTGCCTTTTGCCTTTGCCTAACCCTAACTCTAACCCTAACCGCCAAATGCCTTTTGCCTTTTGCCTTTGCGTAACCCTAACCCTAACCGCCAATTGCCTTCTGCCTTTTGCCTTTGCGTAACCCTAACCCTAGCCCTAACCCTAACCCTAACCGCCTTTTGCCTTCTGCCTTCTGCCTTTTCCCTTTGCGTAACCCTAACGCTAACCCTAACCCTAACCGCCAATGGCCTTTTGCCTTTTGCCTTTGCGTAACCCTAACCCTAACCCTAACCCTAACCGCCTTTTGCCTTCTGCCTTCTGCCTTTTCCCTTTGCTTAAGCCTAACCCTAACCCTAACCCTAACCCTAACCCTCACCCTCACCCTCACCCTCACCTTAACCGCCTTTTGCCTTTTGTCATTGCGTTACCTTAATCCTAACCGTAACCCTAACCCTAACCCTAACCCTAACCGCCTTTTGCCTTCTGCCTTCTGCCTTTTCCCTTTCCCTAACCCTAACCCTAACCCTAACCCTAACCGCCAATCGCCTTTTGCCTTTTGCCATTGCGTAACCCTAACCCAAACCCTAACCCTAAGCGCCTTTTGCCTTTTGCCTTTGCGTTACCCTAACCCTAACCCTAACCCTAACCGCCAATGGCCTTTTGCCTTTTGCCTTTTGCCTTTGCGTTACCCTAACCCTAACCCTAACCCTAAGTGCCTTTTGCCCTTTGCCCTTTGCCCTTTGCCTTTTTCCTTTGCGTAACCTTAACCCTAACCGCCTTTTGCCTTTGCGTAACCCTAACCCTAACCCTAACGCTAACCCTAACCCTAACCCTAACGCTAACTGCCTTTTGCCTTTTACCTTTTTTCTTTTGCCTTTGCGTAACCCTAACCCTAAACGCCTTTGGCCTAACCCTAACCGCCTTTGGCCTTTTTCCCTTGGCCTTTTCCCTAACCCTACCCCTAACACTCCCCCTAACCCTACCCACCTTTAGGCATTACCCCTAACCGTAACGGCCTTTTGCCTTGTGCCTTTGTGTAACCCTAACTCTAACCCTAAGTGCCTTTTGCCTTTGTGTAACCCTAACCCTAACGGCCTTTTGCCTTTTGCCTTTGCGTAACCCTAACCCTAATCCTAACCCTAACTGCCTTTTGCCTTTTGCCTTTTGCGTTTTGCGTAACCCTAACCCTAACCCTAACCGCCTTTTGCCTTTTGCCTAACCCTAACCCTAACCCTAACTGCCAATTGCTTTTTGCCTTTTGCCTTTGCCTAACCCTAACCCTAACCGCCAGTTGCGTTTTGCCTTTTGCCTTTGCGTAACCCTAACCCTAACCCTAACCGCCAAATGCTTTTTGCCTTTTGTGATTGCGTAACCCTAACCCTAACCGCCAAATGCCTTTTGCCTTTTGCCTTTGCGTAACTCTAAACCTAACCCTAACCCTAGCCCTAACCCTAACCACCTTTTGCCTTCTGCCTTTTGCCTTTTCCCTTTGCTTAACCCTAACCCTAACCCTAACCCTAACCCTAACCCTAACCCTAACCGCCAATCGCCTTTTGCCTTTTGCCTTTTGTGATTGCGTAACCCTAACCCTAACCCTAACCCTAACCCTAACCCTAACCCTAACCGCCTTTTGCCTTCTGCCTTCTGCCTTTTCCCTTTCCCTAACCATAACCCTAACCCTAACCCTAACCCTAACCCTAACCCTAACTGCCAATTGCCTTTTGCCTTTTGCCTTTGCCTAACCCTAACTCTAACCCTAACCGCCAAATGCCTTTTGCCTTTTGCCTTTGCGTAACCCTAACCCTAACCGCCAATTGCCTTCTGCCTTTTGCCTTTGCGTAACCCTAACCCTAGCCCTAACCCTAACCCTAACCGCCTTTTGCCTTCTGCCTTCTGCCTTTTCCCTTTGCGTAACCCTAACCCTAACCCTAACCCTAACGCTAACCCTAACCCTAACCGCCAATTGCCTTTTGCCTTTTGCCTTTGCGTAACCCTAACCCTAACCATAACCCTAACCCTAATCGCCTTTTGCCTTTTGCCATTGCCTAACCCAAACCCTAACCCTAACCGCCAATTGCCTTTTGCCTTTTGCCTTTGCGTAACCCTAACCCTAACCCAAACCCTAACCCTAAGCGCCTTCTGCCTTCTGCCTTTTCCCTTTGCTTAACCCTAACCCTAACCCTAACCCTAACCCTAACTCTCACCTTAATCGCCTTTTGCCTTTTGTCATTGTGTAACCCTAACCCTAACCCTAACCCTAACCCTAACCCTAACCCTAACCCTAACCGCCTTTTGCCTTCTGCCTTCTGCCTTCTGCCTTTTCCCTTTCCCTAACCCTAACCCTAACCGCCAATTGCCTTTTGCCTTTTGCCTTTGCGTAACCCTAACCCAAACCCAAACCCTAACCGCCAATGGCCTTTTGCCCTTTGCCTTTTGCCTTTGCGTTACCCTAACCCTAACCCTAACCCTAAGTGCCTTTTGCCTTTTGCCCTTTGCCCTTTGCCTTTTTCCTTTGCGTAACCTTAACCCAAACTGCCAATTGCCTTTTGCCTTTTCCCTTTGCGTAACCCTAACCCTAATCCTAACCCTAACTGCCTTTTGCCTTCTGCCTTTTGCATAACCCTAACCCTAACCGCCGTTTGCTTTTTGCCTTTGCGTAACCCTTTCCCTAACCCTACCCGCCAATTGCCTTTTGCCTTTTGCCTTTGCCTAACCCTAACCCGAACCGCCAAATGCCTTTTGCCTTTTGCCTTTGCGTAACTCTAACCCTAACCCTAACCGTAACCCTAACCCTAACCCTAACCCTAACCGCCTTTTGCCTTCTGCCTTCTGCCTTTTCCCTTTGCTTAACCCTAACCCTAACCCTAACCCTAACCCTAACCCTAACCCTAACCCTAACCCTAACCGCCTTTTGCCTTCTGCCTTCTGCCTTTTCCCTTTGCGTAACTCTATCCCTAACCATAACCCTAACCCTAACCCTAACCGCCAATTGCCTTTTGCCTTTTGCCTTTGCGTAACCCTAACCCTAACCATAACCCTAACCCTAATCGCCTTTTGCCTTTTGCCATTGCCTAACCCAAACCCTAACCCTAACCGCCAATTGCCTTTTGCCTTTTGCCTTTGCGTAACCCTAACCCTAACCCAAACCCTAACCCTAACCGCCAATGGCCTTTTGCCTTTTGCCTTTGCATAACCCTAACCCTAACCCTAACCCTAACCGCCTTTTGCCTTCTGCCTTCTGCCTTTTCCCTTTGCGTAACCCTAACCCTAACCATAACCCTAACCCTAACCCTAACCCTAACCGCCAATTGCCTTTTGCCTTTTGCCTTTGCGTAACCCTAACCCTAACCCAAACCCTAACCCTAACCCTAACCGCCAATGGCCTTTTGCCTTTTGCCTTTGCGTAACCCTAACCCTAACCCTAACCGCCTTTTGCCTTCTGCCTTCTGCCTTTTCCCTTTGCTTAACCCTAACCCTAACCCTAACCCTAACCCTAACCCTAACTCTCACCTTAATCGCCTTTTGCCTTTTGTCATTGTGTAACCCTAACCCTAACCCTAACCCTAACCCTAACCCTAACCCTAACCGCCTTTTGCCTTCTGCCTTCTGCCTTTTCCCTTTCCCTAAACCTAACCCTAACCCTAACCCTAACCGCCAATTGCCTTTTGCCTTTTGCCTTTGCGTAACCCTAACCCAAACCCAAACCCTAACCGCCAATGGCCTTTTGCCCTTTGCCTTTTGCCTTTGCGTTACCCTAACCCTAACCCTAACCCTAAGCGCCTTTTGCCTTTTGCCCTTTGCCCTTTGCCTTTTTCCTTTGCGTAACCTTAACCCAAACTGCCAATTGCCTTTTGCCTTTTCCCTTTGCGTAACCCTAACCCTAATCCTAACCCTAACTGCCTTTTGCCTTCTGCCTTTTGCATAACCCTAACCCTAACCGCCTTTTGCCTTTTGCCTTTGCGTAACCCTATCCCTAACCCTAACCGCCCATTGCCTTTTGCCTTTTGCCTTTGCCTAACCCTAACCCTAACCCGAACCGCCAAATGCCTTTTGCCTTTTGCCTTTGCGTAACTCTAAACCTAACCCTAACCCTAGCCCTAACCCTAACCACCTTTTGCCTTCTGCCTTTTGCCTTTGCGTAACCCTAACCCTAACCCTAACCCTAACCCTAACCCTCACCCTAATCGCCTTTTGCCTTTTGCCTTTTGCCTTTGTGTAAACCTAACCCTAACCCTAGCCCTAACCCTAACCGCCTTTTGCCCTTTGCCCTTTGCCCTTTGCCTTTTCCCTTTCCGTAACCCTAACCCTAACTGCCTTTTGCCTTTGTGTAACCCTACCCGTACCCCTACCCGCCTTTTGCCTTGTTGCCTGTTGCCTTTTGCCTTTTGCCTTGGCGTAACCCTAACCCCCTTTTACCCTTTCCCTTTTGCCTTTGCGTAACCCTAACCCTAACCCTAACCGCCAATTGCCTTATGCCTTTTGCCTTTGCCTTTGCCTAACCCTAACCCTAACCCTAACCGCCAGTTGCCTTTTGCCTTTTGCCTTTGCCTAACCCTAACCCTAACCCGAACCGCCAAATGCCTTTTGCCTTTTGCCTTTTGCCTTTGCATAACCCTAACCCTAACCGCCAAATGCCTTCTGCCTTTTGCCTTTGCGTAACCCTAACCCTTACCGCCAATTGCCTTTTGCCTTTTGACTTTGCGTAACCCTAACCCTAACCGCCAATTGCCTTTTGCCTTTTGCCTTTGCGTAACCCTAACCCTAACCCTAACCCTAACCCTAACCCTAACCCTAACCCTAACCCTAACCCTAACTGCCAATTGCCTTTTGCCTTTGCCTAACCCTAACCCTAACCCTAACCGCCAAATGCCTTTTGCCTTTGCGTAACCCTAACCCTAACCGCCAATTGCCTTCTGACTTTTGCCTTTGCGTAACCCTAACCCTAACCCTAACCCTAACCCTAACCCTAACCGGCTTTTGCCTTCTGCCTTCTGCCTTTTCCCTTTGCTTAACCCTAACCCTAACTCTAAACCTAACGCTAACCCTAACCCTAACCGCCTTTTGCCTTCTGCCTTCTGCCTTTTCCCTTTGCGTAACCCTAACCCTAACCCTAACCCTAACCCTAACCCTAACCCTAACCGCCAATTGCCTTTTGCCTTTGCCTAACCCTAACCCTAACCCTAACCCTAACCGCCAATTGCCTTTTGCCTTTTGCCTTTGCGTAACCCTAACCCTAACCCTAACCGCCAAATGCCTTTTGCCTTTTGCCTTTGCGTAAACCTAACCCTAACCGCCAAATGCCTTTTGCCTTTTGCCTTTTGCCTTTTGCCTTTGCGTAACCCTAACCCTAACCGCCAAATGCCTTTTGCCTTTTGCCTTTGCGTAACACTAACCCTTACCGCCAATTGCCTTTTGCCTTTTGCCTTTGCGTAACCCTAACCCTAACCCTAACCCTAACTGCCAATTGCCTTTTGCCTTTTGCCTTTGCCTAACCCTAACTCTAACCCTAACCGCCAAATGCCTTTTGCCTTTTGCCTTTGCGTAACCCTAACCCTAACCACCAATTGCCTTCTGCCTTTTGCCTTTGCGTAACCCTAACCCTAGCCCTAACCCTAACCCTAACCGCCTTTTGCCTTCTGCCTTCTGCCTTTTCCCTTTGCGTAACCCTAACCCTAACCCTAACCCTAACGCTAACCCTAACCCTAACCGCCAATTGCCTTTTGCCTTTTGCCTTTGCGTAACCCTAACCCTAACCATAACCCTAACCCTAATCGCCTTTTGCCTTTTGCCATTGCCTAACCCAAACCCTAACCCTAACCGCCAATTGCCTTTTGCCTTTTGCCTTTGCGTAACCCTAACCCTAACCCAAACCCTAACCCTAAGCGCCTTTTGCCTTTTGCCTTTTGCCTTTGCATAACCCTAACCCTAACCCTAACCACCTTTTGCCTTCTGCATTCTGCCTTTTCCCTTTGCTTAACCCTAACCCTAACCCTAACCCTAACCCTAACCCTAACTCTCACCTTAATCACCTTTTGCCTTTTGTCATTGTGTAACCCTAACCCTAACCCTAACCCTAACCCTAACCCTAATCCTAACCGCCTTTTGCCTTCTGCCTTCTGCCTTCTGCCTTTTCCCTTTCCCTAACCCTAACCCTAACCCTAACCCTAACCGCCAATTGCCTTTTGCCTTTTGCCTTTGCGTAACCCTAACCCAAACCCAAACCCTAACCGCCAATGGCCTTTTGCCCTTTGCCTTTTGCCTTTGCGTTACCCTAACCCTAACCCTAACCCTAAGCGCCTTTTGCCTTTTGCCCTTTGCCCTTTGCCTTTTTCCTTTGCGTAACCTTAACCCAAACTGCCAATTGCCTTTTGCCTTTTCCCTTTGCGTAACCCTAACCCTAATCCTAACCATAACTGCCTTTTGCCTTCTGCCTTTTGCATAACCCTAACCCTAACCGCCTTTTGCCTTTTGCCTTTGCGTAACCCTATCCCTAACCCTAACCGCCAATTGCCTTTTGCCTTTTGCCTTTGCGTAACCCTAACCCTAACCCGAACCGCCAAATGCCTTTTGCCTTTTCCCTTTCCCTAACCCTAACCCTAACCCTAACCCTAATTCTCACCTTAATCGCCTTTTGCCTTTTCCCTTTGCTTAACCCTAACCCTAACCGCCAATTGCCTTTTGCCTTTTGCCTTTGCGTAACCCTAACCCTAACCCTAACGCTAACCCTAACCCTAACCGCCAATGGCCTTTTGCCTTTTGCCTTTGCGTAACCCTAACCCTAACCCTAACCCTAACCGCCTTTTGCCTTCTGCCTTCTGCCTTTTCCCTTTGCTTAAGCCTAACCCTAACCCTAACCCTAACCCTAACCCTCACCCTCACCCTCACCCTCACCTTAACCGCCTTTTGCCTTTTGTCATTGCGTTACCTTAATCCTAACCGTAACCCTAACCCTAACCCTAACCCTAACCGCCTTTTGCCTTCTGCCTTCTGCCTTTTCCCTTTCCCTAACCCTAACCCTAACCCTAACCCTAACCGCCAATCGCCTTTTGCCTTTTGCCATTGCGTAACCCTAACCCAAACCCTAACCCTAAGCGCCTTTTGCCTTTTGCCTTTGCGTTACCCTAACCCTAACCCTAACCCTAACCGCCAATGGCCTTTTGCCTTTTGCCTTTTGCCTTTGCGTTACCCTAACCCTAACCCTAACCCTAAGTGCCTTTTGCCCTTTGCCCTTTGCCCTTTGCCTTTTTCCTTTGCGTAACCTTAACCCTAACCGCCTTTTGCCTTTGCGTAACCCTAACCCTAACCCTAACGCTAACCCTAACCCTAACCCTAACGCTAACTGCCTTTTGCCTTTTACCTTTTTTCTTTTGCCTTTGCGTAACCCTAACCCTAAACGCCTTTGGCCTAACCCTAACCGCCTTTGGCCTTTTTCCCTTGGCCTTTTCCCTAACCCTACCCCTAACACTCCCCCTAACCCTACCCACCTTTAGGCATTACCCCTAACCGTAACGGCCTTTTGCCTTGTGCCTTTGTGTAACCCTAACTCTAACCCTAAGTGCCTTTTGCCTTTGTGTAACCCTAACCCTAACGGCCTTTTGCCTTTTGCCTTTGCGTAACCCTAACCCTAATCCTAACCCTAACTGCCTTTTGCCTTTTGCCTTTTGCGTTTTGCGTAACCCTAACCCTAACCCTAACCGCCTTTTGCCTTTTGCCTAACCCTAACCCTAACCCTAACTGCCAATTGCTTTTTGCCTTTTGCCTTTGCCTAACCCTAACCCTAACCGCCAGTTGCGTTTTGCCTTTTGCCTTTGCGTAACCCTAACTCTAACCCTAACCGCCAAATGCTTTTTGCCTTTTGTGATTGCGTAACCCTAACCCTAACCGCCAAATGCCTTTTGCCTTTTGCCTTTGCGTAACTCTAAACCTAACCCTAACCCTAGCCCTAACCCTAACCACCTTTTGCCTTCTGCCTTTTGCCTTTTCCCTTTGCTTAACCCTAACCCTAACCCTAACCCTAACCCTAACCCTAACCCTAACCGCCAATCGCCTTTTGCCTTTTGTGATTGCGTAACCCTAACCCTAACCCTAACCCTAACCCTAACCCTAACCCTAACCGCCTTTTGCCTTCTGCCTTCTGCCTTTTCCCTTTCCCTAACCATAACCCTAACCCTAACCCTAACCCTAACCCTAACCCTAACCCTAACCCTAACTGCCAATTGCCTTTTGCCTTTTGCCTTTGCCTAACCCTAACTCTAACCCTAACCGCCAAATGCCTTTTGCCTTTTGCCTTTGCGTAACCCTAACCCTAACCGCCAATTGCCTTCTGCCTTTTGCCTTTGCGTAACCCTAACCCTAGCCCTAACCCTAACCCTAACCGCCTTTTGCCTTCTGCCTTCTGCCTTTTCCCTTTGCGTAACCCTAACCCTAACCCTAACCCTAACGCTAACCCTAACCCTAACCGCCAATTGCCTTTTGCCTTTTGCCTTTGCGTAACCCTAACCCTAACCATAACCCTAACCCTAATCGCCTTTTGCCTTTTGCCATTGCCTAACCCAAACCCTAACCCTAACCGCCAATTGCCTTTTGCCTTTTGCCTTTGCGTAACCCTAACCCTAACCCAAACCCTAACCCTAAGCGCCTTCTGCCTTCTGCCTTTTCCCTTTGCTTAACCCTAACCCTAACCCTAACCCTAACCCTAACTCTCACCTTAATCGCCTTTTGCCTTTTGTCATTGTGTAACCCTAACCCTAACCCTAACCCTAACCCTAACCCTAACCCTAACCGCCTTTTGCCTTCTGCCTTCTGCCTTCTGCCTTTTCCCTTTCCCTAACCCTAACCCTAACCGCCAATTGCCTTTTGCCTTTTGCCTTTGCGTAACCCTAACCCAAACCCAAACCCTAACCGCCAATGGCCTTTTGCCCTTTGCCTTTTGCCTTTGCGTTACCCTAACCCTAACCCTAACCCTAAGTGCCTTTTGCCTTTTGCCCTTTGCCCTTTGCCTTTTTCCTTTGCGTAACCTTAACCCAAACTGCCAATTGCCTTTTGCCTTTTCCCTTTGCGTAACCCTAACCCTAATCCTAACCCTAACTGCCTTTTGCCTTCTGCCTTTTGCATAACCCTAACCCTAACCGCCGTTTGCTTTTTGCCTTTGCGTAACCCTTTCCCTAACCCTACCCGCCAATTGCCTTTTGCCTTTTGCCTTTGCCTAACCCTAACCCGAAACGCCAAATGCCTTTTGCCTTTTGCCTTTGCGTAACTCTAACCCTAACCCTAACCCTAACCCTAACCCTAACCGCCTTTTGCCTTCTGCCTTCTGCCTTTTCCCTTTGCTTAACCCTAACCCTAACCCTAACCCTAACCCTAACCCTAACCCTAACCCTAACCCTAACCGCCTTTTGCCTTCTGCCTTCTGCCTTTTCCCTTTGCGTAACCCTATCCCTAACCATAACCCTAACCCTAACCCTAACCGCCAATTGCCTTTTGCCTTTTGCCTTTGCGTAACCCTAACCCTAACCATAACCCTAACCCTAATCGCCTTTTGCCTTTTGCCATTGCCTAACCCAAACCCTAACCCTAACCGCCAATTGCCTTTTGTCTTTTGCCTTTGCGTAACCCTAACCCTAACCCAAACCCTAACCCTAACCGCCAATGGCCTTTTGCCTTTTGCCTTTGCATAACCCTAACCCTAACCCTAACCCTAACCGCCTTTTGCCTTCTGCCTTCTGCCTTTTCCCTTTGCGTAACCCTAACCCTAACCATAACCCTAACCCTAACCCTAACCCTAACCGCCAATTGCCTTTTGCCTTTTGCCTTTGCGTAACCCTAACCCTAACCCAAACCCTAACCCTAACCCTAACCGCCAATGGCCTTTTGCCTTTTGCCTTTGCGTAACCCTAACCCTAACCCTAACCGCCTTTTGCCTTCTGCCTTCTGCCTTTTCCCTTTGCTTAACCCTAACCCTAACCCTAACCCTAACCCTAACCCTAACTCTCACCTTAATCGCCTTTTGCCTTTTGTCATTGTGTAACCCTAACCCTAACCCTAACCCTAACCCTAACCCTAACCCTAACCGCCTTTTGCCTTCTGCCTTCTGCCTTTTCCCTTTCCCTAAACCTAACCCTAACCCTAACCCTAACCGCCAATTGCCTTTTGCCTTTTGCCTTTGCGTAACCCTAACCCAAACCCAAACCCTAACCGCCAATGGCCTTTTGCCCTTTGCCTTTTGCCTTTGCGTTACCCTAACCCTAACCCTAACCCTAAGCGCCTTTTGCCTTTTGCCCTTTGCCCTTTGCCTTTTTCCTTTGCGTAACCTTAACCCAAACTGCCAATTGCCTTTTGCCTTTTCCCTTTGCGTAACCCTAACCCTAATCCTAACCCTAACTGCCTTTTGCCTTCTGCCTTTTGCATAACCCTAACCCTAACCGCCTTTTGCCTTTTGCCTTTGCGTAACCCTATCCCTAACCCTAACCGCCCATTGCCTTTTGCCTTTTGCCTTTGCCTAACCCTAACCCTAACCCGAACCGCCAAATGCCTTTTGCCTTTTGCCTTTGCGTAACTCTAAACCTAACCCTAACCCTAGCCCTAACCCTAACCACCTTTTGCCTTCTGCCTTTTGCCTTTTCCCTTTGCTTAACCCTAACCCTAACCCTAACCCTAACCCTAACCCTAACCCTAACCGCCAATCGCCTTTTGCCTTTTGCCTTTTGTGATTGCGTAACCCTAACCCTAACCCTAACCCTAACCATAACCCTAACCCTAACCGCCTTTTGCCTTCTGCCTTCTGCCTTTTCCCTTTGCTTAACCCTAACCCTAACCCTAACCCTAACCCTAACCCTAACTCTCACCTTAATCGCCTTTTGCCTTTTGTCATTGTGTAACCCTAACCCTAACCCTAACCCTAACCCTAACCCTAACCCTAACCGCCTTTTGCCTTCTGCTTTCTGCCTTTTCCCTTTCCCTAACCCTAACCCTAACCCTAACCCTAACCCTAACCGCCAATTGCCTTTTGCCTTTTGCCTTTGCGTAACCCTAACCCTAACCGCCAATGGCCTTTTGCCCTTTGCCTTTTGCCTTTGCGTTACCCTAACCCTAACCCTAACCCTAAACGCCTTTTGCCTTTTGCCCTTTGCCCTTTGCCTTTTTCCTTTGCGTAACCTTAACCCAAACTGCCAATTGCCTTTTGCCTTTTCCCTTTGCGTAACCCTAACCCTAATCCTAACCCTAACTGCCTTTTGCCTTCTGCCTTTTGCATAACCCTAACCCTAACCGCCTTTTGCCTTTTGCCTTTGCGTAACCCTATCCCTAACCCTAACCGCCAATTGCCTTTTGCCTTTTGCCTTTGCCTAACGCTAACCCTAACCCTAACCGCCAAATGCCTTTTGCCTTTTGCCTTTGCGTAACCCTAACCCTAACCGCCAAATGCCTTTTGCCTTTTGCCTTTGCGTAACCCTAACCCTAACCCTAACCCTAACCCTAACCCTAACCCTAACCGCCTTTTGCCTTCTGCCTTCTGCCTTTTCCCTTTGCTTAACCCTAACCCTAACCCTAACCCTAACCCTAACCCTAACCCTAACCCTAACCGCCTTTTGCCTTCTGCCTTCTGCCTTTTCCCTTTGCGTAACCCTATCCCTAACCATAACCCTAACCCTAACCCTAACCGCCAATTGCCTTTTGCCTTTTGCCTTTGCGTAACCCTAACCCTAACCATAACCCTAACCCTAATCGCCTTTTGCCTTTTGCCATTGCCTAACCCAAACCCTAACCCTAACCGCCAATTGCCTTTTGCCTTTTGCCTTTGCGTAACCCTAACCCTAACCCAAACCCTAACCCTAACCGCCAATGGCCTTTTGCCTTTTGCCTTTGCATAACCCTAACCCTAACCCTAACCCTAACCGCCTTTTGCCTTCTGCCTTCTGCCTTTTCCCTTTGCGTAACCCTAACCCTAACCATAACCCTAACCCTAACCCTAACCCTAACCGCCAATTGCCTTTTGCCTTTTGCCTTTGCGTAACCCTAACCCTAACCCAAACCCTAACCCTAACCGCCAATGGCCTTTTGCCTTTTGCCTTTGCGTAACCCTAACCCTAACCCTAACCGCCTTTTGCCTTCTGCCTTCTGCCTTTTCCCTTTGCTTAACCCTAACCCTAACCCTAACCCTAACCCTAACCCTAACTCTCACCTTAATCGCCTTTTGCCTTTTGTCATTGTGTAACCCTAACCCTAACCCTAACCCTAACCCTAACCCTAACCCTAACCCTAACCGCCTTTTGCCTTCTGCCTTCTGCCTTTTCCCTTTCCCTAAACCTAACCCTAACCCTAACCCTAACCGCCAATTGCCTTTTGCCTTTTGCCTTTGCGTAACCCTAACCCAAACCCAAACCCTAACCGCCAATGGCCTTTTGCCCTTTGCCTTTTGCCTTTGCGTTACCCTAACCCTAACCCTAACCCTAAGCGCCTTTTGCCTTTTGCCCTTTGCCCTTTGCCTTTTTCCTTTGCGTAACCTTAACCCAAACTGCCAATTGCCTTTTGCCTTTTCCCTTTGCGTAACCCTAACCCTAATCCTAACCCTAACTGCCTTTTGCCTTCTGCCTTTTGCATAACCCTAACCCTAACCGCCTTTTGCCTTTTGCCTTTGCGTAACCCTATCCCTAACCCTAACCGCCCATTGCCTTTTGCCTTTTGCCTTTGCCTAACCCTAACCCTAACCCGAACCGCCAAATGCCTTTTGCCTTTTGCCTTTGCGTAACTCTAAACCTAACCCTAACCCTAGCCCTAACCCTAACCACCTTTTGCCTTCTGCCTTTTGCCTTTTCCCTTTGCTTAACCCTAACCCTAACCCTAACCCTAACCCTAACCCTAACCCTAATCGCCAATCGCCTTTTGCCTTTTGCCTTTTGTGATTGCGTAACCCTAACCCTAACCCTAACCCTAACCGTAACCCTAACCCTAACCGCCTTTTGCCTTCTGCCTTCTGCCTTTTCCCTTTGCTTAACCCTAACCCTAACCCTAACCCTAACCCTAACCCTAACTCTCACCTTAATCGCCTTTTGCCTTTTGTCATTGTGTAACCCTAACCCTAACCCTAACCCTAACCCTAACCCTAACCCTAACCGCCTTTTGCCTTCTGCTTTCTGCCTTTTCCCTTTCCCTAACCCTAACCCTAACCCTAACCCTAACCCTAACCGCCAATTGCCTTTTGCCTTTTGCCTTTGCGTAACCCTAACCCTAACCGCCAATGGCCTTTTGCCCTTTGCCTTTTGCCTTTGCGTTACCCTAACCCTAACCCTAACCCTAAACGCCTTTTGCCTTTTGCCCTTTGCCCTTTGCCTTTTTCCTTTGCGTAACCTTAACCCAAACTGCCAATTGCCTTTTGCCTTTTCCCTTTGCGTAACCCTAACCCTAATCCTAACCCTAACTGCCTTTTGCCTTCTGCCTTTTGCATAACCCTAACCCTAACCGCCTTTTGCCTTTTGCCTTTGCGTAACCCTATCCCTAACCCTAACCGCCAATTGCCTTTTGCCTTTTGCCTTTGCCTAACGCTAACCCTAACCCTAACCGCCAAATGCCTTTTGCCTTTTGCCTTTGCGTAACCCTAACCCTAACCGCCAAATGCCTTTTGCCTTTTGCCTTTGCGTAACCCTAACCCTAACCCTAACCCTAACCGCCAATGGCCTTTTGCCTTTTGCCTTTTGCCTTTTGCCTTTTGCCTTTGCGTTACCCTAACCCAAACCCCAAGTGCCTTTTGCCTTGTGCCCTTTGCCCTTTGCCTTTTGTCTTTGCGTAACCTTAACCCTAACCGCCTTTTGCCTTTGCGTAACCCTAACCCTAACCCTAACGCTAACCCTAACCCTAACCCTAACGCTAACTGCCTTTTGCCTTTTACCTTTTTTCTTTTGCCTTTGCTTAACCCTAACCCTAAACGCCTTTGGCCTAACCCTAACCGCCTTTGGCCTTTTTCCCTTGGCCTTTTCCCTAACCCTACCCCTAACACTCCCCCTAACCCTACCACCTTTAGGCATTACCCCTAACCGTAACAGCCTTTTGCCTTTTGCCTTTTGCCTTTGTGTAACCCTAACCCTAACGGCCTTTTGCCTTTGCGTAACCCTAACGCTAATCCTAACCCTAACTGCCTTTTGCCTTTTGCCTTTTGCGTTTTGCATAACCCTAACCCTAACCCTAACCGCCTTTTGCCTTTTGCCTTTTGCCTAACGCTAACCCTAACCCTAACTGCCAATTGCCTTTTGCCTTTTGCCTTTGCCTAACCCTAACCCTAACCCTAGCCCTAACCCTAACCCTAACCACCTTTTGCCTTCTGCCTTCTGCCTTTTCCCTTTGCTTAACCCTAACCCTAACCCTAACCATAACCCTAACCCTAACCCTCACCCTCACCCTAATCGCCTTTTGCCTTTTGCCTTTTGTGATTGCGTAAACCTAACCCTAACCCTAACCCTAACCCTAACCCTAACCGCCTTTTGCCTTCTGCCTTCTGCCTTTTCCCTTTGCTTAACCCTAACCCTAACCCTAACCCTAACCCTAACCCTAACCCTAACCCTAACCGCCAATTGCCTTTTGCCTTTTACCTTTGCGTAACCCTAACCCAAACCCTAACCCTAAGCGCCTTTTGCCTTTTGCCCTTTGCCCTTTGCCTTTTTCCTTTGCGTAACCTTAACCCAAACTGCCAATTGCCTTTTGCCTTTTGCCTTTGCGTAACCCTAGCCCTAATCCTAACCCTAACTGCCTTTTGCCTTTTGCCTTTTGCCCTATGCCTAACCCTAACCCTAACCCTAACCGCCAATGGCCTTTTGCCTTTTGCCTTTGCGTAACCCTAACCCTAACCCTAACCCTAACCGCCAAATGCCTTTTGCCTTTTGCCTTTGCGTAACCCTAACCCTAACCCTAACCCTAACCCTAACCGCCTTTTGCCTTCTGCCTTCTGCCCTTTCCCTTTGCTTAACCCTAACCCTACCCTAACCCTAACCCTAACCCTAACCCTCACCTTAATCGCCAAATGCCTTTTGTCATTGTGTAACTCTAACCCTAACCCTAACCCTAACCCTAACTGCCTTTTGCCTTCTGCCTTCTGCTTTTTCCCTTTCCCTAACCCTAACCCTAACCCTAACCCTAACCGTAAGCCTAATCGCCAGTTGCCTTTTGCCATTGCGTAACCCTAACCCTAACCCTAACCCTAACCCTAACCGCCAATTGCCTTTTGCCTTTTGCCTTTGCGTAACCCTAACCCTAACCCTAACCCTAACCCTAACCGCCAATGGCCTTTTGCTTTTTGCCTTTTGCCTTTTGCCTTTGCGTTACCCTAACCCTAACCCTAACCCTAAGCGCCTTTTGCCTTTTGCCCTTTGTCCTTTGCCCTTTCCCTTTTGCCTTTGCGTAACCTTAACCCTAACTGCCAATTGCCTTTTGCCTTTGTGTAACCCTAACCCTAATCTTAACCCTAACTGCCTTTTGCCTTTTGCCTTTTGCCTTTTGCATAACCCCAACCCTAACCCTAACCCTAACCACCAGTTGCCTTTTGCCTTTTGCCTTTGCGTAACCCTAACCCTAACCCTAACCGCCAAATGCTTTTTGCCTTTTGTCTTTGCGTAACCCTAACCCTAACCGCCAAATGCCTTTTGCCTTTTGCCTTTGCCTAACCCTAACCCTAACCCTAACCCTACCCGCCAGTTGCCTTTTGCCTTTTGCCTTTGCGTAACCCTAACCCTAACCGCCAAATGCCTTTTGCCATTTGTCTTTGCGTAACCCTAACCCTAACTGCCAATTGCCTTTTGCCTTTTGCCTTTGCGTAACCCTAACCCTAACCCTAACCCTAACCCTAACCCTAACCCTCACCCTAATCGCCTTTTGCCTTTTGTGATTGCGTAACCCTAACCCTAACTCTAACCCTAACCCTAACCCTAACCACCTTTTGCCTTCTGCATTCTGCCTTTTCCCTTTGCTTAACCCTAACCCTAACCCTAACCCTAACCCTAACCCTAACCCTAACTCTCACCTTAATCACCTTTTGCCTTTTGTCATTGTGTAACCCTAACCCTAACCCTAACCCTAACCCTAACCCTAATCCTAACCGCCTTTTGCCTTCTGCCTTCTGCCTTCTGCCTTTTCCCTTTCCCTAACCCTAACCCTAACCGCCAATTGCCTTTTGCCTTTTGCCTTTGCGTAACCCTAACCCAAACCCAAACCCTAACCGCCAATGGCCTTTTGCCCTTTGCCTTTTGCCTTTGCGTTACCCTAACCCTAACCCTAACCCTAAGCGCCTTTTGCCTTTTGCCCTTTGCCCTTTGCCTTTTTCCTTTGCGTAACCTTAACCCAAACTGCCAATTGCCTTTTGCCTTTTCCCTTTGCGTAACCCTAACCCTAATCCTAACCCTAACTGCCTTTTGCCTTCTGCCTTTTGCATAACCCTAACCCTAACCGCCTTTTGCCTTTGCGTAACCCTATCCCTAACCCTAACCGCCAATTGCCTTTTGCCTTTTGCCTTTGCCTAACCCTAACCCTAACCCGAACCGCCAAATGCCTTTTGCCTTTTCCCTTTCCCTAACCCTAACCCTAACCCTAACCCTAATTCTCACCTTAATCGCCTTTTGCCTTTTGCCATTGCCTAACCCTAACCCTAACCCTAACCCTAACCGCCAATTGCCTTTTGCCTTTTGCCTTTGCGTAACCCTAACCCTAACCCTAACCCTAACCGCCAGTGGCCTTTTGCCTTTTGCCTTTGCGTAACCCTAACCCTAACCCTAACCCTAACCGCCTTTTGCCTTCTGCCTTCTGCCTTTTCCCTTTGCTTAAGCCTAACCCTAACCCTAACCCTAACCCTAACCCTAACCCTCACCCTCACCCTCACCCTCACCCTCACCTTAACCGCCTTTTGCCTTTTGTCATTGCCTTACCTTAATCCTAACCGTAACCGTAACCCTAACCCTAACCCTAACCCTAACCGCCTTTTGCCTTCTGCCTTCTGCCTTTTCCCTTTCCCTAACCCTAACCCTAACCCTAACCCTAACCCTAACCGCCAATCGCCTTTTGCCTTTTGCCATTGCGTAACCCTAACCCAAACCCTAACCCTAAGCGCCTTTTGCCTTTTGCCTTTGCGTTACCCTAACCCTAACCCTAACCCTAACCGCCAATGGCCTTTTGCCTTTTGCCTTTTGCCTTTTGCCTTTGCGTTACCCTAACCCTAACCCTAACCCTAAGTGCCTTTTGCCTTTTGCCCTTTGCCCTTTGCCTTTTTCCTTTGCGTAACCTTAACCCTAACCGCCTTTTGCCTTTGCGTAACCCTAACCCTAACCCTAACGCTAACCCTAACCCTAACCCTAACGCTAACTGCCTTTTGCCTTTTACCTTTTTTCTTTTGCCTTTGCGTAACCCTAACCCTAAACGCCTTTGGCCTAACCCTAACCGCCTTTGGCCTTTTTCCCTTGGCCTTTTCCCTAACCCTACCCCTAACACTCCCCCTAACCCTACCCACCTTTAGGCATTACCCCTAACCGTAACGGCCTTTTGCCTTGTGCCTTTGTGTAACCCTAACTCTAACCCTAAGTGCCTTTTGCCTTTGTGTAACCCTAACCCTAACGGCCTTTTGCCTTTTGCCTTTGCGTAACCCTAACCCTAATCCTAACCCTAACTGCCTTTTGCCTTTTGCCTTTTGCGTTTTGCGTAACCCTAACCCTAACCCTAACCGCCTTTTGCCTTTTGCCTTTTGCCTAACCCTAACCCTAACCCTAACTGCCAATTGCCTTTTGCCTTTTGCCTTTGCCTAACCCTAACCCTAACCGCCAGTTGCGTTTTGCCTTTTGCCTTTGCGTAACCCTAACCCTAACCCTAACTGCCAAATGCTTTTTGCCTTTTGTCTTTGCGTAACCCTAACCCTAAGCGCCAAATGCCTTTTGCCTTTTGCCTTTGCGTAACTCTAAACCTAACCCTAACCCTAGCCCTAACCCTAACCACCTTTTGCCTTCTGCCTTTTGCCTTTTCCCTTTGCTTAACCCTAACCCTAACCCTAACCCTAACCCTAACCCTAACCCTAACCGCCAATCGCCTTTTGCCTTTTGCCTTTTGTGATTGCATAACCCTAACCCTAACCCTAACCCTAACCCTAACCCTAACCCTAACCGCCTTTTGCCTTCTGCCTTCTGCCTTTTCCCTTTGTGTAACCCTAACCCTAACCCTAACCCTAACCCTAACCCTAACCCTAACCCTAACTGCCAATTGCCTTTTGCCTTTTGCCTTTGCCTAACCCTAACTCTAACCCTAACCGCCAAATGCCTTTTGCCTTTTGCCTTTGCGTAACCCTAACCCTAACCGCCAATTGCCTTTTGCCTTTTGCCTTTGCGTAACCCTAACCCTAGCCCTAACCCTAACCCTAACCGCCTTTTGCCTTCTGCCTTCTGCCTTTTCCCTTTGCGTAACCCTAACCCTAACCCTAACCCTAACGCTAACCCTAACCCTAACCGCCAATTGCCTTTTGCCTTTTGCCTTTGCGTAACCCTAACCCTAACCATAACCCTAACCCTAATCGCCTTTTGCCTTTTGCCATTGCCTAACCCAAACCCTAACCCTAACCGCCAATTGCCTTTTGCCTTTTGCCTTTGCGTAACCCTAACCCTAACCCAAACCCTAACCCTAAGCGCCTTTTGCCTTTTGCCTTTTGCCTTTGCATAACCCTAACCCTAACCCTAACCCTAACCACCTTTTGCCTTCTGCATTCTGCCTTTTCCCTTTGCTTAACCCTAACCCTAACCCTAACCCTAACCCTAACCCTAACTCTCACCTTAATCACCTTTTGCCTTTTGTCATTGTGTAACCCTAACCCTAACCCTAACCCTAACCCTAACCCTAATCCTAACCGCCTTTTGCCTTCTGCCTTCTGCCTTCTGCCTTTTCCCTTTCCCTAACCCTAACCCTAACCCTAACCCTAACCGCCAATTGCCTTTTGCCTTTTGCCTTTGCGTAACCCTAACCCAAACCCAAACCCTAACCGCCAATGGCCTTTTGCCCTTTGCCTTTTGCCTTTGCGTTACCCTAACCCTAACCCTAACCCTAAGCGCCTTTTGCCTTTTGCCCTTTGCCCTTTGCCTTTTTCCTTTGCGTAACCTTAACCCAAACTGCCAATTGCCTTTTGCCTTTTCCCTTTGCGTAACCCTAACCCTAATCCTAACCATAACTGCCTTTTGCCTTCTGCCTTTTGCATAACCCTAACCCTAACCGCCTTTTGCCTTTTGCCTTTGCGTAACCCTATCCCTAACCCTAACCGCCAATTGCCTTTTGCCTTTTGCCTTTGCCTAACCCTAACCCTAACCCGAACCGCCAAATGCCTTTTGCCTTTTCCCTTTCCCTAACCCTAACCCTAACCCTAACCCTAATTCTCACCTTAATCGCCTTTTGCCTTTTCCCTTTGCTTAACCCTAACCCTAACCGCCAATTGCCTTTTGCCTTTTGCCTTTGCGTAACCCTAACCCTAACCCTAACGCTAACCCTAACCCTAACCGCCAATGGCCTTTTGCCTTTTGCCTTTGCGTAACCCTAACCCTAACCCTAACCCTAACCGCCTTTTGCCTTCTGCCTTCTGCCTTTTCCCTTTGCTTAAGCCTAACCCTAACCCTAACCCTAACCCTAACCCTAACCCTCACCCTCACCCTCACCCTCACCTTAACCGCCTTTTGCCTTTTGTCATTGCGTTACCTTAATCCTAACCGTAACCCTAACCCTAACCCTAACCCTAACCGCCTTTTGCCTTCTGCCTTCTGCCTTTTCCCTTTCCCTAACCCTAACCCTAACCCTAACCCTAACCGCCAATCGCCTTTTGCCTTTTGCCATTGCGTAACCCTAACCCAAACCCTAACCCTAAGCGCCTTTTGCCTTTTGCCTTTGCGTTACCCTAACCCTAACCCTAACCCTAACCGCCAATGGCCTTTTGCCTTTTGCCTTTTGCCTTTGCGTTACCCTAACCCTAACCCTAACCCTAAGTGCCTTTTGCCCTTTGCCCTTTGCCCTTTGCCTTTTTCCTTTGCGTAACCTTAACCCTAACCGCCTTTTGCCTTTGCGTAACCCTAACCCTAACCCTAACGCTAACCCTAACCCTAACCCTAACGCTAACTGCCTTTTGCCTTTTACCTTTTTTCTTTTGCCTTTGCGTAACCCTAACCCTAAACGCCTTTGGCCTAACCCTAACCGCCTTTGGCCTTTTTCCCTTGGCCTTTTCCCTAACCCTACCCCTAACACTCCCCCTAACCCTACCCACCTTTAGGCATTACCCCTAACCGTAACGGCCTTTTGCCTTGTGCCTTTGTGTAACCCTAACTCTAACCCTAAGTGCCTTTTGCCTTTGTGTAACCCTAACCCTAACGGCCTTTTGCCTTTTGCCTTTGCGTAACCCTAACCCTAATCCTAACCCTAACTGCCTTTTGCCTTTTGCCTTTTGCGTTTTGCGTAACCCTAACCCTAACCCTAACCGCCTTTTGCCTTTTGCCTAACCCTAACCCTAACCCTAACTGCCAATTGCTTTTTGCCTTTTGCCTTTGCCTAACCCTAACCCTAACCGCCAGTTGCGTTTTGCCTTTTGCCTTTGCGTAACCCTAACCCTAACCCTAACCGCCAAATGCTTTTTGCCTTTTGTGATTGCGTAACCCTAACCCTAACCGCCAAATGCCTTTTGCCTTTTGCCTTTGCGTAACTCTAAACCTAACCCTAACCCTAGCCCTAACCCTAACCACCTTTTGCCTTCTGCCTTTTGCCTTTTCCCTTTGCTTAACCCTAACCCTAACCCTAACCCTAACCCTAACCCTAACCGCCAATCGCCTTTTGCCTTTTGCCTTTTGTGATTGCGTAACCCTAACCCTAACCCTAACCCTAACCCTAACCCTAACCCTAACCGCCTTTTGCCTTCTGCCTTCTGCCTTTTCCCTTTCCCTAACCATAACCCTAACCCTAACCCTAACCCTAACCCTAACCCTAACCCTAACTGCCAATTGCCTTTTGCCTTTTGCCTTTGCCTAACCCTAACTCTAACCCTAACCGCCAAATGCCTTTTGCCTTTTGCCTTTGCGTAACCCTAACCCTAACCGCCAATTGCCTTCTGCCTTTTGCCTTTGCGTAACCCTAACCCTAGCCCTAACCCTAACCCTAACCGCCTTTTGCCTTCTGCCTTCTGCCTTTTCCCTTTGCGTAACCCTAACCCTAACCCTAACCCTAACGCTAACCCTAACCCTAACCGCCAATTGCCTTTTGCCTTTTGCCTTTGCGTAACCCTAACCCTAACCATAACCCTAACCCTAATCGCCTTTTGCCTTTTGCCATTGCCTAACCCTAACCCTAACCCTAACCGCCAATTGCCTTTTGCCTTTTGCCTTTGCGTAACCCTAACCCTAACCCAAACCCTAACCCTAAGCGCCTTCTGCCTTCTGCCTTTTCCCTTTGCTTAACCCTAACCCTAACCCTAACCCTAACCCTAACCCTAACTCTCACCTTAATCGCCTTTTGCCTTTTGTCATTGTGTAACCCTAACCCTAACCCTAACCCTAACCCTAACCCTAACCCTAACCCTAACCGCCTTTTGCCTTCTGCCTTCTGCCTTCTGCCTTTTCCCTTTCCCTAACCCTAACCCTAACCGCCAATTGCCTTTTGCCTTTTGCCTTTGCGTAACCCTAACCCAAACCCAAACCCTAACCGCCAATGGCCTTTTGCCCTTTGCCTTTTGCCTTTGCGTTACCCTAACCCTAACCCTAACCCTAAGTGCCTTTTGCCTTTTGCCCTTTGCCCTTTGCCTTTTTCCTTTGCGTAACCTTAACCCAAACTGCCAATTGCCTTTTGCCTTTTCCCTTTGCGTAACCCTAACCCTAATCCTAACCCTAACTGCCTTTTGCCTTCTGCCTTTTGCATAACCCTAACCCTAACCGCCGTTTGCTTTTTGCCTTTGCGTAACCCTTTCCCTAACCCTACCCGCCAATTGCCTTTTGCCTTTTGCCTTTGCCTAACCCTAACCCGAACCGCCAAATGCCTTTTGCCTTTTGCCTTTGCGTAACTCTAACCCTAACCCTAACCCTAACCCTAACCCTAACCCTAACCCTAACCCTAACCGCCTTTTGCCTTCTGCCTTCTGCCTTTTCCCTTTGCTTAACCCTAACCCTAACCCTAACCCTAACCCTAACCCTAACCCTAACCCTAACCCTAACCGCCTTTTGCCTTCTGCCTTCTGCCTTTTCCCTTTGCGTAACCCTATCCCTAACCATAACCCTAACCCTAACCCTAACCGCCAATTGCCTTTTGCCTTTTGCCTTTGCGTAACCCTAACCCTAACCCAAACCCTAACCCTAACCGCCAATGGCCTTTTGCCTTTTGCCTTTGCATAACCCTAACCCTAACCCTAACCCTAACCGCCTTTTGCCTTCTGCCTTCTGCCTTTTCCCTTTGCGTAACCCTAACCCTAACCATAACCCTAACCCTAACCCTAACCCTAACCGCCAATTGCCTTTTGCCTTTTGCCTTTGCGTAACCCTAACCCTAACCCAAACCCTAACCCTAACCCTAACCGCCAATGGCCTTTTGCCTTTTGCCTTTGCGTAACCCTAACCCTAACCCTAACCGCCTTTTGCCTTCTGCCTTCTGCCTTCTGCCTTTTCCCTTTGCTTAACCCTAACCCTAACCCTAACCCTAACCCTAACCCTAACTCTCACCTTAATCGCCTTTTGCCTTTTGTCATTGTGTAACCCTAACCCTAACCCTAACCCTAACCCTAACCCTAACCCTAACCGCCTTTTGCCTTCTGCCTTCTGCCTTTTCCCTTTCCCTAAACCTAACCCTAACCCTAACCCTAACCGCCAATTGCCTTTTGCCTTTTGCCTTTGCGTAACCCTAACCCAAACCCAAACCCTAACCGCCAATGGCCTTTTGCCCTTTGCCTTTTGCCTTTGCGTTACCCTAACCCTAACCCTAACCCTAAGCGCCTTTTGCCTTTTGCCCTTTGCCCTTTGCCTTTTTCCTTTGCGTAACCTTAACCCAAACTGCCAATTGCCTTTTGCCTTTTCCCTTTGCGTAACCCTAACCCTAATCCTAACCCTAACTGCCTTTTGCCTTCTGCCTTTTGCATAACCCTAACCCTAACCGCCTTTTGCCTTTTGCCTTTGCGTAACCCTATCCCTAACCCTAACCGCCCATTGCCTTTTGCCTTTTGCCTTTGCCTAACCCTAACCCTAACCCGAACCGCCAAATGCCTTTTGCCTTTTGCCTTTGCGTAACTCTAAACCTAACCCTAACCCTAGCCCTAACCCTAACCACCTTTTGCCTTCTGCCTTTTGCCTTTTGTGATTGCGTAACCCTAACCCTAACCGCCTTTTGCCTTCTGCCTTCTGCCTTTTCCCTTTGCTTAACCCTAACCCTAACCCTAACCCTAACCCTAACCGCCTTTTGCCTTCTGCTTTCTGCCTTTTCCCTTTCCCTAACCCTAACCCTAACCCTAACCCTAACCCTAACCGCCAATTGCCTTTTGCCTTTTGCCTTTGCGTAACCCTAACCCTAACCGCCAATGGCCTTTTGCCCTTTGCCTTTTGCCTTTGCGTTACCCTAACCCTAACCCTAACCCTAAACGCCTTTTGCATTTTGCCCTTTGCCCTTTGCCTTTTTCCTTTGCGTAACCTTAACCCAAACTGCCAATTGCCTTTTGCCTTTTCCCTTTGCGTAACCCTAACCCTAATCCTAACCCTAACTGCCTTTTGCCTTCTGCCTTTTGCATAACCCTAACCCTAACCGCCTTTTGCCTTTTGCCTTTGCGTAACCCTATCCCTAACCCTAACCGCCAATTGCCTTTTGCCTTTTGCCTTTGCCTAACGCTAACCCTAACCCTAACCGCCAAATGCCTTTTGCCTTTTGCCTTTGCGTAAACCTAACCCTAACCGCCAAATGCCTTTTGCCTTTTGCCTTTGCGTAACCCTAACCCTAACCCTAACCCTAACCCTAACCCTAACCCTAACCGCCTTTTGCCTTCTGCCTTCTGCCTTTTCCCTTTGCTTAACCCTAACCCTAACCCTAACCCTAACCCTAACCCTAACCCTAACCCTAACCCTAACCGCCTTTTGCCTTCTGCCTTCTGCCTTTTCCCTTTGCGTAACCCTATCCCTAACCATAACCCTAACCCTAACCCTAACCGCCAATTGCCTTTTGCCTTTTGCCTTTGCGTAACCCTAACCCTAACCATAACCCTAACCCTAATCGCCTTTTGCCTTTTGCCATTGCCTAACCCAAACCCTAACCCTAACCGCCAATTGCCTTTTGCCTTTTGCCTTTGCGTAACCCTAACCCTAACCCAAACCCTAACCCTAACCGCCAATGGCCTTTTGCCTTTTGCCTTTGCATAACCCTAACCCTAACCCTAACCCTAACCGCCTTTTGCCTTCTGCCTTCTGCCTTTTCCCTTTGCGTAACCCTAACCCTAACCATAACCCTAACCCTAACCCTAACCCTAACCGCCAATTGCCTTTTGCCTTTTGCCTTTGCGTAACCCTAACCCTAACCCAAACCCTAACCCTAACCGCCAATGGCCTTTTGCCTTTTGCCTTTGCGTAACCCTAACCCTAACCCTAACCGCCTTTTGCCTTCTGCCTTCTGCCTTTTCCCTTTGCTTAACCCTAACCCTAACCCTAACCCTAACCCTAACCCTAACTCTCACCTTAATCGCCTTTTGCCTTTTGTCATTGTGTAACCCTAACCCTAACCCTAACCCTAACCCTAACCCTAACCCTAACCGCCTTTTGCCTTCTGCCTTCTGCCTTTTCCCTTTCCCTAAACCTAACCCTAACCCTAACCCTAACCGCCAATTGCCTTTTGCCTTTTGCCTTTGCGTAACCCTAACCCAAACCCAAACCCTAACCGCCAATGGCCTTTTGCCCTTTGCCTTTTGCCTTTGCGTTACCCTAACCCTAACCCTAACCCTAAGCGCCTTTTGCCTTTTGCCCTTTGCCCTTTGCCTTTTTCCTTTGCGTAACCTTAACCCAAACTGCCAATTGCCTTTTGCCTTTTCCCTTTGCGTAACCCTAACCCTAATCCTAACCCTAACTGCCTTTTGCCTTCTGCCTTTTGCATAACCCTAACCCTAACCGCCTTTTGCCTTTTGCCTTTGCGTAACCCTATCCCTAACCCTAACCGCCCATTGCCTTTTGCCTTTTGCCTTTGCCTAACCCTAACCCTAACCCGAACCGCCAAATGCCTTTTGCCTTTTGCCTTTGCGTAACTCTAAACCTAACCCTAACCCTAGCCCTAACCCTAACCACCTTTTGCCTTCTGCCTTTTGCCTTTTCCCTTTGCTTAACCCTAACCCTAACCCTAACCCTAACCCTAACCCTAACCCTAACCGCCAATCGCCTTTTGCCTTTTGCCTTTTGTGATTGCGTAACCCTAACCCTAACCCTAACCCTAACCGTAACCCTAACCCTAACCGCCTTTTGCCTTCTGCCTTCTGCCTTTTCCCTTTGCTTAACCCTAACCCTAACCCTAACCCTAACCCTAACCCTAACTCTCACCTTAATCGCCTTTTGCCTTTTGTCATTGTGTAACCCTAACCCTAACCCTAACCCTAACCCTAACCCTAACCGCCTTTTGCCTTCTGCTTTCTGCCTTTTCCCTTTCCCTAACCCTAACCCTAACCCTAACCCTAACCCTAACCGCCAATTGCCTTTTGCCTTTTGCCTTTGCGTAACCCTAACCCTAACCGCCAATGGCCTTTTGCCCTTTGCCTTTTGCCTTTGCGTTACCCTAACCCTAACCCTAACCCTAAACGCCTTTTGCCTTTTGCCCTTTGCCCTTTGCCTTTTTCCTTTGCGTAACCTTAACCCAAACTGCCAATTGCCTTTTGCCTTTTCCCTTTGCGTAACCCTAACCCTAATCCTAACCCTAACTGCCTTTTGCCTTCTGCCTTTTGCATAACCCTAACCCTAACCGCCTTTTGCCTTTTGCCTTTGCGTAACCCTATCCCTAACCCTAACCGCCAATTGCCTTTTGCCTTTTGCCTTTGCCTAACGCTAACCCTAACCCTAACCGCCAAATGCCTTTTGCCTTTTGCCTTTGCGTAACCCTAACCCTAACCGCCAAATGCCTTTTGCCTTTTGCCTTTGCGTAACCCTAACCCTAACCCTAACCCTAACCGCCAATGGCCTTTTGCCTTTTGCCTTTTGCCTTTTGCCTTTTGCCTTTGCGTTACCCTAACCCAAACCCCAAGTGCCTTTTGCCTTGTGCCCTTTGCCCTTTGCCCTTTGCCTTTTGTCTTTGCGTAACCTTAACCCTAACCGCCTTTTGCCTTTGCGTAACCCTAACCCTAACCCTAACGCTAACCCTAACCCTAACCCTAACGCTAACTGCCTTTTGCCTTTTACCTTTTTTCTTTTGCCTTTGCTTAACCCTAACCCTAAACGCCTTTGGCCTAACCCTAACCGCCTTTGGCCTTTTTCCCTTGGCCTTTTCCCTAACCCTACCCCTAACACTCCCCCTAACCCTACCACCTTTAGGCATTACCCCTAACCGTAACGGCCTTTTGCCTTTTGCCTTTTGCCTTTGTGTAACCCTAACCCTAACGGCCTTTTGCCTTTGCGTAACCCTAACGCTAATCCTAACCCTAACTGCCTTTTGCCTTTTGCCTTTTGCGTTTTGCATAACCCTAACCCTAACCCTAACCGCCTTTTGCCTTTTGCCTTTTGCCTAACGCTAACCCTAACCCTAACTGCCAATTGCCTTTTGCCTTTTGCCTTTGCCTAACCCTAACCCTAACCCTAGCCCTAACCCTAACCCTAACCACCTTTTGCCTTCTGCCTTCTGCCTTTTCCCTTTGCTTAACCCTAACCCTAACCCTAACCATAACCCTAACCCTAACCCTCACCCTCACCCTAATCGCCTTTTGCCTTTTGCCTTTTGTGATTGCGTAACCCTAACCCTAACCCTAACCCTAACCCTAACCCTAACCGCCTTTTGCCTTCTGCCTTCTGCCTTTTCCCTTTCCCTAAACCTAACCCTAACCCTAACCCTAACCCTAACCCTAACCCTAACCCTAACCGCCAATTGCCTTTTGCCTTTTACCTTTGCGTAACCCTAACCCAAACCCTAACCCTAAGCGCCTTTTGCCTTTTGCCCTTTGCCCTTTGCCTTTTTCCTTTGCGTAACCTTAACCCAAACTGCCAATTGCCTTTTGCCTTTTGCCTTTGCGTAACCCTAGCCCTAATCCTAACCCTAACTGCCTTTTGCCTTTTGCCTTTTGCCCTATGCCTAACCCTAACCCTAACCCTAACCGCCAATGGCCTTTTGCCTTTTGCCTTTGCGTAACCCTAACCCTAACCCTAACCCTAACCGCCAAATGCCTTTTGCCTTTTGCCTTTGCGTAACCCTAACCCTAACCCTAACCCTAACCCTAACCGCCTTTTGCCTTCTGCCTTCTGCCCTTTCCCTTTGCTTAACCCTAACCCTACCCTAACCCTAACCCTAACCCTAACCCTCACCTTAATCGCCAAATGCCTTTTGTCATTGTGTAACTCTAACCCTAACCCTAACCCTAACTGCCTTTTGCCTTCTGCCTTCTGCTTTTTCCCTTTCCCTAACCCTAACCCTAACCCTAACCCTAACCCTAACCGTAAGCCTAATCGCCAGTTGCCTTTTGCCATTGCGTAACCCTAACCCTAACCCTAACCCTAACCCTAACCGCCAATTGCCTTTTGCCTTTTGCCTTTGCGTAACCCTAACCCTAACCCAAACCCTAACCCTAACCGCCAATGGCCTTTTGCTTTTTGCCTTTTGCCTTTTGCCTTTGCGTTACCCTAACCCTAACCCTAACCCTAAGCGCCTTTTGCCTTTTGCCCTTTGTCCTTTGCCCTTTCCCTTTTGCCTTTGCGTAACCTTAACCCTAACTGCCAATTGCCTTTTGCCTTTGTGTAACCCTAACCCTAATCTTAACCCTAACTGCCTTTTGCCTTTTGCCTTTTGCCTTTTGCATAACCCCAACCCTAACCCTAACCCTAACCACCAGTTGCCTTTTGCCTTTTGCCTTTGCGTAACCCTAACCCTAACCCTAACCGCCAAATGCTTTTTGCCTTTTGTCTTTGCGTAACCCTAACCCTAACCGCCAAATGCCTTTTGCCTTTTGCCTTTGCCTAACCCTAACCCTAACCCTAACCCTACCCGCCAGTTGCCTTTTGCCTTTTGCCTTTGCGTAACCCTAACCCTAACCGCCAAATGCCTTTTGCCATTTGTCTTTGCGTAACCCTAACCCTAACTGCCAATTGCCTTTTGCCTTTTGCCTTTGCGTAACCCTAAACCTAACCCTAACCCTAACCCTAACCCTAACCCTAACCCTAACCCTAACCCTCACCCTAATCGCCTTTTGCCTTTTGTGATTGCGTAACCCTAACCCTAACTCTAACCCTAACCCTAACCCTAACCACCTTTTGCCTTCTGCATTCTGCCTTTTCCCTTTGCTTAACCCTAACCCTAACCCTAACCCTAACCCTAACCCTAACCCTAACTCTCACCTTAATCACCTTTTGCCTTTTGTCATTGTGTAACCCTAACCCTAACCCTAACCCTAACCCTAACCCTAATCCTAACCGCCTTTTGCCTTCTGCCTTCTGCCTTCTGCCTTTTCCCTTTCCCTAACCCTAACCCTAACCGCCAATTGCCTTTTGCCTTTTGCCTTTGCGTAACCCTAACCCAAACCCAAACCCTAACCGCCAATGGCCTTTTGCCCTTTGCCTTTTGCCTTTGCGTTACCCTAACCCTAACCCTAACCCTAAGCGCCTTTTGCCTTTTGCCCTTTGCCCTTTGCCTTTTTCCTTTGCGTAACCTTAACCCAAACTGCCAATTGCCTTTTGCCTTTTCCCTTTGCGTAACCCTAACCCTAATCCTAACCCTAACTGCCTTTTGCCTTCTGCCTTTTGCATAACCCTAACCCTAACCGCCTTTTGCCTTTGCGTAACCCTATCCCTAACCCTAACCGCCAATTGCCTTTTGCCTTTTGCCTTTGCCTAACCCTAACCCTAACCCGAACCGCCAAATGCCTTTTGCCTTTTCCCTTTCCCTAACCCTAACCCTAACCCTAACCCTAATTCTCACCTTAATCGCCTTTTGCCTTTTGCCATTGCCTAACCCTAACCCTAACCCTAACCCTAACCGCCAATCGCCTTTTGCCTTTTGCCATTGCGTAACCCTAACCCAAACCCTAACCCTAAGCGCCTTTTGCCTTTTGCCTTTGCGTTACCCTAACCCTAACCCTAACCCTAACCGCCAATGGCCTTTTGCCTTTTGCCTTTTGCCTTTTGCCTTTGCGTTACCCTAACCCTAACCCTAACCCTAAGTGCCTTTTGCCTTTTGCCCTTTGCCCTTTGCCTTTTTCCTTTGCGTAACCTTAACCCTAACCGCCTTTTGCCTTTGCGTAACCCTAACCCTAACCCTAACGCTAACCCTAACCCTAACCCTAACGCTAACTGCCTTTTGCCTTTTACCTTTTTTCTTTTGCCTTTGCGTAACCCTAACCCTAAACGCCTTTGGCCTAACCCTAACCGCCTTTGGCCTTTTTCCCTTGGCCTTTTCCCTAACCCTACCCCTAACACTCCCCCTAACCCTACCCACCTTTAGGCATTACCCCTAACCGTAACGGCCTTTTGCCTTGTGCCTTTGTGTAACCCTAACTCTAACCCTAAGTGCCTTTTGCCTTTGTGTAACCCTAACCCTAACGGCCTTTTGCCTTTTGCCTTTGCGTAACCCTAACCCTAATCCTAACCCTAACTGCCTTTTGCCTTTTGCCTTTTGCGTTTTGCGTAACCCTAACCCTAACCCTAACCGCCTTTTGCCTTTTGCCTAACCCTAACCCTAACCCTAACTGCCAATTGCCTTTTGCCTTTTGCCTTTGCCTAACCCTAACCCTAACCGCCAGTTGCGTTTTGCCTTTTGCCTTTGCGTAACCCTAACCCTAACCCTAACCGCCAAATGCTTTTTGCCTTTTGTCTTTGCGTAACCCTAACCCTAAGCGCCAAATGCCTTTTGCCTTTTGCCTTTGCGTAACTGTAAACCTAACCCTAACCCTAGCCCTAACCCTAACCACCTTTTGCCTTCTGCCTTTTGCCTTTTCCCTTTGCTTAACCCTAACCCTAACCCTAACCCTAACCCTAACCCTAACCCTAACCGCCAATCGCCTTTTGCCTTTTGCCTTTTGTGATTGCATAACCCTAACCCTAACCCTAACCCTAACCCTAACCCTAACCCTAACCGCCTTTTGCCTTCTGCCTTCTGCCTTTTCCCTTTGTGTAACCCTAACCCTAACCCTAACCCTAACCCTAACCCTAACCCTAACCCTAACCCTAACTGCCAATTGCCTTTTGCCTTTTGCCTTTGCCTAACCCTAACTCTAACCCTAACCGCCAAATGCCTTTTGCCTTTTGCCTTTGCGTAACCCTAACCCTAACCGCCAATTGCCTTTTGCCTTTTGCCTTTGCGTAACCCTAACCCTAGCCCTAACCCTAACCCTAACCGCCTTTTGCCTTCTGCCTTCTGCCTTTTCCCTTTGCGTAACCCTAACCCTAACCCTAACCCTAACGCTAACCCTAACCCTAACCGCCAATTGCCTTTTGCCTTTTGCCTTTGCGTAACCCTAACCCTAACCATAACCCTAACCCTAATCGCCTTTTGCCTTTTGCCATTGCCTAACCCAAACCCTAACCCTAACCGCCAATTGCCTTTTGCCTTTTGCCTTTGCGTAACCCTAACCCTAACCCAAACCCTAACCCTAAGCGCCTTCTGCCTTCTGCCTTTTCCCTTTGCTTAACCCTAACCCTAACCCTAACCCTAACCCTAACTCTCACCTTAATCGCCTTTTGCCTTTTGTCATTGTGTAACCCTAACCCTAACCCTAACCCTAACCCTAACCCTAACCCTAACCCTAACCGCCTTTTGCCTTCTGCCTTCTGCCTTCTGCCTTTTCCCTTTCCCTAACCCTAACCCTAACCCTTACCGCCAATTGCCTTTTGCCTTTTGACTTTGCGTAACCCTAACCCTAACCGCCAATTGCCTTTTGCCTTTTGCCTTTTGCCTTTGCGTAACCCTAACCCTAACCCTAACCCTAACCCTAACCCTAACCCTAACTGCCAATTGCCTTTTGCCTTTGCCTAACCCTAACCCTAACCCTAACCGCCAAATGCCTTTTGTCTTTGCGTAACCCTAACCGCCAATTGCCTTCTGCCTTTTGCCTTTGCGTAACCCTAACCCTAACCCTAACCCTAACCCTAACCCTAACCGGCTTTTGCCTTCTGCCTTCTGCCTTTTCCCTTTGCTTAACCCTAACCCTAACCCTAACTCTAACCCTAACGCTAACCCTAACCCTAACCGCCTTTTGCCTTCTGCCTTCTGCCTTTTGCCTTTGCGTAACCCTAACCCTAACCATAACCCTAACCCTAACCCTAACCCTAACCGCCAATTGCCTTTTGCCTTTTGCCTTTGCGTAACCCTAACCCTAACCATAAACCTAACCCTAACCCTAACCCTAATCGCCTTTTGCCTTTTGCCATTGCCTAACCCTAACCCTAACCCTAACCGCCAATTGCCTTTTGCCTTTTGCCTTTGCGTAACCCTAACCCTAACCCTAACCCTAACCCTAACCCTAACCTTTTTTCTTTTGCCTTTGCTTAACCCTAACCCTAAACGCCTTTGGCCTAACCCTAACCGCCTTTGGCCTTTTTCCCTTGGCCTTTTCCCTAACCCTACCCCTAACACTCCCCCTAACCCTACCCACCTTTAGGCATTACCCCTAACCGTAACGGCCTTTTGCCTTGTGCCTTTTTGTAACCCTAACTCTAACCCTAAGTGCCTTTTGCCTTTGTGTAACCCTAACCCTAACGGCCTTTTGCCTTTTGCCTTTGCGTAACCCTAACCCTAATCCTAACCCTAACTGCCTTTTGCCTTTTGCCTTTTGCGTTTTGCGTAACCCTAACCCTAACCCTAACCACCTTTTGCCTTTTGCCTAACCCTAACCCTAACCCTAACTGCCAATTGCCTTTTGCCTTTTGCCTTTGCCTAACCCTAACCCTAACCGCCAGTTGCGTTTTGCCTTTTGCCTTTGCGTAATCCTAACCCTAACCCTAACCGCCAAATGCTTTTTGCCTTTTGTCTTTGCGTAACCCTAACCCTAACCGCCAAATGCCTTTTGCCTTTTGCCTTTGCGTAACTCTAAACCTAACCCTAACCCTAGCCCTAACCCTAACCACCTTTTGCCTTCTGCCTTTTGCCTTTTCCCTTTGCTTAACCCTAACCCTAACCCTAACCCTAACCCTAACCCTAACCGCCAATCGCCTTTTGCCTTTTGCCTTTTGTGATTGCGTAACCCTAACCCTAACCCTAATCCTAACCCTAACCGCCTTTTGCCTTCTGCCTTCTGCCTTTTCCCTTTGCGTAACCCTAACCCTAACCCTAACCCTAACCCTAACCCTAACCCTAACCGCCAATTGCCTTTTGCCTTTGCCTAACCCTAACCCTAACCCTAACCCTAACCGCCAAATGCCTTTTGCCTTTTGCCTTTGCGTAAACCTAACCCTAACCGCCAAATGCCTTTTGCCTTTTGCCTTTTGCCTTTTGCCTTTGCGTAACCCTAACCCTAACCGCCAAATGCCTTTTGCCTTTTGCCTTTGCGTAACACTAACCCTTACCGCCAATTGCCTTTTGCCTTTTGCCTTTGCGTAACCCTAACCCTAACCCTAACCCTAACTGCCAATTGCCTTTTGCCTTTTGCCTTTGCCTAACCCTAACTCTAACCCTAACCGCCAAATGCCTTTTGCCTTTTGCCTTTGCGTAACCCTAACCGTAACCACCAATTGCCTTCTGCCTTTTGCCTTTGCGTAACCCTAACCCTAGCCCTAACCCTAACCCTAACCGCCTTTTGCCTTCTGCCTTCTGCCTTTTCCCTTTGCGTAACCCTAACCCTAACCCTAACCCTAACGCTAACCCTAACCCTAACCGCCAATTGCCTTTTGCCTTTTGCCTTTGCGTAACCCTAACCCTAACCATAACCCTAACCCTAATCGCCTTTTGCCTTTTGCCATTGCCTAACCCAAACCCTAACCCTAACCGCCAATTGCCTTTTGCCTTTTGCCTTTGCGTAACCCTAACCCTAACCCAAACCCTAACCCTAAGCGCCTTTTGCCTTTTGCCTTTTGCCTTTGCATAACCCTAACCCTAACCCTAACCCTAACCACCTTTTGCCTTCTGCATTCTGCCTTTTCCCTTTGCTTAACCCTAACCCTAACCCTAACCCTAACCCTAACCCTAACCCTAACTCTCACCTTAATCACCTTTTGCCTTTTGTCATTGTGTAACCCTAACCCTAACCCTAACCCTAACCCTAACCCTAACCCTAACCGCCTTTTGCCTTCTGCCTTCTGCCTTCTGCCTTTTCCCTTTCCCTAACCCTAACCGCCAATTGCCTTTTGCCTTTTGCCTTTGCGTAACCCTAACCCAAACCCAAACCCTAACCGCCAATGGCCTTTTGCCCTTTGCCTTTTGCCTTTGCGTTACCCTAACCCTAACCCTAACCCTAAGCGCCTTTTGCCTTTTGCCCTTTGCCCTTTGCCTTTTTCCTTTGCGTAACCCTAACCCTAATCCTAACCATAACTGCCTTTTGCCTTCTGCCTTTTGCATAACCCTAACCCTAACCGCCTTTTGCCTTTTGCCTTTGCGTAACCCTATCCCTAACCCTAACCGCCAATTGCCTTTTGCCTTTTGCCTTTGCCTAACCCTAACCCTAACCCGAACCGCCAAATGCCTTTTGCCTTTTCCCTTTCCCTAACCCTAACCCTAACCCTAACCCTAATTCTCACCTTAATCGCCTTTTGCCTTTTCCCTTTGCTTAACCCTAACCCTAACCGCCAATTGCCTTTTGCCTTTTGCCTTTGCGTAACCCTAACCCTAACCCTAACGCTAACCCTAACCCCAACCGCCAATGGCCTTTTGCCTTTTGCCTTTGCGTAACGCTAAGCCTAACCCTAACCCTAACCGCCTTTTGCCTTCTGCCTTCTGCCTTTTCCCTTTGCTTAAGCCTAACCCTAACCCTAACCCTAACCCTAACCCTAACCCTCACCCTCACCCTCACCCTCACCTTAACCGCCTTTTGCCTTTTGTCATTGCGTTACCTTAATCCTAACCGTAACCCTAACCCTAACCCTAACCCTAACCGCCTTTTGCCTTCTGCCTTCTGCCTTTTGCCTTTCCCTAACCCTAACCCTAACCCTAACCCTAACCGCCAATCGCCTTTTGCCTTTTGCCATTGCGTAACCCTAACCCAAACCCTAACCCTAAGCGCCTTTTGCCTTTTGCCTTTGCGTTACCCTAACCCTAACCCTAACCCTAACCGCCAATGGCCTTTTGCCTTTTGCCTTTTGCCTTTTGCCTTTGCGTTACCCTAACCCTAACCCTAAGTGCCTTTTGCCTTTTGCCCTTTGCCCTTTGCCTTTTTCCTTTGCGTAACCTTAACCCTAACCGCCTTTTGCCTTTGCGTAACCCTAACCCTAACCCTAACGCTAACCCTAACCCTAACCCTAACGCTAACTGCCTTTTGCCTTTTACCTTTTTTCTTTTGCCTTTGCGTAACCCTAACCCTAAACGCCTTTGGCCTAACCCTAACCGCCTTTGGCCTTTTTCCCTTGGCCTTTTCCCTAACCCTACCCCTAACACTCCCCCTAACCCTACCCACCTTTAGGCATTACCCCTAACCGTAACGGCCTTTTGCCTTGTGCCTTTGTGTAACCCTAACTCTAACCCTAAGTGCCTTTTGCCTTTGTGTAACCCTAACCCTAACGGCCTTTTGCCTTTTGCCTTTGCGTAACCCTAACCCTAATCCCAACCCTAACTGCCTTTTGCCTTTTGCGTTTTGCGTAACCCTAACCCTAACCCTAACCGCCTTTTGCCTTTTGCCTAACCCTAACCCTAACCCTAACTGCCAATTGCCTTTTGCCTTTTGCCTTTGCCTAACCCTAACCCTAACCGCCAGTTGCGTTTTGCCTTTTGCCTTTGCGTAACCCTAACCCTAGCCCTAACCCTAACCCTAACCCTAACCCTAACCCTAACCCTAACCCTAACCCTAGCCCTAACCCTAACCCTAAATGCCTTTGCGTAACTGTAAACCTAACCCTAACCCTAGCCCTAACCCTAACCACCTTTTGCCTTCTGCCTTTTGCCTTTTCCCTTTGCTTAACCCTAACCCTAACCCTAACCCTAACCCTAACCCTAATCGCCTTTTGCCTTTTGCCATTGCCTAACCCTAACCCTAACCCTAATCGCCTTTTGCCTTTTGCCATTGCCTAACCCTAACCCTAATCCTAACCGCCAATTGCCTTTTGCCTTTGCCTAACCCTAACCCTAACACAAACCCTAACCCTAACTGCCAATGGCCTTTTGCCTTTTGCCTTTTGCCTTTGCGTTACCCTAACCCTAACCCTAAGTGCCCTTTGCCCTTTGCCCTTTGCCTTTTTCCTTTGCGTAACCTTAACCCTAATTGCCAATTGCCTTTTGCCTTTTGCCTTTGCGTAACCCTAACCCTAATCATAACCCAAACTGCCTTTTGCCTTCTGCCTTTTGCATAACCCTAACCCTAACCTTAACCGCCAATTGCCTTTTGCCTTTGCGTAACCGTAACGCTAACTGCCAATTGCCTTTTGCCTTTGCCTAACTCTAACCCTAACCCTAACCGCCAAATGCCTTTTGCCTTTTGCCTTTGCGTAACAATAACCTTAACCGCCAAATGCCTTTTGCCTTTTGCCTTTGCGTAACCCTAGCCCTAATCCTAACCCTAACTGCCTTTTGCCTTTTGCCTTTTTCCTTAGTGTAACCCGAACCCTAACCCTAACCGCCAATTGCCTTTTGCCTTTTGCCTTTGCCTTTGCCTAACCCTAACCCTAACCCTAACCACCAGTTGCCTTTTGCCTTTTGCCTTTGCGTAACCCTAACCCTAACCCGAACCGCCAAATGCCTTTTGCCTTTTGCCTTTGCGTAACCCTAACCCTAACCGCCAAATGCCTTTTGCCTTTTGCCTTTGCGTAACCCTAACCCTACCCTAACCCTAAACCTAACCCTAACCCTCACCTTAATCGCCAGTTGCCTTTTGCCATTGCGTAACCCTAACCCTAACCCTAACCCTAACCGCCAATTGCCTTTTGCCTTTTGCCTTTGCGTTACCCTAACCCTAACCCTAACCCTAAGCGCCTTTTGCCTTTTGCCCTTTGCCCTTTGCCCTTTCCCTTTTGCCTTTGCGTAACCTTAACCCTAACTGCCAATTGCCTTTTGCCTTTTGCCTTTGTGTAACCCTAACCCAACCCTAACCCTAACCGCCTTTTGCCTTTGCGTAACCCTAACCCTAACCCTAACTGCCAATTGCCTTTTGCCTTTTGCCTTTGCCTTTGCCTAACCCTAACCCTAACCGCCAGTTGCGTTTTGCCTTTTGCCTTTGCGTAACCCTAACCCTAACCCTAACCGCCAAATGCCTTTTGCCTTTTGTCTTTGCGTAACCCTAACCCTAACCGCCAAATGCCTTTTTCCTTTTGCCTTTGCATAACCCTAACCCTAACCCTAACCCTAACCCTAACCCTAACCCTAACCCTCACCCTAATCGCCTTTTGCCTTTTGCCTTTTGTGATTGCGTAACCCTAACCCTAACCCTAACCCTAACCCTAACCCTAACCGCCAATTGCCTTTTGCCTTTTGCCTTTGCCTAACCCTAACCCTAACCGCCAAATGCCTTTTGCCTTTGCGTAACCCTAACCCTAACCGCCAATTGCCTTTTGCCTTTTGCCTTTGCGTAACCCTAACCCTAACCGCCAATTGCCTTTTGCCTTTTGCCTTTTGCCTTTGCGTAACCCTAACCCTAACGGCCAATTGCCTTTTCCCTTTTGCCTTTGCGTAACCCTAACCCTAACCCTAACCCTAACCCTAACTGCCAATTGCCTTTTGCCTTTTGCCTTTGCCTAACCCTAACTCTAACCCTAACCGCCAAATGCCTTTTGCCTTTGCGTAACCCTAACCCTAGCCCTAAACCTAACCCTAACCGCCTTTTGCCTTTTGCCTTCTGCCTTTTCCATTTGCTTAACCCTAACCCTAACCCTAACCCTAACCCAAACCCGAACCCTAACCGCCTTTTGCCTTCTGCCTTTTGCCTTTTGCCTTTGCGTAACCCTAACCCTAACCATAAACCTAACCCTAACCCTAACCCCAATCGCCTTTTGCCTTTTGCCATTGCCTAACCCTAACCCTAACCCTAACCGCCAATTGCCTTTTGCCTTTTGCCTTTGCCTAACCCTAACCCTAACCCAAACCCTAACCCTAACCCTAATTCTCACCTTAATCTTCTTTTGCCTTTTGCCTTTTGCCTTTGCCTAACCCTAACCCTAACCCAAACCCTAACCCTAACCGCCAATGGCCTTTTGCCTGTTGCCTTTGCGTAACCCTAACCCTAACCCAAACTGCCAATTGCCTTTTGCCTTTTGCCTTTGCGTAACCCTAACCCTTACCGCCAATTGCCTTTTGCCTTTTGACTTTGCGTAACCCTAACCCTTACCGCCAATTGCCTTTTGCCTTTTGCCTTTGCCTAACCCTAACCCTAACCCTAACCGCCAGTTGCCTTTTGCCTTTTGCCTTTGCCTAACCCTAACCCTAACCCGAAGCGCCAAATGCCTTTTGCCTTTACGTAATCCTAAACCTAACCCTAACCCTAACCCTCACCGCCAATTGGCTTTTGCCTTTTGCCTTTGCGTTACCCTAACCCTAACCCTAAGTGCCTTTTGCCTTTTGCCCTTTGCCCTTTGCCCTTTGCCTTTTGTCTTTGCGTAACCTTAACCCTAACCGCCTTTTGCCTTTGCGTAACCCTAACCCTAACCTAACGCTAACCCTAACCCTAACCCTAACCCTACCCTAATCCTAACCCTAACTGCCTTTTGCCCTTTGCCTTTTGCCTTTTGCGTTTTGCGTAACCCTAATCCTAACCCTAACCGCCTTTTGCCTTTTGCCTTTTGCCTAACCCTAACCCTAACCCTAACTGCCAATTGCCTTTTGCCTTTTGCCTTTGCCTAACCCTAACCCTAACCGCCAGTTGCCTTCTGCCTTTTCCCTTTGCTTAACCCTAACCCTAACCCTAACCCTAACCCTAACCCTAACCCTAACCCTAACCCTCACCCTAATCGCCTTTTGCCTTTTGCCTTTTGTGATTGCGTAACCCTAACCCTAACCCTAACCCTAACCCTAACCCTAACCCTCACCCTAACCGCCTTTTGCCTTCTGCCTTCTGCCTTTTCCCTTTGCTTAACCCTAACCCTAACCATAACCCTAACTCTAACTGTAACCCTAATCGCCAGTTGCCTTTTGCCATTGCGTAACCCTATCCCTAACCCTAACCCTAACCGCCAATTGCCTTTTGCCTTTTGCCTTTGCCTAACCCTAACCCTAACCCTAACCGCCAGTTGCCTTTTGCCTTTTGCCTTTGCCTAACCCTAACCCTAACCCGAACCGCCAAATGCCTTTTGCCTTTTGCCTTTGCGTAATCCTAACCCTAACCCTAACCCTAACCCTAACCCTAACCGCCAATTGGCTTTTGCCTTTTGCCTTTGCGTTACCCTAACCCTAACCCTAAGTGCCTTTTGCCTTGTGCCCTTTGCCCTTTGCCCTTTGCCTTTTGTCTTTGCGTAACCTTAACCCTAACCGCCTTTTGCCTTTGCGTAACCCTAACCCTAACCTAACGCTAACCCTAACCCTAACCCTAACGCTAACTGCCTTTTGCCTTTTACCTTTTTTCTTTTGCCTTTGCGTAACCCTAACCCTAAACGCCTTTGGCCTAACCCTAACCGCCTTTGGCCTTTTTCCCTTGGCCTTTTCCCTAACCCTACCCCTAACACTCCCCCTAACCCTACCCACCTTTAGGCATTACCCCTAACCGTAACGGCCTTTTGCCTTTTGCCTTGTGCCTTTGTGTAACCCTAACTCTAACCCTAAGTGCCTTTTGCCTTTGCGTAACCCTAACCCTAACGGCCTTTTGCCTTTTGCCTTTGCGTAACCCTAACCCTAATCCTAACCCTAACTGCCTTTTGCCTTTTGCCTTTTGCCTTTTGCGTTTTGCGTAACCCTAACCCTAACCCTAACCGCCTTTTGCCTTTTGCCTTTTGCCTAACCCTAACCCTAACCCTAACTGCCAATTGCCTTTTGCCTTTTGCCTTTGCCTAACCCTAACCCTAACCCTAACCCTAACCCTAACCCTAACCCTCACCCTAACCGCCTTTTGCCTTCTGCCTTCTGCCTTTTCCCTTTGCTTAACCCTAACCCTAACCATAACCCTAACTCTAACTGTAACCCTAATCGCCAGTTGCCTTTTGCCATTGTGTAACCCTAACCCTAACCCTAACCGCCAATTGCCTTTTGCCTTTTGCCTTTGCGTAACCCTAACCCTAACCCAAACCCTAACCCTAACCGCCAATGGCCTTTTGCTTTTTGCCTTTTGCCTTTTGCCTTTGCGTTACCCTAACCCTAACCCTAAGTGCCCTTTGCCCTTTGCCCTTTGCCTTTTTCCTTTGCGTAACCTTAACCCTAACTGCCAATTGCCTTTTGCCTTTTGCCTTTGCGTAACCCTAACCCTAATCTTAACCCAAACTGCCTTTTGCCTTCTGCCTTTTGCATAACCCCAACCCTAACCTTAACCGCCAATTGCCTTTTGCCTTTTGCCTTTGCCTAACTCTAACCCTAACCGCCAAATGCCTTTTGCCTTTTGCCGTTGCGTAACAATAACCCTAACCGCCAAATGCCTTTTGCCTTTGCGTAACCCTAACCCTAACCCTAACCCTAACCCTAACCCTAACCCTAACCACCTTTTGCCTTCTGCCTTCTGCCTTTTCCCTTTGCCTAACCCTAACCCTAACCCTAACCCTAACCCTAACCCTACCCGCCTTTTGCCTTCTGCCTTCTGCCTTTTCCATTTGCGTAACCCTAACCCTAACCCTAACCGCCTTTTACCCTCTCCCTTTTGCCTTTGCGTAACCCTAACCCTAGCCCTAACGCTAACCCTAACCCTAACCCTAACCCTAACCGCCAATGGCCTTTTGCTTTTTGCCTTTTGCCTTTTGCCTTTGCGTTACCCTAACCCTAACCCTAAGTGCCCTTTGCCCTTTGCCCTTTGCCTTTTTCCTTTGCGTAACCTTAACCCTAACTGCCAATTGCCTTTTGCCTTTTGCCTTTGCGTAACCCTAACCCTAATCTTAACCCAAACTGCCTTTTGCCTTTTGCCTTTTGCATAACCCTAACCCTAACCTTAACCGCCTTTTGCCTTTTGCCTTTGCGTAACCCTAACCCTAACCCTAACCGCCAATTGCCTTTTGCCTTTTGCCTTTGCCTAACTCTAACCCTAACCGCCAAATGCCTTTTGCCTTTTGCCTTTGCGTAACAATAACCCTAACCGCCAAATGCCTTTTGCCTTTGCGTAACCCTAACCCTAACCCTAACCCTAACCCTAACCCTAACCCTAACCCTAACCACCTTTTGCCTTCTGCCTTCTGCCTTTTCCCTTTGCCTAACCCTAACCCTAACCCTAACCCTAACCCTAACCCTACCCGCCTTTTGCCTTCTGCCTTCTGCCTTTTCCATTTGCGTAACCCTAACCCTAACCCTAACCGCCTTTTACCCTCTCCCTTTTGCCTTTGCGTAACCCTAACCCTAACCCTAACGCTAACCCTAACCCTAACCCTAACCCTAACCGCCTTTTGCCTTTTACCTTTTGCCTTTTGCCTTTGCGTAACCCTAACCCTAAACGCCTTTGGCCTAACCCTAACCGCCTTTGGCCTTTTTCCCTTGGCCTTTTCCCTAACCCTACCCCTAACACTCCCCCTAACCCTACCCACCTTTAGGCATTACCCCTAACCCTAACGGCCTTTTGCCTTTTGCCTTTTCCTTTTGCATAACCCTAATTCTAACCCTAACCGCCTTTTGCCTTTTGCCTTTGCGTAACCCTAACCCTAACCCTAACCCTAACCGCCAAATGCCTTTTGCCTTTTGCCTTTGCGTAACTCTAACCCTAACCCTAACCCTAACCCTAACCCTAACCCTAACCCTAACCACCTTTTGCCTTCTGCCTTTTCCCTTTGCTTAACCCTAACCCTAACCCTGACCCTAACCCTAACCCTAACCCTAACCCTAACCCTAACCCTCACCCTAATCGCCTTTTGCCTTTTGCGTTTTGTGATTGCGTAACCCTAACCCTAATCCTAACCCTAACTGCCTTTTGCCTTTTGCCTTTTGCCTTTTGCATAACCCTAATCCTAACCCTAACCGCCTTTTGCCTTTTGCCATTGCATAACCCTAACCCTAACCCTAACCCTAACCCCAACCCTAACCCTAACCCTAACTGCCAATTGCCGTTGGCCCTTTGCCCTTTGCGTAACCCTACCCCTAACCGCCAGTTACCTTTTGCCTTTTGCCTTTGCGTAACTCCAACCCTAACCGCCAATTGCCTTTTGCCTTTGCCGAACCCTAACCCTAACCCTAACCCTAACCCTTACCCTTACCCTAACCCTAACCCTAAGCCTAACCCTAACCCTAACCCTAACCGCCAATGGCCTTTTGCCTTTTGCCTTTGCCTAACCCTAACCCTAACCCTAACCCTAACCGCCAAATGCCTTTTGCCTTTTGCATTTGCGTAATCCTAACCCTAACCCTAACCACCAAGTGCCTTTTGCCTTTTGCCTTTGCGTAACCCTAACCCTAACCGCCAAGTGCCTTTTGCCTTTGCGTAACCCTAACCCTAACCGCCAAATGCCTTTTGCCTTTTGCCTTTGCGTAACCCTAACCCTAACCCTAACCCTATCCCTAACCCTAACCACCTTTTGCCTTCTGCCTTCTGCCTTTTGCCTTTGCGTAACCCTAACCCTAACCCTAACCCTAACCCTAACCCTCACCCTAACCGCCTTTTGCCTTTTGCCTTTTGCCATTGCGTAAGCCTAACCCTAGCCCTAGCCCTAACCCTAACCCTAACCCTAACCCTAACCGCCTTTTGCCTTTTACCTTTTGCCTTTTGCCTTTGCGTAACCCTAACCCTAAACGCCTTTGGCCTAACCCTAACCGCCTTTGGCCTTTTCCCCTTGGCCTTTTCCCTAACCCTACCCCTAACACTCCCCCTAACCCTACCCACCTTTAGGCATTACCCCTAACCGTAACTGCCTTTTGCCTTTTGCCTTTTGCCTTTGTGTAACCCTAACTCTAACCCGAAGTGCCTTTTGCCGTTGCGTAACCCTAACCCTAACGGCCTTTTGCCTTTTGCCTTTGCGTAACCCTAACCCTAATCCTAACCCTAACTGCCTTTTGCCTTCTGCCTTTTGCCTTTTGCATTACCCTAAGCTTAACCCTATCCCTAACCCTAACCGCCAATTGCCTTTTGCCTTTTGTTTTTTGCCTTTGCCTAACCCTATCCCTAACCCTAACCCTAACCCTAACCCTAACTCTAACTGCCTTTTCCTTTTCGTAACCCTAACTCTAACCCCAACCCTTACCCTAACCCTAACTGCCTTTTCCTCTGCGTAACCCTAACCCTAACCGCCATTTGCCTTTTGTTTTTGCGTAACCCTAACCCTAACCCTAAGCCTAACTGCCTTTTCCTTTTCGTAACCCTAACCCTAACCGTAACTGCCTGTTGCCTTTTGCCTTTTGCCTTTGCGTAACCCTAACCCTAACCGCCATTTGCCTTTTGTTTTTCTGTAACCCTAACCCTAACTCTAACTGCCTTTTCCTTTGCGTAACCCTAACCCTAACCCCAACCCTAACCCTAACACTAACTGCCTTTTCCTTTGCGTCACCCTAACCCTAACCCTAACCGCCTTTTGCCTTTTGGCTTTTGCCTTTTGGCGTTTGCCTTTTCCTTTGTCTAACCCAAACCCTAAATCTAATGCTAACCCTAACCGCCTTTTCCCTTCTGCCTTTTGCCTTTGCGTAACCCTAACCCTAACCCTAACCCTAACCCTAACCGCCTCTTGCCTTGTGCCTTTTGCCTTTGCGTAACCCTAATCCTAACCCTAACCGCCAGTTGCCTTTTGCCTTTGCCTAACCCTAGCCCTAACCCTAACCGCCAGTTGCCTTTTGCCTTTTGCCTTTGCGTAACCCTAACCCTAACCGCCAAATGCCTTTTTCCTTTTGCCTTTGCGTAACCGTAACCCTAACTCTAACCCTAACCCTAACCACCTTTTGCCTTCTGCCTTCTCCCTTTGCTTAACCCTAACCCTAACCCTGACGCTAACCCTAACCCTAACCCTAACCCTCACCCTAATCGCCTTTTGCCTTTTGCGTTTTGTGATTGCGTAACCCTAACCCTAATCCTACCCCTAACTGCCTTTTGCCTTTTGCCTGTGGCCTTTTGCCTTTTGCATAACCCTAACCCTAACCCTAACCGCCTTTTGCCTTTTGCCTTTGCGTAACCCTCACCGTAATCCTAACCCTAACTGCCTTTTGCCTTTTGCCTTTTGCATAACCCTAATCCTAACCCTAACCGCCTTTTGCCTTTTGCCATTGCATAACCCTAACCCTAACCCTAACCCTATCCCCAACCCTAACCCTAACCGCCAATTGCCGTTGGCCCTTTGCCCTTTGCGTAACCCTACCCCTAACCGCCAGTTACCTTTTGCCTTTGCGTAACTCTAACCCTAACCGCCAATTGCCTTTTGCCTTTGCCGAACCCTAACCCTAACCCTAACCCTAACCCTAACCCTTACCCTTACCCTAACCCTAACCCTAACCCTAAGCCTAACCCTAACCCTAACCGCCAATTGCCTTTTGCCTTTTGCCTTTGCCTAACCCTAACCCTAACCCTAATCCTAACCGCCAATGGCCTTTTGCCTTTTGCCTTTTGCCTTTTGCCTTTTGCCTTTGCGTAACCCTAACCCTAACCGCCAAATGCCTTTTGCCTTTTGCCTTTGCGTAATCCTAACCCTAACCCTAACCGCCTTTTGCCTTTTGCCTTTTGCCTTTGCGTAACCCTAACCCTAACCGCCAAGTGCCTTTTGCCTTTGCGTAACCCTAACCCTAACCGCCTAATGCCTTTTGCCTTTTGCCTTTGCGTAACCCTAACCCTAACCCTAACCCTATCCCTAACCCTAACCACCTTTTGCCTTCTGCCTTTTGCCTTTGCGTAACCCTAACCCTAACCCTAACCCTCACCCTAACCGCCTTTTGCCTTTTGCCATTGCGTAAGCCTAACCCTAGCCCTAGCCCTAACCCTAACCCTAACCCTAACCCTAACCGCCTTTTGCCTTTTACCTTTTGCCTTTTGCCTTTGCGTAACCCTAACCCTAAACGCCTTTGGCCTAACCCTAACCGCCTTTGGCCTTTTCCCCTTGGCCTTTTCCCTAACCCTACCCCTAACACTCCCCCTAACCCTACCCACCTTTAGGCATTACCCCTAACCGTAACTGCCTTTTGCCTTTTGCCTTTTGCCTTTGTGTAACCCTAACTCTAACCCGAAGTGCCTTTTGCCGTTGCGTAACCCTAACCCTAACGGCCTTTTGCCTTTTGCCTTTGCGTAACCCTAACCCTAATCCTAACCCTAACTGCCTTTTGCCTTCTGCCTTTTGCCTTTTGCATTACCCTAAGCTTAACCCTATCCCTAACCCTAACCGCCAATTGCCTTTTGCCTTTTGTTTTTTGCCTTTGCCTAACCCTATCCCTAACCCTAACCCTAACCCTAACCCTAACTCTAACTGCCTTTTCCTTTTCGTAACCCTAACTCTAACCCCAACCCTTACCCTAACCCTAACTGCCTTTTCCTCTGCGTAACCCTAACCCTAACCGCCATTTGCCTTTTGTTTTTGCGTAACCCTAACCCTAACCCTAAGCCTAACTGCCTTTTCCTTTTCGTAACCCTAACCCTAACCGTAACTGCCTGTTGCCTTTTGCCTTTTGCCTTTGCGTAACCCTAACCCTAACCGCCATTTGCCTTTTGTTTTTCTGTAACCCTAACCCTAACTCTAACTGCCTTTTCCTTTGCGTAACCCTAACCCTAACCCCAACCCTAACCCTAACACTAACTGCCTTTTCCTTTGCGTCACCCTAACCCTAACCCTAACCGCCTTTTGCCTTTTGGCTTTTGCCTTTTGGCGTTTGCCTTTTCCTTTGTCTAACCCAAACCCTAAATCTAATGCTAACCCTAACCGCCTTTTCCCTTCTGCCTTTTGCCTTTGCGTAACCCTAACCCTAACCCTAACCCTAACCCTAACCGCCTCTTGCCTTGTGCCTTTTGCCTTTGCGTAACCCTAATCCTAACCCTAACCGCCAGTTGCCTTTTGCCTTTGCCTAACCCTAGCCCTAACCCTAACCGCCAGTTGCCTTTTGCCTTTTGCCTTTGCGTAACCCTAACCCTAACCGCCAAATGCCTTTTTCCTTTTGCCTTTGCGTAACCGTAACCCTAACTCTAACCCTAACCCTAACCACCTTTTGCCTTCTGCCTTCTCCCTTTGCTTAACCCTAACCCTAACCCTGACGCTAACCCTAACCCTAACCCTAACCCTCACCCTAATCGCCTTTTGCCTTTTGCGTTTTGTGATTGCGTAACCCTAACCCTAATCCTACCCCTAACTGCCTTTTGCCTTTTGCCTGTGGCCTTTTGCCTTTTGCATAACCCTAACCCTAACCCTAACCGCCTTTTGCCTTTTGCCTTTGCGTAACCCTCACCGTAATCCTAACCCTAACTGCCTTTTGCCTTTTGCCTTTTGCATAACCCTAATCCTAACCCTAACCGCCTTTTGCCTTTTGCCATTGCATAACCCTAACCCTAACCCTAACCCTATCCCCAACCCTAACCCTAACCGCCAATTGCCGTTGGCCCTTTGCCCTTTGCGTAACCCTACCCCTAACCGCCAGTTACCTTTTGCCTTTGCGTAACTCTAACCCTAACCGCCAATTGCCTTTTGCCTTTGCCGAACCCTAACCCTAACCCTAACCCTAACCCTAACCCTTACCCTTACCCTAACCCTAACCCTAACCCTAAGCCTAACCCTAACCCTAACCGCCAATTGCCTTTTGCCTTTTGCCTTTGCCTAACCCTAACCCTAACCCTAATCCTAACCGCCAATGGCCTTTTGCCTTTTGCCTTTTGCCTTTTGCCTTTTGCCTTTGCGTAACCCTAACCCTAACCGCCAAATGCCTTTTGCCTTTTGCCTTTGCGTAATCCTAACCCTAACCCTAACCGCCTTTTGCCTTTTGCCTTTTGCCTTTGCGTAACCCTAACCCTAACCGCCAAGTGCCTTTTGCCTTTGCGTAACCCTAACCCTAACCGCCTAATGCCTTTTGCCTTTTGCCTTTGCGTAACCCTAACCCTAACCCTAACCCTATCCCTAACCCTAACCACCTTTTGCCTTCTGCCTTTTGCCTTTGCGTAACCCTAACCCTAACCCTAACCCTCACCCTAACCGCCTTTTGCCTTTTGCCATTGCGTAAGCCTAACCCTAGCCCTAGCCCTAACCCTAACCCTAACCCTAACCCTAACCGCCTTTTGCCTTTTACCTTTTGCCTTTTGCCTTTGCGTAACCCTAACCCTAAACGCCTTTGGCCTAACCCTAACCGCCTTTGGCCTTTTTCCCTTGGCCTTTTCCTTAACCCTCCCCCTAACCATCCCCCTAACCCTACCCACCTTTAGGCATTACCCCTAACCGTAACGGCCTTTTGCCTTTTGCCTTTTGCCTTTGTGTAACCCTAACTCTAACCCTAAGTGCCTTTTGCCTTTGCGTAACCCTAACCCTAACGGCCTTTTGCCTTTTGCCTTTGCGTAACCCTAACCCTAATCCTAACCCTAACTGCCTTTTGCCTTTTGCCTTTTGCCTTTTGCGTTTTGCGTAACCCTAACCCTAACCCTAAACCTAACCGCCTTTTGCCTTTTGCCTTTTGCCTAACCCTAACCCTAACCCTAACTGCCAATTGCCTTTTGCCTTTTGCCTTTGCCTAACCCTAACCCTAACCGCCAGTTGCCTTCTGCCTTTTCCCTTTGCTTAACCCTAACCCTAACCCTAACCCTAACCCTAACCCTCACCCTAATCGCCTTTTGCCTTTTCCTTTTGTGATTGCGTAACCCTAACCCTAACCCTAACCCTAACCCTAACCCTCACCCTAACCGCCTTTTGCCTTCTGCCTTCTGCCTTTTCCCTTTGCTTAACCCTAACCCTAACCCTAACCCTAACCCTAACCCTAACCCCAACCCTAACCCTAACACTAACTGCCTTTTCCTTTGCGTCACCCTAACCCTAACCCTAACCGCCTTTTGCCTTTTGGCTTTTGCCTTTTGGCGTTTGCCTTTTCCTTTGTCTAACCCAAACCCTAAATCTAATGCTAACCCTAACCGCCTTTTCCCTTCTGCCTTTTGCCTTTGCGTAACCCTAACCCTAACCCTAACCGCCTCTTGCCTTGTGCCTTTTGCCTTTGCGTAACCCTAATCCTAACCCTAACTGCCTTTTGCCTTTTGCCTTTTGCCTTTGCCTATCCCGAACCACCTTTTGCCGTTTGCCCTTTGCCCTTTGCCCTTTGCGTAACCCTACCCCTACCCCTACCCCTACCCCTACCCGCCTTTTGCCTTTTTGCCTTGTTGCCTGTTGCCTGTTGCCTTTTCCCTTTTCCCTTTGCCTTTGCCTAACCCTAACCCTCTTTTGCCCTTTCCCCTTTGCCCTTTCCCTTTTGCCTTTGCGTAACCCTACCCCTAACCCTAACCGCCTTCTGCCTTTTGCCTTTGCGTAACCCTAACCCTAACCGCCATTTGCCTTTTGTTTTTGCGTAACCCTAACCCTAACTCTAACTGCCTTTTCCTTTGCGTAACCCTAACCCTAACCCTAACCCTAACCCTAACTGCCTTTTCCTTTGCGTCACCCTAACCCTAACCCTAACCGCCTTTTGCCTTTTGGCGTTTGCCTTTTGGCGTTTGCCTTTTCCTTTGTCTAACCCAAACCCTAAATCTAATGCTAACCCTAACCGCCTTTTCCCTTCTGCCTTTTGCCTTTGCGTAACCCTAACCCTAACCCTAACTGCCTTTTGCCTTTTGCCTTTTGCCTTTGCCTAACCCGAACCCGAACCCGAACCACCTTTTGCCGTTTGCCCTTTGCCCTTTGCCCTTTGCGTAACCCTACCCCTACCCCTACCCCCTACCCCTACCCGCCTTTTGCCTTTTTGCCTTGTTGCCTGTTGCCTTTTCCCTTTTCCCTTTGCCTTTGCCTAACCCTAACCCTCTTTTGCCCTTTCCTCTTTGCCCTTTCCCTTTTGCCTTTGCGTAACCCTAACCCTAACCCTAACCGCCTTCTGCCTTTTGCCTTTGCGTAACCCTAACCCTAACCGCCATTTGCCTTTTGTTTTTGCGTAATCCTAACCCTAACTCTAACTGCCTTTTCCTTTGCGTAACCCTAACCCTAACCCTAACCCTAACCCTAACTGCCTTTTCCTTTGCGTCACCCTAACCCTAACCCTAACCGCCTTTTGCCTTTTGGCGTTTGCCTTTTGGCGTTTGCCTTTTCCTTTGTCTAACCCAAACCCTAAATCTAATGCTAACCCTAACCGCCTTTTCCCTTCTGCCTTTTGCCCCTGCGTAACCCTAACCCTAACCCTAACCGCCAGTTGCCTTTTGCCTTTGCCTAACCCTAGCCCTAACCCTAACCGCCAGTTGCCTTTTGCCTTTTGCCTTTGCGTAACCCTAACCCTAACCGCCAAATGCCTTTTTCCTTTTGCCTTTGCGTAACCGTAACCCTAACCCTAACCACCTTTTGCCTTCTGCCTTCTCCCTTTGCTTAACCCTAACCCTAACCCTGACGCTAACCCTAACCCTAACCCTAACCCTAACCCTCACCCTAATCGCCTTTTGCCTTTTGCGTTTTGTGATTGCGTAACCCTAACCCTAATCCTACCCCTAACTGCCTTTTGCCTTTTGCCTTTTGCCTTTTGCCTTTTGCATAACCCTAACCCTAACCCTAACCGCCTTTTGCCTTCTGCCTTTGCGTAACCCTCACCGTAATCCTAACCCTAACTGCCTTTTGCCTTTTGCCTTTTGCATAACCCTAATCCTAACCCTAACCGCCTTTTGCCTTTTGCCATTGCATAACCCTAACCCTAACCCTAACCCTATCCCCAACCCTAACCCTAACCGCCAATTGCCGTTGGCCCTTTGCCCTTTGCGTAACCCTACCCCTAACCGCCAGTTACCTTTTGCCTTTGCGTAACTCTAACCCTAACCGCCAATTGCCTTTTGCCTTTGCCGAACCCTAACCCTAACCCTAACCCTAACCCTAACCCTTACCCTTACCCTAACCCTAACCCTAACCCTAAGCCTAACCCTAACCCTAACCGCCAATTGCCTTTTGCCTTTTGCCTTTGCCTAACCCTAACCCTAACCCTAACCCTAACCGCCAATGGCCTTTTGCCTTTTGCCTTTTGCCTTTTGCCTTTTGCCTTTGCGTAACCCTAACCCTAACCGCCAAATGCCTTTTGCCTTTTGCCTTTGCGTAATCCTAACCCTAACCCTAACCACCTTTTGCCTTTTGCCTTTTGCCTTTGCGTAACCCTAACCCTAACCGCCAAGTGCCTTTTGCCTTTGCGTAACCCTAACCCTAACCGCCTAATGCCTTTTGCCTTTTGCCTTTGCGTAACCCTAACCCTAACCCTAACCCTATCCCTAACCCTAACCACCTTTTGCCTTCTGCCTTTTGCCTTTGCGTAACCCTAACCCTAACCCTAACCCTAACCCTAACCCTCACCCTAACCGCCTTTTGCCTTTTGCCTTTTGCCATTGCGTAAGCCTAACCCTAGCCCTAGCCCTAGCCCTAACCCTAACCCTAACCCTAACCGCCTTTTGCCTTTTACCTTTTGCCTTTTGCCCTTGCGTAACCCTAACCCTAAACGCCTTTGTCCTAACCCTAACCGCCTTTGGCCTTTTCCCCTTGGCCTTTTCCCTAACCCTACCCCTAACACTCCCCCTAACCCTACCCACCTTTAGGCATTGCCCCTAACCCTAACCGCCAATTGCCTTTTGCCTTTTGCCTTTGCCTAACCCTAACCCTAACCCTAACCGCCAGTTGCCTTTTGCCTTTTGCCTTTGCCTAACCCTAACCCTAACCCGAACCGCCAAATGCCTTTTGCCTTTTGCCTTTGCGTAATCCTAACCCTTATCCTAACCCTAACCCTAACCCTAACCGCCAATTGGCTTTTGCCTTTTGCCTTTGCGTTACCCTAACCCTAAGTGCCTTTTGCCTTTTGCCCTTTGCCCTTTGCCCTTTGCCTTTTGTCTTTGCGTAACCTTAACCCTAACCGCCTTTTGCCTTTGCGTAACCCTAACCCTAACCGCCAAGTGCCTTTTGCCTTTGCGTAACCCTAACCCTAACCGCCTAATGCCTTTTGCCTTTTGCCTTTGCGTAACCCTAACCCTAACCCTAACCCTATCCCTAACCCTAACCACCTTTTGCCTTCTGCCTTTTGCCTTTGCGTAACCCTAACCCTAACCCTAACCCTCACCCTAACCGCCTTTTGCCTTTTGCCATTGCGTAAGCCTAACCCTAGCCCTAGCCCTAACCCTAACCCTAACCCTAACCCTAACCGCCTTTTGCCTTTTACCTTTTGCCTTTTGCCTTTGCGTAACCCTAACCCTAAACGCCTTTGTCCTAACCCTAACCGCCTTTGGCCTTTTCCCCTTGGCCTTTTCCCTAACCCTACCCCTAACACTCCCCCTAACCCTACCCACCTTTAGGCATTGCCCCTAACCCTAACCGCCAATTGCCTTTTGCCTTTTGCCTTTGCCTAACCCTAACCCTAACCCTAACCGCCAGTTGCCTTTTGCCTTTTGCCTTTGCCTAACCCTAACCCTAACCCGAACCGCCAAATGCCTTTTGCCTTTTGCCTTTGCGTAATCCTAACCCTTATCCTAACCCTAACCCTAACCCTAACCGCCAATTGGCTTTTGCCTTTTGCCTTTGCGTTACCCTAACCCTAACCCTAAGTGCCTTTTGCCTTTTGCCCTTTGCCCTTTGCCCTTTGCCTTTTGTCTTTGCGTAACCTTAACCCTAACCTAACGCTAACCCTAACCCTAACCCTAACACTCCCCCTAACCCTACCCACCTTTAGGCATTACCCCTAACCGTAACGGCCTTTTGCCTTTTGCCTTTTGCCTTTGTGTAACCCTAACTCTAACCCTAAGTGCCTTTTGCCTTTGCGTAACCCTAACCCTAACGGCCTTTTGCCTTTTGCCTTTGCGTAACCCTAACCCTAATCCTAACCCTAACTGCCTTTTGCCTTTTGCCTTTTGCCTTTTGCGTTTTGCGTAACCCTAACCCTAACCCTAAACCTAACCGCCTTTTGCCTTTTGCCTTTTGCCTAACCCTAACCCTAACCCTAACTGCCAATTGCCTTTTGCCTTTTGCCTTTGCCTAACCCTAACCCTAACCGCCAGTTGCCTTCTGCCTTTTCCCTTTGCTTAACCCTAACCCTAACCCTAACCCTAACCCTAACCCTCACCCTAATCGCCTTTTGCCTTTTCCTTTTGTGATTGCGTAACCCTAACCCTAACCCTAACCCTAACCCTAACCCTCACCCTAACCGCCTTTTGCCTTCTGCCTTCTGCCTTTTCCCTTTGCTTAACCCTAACCCTAACCCTAACCCTAACCCTAACCCTAACCCCAACCCTAACCCTAACACTAACTGCCTTTTCCTTTGCGTCACCCTAACCCTAACCCTAACCGCCTTTTGCCTTTTGGCTTTTGCCTTTTGGCGTTTGCCTTTTCCTTTGTCTAACCCAAACCCTAAATCTAATGCTAACCCTAACCGCCTTTTCCCTTCTGCCTTTTGCCTTTGCGTAACCCTAACCCTAACCCTAACCGCCTCTTGCCTTGTGCCTTTTGCCTTTGCGTAACCCTAATCCTAACCCTAACTGCCTTTTGCCTTTTGCCTTTTGCCTTTGCCTATCCCGAACCACCTTTTGCCGTTTGCCCTTTGCCCTTTGCCCTTTGCGTAACCCTACCCCTACCCCTACCCCTACCCCTACCCGCCTTTTGCCTTTTTGCCTTGTTGCCTGTTGCCTGTTGCCTTTTCCCTTTTCCCTTTGCCTTTGCCTAACCCTAACCCTCTTTTGCCCTTTCCCCTTTGCCCTTTCCCTTTTGCCTTTGCGTAACCCTACCCCTAACCCTAACCGCCTTCTGCCTTTTGCCTTTGCGTAACCCTAACCCTAACCGCCATTTGCCTTTTGTTTTTGCGTAACCCTAACCCTAACTCTAACTGCCTTTTCCTTTGCGTAACCCTAACCCTAACCCTAACCCTAACCCTAACTGCCTTTTCCTTTGCGTCACCCTAACCCTAACCCTAACCGCCTTTTGCCTTTTGGCGTTTGCCTTTTGGCGTTTGCCTTTTCCTTTGTCTAACCCAAACCCTAAATCTAATGCTAACCCTAACCGCCTTTTCCCTTCTGCCTTTTGCCTTTGCGTAACCCTAACCCTAACCCTAACTGCCTTTTGCCTTTTGCCTTTTGCCTTTGCCTAACCCGAACCCGAACCCGAACCACCTTTTGCCGTTTGCCCTTTGCCCTTTGCCCTTTGCGTAACCCTACCCCTACCCCTACCCCCTACCCCTACCCGCCTTTTGCCTTTTTGCCTTGTTGCCTGTTGCCTTTTCCCTTTTCCCTTTGCCTTTGCCTAACCCTAACCCTCTTTTGCCCTTTCCTCTTTGCCCTTTCCCTTTTGCCTTTGCGTAACCCTAACCCTAACCCTAACCGCCTTCTGCCTTTTGCCTTTGCGTAACCCTAACCCTAACCGCCATTTGCCTTTTGTTTTTGCGTAATCCTAACCCTAACTCTAACTGCCTTTTCCTTTGCGTAACCCTAACCCTAACCCTAACCCTAACCCTAACTGCCTTTTCCTTTGCGTCACCCTAACCCTAACCCTAACCGCCTTTTGCCTTTTGGCGTTTGCCTTTTGGCGTTTGCCTTTTCCTTTGTCTAACCCAAACCCTAAATCTAATGCTAACCCTAACCGCCTTTTCCCTTCTGCCTTTTGCCCCTGCGTAACCCTAACCCTAACCCTAACCGCCAGTTGCCTTTTGCCTTTGCCTAACCCTAGCCCTAACCCTAACCGCCAGTTGCCTTTTGCCTTTTGCCTTTGCGTAACCCTAACCCTAACCGCCAAATGCCTTTTTCCTTTTGCCTTTGCGTAACCGTAACCCTAACCCTAACCACCTTTTGCCTTCTGCCTTCTCCCTTTGCTTAACCCTAACCCTAACCCTGACGCTAACCCTAACCCTAACCCTAACCCTAACCCTCACCCTAATCGCCTTTTGCCTTTTGCGTTTTGTGATTGCGTAACCCTAACCCTAATCCTACCCCTAACTGCCTTTTGCCTTTTGCCTTTTGCCTTTTGCCTTTTGCATAACCCTAACCCTAACCCTAACCGCCTTTTGCCTTCTGCCTTTGCGTAACCCTCACCGTAATCCTAACCCTAACTGCCTTTTGCCTTTTGCCTTTTGCATAACCCTAATCCTAACCCTAACCGCCTTTTGCCTTTTGCCATTGCATAACCCTAACCCTAACCCTAACCCTATCCCCAACCCTAACCCTAACCGCCAATTGCCGTTGGCCCTTTGCCCTTTGCGTAACCCTACCCCTAACCGCCAGTTACCTTTTGCCTTTGCGTAACTCTAACCCTAACCGCCAATTGCCTTTTGCCTTTGCCGAACCCTAACCCTAACCCTAACCCTAACCCTAACCCTTACCCTTACCCTAACCCTAACCCTAACCCTAAGCCTAACCCTAACCCTAACCGCCAATTGCCTTTTGCCTTTTGCCTTTGCCTAACCCTAACCCTAACCCTAACCCTAACCGCCAATGGCCTTTTGCCTTTTGCCTTTTGCCTTTTGCCTTTTGCCTTTGCGTAACCCTAACCCTAACCGCCAAATGCCTTTTGCCTTTTGCCTTTGCGTAATCCTAACCCTAACCCTAACCACCTTTTGCCTTTTGCCTTTTGCCTTTGCGTAACCCTAACCCTAACCGCCAAGTGCCTTTTGCCTTTGCGTAACCCTAACCCTAACCGCCTAATGCCTTTTGCCTTTTGCCTTTGCGTAACCCTAACCCTAACCCTAACCCTATCCCTAACCCTAACCACCTTTTGCCTTCTGCCTTTTGCCTTTGCGTAACCCTAACCCTAACCCTAACCCTAACCCTAACCCTCACCCTAACCGCCTTTTGCCTTTTGCCTTTTGCCATTGCGTAAGCCTAACCCTAGCCCTAGCCCTAGCCCTAACCCTAACCCTAACCCTAACCGCCTTTTGCCTTTTACCTTTTGCCTTTTGCCCTTGCGTAACCCTAACCCTAAACGCCTTTGTCCTAACCCTAACCGCCTTTGGCCTTTTCCCCTTGGCCTTTTCCCTAACCCTACCCCTAACACTCCCCCTAACCCTACCCACCTTTAGGCATTGCCCCTAACCCTAACCGCCAATTGCCTTTTGCCTTTTGCCTTTGCCTAACCCTAACCCTAACCCTAACCGCCAGTTGCCTTTTGCCTTTTGCCTTTGCCTAACCCTAACCCTAACCCGAACCGCCAAATGCCTTTTGCCTTTTGCCTTTGCGTAATCCTAACCCTTATCCTAACCCTAACCCTAACCCTAACCGCCAATTGGCTTTTGCCTTTTGCCTTTGCGTTACCCTAACCCTAAGTGCCTTTTGCCTTTTGCCCTTTGCCCTTTGCCCTTTGCCTTTTGTCTTTGCGTAACCTTAACCCTAACCGCCTTTTGCCTTTGCGTAACCCTAACCCTAACCCTAACGCTAACCCTAACCCTAACCCTAACGCTAACTGCCTTTTGCCTTTTACCTTTTTTCTTTTGCCTTTGCGTAACCCTAACCCTAAACGCCTTTGGCCTAACCCTAACCGCCTTTGGCCTTTTTCCCTTGGCCTTTTCCCTAACCCTACCCCTAACACTCCCCCTAACCCTACCCACCTTTAGGCATTACCCCTAACCGTAACGGCCTTTTGCCTTTTGCCTTTTGCCTTTGTGTAACCCTAACTCTAACGGCCTTTTGCCTTTTGCCTTTGCGTAACCCTAACCCTAATCCTAACCCTAACTGCCTTTTGCCTTTTGCCTTTTGCCTTTTGCGTTTTGCGTAACCCTAACCCTAAACCTAACCGCCTTTTGCCTTTTGCCTTTTGCCTAACCCTAACCCTAACCCTAACTGCCAATTGCCTTTTGCCTTTTGCCTTTGCCTAACCCTAACCCTAACCGCCAGTTGCCTTCTGCCTTTTCCCTTTGCTTAACCCTAACCCTAACCCTAACCCTAACCCTAACCCTAACCCTCACCCTAATCGCCTTTTGCCTTTTCCTTTTGTGATTGCCTAACCCTAACCCTAACCCTAACCCTAACCCTAACCCTAACCCTCACCCTAACCGCCTTCTGCCTTCTGCCTTCTGCCTTTTCCCTTTGCTTAACCCTAACCCTAACCCTAACCCTAACCCTAACCCTAACCCTAACCCTAACCCTAACCCTAACCCTAACCCTAACCCTAACCGCCTTTTGCCTTCTGCCTTCTGCCTTTTCCCTTTGCCTAACCCTATCCCTAACCCTAACCCTAACCCTAACCCTAACTCTAACTGCCTTTTCCTTTTCGTAACCCTAACCCTAACCCCAACCCTTACCCTAACCCTAACTGCCTTTTCCTCTGCGTAACCCTAACCCTAACCGCCATTTGCCTTTTGTTTTTGCGTAACCCTAACCCTAACCCTAAGCCTAACTGCCTTTTCCTTTTCGTAACCCTAACCCTAACCGTAACTGCCTGTTGCCTTTTGCCTTTTGCCTTTGCGTAACCCTAACCCTAACCGCCATTTGCCTTTTGTTTTTCTGTAACCCTAACCCTAACTCTAACTGCCTTTTCCTTTGCGTCACCCTAACCCTAACCCTAACCGCCTTTTGCCTTTTGGCGTTTGCCTTTTGGCGTTTGCCTGTTCCTTTGTCTAACCCAAACCCTAAATCTAATGCTAACCCTAACCGCCTTTTCCCTTCTGCCTTTTGCCTTTGCGTAACCCTAACCCTAACCCTAACCCTAACCCTAACCCTAACCGCCTCTTGCCTTGTGCCTTTTGCCTTTGCGTAACCCTAACCCTAACTGCCTTTTGCCTTTTGCCTTTTGCCTTTGCCTAACCCGAACCACCTTTTGCCGTTTGCCGTTTGCCCTTTGCCCTTTGTGTAACCCTACCCCTACCCCTACCCCTACCCGCCTTTTGCCTTTTTGCCTTGTTGCCTGTTGCCTTTTCCCTTTTCCCTTTGCCTTTGCCTAACCCTAACCCTCTTTTGCCCTTTCCCCTTTGCCCTTTCCCTTTTGCCTTTGCGTAACCCTAACCCTAACCCTAACCGCCTTCTGCCTTTTGCCTTTGCGTAACCCTAACCCTAACCGCCATTTGCCTTTTGTTTTTGCGTAACCCTAACCCTAACTCTAACTGCCTTTTCCTTTGCGTAACCCTAACCCTAACCCTAACCCTAACCCTAACTGCCTTTTCCTTTGCGTCACCCTAACCCTAACCCTAACTGCCTTTTGCCTTTTGGCGTTTGCCTTTTGGCGTTTGCCTTTTCCTTTGTCTAACCCAAACCCTAAATCTAATGCTAACCCTAACCGCCTTTTCCCTTCTGCCTTTTGCCTTTGCGTAACCCTAACCCTAACCCTAACCCAACCCTAACCCTAACCGCCTCTTGCCTCGTGCCTTTTGCCTTTGCGTAACCCTAATCCTAACCCTAACTGCCTTTTGCCTTTTGCCTTTTGCCTTTGCCTAACCCGAACCCGAACCCGAACCACCTTTTGCCGTTTGCCCTTTGCCCTTTGCCCTTTGCGTAACCCTACCCCTACCCCTACCCCCTACCCCTACCCGCCTTTTGCCTTTTTGCCTTGTTGCCTGTTGCCTTTTCCCTTTTCCCTTTGCCTTTGCCTAACCCTAACCCTCTTTTGCCCTTTCCTCTTTGCCCTTTCCCTTTTGCCTTTGCGTAACCCTAACCCTAACCCTAACCGCCTTCTGCCTTTTGCCTTTGCGTAACCCTAACCCTAACCGCCATTTGCCTTTTGTTTTTGCGTAATCCTAACCCTAACTCTAACTGCCTTTTCCTTTGCGTAACCCTAACCCTAACCCCAACCCTAACCCTAACCCTAACTGCCTTTTCCTCTGCGTAACCCTAACCCTAACCCTAACCGCCTTTTGCCTTTTGGCGTTTGCCTTTTGGCGTTTGCCTTTTCCTTTGTCTAACCCAAACCCTAAATCTAATGCTAACCCTAACCGCCTTTTCCCTTCTGCCTTTTGCCCCTGCGTAACCCTAACCCTAACCCTAACCGCCAGTTGCCTTTTGCCTTTGCCTAACCCTAGCCCTAACCCTAACCGCCAGTTGCCTTTTGCCTTTTGCCTTTGCGTAACCCTAACTCTAACCCTAACCGCCAAATGCCTTTTTCCTTTTGCCTTTGCGTAACCGTAACCCTAACCCTAACCCTAACCCTAACCACCTTTTGCCTTCTGCCTTCTCCCTTTGCTTAACCCTAACCCTAACCCTGACGCTAACCCTAACCCTAACCCTAACCCTAACCCTCACCCTAATCGCCTTTTGCCTTTTGCGTTTTGTGATTGCGTAACCCTAACCCTAATCCTACCCCTAACTGCCTTTTGCCTTTTGCCTTTTGCCTTTTGCCTTTTGCATAACCCTAACCCTAACCCTAACCGCCTTTTGCCTTTTGCCTTTGCGTAACCCTCACCGTAATCCTAACCCTAACTGCCTTTTGCCTTTTGCCTTTTGCATAACCCTAACCCTAACCCTAACCGCCTTTTGCCTTTTGCCATTGCATAACCCTAACCCTAACCCTAACCCTATCCCCAACCCTAACCCTAACCGCCAATTGCCGTTGGCCCTTTGCCCTTTGCGTAACTCTAACCCTAACCGCCAATTGCCTTTTGCCTTTGCCGAACCCTAACCCTAACCCTAACCCTAACCCTAACCCTTACCCTTACCCTAACCCTAACCCTAACCCTAAGCCTAACCCTAACCCTAACCGCCAATTGCCTTTTGCCTTTTGCCTTTGCCTAACCCTAACCCTAACCCTAACCCTAACCGCCAATGGCCTTTTGCCTTTTGCCTTTTGCCTTTTGCCTTTTGCCTTTGCGTAACCCTAACCCTAACCGCCAAATGCCTTTTGCCTTTTGCCTTTGCGTAATCCTAACCCTAACCCTAACCACCTTTTGCCTTTTGCCTTTTGCCTTTGCGTAACCCTAACCCTAACCGCCAAGTGCCTTTTGCCTTTGCGTAACCCTAACCCTAACCGCCTAATGCCTTTTGCCTTTTGCCTTTGCGTAAGCCTAACCCTAACCCTAACCCTATCCCTAACCCTAACCACCTTTTGCCTTCTGCCTTCTGCCTTTTGCCTTTGCGTAACCCTAACCCTAACCCTAACCCTAACCCTAACCCTCACCCTAACCGCCTTTTGCCTTTTGCCTTTTGCCATTGCGTAAGCCTAACCCTAGCCCTAGCCCTAACCCTAACCCTAACCCTAACCCTAACCGCCTTTTGCCTTTTACCTTTTGCCTTTTGCCTTTGCGTAACCCTAACCCTAAACGCCTTTGTCCTAACCCTAACCGCCTTTGGCCTTTTCCCCTTGGCCTTTTCCCTAACCCTACCCCTAACACTCCCCCTAACCCTACCCACCTTTAGGCATTGCCCCTAACCCTAACCGCCAATTGCCTTTTGCCTTTTGCCTTTGCCTAACCCTAACCCTAACCCTAACCGCCAGTTGCCTTTTGCCTTTTTCCTTTGCCTAACCCTAACCCTAACCCGAACCGCCAAATGCCTTTTGCCTTTTGCCTTTGCGTAATCCTAACCCTTATCCTAACCCTAACCCTAACCCTAACCGCCAATTGGCTTTTGCCTTTTGCCTTTGCGTTACCCTAACCCTAACCCTAAGTGCCTTTTGCCTTTTGCCCTTTGCCCTTTGCCCTTTGCCTTTTGTCTTTGCGTAACCTTAACCCTAACCGCCTTTTGCCTTTGCGTAACCCTAACCCTAACCTAACGCTAACCCTAACCCTAACCCTAACGCTAACTGCCTTTTGCCTTTTACCTTTTTTCTTTTGCCTTTGCGTAACCCTAACCCTAAACGCCTTTGGCCTAACCCTAACCGCCTTTGGCCTTTTTCCCTTGGCCTTTTCCCTAACCCTACCCCTAACACTCCCCCTAACCCTACCCACCTTTAGGCATTACCCCTAACCGTAACGGCCTTTTGCCTTTTGCCTTTTGCCTTTGTGTAACCCTAACTCTAACCCTAAGTGCCTTTTGCCTTTGCGTAACCCTAACCCTAACGGCCTTTTGCCTTTTGCCTTTGCGTAACCCTAACCCTAATCCTAACCCTAACCGCCTTTTGCCTTTTGCCTTTTGCCTTTTGCGTTTTGCGTAACCCTAACCCTAACCCTAACCGCCTTTTGCCTTTTGCCTTTTGCCTAACCCTAACCCTAACCCTAACTGCCAATTGCCTTTTGCCTTTTGCCTTTGCCTAACCCTAACCCTAACCGCCAGTTGCCTTCTGCCTTTTCCCTTTGCTTAACCCTAACCCTAACCCTAACCCTAACCCTAACCCTAACCCTCACCCTAATCGCCTTTTGCCTTTTGCCTTTTGTGATTGCGTAACCCTAACCCTAACCCTAACCCTAACCCTAACCCTAACCCTCACCCTAACCGCCTTTTGCCTTCTGCCTTCTGCCTTTTCCCTTTGCTTAACCCTAACCCTAACCATAACCCTAACTCTAACTGTAACCCTAATCGCCAGTTGCCTTTTGCCATTGTGTAACCCTAACCCTAACCCTAACCGCCAATTGCCTTTTGCCTTTTGCCTTTGCGTAACCCTAACCCTAACCGCCAATGGCCTTTTGCTTTTTGCCTTTTGCCTTTTGCCTTTGCGTTACCCTAACCCTAACCCTAAGTGCCCTTTGCCCTTTGCCCTTTGCCTTTTTCCTTTGCGTAACCTTAACCCTAACTGCCAATTGCCTTTTGCCTTTTGCCTTTGCGTAACCCTAACCCTAATCTTAACCCAAACTGCCTTTTGCCTTCTGCCTTTTGCATAACCCTAACCCTAACCTTAACCGCCAATTGCCTTTTGCCTTTTGCCTTTGCCTAACTCTAACCCTAACCGCCAAATGCCTTTTGCCTTTTGCCTTTGCGTAACAATAACCCTAACCGCCAAATGCCTTTTGCCTTTGCGTAACCCTAACCCTAACCCTAACCCTAACCCTAACCCTAACCCTAACCCTAACCCTAACCACCTTTTGCCTTCTGCCTTCTGCCTTTTCCCTTTGCCTAACCCTAACCCTAACCCTAACCCTAACCCTAACCCTACCCGCCTTTTGCCTTCTGCCTTCTGCCTTTTCCATTTGCGTAACCCTAACCCTAACCCTAACCGCCTTTTACCCTCTCCCTTTTGCCTTTGCGTAACCCTAACCCTAACCCTAACGCTAACCCTAACCCTAACCCTAACCCTAACCGCCTTTTGCCTTTTACCTTTTGCCTTTTGCCTTTGCGTAACCCTAACCCTAAACGCCTTTGGCCTAACCCTAACCGCCTTTGGCCTTTTTCCCTTGGCCTTTTCCCTAACCCTACCCCTAACACTCCCCCTAACCCTACCCACCTTTAGGCATTACCCCTAACCCTAACGGCCTTTTGCCTTTTGCCTTTTCCTTTTGCATAACCCTAATTCTAACCCTAACCGCCTTTTGCCTTTTGCCTTTGCGTAACCCTAACCCTAACCCTAACCCTAACCGCCAAATGCCTTTTGCCTTTGCGTAACTCTAACCCTAACCCTAACCCTAACCCTAACCCTAACCCTAACCCTAACCCTAACCCTAACCACCTTTTGCCTTCTGCCTTTTCCCTTTGCTTAACCCTAACCCTAACCCTGACCCTAACCCTAACCCTAACCCTAACCCTAACCCTCACCCTAATCGCCTTTTGCCTTTTGCGTTTTGTGATTGCGTAACCCTAACCCTAATCCTAACCCTAACTGCCTTTTGCCTTTTGCCTTTTGCCTTTTGCATAACCCTAATCCTAACCCTAACCGCCTTTTGCCTTTTGCCATTGCATAACCCTAACCCTAACCCTAACCCTAACCCCAACCCTAACCCTAACCGCCAATTGCCGTTGGCCCTTTGCCCTTTGCGTAACCCTACCCCTAACCGCCAGTTACCTTTTGCCTTTTGCCTTTGCGTAACTCCAACCCTAACCGCCAATTGCCTTTTGCCTTTGCCGAACCCTAACCCTAACCCTAACCCTAACCCTAACCCTTACCCTTACCCTAACCCTAACCCTAAGCCTAAGCCTAACCCTAACCCTAACTGCCAATTGCCTTTTGCCTTTTGCCTTTGCCTAACCCTAACCCTAACCCTAACCCTAACCGCCAAATGCCTTTTGCCTTTTGCCTTTGCGTAATCCTAACCCTAACCCTAACCACCAAGTGCCTTTTGCCTTTTGCCTTTGCGTAACCCTAACCCTAACCGCCAAGTGCCTTTTGCCTTTTGCCTTTGCGTAACCCTAACCCTAACCCTAACCCTATCCCTAACCCTAACCACCTTTTGCCTTCTGCCTTCTGCCTTTTGCCTTTGCGTAACCCTAACCCTAACCCTAACCCTAACCCTAACCCTCACCCTAACCGCCTTTTGCCTTTTGCCATTGCGTAAGCCTAACCCTAGCCCTAGCCCTAACCCTAACCCTAACCCTAACCCTAACCGCCTTTTGCCTTTTACCTTTTGCCTTTTGCCTTTGCCTAAACCGAACCCGAACCCGAACCACCTTTTGCAGTTTGCCGTTTGCCCTTTGCCCTTTGCGTAACCCTACCCCTACCCCTACCCGCCTTTTGCCTTTTTGCCTTCTTGCCTGTTGCCTTTTCCCTTTTCCCTTTTCCCTTTGCCTTTGCGTCACCCTAACCCCCTTTTGCCCTTTCCCTTTTGCCCTTTCCCTTTTGCCTTTGTGTAACCCTAACACTAACCCTAACCCTAACCCTAACCGCCATTTGCCCTTTGTTTTTGCCTTTGCGTAACCATAACCCTAACCGCCATTTGCCTTTTGTTTTTGCGTAACCCTAACCCTAACTCTAACTGCCTTTTCCTTTGCGTAACCCTAACCCTAACCCCAACCCTAACCCGAACCCTAACTGCCTTTTCCTCTGCGTAACCCTAACCCTAACCCTGACTGCCCTTTGCCCTTTGCGTAACCCTAACCCTAACCCTAACCGCCTTTTGCCTTCTACCTTTTGCCTTTGCGTAACCATAACCCTAACCCTAACTGCCTGTTGCCTTTTCCCTTTGCCTTGGCCTAACCCTAACCTCCTTTGCCCTTTCCCCTTTGCCCTTTCCCCTTTGCCCTTTCCCTTTTGCCTTTGCGTAACCATAACCCTAACCCTAACTGCCTGTTGCCTTTTCCCTTTGCCTTGGCCTAACCCTAACCTCCTTTTGCCCTTTCCCCTTTGCCCTTTCCCCTTTGCCCTTTCCCTTTTGCCTTTGCGTAACCCTAACCCTAACCCTAACCGCCTTTTGTCTTCTGCCTTTTGCCTTTGCGTAACCCTAACCCTAACCGCCATTTGCCTTTTGTTTTTGCGTAAGCCTAACCCTAACCCTAACTGCCTTTTCCTCTGCGTAACCCTAACCCTAACTGCCTTTTCCTTTGCGTAACCCTAACCCTAACCCTAACCGCCTTTTGCCTTTTGGCATTTGCCTTTTGGCGTTTGCCTGTTCCTTTGTCTAACCCAAACCCTAAATCTAATGCTAACCCTAACCGCCTTTTCCCTTTTGCCTTTTGCCTTTGCATAACCCTAACCCTAACCCTAACCGCCTCTTGACTCGTGCCTTTTGCCTTTTGCCTTTTGCCTTTGCCTAACCCGAACCCGAACCCGAACCCGAACCACCTTTTGCCGTTTGCCCTTTGCCCTTTGCGTAACCGTACCCCTACCCACCTTTTGCCTTTTTGCCTTGTTGCCTGTTGCCTTTTCCCTTTTCCCTTTTCCCTTTGCCTTTGCCTAACCCTAACCCCCTTTTGCCCTTTCCCTTTTGCCTTTGCGTAACCCTAACCCTAACCCTAACCCTAACCACGTTTTGCCTTCTGCCTTCTGCCTTTGCGTAACCCTAACCCTAACCGCCATTTGCCTTTTGTTTTTCCGTAACCCTAACCCTAACTCTAACTGCCTTTTCCTTTGCGTAACCCTAACCCTAACCCCAACCCTAACCCTAACACTAACTGCCTTTTCCTTTGCGTAACCCTAACCCTAACCCTAACCGCCTTTTGCCTTTTGGCGTTTGCCTTTTCCTTTGTCTAACCCAAACCCTAAATCTAATGCTAACCCTAACCGCCTTTTCCCTTCTGCCTTTTGCCTTTGCGTAACCCTAACCCTAACCCCAACCGCCTCTTGCCTCTGTGTAACCCTAACCCTAACCGCCTCTTGCCTCATGCCTTTTGCCTTTGCGTAACCCTAACCCTAACCCTAATCCTAACCCTAACTGCCTTTTGCCTTTTGCCTTTTGCCTTTGCCTAAACCGAACCCTAACCCTAACCACCTTTTGCCATTTGCCTTTTGCCGTTTGCCCTTTGCGTAACCCTACCCCTACCCCTACCCGCCTTTTGCCTTTTTGCCTTGTTGCCTGTTGCCCTTTCCCTTTTGCCCTTTCCCTTTTGCCTTTGCGTAACCCTAACACTAACCCTAAAACTAACCCTAACCGCCTTTTGCCTCTTGCCTTTTGCCTTTGCGTAACCCTAACCCTAACTCTAACTGCCTTTTCCATTGCGTAACCCTAACCCTAACCCAAACTGCCTTTTCCTTTGCGTAACCCTAACCCTAACCCCAACCCTAACCCGAACCCTAACTGCCTTTTCCTCTGCATAACCCTAACCCTAACCCTAACTGCCCTTTGCCCTTTGCGTAACCCTAACCCTAACCGCCTTTTACCCTCTCCCTTTTGCCTTTGCGTAACCCTAACCCTAACCCTAACGCTAACCCTAACCCTAACCCTAACCCTAACCGCCTTTTGCCATTTACCTTTTGCCTTTTGCCTTTGCGTAACCCTAACCCTAAACGCCTTTGGCCTAACCCTAACCGCCTTTGGCCTTTTTCCCTTGGCCTTTTCCCTAACCCTACCCCTAACACTCCCCCTAACCCTACCCACCTTTAGGCATTACCCCTAACCCTAACGGCCTTTTGCCTTTTGCCTTTTCCTTTTGCATAACCCTAATTCTAACCCTAACCGCCTTTTGCCTTTTGCCTTTGCGTAACCCTAACCCTAACCCTAACCCTAACCGCCAAATGCCTTTTGCCTTTTGCCTTTGCGTAACTCTAACCCTAACCCTAACCCTAACCCTAACCCTAACCCTAACCCTAACCCTAACCCTAACCACCTTTTGCCTTCTGCCTTTTCCCTTTGCTTAACCCTAACCCTAACCCTGACCCTAACCCTAACCCTAACCCTAACCCTAACCCTCACCCTAATCGCCTTTTGCCTTTTGCGTTTTGTGATTGCGTAACCCTAACCCTAATCCTAACCCTAACTGCCTTTTGCCTTTTGCCTTTTGCCTTTTGCATAACCCTAATCCTAACCCTAACCGCCTTTTGCCTTTTGCCATTGCATAACCCTAACCCTAACCCTAACCCTAACCCCAACCCTAACCCTAACCGCCAATTGCCGTTGGCCCTTTGCCCTTTGCGTAACCCTACCCCTAACCGCCAGTTACCTTTTGCCTTTTGCCTTTGCGTAACTCCAACCCTAACCGCCAATTGCCTTTTGCCTTTGCCGAACCCTAACCCTAACCCTAACCCTAACCCTAACCCTTACCCTAACCCTAACCCTAACCCTAAGCCTAACCCTAACCCTAACCCTAAGTGCCAATTGCCTTTTGCCTTTTGCCTTTGCCTAACCCTAACCCTAACCCTAACCCTAACCGCCAAATGCCTTTTGCCTTTTGCCTTTGCGTAATCCTAACCCTAACCCTAACCACCAAGTGCCTTTTGCCTTTTGCCTTTGCGTAACCCTAACCCTAACCGCCAAGTGCCTTTTGCCTTTTGCCTTTGCGTAACCCTAACCCTAACCCTAACCCTATCCCTAACCCTAACCACCTTTTGCCTTCTGCCTTCTGCCTTTTGCCTTTGCGTAACCCTAACCCTAACCCTAACCCTAACCCTAACCCTCACCCTAACCGCCTTTTGCCTTTTGCCATTGCGTAAGCCTAACCCTAGCCCTAGCCCTAACCCTAACCCTAACCCTAACCCTAACCGCCTTTTGCCTTTTACCTTTTGCCTTTTGCCTTTGCCTAAACCGAACCCGAACCCGAACCACCTTTTGCAGTTTGCCGTTTGCCCTTTGCCCTTTGCGTAACCCTACCCCTACCCCTACCCGCCTTTTGCCTTTTTGCCTTCTTGCCTGTTGCCTTTTCCCTTTTCCCTTTTCCCTTTGCCTTTGCGTCACCCTAACCCCCTTTTGCCCTTTCCCTTTTGCCCTTTCCCTTTTGCCTTTGTGTAACCCTAACACTAACCCTAACCCTAACCCTAACCGCCATTTGCCCTTTGTTTTTGCCTTTACGTAACCATAACCCTAACCGCCATTTGCCTTTTGTTTTTGCGTAACCCTAACCCTAACTCTAACTGCCTTTTCCTTTGCGTAACCCTAACCCTAACCCCAACCCTAACCCGAACCCTAACTGCCTTTTCCTCTGCGTAACCCTAACCCTAACCCTAACTGCCCTTTGCCCTTTGCGTAACCCTAACCCTTACCCTAACCGCCTTTTGCCTTCTACCTTTTGCCTTTGCGTAACCATAACCCTAACCCTAACTGCCTGTTGCCTTTTCCCTTTGCCTTGGCCTAACCCTAACCTCCTTTGCCCTTTCCCCTTTGCCCTTTCCCCTTTGCCCTTTCCCTTTTGCCTTTGCGTAACCATAACCCTAACCCTAACTGCCTGTTGCCTTTTCCCTTTGCCTTGGCCTAACCCTAACCTCCTTTTGCCCTTTCCCCTTTGCCCTTTCCCCTTTGCCCTTTCCCTTTTGCCTTTGCGTAACCCTAACCCTAACCCTAACCGCCTTTTGTCTTCTGCCTTTTGCCTTTGCGTAACCCTAACCCTAACCGCCATTTGCCTTTTGTTTTTGCGTAAGCCTAACCCTAACCCTAACTGCCTTTTCCTCTGCGTAACCCTAACCCTAACTGCCTTTTCCTTTGCGTAACCCTAACCCTAACCCTAACCGCCTTTTGCCTTTTGGCATTTGCCTTTTGGCGTTTGCCTGTTCCTTTGTCTAACCCAAACCCTAAATCTAATGCTAACCCTAATCGCCTTTTCCCTTTTGCCTTTTGCCTTTGCATAACCCTAACCCTAACCCTAACCGCCTCTTGACTCGTGCCTTTTGCCTTTTGCCTTTTGCCTTTGCCTAACCCGAACCCGAACCCGAACCCGAACCACCTTTTGCCGTTTGCCCTTTGCCCTTTGCGTAACCCTACCCCTACCCACCTTTTGCCTTTTTGCCTTGTTGCCTGTTGCCTTTTCCCTTTTCCCTTTTCCCTTTGCCTTTGCCTAACCCTAACCCCCTTTTGCCCTTTCCCTTTTGCCTTTGCGTAACCCTAACCCTAACCCTAACCCTAACCACGTTTTGCCTTCTGCCTTCTGCCTTTGCGTAACCCTAACCCTAACCGCCATTTGCCTTTTGTTTTTCCGTAACCCTAACCCTAACTCTAACTGCCTTTTCCTTTGCGTAACCCTAACCCTAACCCCAACCCTAACCCTAACACTAACTGCCTTTTCCTTTGCGTAACCCTAACCCTAACCCTAACCGCCTTTTGCCTTTTGGCGTTTGCCTTTTCCTTTGTCTAACCCAAACCCTAAATCTAATGCTAACCCTAACCGCCTTTTCCCTTCTGCCTTTTGCCTTTGCGTAACCCTAACCCTAACCCCAACCGCCTCTTGCCTCTGTGTAACCCTAACCCTAACCGCCTCTTGCCTCATGCCTTTTGCCTTTGCGTAACCCTAACCCTAACCCTAATCCTAACCCTAACTGCCTTTTGCCTTTTGCCTTTTGCCTTTGCCTAAACCGAACCCTAACCCTAACCACCTTTTGCCATTTGCCTTTTGCCGTTTGCCCTTTGCGTAACCCTACCCCTACCCCTACCCGCCTTTTGCCTTTTTGCCTTGTTGCCTGTTGCCCTTTCCCTTTTGCCCTTTCCCTTTTGCCTTTGCGTAACCCTAACACTAACCCTAAAACTAACCCTAACCGCCTTTTGCCTCTTGCCTTTTGCCTTTGCGTAACCCTAACCCTAACTCTAACTGCCTTTTCCATTGCGTAACCCTAACCCTAACCCAAACTGCCTTTTCCTTTGCGTAACCCTAACCCTAACCCCAACCCTAACCCGAACCCTAACTGCCTTTTCCTCTGCATAACCCTAACCCTAACCCTAACTGCCCTTTGCCCTTTGCGTAACCCTAACCCTAACCGCCTTTTACCCTCTCCCTTTTGCCTTTGCGTAACCCTAACCCTAACCCTAACGCTAACCCTAACCCTAACCCTAACCCTAACCGCCTTTTGCCATTTACCTTTTGCCTTTTGCCTTTGCGTAACCCTAACCCTAAACGCCTTTGGCCTAACCCTAACCGCCTTTGGCCTTTTTCCCTTGGCCTTTTCCCTAACCCTACCCCTAACACTCCCCCTAACCCTACCAACCTTTAGGCATTACCCCTAACCCTAACGGCCTTTTGCCTTTTGCCTTTTCCTTTTGCATAACCCTAATTCTAACCCTAACCGCCTTTTGCCTTTTGCCTTTGCGTAACCCTAACCCTAACCCTAACCCTAACCGCCAAATGCCTTTTGCCTTTTGCCTTTGCGTAACTCTAACCCTAACCCTAACCCTAACCCTAACCCTAACCCTAACCCTAACCCTAACCACGTTTTGCCTTCTGCCTTTTCCCTTTGCTTAACCCTAACCCTAACCCTGACCCTAACCCTAACCCTAACCCTAACCCTAACCCTCACCCTAATCGCCTTTTGCCTTTTGCGTTTTGTGATTGCGTAACCCTAACCCTAATCCTAACCCTAACTGCCTTTTGCCTTTTGCCTTTTGCCTTTTGCATAACCCTAATCCTAACCCTAACCGCCTTTTGCCTTTTGCCATTGCATAACCCTAACCCTAACCCTAACCCTAACCCCAACCCTAACCCTAACCCTAACTGCCAATTGCCGTTGGCCCTTTGCCCTTTGCGTAACCCTACCCCTAACCGCCAGTTACCTTTTGCCTTTTGCCTTTGCGTAACTCCAACCCTAACCACCAATTGCCTTTTGCCTTTGCCGAACCCTAACCCTAACCCTAACCCTAACCCTTACCCTTACCCTAACCCTAACCCTAAGCCTAACCCTAACCCTAACCCTAACCGCCAATTGCCTTTTGCCTTTTGCCTTTGCCTAACCCTAACCCTAACCCTAACCCTAACCGCCAAATGCCTTTTGCCTTTTGCCTTTGCGTAATCCTAACCCTAACCACCAAGTGCCTTTTGCCTTTTGCCTTTGCGTAACCCTAACCCTAACCGCCAAGTGCCTTTTGCCTTTGCGTAACCCTAACCCTAACCGCCAAATGCCTTTTGCCTTTTGCCTTTGCGTAACCCTAACCCTAACCCTAACCCTATCCCTAACCCTAACCACCTTTTGCCTTCTGCCTTCTGCCTTTTGCCTTTGCGTAACCCTAACCCTAACCCTAACCCTAACCCTAACCCTCACCCTAACCGCCTTTTGCCTTTTGCCTTTTGCCATTGCGTAAGCCTAACCCTAGCCCTAGCCCTAACCCTAACCCTAACCCTAACCCTAACCCTAACCGCCTTTTGCCTTTTACCTTTTGCCTTTTGCCTTTGCCTAAACCGAACCCGAACCCGAACCACCTTTTGCAGTTTGCCGTTTGCCCTTTGCCCTTTGCGTAACCCTACCCCTACCCCTACCCGCCTTTTGCCTTTTTGCCTTCTTGCCTGTTGCCTTTTCCCTTTTCCCTTTTCCCTTTGCCTTTGCGTCACCCTAACCCCCTTTTGCCCTTTCCCTTTTGCCCTTTCCCTTTTGCCTTTGCGTAACCCTAACCCTAACCCTAACCCTAACCGCCATTTGCCCTTTGTTTTTGCCTTTGCGTAACCATAACCCTAACCGCCATTTGCCTTTTGTTTTTGCGTAACCCTAACCCTAACTCTAACTGCCTTTTCCTTTGCGTAACCCTAACCCTAACCCCAACCCTAACCCGAACCCTAACTGCCTTTTCCTCTGCGTAACCCTAACCCTAACCCTAACTGCCCTTTGCCCTTTGCGTAACCCTAACCCTAACCCTAACCGCCTTTTGCCTTCTACCTTTTGCCTTTGCGTAACCATAACCCTAACCCTAACTGCCTGTTGCCTTTTCCCTTTGCCTTGGCCTAACCCTAACCTCCTTTGCCCTTTCCCCTTTGCCCTTTCCCCTTTGCCCTTTCCCTTTTGCCTTTGCGTAACCATAACCCTAACCCTAACTGCCTGTTGCCTTTTCCCTTTGCCTTGGCCTAACCCTAACCTCCTTTTGCCCTTTCCCCTTTGCCCTTTCCCCTTTGCCCTTTCCCTTTTGCCTTTGCGTAACCCTAACCCTAACCCTAACCGCCTTTTGTCTTCTGCCTTTTGCCTTTGCGTAACCCTAACCCTAACCGCCATTTGCCTTTTGTTTTTGCGTAAGCCTAACCCTAACCCTAACTGCCTTTTCCTCTGCGTAACCCTAACCCTAACTGCCTTTTCCTTTGCGTAACCCTAACCCTAACCCTAACCGCCTTTTGCCTTTTGGCATTTGCCTTTTGGCGTTTGCCTGTTCCTTTGTCTAACCCAAACCCTAAATCTAATGCTAACCCTAACCGCCTTTTCCCTTTTGCCTTTTGCCTTTGCATAACCCTAACCCTAACCCTAACCGCCTCTTGACTCGTGCCTTTTGCCTTTTGCCTTTTGCCTTTGCCTAACCCGAACCCGAACCCGAACCCGAACCACCTTTTGCCGTTTGCCCTTTGCCCTTTGCGTAACCGTACCCCTACCCACCTTTTGCCTTTTTGCCTTGTTGCCTGTTGCCTTTTCCCTTTTCCCTTTTCCCTTTGCCTTTGCCTAACCCTAACCCCCTTTTGCCCTTTCCCTTTTGCCTTTGCGTAACCCTAACCCTAACCCTAACCCTAACCACGTTTTGCCTTCTGCCTTCTGCCTTTGCGTAACCCTAACCCTAACCGCCATTTGCCTTTTGTTTTTCCGTAACCCTAACCCTAACTCTAACTGCCTTTTCCTTTGCGTAACCCTAACCCTAACCCCAACCCTAACCCTAACCCTAACTGCCTTTTCCTTTGCGTAACCCTAACCCTAACCCTAACCGCCTTTTGCCTTTTGGCGTTTGCCTTTTCCTTTGTCTAACCCAAACCCTAAATCTAATGCTAACCCTAACCGCCTTTTCCCTTCTGCCTTTTGCCTTTGCGTAACCCTAACCCTAACCCCAACCGCCTCTTGCCTCTGTGTAACCCTAACCCTAACCGCTTCTTGCCTCATGCCTTTTGCCTTTGCGTAACCCTAACCCTAACCCTAATCCTAACCCTAACTGCCTTTTGCCTTTTGCCTTTTGCCTTTGCCTAAACCGAACCCTAACCCTAACCACCTTTTGCCATTTGCCTTTTGCCGTTTGCCCTTTGCGTAACCCTACCCCTACCCCTACCGGCCTTTTGCCTTTTTGCCTTGTTGCCTGTTGCCCTTTCCCTTTTGCCCTTTCCCTTTTGCCTTTGCGTAACCCTAACACTAACCCTAACACTAACCCTAACCGCCTTTTGCCTCTTGCCTTTTGCCTTTGCGTAACCCTAACCCTAACTCTAACTGCCTTTTCCATTGCGTAACCCTAACCCTAACCCAAACTGCCTTTTCCTTTGCGTAACCCTAACCCTAACCCCAACCCTAACCCGAACCCTAACTGCCTTTTCCTCTGCGTAACCCTAACCCTAACCCTAACTGCCCTTTGCCCTTTGCGTAACCCTAACCCTAACCCTAACCGCCTTTTCCCTTCTACCTTTTACCTTTGCATAACCCTAACCCTAACCCTAACTGCCTGTTGCCTTTTCCCTTTGCCTTGGCCTAACCCTAACCCCCTTTTGCCCTTTCCCCTTTGCCCTTTCCCCTTTGCCCTTTCCCTTTTGCCTTTGCGTAACCCTAACCCTAACCGCCTTTTCTCTTCTGCCTTCTGCCTTTGCGTAACCCTAACCCTAACAGCCATTTGCCTTTTGTTTTTCCGTAATCACAACCCTAACTCTAACTGCATTTTCCTTTGCGTAACCCTAACCCTAACCCCAACCCTAACCCTAACCCTAACTGCCTTTTCCTTTGCGTAACCCTAACCCTAACCCTAACCGCCTTTTGCCTTTTGGCGTTTGCCTTTTCCTTTGTCTAACCCAAATCCTAAATCTAATGCTAACCCTAACCGCCTTTTCCCTTCTGCCTTTTGCCTTTGCGTAACCCTAACCCTAAGCGCCTCTTGCCTCATGCCTTTTGCCTTTGCGTAACCCTAAACCTAACCCTAACCCTAACCCTAACCCTAACCCTAACCCTAACCGCCCTTTGCCTTTTGCCTTTTGTCTTTTGCCTTTGCGTAACCCTAACCCTAAGCGCCTCTTGCCTCATGCCTTTTGCCTTTGCGTAACCCTAACCCTAACCCTAACCCTAACCCTAACCCTAACCCTAACCCTAACCGCCCTTTGCCTCTTGCCTTTTGTCTTTTGCCTTTGCGTAACCAAAACCCGAACCCGAACCACCGTTTGCCTTTTGCCCTTTGCCCTTTGCGTAACCCTACCCCTACCCCTACCCGCCTTTTGCCTTTTTGCCTTGCTGCCTGTTGCCTTTTCCCTTTTCCCTTTGCCTTTGCCTAACCCTAACCCCCTTTTGCCCTTTCCCTTTTGCCCTTTCCCTTTTGCCTTTGCGTAACCCTAACCCTAACCGCGTTTTGCCTTCTGCCTTCTGCCTTTGCGTAACCCTAACCCTAACCGCCATTTGCCTTTTGTTTTTCCGTAACCCTAACCCTAACTCTAACTGCCTTTTCCTTTGCGTAACCCTAACCCTAACCACAACCCTAACCCTAACCCTAACTGCCTTTTCCTTTGCGTAACCCTAACCCTAACCCTAACCGCCTTTTGCCTTTTGGTGTTTGACTTTTGGCGTTTGCCTTTTCCTTTGTCTAACCCAAACCCTAAATCTAATGCTAACCCTAACCGCCTTTTCCCTTTTGCCTTTTGCCATTGCGTAACCCTAACCCTAACCCTAACCGCCTCTTGCCTGTGTATAACCCTAACCCTAACCGCCTCTTGCCTCGTGCCTTTTGCCTTTGCATAACCCTAACCCTAACCCTAACCCTAACCCTAACCCTAACGCTAACCCTAACCGCCTCTTGCCTCGTGCCTTTTGCCTTTGCGTAACCCTAACCCTAACCCTAACCCTAACCGCCTCTTGCCTCGTGCCTTTTGCCTTTGCGTAACCCTAACCCTAACCCTAACCCTAACCGCCTTTTGCCTTTTGCCTTTTGCCTTTGCCTAACCGAAACCCGAACCCGAACCACCTTTTGCCGTTTGCCCTTTGCCCTTTGCCCTTTGCGTAACCCTACCCCTACCCCTACCCGCCTTTTGCCTTTTTGCCTTGTTGCCTGTTGCCTTTTCCCTTTTCCCTTTTCCCTTTGCCTTTGCCTAACCATAACCCCCTTTTGCCCTTTCCCTTTTGCCCTTTCCCTTTTGCCTTTGCGTAACCCTAACACTAACCCTAACCCTAACCCTAACCGCCTTTTGCCTTCTGCCTTTTGCCTTTGCGTAACCCTAACCCTAACCGCCATTTGCCTTTTGCCTTTGCATAACCCTAACCCTAACTCTAACTGCCTTTTCCTTTGCGTAACCCTAACCCTAACCCCAGCCCTAACCCTAACCCTAACTGCCTTTTCCTCTGCGTAACCCTAACCCTAACCCTAACTGCCTTTTCCTTTGCGTAACCCTAACCCTAACCCTAACCGCCTTTTGCCTTTTGGCGTTTGCCTGTTCCTTTGTCTAACCCAAACCCTAAATCTAATGCTAACCCTAACCGCCTTTTCCCTTTTGCCTTTTGCCTTTGCGCAACCCTAACCCTAACCGCCTCTTGCCTCGTGCCTTTTGCCTTTGCGTAACCCTAACCCTAACCCTAACCCTAACCCTAACCCTAACCCTAACCGCCTCTTGCCTCGTGCCTTTTGCCTTTGCGTAACCCTAATCCTAACCCTAACTGCCTTTTGCCTTTTGCCTTTGCCTAACCCGAACCCGAACCCGAACCACCTTTTGCCGTTTGCCCTTTGCCCTTTGCCCTTTGCGTAACCCTACCCCTACCCCTACCCCTACCCCTACCCGCCTTTTGCCTTTTTGCCTTGTTGCCTGTTGCCTGTTGCCTTTTCCCTTTTCCCTTTGCCTTTGCCTAACCCTAACCCCCTTTTGCCCTTTCCCCTTTGCCCTTTCCCTTTTGCCTTTGCGTAACCCTAACCCTAACTCTAACCCTAACCGCGTTTTGCCTTCTGCCTTTTGCCTTTGCGTAACCCTAACCCTAACCGCCATTTGCCTTTTGTTTTTGCGTAACCCTAACCCTAACTCTAACTGCCTTTTCCTTTGCGTAACCCTAACCCTAACCTCAACCCTAACCCTAACCCTAACTGCCTTTTCCTTTGCGTAACCCTAACCCTAACTCTAACCGCCTTTTGCCTTTTGGCGTTTGCCTTTTCCTTTGTCTAACCCAAACCCTAAATCTAATGCTAACCCTAACCGCCTTTTCCCTTTTGCCTTTTGCCTTTGCGTAACCATAACCCTAACTGCCTGTTGCCTTCTGCCTTCTGCCTTTGCGTAACCCTAACCCTAACCGCCATTTGCCTTTTGTTTTTGCTTAACCCTAACCCTAACCCTAACTGCCTTTTCCTCTGCGTAACCCTAACCCTAACCCTAACTGCCCTTTGCCCTTTGCGTAACCCTAACCCTAACCCTAACTGCCCTTTGCCCTTTGCGTAACCCTAACCCTAACCCTAACTGCCTGTTGCCTTTTCCCTTTGCCTTGGCCTAACCCTAACCCCCTTTTGCCCTTTCCCCTTTGCCCTTTCCCCTTTGCCCTTTCCCTTTTGCCTTTGCGTAACCCTAACCCTAACCCTAACCGCCTTTTGTCTTCTGCCTTTTGCCTTTGCGTAACCCTAACCCTAACCGCCATTTGCCTTTTGTTTTTCCGTAACCCTAACCCTAACTCTAACTGCCTTTTCCTTTGCGTAACCCTAACCCTAACCCCAACCCTAACCCTAACCCTAACTGCCTTTTCCTCTGCGTAACCCTAACCCTAACTGCCTTTTCCTTTGCGTAACCCTAACCCTAACCCTAACCGCCTTTTGCCTTTTGGTGTTTGCCTTTTGGCGTTTGCCTGTTCCTTTGTCTAACCCAAACCCTAAATCTAATGCTAACCCTAACCGCCTTTTCCCTTTTGCCTTTTGCCTTTGCGTAACCCTAACCCTAACCCTAACCACCACTTGACTCGTGCCTTTTGCCTTTTGCCTTTTGCCTTTGCCTAACCCGAACCCGAACCCGAACCCGAACCACCTTTTGCCGTTTGCCCTTTGCCCTTTGCGTAACCCTACCCCTACCCACCTTTTGCCTTTTTGCCTTGTTGCCTGTTGCCTGTTGCCTTTTCCCTTTTCCCTTTTCCCTTTGCCTTTGCCAAACCATAACCCCCTTTTGCCCTTTCCCTTTTGCCTTTGCGTAACCCTAACCCTAACCCTAACCCTAACCACGTTTTGCCTTCTGCCTTCTGCCTTTGCGTAACCCTAACCCTAACCGGCTTTTGCCTTTTGTTTTTCCGTAATCCTAACCCTAACTCTAACTGCCTTTTCCTTTGCGTAACCCTAACCCTAACCCCAACCCTAACCCTAACCCTAACTGCCTTTTCCTTTGCGTAACCCTAACCCTAACCCTAACCGCCTTTTGCCTTTTGGTGTTTGCCTTTTGGCGTTTGCCTTTTCCGTTGTCTAACCCAAACCCTAAATCTAATGCTAACCCTAACCGCCTTCTCCCTTCTGCCTTTTGCCTTTGCGTTACCCTAACCCTAACTCTAACCCTAACCGCCTCTTGCCTCGTGCCTTTTGCCTTTGCGTAACCCTAACCCTAACCCTAACCCTAACCGCCTTTTGCCTTTTCCCTTCTGCCTTTTGCCTTTGCCTAACCCAAACCCGAACCACCTTTTGCCGTTTGCCTTTTGCCCTTTGCCCTTTGCGTAACCCTACCCCTACCCCTACCCGCCTTTTGCCTTTTTGCCTTGCTGCCTGTTGCCTTTTCCCTTTTCCCTTTGCCTTTACCTAACCATAACCCCCTTTTGCCCTTTCCCTTTTGCCCTTTCCCTTTTGCCTTTGCGTAACCCTAACCCTAACCCTAACCGCCTTTTGCCTTCTGCCTTCTGCCCTTTGCGTAACCCTAACCCTAACCCTAACTGCCTGTTGCCTTTTCTCTTTTCCCTTTGCCTTGGCCTAAACCTAACCCCCTTTTGCCCTTTCCCCTTTGCCCTTTCCCTTTTGCCTTTGCGTAACCCTAACCCTAACCCTAACCGCCTTTTGCCTTCTGCCTTTTGCCTTTGCGTAACCCTAACCCTAACCGCCATTTGCCTTTTGTTTTTCCGTAACCCTAACCCTAACTCTAACTGCCTTTTCCTTTGCGTAACCCTAACCCTAACCCTAACCGCCTTTTGCCTTCTGCCTTTTGCCTTTGCGTAACCCTAACCCTAACCGCCATTTGCCTTTTGCCTTTGCGTAACCCTAACCCTAACTCTAACTGCCTTTTCCTTTGCGTAACCCTAACCCTAACCCCAACCCTAACCCTAACCCTAACTGCCTTTTCCTCTGCGTAACCCTAACCCTAACCCTAACTGCCTTTTCCTTTGCGTAACCCTAACCCTAACCCTAACCGCCTTTTGCCTTTTGGCGTTTGCCTTTTGGCGTTTGCCTGTTCCTTTGTCTAACCCAAACCCTAAATCTAATGCTAACCCTAACCGCCTTTTCCCTTTTGCCTTTTGCCTTTGCGTAACCCTAACCCTAACCCTAACCGCCTCTTGCCTCGTGCCTTTTGCCTTTGCGTAACCCTAACCCTAACCCTAACCCTAACCCTAACCCTAACCCTAACCGCCTCTTGCCTCGTGCCTTTTGCCTTTGCGGAACTCTAATCCTAACCCTAACTGCCTTTTGCCTTTTGCCTTTGCCTAACCCGAACCTGAACCCGAACCACCTTTTGCCGTTTGCCCTTTGCCCTTTGCCCTTTGCGTAACCCTACCCCTACCCCTACCCCTACCCGCCTTTTGCCTTTTTGCCTTGTTGCCTGTTGCCTGTTGCCTTTTCCCTTTTCCCTTTGCCTTTGCCTAACCCTAACCCCCTTTTGCCCTTTCCCCTTTGCCCTTTCCCTTTTGCCTTTGTGTAACCCTAACCCTAACCCTAACCGCCTTCTGCCTTTTGCCTTTGCGTAACCCTAACCCTAACCGCCATTTGCCTTTTGTTTTTCCGTAACCCTAACCCTAACTCTAACTGCCTTTTCCTTTGCGTAACCCTAACCCTAACCCCAACCCTAACCCTAACCCTAACTGCCTTTTCCTTTGCGTAACCCTAACCCTAACCCTAACCGCCTTTTGCCTTTTGGCGTTTGCCTTTTCCTTTGTCTAACCCAAACCCTAAATCTAATGCTAACCCTAACCGCCTTTTCCCTTTTGCCTTTTGCCTTTGTGTAACCATAACCCTAACTGCCTGTTGCCTTCTGCCTTCTGCCTTTTCCTTTGCGTAACCCTAACCCTAACCGCCATTTGCCTTTTGTTTTTGCTTAACCCTAACCCTAACCCTAACTGCCTTTTCCTCTGCGTAACCCTAACCCTAACCCTAACTGCCCTTTGCCCTTTGCGTAACCCTAACCCTAACCGCCTTTTGCCTTCTACATTTTGCCTTTGCGTAACCCTAACCCTAACCCTAACTGCCTGTTGCCTTTTCCCTTTGCCTTGGCCTAACCCTAACCCCCTTTTGCCCTTTCCCCTTTGCCCTTTCCCTTTTGCCTTTGCGTAACCCTAACCCTAACGGCCATTTGCCTTTTGTTTTTCCATAACCCTAACCCTAACTCTAACTGCCTTTTCCTTTGCGTAACCCTAACCCTAACCCCAACCCTAACCCTAACCCTAACTGCCTTTTCCTCTGCGTAACCCTAACCCTAACTGCCTTTTCCTTTGCGTAACCCTAACCCTAACCCTAACCGCCTTTTGCCTTTTGGCGTTTGCCTTTTGGCGTTTGCCTGTTCCTTTGTCTAACCCAAACCCTAAATCTAGTGCTAACCCTAACCGCCTTTTCCCTTTTGCCTTTTGCCTTTGCGTAACCCTAACCCTAACCCTAACCGCCTCTTGACTCGTGCCTTTTGCCTTTTGCCTTTGCCTAACCCGAACCCGAACCCGAACCCGAACCACCTTTTGCCGTTTGCCCTTTGCCCTTTGCGTAACCCTACCCCTACCCACCTTTTGCCTTTTTGCCTTGTTGCCTGTTGCCTTTTCCCTTTTCCCTTTTCCCTTTGCCTTTGCCTAACCCTAACCCCCTTTTGCCCTTTCCCTTTTGCCTTTGCGTAACCCTAACCCTAACCCTAACCCTAACCGCCTTTTGCCTTTTGTTTTTCCGTAACCCTAACCCTAACTCTAACTGCCTTTTCCTTTGCGTAACCCTAACCCTAACCCCAACCCTAACCCTAACCCTAACTGCTTTTTCCTTTGCGTAACCCTAACCCTAACCCTAACCGCCTTTTGCCTTTTGGTGTTTGCCTTTTAGCGTTTGCCTTTTCCGTTGTCTAACCCAAACCCTAAATCTAATGCTAACCCTAACCGCCTTTTCCCTTCTGCCTTTTGCCTTTGCGTTACCCTAACCCTAACTCTAACCCTAACCCTAACCCTAACCGCCTCTTGCCTCGTGCCTTTTGCCTTTGCGTAACCCTAACCCTAACCCTAACCCTAACCCTAACCGCCTTTTGCCTTTTACCTTTTGCCTTTTGCCTTTGCCTAAACCGAACCCGAACCACCTTTTGCCGTTTGCCTTTTGCCCTTTGCCCTTTGCGTAACCCTACCCCTACCCCTACCCGCCTTTTGCCTTTTTGCCTTGCTGCCTGTTGCCTTTTCCCTTTTCCCTTTGCCTTTGCCTAACCCTAACCCCCTTTTGCCCTTTCCCTTTTGCCCTTTCCCTTTTGCCTTTGCGTAACCCTAACCCTAACCCTAACCCTAACCGCCTTTTGCCTTCTGCCTTCTGCCCTTTGCGTAACCCTAACCCTAACCCTAACTGCCTGTTGCCTTTTCCCTTTTCCCTTTGCCTTTGCCTAAACCTAACCCCCTTTTGCCCTTTCCCCTTTGCCCTTTCCCTTTTGCCTTTGCGTAACCCTAACCCTAACCCTAACCGCCTTTTGCCTTCTGCCTTTTGCCTTTGCGTAACCCTAACCCTAACCGCCATTTGCCTTTTGTTTTTCCGTAACCCTAACCCTAACTCTAACTGCCTTTTCCTTTGCGTAACCCTAACCCTAACCCCAACCCTAACCCTAACCCTAACTGCCTTTTCCTCTGCGTAACCCTAACCCTAACTGGCTTTTCCTTTGCGTAACCCTAACCCTAACCCTAACCGCCTTTTGCCTTTTGGCGTTTGCCTTTTGGCGTTTGCCTGTTCCTTTGTCTAACCCAAACCCTAAATCTAATGCTAACCCTAACCGCCTTTTCCCTTTTGCCTTTTGCCTTTGTGTAACCCTAACCCTAACCCTAACCGCCTCTTGACTCGTGCCTTTTGCCTTTTGCCTTTTGCCTTTGCCTAACCCGAACCCGAACCCGAACCACCTTTTGCCGTTTGCACTTTGCCCTTTGCGTAACCCTACCCCTACCCCTACCCACCTTTTGCCTTTTTGCCTTGTTGCCTGTTGCCTGTTGCCTTTTCCCTTTTCCCTTTTCCCTTTGCCTTTGCCTAACCATAACCCCCTTTTGCCCTTTCCCTTTTGCCTTTGCGTAACCCTAACCCTAACAGCCATTTGCCTTTTGTTTTTCCGTAATCCTAACCCTAACTCTAACTGCCTTTTCCTTTGCGTAACCCTAACCCTAACCACAACCCTAACCCTAACCCTAACTGCCTTTTCCTTTGCGTAACCCTAACCCTAACCCTAACCGCCTTTTGCCTTTTGGCGTTTGCCTTTTCCGTTGTCTAACCCAAACCCTAAATCTAATGCTAACCCTAACCGCCTTTTCCCTTCTGCCTTTTGCCTTTGCGTAACCCTAACCCTAACCTTAACCGCCTCTTGCCTCTGTGTAACCCTAACCCTAACCGCCTCTTGCCTCATGCCTTTTGCCTTTGCGTAACCCTAACCCTAACCCTAACCCTATCCCTAACCCTAACCCTAACCGCCTCCTGCCTCGTGCCTTTTGCCTTTGCGTAACCCTAACCCTAACCCTAACCCTAACCCTAACCGCCCTTTGCCTTTTGCCTTTTGCCTTTGCCTAACCCAAACCCGAACCCGAACCACCTTTTGCCGTTTGCCTTTTGCCCTTTGCCCTTTGCGTAACCCTACCCCTACCCCTACCCGCCTTTTGCCTTTTTGCCTTGCTGCCTGTTGCCTTTTCCCTTTTCCCTTTGCCTTTGCCTAACCCTAACCTCCTTTTGCCCTTTCCCTTTTGCCCTTTCCCTTTTGCCTTTGCCTAACCCTAACCCTAACCGCCATTTGCCTTTTGTTTTTCCGTAACCCTAACCCTAACTCTAACTGCCTTTTCCTTTGCGTAACCCTAACCCTAACCCTAACCGCCTTTTGCCTTTTGGCGTTTGCCTTTTGGCGTTTGCCTTTTCCTTTGTCTAACCCAAACCCTAAATCTAATGCTAACCCTAACCGCCTTTTCCCTTCTGCCTTTTGCCTTTGCGTTACCCTAACCCTAACCCTAACCCTAACCCTAACCCTAACCGCCTCTTGCCTCGTGCCTTTTGCCTTTGCGTAACCCTAACCCTAACCCTAACCCTAACCCTAACCGCCCTTTGCCTTTTGCCTTTTGCCTTTTGCCTTTGCCTAACCCGAACCCGAACCCGAACCACCTTTTGCCGTTTGCCCTTTGCCCTTTGCGTAACCCTACCCCTACCCACCTTTTGCCTTTTTGCCTTGTTGCCTGTTGCCTGTTGCCTTTTCCCTTTTCCCTTTTCCCTTTGCCTTTGCCAAACCATAACCCCCTTTTGCCCTTTCCCTTTTGCCTTTGCGTAACCCTAACCCTAACCCTAACCCTAACCACGTTTTGCCTTCTGCCTTCTGCCTTTGCGTAACCCTAACCCTAACCGGCTTTTGCCTTTTGTTTTTCCGTAATCCTAACCCTAACTCTAACTGCCTTTTCCTTTGCGTAACCCTAACCCTAACCCCAACCCTAACCCTAACCCTAACTGCCTTTTCCTTTGCGTAACCCTAACCCTAACCCTAACCGCCTTTTGCCTTTTGGTGTTTGCCTTTTGGCGTTTGCCTTTTCCGTTGTCTAACCCAAACCCTAAATCTAATGCTAACCCTAACCGCCTTCTCCCTTCTGCCTTTTGCCTTTGCGTTACCCTAACCCTAACTCTAACCCTAACCGCCTCTTGCCTCGTGCCTTTTGCCTTTGCGTAACCCTAACCCTAACCCTAACCCTAACCGCCTTTTGCCTTTTCCCTTCTGCCTTTTGCCTTTGCCTAACCCAAACCCGAACCACCTTTTGCCGTTTGCCTTTTGCCCTTTGCCCTTTGCGTAACCCTACCCCTACCCCTACCCGCCTTTTGCCTTTTTGCCTTGCTGCCTGTTGCCTTTTCCCTTTTCCCTTTGCCTTTACCTAACCATAACCCCCTTTTGCCCTTTCCCTTTTGCCCTTTCCCTTTTGCCTTTGCGTAACCCTAACCCTAACCCTAACCGCCTTTTGCCTTCTGCCTTCTGCCCTTTGCGTAACCCTAACCCTAACCCTAACTGCCTGTTGCCTTTTCTCTTTTCCCTTTGCCTTGGCCTAAACCTAACCCCCTTTTGCCCTTTCCCCTTTGCCCTTTCCCTTTTGCCTTTGCGTAACCCTAACCCTAACCCTAACCGCCTTTTGCCTTCTGCCTTTTGCCTTTGCGTAACCCTAACCCTAACCGCCATTTGCCTTTTGTTTTTCCGTAACCCTAACCCTAACTCTAACTGCCTTTTCCTTTGCGTAACCCTAACCCTAACCCTAACCGCCTTTTGCCTTCTGCCTTTTGCCTTTGCGTAACCCTAACCCTAACCGCCATTTGCCTTTTGCCTTTGCGTAACCCTAACCCTAACTCTAACTGCCTTTTCCTTTGCGTAACCCTAACCCTAACCCCAACCCTAACCCTAACCCTAACTGCCTTTTCCTCTGCGTAACCCTAACCCTAACCCTAACTGCCTTTTCCTTTGCGTAACCCTAACCCTAACCCTAACCGCCTTTTGCCTTTTGGCGTTTGCCTTTTGGCGTTTGCCTGTTCCTTTGTCTAACCCAAACCCTAAATCTAATGCTAACCCTAACCGCCTTTTCCCTTTTGCCTTTTGCCTTTGCGTAACCCTAACCCTAACCCTAACCGCCTCTTGCCTCGTGCCTTTTGCCTTTGCGTAACCCTAACCCTAACCCTAACCCTAACCCTAACCCTAACCCTAACCGCCTCTTGCCTCGTGCCTTTTGCCTTTGCGGAACTCTAATCCTAACCCTAACTGCCTTTTGCCTTTTGCCTTTGCCTAACCCGAACCTGAACCCGAACCACCTTTTGCCGTTTGCCCTTTGCCCTTTGCCCTTTGCGTAACCCTACCCCTACCCCTACCCCTACCCGCCTTTTGCCTTTTTGCCTTGTTGCCTGTTGCCTGTTGCCTTTTCCCTTTTCCCTTTGCCTTTGCCTAACCCTAACCCCCTTTTGCCCTTTCCCCTTTGCCCTTTCCCTTTTGCCTTTGTGTAACCCTAACCCTAACCCTAACCGCCTTCTGCCTTTTGCCTTTGCGTAACCCTAACCCTAACCGCCATTTGCCTTTTGTTTTTCCGTAACCCTAACCCTAACTCTAACTGCCTTTTCCTTTGCGTAACCCTAACCCTAACCCCAACCCTAACCCTAACCCTAACTGCCTTTTCCTTTGCGTAACCCTAACCCTAACCCTAACCGCCTTTTGCCTTTTGGCGTTTGCCTTTTCCTTTGTCTAACCCAAACCCTAAATCTAATGCTAACCCTAACCGCCTTTTCCCTTTTGCCTTTTGCCTTTGTGTAACCATAACCCTAACTGCCTGTTGCCTTCTGCCTTCTGCCTTTTCCTTTGCGTAACCCTAACCCTAACCGCCATTTGCCTTTTGTTTTTGCTTAACCCTAACCCTAACCCTAACTGCCTTTTCCTCTGCGTAACCCTAACCCTAACCCTAACTGCCCTTTGCCCTTTGCGTAACCCTAACCCTAACCGCCTTTTGCCTTCTACATTTTGCCTTTGCGTAACCCTAACCCTAACCCTAACTGCCTGTTGCCTTTTCCCTTTGCCTTGGCCTAACCCTAACCCCCTTTTGCCCTTTCCCCTTTGCCCTTTCCCTTTTGCCTTTGCGTAACCCTAACCCTAACGGCCATTTGCCTTTTGTTTTTCCATAACCCTAACCCTAACTCTAACTGCCTTTTCCTTTGCGTAACCCTAACCCTAACCCCAACCCTAACCCTAACCCTAACTGCCTTTTCCTCTGCGTAACCCTAACCCTAACTGCCTTTTCCTTTGCGTAACCCTAACCCTAACCCTAACCGCCTTTTGCCTTTTGGCGTTTGCCTTTTGGCGTTTGCCTGTTCCTTTGTCTAACCCAAACCCTAAATCTAGTGCTAACCCTAACCGCCTTTTCCCTTTTGCCTTTTGCCTTTGCGTAACCCTAACCCTAACCCTAACCGCCTCTTGACTCGTGCCTTTTGCCTTTTGCCTTTGCCTAACCCGAACCCGAACCCGAACCCGAACCACCTTTTGCCGTTTGCCCTTTGCCCTTTGCGTAACCCTACCCCTACCCACCTTTTGCCTTTTTGCCTTGTTGCCTGTTGCCTTTTCCCTTTTCCCTTTTCCCTTTGCCTTTGCCTAACCCTAACCCCCTTTTGCCCTTTCCCTTTTGCCTTTGCGTAACCCTAACCCTAACCCTAACCCTAACCGCCTTTTGCCTTTTGTTTTTCCGTAACCCTAACCCTAACTCTAACTGCCTTTTCCTTTGCGTAACCCTAACCCTAACCCCAACCCTAACCCTAACCCTAACTGCTTTTTCCTTTGCGTAACCCTAACCCTAACCCTAACCGCCTTTTGCCTTTTGGTGTTTGCCTTTTAGCGTTTGCCTTTTCCGTTGTCTAACCCAAACCCTAAATCTAATGCTAACCCTAACCGCCTTTTCCCTTCTGCCTTTTGCCTTTGCGTTACCCTAACCCTAACTCTAACCCTAACCCTAACCCTAACCGCCTCTTGCCTCGTGCCTTTTGCCTTTGCGTAACCCTAACCCTAACCCTAACCCTAACCCTAACCGCCTTTTGCCTTTTACCTTTTGCCTTTTGCCTTTGCCTAAACCGAACCCGAACCACCTTTTGCCGTTTGCCTTTTGCCCTTTGCCCTTTGCGTAACCCTACCCCTACCCCTACCCGCCTTTTGCCTTTTTGCCTTGCTGCCTGTTGCCTTTTCCCTTTTCCCTTTGCCTTTGCCTAACCCTAACCCCCTTTTGCCCTTTCCCTTTTGCCCTTTCCCTTTTGCCTTTGCGTAACCCTAACCCTAACCCTAACCCTAACCGCCTTTTGCCTTCTGCCTTCTGCCCTTTGCGTAACCCTAACCCTAACCCTAACTGCCTGTTGCCTTTTCCCTTTTCCCTTTGCCTTTGCCTAAACCTAACCCCCTTTTGCCCTTTCCCCTTTGCCCTTTCCCTTTTGCCTTTGCGTAACCCTAACCCTAACCCTAACCGCCTTTTGCCTTCTGCCTTTTGCCTTTGCGTAACCCTAACCCTAACCGCCATTTGCCTTTTGTTTTTCCGTAACCCTAACCCTAACTCTAACTGCCTTTTCCTTTGCGTAACCCTAACCCTAACCCCAACCCTAACCCTAACCCTAACTGCCTTTTCCTCTGCGTAACCCTAACCCTAACTGGCTTTTCCTTTGCGTAACCCTAACCCTAACCCTAACCGCCTTTTGCCTTTTGGCGTTTGCCTTTTGGCGTTTGCCTGTTCCTTTGTCTAACCCAAACCCTAAATCTAATGCTAACCCTAACCGCCTTTTCCCTTTTGCCTTTTGCCTTTGTGTAACCCTAACCCTAACCCTAACCGCCTCTTGACTCGTGCCTTTTGCCTTTTGCCTTTTGCCTTTGCCTAACCCGAACCCGAACCCGAACCACCTTTTGCCGTTTGCACTTTGCCCTTTGCGTAACCCTACCCCTACCCCTACCCACCTTTTGCCTTTTTGCCTTGTTGCCTGTTGCCTGTTGCCTTTTCCCTTTTCCCTTTTCCCTTTGCCTTTGCCTAACCATAACCCCCTTTTGCCCTTTCCCTTTTGCCTTTGCGTAACCCTAACCCTAACAGCCATTTGCCTTTTGTTTTTCCGTAATCCTAACCCTAACTCTAACTGCCTTTTCCTTTGCGTAACCCTAACCCTAACCACAACCCTAACCCTAACCCTAACTGCCTTTTCCTTTGCGTAACCCTAACCCTAACCCTAACCGCCTTTTGCCTTTTGGCGTTTGCCTTTTCCGTTGTCTAACCCAAACCCTAAATCTAATGCTAACCCTAACCGCCTTTTCCCTTCTGCCTTTTGCCTTTGCGTAACCCTAACCCTAACCTTAACCGCCTCTTGCCTCTGTGTAACCCTAACCCTAACCGCCTCTTGCCTCATGCCTTTTGCCTTTGCGTAACCCTAACCCTAACCCTAACCCTATCCCTAACCCTAACCCTAACCGCCTCCTGCCTCGTGCCTTTTGCCTTTGCGTAACCCTAACCCTAACCCTAACCCTAACCCTAACCGCCCTTTGCCTTTTGCCTTTTGCCTTTGCCTAACCCAAACCCGAACCCGAACCACCTTTTGCCGTTTGCCTTTTGCCCTTTGCCCTTTGCGTAACCCTACCCCTACCCCTACCCGCCTTTTGCCTTTTTGCCTTGCTGCCTGTTGCCTTTTCCCTTTTCCCTTTGCCTTTGCCTAACCCTAACCTCCTTTTGCCCTTTCCCTTTTGCCCTTTCCCTTTTGCCTTTGCCTAACCCTAACCCTAACCGCCATTTGCCTTTTGTTTTTCCGTAACCCTAACCCTAACTCTAACTGCCTTTTCCTTTGCGTAACCCTAACCCTAACCCTAACCGCCTTTTGCCTTTTGGCGTTTGCCTTTTGGCGTTTGCCTTTTCCTTTGTCTAACCCAAACCCTAAATCTAATGCTAACCCTAACCGCCTTTTCCCTTCTGCCTTTTGCCTTTGCGTTACCCTAACCCTAACCCTAACCCTATCCCTAACCCTAACCGCCTCTTGCCTCGTGCCTTTTGCCTTTGCGTAACCCTAACCCTAACCCTAACCCTAACCCTAACCGCCCTTTGCCTTTTGCCTTTTGCCTTTTGCCTTTGCCTAACCCGAACCCGAACCCGAACCACCTTTTGCCGTTTGCCTTTTGCCCTTTCCCCTTTGCGTAACCCTACCCCTACCCCTACCCGCCTTTTGCCTTTTTGCCTTGCTGCCTGTTGCCTTTTCCCTTTTCCCTTTGCCTTTGCCTAACCATAACCCCCTTTTGCCCTTTCCCTTTTGCCCTTTCCCTTTTGCCTTTGCGTAACCCTAACCCTAACCCTAACCCTAACCGCATTTTGCCTTCTGCCTTCTGCCTTTGCGTAACCCTAACCCTAACCGCCATTTGCCTTTTGTTTTTCCGTAACCCTAACCCTAACTCTAACTGCCTTTTCCTTTGCGTAACCCTAACCCTAACCACAACCCTAACCCTAACACTAACTGCCTTTTCCTTTGCGTAACCCTAACCCTAACCCCAACCCTAACCCTAACACTAACTGCCTTTTCCTTTGCGTAACCCTAACCCTAACCCTAACCGCCTTTTGCCTTTTGGCGTTTGCCTTTTCCTTTGTCTAACCCAAACCCTAAATCTAATGCTAACCCTAACCACCTTTTCCCTTCTGCCTTTTGCCTTTGCGTAACCCTAACCCTAACCCTAACCGCCTCTTGCCTCATGCCTTTTGCCTTTGTGTAACCCTAACCCTAACCCTAACCCTAACCCTAACCGCCTCTTGCCTCGTGCCTTTTGCCTTTGCGTAACCGTAACCCTAACCCTAACCCTAACCCTAACCGCCCTTTGCCTTTTGCCTTTTGCCTTTTGCCTTTGCCTAACCCAAACCCGAACCCGAACCACCTTTTGCCGTTTGCCTTTTGCCCTTTGCCCTTTGCGTAACCCTACCCCTACCCCTACCCGCCTTTTTGCCTTTTTGCCTTGTTGCCTGTTGCCTTTTCCCTTTGCCTTTGCGTCACCCTAACCCCCTTTTGCCCTTTCCCTTTTGCCCTTTCCCTTTTGCCTTTGCGTAACCCTAACCCTAACCCTAACCCTAACCGCGTTTTGCCTTCTGCCTTCTGCCTTTGCGTAACCCTAACCCTAACCGCCATTTGCCTTTTGTTTTTCCGTAATCCTAACCCTAACTCTAACTGCCTTTTCCTTTGCGTAACCCTAACCCTAACCCCAACCCTAACCCTAACACTAACTGCCTTTTCCTTTGCGTAACCCTAACCCTAACCGCCTTTTGCCTTTTGGCGTTTGCCTTTTGGCGTTTGCCTTTTCCTTTGTCTAACCCAAACCCTAAATCTAATGCTAACCCTAACCGCCTTTTCCCTTCTGCCTTTTGCCTTTGCGTTACCCTAACCCTAACCCTAACCCTAACCCTAACCCTAACCGCCTCTTGCCTCGTGCCTTTTGCCTTTGCGTAACCCTAACCCTAACCCTAACCCTAACCGCCTTTTGCCTTTTGCCTTTTGCCTTTTGCCTTTGCCTAACCCGAACCCGAACCACCTTTTGCCATTTGCCTTTTGCCCTTTGCCCTTTGCGTAACCCTACCCCTACCCCTACCCGCCTTTTGCCTTTTTGCCTTGCTGCCTGTTGCCTTTTCCCTTTTCCCTTTGCCTTTGCCAAACCATAACCCCCTTTTGCCCTTTCCCTTTTGCCCTTTCCCTTTTGCCTTTGCGTAACCCTAACCCTAACCCTAACCCTAACCGCGTTTTGCCTTCTGCCTTCTGCCTTTGCGTAACCCTAACCCTAACCGCCATTTGCCTTTTGTTTTTCCGTAACCCTAACCCTAACTCTAACTGCCTTTTCCTTTGCGTAACCCTAACCCTAACCCCAACCCTAACCCTAACTGCCTTTTCCTTTGCGTAACCCTAACCCTAACCCTAACCGCCTTTTGCCTTTTGGCGTTTGCCTTTTCCGTTGTCTAACCCAAACCCTAAATCTAATGCTAACCCTAACCGCCTTCTCCCTTCTGCCTTTTGCCTTTGCGTTACCCTAACCCTAACTCTAACCCTAACCCTAACCCTAACCGCCTCTTGCCTCGTGCCTTTTGCCTTTGCGTAACCCTAACCCTAACCCTAACCCTAACCGCCTTGTTGCCTTTTCCCTTCTGCCTTTTGCCTTTGCCTAACCCGAACCCGAACCACCTTTTGCCGTTTGCCTTTTGCCCTTTGCCCTTTGCGTAACCCTACCCCTACCCCTACCCGCCTTTTGCCTTTTTGCCTTGCTGCCTGTTGCCTTTTCCCTTTTCCCTTTGCCTTTGCGTCACCCTAACCCCCTTTTGCCCTTTCCCTTTTGCCCTTTCCCTTTTGCCTTTGCGTAACCCTAACCCTAACCCTAACCCTAACCGCCTTTTGCCTTCTGCCTTCTGCCCTTTGCGTAACCCTAACCCTAACCCTAACTGCCTGTTGCCTTTTCCCTTTTCCCTTTGCCTTTGCCTAAACCTAACCCCCTTTTGCCCTTTCCCCTTTGCCCTTTCCCCTTTGCCCTTTCCCTTTTGCCTTTGCGTAACCATAACCCTAACCCTAACTGCCTGTTGCCTTTTCCCTTTGCCTTGGCCTAACCCTAACCTCCTTTTGCCCTTTCCCCTTTGCCCTTTCCCCTTTGCCCTTTCCCTTTTGCCTTTGCGTAACCCTAACCCTAACCCTAACCGCCTTTTGCCTTCTGCCTTTTGCCTTTGCGTAACCCTAACCCTAACCGCCATTTGCCTTTTGTTTTTCCGTAACCCTAACCCTAACTCTAACTGCCTTTTCCTTTGCGTAACCCTAACCCTAACCCCAACCCTAACCCTAACCCTAACTGCCTTTTCTTCTGCGTAACCCTAACCCTAACCCTAACTGCCTTTTCCTTTGCGTAACCCTAACCCTAACCCTAACCGCCTTTTGCCTTTTGGCGTTTGCCTTTTGGCGTTTGCCTGTTCCTTTGTCTAACCCAAACCCTAAATCTAATGCTAACCCTAACCGCCTTTTCCCTTCTGCCTTTTGCCTTTGCGCAACCCTAAACCTAACCGCCTCTTGCCTCGTGCCTTTTGCCTTTGAGTAACCCTAACCCTAACCCTAACCCTAACCCTAACCCTAACCCTAACCCTAACCCTAACCGCCTTTTGCCTTTTGCCTTTTGCATTTGCCTAACCCGAACCCGAACCCGAACCACCGTTTGCCGTTTGCCGTTTGCGTAACCCTACCCCTACCCCTACCCACCTTTTGCCTTTTTGCCTTGTTGCCTGTTGCCTGTTGCCTTTTCCCTTTTCCCTTTGCCTTTGCATAACCCTAACCCCCTTTTCCCCTTTCCCCTTTTGCCCTTTCCCTTTTGCCTTTGCGTAACCCTAACCCTAACACTAACCCTAACCGCGTTTTGCCTTCTGCCTTTTGCCTTTGCGTAACCCTAACCCTAACCGCTATTTGCCTTTTGCCTTTTGCATAACCCTAACCATAACCGCCATTTGCCTTTTCTTTTTGCGTAACCCTAACCCTAACTCTAACTGCCTTTTCCATTGCGTAACCCTAACCCTAACCCTAACCGCCTTTTGCCTTCTACCTTTTGCCTTTGCGTAACCATAACCCTAACCCTAACTGCCTGTTGCCTTTTCCCTTTGCCTTGGCCTAACCCTAACCTCCTTTGCCCTTTCCCCTTAGCCCTTTCCCCTTTGCCCTTTCCCTTTTGCCTTTGCGTAACCATAACCCTAACCCTAACTGCCTGTTGCCTTTTCCCTTTGCCTTGGCCTAACCCTAACCTCCTTTTGCCCTTTCCCCTTTGCCCTTTCCCCTTTGCCCTTTCCCTTTTGCCTTTGCGTAACCCTAACCCTAACCGCCATTTGCCTTTTGTTTTTCCGTAACCCTAACCCTAACTCTAACTGCCTTTTCCTTTGCGTAACCCTAACCCTAACCCCAACCCTAACCCTAACCCTAACTGCCTTTTCCTCTGCGTAACCCTAACCCTAACTGGCTTTTCCTTTGCGTAACCCTAACCCTAACCCTAACCGCCTTTTGCCTTTTGGCGTTTGCCTTTTGGCGTTTGCCTGTTCCTTTGTCTAACCCAAACCCTAAATCTAATGCTAACCCTAACCGCCTTTTCCCTTTTGCCTTTTGCCTTTGCGCAACCCTAACCCTAACCCTAACCGCCTCTTGACTCGTGCCTTTTGCCTTTTGCCTTTTGCCTTTGCCTAACCCGAACCCGAACCACCTTTTGCCGTTTGCCCTTTGCCCTTTGCGTAACCCTACCCCTACCCCTACCCACCTTTTGCCTTTTTACCTTGTTGCCTGTTGCCTGTTGCCTTTTCCCTTTTCCCTTTTCCCTTTGCCTTTGCCTAACCATAACCCCCTTTTGCCCTTTCCCTTTTGACTTTGCGTAACCCTAACCGTAACCCTAACCGCGTTCTGCCTTCTGCCTTCTGCCTTTGCGTAACCCTAACCCTAACCCTAACCGCCTTTTGCCTTTTGGCGTTTGCCTTTTGGCGTTTGCCTGTTCCTTTGTCTAACCCAAACCCTAAATCTAAGCTAACCCTAACCGCCATTTCCCTTTTGCCTTTTGCCTTTGCGTAACCCTAACCCTAACCCTAACCACCTCTTGACTCGTGCCTTTTGCCTTTTGCCTTTTGCCTTTTGCCTTTGCCTAACCCGAACCCGAACCCGAACCCGAACCACCTTTTGCCGTTTGCCCTTTGCCCTTTGCGTAACCCTACCCCTACCCCTACCCACCTTTTGCCTTTTTGCCTTGTTGCCTGTTGCCTGTTGCCTTTTCCCTTTTCCCTTTTCCCTTTGCCTTTGCCTAACCATAACCCCCTTTTGCCCTTTCCCTTTTGCCTTTGCGTAACCCTAACCCTAACCCTAACCCTAACCGCGTTTTGCCTTCTGCCTTCTGCCTTTGCGTAACCCTAACCCTAACAGCCATTTGCCTTTTGTTTTTCCGTAACCCTAACCCTAACTCTAACTGCCTTTTCCTTTGCGTAACCCTAACCCTAACCACAACCCTAACCCTAACCCTAACTGCCTTTTCCTTTGCGTAACCCTAACCCTAACCCTAACCGCCTTTTGCCTTTTGGCGTTTGCCTTTTCCTTTGTCTAACCCAAACCCTAAATCTAATGCTAACCCTAACCGCCTTTTCCCTTCTGCCTTTTGCCTTTGCGTAACCCTAACCCTAACCTTAACCGCCTCTTGCCTCTGTGTAACCCTAACCCTAACCGCCTTCTGCCTTTTGCCTTTTGCCTTTGCGTAACCCTAACCCTAACCCTAACCTAACCCTAACCCTAACCGCCTCTTGCCTCGTGCCTTTTGCCTTTGCGTAACCGTAACCCTAACCCTAACCCTAACCCTAACCGCCTCTTGCCTTGTGCCTTTTGCCTTTGCGTAACCGTAACCCTAACCCTAACCCTAACCCTAACCGCCCTTTGCCTTTTGCCTTTTGCCTTTTGCCTTTGCCTAACCCGAACCCGAACCACCTTTTGCCATTTGCCTTTTGCCCTTTGCCCTTTGCGTAACCCTACCCCTACCCCTACCCGCCTTTTGCCTTTTTGCCTTGCTGCCTGTTGCCTTTTCCCTTTTCCCTTTGCCTTTGCCAAACCATAACCCCCTTTTGCCCTTTCCCTTTTGCCCTTTCCCTTTTGCCTTTGCGTAACCCTAACCCTAACCCTAACCCTAACCGCGTTTTGCCTTCTGCCTTCTGCCTTTGCGTAACCCTAACCCTAACCGCCATTTGCCTTTTGTTTTTCCGTAACCCTAACCCTAACTCTAACTGCCTTTTCCTTTGCGTAACCCTAACCCTAACCACAACCCTAACCCTAACTGCCTTTTCCTTTGCGTAACCCTAACCCTAACCCTAACCGCCTTTTGCCTTTTGGCGTTTGCCTTTTGGCGTTTGCCTTTTCCGTTGTCTAACCCAAACCCTAAATCTAATGCTAACCCTAACCGCCTTTTCCCTTCTGCCTTTTGCCTTTGCGTTACCCTAACCCTAACCCTAACCCTAACCCTAACCCTAACCGCCTCTTGCCTCGTGCCTTTTGCCTTTGCGTAACCCTAACCCTAACCCTAACCCTAACCGCCTTTTGCCTTTTGCCTTTTGCCTTTTGCCTTTGCCTAACCCAAACCCGAACCACCTTTTGCCGTTTGCCTTTTGCCCTTTGCCCTTTGCGTAACCCTACCCCTACCCCTACCCGCCTTTTGCCTTTTTGCCTTGCTGCCTGTTGCCTTTTCCCTTTTCCCTTTGCCTTTGCCAAACCATAACCCCCTTTTGCCCTTTCCCTTTTGCCCTTTCCCTTTTGCCTTTGCGTAACCCTAACCCTAACCCTAACCCTAACCGCGTTTTGCCTTCTGCCTTCTGCCTTTGCGTAACCCTAACCCTAACCGCCATTTGCCTTTTGTTTTTCCGTAACCCTAACCCTAACTCTAACTGCCTTTTCCTTTGCGTAACCCTAACCCTAACCACAACCCTAACCCTAACTGCCTTTTCCTTTGCGTAACCCTAACCCTAACCCTAACCGCCTTTTGCCTTTTGGCGTTTGCCTTTTGGCGTTTGCCTTTTCCGTTGTCTAACCCAAACCCTAAATCTAATGCTAACCCTAACCGCCTTTTCCCTTCTGCCTTTTGCCTTTGCGTTACCCTAACCCTAACTCTAACCCTAACCCTAACGCTAACCGCCTCTTGCCTCGTGCCTTTTGCCTTTGCGTAACCGTAACCCTAACCCTAACCCTAACCACCTTGTTGCCTTTTCCCTTCTGCCTTTTGCCTTTGCCTAACCCGAACCCGAACCACCTTTTGCCGTTTGCCTTTTGCCCTTTGCCCTTTGCGTAACCCTACCCCTACCCCTACCCGCCTTTTGCCTTTTTGCCTTGTTGCCTTTTCCCTTTTCCCTTTTCCCTTTGCCTTTGCCTAACCATAACCCCCTTTTGCCCTTTCCCTTTTGCCCTTTCCCTTTTGCCTTTGCGTAACCCTAACCCTAACCCTAACCCTAACCGCGTTTTGCCTTCTGCCTTCTGCCTTTGCGTAACCCTAACCCTAACCGCCATTTGCCTTTTGTTTTTCCGTAACCCTAACCCTAACTCTAACTGCCTTTTCCTTTGCGTAACCCTAACCCTAACCGCCTTTTGCCTTTTGGCGTTTGCCTTTTGGCGTTTGCCTTTTCCTTTGTCTAACCCAAACCCTAAATCTAATGCTAACCCTAACCGCCTTTTCCCTTCTGCCTTTTGCCTTTGCGTTACCCTAACCCTAACCCTAACTGCCTGTTGCCTTTTCCCTTTGCCTTGGCCTAACCCTAACTCCCTTTTGCCCTTTCCCCTTTGCCCTTTCCCTTTTGCCTTTGCGTAACCCTAACCCTAAGCGCCTTTTGTCTTCTGCCTTTTGCCTTTGCGTAACCCTAACCCTAACCGCCATTTGCCTTTTCTTTTTGCGTAACCCTAACCCTAACTCTAACTGCCTTTTCCTTTGCGTAACCCTAACCCTAACCCCAACCCTAACCCTAACCCTAACCGCCTCTTGCCTCTGTGTAACCCTAACCGCCTCTTGCCTCGTGCCTTTTGCCTTTGCATAACCCTAACCCTAACCCTAACCCTAACCCTAACCCTAACCGCCTCTTGCCTCGTGCCTTTTGCCTTTGCGTAACCCTAACCCTAACCCTAACCCTAACCCTAACCCTAACCGCCTTTTGCCTTTTGCCTTTTGCCTTTGCCTAACCCGAACCCGAACCCGAACCACCTTTTGCCGTTTGCCCTTTGCCCTTTGGCCTTTGCGTAACCCTACCCCTACCCCTACCCGCCTTTTGCCTTTTTGCCTTGTTGCCTGTTGACTTTTCCCTTTTCCCTTTTCCCTTTGCCTTTGCCTAACCATAACCCCCTTTTGCCCTTTCCCTTTTGCCCTTTCCCTTTTGCCTTTGCGTAACCCTAACACTAACCCTAACCCTAACCCAAACCGCCTTTTGCCTTTTGCCTTTTGCCCTTTGCGTAACCCTAACCCTAACCCTAACTGCCTGTTGCCTTTTCCCTTTTCCCTTTGCCTTGGCCTAACCCTAACCCCCTTTTGCCCTTTCCCCTTTGCCCTTTCCCTTTTGCCTTTGCGTAACCCTAACCCTAACCGCCATTTGCCTTTTGTTTTTCCGTAACCCTAACCCTAACTCTAACTGCCTTTTCCTTTGCGTAACCCTAACCCTAACCCCAACCCTAACCCTAACCCTAACTGCCTTTTCCTCTGCGTAACCCTAACCCTAACCCTAACTGGCTTTTCCTTTGCGTAACCCTAACCCTAACCCTAACCGCCTTTTGCCTTTTGGCGTTTGCCTTTTGGCGTTTGCCTGTTCCTTTGTCTAACCCAAACCCTAAATCTAATGCTAACCCTAACCGCCTTTTCCCTTCTGCCTTTTGCCTTTGCCTAACCCTAACCCTAACCCTAACCCTAACCGCCTTTTGCCTTTTGCCTTTTGCATTTGCCTAACCCGAACCCGAACCCGAACCACCTTTTGCCATTTGCCGTTTGCCCTTTGGCCTTTGCGTAACCCTACCCCTACCCCTACCCCTACCCCTACCCACCTTTTGCCTTTTTGCCTTGTTGCCTGTTGCCTGTCGCCTTTTCACTTTTCCCTTCGCCTTTGCATAACCCTAACCCCCTTTTGCCCTTTCCCCTTTTGCCCTTTCCCTTTTGCCTTTGCGTAACCCTAACCCTAACCCTAACCGCGTTTTGCCTTCTGCCTTTTTCCTTTGCGTAACCCTAACCCTAACCGCCATTTGCCTTTTGCCTTTTGCATAACCCTAACCCTAACCGCCATTTGCCTTTTGATTTTGCGTAACCCTAACCCTAACCCTAACTGCCTTTTCCTTTGCGTAACCCTAACCCTAACCCCAACCCTAACCCGAACCCTAACTGCCTTTTCCTCTGCGTAACCCTAACCCTAACCCTAACTGCCCTTTGCCCTTTGCGTAACCCTAACCCTAACCCTAACCGCCTTTTGCCTTCTACCTTTTGCCTTTGCGTAACCATAACCCTAACCCTAACTGCCTGTTGCCTTTTCCCTTTGCCTTGGCCTAACCCTAACCTCCTTTTGCCCTTTCCCCTTTGCCCTTTCCCCTTTGCCCTTTCCCTTTTGCCTTTGCGTAACCATAACCCTAACCCTAACTGCCTGTTGCCTTTTCCCTTTGCCTTGGCCTAACCCTAACCTCCTTTTGCCCTTTCCCCTTTGCCCTTTCCCCTTTGCCCTTTCCCTTTTGCCTTTGCGTAACCCTAACCCTAACCCTAACCGCCTTTTGTCTTCTGCCTTTTGCCTTTGCGTAACCCTAACCCTAACCGCCATTTGCCTTTTGTTTTTCCGTAACCCTAACCCTAACTCTAACTGCCTTTTCCTTTGCGTAACCCTAACCCTAACCCCAACCCTAACCCTAACCCTAACTGCCTTTTCCTCTGCGTAACCCTAACCCTAACTGCCTTTTCCTTTGCGTAACCCTAACCCTAACCCTAACCGCCTTTTGCCTTTTGGCGTTTGCCTTTTGGCGTTTGCCTGTTCCTTTGTCTAACCCAAACCCTAAATCTAATGCTAACCCTAACCGCCTTTTCCCTTCTGCCTTTTGCCTTTGCGTAACCCTAACCCTAACCCTAACCGCCTCTTGACTCGTGCCTTTTGCCTTTTGCCTTTGCCTAACCCGAACCCGAACCCGAACCCGAACCACCTTTTGCCGTCTGCCGTTTGCCGTTTGCGTAACCCTACCCCTACCCCTAACCACCTTTTGCCTTTTTACCTTGTTGCCTGTTGCCTGTTGCCTTTTCCCTTTTCCCTTTTCCCGTTGCCTTTGCCTAACCATAACCCCCTTTTGCCCTTTCCCTTTTGCCTTTGCGTAACCCTAACCCTAACCCTAACCCTAACCGCGTTTTGCCTTCTGCCTTCTGCCTTTGCGTAACCCTAACCCTAACCCTAACCGCCTTTTGCCTTTTGGCGTTTGCCTTTTGGCGTTTGCCTGTTCCTTTGTCTAACCCAAACCCTAAATCTAATGCTAACCCTAACCGCCTTTTCCCTTCTGCCTTTTGCCTTTGCGTAACCCTAACCCTAACCCTAACCGCCTCTTGACTCGTGCCTTTTGCCTTTTGCCTTTTGCCTTTGCCTAACCCAAACCCGAACCCGAACCCGAACCACCTTTTGCCGTTTGCACTTTGCCCTTTGCGTAACCCTACCCCTACCCCTACCCACCTTTTGCCTTTTTGCCTTGTTGCCTGTTGCCTGTTGCCTTTTCCCTTTTCCCTTTTCCCTTTGCCTTTGCCTAACCATAACCCCCTTTTGCCCTTTCCCTTTTGCCTTTGCGTAACCCTAACCCTAACCCTAACCCTAACCGCGTTTTGCCTTCTGCCTTCTGCCTTTGCGTAACCCTAAGCCTAACAGCCATTTGCCTTTTGTTTTTCCGTAATCACAACCCTAACTCTAACTGCCTTTTCCTTTGCGTAACCCTAACCCTAACCCCAAACCTAACCCTAACCCTAACTGCCTTTTCCTTTGCGTAACCCTAACCCTAACCCTAACCGCCTTTTGCCTTTTGGCGTTTGCCTTTTGGCGTTTGCATTTTCCTTTGTCTAACCCAAACCCTAAATCTAATGCTAACCCTAACCGCCTTTTCCCTTCTGCCTTTTGCCTTTGCGTAACCCTAACCCTAACCGCCTCTTGCCTCATGCCTTTTGCCTTTGCGTAACCCTAACCCTAACCCTAACCCTAACCCTAACCCTAACCGCCTCTTGCCTCGTGCCTTTTGCCTTTGCGTAACCCTAACCCTAACCCTAACGCTAACCCTAACCCTAACCGCCCTTTGCCTTTTGCCTTTTGCCTTTTGCCTTTGCGTAACCCAAACCCGAACCCGAACCACCTTTTGCCGTTTGCCTTTTGCCCTTTGCCCTTTGCGTAACCCTACCCCTACCCGCCTTTTGCCTTTTTGCCTTGCTGCCTGTTGCCTTTTCCCTTTTCCCTTTGCCTTTGCCTAACCATAACCCCCTTTTGCCCTTTCCCTTTTGCCCTTTCCCTTTTGCCTTTGCGTAACCCTAACCCTAACCCTAACCCTAACCGCCTTTTGCCTTCTGCCTTCTGCCTTTGCGTAACCCTAACCCTAACCGCCATTTGCCTTTTGTTTTTGCGTAACCCTAACCCTAACTCTAACTGCCTTTTCCTTTGCGTAACCCTAACCCTAACCACAACCCTAACCCTAACCCTAACTGCCTTTTCCTTTGCGTAACCCTAACCCTAACCCTAACCGCCTTTTGCCTTTTGGCGTTTGCCTTTTGGCGTTTGCCTGTTCTTTTGTCTAACCCAAACCCTAAATCTAATGCTAACCCTAACCGCCTTTTCCCTTTTGCCTTTTGCCTTTGCCTAACCCGAACCCGAACCCGAACCACCTTTTGCCGTTTGCCCTTTGCCCTTTGCGTAACCCTACCCCTACCCCTACCCACCTTTTGCCTTTTTGCCTTGTTGCCTGTTGCCTGTTGCCTTTTCCCTTTTCCCTTTTCCCTTTGCCTTGCCCTAACCATAACCCCCTTTTGCCTTTTGCCTTTTGCATTTGCCTAACCCGAACCCGAACCCGAACCACCTTTTGCCATTTGCCGTTTGCCCTTTGGCCTTTGCGTAAGCCTACCCCTACCCCTACCCCTACCCCTACCCACCTTTTGCCTTTTTGCCTTGTTGCCTGTTGCCTGTCGCCTTTTCACTTTTCCCTTCGCCTTTGCATAACCCTAACCCCCTTTTGCCCTTTCCCCTTTTGCCCTTTCCCTTTTGCCTTTGCGTAACCCTAACCCTAACCCTAACCGCGTTTTGCCTTCTGCCTTTTTCCTTTGCGTAACCCTAACCCTAACCGCCATTTGCCTTTTGCCTTTTGCATAACCCTAACCCTAACCGCCATTTGCCTTTTGATTTTGCGTAACCCTAACCCTAACCCTAACTGCCTTTTCCTTTGCGTAACCCTAACCCTAACCCCAACCCTAACCCGAACCCTAACTGCCTTTTCCTCTGCGTAACCCTAACCCTAACCCTAACTGCCCTTTGCCCTTTGCGTAACCCTAACCCTAACCCTAACCGCCTTTTGCCTTCTACCTTTTGCCTTTGCGTAACCATAACCCTAACCCTAACTGCCTGTTGCCTTTTCCCTTTGCCTTGGCCTAACCCTAACCTCCTTTTGCCCTTTCCCCTTTGCCCTTTCCCCTTTGCCCTTTCCCTTTTGCCTTTGCGTAACCATAACCCTAACCCTAACTGCCTGTTGCCTTTTCCCTTTGCCTTGGCCTAACCCTAACCTCCTTTTGCCCTTTCCCCTTTGCCCTTTCCCCTTTGCCCTTTCCCTTTTGCCTTTGCGTAACCCTAACCCTAACCCTAACCGCCTTTTGTCTTCTGCCTTTTGCCTTTGCGTAACCCTAACCCTAACCGCCATTTGCCTTTTGTTTTTCCGTAACCCTAACCCTAACTCTAACTGCCTTTTCCTTTGCGTAACCCTAACCCTAACCCCAACCCTAACCCTAACCCTAACTGCCTTTTCCTCTGCGTAACCCTAACCCTAACTGCCTTTTCCTTTGCGTAACCCTAACCCTAACCCTAACCGCCTTTTGCCTTTTGGCGTTTGCCTTTTGGCGTTTGCCTGTTCCTTTGTCTAACCCAAACCCTAAATCTAATGCTAACCCTAACCGCCTTTTCCCTTCTGCCTTTTGCCTTTGCGTAACCCTAACCCTAACCCTAACCGCCTCTTGACTCGTGCCTTTTGCCTTTTGCCTTTGCCTAACCCGAACCCGAACCCGAACCCGAACCACCTTTTGCCGTCTGCCGTTTGCCGTTTGCGTAACCCTACCCCTACCCCTAACCACCTTTTGCCTTTTTACCTTGTTGCCTGTTGCCTGTTGCCTTTTCCCTTTTCCCTTTTCCCGTTGCCTTTGCCTAACCATAACCCCCTTTTGCCCTTTCCCTTTTGCCTTTGCGTAACCCTAACCCTAACCCTAACCCTAACCGCGTTTTGCCTTCTGCCTTCTGCCTTTGCGTAACCCTAACCCTAACCCTAACCGCCTTTTGCCTTTTGGCGTTTGCCTTTTGGCGTTTGCCTGTTCCTTTGTCTAACCCAAACCCTAAATCTAATGCTAACCCTAACCGCCTTTTCCCTTCTGCCTTTTGCCTTTGCGTAACCCTAACCCTAACCCTAACCGCCTCTTGACTCGTGCCTTTTGCCTTTTGCCTTTTGCCTTTGCCTAACCCAAACCCGAACCCGAACCCGAACCACCTTTTGCCGTTTGCACTTTGCCCTTTGCGTAACCCTACCCCTACCCCTACCCACCTTTTGCCTTTTTGCCTTGTTGCCTGTTGCCTGTTGCCTTTTCCCTTTTCCCTTTTCCCTTTGCCTTTGCCTAACCATAACCCCCTTTTGCCCTTTCCCTTTTGCCTTTGCGTAACCCTAACCCTAACCCTAACCCTAACCGCGTTTTGCCTTCTGCCTTCTGCCTTTGCGTAACCCTAAGCCTAACAGCCATTTGCCTTTTGTTTTTCCGTAATCACAACCCTAACTCTAACTGCCTTTTCCTTTGCGTAACCCTAACCCTAACCCCAAACCTAACCCTAACCCTAACTGCCTTTTCCTTTGCGTAACCCTAACCCTAACCCTAACCGCCTTTTGCCTTTTGGCGTTTGCCTTTTGGCGTTTGCATTTTCCTTTGTCTAACCCAAACCCTAAATCTAATGCTAACCCTAACCGCCTTTTCCCTTCTGCCTTTTGCCTTTGCGTAACCCTAACCCTAACCGCCTCTTGCCTCATGCCTTTTGCCTTTGCGTAACCCTAACCCTAACCCTAACCCTAACCCTAACCCTAACCGCCTCTTGCCTCGTGCCTTTTGCCTTTGCGTAACCCTAACCCTAACCCTAACGCTAACCCTAACCCTAACCGCCCTTTGCCTTTTGCCTTTTGCCTTTTGCCTTTGCGTAACCCAAACCCGAACCCGAACCACCTTTTGCCGTTTGCCTTTTGCCCTTTGCCCTTTGCGTAACCCTACCCCTACCCGCCTTTTGCCTTTTTGCCTTGCTGCCTGTTGCCTTTTCCCTTTTCCCTTTGCCTTTGCCTAACCATAACCCCCTTTTGCCCTTTCCCTTTTGCCCTTTCCCTTTTGCCTTTGCGTAACCCTAACCCTAACCCTAACCCTAACCGCCTTTTGCCTTCTGCCTTCTGCCTTTGCGTAACCCTAACCCTAACCGCCATTTGCCTTTTGTTTTTCCGTAACCCTAACCCTAACTCTAACTGCCTTTTCCTTTGCGTAACCCTAACCCTAACCCCAACCCTAACCCTAACCCTAACTGCCTTTTCCTCTGCGTAACCCTAACCCTAACCCTAACCGCCTTTTGCCTTTTGGCGTTTGCCTTTTGGCGTTTGCCTGTTCTTTTGTCTAACCCAAACCCTAAATCTAATGCTAACCCTAACCGCCTTTTCCCTTTTGCCTTTTGCCTTTGCCTAACCCGAACCCGAACCCGAACCACCTTTTGCCGTTTGCCCTTTGCCCTTTGCGTAACCCTACCCCTACCCCTACCCACCTTTTGCCTTTTTGCCTTGTTGCCTGTTGCCTGTTGCCTTTTCCCTTTTCCCTTTTCCCTTTGCCTTGCCCTAACCATAACCCCCTTTTGCCCTTTCCCTTTTGCCTTTGCGTAACCCTAACCCTAACCCTAACCCTAACCGCCTTTTGCCTTCTGCCTTCTGCCTTTGCGTAACCCTAACCCTAACCGCCATTTGCCTTTTGTTTTTCCGTAACCCTAACCCTAACTCTAACTGCCTTTTCCTTTGCGTAACCCTAACCCTAACCCCAACCCTAACCCTAACACTAACTGCCTTTTCCTTTGCGTAACCCTAACCCTAACCCTAACCGCCTTTTGCCTTTTGGCGTTTGCCTGTTCCTTTGTCTAACCCAAACCCTAAATCTAATGCTAACCCTAACCGCCTTTTCCCTTTTGCCTTTTGCCTTTGCGTAACCCTAACCCTAACCTTAACCGCCTCTTGCCTCTGTGTAACCCTAACCCTAACCGCCTCTTGCCTCATGCCTTTTGCCTTTGCGTAACCCTAACCCTAACCCTAACCCTAACCCTAACCGCCTCTTGCCTCGTGCCTTTTGCCTTTGCGTAACCCTAACCCTAACCCTAACCCTAACCGCCCTTTGCCTTTTGCCTTTTGCCTTTTGCCTTTGCCTAACCCGAACCCGAACCCGAACCACCTTTTGCCATTTGCCTTTTGCCCTTTGCCCTTTGCGTAACCCTACCCCTACCCCTACCCACCTTTTGCCTTTTTGCCTTCTTGCCTTTTCCCTTTTCCCTTTTCCCTTTGCCTTTGCGTCACCCTAACCCCCTTTTGCCCTTTCCCTTTTGCCCTTTCCCTTTTGCCTTTGCGTAACCCTAACCATAACCCTAACCCTAACCGCGTTTTGCCTTCTGCCTTCTGCCTTTGCGTAACCCTAACCCTAACCGCCATTTGCCTTTTGTTTTTCCGTAATCCTAACCCTAACTCTAACTGCCTTTTCCTTTGCGTAACCCTAACCCTAACCCCAACCCTAACCCTAACACTAACTGCCTTTTCCTTTGCGTAACCCTAACCCTAACCGCCTTTTGCCTTTTGGCGTTTGCCTTTTGGCGTTTGCCTTTTCCTTTGTCTAACCCAAACCCTAAATCTAATGCTAACCCTAACCGCCTTTTCCCTTCTGCCTTTTGCCTTTGCGTTACCCTAACCCTAACCCTAACCCTAACCCTAACCCTAACCGCCTCTTGCCTCGTGCCTTTTGCCTTTGCGTAACCCTAACCCTAACCCTAACCGCCTTTTGCCTTTTGCCTTTTGCCTTTTGCCTTTGCCTAACCCGAACCCGAACCACCTTTTGCCGTTTGCCTTTTGCCCTTTGCCCTTTGCGTAACCCTACCCCTACCCCTACCCGCCTTTTGCCTTTTTGCCTTGCTGCCTGTTGCCTTTTCCCTTTTCCCTTTGCCTTGGCCTAACCCTAACCCCCTTTTGCCCTTTCCCCTTTGCCCTTTCCCTTTTGCCTTTGCGTAACCCTAACCCTAACCGCCATTTGCCTTTTGTTTTTCCGTAACCCTAACCCTAACTCTAACTGCCTTTTCCTTTGCGTAACCCTAACCCTAACCACAACCCTAACCCTAACCCTAACTGCCTTTTCCTTTGCGTAACCCTAACCCTAACCCTAACCGCCTTTTGCCTTTTGGCGTTTGCCTTTTGGCGTTTGCCTGTTCCTTTGTCTAACCCAAACCCTAAATCTAATGCTAACCCTAACCGCCTTTTCCCTTTTGCCTTTTGCCTTTGCCTAACCCGAACCCGAACCCGAACCACCTTTTGCCGTTTGCCCTTTGCCCTTTGCGTAACCCTACCCCTACCCCTACCCACCTTTTGCCTTTTTGCCTTGTTGCCTGTTGCCTGTTGCCTTTTCCCTTTTCCCTTTTCCCTTTGCCTTGGCCTAACCATAACCCCCTTTTGCCCTTTCCCTTTTGCCTTTGCGTAACCCTAACCCTAACCCTAACCGCCTTTTGCCTTCTGCCTTCTGCCTTTGCGTAACCCTAACCCTAACCGCCATTTGCCTTTTGTTTTTCCGTAATCCTAACCCTAACTCTAACTGCCTTTTCCTTTGCGTAACCCTAACCCTAACCCCAACCCTAACCCTAACCCTAACTGCCTTTTCCTTTGCGTAACCCTAACCCTAACCCTAACCGCCTTTTGCCTTTTGGCGTTTGCCTGTTCCTTTGTCTAACCCAAACCCTAAATCTAATGCTAACCCTAACCGCCTTTTCCCTTTTGCCTTTTGCCTTTGCGTAACCCTAACCCTAACCTTAACCGCCTCTTGCCTCTGTGTAACCCTAACCCTAACCGCCTCTTGCCTCATGCCTTTTGCCTTTGCATAACCCTAACCCTAACCCTAACCGCCTCTTGCCTCGTGCCTTTTGCCTTTGCGTAACCCTAACCCTAACCCTAACCCTAACCCTAACCGCCCTTTGCCTTTTGCCTTTTGCCTTTTGCCTTTGCCTAACCCAAACCCGAACCCGAACCACCTTTTGCCGTTTGCCTTTTGCCCTTTGCCCTTTGCGTAACCCTACCCCTACCCCTACCCACCTTTTGCCTTTTTGCCTTGTTGCCTTTTCCCTTTTCCCTTTTCCCTTTGCCTTTGCCTAACCATAACCCCCTTTTGCCCTTTCCCTTTTGCCCTTTCCCTTTTGCCTTTGCGTAACCCTAACCCTAACCCTAACCCTAACCGCGTTTTGCCTTCTGCCTTCTGCCTTTGCGTAACCCTAACCCTAACCGCCATTTGCCTTTTGTTTTTCCGTAATCCTAACCCTAACTCTAACTGCCTTTTCCTTTGCGTAACCCTAACCCTAACCCCAACCCTAACCCTAACCCTAACTGCCTTTTCCTTTGCGTAACCCTAACCCTAACCCTAACCGCCTTTTGCCTTTTGGCGTTTGCCTTTTGGCGTTTGCCTTTTCCGTTGTCTAACCCAAACCCTAAATCTAATGCTAACCCTAACCGCCTATTCCCTTCTGCCTTTTGCCTTTGCGTTACCCTAACCCTAACCCTAACCCTAACCCTAACCCTAACCGCCTCTTGCCTCGTGCCTTTTGCCTTTGCGTAACCCTAACCCTAACCCTAACCGCCTTTTGCCTTTTGCCTTTTGCCTTTTGCCTTTGCCTAACCCGAACCCGAACCACCTTTTGCCGTTTGCCTTTTGCCCTTTGCCCTTTGCGTAACCCTACCCCTACCCCTACCCGCCTTTTGCCTTTTTGCCTTGCTGCCTGTTGCCTTTTCCCTTTTCCCTTTGCCTTGGCCTAACCCTAACCCCCTTTTGCCCTTTCCCTTTTGCCTTTGCGTAACCCTAACCCTAACCGCCATTTGCCTTTTGTTTTTCCGTAACCCTAACCCTAACTCTAACTGCCTTTTCCTTTGCGTAACCCTAACCCTAACCCCAACCCTAACCCTAACCCTAACTGCCTTTTCCTCTGCGTAACCCTAACCCTAACCCTAACTGACTTTTCCTTTGCGTAACCCTAACCCTAACCCTAACCGCCTTTTGCCTTTTGGCGTTTGCCTTTTGGCGTTTGCCTGTTCCTTTGTCTAACCCAAACCCTAAATCTAATGCTAACCCTAACCGCCTTTTCCCTTCTGCCTTTTGCCTTTGCGCAACCCTAACCCTAACCCTAACCCTAACCCTAACCCTAACCGCCTTTTGCCTTTTGCCTTTTGCCTTTGCCTAACCCGAACCCGAACCCGAACCACCTTTCGCAGTTTGCCGTTTGCGTAACCCTACCCCTACCCCTACCCACCTTTTGCCTTTTTGCCTTGTTGCCTGTTGCCTGTTGCCTTTTCCCTTTTCCCTTTGCCTTTGCATAACCCTAACCCCCTTTTCCCCTTTCCCCTTTTGCCCTTTCCCTTTTGCCTTTGCATAACCCTAACCCTAACCCTAACCGCGTTTTGCCTTCTGCCTTTTGCCTTTGCGTAACCCTAACCCTAACCGCCATTTGCCTTTTGCCTTTTGCATAACCCTAACCCTAACCGCCATTTGCCTTTTGTTTTTGCGTAACCCTAACCCTAACTCTAACTGCCTTTTCCATTGCGTAACCCTAACCCTAACCCTAACTGCCTTTTCCTTTGCGTAACCCTAACCCTAACCCCAACCCTAACCCGAACCCTAACTGCCTTTTCCTCTGCGTAACCCTAACCCTAACCCTAACTGCCCTTTGCCCTTTGCGTAACCCTAACCCTAACCCTAACCGCCTTTTGCCTTCTACCTTTTGCCTTTGCGTAACCATAACCCTAACCCTAACTGCCTGTTGCCTTTTCCCTTTGCCTTGGCCTAACCCTAACCTCCTTTTGCCCTTTCCCCTTTGCCCTTTCCCCTTTGCCCTTTCCCTTTTGCCTTTGCGTAACCATAACCCTAACCCTAACTGCCTGTTGCCTTTTCCCTTTGCCTTGGCCTAACCCTAACCTCCTTTTGCCCTCTCCCCTTTGCCCTTTCCCCTTTGCCCTTTCCCTTTTGCCTTTGCGTAACCATAACCCTAACCCTAACTGCCTGTTGCCTTTTCCCTTTGCCTTGGCCTAACCCTAACCTCCTTTTGCCATTTCCCCTTTGCCCTTTCCCCTTTGCCCTTTCCCTTTTGCCTTTGCGTAACCCTAACCCTAACCCTAACCGCCTTTTGCCTTCTGCCTTCTGCCTTTGCGTAACCCTAACCCTAACCGCCATTTGCCTTTTGTTTTTGCGTAACCCTAACCCTAACTCTAACTGCCTTTTCCATTGCGTAACCCTAACCCTAACCCTAACTGCCTTTTCCTTTGCGTAACCCTAACCCTAACCCCAACCCTAACCCGAACCCTAACTGCCTTTTCCTCTGCGTAACCCTAACCCTAACCCTAACTGCCCTTTGCCCTTTGCGTAACCCTAACCCTAACCCTAACCGCCTTTTGCCTTCTACCTTTTGCCTTTGCGTAACCATAACCCTAACCCTAACTGCCTGTTGCCTTTTCCCTTTGCCTTGGCCTAACCCTAACCTCCTTTTGCCCTTTCCCCTTTGCCCTTTCCCCTTTGCCCTTTCCCTTTTGCCTTTGCGTAACCATAACCCTAACCCTAACTGCCTGTTGCCTTTTCCCTTTGCCTTGGCCTAACCCTAACCTCCTTTTGCCATTTCCCCTTTGCCCTTTCCCCTTTGCCCTTTCCCTTTTGCCTTTGCGTAACCCTAACCCTAACCCTAACCGCCTTTTGCCTTCTGCCTTCTGCCTTTGCGTAACCCTAACCCTAACCGCCATTTGCCTTTTGTTTTTCCGTAACCCTAACCCTAACTCTAACTGCCTTTTCCTTTGCGTAACCCTAACCCTAACCCCAACCCTAACCCTAACCCTAACTGCCTTTTCCTCTGCGTAACCCTAACCCTAACTGGCTTTTCCTTTGCGTAACCCTAACCCTAACCCTAACCGCCTTTTGCCTTTTTGCGTTTGCCTTTTGGCGTTTGCCTGTTCCTTTGTCTAACCCAAACCCTAAATCTAATGCTAACCCTAATCGCCTTTTCCCTTTTGCCTTTTGCCTTTGCATAACCCTAACCCTAACCCTAACCGCCTCTTGACTCGTGCCTTTTGCCTTTTGCCTTTTGCCTTTGCCTAACCCAAACCCGAACCCGAACCCGAACCACCTTTTGCCGTTTGCACTTTGCCCTTTGCGTAACCCTACCCCTACCCCTACCCACCTTTTGCCTTTTTGCCTTGTTGCCTGTTGCCTGTTGCCTTATCCCTTTTCCCTTTTCCCTTTGCCTTTGCCTAACCATAACCCCCTTTTGCCCTTTCCCTTTTGCCTTTGCGTAACCCTAACCCTAACCCTAACCCTAACCGCGTTTTGCCTTCTGCCTTCTGCCTTTGCGTAACCCTAACCCTAACCGCCATTTGCCTTTTGTTTTTCCGTAATCCTAACCCTAACTCTAACTGCCTTTTCCTTTGCGTAACCCTAACCCTAACCCCAACCCTAACCCTAACCCTAACTGCCTTTTCCTTTGCGTAACCCTAACCCTAACCCTAACCGCCTTTTGCCTTTTGGCGTTTGCCTTTTCCTTTGTCTAACCCAAACCCTAAATCTAATGCTAACCCTAACCGCCTTTTCCCTTCTGCCTTTTGCCTTTGCGTAACCCTAACCCTAACCTTAACCGCCTCTTGCCTCTGTGTAACCCTAACCCTAACCGCCTCTTGCCTCATGCCTTTTGCCTTTGCGTAACCCTAACCCTAACCCTAACCCTAACCCTAACCCTATCCCTAACCGCCTCTTGCCTCGTGCCTTTTGCCTTTGCGTAACCGTAACCCTAACCCTAACCCTAACCGCCTCTTGCCTCGTGCCTTTTGCCTTTGCGTAACCGTAACCCTAACCCTAACCCTAACCCTAACCGCCCTTTGCCTTTTGCCTTTTGCCTTTTGCCTTTGCCTAACCCGAACCCGAACCACCTTTTGCCATTTGCCTTTTGCCCTTTGCCCTTTGCGTAACCCTACCCCTACCCCTACCCGCCTTTTGCCTTTTTGCCTTGCTGCCTGTTGCCTTTTCCCTTTTCCCTTTGCCTTTGCCAAACCATAACCCCCTTTTGCCCTTTCCCTTTTGCCCTTTCCCTTTTGCCTTTGTGTAACCCTAACCCTAACCCTAACCCTAACCGCCTTTTGCCTTCTGCCTTTGCGTAACCCTAACCCTAACCGCCATTTGCCTTTTGTTTTTCCGTAACCCTAACCCTAACTCTAACTGCCTTTTCCTTTGCGTAACCCTAACCCTAACCACAACCCTAACCCTAACTGCCTTTTCCTTTGCGTAACCCTAACCCTAACCCTAACCGCCTTTTGCCTTTTGGCGTTTGCCTTTTGGCGTTTGCCTTTTCCGTTGTCTAACCCAAACCCTAAATCTAATGCTAACCCTAACCGCCTTTTCCCTTCTGCCTTTTGCCTTTGCGTTACCCTAACCCTAACTCTAACCCTAACCCTAACCCTAACCGCCTCTTGCCTCGTGCCTTTTGCCTTTGAGTAACCCTAACCCTAACCCTAACCCTAACCGCCTTGTTGCCTTTTCCCTTCTGCCTTTTGCCTTTGCCTAACCCGAACCCGAACCACCTTTTGCCGTTTGCCCTTTGCCATTTGCCCTTTGCGTAACCCTACCCCTACCCCTACCCGCCTTTTGCCTTTTTGCCTTGCTGCCTGTAGCCTTTTCCCTTTTCCCTTTGCCTTTGCCTAACCATAACCCCCTTTTGCCCTTTCCCTTTTGCCCTTTCCCTTTTGCCTTTGCGTAACCCTAACCCTAACCCTAACCCTAACCGCCTTTTGCCTTCTGCCTTCTGCCTTTGCGTAACCCTAACCCTAACCGCCATTTGCCTTTTGTTTTTCCGTAACCCTAACCCTAACTCTAACTGCCTTTTCCTTTGCGTAACCCTAACCCTAACCCCAACCCTAACCCTAACCCTAACTGCCTTTTCCTCTGCGTAACCCTAACCCTAACCCTAACTGCCTTTTCCTTTGCGTAACCCTAACCCTAACCCTAACCGCCTTTTGCCTTTTGGCGTTTGCCTTTTGGCGTTTGCCTGTTCCTTTGTCTAACCCAAACCCTAAATCTAATGCTAACCCTAACCGCCTTTTCCCTTCTGCCTTTTGCCTTTGCGCAACCCTAACCCTAACCCTAACCGCCTCTTGCCTCGTGCCTTTTGCCTTTGCGTAACCCTAACCCTAACCCTAACCCTAACCCTAACCCTAACCGCCTTTTGCCTTTTGCCTTTTGCATTTGCCTAACCCGAACCCGAACCCGAACCACCGTTTGCCGTTTGCCGTTTGCGTAACCCTACCCCTACCCCTACCCACCTTTTGCCTTTTTGCCTTGTTGCCTGTTGCCTGTTGCCTTTTCACTTTTCCCTTTGCCTTTGCATAACCCTAACCCCCTTTTGCCCTTTCCCCTTTTGCCCTTTCCCTTTTGCCTTTGCATAACCCTAACCCTAACCCTAACCGCGTTTTGCCTTCTGCCTTTTGCCTTTGCGTAACCCTAACCCTAACCGCCATTTGCCTTTTGCCTTTTGCATAACCCTAACCCTAACCGCCATTTGCCTTTTGTTTTTGCGTAACCCTAACCCTAACTCTAACTGCCTTTTCCTTTGCGTAACCCTAACCCTAACCCTAACTGCCTTTTCCTTTGCGTAACCCTAACCCTAACCCCAACCCTAACCCGAACCCTAACTGCCTTTTCCTCTGCGTAACCCTAACCCTAACCCTAACTGCCCTTTGCCCTTTGCGTAACCCTAACCCTAACCCTAACCGCCTTTTGCCTTCTACCTTTTGCCTTTGCGTAACCATAACCCTAACCCTAACTGCCTGTTGCCTTTTCCCTTTGCCTTGGCCTAACCCTAACCTCCTTTTGCCCTTTCCCCTTTGCCCTTTCCCCTTTGCCCTTTCCCTTTTGCCTTTGCGTAACCATAACCCTAACCCTTAACTGCCTGTTGCCTTTTCCCTTTGCCTTGGCCTAACCCTAACCTCCTTTTGCCCTTTCCCCTTTGCCCTTTCCCCTTTGCCCTTTCCCTTTTGCCTTTGCGTAACCCTAACCCTAACCCTAACCGCCTTTTGTCTTCTGCCTTTTGCCTTTGCGTAACCCTAACCCTAACCGCCATTTGCCTTTTGTTTTTCCGTAACCCTAACCCTAACTCTAACTGCCTTTTCCTTTGCGTAACCCTAACCCTAACCCCAACCCTAACCCTAACCCTAACTGCCTTTTCCTCTGCATAACCCTAACCCTAACTGCCTTTTCCTTTGCGTAACCCTAACCCTAACCCTAACCGCCTTTTGCCTTTTGGCGTTTGCCTTTTGGCGTTTGCCTGTTCCTTTGTCTAACCCAAACCCTAAATCTAATGCTAACCCTAACCGCCTTTTCCCTTCTGCCTTTTGCCTTTGCGCAACCCTAACCCTAACCCTAACCGCCTCTTTCCTCGTGCCTTTTGCCTTTGCGTATCCCTAACCCTAACCGCCATTTGCCTTTTGCCTTTTGCATAACCCTAACCCTAAACGCCATTTGCCTTTTGTTTTTGCGTAACCCTAACCCTAACTCTAACTGCCTTTTCCTTTTCCGTAACCCTAACCCTAACCCCAACCCTAACCCTAACCCTAACTGCCTTTTCCTTTGTGTAACCCTAACCCTAACCCTAACCGCCTTTTGCCTTTTGGCGTTTGCCTTTTGGCGTTTGCCTGTTCCTTTGTCTAACCCAAACCCTAAATCTAATGCTAACCCTAACCGCCTTTTCCCTTTTGCCTTTTGCCTTTGCATAACCCTAACCCTAACCCCAACCGCCTCTTGCCTCTGTGTAACCCTAACCCTAACCGCCTCTTGCCTCGTGCCTTTTGCCTTTGAGTAACCCTAACCCTAACCGCCTTTTGCCTTTTGCCTTTTGCCTTTGCCTAAACCGAACCCGAACCCGAACCACCTTTCGCAGTTTGCCGTTTGCCCTTTGCCCTTTGCGTAACCCTACCCCTACCCGCCTTTTGCCTTTTTGCCTTGTTGCCTGTTGCCTTTTCCCTTTTCCCTTTTCCCTTTGCCTTTGCCTAACCCTAACCCCCTTTTGCCCTTTCCCTTTTGCCCTTTCCCTTTTGCCTTTGCGTAACCCTAACACTAACCCTAACACTAACCCTAACCGCCATTTGCCTTTTGTTTTTGCGTAACACTAACCCTAACTCTAACTGCCTTTTCCTTTGCGTAACCCTAACCCTAACCGTAACTGCCTTTTCCTTTGCGTAACCCTAACCCTAACCCTAACTGCCCTTTGCCCTTTGCGTTACCCTAACCGCCTTTTGCCTTCTACCTTTTGCCTTTGCGTAACCCTAACCCTAACCCTAACTGCCTATTGCCTTTTCCCTTTGCCTTGGCCGAACCCTAACCCCCTTTTGCCCTTTCCCCTTTGCCCTTTCCCTTTTGCCTTTGCGTAACCCTAACCCTAACCGCCTTTTGTCTTCTGCCTTTTGCCTTTGCGTAACCCTAACCCTAACCGCCATTTGCCTTTTGTTTTTCCGTAACCCTAACCCTAACTCTAACTGCCTTTTCCTTTGCGTAACCCTAACCCTAACCCCAACCCTAACCCTAACCCTAACTGCCTCTTGCCTCTGTGTAACCCTAACCCTAACCGCCTCTTGCCTCGTGCCTTTTGCCTTTGCATAACCCTAACCCTAACCCTAACCCTAACCGCCTCTTGCCTCGTGCCTTTTGCCTTTGCGTAACCCTAACCCTAACCCTAACCCTAACCCTAACCCTAACCGCCTTTTGCCTTTTCCCTTCTGCCTTTTGCCTTTGCCTAACCCGAACCCGAACCCGAACCACCTTTTGCCGTTTGCCCTTTGCCCTTTGCCCTTTGCGTAACCCTACCCCTACCCCTACCCGCCTTTTGCCTTTTTGCCTTGTTGCCTGTTGACTTTTCCCTTTTCCCTTTTCCCTTTGCCTTTGCCTAACCATAACCCCCTTTTGCCCTTTCCCTTTTGCCCTTTCCCTTTTGCCTTTGCGTAACCCTAACACTAACCCTAACCCTAACCCAAACCACCTTTTGCCTTTTCCCTTTGCCCTTTGCGTAACCCTAACCCTAACCCTAACTGCCTGTTGCCTTTTCCCTTTTCCCTTTGCCTTGGCCTAACCCTAACCCCCTTTTCCCCTTTCCCGTTTGCCCTTTCCCTTTTGCCTTTGCGTAACCCTAACATTAACCGCCATTTGCCTTTTGTTTTTCCGTAACCCTAACCCTAACTCTAACTGCCTTTTCCTTTGCGTAACCCTAACCCTAACCCCAACCCTAACCCTAACCCTAACTGCCTTTTCCTCTGCGTAACCCTAACCCTAACCCTAACTGCCTTTTCCTTTGCGTAACCCTAACCCTAACCCTAACCGCCTTTTGCCTTTTGGCGTTTGCCTTTTGGCGTTTGCCTGTTCCTTTGTCTAACCCAAACCCTAAATCTAATGCTAACCCTAACCGCCTTTTCCCTTCTGCCTTTTGCCTTTGCGCAACCCTAACCCTAACCCTAACCGCCTCTTGCCTCGTGCCTTTTGCCTTTGCGTAACCCTAACCCTAACCCTAACCCTAACCCTAACCCTAACCGCCTTTTGCCTTTTGCCTTTTGCATTTGCCTAACCCGAACCCGAACCCGAACCACCGTTTGCCGTTTGCCGTTTGCGTAACCCTACCCCTACCCCTACCCACCTTTTGCCTTTTTGCCTTGTTGCCTGTTGCCTGTTGCCTTTTCACTTTTCCCTTTGCCTTTGCATAACCCTAACCCCCTTTTGCCCTTTCCCCTTTTGCCCTTTCCCTTTTGCCTTTGCATAACCCTAACCCTAACCCTAACCGCGTTTTGCCTTCTGCCTTTTGCCTTTGCGTAACCCTAACCCTAACCGCCATTTGCCTTTTGCCTTTTGCATAACCCTAACCCTAACCGCCACATGCTTTTTGTTTTTGCGTAACCCTAACCCTAACTCTAACTGCCTTTTCCTTTGCGTAACCCTAACCCTAACCCTAACTGCCTTTTCCTTTGCGTAACCCTAACCCTAACCCCAACCCTAACCCGAACCCTAACTGCCTTTTCCTCTGCGTAATCCTAACCCTAACCCTAACTGCCCTTTGCCCTTTGCGTAACCCTAACCCTAACCCTAACCGCCTTTTGCCTTCTACCTTTTGCCTTTGCGTAACCATAACCCTAACCCTAACTGCCTGTTGCCTTTTCCCTTTGCCTTGGCCTAACCCTAACCTCCTTTTGCCCTTTCCCCTTTGCCCTTTCCCCTTTGCCCTTTCCCTTTTGCCTTTGCATAACCATAACCCTAACCCTAACTGCCTGTTGCCTTTTCCCTTTGCCTTGGCCTAACCCTAACCTCCTTTTGCCCTTTCCCCTTTGCCCTTTCCCCTTTGCCCTTTCCCTTTTGCCTTTGCGTAACCCTAACCCTAACCCTAACCGCCTTTTGTCTTCTGCCTTTTGCCTTTGCGTAACCCTAACCCTAACCGCCATTTGCCTTTTGTTTTTCCGTAACCCTAACCCTAACTCTAACTGCCTTTTCCTTTGCGTAACCCTAACCCTAACCCCAACCCTAACCCTAACCCTAACTGCCTTTTCCTCTGCGTAACCCTAACCCTAACTGCCTTTTCCTTTGCGTAACCCTAACCCTAACCCTAACCGCCTTTTGCCTTTTGGCGTTTGCCTTTTGGCGTTTGCCTGTTCCTTTGTCTAACCCTAACCCTAAATCTAATGCTAACCCTAACCGCCTTTTCCCTTTTGCCTTTTGCCTTTGCGTAACCCTAACCCTAACCCTAACCGCCTCTTGACTCGTGCCTTTTGCCTTTTGCCTTTTGCCTTTGCCTAACCCGAACCCGAACCCGAACCCGAACCACCTTTTGCCGTCTGCCGTTTGCCGTTTGCGTAACCCTACCCCTACCCCTACCCACCTTTTGCCTTTTTACCTTGTTGCCTGTTGCCTGTTGCCTTTTCCCTTTTCCCTTTTCCCTTTGCCTTTGCCTAACCATAACCCCCTTTTTCCCTTTCCCTTTTGCCTTTGCGTAACCCTACCTCTACCCGCGTTTTGCCTTTTTGCCTTGTTGCCTGTTGACTTTTCCCTTTTCCCTTTTCCCTTTGCATTTGCCTAACCATAACCCCCTTTTGCCCTTTCCCTTTTGCCCTTTCCCTTTTGCCTTTGCGTAACCCTAACCCTAACCCTAACCCTAACCGCGTTTTGCCTTCTGCCTTCTGCCTTTGCGTAACCCTAACCCTAACCGCCATTTGCCTTTTGTTTTTCCGTAATCCTAACCCTAACTCTAACTGCCTTTTCCTTTGCGTAACCCTAACCCTAACCACAACCCGAACCCTAACTGCCTTTTCCTTTGCGTAACCCTAACCCTAACCCTAACCGCCTTTTGCCTTTTGGCGTTTGCCTTTTGGCGTTTGCCTTTTCCGTTGTCTAACCCAAACCCTAAATCTAATGCTAACCCTAACCGCCTTTTCCCTTCTGCCTTTTGCCTTTGCGTTACCCTAACCCTAACTCTAACCCTAACCCTAACCCTAACCGCCTCTTGCCTCGTGCCTTTTGCCTTTGCGTAACCCTAACCCTAACCTTAACCCTAACCGCCTTTTGCCTTTTCCCTTCTGCCTTTTGCCTTTGCCTAACCCGAACCCGAACCACCTTTTGCCGTTTGCCTTTTGCCCTTTGCCCTTTGCGTAACCCTACCCCTACCCCTACCCGCCTTTTGCCTTTTTGCCTTGCTGCCTGTTGCCTTTTCCCTTTTCCCTTTGCCTTTGCCTAACCATAACCCCCTTTTGCCCTTTCCCTTTTGCCCTTTCCCTTTTGCCTTTGCGTAACCCTAACACTAACCCTAACCCTAACCCAAACCGCCTTTTGCCTTTTCCCTTTGCCCTTTGCGTAACCCTAACCCTAACCCTAACTGCCTGTTGCCTTTTCCCTTTTCCCTTTGCCTTGGCCTAACCCTAACCCCCTTTTGCCCTTTCCCCTTTGCCCTTTCCCTTTTGCCTTTGCGTAACCCTAACCCTAACCGCCATTGGCCTTTTGTTTTTCTGTAACCCTAACCCTAACTCTAACTGCCTTTTCCTTTGCGTAACCCTAACCCTAACCCCAACCCTAACCCTAACCCTAACTGCCTTTTCCTCTGCGTAACCCTAACCCTAACCCTAACTGCCTTTTCCTTTGCGTAACCCTAACCCTAACCCTAACCGCCTTTTGCCTTTTGGCGTTTGCCTTTTGGCGTTTGCCTGTTCCTTTGTCTAACCCAAACCCTAAATCTAATGCTAACCCTAACCGCCTTTTCCCTTCTGCCTTTTGCCTTTGCGCAACCCTAACCCTAACCCTAACCGCCTCTTGCCTCGTGCCTTTTGCCTTTGCGTAACCCTAACCCTAACCCTAACCCTAACCCTAACCCGAACCACCTTTTGCCGTTTGCCGTTTGCGTAACCCTACCCCTACCCCTACCCACCTTTTGCCTTTTTGCCTTGTTGCCTGTTGCCTGTTGCCTTTTCACTTTTCCCTTTGCCTTTGCATAACCCTAACCCCCTTTTGCCCTTTCCCCTTTTGCCCTTTCCCTTTTGCCTTTGCATAACCCTAACCCTAACCCTAACCGCGTTTTGCCTTCTGCCTTTTGCCTTTGCGTAACCCTAACCCTAACCGCCATTTGCCTTTTGCCTTTTGCATAACCCTAACCCTAACCGCCATTTGCCTTTTGTTTTTGCGTAACCCTAACCCTAACTCTAACTGCCTTTTCCTTTGCGTAACCCTAACCCTAACTCTAACTGCCTTTTCCTCTGCGTAACCCTAACCCTAACCCTAACTGCCCTTTGCCCTTTGCGTAACCCTAACCCTAACCCTAACCGCCTTTTGCCTTCTACCTTTTGCCTTTGCGTAACCATAACCCTAACCCTAACTGCCTGTTGCCTTTTCCCTTTGCCTTGGCCTAACCCTAACCTCCTTTTGCCCTTTCCCCTTTGCCCTTTCCCCTTTGCCCTTTCCCTTTTGCCTTTGCGTAACCCTAACCCTAACCCTAACTGCCTGTTGCCTTTTCCCTTTGCCTTGGCCTAACCCTAACCTCCTTTTGCCCTTTCCCCTTTGCCCTTTCCCCTTTGCCCTTTCCCTTTTGCCTTTGCGTAACCCTAACCCTAACCCTAACCGCCTTTTGTCTTCTGCCTTTTGCCTTTGCGTAACCCTAACCCTAACCGCCATTTGCCTTTTGTTTTTCCGTAACCCTAACCCTAACTCTAACTGCCTTTTCCTTTGCGTAACCCTAACCCTAACCCCAACCCTAACCCTAACCCTAACTGCCTTTTCTTCTGCGTAACCCTAACCCTAACTGCCTTTTCCTTTGCGTAACCCTAACCCTAACCCTAACCGCCTTTTGCCTTTTGGCGTTTGCCTTTTGGCGTTTGCCTGTTCCTTTGTCTAACCCAAACCCTAAATCTAATGCTAACCCTAACCGCCTTTTCCCTTCTGCCTTTTGCCTTTGCGCAACCCTAACCCTAACCCTAACCGCCTCTTTCCTCGTGCCTTTTGCCTTTGCGTATCCCTAACCCTAACCGCCATTTGCCTTTTGCCTTTTGCATAACCCTAACCCTAATCGCCATTTGCCTTTTGTTTTTGCGTAACCCTAACCCTAACTCTAACTGCCTTTTCCTTTTCCGTAACCCTAACCCTAACCCCAACCCTAACCCTAACCCTAACTGCCTTTTCCTTTGGGTAACCCTAACCCTAACCCTAACCGCCTTTTGCCTTTTGGCGTTTGCCTTTTGGCGTTTGCCTGTTCCTTTGTCTAACCCAAACCCTAAATCTAACGCTAACCCTAACCGCCTTTTCCCTTCTGCCTTTTGCCTTTGCGTAACCCTAACCCTAACCCTAACCGCCTCTTGCCTCTGTGTAACTCTAACCCTAACCGCCTCTTGCCTCGCGCCTTTTGCCTTTGAGTAACCCTAACCCTAACCCTAACCCTAACCCTAACCGCCTTTTGCCTTTTGCCTTTTGCCTTTGCCTAAACCGAACCCGAACCCGAACCACCTTTCGCAGTGTGCCGTTTGCCCTTTGCCCTTTGCGTAACCCTACCCCTACCCGCCTTTTGCCTTTTTGCCTTGTTGCCTGTTGCCTTTTCCCTTTTCCCTTTTGCCTTTGCCTTTGCCTAACCCTAACCCCCTTTTGCCCTTTCCCTTTTGCCCTTTCCCTTTTGCCTTTGCGTAACCCTAACACTAACCCTAACACTAACCCTAACCGCCATTTGCCTTTTGTTTTTGCGTAACACTAACCCTAACTCTAACTGCCTTTTCCTTTGCGTAACCCTAACCCTAACCGTAACTGCCTTTTCCTTTGCGTAACCCTAACCCTAACCCCAACCCGAACCCGAACCCTAACTGCCTTTTCCTCTGCGTAACCCCAACCCTAACCCTAACTGCCCTTTGCCCTTTGCGTTACCCTAACCGCCTTTTGCCTTCTACCTTTTGCCTTTGCGTAACCCTAACCCTAACCCTAACTGCCTGTTGCCTTTTCCCTTTGCCTTGGCCTAACCCTAACCCCCTTTTGCCCTTTCCCCTTTGCCCTTTCCCTTTTGCCTTTGCGTAACCCTAACCCTAACCGCCTTTTGTCTTCTGCCTTTTGCCTTTGCGTAACCCTAACCCTAACCGCCATTTGCCTTTTCTTTTTGCGTAACCCTAACCCTAACCCCAACCCTAACCCTAACCCTAACTGCCTCTTGCCTCTGTGTAACCCTACCCCTAACCGCCTCTTGCCTCGTGCCTTTTGCCTTTGCATAATCCTAACCCTAACCCTAACCCTAACCGCCTCTTGCCTCGTGCCTTTTGCCTTTGCGTAACCCTAACCCTAACCCTAACCCTAACCGCCTTTTGCCTTTTGCCTTTTGCCTTTGCCTAACCCGAACCCGAACCCGAACCACCTTTTGCCGTTTGCCCTTTGCCCTTTGCCCTTTGCGTAACCCTACCCCTACCCCTACCCGCCTTTTGCCTTTTTGCCTTGTTGCCTGTTGCCTTTTCCCTTTTCCCTTTTCCCTTTGCCTTTGCCTAACCATAACCCCCTTTTGCCCTTTCCCTTTTGCCCTTTCCCTTTTGCCTTTGCGTAACCCTAACACTAACCCTAACCCTAACCCAAACCGCCTTTTGCCTTTTGCCCTTTGCGTAACCCTAACCCTAACCCTAACTGCCTGTTGCCTTTTCCCTTTTCCCTTTGTCTTGGCCTAACCCTAACCCCCTTTTGCCCTTTCCCCTTTGCCCTTTCCCTTTTGCCTTTGCGTAACCCTAACCCTAACCGCCATTTGCCTTTTGTTTTTCCGTAACCCTAACCCTAACTCTAACTGCCTTTTCCTTTGCGTAACCCTAACCCTAACCCCAACCCTAACCCTAACCCTAACTGCCTTTTCCTCTGCGTAACCCTAACCCTAACTGCCTTTTCCTTTGCGTAACCCTAACCCTAACCCTAACCGCCTTTTGCCTTTTGGCGTTTGCCTTTTGGCGTTTGCCTGTTCCTTTGTCTAACCCTAACCCTAAATCTAATGCTAACCCTAACCGCCTTTTCCCTTTTGCCTTTTGCCTTTGCGTAACCCTAACCCTAACCCTAACCGCCTCTTGACTCGTGCCTTTTGCCTTTTGCCTTTTGCCTTTGCCTAACCCGAACCCGAACCCGAACCCGAACCACCTTTTGCCGTCTGCCGTTTGCCGTTTGCGTAACCCTACCCCTACCCCTACCCACCTTTTGCCTTTTTACCTTGTTGCCTGTTGCCTGTTGCCTTTTCCCTTTTCCCTTTTCCCTTTGCCTTTGCCTAACCATAACCCCCTTTTTCCCTTTCCCTTTTGCCTTTGCGTAACCCTACCTCTACCCGCGTTTTGCCTTTTTGCCTTGTTGCCTGTTGACTTTTCCCTTTTCCCTTTTCCCTTTGCATTTGCCTAACCATAACCCCCTTTTGCCCTTTCCCTTTTGCCCTTTCCCTTTTGCCTTTGCGTAACCCTAACCCTAACCCTAACCCTAACCGCGTTTTGCCTTCTGCCTTCTGCCTTTGCGTAACCCTAACCCTAACCGCCATTTGCCTTTTGTTTTTCCGTAATCCTAACCCTAACTCTAACTGCCTTTTCCTTTGCGTAACCCTAACCCTAACCACAACCCGAACCCTAACTGCCTTTTCCTTTGCGTAACCCTAACCCTAACCCTAACCGCCTTTTGCCTTTTGGCGTTTGCCTTTTGGCGTTTGCCTTTTCCGTTGTCTAACCCAAACCCTAAATCTAATGCTAACCCTAACCGCCTTTTCCCTTCTGCCTTTTGCCTTTGCGTTACCCTAACCCTAACTCTAACCCTAACCCTAACCCTAACCGCCTCTTGCCTCGTGCCTTTTGCCTTTGCGTAACCCTAACCCTAACCTTAACCCTAACCGCCTTTTGCCTTTTCCCTTCTGCCTTTTGCCTTTGCCTAACCCGAACCCGAACCACCTTTTGCCGTTTGCCTTTTGCCCTTTGCCCTTTGCGTAACCCTACCCCTACCCCTACCCGCCTTTTGCCTTTTTGCCTTGCTGCCTGTTGCCTTTTCCCTTTTCCCTTTGCCTTTGCCTAACCATAACCCCCTTTTGCCCTTTCCCTTTTGCCCTTTCCCTTTTGCCTTTGCGTAACCCTAACACTAACCCTAACCCTAACCCAAACCGCCTTTTGCCTTTTCCCTTTGCCCTTTGCGTAACCCTAACCCTAACCCTAACTGCCTGTTGCCTTTTCCCTTTTCCCTTTGCCTTGGCCTAACCCTAACCCCCTTTTGCCCTTTCCCCTTTGCCCTTTCCCTTTTGCCTTTGCGTAACCCTAACCCTAACCGCCATTGGCCTTTTGTTTTTCTGTAACCCTAACCCTAACTCTAACTGCCTTTTCCTTTGCGTAACCCTAACCCTAACCCCAACCCTAACCCTAACCCTAACTGCCTTTTCCTCTGCGTAACCCTAACCCTAACCCTAACTGCCTTTTCCTTTGCGTAACCCTAACCCTAACCCTAACCGCCTTTTGCCTTTTGGCGTTTGCCTTTTGGCGTTTGCCTGTTCCTTTGTCTAACCCAAACCCTAAATCTAATGCTAACCCTAACCGCCTTTTCCCTTCTGCCTTTTGCCTTTGCGCAACCCTAACCCTAACCCTAACCGCCTCTTGCCTCGTGCCTTTTGCCTTTGCGTAACCCTAACCCTAACCCTAACCCTAACCCTAACCCGAACCACCTTTTGCCGTTTGCCGTTTGCGTAACCCTACCCCTACCCCTACCCACCTTTTGCCTTTTTGCCTTGTTGCCTGTTGCCTGTTGCCTTTTCACTTTTCCCTTTGCCTTTGCATAACCCTAACCCCCTTTTGCCCTTTCCCCTTTTGCCCTTTCCCTTTTGCCTTTGCATAACCCTAACCCTAACCCTAACCGCGTTTTGCCTTCTGCCTTTTGCCTTTGCGTAACCCTAACCCTAACCGCCATTTGCCTTTTGCCTTTTGCATAACCCTAACCCTAACCGCCATTTGCCTTTTGTTTTTGCGTAACCCTAACCCTAACTCTAACTGCCTTTTCCTTTGCGTAACCCTAACCCTAACTCTAACTGCCTTTTCCTCTGCGTAACCCTAACCCTAACCCTAACTGCCCTTTGCCCTTTGCGTAACCCTAACCCTAACCCTAACCGCCTTTTGCCTTCTACCTTTTGCCTTTGCGTAACCATAACCCTAACCCTAACTGCCTGTTGCCTTTTCCCTTTGCCTTGGCCTAACCCTAACCTCCTTTTGCCCTTTCCCCTTTGCCCTTTCCCCTTTGCCCTTTCCCTTTTGCCTTTGCGTAACCCTAACCCTAACCCTAACTGCCTGTTGCCTTTTCCCTTTGCCTTGGCCTAACCCTAACCTCCTTTTGCCCTTTCCCCTTTGCCCTTTCCCCTTTGCCCTTTCCCTTTTGCCTTTGCGTAACCCTAACCCTAACCCTAACCGCCTTTTGTCTTCTGCCTTTTGCCTTTGCGTAACCCTAACCCTAACCGCCATTTGCCTTTTGTTTTTCCGTAACCCTAACCCTAACTCTAACTGCCTTTTCCTTTGCGTAACCCTAACCCTAACCCCAACCCTAACCCTAACCCTAACTGCCTTTTCTTCTGCGTAACCCTAACCCTAACTGCCTTTTCCTTTGCGTAACCCTAACCCTAACCCTAACCGCCTTTTGCCTTTTGGCGTTTGCCTTTTGGCGTTTGCCTGTTCCTTTGTCTAACCCAAACCCTAAATCTAATGCTAACCCTAACCGCCTTTTCCCTTCTGCCTTTTGCCTTTGCGCAACCCTAACCCTAACCCTAACCGCCTCTTTCCTCGTGCCTTTTGCCTTTGCGTATCCCTAACCCTAACCGCCATTTGCCTTTTGCCTTTTGCATAACCCTAACCCTAATCGCCATTTGCCTTTTGTTTTTGCGTAACCCTAACCCTAACTCTAACTGCCTTTTCCTTTTCCGTAACCCTAACCCTAACCCCAACCCTAACCCTAACCCTAACTGCCTTTTCCTTTGGGTAACCCTAACCCTAACCCTAACCGCCTTTTGCCTTTTGGCGTTTGCCTTTTGGCGTTTGCCTGTTCCTTTGTCTAACCCAAACCCTAAATCTAACGCTAACCCTAACCGCCTTTTCCCTTCTGCCTTTTGCCTTTGCGTAACCCTAACCCTAACCCTAACCGCCTCTTGCCTCTGTGTAACTCTAACCCTAACCGCCTCTTGCCTCGCGCCTTTTGCCTTTGAGTAACCCTAACCCTAACCCTAACCCTAACCCTAACCGCCTTTTGCCTTTTGCCTTTTGCCTTTGCCTAAACCGAACCCGAACCCGAACCACCTTTCGCAGTGTGCCGTTTGCCCTTTGCCCTTTGCGTAACCCTACCCCTACCCGCCTTTTGCCTTTTTGCCTTGTTGCCTGTTGCCTTTTCCCTTTTCCCTTTTGCCTTTGCCTTTGCCTAACCCTAACCCCCTTTTGCCCTTTCCCTTTTGCCCTTTCCCTTTTGCCTTTGCGTAACCCTAACACTAACCCTAACACTAACCCTAACCGCCATTTGCCTTTTGTTTTTGCGTAACACTAACCCTAACTCTAACTGCCTTTTCCTTTGCGTAACCCTAACCCTAACCGTAACTGCCTTTTCCTTTGCGTAACCCTAACCCTAACCCCAACCCGAACCCGAACCCTAACTGCCTTTTCCTCTGCGTAACCCCAACCCTAACCCTAACTGCCCTTTGCCCTTTGCGTTACCCTAACCGCCTTTTGCCTTCTACCTTTTGCCTTTGCGTAACCCTAACCCTAACCCTAACTGCCTGTTGCCTTTTCCCTTTGCCTTGGCCTAACCCTAACCCCCTTTTGCCCTTTCCCCTTTGCCCTTTCCCTTTTGCCTTTGCGTAACCCTAACCCTAACCGCCTTTTGTCTTCTGCCTTTTGCCTTTGCGTAACCCTAACCCTAACCGCCATTTGCCTTTTCTTTTTGCGTAACCCTAACCCTAACCCCAACCCTAACCCTAACCCTAACTGCCTCTTGCCTCTGTGTAACCCTACCCCTAACCGCCTCTTGCCTCGTGCCTTTTGCCTTTGCATAATCCTAACCCTAACCCTAACCCTAACCGCCTCTTGCCTCGTGCCTTTTGCCTTTGCGTAACCCTAACCCTAACCCTAACCCTAACCGCCTTTTGCCTTTTGCCTTTTGCCTTTGCCTAACCCGAACCCGAACCCGAACCACCTTTTGCCGTTTGCCCTTTGCCCTTTGCCCTTTGCGTAACCCTACCCCTACCCCTACCCGCCTTTTGCCTTTTTGCCTTGTTGCCTGTTGCCTTTTCCCTTTTCCCTTTTCCCTTTGCCTTTGCCTAACCATAACCCCCTTTTGCCCTTTCCCTTTTGCCCTTTCCCTTTTGCCTTTGCGTAACCCTAACACTAACCCTAACCCTAACCCAAACCGCCTTTTGCCTTTTGCCCTTTGCGTAACCCTAACCCTAACCCTAACTGCCTGTTGCCTTTTCCCTTTTCCCTTTGTCTTGGCCTAACCCTAACCCCCTTTTGCCCTTTCCCCTTTGCCCTTTCCCTTTTGCCTTTGCGTAACCCTAACCCTAACCGCCATTTGCCTTTTGTTTTTCCGTAACCCTAACCCTAACTCTAACTGCCTTTTCCTTTGCGTAACCCTAACCCTAACCCCAACCCTAACCCTAACCCTAACTGCCTTTTCCTCTGCGTAACCCTAACCCTAACCCTAACCGCCTTTTGCCTTTTGGCGTTTGCCTTTTGGCGTTTGCCTGTTCCTTTGTCTAACCCAAACCCTAAATCTAATGCTAACCCTAACCGCCTTTTCCCTTCTGCCTTTTGCCTTTGCGCAACCCTAACCCTAACCCTAACCGCCTCTTGCCTCGTGCCTTTTGCCTTTGCGTAACCCTAACCCTAACCCTAACCCTAACCCTAACCCTAACCGCCTTTTGCCTTTTGCATTTGCCTAACCCGAACCCGAACCCGAACCACCGTTTGCCGTTTGCCGTTTGCGTAACCCTACCCCTACCCCTACCCACCTTTTGCCTTTTTGCCTTGTTGCCTGTTGCCTGTTGCCTTTTCCCTTTTCCCTTTGCCTTTGCATAACCCTAACCCCCTTTTGCCCTTTCCCCTTTTGCCCTTTCCCTTTTGCCTTTGCATAACCCTAACCCTAACCCTAACCGCATTTTGCCTTCTGCCTTTTGCCTTTGCGTAACCCTAACCCTAACCGCCATTTGCCTTTTGCCTTTTGCATAACCCTAACCCTAACCGCCATTTGCCTTTTGTTTTTGCGTAACCCTAACCCTAACTCTAACTGCCTTTTCCTTTGCGTAACCCTAACCCTAACCCCAACCCTAACCCGAACCCTAACTGCCTTTTCCTCTGCGTAACCCTAACCCTAACCCTAACTGCCCTTTGCCCTTTGCGTAACCCTAACCCTAACCCTAACCGCCTTTTGCCTTCTACCTTTTGCCTTTGCGTAACCATAACCCTAACCCTAACTGCCTGTTGCCTTTTCCCTTTGCCTTGGCCTAACCCTAACCTCCTTTTACCCTTTCCCCTTTGCCCTTTGCCCTTTCCCTTTCCCTTTTGCCTTTGCGTAACCCTAACCCTAACCCTAACCGCCTTTTGTCTTCTGCCTTTTGCCTTTGCGTAACCCTAACCCTAACCGCCATTTGCCTTTTGTTTTTCCGTAACCCTAACCCTAACTCTAACTGCCTTTTCCTTTGCGTAACCCTAACCCTAACCCCAACCCTAACCCTAACCCTAACTGCCTTTTCCTCTGCGTAACCCTAACCCTAACCCTAACTGCCTTTTCCTTTGCGTAACCCTAACCCTAACCCTAACCGCCATTTGCCTTTTGTTTTTCCGTAACCCTAACCCTAACTCTAACTGCCTTCTCCTTTGCGTAAACCTAACCCTAACCCCAACCCTAACCCTAACCCTAACTGCCTTTTCCTCTGCGTAACCCTAACCCTAACTGCCTTTTCCTTTGCGTAACCCTAACCCTAACCCTAACCGCCTTTTGCCTTTTGGCGTTTGCCTTTTGGCGTTTGCCTGTTCCTTTGTCTAACCCAAACCCTAAATCTAATGCTAACCCTAACCGCCTTTTCCCTTCTGCCTTTTGCCTTTGCGTAACCCTAACCCTAACCTTAACCGCCTCTTGACTCGTGCCTTTTGCCTTTTGCCTTTTGCCTTTGCCTAACCCGAACCCGAACCCGAACCCGAACCACCTTTTGCCGTTTGCACTTTGCCCTTTGCGTAACCCTACCCCTACCCCTACCCACCTTTTGCCTTTTTGCCTTGTTGCCTGTTGCCTGTTGCCTTTTCCCTTTTCCCTTTTCCCTTTGCCTTTGCCTAACCATAACCCCCTTTTGCCCTTTCCCTTTTGCCTTTGCGTAACCCTAACCCTAACCCTAACCCTAACCGCGTTTTGCCTTCTGCCTTCTGCCTTTGCGTAACCCTAACCCTAACCGCCATTTGCCTTTTGTTTTTCCGTAATCCTAACCCTAACTCTAACTGCCTTTTCCTTTGCGTAACCCTAACCCTAGCCCCAACCCTAACCCTAACCCTAACTGCCTTTTCCTTTGCGTAACCCTAACCCTAACCCTAACCGCCTTTTGCCTTTTGGCGTTTGCCTTTTCCTTTGTCTAACCCAAACCCTAAATCTAATGCTAACCCTAACCGCCTTTTCCCTTCTGCCTTTTGCCTTTGCGTAACCCTAACCCTAACCGCCTCTTGCCTCATGCCTTTTGCCTTTGCGTAACCCTAAACCTAACCCTAACCCTAACCCTAACCCTAACCGCCTCTTGCCTCGTGCCTTTTGCCTTTGCGTAACCCTAACCCTAACCCTAACCCTAACCCTAACCCTAACCGCCCTTTGCCTTTTGCCTTTTGCCTTTTGCCTTTGCCTAACCCGAACCCGAACCCGAACCACCTTTTGCCATTTGCCTTTTGCCCTTTGCCCTTTGCGTAACCCTACCCCTACCCGCCTTTTGCCTTTTTGCCTTGTTGCCTTTTCCCTTCTCCTTTTTCCCTTTGCCTTTGCCTAACCATAACCCCCTTTTGCCCTTTCCCTTTTGCCCTTTCCCTTTTGCCTTTGCGTAACCCTAACCCTAACCCTAACCGCCTTTTGTCTTCTGCCTTTTGCCTTTGAGTAACCCTAACCCTAACCGCCATTTGCCTTTTGTTTTTCCGTAACCCTAACCCTAACTCTAACTGCCTTTTCCTTTGCGTAACACTAACCCTAACCCCAACCCTAACCCTAACCCTAACTGCCTTTTCCTCTGCGTAACCCTAACCCTAACCGTAACTGCCTTTTCCTTTGCGTAACCCTAACCCTAACCCTAACCGCCTTTTGCCTTTTGGCGTTTGCCTTTTGGCGTTTGCCTTTTCCTTTGTCTAACCCAAACCCTAAATCTAATGCTAACCCTAACCGCCTTTTCCCTTCTGCCTTTTGCCTTTGCGTAACCCTAACCCTAACCCTAACAGCCTCTTGCCTCTGTGTAACCCTAACCCTAACCGCCTCTTGCCTCGTGCCTTTTGCCTTTGCGTAACCCGAACCCGAAACCGAACCGCCCCTTGCCTCTGTGTAACCCTAACCCTAACCGCCTCTTGCCTCATACCTTTTGCCTTTGCATAACCCTAACCCTAACCCTAACCCTAACTGCCTTTTCCTCTGCGTAATCCCAACCCTAACCCTAACTGCCTTTTCCTTTGCGTAACCCTAACCCTAACCCTAACTGCCTTTTGCCTTTTGCCCTTTGCGTAACCCTAACACTAACCCTAACTGCCTGTTGCCTGTTGCCTTTTCCCTTTTCCCTTTGCCTTTGCCTAACCCTAACCCCCTTTTGCCCTTTCCCCTTTGCCCTTTCCCTTTTCCTCTGCGTAACCCTAACCCTAACCCTAACTGCCTTTTCCTTTGCGTAACCCTACCCCTAACCCTAACCGCCTTTTGCCTTTTGGCGTTTGCCTTTTGGCGTTTGCCTGTTCCTTTGTCTAATCCAAACCCTAAATCTAATGCTAACCCTAACCGCCTTTTCCCTTCTGCCTTTTGCCTTTGCGTAACCCTAACCCTAACCCTAACCGCCTCTTGCCTCGTGCCTTTTCCCTTTGCATAACCCTAACCCTAACCCTAACCCTAACCCTAACCGCCTTTTGCCTTTTGCATTTGCCTAACCCAAACCCGAACCCTAACCTGAACCACCTTTTGCCGTTTGCCCTTTGCCCTTTGCGTAACCTACCCCTACCCCTACCCGCCTTTTGCCTTTTTGCCTTGTTGCCTGTTGCCTGTTGCCTTTTCCCTTTTCCCTTTGCCTTTGCCTAACCCTAACCCCCTTTTGCCCTTTCCCTTTTGCCCTTTCCCTTTTGCCTTTGCCTAACTCTAACACTAACCCTAACCCTACCCCTAACCGCCTTTTGCCTTTTGCCTTTTGTTTTTCCGTAACCCTAACCCTAACCCTAACTGCCTTTTGCCTTTTCCCTTTTCCCTTTGCCTTGGCCTAACCCTAACCCCCTTTTGCCCTTTCCCCTTTGCCCTTTCCCTTTTGCCTTTGCGTAACCCTAACCCTAACCCTAACCGCCTTTTGCCTTCTGCCTTTTGCCTTTGCGTAACCCTAACCCTAACCGCCATTTGCCTTTTGCCTTTGCGTAACCCTAACCCTAACTCTAACTGCCTTTTCCTTTGCGTAACCCTAACCCTAACCCCATCCCTAACCCTAACCCTAACTGCCTTTTCCTCTGCGTAACCCTAAACCTAACCCTAACTGCCTTTTCCTTTGCGTAACTCTAACCCTAACCCCAACCCTAACCCTAACCCTAACTGTCTATTCCTTTGCGTAACCCTAACCCTAACCTAACCGCCTTTTGCATTTGCGTAACCCTAACCGCCTTTTGCCTTCTACCTTTTGCCTTTGCGTAACCCTAACCCTAACTGCCTTTTGCTTTCTGCCTTTTGCCTTTGCGTAACCCTAACCCTTACCCTAACCACCTCTTGCCTTCTACCTTTTGCCTTTGCGTAACCCTAACCGCCTTTTGCCTTTTGCCTTTTGCCTTTTGCCTTTGCCTAACCCAAACCCGAACCCGAACCCGAACCACCTTTTGCCGTTTGCCCTTTGCCCTTTGCGTAACCCTACCCCTACACCTACCCGCCTTTTGCCTTTTTGCCTTGTTGCCTGTTGCCTGTTGCCTTTTCCCTTTTCACTTTGCCTTTGCCTAACCCTAACCCCCTTTTGCCCTTTCCCTTTTGCCCTTTCCCTTTTGCCTTTGCGTAACCCTAACCCTAACCGCCATTTGCCTTTTGTTTTTGCGTAACCCTAACCCTAACTCTAACTGCCTTTTCCTTTGCATAACCCTAACCCTAACCCCAACCCTAACCCTAACCCTAACCGCCTTTTCCTTTGCGTAACCCTAACCCTAACCCTAACCGCCTTTTGCCTTTTGGCTTCTGCCTTTTGGCGTTTGCCTGTTCCTTTGTCTAACCCAAACCCTAAATCTAATGCTAACCCTAACCGCCTTTTCCCTTCTGCCTTTTGCCTTTGCGTTACCCTAACCCTAACCCTAACCGCCTCTTGCCTCTGTGTAACCCTAACCCTAACCGCCTCTTGCCTCGTGCCTTTTGCCTTTGAGTAATCCTAACCCTAACCCTAACCCTAACCCTAACCGCCTTTTGCCTTTTGCCTTTGCCTAAACCGAACCCGAACCCGAACCACCTTTTGCCGTTTGCCCTTTGCCCTTTGCCCTTTGCGTAACCCTACCCCTACCCCTACCCGCCTTTTGCATTTTTGCCTTGTTGCCTGTTGCCTTTTCCCTTTTCCCTTTTCCCTTTGCCTTTGCCTAACCCTAACCCCCTTTTGCCCTTTCCCTTTTGCCTTTGCGTAACCCTAACACTAACCCTAACCCTAACCGCCTTTTGCCTTTTGCCTTTTGTTTTTGCGTAACCCTAACCCTAACTCTAACTGCCTTTTCCTTTGCATAACCCTAACCCTAACCCCAACCCTAACCCAAACCCTAACCGCCTTTTCCTTTGCGTAACCCTAACCCTAACCCTAACCGCCTTTTGCCTTTTGGTGTTTGCCTTTTGGCGTTTGCCTGTTCCTTTGTCTAACCCAAACCCTAAATCTAATGCTAACCCTAACCGCCTTTTCCCTTCTGCCTTTTGCCTTTGCGTTACCCTAACCCTAACCCTAACCGCCTCTTGCCTCTGTGTAACCCTAACCCTAACCGCCTCTTGCCTCGTGCCTTTTGCCTTTGAGTAACCCTAACCCTAACCCTAACCCTAACCCTAACCGCCTTTTGCCTTTTGCCTTTTGCCTTTGCCTAACCGAAACCCGAACCCGAACCCGAACCACCTTTTGCCGTTTGCCCTTTGCCCTTTGCCCTTTGCGTAACCCAACCCCTACCCGCCTTTTGCCTTTTTGCCTTGTTGCCTGTTGCCTTTTCCCTTTTCCCTTTTCCCTTTGCCTTTGCCTAACCATAACCCCCTTTTGCCCTTTCCCTTTTGCCTTTGCATAACCCTAACACTAACCCTAACACTAACCCTAACCGCCTTTTGCCTTTTGCCTTTTGTTTTTGCGTAACCCTAACCTTAACTCTAACTGCCTTTTCCTCTGCGTAACCCTAACCCTAACCCTAACTGCCTTTTTCTTTGCGTAACCCTAACCCTAACCCCAACCCTAACCCGAACCCTAACTGCCTTTTCCTTTGCGTAACCCTAACCCGAACCCTAACCGCCTTTTGCCTTTTGGCGTTTGCCTTTTCCTTTGTCTAACCCAAACCCTAAATCTAATGCTAACCCTAACCGCCTTTTCCCTTCTGCCTTTTGCCTTTGCGTAACCCTAACCCTAACCCTAACAGCCTCTTGCCTCTGTGTAACCCTAACCCTAACCGCCTCTTGCCTCGTGCCTTTTGCCTTTGCGTAACCCGAACCCGAAACCGAACCACCCCTTGCCTCTGTGTAACCCTAACCCTAACCACCTCTTGCCTCATACCTTTTGCCTTTGCATAACCCTAACCCTAACCCTAACCCTAACTGCCTTTTCCTCTGCGTAATCCCAACCCTAACCCTAAGTGCCTTTTCCTTTGCGTAACCCTAACCCTAACCCTAACTGCCTTTTGCCTTTTGCCCTTTGCGTAACCCTAACCCTAACCCTAACTGCCTGTTGCCTGTTGCCTTTTCCCTTTTCCCTTTGCCTTTGCCTAACCCTAACCCCCTTTTGCCCTTTCCCCTTTGCCCTTTCCCTTTTCCTCTGCGTAACCCTAACCCTAACCCTAACTGCCTTTTCCTTTGCGTAACCCTACCCCTAACCCTAACCGCCTTTTGCCTTTTGGCGTTTGCCTTTTGGCGTTTGCCTGTTCCTTTGTCTAACCCAAACCCAAAATCTAATGCTAACCCTAACCGCCTTTTCCCTTCTGCCTTTTGCCTTTGCCTAATCCTAACCCTAACCCTAACCGCCTCTTGCTTCGTGCCTTTTCCCTTTGCATAACCCTAACCCTAACCCTAACCCTAACCCTAACCCTAACCGCCTTTTGCCTTTTGCATTTGCCTAACCCAAACCCGAACCCTAACCTGAACCACCTTTTGCCGTTTGCCCTTTGCCCTTTGCGTAACCTACCCCTACCCCTACCCGCCTTTTGCCTTTTTGCCTTGTTGCCTGTTGCCTGTTGCCTTTTCCCTTTTCCCTTTTCCCTTTGCCTTTGCCTAACCCTAACCCCCTTTTGCCCTTTCCCTTTTGCCCTTTCCCTTTTGCCTTTGCGTAACTCTAACACTAACCCTAACCCTACCCCTAACCGCCTTTTGCCTTTTGCCTTTTGTTTTTCCGTAACCCTAACCCTAACCCTAACTGCCTGTTGCCTTTTCCCTTTTCCCTTTGCCTTGGCCTAACCCTAACCCCCTTTTGCCCTTTCCCCTTTGCCCTTTCCCTTTTGCCTTTGCGTAACCCTAACCCTAACCCTAACCGCCTTTTGCCTTCTGCCTTTTGCCTTTGCGTAACCCTAACCCTAACCGCCATTTGCCTTTTGCCTTTGCGTAACCCTAACCCTAACTCTAACTGCCTTTTCCTTTGCGTAACCCTAACCCTAACCCCATCCCTAACCCTAACCCTAACTGCCTTTTCCTCTGCGTAACCCTAAACCTAACCCTAACTGCCTTTTCCTTTGCGTAACCCTAACCCTAACCCTAACCGCCTTTTGCCTTTTGGCGTTTGCCTTTTGGCGTTTGCCTGTTCCTTTGTCTAACCCAAACCCTAAATCTAATGCTAACCCTAACCGCCTTTTCCCTTCTGCCTTTTGCCTTTGCCTAACCCTAACCCTAACCCTAACCGCCTCTTGCCTCGTGCCTTTTCCCTTTGCATAACCCTAACCCTAACCCTAACCCTAACCCTAACCCTAACCGCCTTTTGCCTTTTGCCTTTTGCATTTGCCTAACCCGAACCCGAACCCTAACCACCTTTTGCCGTTTGCCCTTTGCCCTTTGCGTAACCCTACCCCTACCCCTACCCACCTTTTGTCTTTTTGCCTTGTTGCCTTTTGCCTTTTGCCTTTTCCCTTTTCCCTTTGCCTTGGCCTAACCCTAACCCCGTTTTGCCCTTTCCCTTTTGCCTTTGCGTAACCCTAACACTAACCCTAACCCTAACCGCCTTTTGCCTTCTGCCTTTTGCCTTTGCGTAACCCTATACCTAACCGCCATTTGCCTTTTGTTTTTCCGTAACCCTAACCCTAACTCTAACTGCCTTCTCCTTTGCGTAACCCTAACCCTAACCCCAGCCCTAACCCTAACCCTAACTGCCTTTTCCTCTGCGTAATCCCAACCCTAACCCTAACTGCCTTTTCCTTTGCGTAACCCTAACCCTAACGCTAACCGCCTTTTGCCTTTTTGGCGTTTGCCTTTTGGCGTTTGCCTTTTCCTTTGTCTAACCCAAACCCTAAATCTAATGCTAACCCTAACCGCCTTTTCCCTTTTGCCTTTTGCCTTTGCGTAACCCTAACCCTAACCCTAACCGCCTCTTGCCTCTGTGTAACCCTAACCCTAACCGCCTCTTGCCTCGTGCCTTTTGCCTTTGCATAACCCTAACCCTAACCCTAACCCTAACCCTAACCCTAACCCTAACCCTAACCGCCTTTTGCCTCGTGCCTTTTGCCTTTGCGTAACCCTAACACTAACCCTAACCCTAACCCTAACCGCCTTTTGCCTTTTGCCTTTTGCCTTTTGCCCTTTGCGTAACCCTAACCCTAACCCTAACTGCCTGTTGCCTTTTCCCTTTTCCCTTTTCCCTTTGCCTTTTCCTAAGCCTAACCCCCTTTTGCCCTTTCCCCTTTGCCCTTTCCCTTTTGCCTTTGCGTAACCCTATCCCTAACCCTAACCGTCTTTTGCCTTCTGCCTTTTGCCTTTGCGTAACCCTAACCCTAACCGCCATTTGCCTTTTGTTTTTCCGTAACCCTAACCCTAACTCTAACTGCCTTTTCCTTTGAGTAACCCTAACCCTAACCCCAGCCCTAACCCTAACCCTAACTGCCTTTTCCTCTGCGTAACCCTAACCCTAACCCTAACTGCCTTTTCCTTTGCGTAACCCTAACCCTAACCCTAACCGCCTTTTGCCTTTTGGCGTTTGCCTTTTGGCGTTTGCCTGTTCCTTTGTCTAACCCAAACCCTAAATCTAATGCTAACCCTAACCGCCTTTTCCCTTCTGCCTTTTGCCTTTGCGTAACCCTAACCGCCTCTTTCCTCGTGCCTTTTGCCTTTGCATAACCCTAACCCTAACCCTAACCCTAACCCTAACCCTAACCCTAACCGCCTTTTGCCTTTTGCCTTTTGCATTTGCCTAACCCGAACCTGAACCCTAACCCGAACCACCTTTTGCCGTTTGCCCTTTGCCCTTTGCGTAACCAACCCCTACCCCTACCCGCCTTTTGCCTTTTTGCCTTGCTGCCTGTTCCCTTTTCCCTTTTCCCTTTTCCCTTTGCCTTTGCCTAACCCTAACCCCCTTTTGCCCTTTCCCCTTTTGCCCTTTCCCTTTTGCCTTTGCGTAACCCTAACCCTAACCACCATTTGCCTTTTGTTTTTCTGTAACCCTAACCCTAACTCTAACTGCCTTCTCCTTTGCGTAACACTAACCCTAACCCCAACCCTAACCCTAACCCTAACCGCCTCTTTCCTCGTGCCTTTTGCCTTTGCATAACCCTAACCCTAACCCTAACCCTAACCCTAACCCTAACCCTAACCGCCTTTTGCCTTTTGCCTTTTGCATTTGCCTAACCCGAACCTGAACCCTAACCCGAACCACCTTTTGCCGTTTGCCCTTTGCCCTTTGCGTAACCAACCCCTACCCCTACCCGCCTTTTGCCTTTTTGCCTTGCTGCCTGTTCCCTTTTCCCTTTTCCCTTTTCCCTTTGCCTTTGCCTAACCCTAACCCCCTTTTGCCCTTTCCCCTTTTGCCCTTTCCCTTTTGCCTTTGCGTAACCCTAACCCTAACCACCATTTGCCTTTTGTTTTTCCGTAACCCTAACCCTAACTCTAACTGCCTTCTCCTTTGCGTAACACTAACCCTAACCCCAACCCTAACCCTAATCCTAACTGCCTTTTCCTCTGCGTAACCCTAACCCTAACCCTAACTGCCTTTTCCTTTGCGTAACCCTAACCTTAACCCTAACCGCCTTTTGCCTTTTGGCGTTTGCCTTTTGGCGTTTGCCTGTTCCTTTGTCTAACCCAAACCCTAAATCTAATGCTAACCCTAACCGCCTTTTCCCTTCTGCCTTTTGCCTTTGCGTAACCCTAACCCTAACCCTAACAGCCTCTTGCCTCTGTGTAACCCTAACCCTAACCGCCTCTTGCCTCGTGCCTTTTGCCTTTGCATAACCCTAACCCTAACCCTAACCCTAACTGCCTTTTCCTCTGCGTAATCCCAACCCTAACCCTAACTGCCTTTTCCTTTGCGTAACCCTAACCCTAACCCTAACCGCCTTTTGCCTTTTGGCGTTTGCGTAACCCTAACCCTAACCCTAACTGCCTGTTGCCTTTTCCCTTTTCCCTTTTCCCTTTGTCTTTTCCTAACCCTAACCCCCTTTTGCCCTTTCCCCTTTGCCCTTTCCCTTTTGCCTTTGCGTAACCCTACCCCTACCCCTAACCGCCTTTTGCCTTCTGCCTTTTGCCTTTGCGTAACCCTAACCCTAACCGCCATTTGCCTTTTGTTTTTCCGTAACCCTAACCCTAACTCTAACTGCCTTTTCCTTTGCGTAACCCTAACCCTAACCCCAGCCCTAACCCTAACCCTAACTGCCTTTTCCTCTGCGTAACCCTAACCCGAACCCTAACCGCCTTTTGCCTTTTGGCGTTTGCCTTTTGGCGTTTGCCTGTTCCTTTGTCTAACCCAAACCCTAAATCTAATGCTAACCCTAACCGCCTTTTCCCTTCTGCCTTTTGCCTTTGCGTAACCCTAACCCTAACCCTAACCGCCTCTTGCTTCGTGCCTTTTCCCTTTGCATAACCCTAACCCTAACCCTAACCCTAACCCTAACCCTAACCCTAACCCTAACCGCCTTTTGCCTTTTGCATTTGCCTAACCCAAACCCGAACCCTAACCCGAACCACCTTTTCCCGTTTGCCCTTTGCCCTTTGCGTAACCTACCCCTACCCCTACCCGCCTTTTGCCTTTTTGCCTTGTTGCCTGTTGCCTGTTGCCTTTTCCCTTTTCCCTTTTCCCTTTGCCTTTGCCTAACCCTAACCCCCTTTTGCCCTTTCCCTTTTGCCCTTTCCCTTTTGCCTTTGCGTAACTCTAACACTAACCCTAACCCTAACCCTAACCGCCTTTTCCCTTCTGCCTTTTGCCTTTGCGTAACCCTAACCCTAACCCTAACCGCCTCTTGCCTCGTGCCTTTTCCCTTTGCGTAACCCTAACCCTAACCCTAACCCTAACCGCCTTTTGCCTTTTGCCTTTTGCATTTGCTTAACCCGAACCCGAACCCTAACCACCTTTTACCGTTTGCCCTTTGCCCGTTGCGTAACCCTACCCCTACCCACCTTTTGTCTTTTTGCCTTGTTGCCTGTTGCCTGTTGCCTTTTCCCTTTTCCCTTTGCCTTGGCCTAACCCTAACCCCCTTTTGCCCTTTCCCTTTTGCCTTTGCGTAACCCTAACCCTAACCCTAACCCTAACCGCCTTTTGCCTTCTGCCTTTTGCCTTTGCGTAGCCCTATACCTGACCGCCATTTGCCTTTTGTTTTTCCGTAACCCTAACCCTAACTCTAACTGCCTTCTCCTTTGCGTAACCCTAACCCTAACCCTAGCCCTAACCCTAACCCTAACTGCCTTTTCCTCTGCGTAATCCTAACCCTAACCCTAACTGCCTTTTCCTTTGCGTAACCCTAACCCTAACCCTAACCGCCTCTTGCCTCTGTGTAAGCCTAACCCTAACGGCCTCATGCCTCGTGCCTTTTGCCTTTGCGTAACCCGAACCCGAACCACCTTTTGCCATTTGCCGTTTGCCCTTTGGCCTTTGCGTAACCCTAACCGTACCCCTAGCCTACCCCTACCCGCCTTTTGCCTTTTTGCCTTGTTGCCTGTTGCCTGTTGCCTTTTCCCTTTTCCCTTTTCCCTTTGCCTTTGCCTAACCCTAACCCCCTTTTGCCCTTTCCCTTTTGCCCTTTCCCTTTTGCCTTTGCGTAACCCTAGCACTAACCCTAACCCTACTCCTAACCGCCTTTTGCCTTTTGCTTTTTGGCCTTGCGTAACCCTAACCCTAACCGCCTTTTGCCTTCTGCCTTTTGCCTTTGCGTAACCCTAGCCCTAACCCTAACCGTCTTTTGCCTTTGCGTAACCCTAACCCTAACCCTAACCGCCTTTTGCCTTCTGACTTTTGCCTTTGCGTAACCCTAACCCTAACCGCCATTTGCCTTTTGTTTTTCCGTAACCCTAACCCTAACTCTGACTGCCTTTTCCTTTGCCTAACCCTAACCCTAACCCCAACCCTAACCCTAACCCTAACTGTCTATTCCTCTGCGTAACCCTAACCCTAACCCTAACTGCCTTTTCCTTTGCGTAACCCTAACCCTAACCGCCTTTGCCCTTACCCTAACCGCCTTTGGCCTAACCCTAACCGCCTTTGGCGTTTTTCCCTTGGCCTTTCCCTAACCCTCCCCCTAACGCTCCCCCTAACCCTCCCTACTTTTAGGAATTAACCCTAACCCTAACCCGAACCATAACTGCATTTGACTTTTGCCTTCGCGTAACCCTAACCGCCTTTTGCCTTCTACCTTTTGCCTTTGCGTAACCCTAACCCTAACTGCCTTTTGCCTTCTGCCTTTTGCCTTTGCGTAACCCTAACCCTTACCCTAACCACCTCTTGCCTTCTACCTTTTGCCTTTGCGTAACCCTAACCGCCGTTTGCCTTTTGCCTTTTGCCTTTGCGTAACCCTAACCCTAACCCTAACCGCCTTTTGCCTTTTGGCGTTGGCTTTTGGCGTTTGCCTGTTCCTTTGTCTAACCCAAACCCTAAAACTAATGCTAACCCTAACCGCCTTTTCCCTTCTGCCTTTTGCCTTTGCGCAACCCTAAACCTAACCGCCTCTTGCCTTTTGCCTTTTGCCTTTGAGTAACCCTAACCCTAACCCTAACCCTAACCCTAACCCTAACCCTAACCGCCATTTGCCTTTTGTTTTTCCGTAACCCTAACCCTAACTCTAACTGCCTTTTCCTTTGCGTAACCCTAACCCTAACCCCAATCCTAACCCTAACCCTAACTGCCTTTTCCTCTGCGTAACCCTAACCCTAACCCTAACCGCCTTTTGCCTTTTGGCATTTGCCTTTTGGCGTTTGCCTGTTCCTTTGTCTAACCCAAACCCTAAATCTAATGCTAACCCTAACCGCCTTTTCCCTATTGCCTTGTGCCTTTGCGTAACCCTAACCCTAACCCCAACCGCCTCTTGCCTCTGTGTAACCCTAACCCTAACCGCCTCTTGCCTCGTGCCTTTTGCCTTTGCGTAACCCTAACCCTAACCCTAACCCTAACCCTAACCCTAACCCTAACCCTAACCCTAACCGCCTTTTGCCTCGTGCCTTTTGCCTTTGCGTAACCCTAACACTAACCCTAACCCTAACCCTAACCGCCTTTTGCCTTTTGCCTTTTGCCTTTTGCCCTTTGCGTAACCCTAACCCTAACCCTAACTGCCTGTTGCCTTTTCCCTTTTCCCTTTTCCCTTTGCCTTGGCCTAACCCTAACCCCCTTTTGCCCTTTCCCCTTTGCCCTTTCCCTTTTGCCTTTGCGTAACCCTAACCCTAACCCTAACCGCCTTTTGCCTTTTGCCTTTTGCCTTTGCGTAACCCTAACCCTAACCGCCATTTGCCTTTTGTTTTTCCGTAACCCTAACCCTAACTCTAACTGCCTTTTCCTTTGCGTAACCCTAACCCTAACCCCAACCCTAACCCTAACCCTAACTGCCTTTTCCTCTGCGTAACCCTAACCCTAACCCTAACTGCCTTTTCCTTTGCGTAACCCTAACCCTAACCCTAACCGCCTTTTGCCTTTTGGCGTTTGCCTTTTGGCGTTTGCCTTTTCCTTTGTCTAACCCAAACCCTAAATCTAATGCTAACCCTAACCGCCTTTTCCCTTCTGCCTTTTGCCTTTGCGTAACCCTAACCCTAACCCTAACCGCCTCTTGCCTCGTGCCTTTTCCCTTTGCATAACCCTAACCCTAACCCTAACCCTAACCCTAACCGCCTTTTGCCTTTTGCCTTTTGCATTTGCCTAACCCAAACCCGAACCCTAACCCGAACCACCTTTTGCCGTTTGCCCTTTGCCCTTTGCGTAACCTACCCCTACCCCTACCCGCCTTTTGCCTTTTTGCCTTGTTGCCTGTTGCCTTTTCCCTTTTCCCTTTTCCCTTTGCCTTTGCCTAACCCTAACCCCCTTTTGCCCTTTCCCTTTTGCCCTTTCCCTTTTGCCTTTGCGTAACCCTAACCCTAACCACCATTTGCCTTTTGTTTTTCCGTAACCCTAACCCTAACTCTAACTGCCTTCTCCTTTGCGTAACACTAACCCTAACCCCAACCCTAACCCTAACACTAACTGCCTTTTCCTCTGCGTATTCCCAACCCTAACCCTAACTGCCTTTTCCTTTGCGTAACCCTAACCCTAACCCTAATCGCCTTTTGCCTTCTGCCTTTTGCCTTTGCGTAACCCTAACCCTAACCGCCATTTGCCTTTTGTTTTTCCGTAACCCTAACCCTAACTCTAACTGCCTTTTCCTTTGCGTAACCCTAACCCTAACCCCAACCCTAACCCTAACCCTAACTGCCTTTTCCTCTGCGTAACCCTAACCCTAACCCTAACTGGCTTTTCCTTTGCGTAACCCTAACCCTAACCCTAACCGCCTTTTGCCTTTTGGCGTTTGCCTTTTGGCGTTTGCCTGTTCCTTTGTCTAACCCAAACCCTAAATCTAATGCTAACCCTAACCGCCTTTTCCCTTCTGCCTTTTGCCTTTGCGCAACCCTAACCCTAACCCTAACCCTAACCGCCTCTTGCCTCGTGCCTTTTCCCTTTGCATAACCCTAACCCTAACCCTAACCCTAACCCTAACCCTAACCCCAACCCTAACCCTAACCGCCTTTTGCCTTTTGCCTTTTGCATTTGCCTAACCCGAACCCGAACCCTAACCCGAACCACCTTTTGCCGTTTGCCCTTTGCCCTTTGCGTAACCTACCCCTACCCGCCTTTTGCCTTTTTGCCTTGTTGCCTGTTGCCTGTTGCCTTTTCCCTTTTCCCTTTTCCCTTTGCCTTTGCCTAACCCTAACCCCCTTTTGCCCTTTCCCTTTTGCCCTTTCCCTTTTGCCTTTGCGTAACTCTAACACTAACCCTAACCCTAACCCTAACCGCCTTTTGCCTTTTGCCTTTTGCCCTTTGCGTAACCCTAACCCTAACCCTAACTGCCTGTTGCCTTTTCCCTTTTCCCTTTGCCTTGGCCTAACCCTAACCCCCTTTTGCCCTTTCCCCTTTGCCCTTTCCCTTTTGCCTTTGCGTAATCCTAACCCTAACCCTAACCGCCTTTTGCCTTCTGCCTTTTGCCTTTGCGTAACCCTAACCCTAACCGCCATTTGCCTTTTGCCTTTGCGTAACCCTAACCCTAACTCTAACTGCCTTTTCCTTTGCGTAACCCTAACCCTAACCCCAACCCTAACCCTAACCCTAACTGCCTTTTCCTCTGCGTAACCCTAACCCTAACCCTAACTGCCTTTTCCTTTGCGTAACCCTAACCCTAACCCTAACCGCCTTTTGCCTTTTGGCGTTTGCCTTTTGGCGTTTGCCTTTTCCTTTGTCTAACCCAAACCCTAAATCTAATGCTAACCCTAACCGCCTTTTCCCTTCTGCCTTTTGCCTTTGCGTAACCCTAACCCTAACCCCAACCGCCTCTTGCCTCGTGCCTTTTGCCTTTGCATAACCCTAACCCTAACCCTAACCCTAACCCTAACCCTAACCGCCTTTTGCCTTTTGCCTTTTGCATTTGCCTAACCCGAACCCGAACCCGAACCACCTTTTGCCATTTGCCGTTTGCCCTTTGGCCTTTGCGTAACCCTACCCCTACCCCTACCCCTACCCGCCTTTTGCCTTTTTGCCTTGTTGCCTGTTGCCTGTTGCCTTTTCCCTTTTCCCTTTTCCTTTGCGTAACCCTAACCCTAACCCCCTTTTGCCCTTTCCCTTTTGCCCTTTCCCTTTTGCCTTTGCGTAACCCTAACCCTAACCCTAACCGCCTCTTGCCTCTGTGTAACCCTAACCGCCTTTTGCCTTCTGCCTTTTGCCTTTGCATAACCCTAACCCTAACCCTAACCCTAACCCTAACCCTAACCGCCTCTTGCCTCGTGCCTTTTGCCTTTTCGTAACCCTAACCCTACCCCTAACCCTAACCCTAACTGCCTTTTGCCTTTTGCCTTTTGCCTTTGCCTAACCCAAACCCGAACCCGAACCACCTTTTGCCGTTTACCCTTTGCCCTTTGCCCTTTGCGTAACCCTACCCCTACCCCTACCCGCCTTTTGCCTTTTTGCCTTGTTGCCTGTTGCCTGTTGCCTTTTCCCTTTTCCCTTTTCCCTTTGCCTTTGCCTAACCCTAACCCCCTTTTGCCCTTTCCCTTTTGCCCTTTCCCTTTTGCCTTTGCGTAACCCTAGCACTAACCCTAACCCTACTCCTAACCGCCTTTTGCCTTTTGCTTTTTGGCCTTGCGTAACCCTAACCCTAACCGCCTTTTGCCTTCTGACTTTTGCCTTTGCGTAACCCTAACCCTAACCGCCTTTGCCTTCTGACTTTTGCCTTTGCGTAACCCAAACCCTAACCCTAACCGCCATTTGCCTTTTGTTTTTCCGTAACCCTAACCCTAACTCTGACTGCCTTTTCCTTTGCGTAACCCTAACCCTAACCCCAGCCCTAACCCTAACCCTAACTGTCTATTCCTCTGCGTAATCCCAACCCTAACCCTAACTGCCTTTTCCTTTGCGTAACCCTAACCCTAACCCTAACCGCCTTTTGCCTTTTGGCGTTTGCCTTTTGGCGTTTGCCTGTTCCTTTGTCTAACCCAAACCCTAAATCTAATGCTAACCCTAACCGCCTTTTCCCTTCTGCCTTTTGCCTTTGCGTAACCCTAACCCTAACCCTAACCCTAACCTTAACCCTAACCCTAACCGCCTTTTGCCTTTTGCCTTTTGCATTTGCCTAACCCGAACCCGAACCCTAACCCGAACCACCTTTTGCCGTTTGCCCTTTGCCCTTTGCGTAACCTACCCCTACCCCTACCCGCCTTTTGCCTTCTTGCCTTGTTGCCTGTTGCCTTTTCCCTTTTCCCTTTTCCCTTTGCCTTTGCCTAACCCTAACCCCCTTTTGCCCTTTCCCTTTTGCCCTTTCCCTTTTGCCTTTGCGTGACTCTAACACTAACCCTAACCCTAACCCTAACCGCCTTTTGCCTTCTGACTTTTGCCTTTGCGTAACCCTATCCCTAACCCTAACCCTAACCCTAACCGCCTTTTGCCTTCTCCCTTTTGCCTTTGCGTAACCCTAACCCTAACCCTAACCGCCATTTGCCTTTTGTTTTTCCGTAACCCTAACCCTAACTCTGACTGCCTTTTCCTTTGCGTAACTCTAACCCTAACCCCAACCCTAACCCTAACCCTAACTGTCTATTCCTCTGCGTAACCCTAACCCTAACCCTAACTGCCTTTTGCCTTTTGTTTTTCCGTAACCCTAACCCTAACTCTGACTGCCTTTTCCTTTGCGTAACTCTAACCCTAACCGCCTTTTGCCTTTGCGTAAGCCTTACCCTAACCGCCTTTGCCCTTACCCTAACCGCCTTTGGCCTAACCCTAACCGCCTTTGGCGTTTTTCCCTTGGCCTTTCCCTAACCCTCCCCCTAACGCTCCCCCTAACCCTCCCTACCTTTAGGAATTAACCCTAACCCTAACCCGAACCATAACTGCATTTGACTTTTGCCTTTGCGTAACCCTAACCATAACCCTAACCGCCTTTTGCATTTGCGTAACCCTAACCGCCTTTTGCCTTCTACCTTTTGCCTTTGCGTAACCCTAACCCTAACTGCCTTTTGCCTTCTGCCTTTTGCCTTTGCGTAACCCTAACCCTTACCCTAACCACCTCTTGCCCTTTCCCTTTTGCCTTTGCGTAACCGTAACCGCCTTTTGCCTTTTGCCTTTTGCCTTTGCGTAACCCTAACCGCCATTTGCCTTTTCTTTTTCCGTAATCCTAACCCTAACCCTAACTGCCTTTTCCTTTGCGTAACCCTAACCCTAACCCCAACCCTAACCCTAACCCTAACTACCTTTTCCTTTGCGTAACCCTAACCCTAACCCTAACCGCCTTTTGCCTTTTGGCGTTTGCCTTTTGGCGTTTGCCTTTTCCTTTGTCTAACCCAAACCCTAAATCTAATGCTAACCCTAACTGCCTTTTCCCTTCTGCCTTTTGCCTTTGCGTAACCCTAACCCTAACCCTAACAGCCTCTTGCCTCTGTGTAACCCTAACCCTAACCGCCTCTTGCCTCGTGCCTTTTGCCTTTGCATAACCCTAACCCTAACCCTAACCCTAACCCTAACCCTAACCCTAACCCTAACCGCCTTTGGCCTAACCCTAACCGCCTTTGGCGTTTATCCCTTGGCCTTTCCCTAACCCTCCCCCTAACGCTCCCCCTAACCCTCCCTACCTTTAGGAATTAACCCTAACCCTAACCCCAACGGCCTCTTGCCTCTGTGTAACCCTAACCCTAACCGCCTCTTGCCTCGTGCCTTTTGCCTTTGCATAACCCTAACCCTAACCCCAACCGCCTCTTGCCTTTGTGTAACCCTAACCCTAACCGCCTCTTGCCTCGTGCCTTTTGCCTTTGAGTAATCCTAACCCTAACCCTAACCCTAACCGCCTTTTGCCTTTTGCCTTTGCCTAAACCGAATCCGAACCCGAACCACCTTTTGCAGTTTGCCCTTTGCCCTTTGCCCTTTGCGTAAGCCTACCCCTACCCCTACCCGCCTTTTGCCTTTTTGCCTTGCTGCCTGTTCCCTTTTCCGTTTCCCTTTTCCCTTTGCCTTTGCCTAACCCTAACCCCCTTTTGCCCTTTCCCTTTTGCCCTTTCCCTTTTGCCTTTGCATAACCCTAACACTAACCTTAACACTAACCCTAACCGCCTTTTGCCTTTTGCCTTTTGCCTTTGCGTAACCATAACCCTAACCGCCATTTGCCTTTTGTTTTTCCGTAACCCTAACCCTAACTCTAACTGCCTTTTCCTTTGCGTAACCCTAACCCTAACCCCAACCCTAACCCTAACCCTAACTGCCTTTTCCTCTGCGTAACCCTGACCCTAACCCTAACTGCCTTTTCCTTTGCGTAACCCTAACCCTAACCCTAACCGCCTTTTGCCTTTTGGCGTTTGCCTTTTGGCCTTTACCTTTTCCTTTGTCTAACCCAAACCCTAAATCTAATGCTAACCCTAACCGCCTTTTCCCTTCTGCCTTTTGCCTTTGTGTAACCCTAACCCTAACCCTAACCGCCTCTTGCCTCGTGCCTTTTCCCTTTGCATAACCCTAACCCTAACCCTAACCCTAACCCTAACCCTAACCGCCTTTTGCCTTTTGCCTTTTGCATTTGCCTAACCCGAACCCGAACCCTAACCCGAACCACCTTTTGCCGTTTGCCCTTTGCCCTTTGCGTAACCTACCCCTACCCCTACCCGCCTTTTGCCTTTTGCCTTGTTGCCTGTTGCCTGTTGCCTTTTCCCTTTTCCCTTTGCCTTTACCTAACCCTAACCCCCTTTTGCCCTTTCCCTTTTGCCCTTTCCCTTTTGCCTTTGCGTAACCCTAACCCTAACCACCATTTGCCTTTTGTTTTTGCGTAACCCTAACCCTAACTCTAACTGCCTTCTCCTTTGCGTAACACTAACCCTAACCCCAACCCTAACCCTAACCCTAACTGCCTTCTGCCTTTGCGTAACCCTAACCCTAACCCTAACCGCCTTTTGCCTTTTGGTGTTTGCCTTTTGGCGTTTGCCTTTTCCTTTGTCTAACCCAAACCCTAAATCTAATGCTAACCCTAACCGCCTTTTCCCTTCTGCCTTTTGCCTTTGCGTAACCCTAACCCTAACCCTAACAGCCTCTTGCCTCTGTGTACCCTAACCCTAACCGCCTCTTGCCTCGTGCCTTTTGCCTTTGCGTAACCCGAACCCGAAACCGAACCGCCTCTTGCCTCTGGGTAACCCTAACCCTAACGCTAACTGCCTGTTGCCTTTTCCCTTTTCCCTTTGCCTTGGCCTAACCCTAACCCCCTTTTGCCCTTTCCACTTTGCCCTTTCCCTATTGCCTTTGCGTAACCCTAACCGTAACCCTAACCGCCTTTGCCTTCTGCCTTTTGCCTTTGCGTAACCCTAACCCTAACCGCCATTTGCCTTTTGTTTTTCCGTAACCCTAACCCTAACTCTAACTGCCTTTTCCTTTGTGTAACCCTAACCCTAACCCCAACCCTAACCCTAACCCTAACTGCCTTTTCCTCTGCGTAACCCTAACCCTAACCCTAACCGCCTTTTGCCTTTTGGCGTTTGCCTTTTGGCGTTTGCCTGTTCCTTTGTCTAACCCAAACCCTAAATCTAATGCTAACCCTAACCGCCTTTTCCCTTCTGCCTTTTGCCTTTGCGTAACCCTAACCCTAACCCTAACAGCCTCTTGCCTCTGTGTACCCTAACCCTAACCGCCTCTTGCCTCGTGCCTTTTGCCTTTGCGTAACCCGAACCCGAAACCGAACCGCCTCTTGCCTCTGGGTAACCCTAACCCTAACCGCCTCTTGCCTCATGCCTTTTGCCTTTGCATAACCCTAACCCTAACCCTAACCCTAACTGCCTTCTCCTCTGCGTAATCCCAACCCTAACCCTAACTGCCTTTTCCTTTGCGTAACCCTAACCCTAACCCTAACCACCTTTTGCCTTTTGGCGTTTGCCTTTTGCCCTTTCCCTTTTGCCTTTGCATAACCCTAACACTAACCCTAACCCTAACCGCATTTTGCCTTTTGCCCTTTGCGTAACCCTAACCCTAATCCTAACTGCCTGTTGCCTTTTCCCTTTTCCCTTTTCCCTTTGCCTTTGCCTAACCCTAACCCCCTTTTGCCCTTTCCCCTTTGCCCTTTCCCTTTTGCCTTTGCGTAACCCTAACCCTAACCGCCTTTTGCCTTCTGCCTTTTGCCTTTGCGTAACCCTAACCCTAATCGCCATTTGCCTTTTGCCTTTGCGTAACCCTAACCCTAACTCTAACTGCCTTCTCCTTTGCGTAACCCTAACCCTAACCCCAACCCTAACCCTAACCCTAACTGCCTTTTCCTCTGCGTAACCCTAACCCTAACCCTAACTGCCTTTTCCTTTGCGTAACCCTAACCCTAACCCTAACCGCCTTTTGCCTTTTGGCGTTTGCCTTTTGGCGTTTGCCTTTTCCTTTGTCTAACCCAAACCCTAAATCTAATGCTAACCCTAACCGCCTTTTCCCTTTTGCCTTTTGCCTTTGCGTAACCCTAACCCTAACAGCCTCTTCCCTCTGTGTAACCCTAACCCTAACCGCCTCTTGCCTCGTGCCTTTTGCCTTTGCATAACCCTAACCCTAACCCTAACCCTAACCCTAACCCTAACCCTAACCCTAACCCTAACCCTAACCGCCTCTTGCCTCGTGCCTTTTGCCTTTGCGTAACCCGAACCCTAACCCTAACCCTAACCCTAACCCTAACCGCCTTTTGCCTTTTGCCTTTTGCCTTTGCCTAACCCGGACCCGAACCCGAACCACCTTTTGCCGTTTGCCCTTTGCCCTTTGCCCTTTGCGTAAGCCTACCCCTACCCCTACCCGCCTTTTGCCTTTTTGCCTTGTTGCCTGTTGCCCTTTCCCTTTTGCCCTTTCCCTTTTGCCTTTGCATAACCCTAACACTAACCCTAACCCTAACCCTAACCGCCTTTTGCCTTTTGCCCTTTGCGTAACCCTAACCCTAACCCTAACCGCCTTTGCCTTCTGCCTTTTGCCTTTTCCCTTTGCCTTGGCCTAACCCTAACCCCCTTTTGCCCTTTCCCCTTTGCCCTTTCCCTTTTGCCTTTGCGTAACCCTAACCCTAACCGCGTTTTGCATTCTGCCTTTTGCCTTTGCCTAACCCTAACCGCCTTTTGCCTTTTGGCGTTTGCCTTTTGGCGTTTGCCTGTTCCTTTGTCTAACCCAAACCCTAAATCTAATGCTAACCCTAACCGCCTTTTCCCTTCTGCCTTTTGCCTTTGCGTAACCCTAACCCTAACCCTAACAGCCTCTTGCCTCTGTGTAACCCTAACCCTAACCGCCTCTTGCCTCATGCCTTTTGCCTTTGCATAACCCTAACCCTAACCCTAACCCTACCCCTAACCCTAACCCTAACCGCCTTTGGCCTTACCCTAACCGCCTTTGGCCTAACCCTAACCGCCTTTGGCGTTTATCCCTTGGCCTTTCCCTAACCCTCCCCCTAACGCTCCCCCTAACCCTCCCTACCTTTAGGAATTAACCCTAACCCTAACCCCAACCGCCTCTTGCCTCTGTGTAACCCTAACCCTAACCGCCTCTTGCCTCGTGCCTTTTGCCTTTGAGTAATCCTAACCCTAACCCTAACCCTAACCGCCTTTTGCCTTTTGGCGTTTGCCTTTTGGCGTTTGCCTGTTCCTTTGTCTAACCCAAACCCTAAATCTAATGCTAACCCTAACCGCCTTTTCCCTTCTGCCTTTTGCCTTTGCGTAACCCTAACCCTAACCCTAACAGCCTCTTGCCTCTGTGTACCCTAACCCTAACCGCCTCTTGCCTCGTGCCTTTTGCCTTTGCGTAACCCGAACCCGAAACCGAACCGCCTCTTGCCTCTGGGTAACCCTAACCCTAACCGCCTCTTGCCTCATGCCTTTTGCCTTTGCATAACCCTAACCCTAACCCTAACCCTAACTGCCTTCTCCTCTGCGTAATCCCAACCCTAACCCTAACTGCCTTTTCCTTTGCGTAACCCTAACCCTAACCCTAACCACCTTTTGCCTTTTGGCGTTTGCCTTTTGCCCTTTCCCTTTTGCCTTTGCATAACCCTAACACTAACCCTAACCCTAACCGCCTTTTGCCTTTTGCCCTTTGCGTAACCCTAACCCTAATCCTAACTGCCTGTTGCCTTTTCCCTTTTCCCTTTTCCCTTTGCCTTTGCCTAACCCTAACCCCCTTTTGCCCTTTCCCCTTTGCCCTTTCCCTTTTGCCTTTGCGTAACCCTAACCCTAACCGCCTTTTGCCTTCTGCCTTTTGCCTTTGCGTAACCCTAACCCTAACCGCCATTTGCCTTTTGCCTTTGCGTAACCATAACCCTAACTCTAACTGCCTTTTCCTTTGCGTAACCCTAACCCTAACCCCAACCCTAACCCTAACCCTAACTGCCTTTTCCTCTGCGTAACCCTAACCCTAACCCTAACTGCCTTTTCCTTTGCGTAACCCTAACCCTAACCCTAACCGCCTTTTGCCTTTTGGCGTTTGCCTTTTGGCGTTTGCCTTTTCCTTTGTCTAACCCAAAATCTAATGCTAACCCTAACCGCCTTTTCCCTTTTGCCTTTTGCCTTTGCGTAACCCTAACCCTAACAGCCTCTTCCCTCTGTGTAACCCTAACCCTAACCGCCTCTTGCCTCGTGCCTTTTGCCTTTGCATAACCCTAACCCTAACCCTAACCCTAACCCTAACCCTAACCCTAACCCTAACCCTAACCGCCTCTTGCCTCGTGCCTTTTGCCTTTGCGTAACCCGAACCCTAACCCTAACCCTAACCCTAACCCTAACCGCCTTTTGCCTTTTGCCTTTTGCCTTTGCCTAACCCGGACCCGAACCCGAACCACCTTTTGCCGTTTGCCCTTTGCCCTTTGCCCTTTGCGTAAGCCTACCCCTACCCCTACCCGCCTTTTGCCTTTTTGCCTTGTTGCCTGTTGCCCTTTCCCTTTTGCCCTTTCCCTTTTGCCTTTGCATAACCCTAACACTAACCCTAACCCTAACCCTAACCGCCTTTTGCCTTTTGCCCTTTGCGTAACCCTAACCCTAACCCTAACCGCCTTTGCCTTCTGCCTTTTGCCTTTTCCCTTTGCCTTGGCCTAACCCTAACCCCCTTTTGCCCTTTCCCCTTTGCCCTTTCCCTTTTGCCTTTGCGTAACCCTAACCCTAACCGCGTTTTGCCTTCTGCCTTTTGCCTTTGCCTAACCCTAACCGCCTTTTGCCTTTTGGCGTTTGCCTTTTGGCGTTTGCCTGTTCCTTTGTCTAACCCAAACCCTAAATCTAATGCTAACCCTAACCGCCTTTTCCCTTCTGCCTTTTGCCTTTGCGTAACACTAACCCTAACCCTAACCGCCTCTTGCCTCGTGCCTTATCCCTTTGCATAACCCTAACCCTAACCCTAACCCTAACCCTAACCCTAACCCTAACCCTAACCCTAACCGCCATTTGCCTTTTGTTTTTCCGTAACCCTAACCCTAACTCTAACTGCCTTTTCCTTTGCGTAACCCTAACCCTAACCCCAGCCCTAACCCTAACCGTAACTGCCTTTTCCTCTGCGTAATCCCAACCCTAACCCTAACTGCCTTTTCCTTTGCGTAACCCTAACCCTAACCCTAACTGCCTTTTGCCTTTTGGCGTTTGCCTTTTGGCGTTTGCCTTTTCCTTTGTCTAACCCAAACCCTAAATCTAATGCTAACCCTAACCGCCTTTTCCCTTCTGCCTTTTCCCTTTGCCTTACCCTAACCCTAACCCTAACCACCTCTTGCCTCGTGCCTTTTGCCTTTGCGTAACCCTAACCCTAACCCTAACCCTAACCCTAACCCTAACCCTAACCGCCTCTTGCCTCGTGCCTTTTGCCTTTGCGTAACCCTAACCCTAACCCTAACCCTAACCCTAACCCTAACCCTAACCCTAACACTAACTGCCTTTTCCTTTGCGTAACCCTAACCCTAACCCTAACTGCCTTTTGCCTTTTGGCGTTTGCCTTTTGGCATTTGCCTTTTCCTTTGTCTAACCCAAACCCTAAATCTAATGCTAACCCTAACCGCCTTTTCCCTTCTGCCTTTTGCCTTTGCGTTACCCTAACCCTAACCCTAACCACCTCTTGCCTCGTGCCTTTTGCCTTTGCGTAACCCTAACCCTAACCCTAACCCTAACCCTAACCCTAACCGCCTCTTGCCTCGTGCCTTTTGCCTTTGCGTAACCCTAACCCTAACCCTAACCCTAAGCCTAACCCCAACCCTAACCCTAACACTAACTGCCTTTTCCTTTGCGTAACCCTAACCCTAACCCTAACCGCCTTTTGCCTTTTGGCGTTTGCCTTTTGGCGTTAGCCTTTTCCTTTGTCTAACCCAAACCCTAAATCTAATGCTAACCCTAACCGCCTTTTCCCTTCTGCCTTTTGCCTTTGCGTTACCCTAACCCTAACCCTAACCACCTCTTGCCTCGTGCCTTTTGCCTTTGCGTAACCCTAACCCTAACCCTAACCCTAACCCTAACCCTAACCGCCTCTTGCCTCGTGCCTTTTGCCTTTGCGCAACCCTAACCCTAACCCTAACCCTAACCCTAACCCTAACCCCAACCCTAACCCTAACACTAACTGCCTTTTCCTTTGCCTAACCCTAACCCTAACCCTAACCACCTTTTGCCTTTTGGCTTTTGCCTTTTGGCGTTTGCCTTTTCCTTTGTCTAACCCAAACCCTAAATCTAATGCTAACCCTAACCGCCTTTTCCCTTTTGCCTTTTGCCTTTGCGTAACCCTAACCCTAACCCTAACCACCTCTTGCCTCGTGCCTTTTGCCTTTGCGTAACCCTAACCCTAACCCTAACCCTAACCCTAACCCTAACCGCCTCTTGCCTTGTGCCTTTTGCCTTTGCGTAACCCTAACCCTAATCCTAACCCTAACCCTAACCGCCTTTTGCCTTTTGCCTTTTGCCTTTTGCCTTTGCCTAACCCAAACCCGAACCCGAACCACCTTTTGCAGTTTGCCCTTTGCCCTTTGCCCTTTGTGTAACCCTACCCCTACCCCTACCCGCCTTTTGCCTTTTTGCCTTGTTGCCTGTTGCCTGTTGCCTTTTCCCTTTTCCCTTTGCCTTTGCCTAACCATAACCCCCTTTTGCCCTTTCCCTTTTGCCCTTTCCCTTTTGCCTTTGCGTAACCCTAACCCTAACCCCAACCCTAACCCTAACCCTAACTGTCTATTCCTCTGCGTAACCCTAACCCTAACCCTAACTGCCTTTTCCTTTGCGTAACCCTAACCCTAACCGCCTTTCGCCTTTGCGTAAGCCTTACCCTAACTGCCTTTGCCCTTACCCTAACCGCCTTTGGCCTAACCCTAACCGCCTCTTGTCTCGTGCCTTTTGCCTTTGAGTAACGCTAACCCTAACCCTAACCCTAACCCTAACCGCCATTTGTCTTTTGTTTTTGCGTAACCCTAACCCTAACTCTAACTGCCTTCTCCTTTGCGTAACCCTAACCCTAACCCCAACCCTAACCCTAACACTAACTGCCTTTTCCTTTGCGTAACCCTAACCCTAACCACAACCCTAACCCTAACCCTAACTGCCTTTTCCTTTGCGTAACCCTAACCCTAACCCTAACCGCCTTTTGCCTTTTGGCGTTTGCCTTTTGGCGTTTGCCTGTTCCTTTGTCTAACCCAAACCCTAAATCTAATGCTAACCCTAACCGCCTTTTCCCTTTTGCCTTTTGCCTTTGCGTAACCCTAACCCTAACCCTAACCGCCTCTTGCCTCTGTGTAACCCTAACCCTAACCGCCTCTTGCCTCGTGCCTTTTGCCTTTGCATAACCCTAACCCTAACCCTAACCCTAACCCTAACCCTAACCCTAACCCTAACCGCCTTTTGCCTTTTGCCTTTTGCCTTTGCCTAACCCGAACCCGAACCCGAACCACCTTTTGCCGTTTGCCCTTTCCCTTTTGCCTTTGCGTAACCCTACCCCTACCCCTACCCGCCTTTTGCCTTTTTGCCTTGTTGCCTGTTGCCCTTTCCCTTTTGCCCTTTCCCTTTTGCCTTTGCATAACCCTAACACTAACCCTAACCCTAACCCTAACCCCCTTTTGCCCTTTCCCCTTTGCCCTTTCCCTTTTGCCTTTGCGTAACCCTAACCCTAACCGCCTTTTGCCTTCTGCCTTTTGCCTTTGCGTAACCCTAACCCTGACCGCCATTTGCCTTTTGTTTTTCCGTAACCCTAACCCTAACTCTAACTGCCTTTTCCTTTGCGTAACCCTAACCCTAACCCCAGCCCTAACCCTAACCCTAACTGCCTTTTCCTCTGCGTAACCCTAACCCTAACCCTAACTGCCTTTTCCTTTGCGTAACCCTAACCCTAACCCTAACCGCCTTTTGCCTTTTGGCGTTTGCCTTTTGGCGTTTGCCTGTTCCTTTGTCTAACCCAAACCCTAAATCTAATGCTAACCCTAACCGCCTTTTCCCTTCTGCCTTTTGCCTTTGCGTAACACTAACCCTAACCCTAACCGCCTTTTGCCTTTTGCCTTTTGCCTTTGCGTAACCCTATACCTAACCGCCATTTGCCTTTTGTTTTTGCATAACCCTAACCCTAACCCTAACTGCCTTTTCCTTTGCGTAACCCTAACCCTAACGCTAACCGCCTTTTGCCTTTTGGCGTTTGCCTTTTGGCGTTTGCCTTTTCCTTTGTCTAACCCAAACCCTAAATCTAATGCTAACCCTAACCGCCTTTTCCCTTTTGCCTTTTGCCTTTGCGTAAGCCTAACCCTAACCCTAACCACCTCTTGCCTCTGTGTAACCCTAACCCTAACCGCCTCTTGCCTCGTGCCTTTTGCCTTTGCGTAACCCTAACCCTAACCCTAACCCTAACCCTAACCCTAACCGCCTCTTGCCTCGTGCCTTTTGCCTTTGCGTAACCCTAACCCTAACCCTAACCCTAACCCTAACCCCAACCCTAACCCTAACACTAACTGCCTTTTCCTTTGCGTAACCCTAACCCTAACCCTAACCGCCTTTTGCCTTTTGGCGTTTGCCTTTTGGCGTTTGCCTTTTCCTTTGTCTAACCCAAACCCTAAATCTAATGCTAACCCTAACTGCCTTTTCCCTTTTGCCTTTTGCCTTTGCGTAACCCTAACCCTAACCCTAAGCCAAACCCTAACCGCCTTTTGCCTTTTGCCTTTTGCCTTTGCCTAACCCGGACCCGAACCCGAACCCGAACCACCTTTTGCCGTTTGCCCTTTGCCCTTTGGCCTTTGCGTAACCCTACCCCTACCCCTACCCGCCTTTTGTCTTTTTGCCTTTTTGCCTGTTGCCTTTTCCCTTTTCCCTTTGCCTTTGCCTAACCATAACCCCCTTTTGCCCTTTCCCTTTTGCCCTTTCCCTTTTGCCTTTGCGTATCCCTAACCCTAACCCTAACCCTAACCCTAACCCTAACCCTAACCCTAACCCTAACCGCCTCGTGCCTTTTGCCTTTGCGTAACCCGAACCCTAACCCTAACTCTAACCCTAATCCTAACCGCCTTTTGCCTTTTGCCTTTTGCCTTTGCCTAACCCGGACCCGAACCCGAACCACCTTTTGCCGTTTGCCCTTTGCCCTTTGCCCTTTGCGTAACCCTACCCCTACCCCTACCCGCCTTTTGCCTTTTTGCCTTGTTGCCTGTTGCCCTTTCCCTTTTGCCCTTTCCCTTTTGCCTTTGCATAACCCTAACACTAACCCTAACCCTAACCCTAACCGCCTTTTGCCTTTTGCCCTTTGCCCTTTCCCTTTTGCCTTTGCGTAACCCTAACCCTAACCGCCTTTTGCCTTTTGGCGTTTGCCTGTTCCTTTGTCTAACCCAAACCCTAAATCTAATGCTAACCCTAACCGCCTTTTCCCTTCTGCCTTTTGCCTTTGCGTAACCCTAACCCTAACCCTAACCGCCTTTTGCCTCGTGCCTTATCCCTTTGCATAACCCTAACCCTAACCCTAACCCTAACCCTAACCGCCATTTGCCTTTTGTTTTTCCGTAACCCTAACCCTAACTCTAACTGCCTGTTCCTTTGCGTAACCCTAACCCTAACCCCAGCCCTAACCCTAACCATAACTGCCTTTTCCTCTGCGTAATCCCAACCCTAACCCTAACTGGCTTTTCCTTTGCGTAACCCTAACCCTAACCCTAACTGCCTTTTGCCTTTTGGCGTTTGCCTTTTGGCGTTTGCCTTTTCCTTTGTCTAACCCAAACCCTAAATCTAATGCTAACCCTAACTGCCTTTTCCCTTCTGCCTTTTGCCTTTGCGTTACCCTAACCCTAACCCTAACCACCTCTTGCCTCGTGCCTTTTGCCTTTGCGTAACCCTAACCCTAACCCTAACCCTAACCCTAACCCTAACCCCAACCCTAACCCTAACACTAACTGCCTTTTCCTTTGCGTAACCCTAACCCTAACCCTAACCGCCTTTTGCCTTTTGGCTTTTGCCTTTTGGCGTTTGCCTTTTCCTTTGTCTAACCCAAACCCTAAATCTAATGCTAACCCTAACCGCCTTTTCCCTTCTGCCTTTTGCCTTTGCGTTACCCTAACCCTAACCCTAACCACCTCTTGCCTCGTGCCTTTTGCCTTTGCGTAACCCTAACCCTAACCCTAACCCTAACCCTAACCCTAACCGCCTCTTGCCTCGTGCCTTTTGCCTTTGCGTAACCCTAACCCTAACCCTAACCCTAACCCTAACCCTAACCCCAACCCTAACCCTAACACTAACTGCCTTTTCCTTTGCGTAACCCTAACCCTAACCCTAACCGCCTTTTGCCTTTTGGCTTTTGCCTTTTGGCGTTTGCCTTTTCCTTTGTCTAACCCAAAACCTAAATCTAATGCTAACCCTAACCGCCTTTTCCCTTATGCCTTTTGCCTTTGCGTAACCCTAACCCTAACCCTAACCACCTCTTGCCTCGTGCCTTTTGCCTTTGCGTAACCCTAACCCTAACCCTAACCCTAACCCTAACCGCCTCTTGCCTCGTGCCTTTTGTCTTTGCGTAACCCTAACCCTAACCCTAACCCTAACCCTAACCCTAACCCCAACCCTAACCCTAAAACTAACTGCCTTTTCCTTTGCGTAACCCTAACCCTAACCCTAACCGCCTTTTGCCTTTTGGCTTTTGCCTTTTGGCGTTTGCCTTTTCCTTTGTCTAACCCAAACCCTAAATCTAATGCTAACCCTAACCGCCTTTTCCCTTATGCCTTTTGCCTTTGCGTAACCCTACCCTAACCCTAACCACCTCTTGCCTCGTGCCTTTTGCCTTTGCGTAACCCTAACCCTAACCCTAACCCTAACCCTAACCCTAACCGCCTCTTGCCTCGTGCCTTTTGCCTTTGCGTAACCCTAACCCTAATCCTAACCCTAACCCTAACCGCCTTTTGCCTTTTGCCTTTTGCCTTTTGCCTTTGCCTAACCCAAACCCGAACCCGAACCACCTTTTGCCGTTTGCCCTTTGCCCTTTGCCCTTTGCGTAACCCTACCCCTACCCCTACCCGCCTTTTGCCTTTTTGCCTTGTTGCCTGTTGCCTGTTGCCTTTTCCCTTTTCCCTTTGCCTTTGCCTAACCATAACCCCCTTTTGCCCTTTCCCTTTTGCCCTTTCCCTTTTGCCTTTGCGTAACCCTAACCCTAACCCCAACCCTAACCCTAACCCTAACTGTCTATTCCTCTGCGTAACCCTAACCCTAACCCTAACTGCCTTTTCCTTTGCGTAACCCTAACCCTAACCGCCTTTTGCCTTTGCGTAAGCCTTACCCTAACTGCCTTTGCCCTTACCCTAACCGCCTTTGGCCTAACCCTAACCGCCTCTTGTCTCGTGCCTTTTGCCTTTGAGTAACGCTAACCCTAACCCTAACCCTAACCCTAACCGCCATTTGTCTTTTGTTTTTCCGTAACCCTAACCATAGCTCTAACTGCCTTCTCCTTTGCGTAACCCTAACCCTAACCCCAACCCTAACCCTAACACTAACTGCCTTTTCCTTTGCGTAACCCTAACCCTAACCACAACCCTAACCCTAACCCTAACTGCCTTTTCCTTTGCGTAACCCTAACCCTAACCTTAACCGCATTTTGCCTTTTGGCGTTTGCCTTTTGGCGTTTGCCTGTTCCTTTGTCTAACCCAAACCCTAAATCTAATGCTAACCCTAACCGCCTTTTCCCTTTTGCCTTTTGCCTTTGCGTAACCCTAACCCTAACCCTAACCGCCTCTTGCCTCTGTGTAACCCTAACCCTAACCGCCTCTTGCCTCGTGCCTTTTGCCTTTGCATAACCCTAACCCTAACCCTAAGCCAAACCCTAACCCTAACCCTAACCGCCTTTTGCCTTTTGCCTTTTGCCTTTGCCTAACCCGAACCCGAACCCGAACCACCTTTTGCCGTTTGCTCTTTCCCTTTTGCCTTTGCGTAACCCTACCCCTACCCCTACCCGCCTTTTGCCTTTTTGCCTTGTTGCCTGTTGCCTGTTGCCTTATCCCTTTTCCCTTTTCCCTTTGCCTTTGCCTAACCATAACCCCCTTTTGCCCTTTCCCTTTTGCCTTTGCATAACCCTAACCCTAACCCTAACCCTAACCGCCTTTTGCCTTTTGCCTTTTGCCCTTTGCGTAACCCTAACCCTAACCCTAACTGCCTGTTGCCTTTTCCCTTTTCCCTTTTCCCTTTGCCTTGGCCTAACCCTAACCCCCTTTTGCCCTTTCCCCTTTGCCCTTTCCCTTTTGCCTTTGCGTAACCCTAACCCTAACCCTAACCGCCTTTTGCCTTCTGCCTTTTGCCTTTGCGTAACCCTAACCCTAACCGCCATTTGCCTTTTGTTTTTGCGTAACCCTAACCCTAACTCTAACTGCCTTTTCCTTTGCGTAACCCTAACCCTAACCCCAGCCCTAACCCTAACCCTAACTGCCTTTTCCTCTGCGTAACCCTAACCCTAACCCTAACTGCCTTTTCCTTTGCGTAACCCTAACCCTAACCCTAACCGCCTTTTGCCTTTTGGCGTTTGCCTTTTGGCGTTTGCCTGTTCCTTTGTCTAACCCAAACCCTAAATCTAATGCTAACCCTAACCGCCTTTTCCCTTCTGCCTTTTGCCTTTGCGTAACACTAACCCTAACCCTAACCGCCTTTTGCCTTTTGCCTTTTGCCTTTGCGTAACCCTAACCCTAACCGCCATTTGCCTTTTGTTTTTGCATAACCCTAACCCTAACCCTAACCGCCTTTTGCCTTTTTGGCGTTTGCCTTTTGGCGTTTGCCTTTTCCTTTGTCTAACCCAAACCCTAAATCTAATGCTAACCCTAACCGTCTTTTCCCTTTTGCCTTTTGCCTTTGCGTAACCCTAACCCTAACCCTAACCACCTCTTGCCTCTGTGTAACCCTAACCCTAACCGCCTCTTCCCTCGTGCCTTTTGCCTTTGCGTAACCCTAACCCTAACCCTAACTGCCTCTTGCCTCGTGCCTTTTGCCTTTGCGTAACCCTAACCCTAACCCTAACCCTAACCCTAACCCCAACCCTAACCCTAACCCTAACTGCCTTTTCCTTTGCGTAACCCTAACCCTAACCCTAACTGCCTTTTGCCTTTTGGCGTTTGCCTTTTGGCGTTTGCCTTTTCCTTTGTCTAACCCAAACCCTAAATCTAATGCTAACCCTAACCGCCTTTTCCCTTTTGCCGTTTGCCTTTGCGTAAGCCTAACCCTAACCCTAACCACCTCTTGCCTCTGTGTAACCCTAACCCTAACCGCCTCTTGCCTCGTGCCTTTTCCCTTTGCGTAACCCTAACCCTAACCCTAAGCCAAACCCTAACCCTAACCCTAACCGCCTCTTGCCTCGTGCCTTTTGCCTTTGCGTAACCCTACCCTAACCCTAACCCTAACCCTAACCGCCTTTTGCCTTTTGCCTTTTGCCTTTGCCTAACCCAAACCCGAACCCGAACCACCTTTTGCCGTTTGCCGTTTGCCCTTTGCCCTTTGCGTAACCCTACCCCTACCCCTACCCGCCTTTTGTCTTTTTGCCTTTTTGCCTGTTGCCTTTTCCCTTTTCCCTTTGCCTTTGCCTAACCATAAGCCCTTTTGCCCTTTCCCTTTTGCCCTTTCCCTTTTGCCTTTGCGTAACCCTAACACTAACCCTAACCCTAACCGCCTTTTGCCTTTTGCCTTTTGCCTTTGCGTAACCCTATACCTAACCGCCATTTGCCTTTTGTTTTTCCGTAACCCTAACTCTAACTGCCTTCTCCTTTGCGTAACCCTAACCCTAACCCCAGCCCTAACCCTAACCCTAACTGCCTTTTCCTCTGCGTAATCCCAACCCTAACCCTAACTGCCTGTTCCTTTGCGTAACCCTAACCCTAACCCTAACCGCCTTTTGCCTTTTGGCTTTTGCCTTTTGGCGTTTGCCTTTTCCTTTGTCTAACCCAAACCCTAAATCTAATGCTAACCCTAACCGCCTTTTCCCTTCTGCCTTTTGCCTTTGCGTAACCCTAACCCTAACCCTAACCGCCTCTTGCCTCTGTGTAACCCTAACCCTAACCGCCTCTTGCCTCGTGCCTTTTGCCTTTGCGTAACCCGAACCCGAACCCGAACCACCTTTTGCCGTTTGCCCTTTGCCCTTTGGCCTTTGCGTAAGCCTACCCCTACCCCTACCCCTACCCCTACCCGCCTTTTGCCTTTTTGCCTTGTTGCCTGTTGCCTGTTGCCTTTTCCCTTTTCCCTTTTCCCTTTGCCTTTGCCTAACCCTAACCCCCTTTTGCCCTTTCCCCTTTTGCCCTTTCCCTTTTGCCTTTGCGTAACCCTAACCCTAACCCTAACCCTAACCGCCATTTGCCTTTTGTTTTTGCGTAACCCTAACCCTAACTCTAACTGCCTTTTCCTTTGCGTAACCCTACCCTAACCCCAACCCTAACCCTAACACTAACTGCCTTTTCCTCTGCGTAACCCTAACCCTAACCCTAACTGCCTTTTCCTTTGCATAACCCTAACCCTAACCCTAACCGCCTTTTGCCTTTTGGCTTTTGCCTTTTGGCGTTTGCCTTTTCCTTTGTCTAACCCAAACCCTAAATCTAATGCTAACCCTAATCGCCTTTTCCCTTTTGCCTTTTGCCTTTGCGTAACCCTAACCCTAACCCTAACCCTAACCCTAACCCTAACCCTAACCGCCTTTTGCCTTTTGCCTTTTGCCCTTTGCGTAACCCTAACCCTAACCCTAACTGCCTGTTGCCTTTTCCCTTCTCCCTTTTCCCTTTGCCTTTGCCTAACCCTAACCCCCTTTTGCCCTTTCCCCTTTGCCCTTTCCCTTTTGCCTTTGCGTAACCCTAACCCTAACCCTAACCGCCTTTTGCCTTCTGACTTTTGCCTTTGCGTAACCCTAACCCTAACCGCCATTTGCCTTTTGTTTTTCCGTAACCCTAACCCTAACTCTAACTGCCTTTTCCTCTGCGTAACCCTAACCCTAACCGCCTTTTGCCTTTTCCTTTGCGTAACCCTAACCCTAACCCTAACCGCCTTTTGCCTTTTTCGCGTTTGCCTTTTGGCGTTTGCCTTTTCCTTTGTCTAACCCAAACCCTAAATCTAATGCTAACCCTAACCGCCTTTTCCCTTTTGCCTTTTGCCTTTGCGTAAGCCTAACCCTAACCCTAACCACCTCTTGCCTCTGTGTAACCCTAACCCTAACCGCCTCTTCCCTCGTGCCTTTTGCCTTTGCGTAACCCTACCCTAACCCTAACCCTAACTGCCTCTTGCCTCGTGCCTTTTGCCTTTGCGTAACCCTAACCCTAACCCTAACCCTAACCCTAACCCCAACCCTAACCCTAACACTAACTGCCTTTTCCTTTGCGTAACCCTAACCCTAACCCTAACTGCCTTTTGCCTTTTGGCGTTTGCCTTTTGGCGTTTGCCTTTTCCTTTGTCTAACCCAAACCCTAAATCTAATGCTAACCCTAACCGCCTTTTCCCTTTTGCCTTTTGCCTTTGCGTAAGCCTAACCCTAACCCTAACCACCTCTTGCCTCTGTGTAACCCTAACCCTAACCGCCTCTTGCCTCGTGCCTTTTGCCTTTGCGTAACCCTAACCCTAACCCTAAGCCAAACCCTAACCCTAACCCTAACCGCCTCTTGCCTCGTGCCTTTTGCCTTTGCGTAACCCTACCCTAACCCTAACCCTAACCCTAACCGCCTTTTGCCTTTTGCCTTTTGCCTTTGCCTAACCCAAACCCGAACCCGAACCACCTTTTGCCGTTTGCCGTTTGCCCTTTGCCCTTTGCGTAACCCTACCCCTACCCCTACCCGCCTTTTGTCTTTTTGCCTTTTTGCCTGTTGCCTTTTCCCTTTTCCCTTTGCCTTTGCCTAACCATAAGCCCTTTTGCCCTTTCCCTTTTGCCCTTTCCCTTTTGCCTTTGCGTAACCCTAACACTAACCCTAACCCTAACCGCCTTTTGCCTTTTGCCTTTTGCCTTTGCGTAACCCTATACCTAACCGCCATTTGCCTTTTGTTTTTCCGTAACCCTAACTCTAACTGCCTTCTCCTTTGCGTAACCCTAACCCTAACCCCAGCCCTAACCCTAACCCTAACTGCCTTTTCCTCTGCGTAATCCCAACCCTAACCCTAACTGCCTGTTCCTTTGCGTAACCCTAACCCTAACCCTAACCGCCTTTTGCCTTTTGGCTTTTGCCTTTTGGCGTTTGCCTTTTCCTTTGTCTAACCCAAACCCTAAATCTAATGCTAACCCTAACCGCCTTTTCCCTTCTGCCTTTTGCCTTTGCGTAACCCTAACCCTAACCCTAACCGCCTCTTGCCTCTGTGTAACCCTAACCCTAACCGCCTCTTGCCTCGTGCCTTTTGCCTTTGCGTAACTCGAACCCGAACCCGAACCACCTTTTGCCGTTTGCCCTTTGCCCTTTGGCCTTTGCGTAAGCCTACCCCTACCCCTACCCCTACCCCTACCCGCCTTTTGCCTTTTTGCCTTGTTGCCTGTTGCCTGTTGCCTTTTCCCTTTTCCCTTTTCCCTTTGCCTTTGCCTAACCCTAACCCCCTTTTGCCCTTTCCCCTTTTGCCCTTTCCCTTTTGCCTTTGCGTAACCCTAACCCTAACCCTAACCCTAACCGCCATTTGCCTTTTGTTTTTGCGTAACCCTAACCCTAACTCTAACTGCCTTTTCCTTTGCGTAACCCTACCCTAACCCCAACCCTAACCCTAACACTAACTGCCTTTTCCTCTGCGTAACCCTAACCCTAACCCTAACTGCCTTTTCCTTTGCATAACCCTAACCCTAACCCTAACCGCCTTTTGCCTTTTGGCTTTTGCCTTTTGGCGTTTGCCTTTTCCTTTGTCTAACCCAAACCCTAAATCTAATGCTAACCCTAACCGCCTTTTCCCTTTTGCCTTTTGCCTTTGCGTAACCCTAACCCTAACCCTAACCCTAACCCTAACCCTAACCCTAACCGCCTTTTGCCTTTTGCCTTTTGCCCTTTGCGTAACCCTAACCCTAACCCTAACTGCCTGTTGCCTTTTCCCTTCTCCCTTTTCCATTTGCCTTTGCCTAACCCTAACCCTAACCCTAACCGCCTTTTGCCTTCTGCCTTTTGCTTTTGCGTAACCCTATACCTAACCGCCATTTGCCTTTTGTTTTTCCGTAACCCTAACTCTAACTGCCTTCTCCTTTGCATAACCCTAACCATAACCCCAGCCCTAACCCTAACCCTAACTGCCTTTTCCTTTGCATAACCCTAACCCTAACCCTAACCGCCTTTTGCCTTTTGGCGTTTGCCTTTTGGCGTTTGCCTGTTCCTTTGTCTATCCCAAACCCTAAATCTAATGCTAACCCTAACCGCCTTTTCCCTTTTGCCTTTTGCCTTTGCGTAACCCTAACCCTAAACCTAACCGCCTCTTGCCTGTGTATAACCCTAACCCTAACCGCCTCTTGCCTCGTGCCTTTTGCCTTTGCATAACCCTAACCCTAACCCTAACCCTAACCCTAACCCTAACCCTAACTGCCTTTTGCCTTTTGCCTTTTGCCCTTTGCGTAACCCTAACCCTAACCCTAACTGCCTGTTGCCTTTTCCCTTCTCCCTTTTCCCTTTGCCTTGGCCTAACCCTAACCCCCTTTTGCCCTTTCCCCTTTGCCCTTTCCCTTTTGCCTTTGCGTAACCCTAACCCTAACCCTAACCGCCTTTTGCCTTCTGCCTTTTGCCTTTGCGTAACCCTAACCCTAACCGCCATTTGCCTTTTGTTTTTCTGTAACCCTAACCCTAACTCTAACTGCCTTCTCCTTTGCGTAACCCTAACCCTAACCCCAGCCCTAACCCTAACCCTAACTGCCTTTTCCTCTGCGTAATCCCAACCCTAACCCTAACTGCCTGTTCCTTTGCGTAACCCTAACCCTAACCCTAACCGCCTTTTGCCTTTTGGCGTTTGCCTTTTCCTTTGTCTAACCCAAACCCTAAATCTAATGCTAACCCTAACCGCCTTTTCCCTTCTGCCTTTTGCCTTTGCGTAACCCTAACCCTAACCCTAACAGCCTCTTGCCTCTGTGTAACCCTAACCCTAACCGCCTCTTGCCTCGTGCCTTTTGCCTTTGCGTAACCCGAACCCGAACCCGAACCACCTTTTGCCGTTTGCCCTTTGCCCTTTGGCCTTTGCGTAAGCCTACCCCTACCCCTACCCCTACCCCTACCCGCCTTTTGCCTTTTTGCCTTGTTGCCTGTTGCCTGTTGCCTTTTCCCTTTTCCCTTTTCCCTTTGCCTTTGCCTAACCCTAACCCCCTTTTGCCCTTTCCCCTTTTGCCCTTTCCCTTTTGCCTTTGCGTAACCCTAGCACTAACCCTAACCCTACCCCTAACCGCCTTTTGCCTTTTGCTTTTTGGCCTTGCCTAACCCTAACCCTAACCGCCTTTTGCCCTTTCCCTTTTGCCTTTGCGTAACCCTAGCACTAACCCTAACCCTACCCCTAACCGCCTTTTGCCTTTTGCTTTTTGGCCTTGCGTAACCCTAACCCTAACCGCCTTTTGCCTTCTGCCTTTTGCCTTTGCGTAACCCTAACCCTAACCCTAACCGTCTTTTGCCTTCTGCCTTTTGCCTTTGCGTAACCCTAACCCTAACCCTAACCGCCTTTTGCCTTTTGTTTTTCCGTAACCCTAACCCTAACTCTGACTGCCTTTTCCTTTGCGTAACCCTAACCCTAACCCCAACCCTAACCCTAACCCTAACTGTCTATTCCACTGCGTAACCCTAACCCTAACGCTAACTGCCTTTTCCTTTGCGTAACCCTAACCCTAACCGCCTTTTGCCTTTGCGTAAACCTTACCCTAACCGCCCTTGCCCTTACCCTAACCGCCTTTGGCCTAACCCTAACCGCCTCTTGCCTCGTGCCTTTTGCCTTTGCGTAACCCTAACCCTAACCCTAACCCTAACCGCCATTTGCCTTTTGTTTTTGCGTAACCCTAACCCTAACTCTAACTGCCTTTTCCTTTGCGTAACCCTAACCCTAACCCCAACCCTAACCCTAACACTAACTGCCTTTTCCTCTGCATAACCCTAACCCTAACCCTAACCGCCTTTTGCCTTTTGGCTTTTGCCTTTTGGCGTTTGCCTGTTCCTTTGTCTAACCCAAACCCTAAATCTAATGCTAACCCTAACCGCCTTTTCCCTTTTGCCTTTTGCCTTTGCGTAACCCTAACCCTAAACCTAACCGCCTCTTGCCTCTGTGTAACCCTAACCCTAACCGCCTCTTGCCTCGTGCCTTTTGCCTTTGCATAACCCTAACCCTAACCCTAACCCTAACCCTAACCCTAACCCTAACTGCCTTTTGCCTTTTGCCTTTTGCCCTTTGCGTAACCCTAACCCTAACCCTAACTGCCTGTTGCCTTTTCCCTTCTCCCTTTTCCCTTTGCCTTTGCCTAACCCTAACCCCCTTTTGCCCTTTCCCCTTTGCCCTTTCCCTTTTGCCTTTGCGTAACCCTAACCCTAACCCTAACCGCCTTTTGCCTTCTGCCTTTTGCCTTTGCGTAACCCTAACCCTAACCGCCATTTGCCTTTTGTTTTTCTGTAACCCTAACCCTAACTCTAACTGCCTTCTCCTTTGCGTAACCCTAACCCTAACCCCAACCCTAACCCTAACCCTAACTGCCTTTTCCTCTGCGTAACCCTAACCCTAACCCTAACTGCCTTTTCCTTTGCGTAACCCTAACCCTAACCCTAACCGCCTTTTGCCTTTTTGGCGTTTGCCTTTTGGCGTTTGCCTGTTCCTTTGTCTAACCCAAACCCTAAATCTAATGCTAACCCTAACCGCCTTTTCCCTTCTGCCTTTTGCCTTTGCGTAACACTAACCCTAACCCTAACCGCCTTTTGCCTTTTGCCTTTTGCCTTTGCGTAACCCTATACCTAACCGCCATTTGCCTTTTGTTTTTCCGTAACCCTAACTCTAACTGCCTTCTCCTTTGCGTAACCCTAACCCTAACCCCAGCCCTAACCCTAACCCTAACTGCCTTTTCCTCTGCGTAATCCCAACCCTAACCCTAACTGCCTGTTCCTTTGCGTAACCCTAACCCTAACCCTAACCGCCTTTTGCCTTTTGGCGTTTGCCTTTTCCTTTGTCTAACCCAAACCCTAAATCTAATGCTAACCCTAACCGCCTTTTCCCTTCTGCCTTTTGCCTTTGCGTAACCCTAACCCTAACCCTAACAGCCTCTTGCCTCTGTGTAACCCTAACCCTAACCGCCTCTTGCCTCGTGCCTTTTGCCTTTGCGTAACCCGAACCCGAACCCGAACCACCTTTTGCCATTTGCCGTTTGCCCTTTGGCCTTTGCGTAAGCCTACCCCTACCCCTACCCGCCTTTTGCCTTTTTGCCTTGTTGCCTGTTGCCTGTTGCCTTTTCCCTTTTCCCTTTTCCCTTTGCCTTTGCCTAACCCTAACCCCCTTTTGCCCTTTCCCCTTTTGCCCTTTCCCTTTTGCCTTTGCGTTACCCTAGCACTAACCCTAAGCCTACCCCTAACCGCCTTTTGCCTTTTGCTTTTTGGCCTTGCCTAACCCTAACCCTAACCGCCTTTTGCCTTCTGCCTTTTGCCTTTGCGTAACCCTAACCCTAACCCTAACCGCCTTTTGCCTTTTGTTTTTCCGTAACCCTAACCCTAACTCTGACTGCCTTTTCCTTTGCGTAACCCTAACCCTAACCCCAACCCTAACCCTAACCCTAACTGTCTATTCCTCTGCGTAACCCTAACCCTAACCCTAACTGCCTTTTCCTTTGCGTAACCCTAACCCTAACCGCCTTTTGCCTTTGCGTAAGCCTTACCCTAACCCCCTTTTGCTCTTTCCCTTTTGCCCTTTCCCTTTTGCCTTTGCATAACCCTAACACTAACCCTAACGCTAACCCTAACCGCCTTTTGCCTTTTGCCTTTTGCCCTTTGCGTAACCCTAACCCTAACCCTAACTGCCTGTTGCCTTTTCCCTTCTCCCTTTTCCCTTTGCCTTGGCCTAACCCTAACCCCCTTTTGCCCTTTCCCCTTTGCCCTTTCCCTTTTGCCTTTGCGTAACCCTAACCCTAACCCTAACCGCCTTCTGCCTTTTGCCTTTGCGTAACCCTAACCCTAACCGCCATTTGCCTTTTGTTTTTCCGTAACCCTAACCCTAACTCTAACTGCCTTTTCCTTTGCGTAACCCTAACCCTAACCCCAACCCTAACCCTAACTGCCTTTTCCTCTGCGTAACCCTAACCCTAACCCTAACTGCCTTTTCCTTTGCGTAACCCTAACCCTAACCCTAACCGCCTTTTGCCTTTTGGCGTTTGCCTTTTGGCGTTTGCCTGTTCCTTTGTCTAACCCAAACCCTAAATCTAATGCTAACCCTAACTGCCTTTTCCCTTCTGCCTTTTGCCTTTGCGTAACCCTAACCGCCTCTTGCCTCGTGCCTTTTCCCTTTGCATAACCCTAACCCTAACCCTAACCCTAACCCTAACTGTCTATTCCTCTGCGTAACCCTAACCCTAACCCTAACTGCCTTTTCCTTTGCGTAACCCTAACCCTAACCGCCTTTTGCCTTTGCATAAGCCTTACCCTAACCGCCTTTGCCCTTACCCTAACCGCCTTTGCCCTAACCCTAACCGCCTTTTGCCTCGTGCCTTTTGCCTTTGAGTAACCCTAACCCTAACCCTAACCCTTACCCTAACCGCCATTTGCCTTTTGGCGTTTGCCTTTTGGCGTTTGCCTGTTCCTTTGTCTAACCCAAACCCTAAATCTAATGCTAACCCTAACCGCCTTTTCCCTTTTGCCTTTTGCCTTTGCGTAACCCTAACCCTAACCCTAACCGCCTCTTGCCTCTGTGTAACCCTTACCCTAACCGCCTTTTGCCTTTTGCCTTTTGCCTTTGCCTAACCCGAACCCGAACCCGAACCACCTTTTGCCGTTTGCCCTTTGCCCTTTGCCCTTTGCGTAACCCTACCCCTACCCCTACCCGCCTTTTGCCTTTTTGCCTTTTTGCCTGTTGCCTTTTCCCTTTTCCCTTTGCCTTTGCCTTGGCCTAACCCTAACCCCCTTTTGCCCTTTTCTCTTTGCCCTTTCCCTTTTGCCTTTGCGTAACCCTAACACTAACACTAACCCTAACCGCCTTTTGCCTTTTGCCTTTTGCCTTTGCGTAACCCTATACCTAACCGCCATTTGCCTTTTGTTTTTCCGTAACCCTAACCCTAACTCTAACTGCCTTCTCCTTTGCATAACCCTAACCCTAACCCTAACCCTAACCGCCTTTTGCCTTTTGCCTTTTGCATTTGCCTAACCCGAACCCGAATCCGAACCCTAACCACCTTTTGCCGTTTGCCCTTTGTCCTTTTCGTAACCTACCCCTACCCCTACCCGCCTTTTGCCTTTTTGCCTTGTTGCCTGTTGCCTTTTCCCTTTTCCCTTTGCCTTTGCCTAACCCTAACCCCCTTTTGCCCTTTCCCTTTTGCCCTTTCCCTTTTGCCTTTGCGTAACCCTAACCCTAACCACCATTTGCCTTTTGTTTTTCCGTGACCCTAACACTAACTCTAACTGCCTTTTCCTTTGCGTAACCCTAACCCTAACCCCAACCATAACCCTAACACTAACTGCCTTTTCCTTTGCGTAACCCTAACCCTAACCCTAACCGCCTTTTGCCTTTTGCCTTTTGCCTTTGCCTAACCCTAACCCTAACCCTAACAGCCTCTTGCCTCTGTGTAACCCTAACCCTAACCGCCTCTTGCCTCGTGCCTTTTGCCTTTGCGTAACCCGAACCCGAACCCGAACCACCTTTTGCCATTTGCCGTTTGCCCTTTGGCCTTTGCGTAAGCCTACCCCTACCCCTACCCCTACCCCTACCCCTACCCCTACCCCTACCCGCCTTTTGCCTTTTTGCCTTGTTGCCTGTTGCCTGTTGCCTTTTCCCTTTTCCCTTTTCCCTTTGCCTTTGCCTAACCCTAACCCCCTTTTGCCCTTTCCCCTTTTGCCCTTTCCCTTTTGCCTTTGCGTAACCCTAGCACTAACCCTAACCCTACCCCTAACCGCCTTTTGCCTTTTGCTTTTTGGCCTTGCGTAACCCTAACCCTAACCGCCTTTTGCCTTCTGCCTTTTGCCTTTGCGTAACCCTAACCCTAACCCTAACCGCCTCTTGCCTCGTGCCTTTTCCCTTTGCATAACCCTAACCCTAACCCTAACCCTAACCCTAACCCTAACCGCCTTTTGCCTTTTGCCTTTTGCATTTGCCTAACCCGAACCCGAACCCTAACCCGAACCACCTTTTGCCGTTTGCCCTTTGCCCTTTGCGTAACCTACCCCTACCCCTACCCGCCTTTTGCCTTTTTGCCTTGTTGCCTGTTGCCTGTTGCCTTTTCCCTTTTCCCTTTTCCCTTTGCCTTTGCCTAACCCTAACCCCCTTTTGCCCTTTCCCCTTTTGCCCTTTCCCTTTTGCCTTTGCGTAACCCTAGCACTAACCCTAACCCTACCCCTAACCGCCTTTTGCCTTTTGCTTTTTGGCCTTGCGTAACCCTAACCCTAACCGCCTTTTGCCTTCTGCCTTTTGCCTTTGCGTAACCCTAACCCTAACCCTAACCGTCTTTTGCCTTCTGCCTTTTCCTTTGCGTAACCCTAACCCTAACCCTAACCGCCTCTTGCCTCTGTGTAATCCTAACCCTAACCGCCTCTTGCCTCGTGCCTTTTGCCTTTGCGTAACCCTAACCCTAACCCTAACCCTAACCCTAACCGCCTTTTGCCTTTTGCCTTTTGCCTTTGCCTAACCCGAACCCGAACCCGAACCACCTTTTGCCGTTTGCCCTTTGCCCTTTGCCCTTTGCGTAACCCTACCCCTACCCCTACCCGCCTTTTGCCTTTTTGCCTTTTTGCCTGTTGCCTTTTCCCTTTTCCCTTTGCCTTTGCCTTGGCCTAACCCTAACCCCCTTTTGCCCTTTTCTCTTTGCCCTTTCCCTTTTGCCTTTGCGTAACCCTAACACTAACACTAACCCTAACCGCCTTTTGCCTTTTGCCTTTTGCCTTTGCGTAACCCTATACCTAACCGCCATTTGCCTTTTGTTTTTCCGTAACCCTAACCCTAACTCTAACTGCCTTCTCCTTTGCATAACCCTAACCCTAACCCTAACCCTAACCGCCTTTTGCCTTTTGCCTTTTGCATTTGCCTAACCCGAACCCGAATCCGAACCCTAACCACCTTTTGCCGTTTGCCCTTTGTCCTTTTCGTAACCTACCCCTACCCCTACCCGCCTTTTGCCTTTTTGCCTTGTTGCCTGTTGCCTTTTCCCTTTTCCCTTTGCCTTTGCCTAACCCTAACCCCCTTTTGCCCTTTCCCTTTTGCCCTTTCCCTTTTGCCTTTGCGTAACCCTAACCCTAACCACCATTTGCCTTTTGTTTTTCCGTGACCCTAACACTAACTCTAACTGCCTTTTCCTTTGCGTAACCCTAACCCTAACCCCAACCATAACCCTAACACTAACTGCCTTTTCCTTTGCGTAACCCTAACCCTAACCCTAACCGCCTTTTGCCTTTTGCCTTTTGCCTTTGCCTAACCCTAACCCTAACCCTAACAGCCTCTTGCCTCTGTGTAACCCTAACCCTAACCGCCTCTTGCCTCGTGCCTTTTGCCTTTGCGTAACCCGAACCCGAACCCGAACCACCTTTTGCCATTTGCCGTTTGCCCTTTGGCCTTTGCGTAAGCCTACCCCTACCCCTACCCCTACCCCTACCCCTACCCCTACCCCTACCCGCCTTTTGCCTTTTTGCCTTGTTGCCTGTTGCCTGTTGCCTTTTCCCTTTTCCCTTTTCCCTTTGCCTTTGCCTAACCCTAACCCCCTTTTGCCCTTTCCCCTTTTGCCCTTTCCCTTTTGCCTTTGCGTAACCCTAGCACTAACCCTAACCCTACCCCTAACCGCCTTTTGCCTTTTGCTTTTTGGCCTTGCCTAACCCTAACCCTAACCGCCTTTTGCCTTCTGCCTTTTGCCTTTGCGTAACCCTAACCCTAACCCTAACCGTCTTTTGCCTTCTGACTTTTGCCTTTGCGTAACCCTAACCCTAACCCTAACTGCCTGTTGCCTTTTCCCTTTTCCCTTTTCCCTTTGCCTTGGCCTATCCCTAACCCCCTTTTGCCCTTTCCCTTTTGCCCTTTCCCTTTTGCCTTTGCGTAACCCTAACCCTAACCGCCTTTTGCCTTCTGCCTTTTGCCTTTGCGTAACCCTAACCCTAACCGCCATTTGCCTTTTGTTTTTCCGTAACCCTAACCCTAACTCTAACTGCCTTCTCCTTTGCGTAACCCTAACCCTAACCCCAACCCTAACCCTAACCCTAACTGCCTTTTCCTCTGCGTAACCCTAACCCTAACCCTAACTGCCTTTTCCTTTTGCATAACCCTAACCCTAACCCTAACCGCCTTTTGCCTTTTGGCGTTTGCCTTTTGGCGTTTGCCTGTTCCTTTGTCTAACCCAAACCCTAAATCTAATGCTAACCCTAACTGCCTTTTGCCTTCTGCCTTTTGCCTTTGCGTAACCCTAACCCTAACCCTAACCGCCTCTTGCCTCGTGCCTTTTCCCTTTGCATAACCCTAACCCTAACCCTAACCCTAACCCTAACCCTAACCGCCTTTTGCCTTTTGCCTTTTGCATTTGCCTAACCCGAACCCGAACCCTAACCCGAACCACCTTTTGCCGTTTGCCCTTTGCCCTTTGCGTAACCTACCCCTACCCCTACCCGCCTTTTGCCTTTTTGCCTTGTTGCCTGTTGCCTGTTGCCTTTTCCCTTTTCCCTTTTCCCTTTGCCTTTGCCTAACCCTAACCCCCTTTTGCCCTTTCCCCTTTTGCCCTTTCCCTTTTGCCTTTGCGTAACCCTAGCACTAACCCTAACCCTACCCCTAACCGCCTTTTGCCTTTTGCTTTTTGGCCTTGCGTAACCCTAACCCTAACCGCCTTTTGCCTTCTGCCTTTTGCCTTTGCGTAACCCTAACCCTAACCCTAACCGTCTTTTGCCTTCTGCCTTTTCCTTTGCGTAACCCTAACCCTAACCCTAACCGCCTCTTGCCTCTGTGTAATCCTAACCCTAACCGCCTCTTGCCTCGTGCCTTTTGCCTTTGCGTAACCCTAACCCTAACCCTAACCCTAACCCTAACCGCCTTTTGCCTTTTGCCTTTTGCCTTTGCCTAACCCGAACCCGAACCCGAACCACCTTTTGCCGTTTGCCCTTTGCCCTTTGCCCTTTGCGTAACCCTACCCCTACCCCTACCCGCCTTTTGCCTTTTTGCCTTTTTGCCTGTTGCCTTTTCCCTTTTCCCTTTGCCTTTGCCTTGGCCTAACCCTAACCCCCTTTTGCCCTTTTCTCTTTGCCCTTTCCCTTTTGCCTTTGCGTAACCCTAACACTAACACTAACCCTAACCGCCTTTTGCCTTTTGCCTTTTGCCTTTGCGTAACCCTATACCTAACCGCCATTTGCCTTTTGTTTTTCCGTAACCCTAACCCTAACTCTAACTGCCTTCTCCTTTGCATAACCCTAACCCTAACCCTAACCCTAACCGCCTTTTGCCTTTTGCCTTTTGCATTTGCCTAACCCGAACCCGAATCCGAACCCTAACCACCTTTTGCCGTTTGCCCTTTGTCCTTTTCGTAACCTACCCCTACCCCTACCCGCCTTTTGCCTTTTTGCCTTGTTGCCTGTTGCCTTTTCCCTTTTCCCTTTGCCTTTGCCTAACCCTAACCCCCTTTTGCCCTTTCCCTTTTGCCCTTTCCCTTTTGCCTTTGCGTAACCCTAACCCTAACCACCATTTGCCTTTTGTTTTTCCGTGACCCTAACACTAACTCTAACTGCCTTTTCCTTTGCGTAACCCTAACCCTAACCCCAACCATAACCCTAACACTAACTGCCTTTTCCTTTGCGTAACCCTAACCCTAACCCTAACCGCCTTTTGCCTTTTGCCTTTTGCCTTTGCCTAACCCTAACCCTAACCCTAACAGCCTCTTGCCTCTGTGTAACCCTAACCCTAACCGCCTCTTGCCTCGTGCCTTTTGCCTTTGCGTAACCCGAACCCGAACCCGAACCACCTTTTGCCATTTGCCGTTTGCCCTTTGGCCTTTGCGTAAGCCTACCCCTACCCCTACCCCTACCCCTACCCCTACCCCTACCCCTACCCGCCTTTTGCCTTTTTGCCTTGTTGCCTGTTGCCTGTTGCCTTTTCCCTTTTCCCTTTTCCCTTTGCCTTTGCCTAACCCTAACCCCCTTTTGCCCTTTCCCCTTTTGCCCTTTCCCTTTTGCCTTTGCGTAACCCTAGCACTAACCCTAACCCTACCCCTAACCGCCTTTTGCCTTTTGCTTTTTGGCCTTGCGTAACCCTAACCCTAACCGCCTTTTGCCTTCTGCCTTTTGCCTTTGCGTAACCCTAACCCTAACCGCCATTTGCCTTTTGTTTTTCCGTAACCCTAACCCTAACTCTAACTGCCTTTTCCTTTGCGTAACCCTACCCTAACCCCAACCCTAACCCTAACACTAACTGCCTTTTCCTCTGCGTAACCCTAACCCTAACCCTAACTGCCTTTTCCTTTGCATAACCCTAACCCTAACCCTAACCGCCTTTTGCCTTTTGGCGTTTGCCTTTTGGCGTTTGCCTGTTCCTTTGTCTAACCCAAACCCTAAATCTAATGCTAACCCTAACCGCCTTTTCCCTTTTGCCTTTTGCCTTTGCGTAACCCTAACCCTAACCCTAACCGCCTCTTGCCTCTGTGTAACCCTAACCCTAACCGCCTCTTGCCCCGTGCCTTTTGCCTTTGCGTAACCCTAACCCTAACCGTAACCCTAACCCTAACCCTAACCCTAACCGCCTTTTGCCTATTGCCTTGTTGCCTTTTGCCTTTGCCTAACCCGAACCCGAACCCGAACCACCTTTTGCCGTTTGCCCTTTGCCCTTTGCCCTTTGCGTAACCCTACCCCTACCCCTACCCGCCTTTTGCCTTTTTGCATTGTTGCCTGTTGCCCTTTCCCTTTTGCCCTTTCCCTTTTGCCTTTGCATAACCCTAACCCTAACCCTAACCCTAACCCTAACCGCCTTTTGCCTTTTGCCTTTTGCCCTTTGCGTAACCCTAACCCTAACCCTAACTGCCTGTTGCCTTTTCCCTTCTCCCTTTTCCCTTTGCCTTTGCCTAACCCTAACCCCCTTTTGCCCTTTCCCCTTTGCCCTTTCCCTTTTGCCTTTGCGTAACCCTAACCCTAACCCTAACCGCCTTTTGCCTTCTGCCTTTTGCCTTTGCGTAACCCTAACCCTAACCGCCATTTGCCTTTTGTTTTTCCGTAACCCTAACCCTAACTCTAACTGCCTTTTCCTTTGCGTAACCCTAACCCTAACCCCAACCCTAACCCTAACCCTAACTGCCTTTTCCTCTGCGTAACCCTAACCCTAACCCTAACTGCCTTTTCCTTTGCGTAACCCTAACCCTAACCCTAACCGCCTTTTGCCTTTTGGCGTTTGCCTTTTGGCGTTTGCCTGTTCCTTTGTCTAACCCAAACCCTAAATCTAATGCTAACCCTAACCGCCTTTTCCCTTCTGCCTTTTGCCTTTGCGTAACACTAACCCTAACCCTAACCGCCTTTTGCCTTTTGCCTTTTGCCTTTGCGTAACCCTATACCTAACCGCCATTTGCCTTTTGTTTTTCCGTAACCCTAACTCTAACTGCCTTCTCCTTTGCATAACCCTAACCCTAACCCCAGCCCTAACCCTAACCCTAACTGCCTTTTCCTCTGCGTAATCCCAACCCTAACCCTAACTGCCTTTTCCTTTGCGTAACCCTAACCCTAACCCTAACCGCCTTTTGCCTTTTGGCGTTTGCCTTTTGGCGTTTGCCTGTTCCTTTGTCTAACCCAAACCCTAAATCTAATGCTAACCCTAACCGCCTTTTCCCTTCTGCCTTTTGCCTTTGCGTAACCCTAACCCTAACCCTAACAGCCTCTTGCCTCTGTGTAACCCTAACCCTAACCGCCTCTTGCCTCGTGCCTTTTGCCTTTGCGTAACCCGAACCCGAACCCGAACCACCTTTTGCCATTTGCCGTTTGCCCTTTGGCCTTTGCGTAAGCCTACCCCTACCCCTACCCCTACCCCTACCCGCCTTTTGCCTTTTTGCCTTGTTGCCTGTTGCCTGTTGCCTTTTCCCTTTTCCCTTTTCCCTTTGCCTTGGCCTAACCCTAACCCCCTTTTGCCCTTTCCCCTTTTGCCCTTTCCCTTTTGCCTTTGCGTAACCCTAGCACTAACCCTAACCCTACCCCTAACCGCCTTTTGCCTTTTGCTTTTTGGCCTTGCGTAACCCTAACCCTAACCGCCTTTTGCCTTCTGCCTTTTGCCTTTGCGTAACCCTAACCCTAACCCTAACCGCCTTTTGCCTTTTGTTTTTCCGTAACCCTAACCCTAACTCTGACTGCCTTTTCCTTTGCGTAACCCTAACCCTAACCCTAACCCTAACTGTCTATTCCTCTGCGTAGCCCTAACCCTAACCCTAACTGCCTTTTCCTTTGCGTAACCCTAACCCTAACCGCCTTTTGCCTTTGCGTAAGCCTTACCCTAACCGCCTTTGCCCTTACCCTAACCGCCTTTGGCCTAACCCTAACCGCCTCTTGCCTCGTGCCTTTTGCCTTTGCGTAACCCTAACCCTAACCCTAACCCTAACCGCCATTTGCCTTTTGTTTTTGCGTAACCCTAACCCTAACTCTAACTGCCTTTTCCTTTGCGTAACCCTAACCCTAACCCCAACCCTAACCCTAACACTAACTGCCTTTTCCTCTGCGTAACCCTAACCCTAACCCTAACTGCCTTTTCCTTTGCATAACCCTAACCCTAACCCTAACCGCCTTTTGCCTTTTGGCGTTTGCCTTTTGGCGTTTGCCTTTTCCTTTGTCTAACCCAAACCCTAAATCTAATGCTAACCCTAACCGCCTTTTCCCTTTTGCCTTTTGCCTTTGCGTAACCCTAACCCTAACCCTAACCGCCTCTTGCCTCTGTGTAACCCTAACCGCCTCTTGCCCCGTGCCTTTTGCCTTTGCGTAACCCTAACCCTAACCCTAACCCTAACCCTAACCCTAACCCTAACCGCCTCTTGCCTCTGTGTAACCCTAACCGCCTCTTGCCCCGTGCCTTTTGCCTTTGCATAACCCTAACCCTAACCCTAACCCTAACCCTAACCCTAACCCTAACTGCCTTTTGCCTTTTGCCTTTTGCCCTTTGCGTAACCCTAACCCTAACCCTAACTGCCTGTTGCCTTTTCCCTTCTCCCTTTTCCCTTTGCCTTTGCCTAACCCTAACCCCCTTTTGCCCTTTCCCCTTTGCCCTTTCCCTTTTGCCTTTGCGTAACCCTAACCCTAACCCTAACCGCCTTTTGCCTTCTGCCTTTTGCCTTTGCGTAACCCTAACCCTAACCGCCATTTGCCTTTTGTTTTTCTGTAACCCTAACCCTAACTCTAACTGCCTTCTCCTTTGCGTAACCCTAACCCTAACCCCAACCCTAACCCTAACCCTAACTGCCTTTTCCTCTGCGTAACCCTAACCCTAACCCTAACTGCCTTTTCCTTTGCGTAACCCTAACCCTAACCCTAACCGCCTTTTGCCTTTTTGGCGTTTGCCTTTTGGCGTTTGCCTGTTCCTTTGTCTAACCCAAACCCTAAATCTAATGCTAACCCTAACCGCCTTTTCCCTTCTGCCTTTTGCCTTTGCGTAACACTAACCCTAACCCTAACCGCCTTTTGCCTTTTGCCTTTTGCCTTTGCGTAACCCTATACCTAACCGCCATTTGCCTTTTGTTTTTCCGTAACCCTAACTCTAACTGCCTTCTCCTTTGCGTAACCCTAACCCTAACCCCAGCCCTAACCCTAACCCTAACTGCCTTTTCCTCTGCGTAATCCCAACCCTAACCCTAACTGCCTGTTCCTTTGCGTAACCCTAACCCTAACCCTAACCGCCTTTTGCCTTTTGGCGTTTGCCTTTTCCTTTGTCTAACCCAAACCCTAAATCTAATGCTAACCCTAACCGCCTTTTCCCTTCTGCCTTTTGCCTTTGCGTAACCCTAACCCTAACCCTAACAGCCTCTTGCCTCTGTGTAACCCTAACCCTAACCGCCTCTTGCCTCGTGCCTTTTGCCTTTGCGTAACCCGAACCCGAACCCGAACCACCTTTTGCCATTTGCCGTTTGCCCTTTGGCCTTTGCGTAAGCCTACCCCTACCCCTACCCGCCTTTTGCCTTTTTGCCTTGTTGCCTGTTGCCTGTTGCCTTTTCCCTTTTCCCTTTTCCCTTTGCCTTTGCCTAACCCTAACCCCCTTTTGCCCTTTCCCCTTTTGCCCTTTCCCTTTTGCCTTTGCGTTACCCTAGCACTAACCCTAAGCCTACCCCTAACCGCCTTTTGCCTTTTGCTTTTTGGCCTTGCCTAACCCTAACCCTAACCGCCTTTTGCCTTCTGCCTTTTGCCTTTGCGTAACCCTAACCCTAACCCTAACCGCCTTTTGCCTTTTGTTTTTCCGTAACCCTAACCCTAACTCTGACTGCCTTTTCCTTTGCGTAACCCTAACCCTAACCCCAACCCTAACCCTAACCCTAACTGTCTATTCCTCTGCGTAACCCTAACCCTAACCCTAACTGCCTTTTCCTTTGCGTAACCCTAACCCTAACCGCCTTTTGCCTTTGCGTAAGCCTTACCCTAACCCCCTTTTGCTCTTTCCCTTTTGCCCTTTCCCTTTTGCCTTTGCATAACCCTAACACTAACCCTAACGCTAACCCTAACCGCCTTTTGCCTTTTGCCTTTTGCCCTTTGCGTAACCCTAACCCTAACCCTAACTGCCTGTTGCCTTTTCCCTTCTCCCTTTTCCCTTTGCCTTGGCCTAACCCTAACCCCCTTTTGCCCTTTCCCCTTTGCCCTTTCCCTTTTGCCTTTGCGTAACCCTAACCCTAACCCTAACCGCCTTCTGCCTTTTGCCTTTGCGTAACCCTAACCCTAACCGCCATTTGCCTTTTGTTTTTCCGTAACCCTAACCCTAACTCTAACTGCCTTTTCCTTTGCGTAACCCTAACCCTAACCCCAACCCTAACCCTAACTGCCTTTTCCTCTGCGTAACCCTAACCCTAACCCTAACTGCCTTTTCCTTTGCGTAACCCTAACCCTAACCCTAACCGCCTTTTGCCTTTTGGCGTTTGCCTTTTGGCGTTTGCCTGTTCCTTTGTCTAACCCAAACCCTAAATCTAATGCTAACCCTAACTGCCTTTTCCCTTCTGCCTTTTGCCTTTGCGTAACCCTAACCGCCTCTTGCCTCGTGCCTTTTCCCTTTGCATAACCCTAACCCTAACCCTAACCCTAACCCTAACTGTCTATTCCTCTGCGTAACCCTAACCCTAACCCTAACTGCCTTTTCCTTTGCGTAACCCTAACCCTAACCGCCTTTTGCCTTTGCATAAGCCTTACCCTAACCGCCTTTGCCCTTACCCTAACCGCCTTTGCCCTAACCCTAACCGCCATTTGCCTTTTGTTTTTGCGTAACCCTAACCCTAACTCTAACTGCCTTTTCCTTTGCGTAACCCTACCCTAACCCCAACCCTAACCCTAACACTAACTGCCTTTTCCTCTGCGTAACCCTAACCCTAACCCTAACTGCCTTTTCCTTTGCATAACCCTAACCCTAACCCTAACCGCCTTTTGCCTTTTGGCTTTTGCCTTTTGGCGTTTGCCTTTTCCTTTGTCTAACCCAAACCCTAAATCTAATGCTAACCCTAATCGCCTTTTCCCTTTTGCCTTTTGCCTTTGCGTAACCCTAACCCTAACCCTAACCCTAACCCTAACCCTAACCCTAACCGCCTTTTGCCTTTTGCCTTTTGCCCTTTGCGTAACCCTAACCCTAACCCTAACTGCCTGTTGCCTTTTCCCTTCTCCCTTTTCCCTTTGCCTTTGCCTAACCCTAACCCCCTTTTGCCCTTTCCCCTTTGCCCTTTCCCTTTTGCCTTTGCGTAACCCTAACCCTAACCCTAACCGCCTTTTGCCTTCTGACTTTTGCCTTTGCGTAACCCTAACCCTAACCGCCATTTGCCTTTTGTTTTTCCGTAACCCTAACCCTAACTCTAACTGCCTTTTCCTCTGCGTAACCCTAACCCTAACCGCCTTTTGCCTTTTCCTTTGCGTAACCCTAACCCTAACCCTAACCGCCTTTTGCCTTTTTCGCGTTTGCCTTTTGGCGTTTGCCTTTTCCTTTGTCTAACCCAAACCCTAAATCTAATGCTAACCCTAACCGCCTTTTCCCTTTTGCCTTTTGCCTTTGCGTAAGCCTAACCCTAACCCTAACCACCTCTTGCCTCTGTGTAACCCTAACCCTAACCGCCTCTTCCCTCGTGCCTTTTGCCTTTGCGTAACCCTACCCTAACCCTAACCCTAACTGCCTCTTGCCTCGTGCCTTTTGCCTTTGCGTAACCCTAACCCTAACCCTAACCCTAACCCTAACCCCAACCCTAACCCTAACACTAACTGCCTTTTCCTTTGCGTAACCCTAACCCTAACCCTAACTGCCTTTTGCCTTTTGGCGTTTGCCTTTTGGCGTTTGCCTTTTCCTTTGTCTAACCCAAACCCTAAATCTAATGCTAACCCTAACCGCCTTTTCCCTTTTGCCTTTTGCCTTTGCGTAAGCCTAACCCTAACCCTAACCACCTCTTGCCTCTGTGTAACCCTAACCCTAACCGCCTCTTGCCTCGTGCCTTTTGCCTTTGCGTAACCCTAACCCTAACCCTAAGCCAAACCCTAACCCTAACCCTAACCGCCTCTTGCCTCGTGCCTTTTGCCTTTGCGTAACCCTACCCTAACCCTAACCCTAACCCTAACCGCCTTTTGCCTTTTGCCTTTTGCCTTTGCCTAACCCAAACCCGAACCCGAACCACCTTTTGCCGTTTGCCGTTTGCCCTTTGCCCTTTGCGTAACCCTACCCCTACCCCTACCCGCCTTTTGTCTTTTTGCCTTTTTGCCTGTTGCCTTTTCCCTTTTCCCTTTGCCTTTGCCTAACCATAAGCCCTTTTGCCCTTTCCCTTTTGCCCTTTCCCTTTTGCCTTTGCGTAACCCTAACACTAACCCTAACCCTAACCGCCTTTTGCCTTTTGCCTTTTGCCTTTGCGTAACCCTATACCTAACCGCCATTTGCCTTTTGTTTTTCCGTAACCCTAACTCTAACTGCCTTCTCCTTTGCGTAACCCTAACCCTAACCCCAGCCCTAACCCTAACCCTAACTGCCTTTTCCTCTGCGTAATCCCAACCCTAACCCTAACTGCCTGTTCCTTTGCGTAACCCTAACCCTAACCCTAACCGCCTTTTGCCTTTTGGCTTTTGCCTTTTGGCGTTTGCCTTTTCCTTTGTCTAACCCAAACCCTAAATCTAATGCTAACCCTAACCGCCTTTTCCCTTCTGCCTTTTGCCTTTGCGTAACCCTAACCCTAACCCTAACCGCCTCTTGCCTCTGTGTAACCCTAACCCTAACCGCCTCTTGCCTCGTGCCTTTTGCCTTTGCGTAACTCGAACCCGAACCCGAACCACCTTTTGCCGTTTGCCCTTTGCCCTTTGGCCTTTGCGTAAGCCTACCCCTACCCCTACCCCTACCCCTACCCGCCTTTTGCCTTTTTGCCTTGTTGCCTGTTGCCTGTTGCCTTTTCCCTTTTCCCTTTTCCCTTTGCCTTTGCCTAACCCTAACCCCCTTTTGCCCTTTCCCCTTTTGCCCTTTCCCTTTTGCCTTTGCGTAACCCTAACCCTAACCCTAACCCTAACCGCCATTTGCCTTTTGTTTTTGCGTAACCCTAACCCTAACTCTAACTGCCTTTTCCTTTGCGTAACCCTACCCTAACCCCAACCCTAACCCTAACACTAACTGCCTTTTCCTCTGCGTAACCCTAACCCTAACCCTAACTGCCTTTTCCTTTGCATAACCCTAACCCTAACCCTAACCGCCTTTTGCCTTTTGGCTTTTGCCTTTTGGCGTTTGCCTTTTCCTTTGTCTAACCCAAACCCTAAATCTAATGCTAACCCTAACCGCCTTTTCCCTTTTGCCTTTTGCCTTTGCGTAACCCTAACCCTAACCCTAACCCTAACCCTAACCCTAACCCTAACCGCCTTTTGCCTTTTGCCTTTTGCCCTTTGCGTAACCCTAACCCTAACCCTAACTGCCTGTTGCCTTTTCCCTTCTCCCTTTTCCATTTGCCTTTGCCTAACCCTAACCCTAACCCTAACCGCCTTTTGCCTTCTGCCTTTTGCTTTTGCGTAACCCTATACCTAACCGCCATTTGCCTTTTGTTTTTCCGTAACCCTAACTCTAACTGCCTTCTCCTTTGCATAACCCTAACCATAACCCCAGCCCTAACCCTAACCCTAACTGCCTTTTCCTTTGCATAACCCTAACCCTAACCCTAACCGCCTTTTGCCTTTTGGCGTTTGCCTTTTGGCGTTTGCCTGTTCCTTTGTCTATCCCAAACCCTAAATCTAATGCTAACCCTAACCGCCTTTTCCCTTTTGCCTTTTGCCTTTGCGTAACCCTAACCCTAAACCTAACCGCCTCTTGCCTGTGTATAACCCTAACCCTAACCGCCTCTTGCCTCGTGCCTTTTGCCTTTGCATAACCCTAACCCTAACCCTAACCCTAACCCTAACCCTAACCCTAACTGCCTTTTGCCTTTTGCCTTTTGCCCTTTGCGTAACCCTAACCCTAACCCTAACTGCCTGTTGCCTTTTCCCTTCTCCCTTTTCCCTTTGCCTTGGCCTAACCCTAACCCCCTTTTGCCCTTTCCCCTTTGCCCTTTCCCTTTTGCCTTTGCGTAACCCTAACCCTAACCCTAACCGCCTTTTGCCTTCTGCCTTTTGCCTTTGCGTAACCCTAACCCTAACCGCCATTTGCCTTTTGTTTTTCTGTAACCCTAACCCTAACTCTAACTGCCTTCTCCTTTGCGTAACCCTAACCCTAACCCCAGCCCTAACCCTAACCCTAACTGCCTTTTCCTCTGCGTAATCCCAACCCTAACCCTAACTGCCTGTTCCTTTGCGTAACCCTAACCCTAACCCTAACCGCCTTTTGCCTTTTGGCGTTTGCCTTTTCCTTTGTCTAACCCAAACCCTAAATCTAATGCTAACCCTAACCGCCTTTTCCCTTCTGCCTTTTGCCTTTGCGTAACCCTAACCCTAACCCTAACAGCCTCTTGCCTCTGTGTAACCCTAACCCTAACCGCCTCTTGCCTCGTGCCTTTTGCCTTTGCGTAACCCGAACCCGAACCCGAACCACCTTTTGCCGTTTGCCCTTTGCCCTTTGGCCTTTGCGTAAGCCTACCCCTACCCCTACCCCTACCCCTACCCGCCTTTTGCCTTTTTGCCTTGTTGCCTGTTGCCTGTTGCCTTTTCCCTTTTCCCTTTTCCCTTTGCCTTTGCCTAACCCTAACCCCCTTTTGCCCTTTCCCCTTTTGCCCTTTCCCTTTTGCCTTTGCGTAACCCTAGCACTAACCCTAACCCTACCCCTAACCGCCTTTTGCCTTTTGCTTTTTGGCCTTGCCTAACCCTAACCCTAACCGCCTTTTGCCCTTTCCCTTTTGCCTTTGCGTAACCCTAGCACTAACCCTAACCCTACCCCTAACCGCCTTTTGCCTTTTGCTTTTTGGCCTTGCGTAACCCTAACCCTAACCGCCTTTTGCCTTCTGCCTTTTGCCTTTGCGTAACCCTAACCCTAACCCTAACCGTCTTTTGCCTTCTGCCTTTTGCCTTTGCGTAACCCTAACCCTAACCCTAACCGCCTTTTGCCTTTTGTTTTTCCGTAACCCTAACCCTAACTCTGACTGCCTTTTCCTTTGCGTAACCCTAACCCTAACCCCAACCCTAACCCTAACCCTAACTGTCTATTCCACTGCGTAACCCTAACCCTAACGCTAACTGCCTTTTCCTTTGCGTAACCCTAACCCTAACCGCCTTTTGCCTTTGCGTAAACCTTACCCTAACCGCCCTTGCCCTTACCCTAACCGCCTTTGGCCTAACCCTAACCGCCTCTTGCCTCGTGCCTTTTGCCTTTGCGTAACCCTAACCCTAACCCTAACCCTAACCGCCATTTGCCTTTTGTTTTTGCGTAACCCTAACCCTAACTCTAACTGCCTTTTCCTTTGCGTAACCCTAACCCTAACCCCAACCCTAACCCTAACACTAACTGCCTTTTCCTCTGCATAACCCTAACCCTAACCCTAACCGCCTTTTGCCTTTTGGCTTTTGCCTTTTGGCGTTTGCCTGTTCCTTTGTCTAACCCAAACCCTAAATCTAATGCTAACCCTAACCGCCTTTTCCCTTTTGCCTTTTGCCTTTGCGTAACCCTAACCCTAAACCTAACCGCCTCTTGCCTCTGTGTAACCCTAACCCTAACCGCCTCTTGCCTCGTGCCTTTTGCCTTTGCATAACCCTAACCCTAACCCTAACCCTAACCCTAACCCTAACCCTAACTGCCTTTTGCCTTTTGCCTTTTGCCCTTTGCGTAACCCTAACCCTAACCCTAACTGCCTGTTGCCTTTTCCCTTCTCCCTTTTCCCTTTGCCTTTGCCTAACCCTAACCCCCTTTTGCCCTTTCCCCTTTGCCCTTTCCCTTTTGCCTTTGCGTAACCCTAACCCTAACCCTAACCGCCTTTTGCCTTCTGCCTTTTGCCTTTGCGTAACCCTAACCCTAACCGCCATTTGCCTTTTGTTTTTCTGTAACCCTAACCCTAACTCTAACTGCCTTCTCCTTTGCGTAACCCTAACCCTAACCCCAACCCTAACCCTAACCCTAACTGCCTTTTCCTCTGCGTAACCCTAACCCTAACCCTAACTGCCTTTTCCTTTGCGTAACCCTAACCCTAACCCTAACCGCCTTTTGCCTTTTTGGCGTTTGCCTTTTGGCGTTTGCCTGTTCCTTTGTCTAACCCAAACCCTAAATCTAATGCTAACCCTAACCGCCTTTTCCCTTCTGCCTTTTGCCTTTGCGTAACACTAACCCTAACCCTAACCGCCTTTTGCCTTTTGCCTTTTGCCTTTGCGTAACCCTATACCTAACCGCCATTTGCCTTTTGTTTTTCCGTAACCCTAACTCTAACTGCCTTCTCCTTTGCGTAACCCTAACCCTAACCCCAGCCCTAACCCTAACCCTAACTGCCTTTTCCTCTGCGTAATCCCAACCCTAACCCTAACTGCCTGTTCCTTTGCGTAACCCTAACCCTAACCCTAACCGCCTTTTGCCTTTTGGCGTTTGCCTTTTCCTTTGTCTAACCCAAACCCTAAATCTAATGCTAACCCTAACCGCCTTTTCCCTTCTGCCTTTTGCCTTTGCGTAACCCTAACCCTAACCCTAACAGCCTCTTGCCTCTGTGTAACCCTAACCCTAACCGCCTCTTGCCTCGTGCCTTTTGCCTTTGCGTAACCCGAACCCGAACCCGAACCACCTTTTGCCATTTGCCGTTTGCCCTTTGGCCTTTGCGTAAGCCTACCCCTACCCCTACCCGCCTTTTGCCTTTTTGCCTTGTTGCCTGTTGCCTGTTGCCTTTTCCCTTTTCCCTTTTCCCTTTGCCTTTGCCTAACCCTAACCCCCTTTTGCCCTTTCCCCTTTTGCCCTTTCCCTTTTGCCTTTGCGTTACCCTAGCACTAACCCTAAGCCTACCCCTAACCGCCTTTTGCCTTTTGCTTTTTGGCCTTGCCTAACCCTAACCCTAACCGCCTTTTGCCTTCTGCCTTTTGCCTTTGCGTAACCCTAACCCTAACCCTAACCGCCTTTTGCCTTTTGTTTTTCCGTAACCCTAACCCTAACTCTGACTGCCTTTTCCTTTGCGTAACCCTAACCCTAACCCCAACCCTAACCCTAACCCTAACTGTCTATTCCTCTGCGTAACCCTAACCCTAACCCTAACTGCCTTTTCCTTTGCGTAACCCTAACCCTAACCGCCTTTTGCCTTTGCGTAAGCCTTACCCTAACCCCCTTTTGCTCTTTCCCTTTTGCCCTTTCCCTTTTGCCTTTGCATAACCCTAACACTAACCCTAACGCTAACCCTAACCGCCTTTTGCCTTTTGCCTTTTGCCCTTTGCGTAACCCTAACCCTAACCCTAACTGCCTGTTGCCTTTTCCCTTCTCCCTTTTCCCTTTGCCTTGGCCTAACCCTAACCCCCTTTTGCCCTTTCCCCTTTGCCCTTTCCCTTTTGCCTTTGCGTAACCCTAACCCTAACCCTAACCGCCTTCTGCCTTTTGCCTTTGCGTAACCCTAACCCTAACCGCCATTTGCCTTTTGTTTTTCCGTAACCCTAACCCTAACTCTAACTGCCTTTTCCTTTGCGTAACCCTAACCCTAACCCCAACCCTAACCCTAACTGCCTTTTCCTCTGCGTAACCCTAACCCTAACCCTAACTGCCTTTTCCTTTGCGTAACCCTAACCCTAACCCTAACCGCCTTTTGCCTTTTGGCGTTTGCCTTTTGGCGTTTGCCTGTTCCTTTGTCTAACCCAAACCCTAAATCTAATGCTAACCCTAACTGCCTTTTCCCTTCTGCCTTTTGCCTTTGCGTAACCCTAACCGCCTCTTGCCTCGTGCCTTTTCCCTTTGCATAACCCTAACCCTAACCCTAACCCTAACCCTAACTGTCTATTCCTCTGCGTAACCCTAACCCTAACCCTAACTGCCTTTTCCTTTGCGTAACCCTAACCCTAACCGCCTTTTGCCTTTGCATAAGCCTTACCCTAACCGCCTTTGCCCTTACCCTAACCGCCTTTGCCCTAACCCTAACCGCCTTTTGCCTCGTGCCTTTTGCCTTTGAGTAACCCTAACCCTAACCCTAACCCTTACCCTAACCGCCATTTGCCTTTTGGCGTTTGCCTTTTGGCGTTTGCCTGTTCCTTTGTCTAACCCAAACCCTAAATCTAATGCTAACCCTAACCGCCTTTTCCCTTTTGCCTTTTGCCTTTGCGTAACCCTAACCCTAACCCTAACCGCCTCTTGCCTCTGTGTAACCCTTACCCTAACCGCCTTTTGCCTTTTGCCTTTTGCCTTTGCCTAACCCGAACCCGAACCCGAACCACCTTTTGCCGTTTGCCCTTTGCCCTTTGCCCTTTGCGTAACCCTACCCCTACCCCTACCCGCCTTTTGCCTTTTTGCCTTTTTGCCTGTTGCCTTTTCCCTTTTCCCTTTGCCTTTGCCTTGGCCTAACCCTAACCCCCTTTTGCCCTTTTCTCTTTGCCCTTTCCCTTTTGCCTTTGCGTAACCCTAACACTAACACTAACCCTAACCGCCTTTTGCCTTTTGCCTTTTGCCTTTGCGTAACCCTATACCTAACCGCCATTTGCCTTTTGTTTTTCCGTAACCCTAACCCTAACTCTAACTGCCTTCTCCTTTGCATAACCCTAACCCTAACCCTAACCCTAACCGCCTTTTGCCTTTTGCCTTTTGCATTTGCCTAACCCGAACCCGAATCCGAACCCTAACCACCTTTTGCCGTTTGCCCTTTGTCCTTTTCGTAACCTACCCCTACCCCTACCCGCCTTTTGCCTTTTTGCCTTGTTGCCTGTTGCCTTTTCCCTTTTCCCTTTGCCTTTGCCTAACCCTAACCCCCTTTTGCCCTTTCCCTTTTGCCCTTTCCCTTTTGCCTTTGCGTAACCCTAACCCTAACCACCATTTGCCTTTTGTTTTTCCGTGACCCTAACACTAACTCTAACTGCCTTTTCCTTTGCGTAACCCTAACCCTAACCCCAACCATAACCCTAACACTAACTGCCTTTTCCTTTGCGTAACCCTAACCCTAACCCTAACCGCCTTTTGCCTTTTGCCTTTTGCCTTTGCCTAACCCTAACCCTAACCCTAACAGCCTCTTGCCTCTGTGTAACCCTAACCCTAACCGCCTCTTGCCTCGTGCCTTTTGCCTTTGCGTAACCCGAACCCGAACCCGAACCACCTTTTGCCATTTGCCGTTTGCCCTTTGGCCTTTGCGTAAGCCTACCCCTACCCCTACCCCTACCCCTACCCCTACCCCTACCCCTACCCGCCTTTTGCCTTTTTGCCTTGTTGCCTGTTGCCTGTTGCCTTTTCCCTTTTCCCTTTTCCCTTTGCCTTTGCCTAACCCTAACCCCCTTTTGCCCTTTCCCCTTTTGCCCTTTCCCTTTTGCCTTTGCGTAACCCTAGCACTAACCCTAACCCTACCCCTAACCGCCTTTTGCCTTTTGCTTTTTGGCCTTGCGTAACCCTAACCCTAACCGCCTTTTGCCTTCTGCCTTTTGCCTTTGCGTAACCCTAACCCTAACCCTAACCGCCTCTTGCCTCGTGCCTTTTCCCTTTGCATAACCCTAACCCTAACCCTAACCCTAACCCTAACCCTAACCGCCTTTTGCCTTTTGCCTTTTGCATTTGCCTAACCCGAACCCGAACCCTAACCCGAACCACCTTTTGCCGTTTGCCCTTTGCCCTTTGCGTAACCTACCCCTACCCCTACCCGCCTTTTGCCTTTTTGCCTTGTTGCCTGTTGCCTGTTGCCTTTTCCCTTTTCCCTTTTCCCTTTGCCTTTGCCTAACCCTAACCCCCTTTTGCCCTTTCCCCTTTTGCCCTTTCCCTTTTGCCTTTGCGTAACCCTAGCACTAACCCTAACCCTACCCCTAACCGCCTTTTGCCTTTTGCTTTTTGGCCTTGCGTAACCCTAACCCTAACCGCCTTTTGCCTTCTGCCTTTTGCCTTTGCGTAACCCTAACCCTAACCCTAACCGTCTTTTGCCTTCTGCCTTTTCCTTTGCGTAACCCTAACCCTAACCCTAACCGCCTCTTGCCTCTGTGTAATCCTAACCCTAACCGCCTCTTGCCTCGTGCCTTTTGCCTTTGCGTAACCCTAACCCTAACCCTAACCCTAACCCTAACCGCCTTTTGCCTTTTGCCTTTTGCCTTTGCCTAACCCGAACCCGAACCCGAACCACCTTTTGCCGTTTGCCCTTTGCCCTTTGCCCTTTGCGTAACCCTACCCCTACCCCTACCCGCCTTTTGCCTTTTTGCCTTTTTGCCTGTTGCCTTTTCCCTTTTCCCTTTGCCTTTGCCTTGGCCTAACCCTAACCCCCTTTTGCCCTTTTCTCTTTGCCCTTTCCCTTTTGCCTTTGCGTAACCCTAACACTAACACTAACCCTAACCGCCTTTTGCCTTTTGCCTTTTGCCTTTGCGTAACCCTATACCTAACCGCCATTTGCCTTTTGTTTTTCCGTAACCCTAACCCTAACTCTAACTGCCTTCTCCTTTGCATAACCCTAACCCTAACCCTAACCCTAACCGCCTTTTGCCTTTTGCCTTTTGCATTTGCCTAACCCGAACCCGAATCCGAACCCTAACCACCTTTTGCCGTTTGCCCTTTGTCCTTTTCGTAACCTACCCCTACCCCTACCCGCCTTTTGCCTTTTTGCCTTGTTGCCTGTTGCCTTTTCCCTTTTCCCTTTGCCTTTGCCTAACCCTAACCCCCTTTTGCCCTTTCCCTTTTGCCCTTTCCCTTTTGCCTTTGCGTAACCCTAACCCTAACCACCATTTGCCTTTTGTTTTTCCGTGACCCTAACACTAACTCTAACTGCCTTTTCCTTTGCGTAACCCTAACCCTAACCCCAACCATAACCCTAACACTAACTGCCTTTTCCTTTGCGTAACCCTAACCCTAACCCTAACCGCCTTTTGCCTTTTGCCTTTTGCCTTTGCCTAACCCTAACCCTAACCCTAACAGCCTCTTGCCTCTGTGTAACCCTAACCCTAACCGCCTCTTGCCTCGTGCCTTTTGCCTTTGCGTAACCCGAACCCGAACCCGAACCACCTTTTGCCATTTGCCGTTTGCCCTTTGGCCTTTGCGTAAGCCTACCCCTACCCCTACCCCTACCCCTACCCCTACCCCTACCCCTACCCGCCTTTTGCCTTTTTGCCTTGTTGCCTGTTGCCTGTTGCCTTTTCCCTTTTCCCTTTTCCCTTTGCCTTTGCCTAACCCTAACCCCCTTTTGCCCTTTCCCCTTTTGCCCTTTCCCTTTTGCCTTTGCGTAACCCTAGCACTAACCCTAACCCTACCCCTAACCGCCTTTTGCCTTTTGCTTTTTGGCCTTGCCTAACCCTAACCCTAACCGCCTTTTGCCTTCTGCCTTTTGCCTTTGCGTAACCCTAACCCTAACCCTAACCGTCTTTTGCCTTCTGACTTTTGCCTTTGCGTAACCCTAACCCTAACCCTAACTGCCTGTTGCCTTTTCCCTTTTCCCTTTTCCCTTTGCCTTGGCCTATCCCTAACCCCCTTTTGCCCTTTCCCTTTTGCCCTTTCCCTTTTGCCTTTGCGTAACCCTAACCCTAACCGCCTTTTGCCTTCTGCCTTTTGCCTTTGCGTAACCCTAACCCTAACCGCCATTTGCCTTTTGTTTTTCCGTAACCCTAACCCTAACTCTAACTGCCTTCTCCTTTGCGTAACCCTAACCCTAACCCCAACCCTAACCCTAACCCTAACTGCCTTTTCCTCTGCGTAACCCTAACCCTAACCCTAACTGCCTTTTCCTTTTGCATAACCCTAACCCTAACCCTAACCGCCTTTTGCCTTTTGGCGTTTGCCTTTTGGCGTTTGCCTGTTCCTTTGTCTAACCCAAACCCTAAATCTAATGCTAACCCTAACTGCCTTTTGCCTTCTGCCTTTTGCCTTTGCGTAACCCTAACCCTAACCCTAACCGCCTCTTGCCTCGTGCCTTTTCCCTTTGCATAACCCTAACCCTAACCCTAACCCTAACCCTAACCCTAACCGCCTTTTGCCTTTTGCCTTTTGCATTTGCCTAACCCGAACCCGAACCCTAACCCGAACCACCTTTTGCCGTTTGCCCTTTGCCCTTTGCGTAACCTACCCCTACCCCTACCCGCCTTTTGCCTTTTTGCCTTGTTGCCTGTTGCCTGTTGCCTTTTCCCTTTTCCCTTTTCCCTTTGCCTTTGCCTAACCCTAACCCCCTTTTGCCCTTTCCCCTTTTGCCCTTTCCCTTTTGCCTTTGCGTAACCCTAGCACTAACCCTAACCCTACCCCTAACCGCCTTTTGCCTTTTGCTTTTTGGCCTTGCGTAACCCTAACCCTAACCGCCTTTTGCCTTCTGCCTTTTGCCTTTGCGTAACCCTAACCCTAACCCTAACCGTCTTTTGCCTTCTGCCTTTTCCTTTGCGTAACCCTAACCCTAACCCTAACCGCCTCTTGCCTCTGTGTAATCCTAACCCTAACCGCCTCTTGCCTCGTGCCTTTTGCCTTTGCGTAACCCTAACCCTAACCCTAACCCTAACCCTAACCGCCTTTTGCCTTTTGCCTTTTGCCTTTGCCTAACCCGAACCCGAACCCGAACCACCTTTTGCCGTTTGCCCTTTGCCCTTTGCCCTTTGCGTAACCCTACCCCTACCCCTACCCGCCTTTTGCCTTTTTGCCTTTTTGCCTGTTGCCTTTTCCCTTTTCCCTTTGCCTTTGCCTTGGCCTAACCCTAACCCCCTTTTGCCCTTTTCTCTTTGCCCTTTCCCTTTTGCCTTTGCGTAACCCTAACACTAACACTAACCCTAACCGCCTTTTGCCTTTTGCCTTTTGCCTTTGCGTAACCCTATACCTAACCGCCATTTGCCTTTTGTTTTTCCGTAACCCTAACCCTAACTCTAACTGCCTTCTCCTTTGCATAACCCTAACCCTAACCCTAACCCTAACCGCCTTTTGCCTTTTGCCTTTTGCATTTGCCTAACCCGAACCCGAATCCGAACCCTAACCACCTTTTGCCGTTTGCCCTTTGTCCTTTTCGTAACCTACCCCTACCCCTACCCGCCTTTTGCCTTTTTGCCTTGTTGCCTGTTGCCTTTTCCCTTTTCCCTTTGCCTTTGCCTAACCCTAACCCCCTTTTGCCCTTTCCCTTTTGCCCTTTCCCTTTTGCCTTTGCGTAACCCTAACCCTAACCACCATTTGCCTTTTGTTTTTCCGTGACCCTAACACTAACTCTAACTGCCTTTTCCTTTGCGTAACCCTAACCCTAACCCCAACCATAACCCTAACACTAACTGCCTTTTCCTTTGCGTAACCCTAACCCTAACCCTAACCGCCTTTTGCCTTTTGCCTTTTGCCTTTGCCTAACCCTAACCCTAACCCTAACAGCCTCTTGCCTCTGTGTAACCCTAACCCTAACCGCCTCTTGCCTCGTGCCTTTTGCCTTTGCGTAACCCGAACCCGAACCCGAACCACCTTTTGCCATTTGCCGTTTGCCCTTTGGCCTTTGCGTAAGCCTACCCCTACCCCTACCCCTACCCCTACCCCTACCCCTACCCCTACCCGCCTTTTGCCTTTTTGCCTTGTTGCCTGTTGCCTGTTGCCTTTTCCCTTTTCCCTTTTCCCTTTGCCTTTGCCTAACCCTAACCCCCTTTTGCCCTTTCCCCTTTTGCCCTTTCCCTTTTGCCTTTGCGTAACCCTAGCACTAACCCTAACCCTACCCCTAACCGCCTTTTGCCTTTTGCTTTTTGGCCTTGCGTAACCCTAACCCTAACCGCCTTTTGCCTTCTGCCTTTTGCCTTTGCGTAACCCTAACCCTAACCGCCATTTGCCTTTTGTTTTTCCGTAACCCTAACCCTAACTCTAACTGCCTTTTCCTTTGCGTAACCCTACCCTAACCCCAACCCTAACCCTAACACTAACTGCCTTTTCCTCTGCGTAACCCTAACCCTAACCCTAACTGCCTTTTCCTTTGCATAACCCTAACCCTAACCCTAACCGCCTTTTGCCTTTTGGCGTTTGCCTTTTGGCGTTTGCCTGTTCCTTTGTCTAACCCAAACCCTAAATCTAATGCTAACCCTAACCGCCTTTTCCCTTTTGCCTTTTGCCTTTGCGTAACCCTAACCCTAACCCTAACCGCCTCTTGCCTCTGTGTAACCCTAACCCTAACCGCCTCTTGCCCCGTGCCTTTTGCCTTTGCGTAACCCTAACCCTAACCGTAACCCTAACCCTAACCCTAACCCTAACCGCCTTTTGCCTATTGCCTTGTTGCCTTTTGCCTTTGCCTAACCCGAACCCGAACCCGAACCACCTTTTGCCGTTTGCCCTTTGCCCTTTGCCCTTTGCGTAACCCTACCCCTACCCCTACCCGCCTTTTGCCTTTTTGCATTGTTGCCTGTTGCCCTTTCCCTTTTGCCCTTTCCCTTTTGCCTTTGCATAACCCTAACCCTAACCCTAACCCTAACCCTAACCGCCTTTTGCCTTTTGCCTTTTGCCCTTTGCGTAACCCTAACCCTAACCCTAACTGCCTGTTGCCTTTTCCCTTCTCCCTTTTCCCTTTGCCTTTGCCTAACCCTAACCCCCTTTTGCCCTTTCCCCTTTGCCCTTTCCCTTTTGCCTTTGCGTAACCCTAACCCTAACCCTAACCGCCTTTTGCCTTCTGCCTTTTGCCTTTGCGTAACCCTAACCCTAACCGCCATTTGCCTTTTGTTTTTCCGTAACCCTAACCCTAACTCTAACTGCCTTTTCCTTTGCGTAACCCTAACCCTAACCCCAACCCTAACCCTAACCCTAACTGCCTTTTCCTCTGCGTAACCCTAACCCTAACCCTAACTGCCTTTTCCTTTGCGTAACCCTAACCCTAACCCTAACCGCCTTTTGCCTTTTGGCGTTTGCCTTTTGGCGTTTGCCTGTTCCTTTGTCTAACCCAAACCCTAAATCTAATGCTAACCCTAACCGCCTTTTCCCTTCTGCCTTTTGCCTTTGCGTAACACTAACCCTAACCCTAACCGCCTTTTGCCTTTTGCCTTTTGCCTTTGCGTAACCCTATACCTAACCGCCATTTGCCTTTTGTTTTTCCGTAACCCTAACTCTAACTGCCTTCTCCTTTGCATAACCCTAACCCTAACCCCAGCCCTAACCCTAACCCTAACTGCCTTTTCCTCTGCGTAATCCCAACCCTAACCCTAACTGCCTTTTCCTTTGCGTAACCCTAACCCTAACCCTAACCGCCTTTTGCCTTTTGGCGTTTGCCTTTTGGCGTTTGCCTGTTCCTTTGTCTAACCCAAACCCTAAATCTAATGCTAACCCTAACCGCCTTTTCCCTTCTGCCTTTTGCCTTTGCGTAACCCTAACCCTAACCCTAACAGCCTCTTGCCTCTGTGTAACCCTAACCCTAACCGCCTCTTGCCTCGTGCCTTTTGCCTTTGCGTAACCCGAACCCGAACCCGAACCACCTTTTGCCATTTGCCGTTTGCCCTTTGGCCTTTGCGTAAGCCTACCCCTACCCCTACCCCTACCCCTACCCGCCTTTTGCCTTTTTGCCTTGTTGCCTGTTGCCTGTTGCCTTTTCCCTTTTCCCTTTTCCCTTTGCCTTGGCCTAACCCTAACCCCCTTTTGCCCTTTCCCCTTTTGCCCTTTCCCTTTTGCCTTTGCGTAACCCTAGCACTAACCCTAACCCTACCCCTAACCGCCTTTTGCCTTTTGCTTTTTGGCCTTGCGTAACCCTAACCCTAACCGCCTTTTGCCTTCTGCCTTTTGCCTTTGCGTAACCCTAACCCTAACCCTAACCGCCTTTTGCCTTTTGTTTTTCCGTAACCCTAACCCTAACTCTGACTGCCTTTTCCTTTGCGTAACCCTAACCCTAACCCTAACCCTAACTGTCTATTCCTCTGCGTAGCCCTAACCCTAACCCTAACTGCCTTTTCCTTTGCGTAACCCTAACCCTAACCGCCTTTTGCCTTTGCGTAAGCCTTACCCTAACCGCCTTTGCCCTTACCCTAACCGCCTTTGGCCTAACCCTAACCGCCTCTTGCCTCGTGCCTTTTGCCTTTGCGTAACCCTAACCCTAACCCTAACCCTAACCGCCATTTGCCTTTTGTTTTTGCGTAACCCTAACCCTAACTCTAACTGCCTTTTCCTTTGCGTAACCCTAACCCTAACCCCAACCCTAACCCTAACACTAACTGCCTTTTCCTCTGCGTAACCCTAACCCTAACCCTAACTGCCTTTTCCTTTGCATAACCCTAACCCTAACCCTAACCGCCTTTTGCCTTTTGGCGTTTGCCTTTTGGCGTTTGCCTTTTCCTTTGTCTAACCCAAACCCTAAATCTAATGCTAACCCTAACCGCCTTTTCCCTTTTGCCTTTTGCCTTTGCGTAACCCTAACCCTAACCCTAACCGCCTCTTGCCTCTGTGTAACCCTAACCGCCTCTTGCCCCGTGCCTTTTGCCTTTGCGTAACCCTAACCCTAACCCTAACCCTAACCCTAACCCTAACCCTAACCGCCTTTTGCCTTTTGCCTTTTGCCTTTTGCCTTTGCCTAACCCGAACCCGATCCCGAACCACCTTTTGCCGTTTGCCCTTTGCCCTTTGCCCTTTGCGTAACCCTACCCCTACCCCTACCCGCCTTTTGCCTTTTTGCATTGTTGCCTGTTGCCCTTTCCCTTTTGCCCTTTCCCTTTTGCCTTTGCATAACCCTAACCCTAACCCTAACCGCCTTTTGCCTTTTGCCTTTTGCCCTTTGCGTAACCCTAACCCTAACCCTAACTGCCTGTTGCCTTTTCCCTTCTCCCTTTTCCCTTTGCCTTTGCCTAACCCTAACCCCCTTTTGCCCTTTCCCCTTTGCCCTTTCCCTTTTGCCTTTGCGTAACCCTAACCCTAACCCTAACCGCCTTTTGCCTTCTGCCTTTTGCCTTTGCATAACCCTAACCCTAACCGCCATTTGCCTTTTGTTTTTCCGTAACCCTAACCCTAACTCTAACTGCCTTTTCCTTTGCGTAACCCTAACCCTAACCCCAACCCTAACCCTAACCCTAACTGCCTTTTCCTCTGCGTAACCCTAACCCTAACCCTAACTGCCTTTTCCTTTGCGTAACCCTAACCCTAACCCTAACCGCCTTTTGCCTTTTGGCGTTTGCCTTTTGGCGTTTGCCTGTTCCTTTGTCTAACCCAAACCCTAAATCTAATGCTAACCCTAACCGCCTTTTCCCTTCTGCCTTTTGCCTTTGCGTAACACTAACCCTAACCCTAACCGCCTTTTGCCTTTTGCCTTTTGCCTTTGCGTAACCCTATACCTAACCGCCATTTGCCTTTTGTTTTTCCGTAACCCTAACTCTAACTGCCTTCTCCTTTGCGTAACCCTAACCCTAACCCCAGCCCTAACCCTAACCCTAACTGCCTTTTCCTCTGCGTAATCCCAACCCTAACCCTAACTGCCTTTTCCTTTGCGTAACCCTAACCCTAACCCTAACCGCCTTTTGCCTTTTGGCGTTTGCCTTTTGGCGTTTGCCTTTTCCTTTGTCTAACCCAAACCCTAAATCTAATGCTAACCCTAACCGCCTTTTCCCTTCTGCCTTTTGCCTTTGCGTAACCCTAACCCCCTTTTGCCCTTTCCCCTTTTGCCCTTTCCCTTTTGCCTTTGCGTAACCCTAGCACTAACCCTAACCCTACCCCTAACCGCCTTTTGCCTTTTGCTTTTTGGCCTTGCCTAACCCTAACCCTAACCGCCTTTTGCCTTCTGCCTTTTGCCTTTGCGTAACCCTAACCCTAACCCTAACCGCCTTTTGCCTTTTGTTTTTCCGTAACCCTAACCCTAACTCTGACTGCCTTTTCCTTTGCGTAACCCTAACCCTAACCCCAACCCTAACCCTAACCCTAACTGTCTATTCCTCTGCGTAACCCTAACCCTAACCCTAACTGCCTTTTCCTTTGCGTAACCCTAACCCTAACCGCCTTTTGCCTTTGCGTAAGCCTTACCCTAACCCCCTTTTGCTCTTTCCCTTTTGCCCTTTCCCTTTTGCCTTTGCATAACCCTAACACTAACCCTAACGCTAACCCTAACCGCCTTTTGCCTTTTGCCTTTTGCCCTTTGTGTAACCCTAACCCTAACCCTAACTGCCTGTTGCCTTTTCCCTTTTCCCTTTTCCCTTTGCCTTGGCCTAACCCTAACCCCCTTTTGCCCTTTCCCCTTTGCCCTTTCCCTTTTGCCTTTGCGTAACCCTAACCCTAACCCTAACCGCCTTTTGCCTTCTGCCTTTTGCCTTTGCGTAACCCTAACCCTAACCGCCATTTGCCTTTTGTTTTTCCGTAACCCTAACCCTAACTGCCTTTTCCTTTGCGTAACCCTAACCCTAACCCCAACCCTAACCCTAACCCTAACTGCCTTTTCCTTTGCGTAACCCTAACCCTAACCCCAACCCTAACCCTAACCCTAACTGCCTTTTCCTCTGCGTAACCCTAACCCTAACCCTAACTGCCTTTTCCTTTGCGTAACCCTAACCCTAACCCTAACCGCCTTTTGCCTTTTGGCGTTTGCCTTTTGGCGTTTGCCTGTTCCTTTGTCTAACCCAAACCCTAAATCTAATGCTAACCCTAACCGCCTTTTCCCTTCTGCCTTTTGCCTTTGCGTAACACTAACCCTAACCCTAACCGCCTTTTGCCTTTTGCCTTTTGCCTTTGCGTAACCCTATACCTAACCGCCATTTGCCTTTTGTTTTTCCGTAACCCTAACTCTAACTGCCTTCTCCTTTGCGTAACCCTAACCCTAACCCCAGCCCTAACCCTAACCCTAACTGCCTTTTCCTCTGCGTAATCCCAACCCTAACCCTAACTGCCTTTTCCTTTGCGTAACCCTAACCCTAACCCTAACCGCCTTTTGCCTTTTGGCGTTTGCCTTTTGGCGTTTGCCTTTTCCTTTGTCTAACCCAAACCCTAAATCTAATGCTAACCCTAACCGCCTTTTCCCTTCTGCCTTTTGCCTTTGCGTAACCCTAACCCTAACCCTAACCGCCTCTTGCCTCTGTGTAACCCTAACCCTAACCGCCTCTTGCCTCGTGCCTTTTGCCTTTGCGTAACCCGAACCCGAACCCGAACCACCTTTTGCCATTTGCCGTTTGCACTTTGGCCTTTGCGTAAGCCTACCCCTACCCCTACCCCTACCCCTACCCGCCTTTTGCCTTTTTGCCTTGTTGCCTGTTGTCTGTTGCCTTTTCCCTTTTCCCTTTTCCCTTTGCCTTTGCCTAACCCTAACCCCCTTTTGCCCTTTCCCCTTTTGCCCTTTCCCTTTTGCCTTTGCGTAACCCTAGCACTAACCCTAAGCCTACCCCTAACCGCCTTTTGCCTTTTGCTTTTTGGCCTTGCGTAACCCTAACCCTAACCGCCTTTTGCCTTCTGCCTTTTGCCTTTGCGTAACCCTAACCCTAACCCTAACCGCCTTTTGCCTTTTGTTTTTCCGTAACCCTAACCCTAACTCTGACTGCCTTTTCCTTTGCGTAACCCTAACCCTAACCCCAACCCTAACCCTAACCCTAACTGTCTATTCCTCTGCGTAACCCTAACCCTAACCCTAACTGCCTTTTCCTTTGCGTAACCCTAACCCTAACCGCCTTTTGCCTTTGCGTAAGCCTTACCCTAACCCCCTTTTGCTCTTTCCCTTTTGCCCTTTCCCTTTTGCCTTTGCATAACCCTAACACTAACCCTAACCCTAACCCTAACCGCCTTTTGCCTTTTGCCTTTTGCCCTTTGTGTAACCCTAATCCTAACCCTAACTGCCTGTTGCCTTTTCCCTTTTCCCTTTTCCCTTTGCCTTGGCGTAACCCTAACCCCCTTTTGCCCTTTCCCCTTTGCCCTCTCCCTTTTGCCTTTGCGTAACCCTAACCCTAACCGCCTTTTGCCTTCTGCCTTTTGCCTTTGCGTAACCCTAACCCTAACCGCCATTTGCCTTTTGTTTTTCCGTAACCCTAACCCTAACTCTAACTGCCTTTTCCTTTGCGTAACCCTAACCCTAACCCCAACCCTAACCCTAACCCTAACTGCCTTTTCCTCTGCGTAACCCTAACCCTAACCCTAACTGCCTTTTCCTTTGCGTAACCCTAACCCTAACCCTAACCGCCTTTTGCCTTTTGGCGTTTGCCTTTTGGCGTTTGCCTGTTCCTTTGTCTAACCCAAACCCTAAATCTAATGCTAACCCTAACTGCCTTTTCCCTTCTGCCTTTTGCCTTTGCCTAACCCTAACCCTAACCGCCTCTTGCCTCGTGCCTTTTCCCTTTGCATAACCCTAACCCTAACCCTAACCCTAACCCTAACCCTAACCCTAACCCTAACCGCCTTTTGCCTTTTGCCTTTTGCATTTGCATAACCCGAACCCGAACCCGAACCCGAACCACCTTTTGCTGTTTGCCCTTTGCCCTTTGCGTAACCTACCCCTACCCCTACCCGCCTTTTGCCTTTTTGCCTTGTTGCCTGTTGCCTGTTGCCTTTTCCCTTTTCCCTTTGCCTTTGCCTAACCCTAACCCCCTTTTGCCCTTTCCCTTTTGCCCTTTCCCTTTTGCCTTTGCGTAACCCTAACCCTAACCACCATTTGCCTTTTGTTTTTCCGTAACCCTAACCCTAACTCTAACTGCCTTTTCCTTTGCGTAACCCTAACCCTAACCCCAACCCTAACCCTAACACTAAATGCCTTTTCCTTTGCGTAACCCTAACCCTAACCGCCTTTTGCCTTTTGGCTTTTGCCTTTTGGCGTTTGCCTTTTCCTTTGTCTAACCCAAACCCTAAATCTAATGCTAACCCTAACCGCCTTTTCCCTTTTGCCTTTTGCCTTTGCGTAACCCTAACCCTAACCGCCTCTTGCCTCTGTGTAACCCTAACCCTAACCGCCTCTTGCCTCGTGCCTTTTGCCTTTGCGTAACCCTAACCCTAAGCCTAACCGCCTTTTGCCTTCTGACTTTTGCCTTTGCGTAACCCTAACCCTAACCCTAACCGCCTTTTGCCTTTTGTTTTTCCGTAACCCTAACCCTAACTCTGACTGCCTTTTCCTTTGCGTAACCCTAACCCCAACCCTAACCCTAACCCTAACTGTCTATTCCTCTGCGTAACCCTAACCCTAACCCTAACTGCCTTTTCCTTTGCGTAACCCTAACCCTAACCGCCTTTTGCCTTTGCGTAAGCCTTACCCTAACCCCCTTTTGCTCTTTCCCTTTTGCCCTTTCCCTTTTGCCTTTGCATAACCCTAACACTAACCCTAACCCTAACCCTAACCGCCTTTTGCCTTTTGCCTTTTGCCCTTTGTGTAACCCTAACCCTAACCCTAACTGCCTGTTGCCTTTTCCCTTTTCCCTTTTCCCTTTGCCTTGGCCTAACCCTAACCCCCTTTTGCCCTTTCCCCTTTGCCCTTTCCCTTTTGCCTTTGCGTAACCCTAACCCTAACCCTAACCGCCTTTTGCCTTCTGCCTTTTGCCTTTGCGTAACCCTAACCCTAACCGCCATTTGCCTTTTGTTTTTCCGTAACCCTAACCCTAACTCTAACTGCCTTCTCCTTTGCGTAACCCTAACCCTAACCCCAACCCTAACCCTAACCCTAACTGCCTTTTCCTCTGCGTAACCCTAACCCTAACCCTAACTGCCTTTTCCTTTGCGTAACCCTAACCCTAACCCTAACCGCCTTTTGCCTTTTGGCGTTTGCCTTTTGGCGTTTGCCTGTTCCTTTGTCTAACCCAAACCCTAAATCTAATGCTAACCCTAACCGCCTCTTGCCTCGTGCCTTTTCCCTTTGCATAACCCTAACCCTAACCCTAACCCTAACCCTAACCCTAACCCTAACCCGAACCCGAACCGCCTTTTGCCTTTTGCCTTTTGCCTTTTGCATTTGCCTAACCCGAACCCGAACCCTAACCCGAACCACCTTTTGCCGTTTGCCCTTTGCCCATTGCGTAACCTACCCTTACCCCTACCCGCCTTTTGCCTTTTTGCCTTGTTGCCTGTTGCCTGTTGCCTTTTCCCTTTTCCCTTTGCCTTTGCGTAACCCTAACCCTAACCGCCTTTTGCCTTCTGCCTTTTGCCTTTGCGTAACCCTAACCCTAACCCTAACCGCCTTTTGCCTTTTGTTTTTCCGTAACCCTAACCCTAACTCTGACTGCCTTTTCCTTTGCGTAACCCTAACCCTAACCCTAACCCTAACCCTAACTGTCTATTCCTCTGCGTAACCCTAACCCTAACCCTAACTGCCTTTTCCTTTGCGTAACCCTAACCCTAACCGCCTTTTGCCTTTGCATAAGCCTTACCCTAACCGCCTTTGCCCTTACCCTAACCGCCTTTGCCCTAACCCTAACCGCCTTTTGCCTCGTGCCTTTTGCCTTTGAGTAACCCTAACCCTAACCCTAACCCTAACCCTAACCGCCATTTGCCTTTTGGCTTTTGCCTTTTGGCGTTTGCCTGTTCGTTTGTCTAACCCAAACCCTAAATCTAATGCTAACCCTAACCGCCTTTTCCCTTTTGCCTTTTGCCTTTGCGTAACCCTAACCCTAACCCTAACCGCCTTTTGCCTTTTGTTTTTCCGTAACCCTAACCCTAACTCTGACTGCCTTTTCCTTTGCGTAACCCTAACCCTAACCCCAACCCTAACCCTAACCCTAACTGTCTATTCCTCTGCGTAACCCTAACCCTAACCCTAACTGCCTTTTCCTTTGCGTAACCCTAACCCTAACCGCCTTTTGCCTTTGCGTAAACCTTACCCTAACCCCCTTTTGCTCTTTCCCTTTTGCCCTTTCCCTTTTGCCTTTGCATAACCCTAACACTAACCCTAACCCTAACCCTAACCGCCTTTTGCCTTTTGCCTTTTGCCCTTTGTGTAACCCTAACCCTAACCCTAACTGCCTGTTGCCTTTTCCCTTTTCCCTTTTCCCTTTGCCTTGGCCTAACCCTAACCCCCTTTTGCCCTTTCCCCTTTGCCCTTTCCCTTTTGCCTTTGCGTAACCCTAACCCTAACCCTAACCGCCTTTTGCCTTCTGCCTTTTGCCTTTGCGTAACCCTAACCCTAACCGCCATTTGCCTTTTGTTTTTCCGTAACCCTAACCCTAACTGCCTTTTCCTTTGCGTAACCCTAACCCTAACCCCAACCCTAACCCTAACCCTAACTGCCTTTTCCTTTGCGTAACCCTAACCCTAACCCCAACCCTAACCCTAACCCTAACTGCCTTTTCCTCTGCGTAACCCTAACCCTAACCCTAACTGCCTTTTCCTTTGCGTAACCCTAACCCTAACCCTAACCGCCTTTTGCCTTTTGGCATTTGCCTTTTGGCGTTTGCCTGTTCCTTTGTCTAACCCAAACCCTAAATCTAATGCTAACCCTAACCGCCTTTTCCCTTCTGCCTTTTGCCTTTGCGTAACACTAACCCTAACCCTAACCGCCTTTTGCCTTTTGCCTTTTGCCTTTGCGTAACCCTATACCTAACCGCCATTTGCCTTTTGTTTTTCCGTAACCCTAACTCTAACTGCCTTCTCCTTTGCGTAACCCTAACCCTAACCCCAGCCCTAACCCTAACCCTAACTGCCTTTTCCTCTGCGTAATCCCAACCCTAACCCTAACTGCCTTTTCCTTTGCGTAACCCTAACCCTAACCCTAACCGCCTTTTGCCTTTTGGCGTTTGCCTTTTGGCGTTTGCCTTTTCCTTTGTCTAACCCAAACCCTAAATCTAATGCTAACCCTAACCGCCTTTTCCCTTCTGCCTTTTGCCTTTGCGTAACCCTAACCCTAACCCTAACCGCCTCTTGCCTCTGTGTAACCCTAACCCTAACCGCCTCTTGCCTCGTGCCTTTTGCCTTTGCGTAACCCGAACCCGAACCCGAACCACCTTTTGCCATTTGCCGTTTGCACTTTGGCCTTTGCGTAAGCCTACCCCTACCCCTACCCCTACCCCTACCCGCCTTTTGCCTTTTTGCCTTGTTGCCTGTTGCCTGTTGCCTTTTCCCTTTTCCCTTTTCCCTTTGCCTTTGCCTAACCCTAACCCCCTTTTGCCCTTTCCCCTTTTGCCCTTTCCCTTTTGCCTTTGCGTAACCCTAGCACTAACCCTAAGCCTACCCCTAACCGCCTTTTGCCTTTTGCTTTTTGGCCTTGCGTAACCCTAACCCTAACCGCCTTTTGCCTTCTGCCTTTTGCCTTTGCGTAACCCTAACCCTAACCCTAACCGCCTTTTGCCTTTTGTTTTTCCGTAACCCTAACCCTAACTCTGACTGCCTTTTCCTTTGCGTAACCCTAACCCTAACCCCAACCCTAACCCTAACCCTAACTGTCTATTCCTCTGCGTAACCCTAACCCTAACCCTAACTGCCTTTTCCTTTGCGTAACCCTAACCCTAACCGCCTTTTGCCTTTGCGTAAGCCTTACCCTAACCCCCTTTTGCTCTTTCCCTTTTGCCCTTTCCCTTTTGCCTTTGCATAACCCTAACACTAACCCTAACCCTAACCCTAACCGCCTTTTGCCTTTTGCCTTTTGCCCTTTGTGTAACCCTAATCCTAACCCTAACTGCCTGTTGCCTTTTCCCTTTTCCCTTTTCCCTTTGCCTTGGCGTAACCCTAACCCCCTTTTGCCCTTTCCCCTTTGCCCTCTCCCTTTTGCCTTTGCGTAACCCTAACCCTAACCGCCTTTTGCCTTCTGCCCTTTGCCTTTGCGTAACCCTAACCCTAACCGCCATTTGCCTTTTGTTTTTCCGTAACCCTAACCCTAACTCTAACTGCCTTTTCCTTTGCGTAACCCTAACCCTAACCCCAACCCTAACCCTAACCCTAACTGCCTTTTCCTCTGCGTAACCCTAACCCTAACCCTAACTGCCTTTTCCTTTGCGTAACCCTAACCCTAACCCTAACCGCCTTTTGCCTTTTGGCGTTTGCCTTTTGGCGTTTGCCTGTTCCTTTGTCTAACCCAAACCCTAAATCTAATGCTAACCCTAACTGCCTTTTCCCTTCTGCCTTTTGCCTTTGCCTAACCCTAACCCTAACCGCCTCTTGCCTCGTGCCTTTTCCCTTTGCATAACCCTAACCCTAACCCTAACCCTAACCCTAACCCTAACCCTAACCCTAACCACCTTTTGCCTTTTGCCTTTTGCATTTGCATAACCCGAACCCGAACCCGAACCCGAACCACCTTTTGCTGTTTGCCCTTTGCCCTTTGCGTAACCTACCCCTACCCCTACCCGCCTTTTGCCTTTTTGCCTTGTTGCCTGTTGCCTGTTGCCTTTTCCCTTTTCCCTTTGCCTTTGCCTAACCCTAACCCCCTTTTGCCCTTTCCCTTTTGCCCTTTCCCTTTTGCCTTTGCGTAACCCTAACCCTAACCACCATTTGCCTTTTGTTTTTCCGTAACCCTAACCCTAACTCTAACTGCCTTTTCCTTTGCGTAACCCTAACCCTAACCCCAACCCTAACCCTAACACTAAATGCCTTTTCCTTTGCGTAACCCTAACCCTAACCGCCTTTTGCCTTTTGGCTTTTGCCTTTTGGCGTTTGCCTTTTCCTTTGTCTAACCCAAACCCTAAATCTAATGCTAACCCTAACCGCCTTTTCCCTTTTGCCTTTTGCCTTTGCGTAACCCTAACCCTAACCGCCTCTTGCCTCTGTGTAACCCTAACCCTAACCGCCTCTTGCCTCGTGCCTTTTGCCTTTGCGTAACCCTAACCCTAAGCCTAACCGCCTTTTGCCTTCTGACTTTTGCCTTTGCGTAACCCTAACCCTAACCCTAACCGCCTTTTGCCTTTTGTTTTTCCGTAACCCTAACCCTAACTCTGACTGCCTTTTCCTTTGCGTAACCCTAACCCCAACCCTAACCCTAACCCTAACTGTCTATTCCTCTGCGTAACCCTAACCCTAACCCTAACTGCCTTTTCCTTTGCGTAACCCTAACCCTAACCGCCTTTTGCCTTTGCGTAAGCCTTACCCTAACCCCCTTTTGCTCTTTCCCTTTTGCCCTTTCCCTTTTGCCTTTGCATAACCCTAACACTAACCCTAACCCTAACCCTAACCGCCTTTTGCCTTTTGCCTTTTGCCCTTTGTGTAACCCTAACCCTAACCCTAACTGCCTGTTGCCTTTTCCCTTTTCCCTTTTCCCTTTGCCTTGGCCTAACCCTAACCCCCTTTTGCCCTTTCCCCTTTGCCCTTTCCCTTTTGCCTTTGCGTAACCCTAACCCTAACCCTAACCGCCTTTTGCCTTCTGCCTTTTGCCTTTGCGTAACCCTAACCCTAACCGCCATTTGCCTTTTGTTTTTCCGTAACCCTAACCCTAACTCTAACTGCCTTCTCCTTTGCGTAACCCTAACCCTAACCCCAACCCTAACCCTAACCCTAACTGCCTTTTCCTCTGCGTAACCCTAACCCTAACCCTAACTGCCTTTTCCTTTGCGTAACCCTAACCCTAACCCTAACCGCCTTTTGCCTTTTGGCGTTTGCCTTTTGGCGTTTGCCTGTTCCTTTGTCTAACCCAAACCCTAAATCTAATGCTAACCCTAACCGCCTCTTGCCTCGTGCCTTTTCCCTTTGCATAACCCTAACCCTAACCCTAACCCTAACCCTAACCCTAACCCTAACCCGAACCCGAACCGCCTTTTGCCTTTTGCCTTTTGCCTTTTGCATTTGCCTAACCCGAACCCGAACCCTTACCCGAACCACCTTTTGCCGTTTGCCCTTTGCCCATTGCGTAACCTACCCTTACCCCTACCCGCCTTTTGCCTTTTTGCCTTGTTGCCTGTTGCCTGTTGCCTTTTCCCTTTTCCCTTTGCCTTTGCGTAACCCTAACCCTAACCGCCTTTTGCCTTCTGCCTTTTGCCTTTGCGTAACCCTAACCCTAACCCTAACCGCCTTTTGCCTTTTGTTTTTCCGTAACCCTAACCCTAACTCTGACTGCCTTTTCCTTTGCGTAACCCTAACCCTAACCCCAACCCTAACCCTAACCCTAACTGTCTATTCCTCTGCGTAACCCTAACCCTAACCCTAACTGCCTTTTCCTTTGCGTAACCCTAACCCTAACCGCCTTTTGCCTTTGCATAAGCCTTACCCTAACCGCCTTTGCCCTTACCCTAACCGCCTTTGCCCTAACCCTAACCGCCTTTTGCCTCGTGCCTTTTGCCTTTGAGTAACCCTAACCCTAACCCTAACCCTAACCCTAACCGCCATTTGCCTTTTGGCTTTTGCCTTTTGGCGTTTGCCTGTTCGTTTGTCTAACCCAAACCCTAAATCTAATGCTAACCCTAACCGCCTTTTCCCTTTTGCCTTTTGCCTTTGCGTAACCCTAACCCTAACCCTAACCGCCATTTGCCTTTTGTTTTTCCGTAACCCTAACCCTAACTCTAACTGCCTTCTCCTTTGCGTAACCCTAACCCTAACCCCAACCCTAACCCTAACCCTAACTGCCTTTTCCTCTGCGTAACCCTAACCCTAACCCTAACTGCCTTTTCCTTTGCGTAACCCTAACCCTAACCCTAACCGCCTTTTGCCTTTTGGCGTTTGCCTTTTGGCGTTTGCCTGTTCCTTTGTCTAACCCAAACCCTAAATCTAATGCTAACCCTAACCGCCTCTTGCCTCGTGCCTTTTCCCTTTGCATAACCCTAACCCTAACCCTAACCCTAACCCTAACCCTAACCCTAACCCGAACCCGAACCGCCTTTTGCCTTTTGCCTTTTGCCTTTTGCATTTGCCTAACCCGAACCCGAACCCTAACCCGAACCACCTTTTGCCGTTTGCCCTTTGCCCATTGCGTAACCTACCCTTACCCCTACCCGCCTTTTGCCTTTTTGCCTTGTTGCCTGTTGCCTGTTGCCTTTTCCCTTTTCCCTTTGCCTTTGCGTAACCCTAACCCTAACCGCCTTTTGCCTTCTGCCTTTTGCCTTTGCGTAACCCTAACCCTAACCCTAACCGCCTTTTGCCTTTTGTTTTTCCGTAACCCTAACCCTAACTCTGACTGCCTTTTCCTTTGCGTAACCCTAACCCTAACCCCAACCCTAACCCTAACCCTAACTGTCTATTCCTCTGCGTAACCCTAACCCTAACCCTAACTGCCTTTTCCTTTGCGTAACCCTAACCCTAACCGCCTTTTGCCTTTGCATAAGCCTTACCCTAACCGCCTTTGCCCTTACCCTAACCGCCTTTGCCCTAACCCTAACCGCCTTTTGCCTCGTGCCTTTTGCCTTTGAGTAACCCTAACCCTAACCCTAACCCTAACCCTAACCGCCATTTGCCTTTTGGCTTTTGCCTTTTGGCGTTTGCCTGTTCGTTTGTCTAACCCAAACCCTAAATCTAATGCTAACCCTAACCGCCTTTTCCCTTTTGCCTTTTGCCTTTGCGTAACCCTAACCCTAACCCTAACCGCCTCTTGCCTCTGTGTAACCCTAACCCTAACCGCCTCTTGCCTCGTGCCTTTTGCCTTTGCATAACCCTAACCCTAACCCTAACCCTAACCCTAACCCTAACCCTAACCGCCTTTTGCCTTTTGCCTTTTGCCTTTGCCTAACCCGAACACGAACCCGAACCACCTTTTGCCGTTTGCCCTTTGCCCTTTGCCCTTTGCGTAACCCTACCCCTACCCCTACCCGCCTTTTGCCTTTTTGCATTGTTGCCTGTTGCCCTTTCCCTTTTGCCCTTTCCCTTTTGCCTTTGCATAACCCTAACACTAACCCTAACCCTAACCCTAACCTCCTTTTGCCTTTTGACTTTTGCCCTTTGCGTAACCCTAACCCTAACCCTAACTGCCTGTTGCCTTTTCCCTTTTCCCTTTTCCCTTTGCCTTGGCCTAACCCTAACCCCCTTTTGCCCTTTCCCCTTTGCCCTTTCCCTTTTGCCTTTGCGTAACCCTAACCCTAACCCTAACCGCCTTTTGCCTTCTGCCTTTTGCCTTTGCGTAACCCTAACCCTAACCCTAACCGCCTTTTGCCTTTTGTTTTTCCGTAACCCTAACCCTAACTCTAACTGCCTTTTCCTTTGCGTAACCCTAACCCTAACCCCAACCCTAACCCTAACCCTAACCACCTCTTGCCTCTGCGTAACCCTAACCCTAACCCTAACTGCCTTTTCCTCTGCGTAACCCTAACCCTAACCCTAACTGCCCTTTCCTTTGCGTAACCCTCACCCTAACCCTAACCACCTTTTGCCTTTTGCCTTTTGCCTTTGCGTAACCCTATACCTAACCGCCATTTGCCTTTTGTTTTTCCGTAACCCTAACCCTAACTCTAACTGCCTTTTGCCTTTGCCTAACCCTAACCCTAACCCCAGCCCTAACCCTAACCCTAACTGCTTTTTCCTCTGCGTAACCCTAACCCTAACTCTGACTGCCTTTTCCTTTGCGTAACCCTAACCCTAACCCTAACTGCCTTTTGCCTTTTGGCGTTTGCCTTTTGGCGTTTGCCTTTTCCTTTGTCTAACCCAAACCCTAAATCTAATGCTAACCCTAACCGCCTTTTCCCTTCTGCCTTTTGCCTTTGCATAACCCTAACCCTAACCCTAACAGCCTCTTGCCTCTGTGTAATCCTAACCCTAACCGCCTCTTGCCTCGTGCCTTTTGCCTTTGCGTAACCCGAACCCGAACCCGAACCACCTTTTGCCATTTGCCGTTTGCCCTTTGGCCTTTGCGTAAGCCTACCCCTACCCCTACCCCTACCCCTACCCGCATTTTGCCTTTTTGCCTTGCTGCCTGTTGCCTGTTGCCTTTTCCCTTTTCCCTTTTCCCTTTGCCTTTGCCTAACCCTAACCCCCTTTTGCCCTTTCCCCTTTTGCCCTTTCCCTTTTGCCTTTGCGTAACCCTAGCACTAACCCTAACCCTACCCCTAAATGCCTTTTGCCTTTTGCTTTTTGGCCTTGCCTAACCCTAACCCTAACCGCCTTTTGCCTTCTGCCTTTTGCCTTTGCGTAACCCTAACCCTAACCCTAACCGCCTTTTGCCTTCTGCCTTTTGCCTTTGCGTAACCCTAACCCTAACCCTAACCGCCTTTTGCCTTTTGTTTTTCTGTAACCCTAACCCTAACTCTGACTGCCTTTTCCTTTGCGTAACCCTAACCCTAACCCCAACCCTAACCCTAACCCTAACTGTCTATTCCTCTGCGTAACCCTAACCCTAACCCTAACTGCCTTTTCCTTTGCGTAACCCTAACCCTAACCGCCTTTTGCCTTTGCATAAACCTTACCCTAACCGCCTTTGCCCTTACCCTAACCGCCTTTGCCCTAACCCTAACGCCTTTTGCCTCGTGCCTTTTGCCTTTGAGTAACCCTAACCCTAACCCTAACCCTAACCCTAACCGCCATTTGCCTTTTGGCTTTTGCCTTTTGGCGTTTGCCTGTTCCTTTGTCTAACCCAAACCCTAAATCTAATGCTAACCCTAACCGCCTTTTCCCTTTTGCCTTTTGCCTTTGCGTAACCCTAACCCTAACCCTAACCGCCTCTTGCCTCTGTGTAACCCTTACCCTAACCGCCTCTTGCCTCGTGCCTTTTGCCTTTGCATAACACTAACCCTAACCCTAACCCTAACCCTAACCCTAACCCTAACCGCCTTTTGCCTTTTGCCTTTTGCCTTTGCCTAACCCGAACACGAACCCGAACCACCTTTTGCCGTTTGCCCTTTGCCCTTTGCCCTTTGCGTAACCCTACCCCTACCCCTACCCGCCTTTTGCCTTTTTGCCTTGTTGCCTGTTGCCCTTTCCCTTTTGCCCTTTCCCTTTTGCCTTTGCATAACCCTAACACTAACCCTAACCCTAACCCTAACCGCCTTTTGCCTTTTGCCTTTTGCCCTTTGCGTAACCCTAACCCTAACCCTAACTGCCTGTTGCCTTTTCCCTTCTCCCTTTTCCCTTTGCCTTTGCCTAACCCTAACCCCCTTTTGCCCTTTCCCCTTTGCCCTTTCCCTTTTGCCTTTGCGTAACCCTAACCCTAACCCTAACCGCCTTTTGCCTTCTGCCTTTTGCCTTTGCGTAACCCTAACCCTAACCGCCATTTGCCTTTTGTTTTTCCGTAACCCTAACCCTAACTCTAACTGCCTTTTCCTTTGCGTAACCCTAACCCTAACCCCAACCCTAACCCTAACCCTAACTGCCTTTTCCTCTGCGTAACCCTAACCCTAACCCTAACTGCCTTTTCCTTTGCGTAACCCTAACCCTAACCCTAACCGCCTTTTGCCTTTTGGCGTTTGCCTTTTGGCGTTTGCCTGTTCCTTTGTCTAACCCAAACCCTAAATCTAATGCTAACCCTAACCGCCTTTTCCCTTCTGCCTTTTGCCTTTGCGTAACACTAACCCTAACCCTAACCGCCTTTTGCCTTTTGCCTTTTGCCTTTGCGTAACCCTATACCTAACCGCCATTTGCCTTTTGTTTTTCCGTAACCCTAACTCTAACTGCCTTCTCCTTTGCGTAACCCTAACCCTAACCCTAACCGCCTTTTGCCTTTTGGCGTTTGCCTTTTGGCGTTTGCCTTTTCCTTTGTCTAACCCAAACCCTAAATCTAATGCTAACCCTAACCGCCTTTTCCCTTCTGCCTTTTGCCTTTGCGTAACCCTAACCCTAACCCTAACAGCCTCTTGCCTCTGTGTAACCCTAACCCTAACCGCCTCTTGCCTCGTGCCTTTTGCCTTTGCGTAACCCGAACCCGAACCCGAACCACCTTTTGCCATTTGCCGTTTGCCCTTTGGCCTTTGCGTAAGCCTACCCCTACCCCTAACCCTACCCCTACCCGCCTTTTGCCTTTTTGCCTTGTTGCCTGTTGTCTGTTGCCTTTTCCCTTTTCCCTTTGCCTTTGCCTAACCCTAACCCCCTTTTGCCCTTTCCCCTTTTGCCCTTTCCCTTTTGCCTTTGCGTAACCCTAGCACTAACCCTAAGCCTACCCCTAACCGCCTTTTGCCTTTTGCTTTTTGGCCTTGCCTAACCCTAACCCTAACCGCCTTTTGCCTTCTGCCTTTTGCCTTTGCGTAACCCTAACCCTAACCCTAACCGCCTTTTGCCTTCTGCCTTTTGCCTTTGCGTAACCCTAACCCTAACCCTAACCGCCTTTTGCCTTTTGTTTTTCCGTAACCCTAACCCTAACTCTAACTGCCTTTTCCTTTGCGTAACCCTAACCCTAACCCCAACCCTAACCCTAACCCTAACCACCTCTTGCCTCTGCGTAACCCTAACCCTAACCCTAACTGCCTTTTCCTCTGCGTAACCCTAACCCTAACCCTAACTGCCCTTTCCTTTGCGTAACCCTCACCCTAACCCTAACCGCCTTTTGCCTTTTGCCTTTTGCCTTTGCGTAACCCTATACCTAACCGCCATTTGCCTTTTGTTTTTCCGTAACCCTAACCCTAACTCTAACCGCCTTTGCCTTTGCCTAACCCTAACCCTAACCCCAGCCCTAACCCTAACCCTAACTGCTTTTTCCTCTGCGTAACCCTAACCCTAACTCTGACTGCCTTTTCCTTTGCGTAACCCTAACCCTAACCCTAACCGCCTTTTGCCTTTTGGCGTTTGCCTTTTGGCGTTTGCCTTTTCCTTTGTCTAACCCAAACCCTAAATCTAATGCTAACCCTAACCGCCTTTTCCCTTCTGCCTTTTGCCTTTGCATAACCCTAACCCTAACCCTAACAGCCTCTTGCCTCTGTGTAACCCTAACCCTAACCGCCTCTTGCCTCGTGCCTTTTGCCTTTGCGTAACCCGAACCCGAACCCGAACCACCTTTTGCCATTTGCCGTTTGCCCTTTGGCCTTTGCGTAAGCCTACCCCTACCCCTACCCCTACCCCTACCCGCATTTTGCCTTTTTGCCTTGTTGCCTGTTGCCTGTTGCCTTTTCCCTTTTCCCTTTTCCCTTTGCCTTTGCCTAACCCTAACCCCCTTTTGCCCTTTCCCCTTTTGCCCTTTCCCTTTTGCCTTTGCGTAACCCTAGCACTAACCCTAACCCTACCCCTAACCGCCTTTTGCCTTTTGCTTTTTGGCCTTGCCTAACCCTAACCCTAACCGCCTTTTGCCTTCTGCCTTTTGCCTTTGCGTAACCCTAACCCTAACCCTAACCGCCTTTTGCCTTCTGCCTTTTGCCTTTGCGTAACCCTAACCCTAACCCTAACCGCCTTTTGCCTTTTGTTTTTCTGTAACCCTAACCCTAACTCTGACTGCCTTTTCCTTTGCGTAACCCTAACCCTAACCCCAACCCTAACCCTAACCCTAACTGTCTATTCCTCTGCGTAACCCTAACCCTAACCCTAACTGCCTTTTCCTTTGCGTAACCCTAACCCTAACCGCCTTTTGCCTTTGCATAAACCTTACCCTAACCGCCTTTGCCCTTACCCTAACCGCCTTTGCCCTAACCCTAACGCCTTTTGCCTCGTGCCTTTTGCCTTTGAGTAACCCTAACCCTAACCCTAACCCTAACCCTAACCGCCATTTGCCTTTTGGCTTTTGCCTTTTGGCGTTTGCCTGTTCCTTTGTCTAACCCAAACCCTAAATCTAATGCTAACCCTAACCGCCTTTTCCCTTTTGCCTTTTGCCTTTGCGTAACCCTAACCCTAACCCTAACCGCCTCTTGCCTCTGTGTAACCCTTACCCTAACCGCCTCTTGCCTCGTGCCTTTTGCCTTTGCATAACACTAACCCTAACCCTAACCCTAACCCTAACCCTAACCCTAACCGCCTTTTGCCTTTTGCCTTTTGCCTTTGCCTAACCCGAACACGAACCCGAACCACCTTTTGCCGTTTGCCCTTTGCCCTTTGCCCTTTGCGTAACCCTACCCCTACCCCTACCCGCCTTTTGCCTTTTTGCCTTCTTGCCTGTTGCCCTTTCCCTTTTGCCCTTTCCCTTTTGCCTTTGCATAACCCTAACACTAACCCTAACCCTAACCCTAACCGCCTTTTGCCTTTTGCCTTTTGCCCTTTGCGTAACCCTAACCCTAACCCTAACTGCCTGTTGCCTTTTCCCTTCTCCCTTTTCCCTTTGCCTTTGCCTAACCCTAACCCCCTTTTGCCCTTTCCCCTTTGCCCTTTCCCTTTTGCCTTTGCGTAACCCTAACCCTAACCCTAACCGCCTTTTGCCTTCTGCCTTTTGCCTTTGCGTAACCCTAACCCTAACCGCCATTTGCCTTTTGTTTTTCCGTAACCCTAACCCTAACTCTAACTGCCTTTTCCTTTGCGTAACCCTAACCCTAACCCCAACCCTAACCCTAACCCTAACTGCCTTTTCCTCTGCGTAACCCTAACCCTAACCCTAACTGCCTTTTCCTTTGCGTAACCCTAACCCTAACCCTAACCGCCTTTTGCCTTTTGGCGTTTGCCTTTTGGCGTTTGCCTGTTCCTTTGTCTAACCCAAACCCTAAATCTAATGCTAACCCTAACCGCCTTTTCCCTTCTGCCTTTTGCCTTTGCGTAACACTAACCCTAACCCTAACCGCCTTTTGTCTTTTGCCTTTTGCCTTTGCGTAACCCTATACCTAACCGCCATTTGCCTTTTGTTTTTCCGTAACCCTAACTCTAACTGCCTTCTCCTTTGCGTAACCCTAACCCTAACCCTAACCGCCTTTTGCCTTTTGGCGTTTGCCTTTTGGCGTTTGCCTTTTCCTTTGTCTAACCCAAACCCTAAATCTAATGCTAACCCTAACCGCCTTTTCCCTTCTGCCTTTTGCCTTTGCGTAACCCTAACCCTAACCCTAACAGCCTCTTGCCTCTGTGTAACCCTAACCCTAACCGCCTCTTGCCTCGTGCCTTTTGCCTTTGCGTAACCCGAACCCGAACCCGAACCACCTTTTGCCATTTGCCGTTTGCCCTTTGGCCTTTGCGTAAGCCTACCCCTACCCCTAACCCTACCCCTACCCGCCTTTTGCCTTTTTGCCTTGTTGCCTGTTGCCTGTTGCCTTTTCCCTTTTCCCTTTGCCTTTGCCTAACCCTAACCCCCTTTTGCCCTTTCCCCTTTTGCCCTTTCCCTTTTGCCTTTGCGTAACCCTAGCACTAACCCTAAGCCTACCCCTAACCGCCTTTTGCCTTTTGCTTTTTGGCCTTGCGTAACCCTAACCCTAACCGCCTTTTGCCTTCTGCCTTTTGCCTTTGCGTAACCCTAACCCTAACCCTAACCGCCTTTTGCCTTTTGTTTTTCCGTAACCCTAACCCTAACTCTGACTGCCTTTTCCTTTGCGTAACCCTAACCCTAACCCTAACCCTAACTGTCTATTCCTCTGCGTAACCCTAACCCTAACCCTAACTGCCTTTTCCTTTGCGTAACCCTAACCCTAACCGCCTTTTGCCTTTGCGTAAGCCTTACCCTAACCGCCTTTGCCCTTACCCTAACCGCCTTTGGCCTAACCCTAACCGCCTCTTGCCTTGTGCCTTTTGCCTTTGCGTAACCCTAACCCTAACCCTAACCCTAACCGCCATTTGCCTTTTGTTTTTGCGTAACCCTAACCCTAACTCTAACTGCCTTCTCCTTTGCGTAACCCTAACCCTAACCCCAACCCTAACCCTAACACTAACTGCCTTTTCCTCTGCGTAACCCTAACCCTAACCCTAACTGCCTTTTCCTTTGCATAACCCTAACCCTAACCCTAACCGCCTTTTGCCTTTTGGCTTTTGCCTTTTGGCGTTTGCCTTTTCCTTTGTCTAACCCAAACCCTAAATCTAATGCTAACCCTAACCGCCTTTTCCCTTTTGCCTTTTGCCTTTGCGTAACCCTAACCCTAACCCTAACCGCCTCTTGCCTCTGTGTAACCCTAACCCTAACCGCCTCTTGCCCCGTGCCTTTTGCCTTTGCATAACCCTAACCCTAACCCTAACCCTAACCCTAACCCTAACCCTAACCCTAACCGCCTTTTGCCTTTTGCCTTTGCCTAACCCGAACCCGAACCCGAACCACCTTTTGCCGTTTGCCCTTTGCCCTTTGCCCTTTGCGTAACCCTACCCCTACCCCTACCCGCCTTTTGCCTTTTTGCATTGTTGCCTGTTGCCCTTTCCCTTTTGCCCTTTCCCTTTTGCCTTTGCATAACCCTAACCCTAACCCTAACCCTAACCCTAACCGCCTTTTGCCTTTTGCCTTTTGCCCTTTGCGTAACCCTAACCCTAACCCTAACTGCCTGTTGCCTTTTCCCTTCTCCCTTTTCCCTTTGCCTTTGCCTAACCCTAACCCCCTTTTGCCCTTTCCCCTTTGCCCTTTCCCTTTTGCCTTTGTGTAACCCTAACCCTAACCCTAACCGCCTTTTGCCTTCTGCCTTTTGCCTTTGCGTAACCCTAACCCTAACCGCCATTTGCCTTTTGTTTTTCCGTAACCCTAACCCTAACTCTAACTGCCTTTTCCTTTGCGTAACCCTAACCCTAACCCTAACCGCCTCTTGCCTCTGTGTAACCCTTACCCTAACCGCCTCTTGCCTCGTGCCTTTTGCCTTTGCATAACACTAACCCTAACCCTAACCCTAACCCTAACCCTAACCCTAACCGCCTTTTGCCTTTTGCCTTTTGCCTTTGCCTAACCCGAACACGAACCCGAACCACCTTTTGCCGTTTGCCCTTTGCCCTTTGCCCTTTGCGTAACCCTACCCCTACCCCTACCCGCCTTTTGCCTTTTTGCCTTGTTGCCTGTTGCCCTTTCCCTTTTGCCCTTTCCCTTTTGCCTTTGCATAACCCTAACACTAACCCTAACCCTAACCCTAACCGCCTTTTGCCTTTTGCCTTTTGCCCTTTGTGTAACCCTAACCCTAACCCTAACTGCCTGTTGCCTTTTCCCTTCTCCCTTTTCCCTTTGCCTTTGCCTAACCCTAACCCCCTTTTGCCCTTTCCCCTTTGCCCTTTCCCTTTTGCCTTTGCGTAACCCTAACCCTAACCCTAACCGCCTCTTGCCTCTGTGTAACCCTAACCCTAACCGCCTCTTGCCTCGTGCCTTTTCCCTTTGCATAACCCTAACCCTAACCCTAACCCTAACCCTAACCCTAACCCTAACCCTAACCGCCTTTTGCCTTTTGCCTTTTGCATTTGCCTAACCCGAACCCGAACCCTAACCCGAACCACCTTTTGCTGTTTGCCCTTTGCCCTTTGCGTAACCTACCCCTACCCCTACCCGCCTTTTGCCTTTTTGCCTTGTTGCCTGTTGCCTGTTGCCTTTTCCCTTTTCCCTTTGCCTTTGCCTAACCCTAACCCCCTTTTGCCCTTTCCCTTTTGCCCTTTCCCTTTTGCCTTTGCGTAACCCTAACCCTAACCACCATTTGCCTTTTGTTTTTCCGTAACCCTAACCCTAACTCTAACTGCCTTTTCCTTTGCGTAACCCTAACCCTAACCCCAACCCTAACCCTAACACTAAATGCCTTTTCCTTTGCGTAACCCTAACCCTAACCGCCTTTTGCCTTTTGGCTTTTGCCTTTTGGCGTTTGCCTTTTCCTTTGTCTAACCCAAACCCTAAATCTAATGCTAACCCTAACCGCCTTTTCCCTTTTGCCTTTTGCCTTTGCGTAACCCTAACCCTAACCGCCTCTTGCCTCTGTGTAACCCTAACCCTAACCGCCTCTTGCCTCGTGCCTTTTGCCTTTGCGTAACCCTAACCCTAACCCTAACCGTCTTTTGCCTTCTGACTTTTGCCTTTGCGTAACCCTAACCCTAACCCTAACCGCCTTTTGCCTTTTGTTTTTCCGTAACCCTAACCCTAACTCTGACTGCCTTTTCCTTTGCGTAACCCTAACCCCAACCCTAACCCTAACCCTACCTGTCTATTCCTCTGCGTAACCCTAACCCTAACCCTAACTGCCTTTTCCTTTGCGTAACCCTAACCCTAACCGCCTTTTGCCTTTGCGTAAGCCTTACCCTAACCCCCTTTTGCTCTTTCCCTTTTGCCCTTTCCCTTTTGCCTTTGCATAACCCTAACACTAACCCTAACCCTAACCCTAACCGCCTTTTGCCTTTTGCCTTTTGCCCTTTGTGTAACCCTAACCCTAACCCTAACTGCCTGTTGCCTTTTCCCTTTTCCCTTTTCCCTTTGCCTTGGCCTAACCCTAACCCCCTTTTGCCCTTTCCCCTTTGCCCTTTCCCTTTTGCCTTTGCGTAACCCTAACCCTAACCCTAACCGCCTTTTGCCTTCTGCCTTTTGCCTTTGCGTAACCCTAACCCTAACCGCCATTTGCCTTTTGTTTTTCCGTAACCCTAACCCTAACCCTAACCGCCTCTTGCCTCGTGCCTTTTCCCTTTGCATAACCCTAACCCTAACCCTAACCCTAACCCTAACCCTAACCCTACCCCTACCCCTACCCGCCTTTTGCCTTTTTGCCTTGTTGCCTGTTGCCTTTTCCCTTTTCCCTTTGCCTTTGCCTAACCCTAACCCCCTTTTGCCCTTTCCCCTTTTGCCCTTTCCCTTTTGCCTTTGCGTAACCCTAGCACTAACCCTAAGCCTACCCCTAACCGCCTTTTGCCTTTTGCTTTTTGGCCTTGCCTAACCCTAACCCTAACCGCCTTTTGCCTTCTGCCTTTTGCCTTTGCGTAACCCTAACCCTAACCCTAACCGCCTTTTGCCTTTTGTTTTTCCGTAACCCTAACCCTAACTCTGACTGCCTTTTCCTTTGCGTAACCCTAACCCTAACCCCAACCCTAACCCTAACCCTAACTGTCTATTCCTCTGCGTAACCCTAACCCTAACCGCCTCTTGCCTCTGTGTAACCCTAACCCTAACCGCCTCTTGCCTCGTGCCTTTTGCCTTCGTGTAACCCTAACCCTAACCCTAACCGCCTTTTGCCTTCTGCCTTTTGCCTTTGCGTAACCCTAACCCTAACCCTAACCGCCTTTTGCCTTTTGTTTTTCCGTAACCCTAACCCTAACTCTGACTGCCTTTTCCTTGGCGTAACCCTAACCCTAACCCTAACCCTAACTGTCTATTCCTCTGCGTAACCCTAACCCTAACCCTAACTGCCTTTTCCTTTGCGTAACCCTAACCCTAACCGCCTCTTGCCTTTGCGTAAGCCTTACCCTAACCGCCTTTGCCCTTACCCTAACCGCCTTTGGCCAACCCTAACCGCCTCTTGCCTTGTGCCTTTTGCCTTTGCGTAACCCTAACCCTAACCCTAACCCTAACCGCCATTTGCCTTTTGTTTTTCCGTAACCCTAACCCTAACTCTAACTGCCTTTTCCTTTGCGTAACCCTAACCCTAACCCCAACCCTAACCCTAACACTAACTGCCTTTTCCTCTGCGTAACCCTAACCCTAACCCTAACCGCCTTTTCCTTTGCATAACCCTAACCCTAACCGCCTTTTGCCTTTTGGCTTTTGCCTTTTGGCGTTTGCCTTTTCCTTTGTCTAACCCAAACCCTAAATCTAATGCTAACCCTAACCGCCTTTTCCCTTTTGCCTTTTGCCTTTGCGTAACCCTAAACCTAACCCTAACCGCCTCTTGCCTCTGTGTAACCCTAACCCTAACCGCCTCTTGCCTCGTGCCTTTTGCCTTAGCATAACCCTAACCCTAACCCTAACCCTAACCCTAACCCTAACCCTAACCGCCTTTTGCCTTTTGCCTTTTGCCTTTGCCTAACCCGAACCCGAACCCGAACCACCTTTTGCCGTTTGCCCTTTGCCCTTTGCCCTTTGCGTAACCCTACCCCTACCCCTACCAGCCTTTTGCCTTTTTGCATTGTTGCCTGTTGCCCTTCCCCTTTTGCCCTTTCCCTTTTGCCCTTGCATAACCCTAACACTAACCCTAACCCTAACCCTAACCGCCTTTTGCCTTTTGCCTTTTGCCCTTTGCGTAACCCTAACCCCCTTTTGCCCTTTCCCCTTTGCCCTTTCCCTTTTGCCTTTGCGTAACCCTAACCCTAACCCTAACCGCCTTTTGCCTTCTGCCTTTTGCCTTTGCGTAACCCTAACCCTAACCGCCATTTGCCTTTTGTTTTTCCATAACCCTAACCCTAACTCTAACTGCCTTTTCCTTTGCGTAACCCTAACCCTAACCCCAACCCTAACCCTAACCCTAACTGCCTTTTCCTCTGCGTAACCCTAACCCTAACCCTAACTGCCTTTTCCTTTGCGTAACCCTAACCCTAACCCTAACCGCCTTTTGCCTTTTGGCGTTTGCCTTTTGGCGTTTGCCTGTTCCTTTGTCTAACCCAAACCCTAAATCTAATGCTAACCCTAACCGCCTTTTCCCTTCTGCCTTTTGCCTTTGCGTAACACTAACCCTAACCCTAACCGCCTTTTGCCTTTTGCCTTTTGCCTTTGCGTAACCCTATACCTAACCGCCATTTGCCTTTTGTTTTTCCGTAACCCTAACTCTAACTGCCTTCTCCTTTGCGTAACCCTAACCCTAACCCTAACTGCCTTTTCCTCTGCGTAATCCCAACCTTAACCCTAACTGCCTTTTCCTTTGCGTAACCCTAACCCTAACCCTAACCGCCTTTTGCCTTTTGGCGTTTGCCTTTTGGCGTTTGCCTTTTCCTTTGTCTAACCCAAACCCTAAATCTAATGCTAACCCTAACCGCCTTTTCCCTTCTGCCTTTTGCCTTTGCGTAACCCTAACCCTAACCCTAACTGCCTCTTGCCTCTGTGTAACCCTAACCCTAACCGCCTCTTGCCTCGTGCCTTTTGACTTTGCGTAACCCGAACCCGAACCCGAACCACCTTTTGCCATTTGCCGTTTGCACTTTGGCCTTTGCGTAAGCCTACCCCTACCCCTACCCCTACCCCTACCCGCCTTTTGCCTTTTTGCCTTGTTGCCTGTTGCCTGTTGCCTTTTCCCTTTTCCCTTTTCCCTTTGCCTTTGCCTAACCCTAACCCCCTTTTGCCCTTTCCCCTTTTGCCCTTTCCCTTTTGCCTTTGCGTAACCCTAGCACTAACCCTAAGCCTACCCCTAACCGCCTTTTGCCTTTTGCTTTTTGGCCTTGCGTAACCCTAACCCTAACCGCCTTTTGCCTTCTGCCTTTTGCCTTTGCGTAACCCTAACCCTAACCCTAACCGCCTTTTGCCTTTTGTTTTTCCGTAACCCTAACCCTAACTCTGACTGCCTTTTCCTTTGCGTAACCCTAACCCTAACCCCAACCCTAACCCTAACCCTAACTGTCTATTCCTCTGCGTAACCCTAACCCTAACCCTAACTGCCTTTTCCTTTGCGTAACCCTAACCCTAACCGCCTTTTGCCTTTGCGTAAGCCTTACCCTAACCCCCTTTTGCTCTTTCCCTTTTGCCCTTTCCCTTTTGCCTTTGCATAACCCTAACACTAACCCTAACCCTAACCCTAACCGCCTTTTGCCTTTTGCCTTTTGCCCTTTGTGTAACCCTAACCCTAACCCTAACTGCCTGTTGCCTTTTCCCTTTTCCCTTTTCCCTTTGCCTTGGCCTAACCCTAACCCCCTTTTGCCCTTTCCCCTTTGCCCTTTCCCTTTTGCCTTTGCGTAACCCTAACCCTAACCCTAACCGCCTTTTGCCTTTTGCCTTTTGCCTTTGCGTAACCCTAACCCTAACCGCCATTTGCCTTTTGTTTTTCCGTAACCCTAACCCTAACTCTAACTGCCTTTTCCTTTGCGTAACCCTAACCCTAACCCCAACCCTAACCCTAACCCTAACTGCCTTTTCCTCTGCGTAACCCTAACCCTAACCCTAACTGCCTTTTCCTTTGCGTAACCCTAACCCTAACCCTAACCGCCTTTTGCCTTTTGGCGTTTGCCTTTTGGCGTTTGCCTGTTCCTTTGTCTAACCCAAACCCTAAATCTAATGCTAACCCTAACTGCCTTTTCCCTTCTGCCTTTTGCCTTTGCGTAACCCTAACCCTAACCGCCTCTTGCCTCGTGCCTTTTCCCTTTGCATAACCCTAACCCTAACCCTAACCCTAACCGCCTTTTGCCTTTTGCCTTTTGCATTTGCCTAACCCGAACCCGAACCCTAACCCGAACCACCTTTTGTTGTTTGCCCTTTGCCCTTTGCGTAACCTACCCCTACCCCTACCCACCTTTTGCCTTTTTGCCTTGTTGCCTGTTGCCTGTTGCCTTTTCCCTTTTCCCTTTGCCTTTGCCTAACCCTAACCCCCTTTTGCCCTTTCCCTTTTGCCCTTTCCCTTTTGCCTTTGCGTAACCCTAACCCTAACCACCATTTGCCTTTTGTTTTTCCGTAACCCTAACCCTAACTCTAACTGCCTTTTCCTTTGCGTAACCCTAACCCTAACCCCAACCCTAACCCTAACACTAAATGCCTTTTCCTTTGCGTAACCCTAACCCTAACCGCCTTTTGCCTTTTGGCTTTTGCCTTTTGGCGTTTGCCTTTTCCTTTGTCTAACCCAAACCCTAAATCTAATGCTAACCCTAACCGCCTTTTCCCTTTTGCCTTTTGCCTTTGCGTAACCCTAACCCTAACCGCCTCTTGCCTCTGTGTAACCCTAACCCTAACCGCCTCTTGCCTCGTGCCTTTTGCCTTTGCGTAACCCTAACCCTAACCCTAACCGTCTTTTGCCTTCTGACTTTTGCCTTTGCGTAACCCTAACCCTAACCCTAACCGCCTTTTGCCTTTTGTTTTTCCATAACCCTAACCCTAACTCTGACTGCCTTTTCCTTTGCGTAACCCTAACCCTAACCCCAACCCTAACCCTAACTGTCTATTCCTCTGCGTAACCCTAACCCTAACCCTAACTGCCTTTTCCTTTGCGTAACCCTAACCCTAACCGCCTTTTGCCTTTGCGTAACCCTTACCCTAACCCCCTTTTGCTCTTTCCCTTTTGCCCTTTCCCTTTTGCCTTTGCATAACCCTAACACTAACCCTAACCCTAACCCTAACCGCCTTTTGCCTTTTGCCTTTTGCCCTTTGTGTAACCCTAACCCTAACCCTAACTGCCTGTTGCCTTTTCCCTTTTCCCTTTTCCCTTTGCCTTTGCCTAACCCTAACCCCCTTTTGCCCTTTCCCCTTTGCCCTTTCCCTTTTGCCTTTGCGTAACCCTAACCCTAACCCTAACCGCCTTTTGCCTTCTGCCTTTTGCCTTTGCGTAACCCTAACCCTAACCGCCATTTGCCTTTTGTTTTTCCGTAACCCTAACCCTAACTCTAACTGCCTTCTCCTTTGCGTAACCCTAACCCTAACCCCAACCCTAACCCTAACCCTAACTGCCTTTTCCTCTGCGTAACCCTAACCCTAACCCTAACTGCCTTTTCCTTTGCGTAACCCTAACCCTAACCCTAACCGCCTTTTGCCTTTTGGCGTTTGCCTTTTGGCGTTTGCCTGTTCCTTTGTCTAACCCAAACCCTAAATCTAATGCTAACCCTAACTGCCTTTTCCCTTCTGCCTTTTGCCTTTGCGTAACCCTAACCCTAACCCTAACCGCCTCTTGCCTCGTGCCTTTTGCCTTTGCATAACCCTAACCCTAACCCTAACCCTAACCCTAACCCTAACCCTAACCCTAACCGCCTTTTGCCTTTTGCCTTTTGCATTTGCCTAACCCGAACCCGAACCCTAACCCGAACCACCTTTTGCTGTTTGCCCTTTGCCCTTTGCGTAACCTACCCCTACCCCTACCCGCCTTTTGCCTTTTTGCCTTGTTGCCTGTTGCCTGTTGCCTTTTCCCTTTTCCCTTTGCCTTTGCCTAACCCTAACCCCCTTTTGCCCTTTCCCTTTTGCCCTTTCCCTTTTGCCTTTGCGTAACCCTAACCCTAACCACCATTTGCCTTTTGTTTTTCCGTGACCCTAACACTAACTCTAACTGCCTTTTCCTTTGCCTAACCCTAACCCCTTTTGCCCTTTCCCCTTTTGCCCTTTCCCTTTTGCCTTTGCGTAACCCTAGCACTAACCCTAAGCCTACCCCTAACCGCCTTTTGCCTTTTGCTTTTTGGCCTTGCGTAACCCTAACCCTAACCGCCTTTTGCCTTCTGCCTTTTGCCTTTGCGTAACCCTAACCCTAACCCTAACCGCCTTTTGCCTTCTGCCTTTTGCCTTTGCGTAACCCTAACCCTAACCCTAACCGCCTTTTGCCTTTTGTTTTTCCGTAACCCTAACCCTAACTCTGACTGCCTTTTCCTTTGCGTAACCCTAACCCTAACCCCAACCCTAACCCTAACCCTAACTGTCTATTCCTCTGCGTAACCCTAACCCTAACCCTAACTGCCTTTTCCTTTGCGTAACCCTAACCCTAACCGCCTTTTGCCTTTGCGTAAGCCTTACCCTAACCCCCTTTTGCTCTTTCCCTTTTGCCCTTTCCCTTTTGCCTTTGCATAACCCTAACACTAACCCTAACCCTAACCCTAACCGCCTTTTGCCTTTTGCCTTTTGCCCTTTGCGTAACCCTAACCCTAACCCTAACTGCCTGTTGCCTTTTCCCTTTTCCCTTTTCCCTTTGCCTTGGCCTAACCCAAACCCCCTTTTGCCCTTTCCCCTTTGCCCTCTCCCTTTTGCCTTTGCGTAACCCTAACCCTAACCCTAACCGCCTTTTGCCCTTTCCCTTTTGCCTTTGCGTAACCCTAACCCTAACCGCCATTTGCCTTTTGTTTTTCCGTAACCCTAACCCTAACTCTAACTGCCTTTTCCTTTGCGTAACCCTAACCCTAACCCCAACCCTAACCCTAACCCTAACTGCCTTTTCCTCTGCGTAACCCTAACCCTAACCCTAACTGCCTTTTCCTTTGCGTAACCCTAACCCTAACCCTAACCGCCTTTTGCCTTTTGGCGTTTGCCTTTTGGCGTTTGCCTGTTCCTTTGTCTAACCCAAACCCTAAATCTAATGCTAACCCTAACTGCCTTTTCCCTTCTGCCTTTTGCCTTTGCGTAACCCTAACCCTAACCGCCTCTTGCCTCGTGCCTTTTCCCTTTGCATAACCCTAACCCTAACCCTAACCCTAACCCTAACCCTAACCCTAACCCTAACCGCCTTTTGCCTTTTGCCTTTTGCATTTGCCTAACCCGAACCCGAACCCTAACCCGAACCACCTTTTGCTGTTTGCCCTTTGCCCTTTGCGTAACCTACCCCTACCCCTACCCGCCTTTTGCCTTTTTGCCTTGTTGCCTGTTGCCTGTTGCCTTTTCCCTTTTCCCTTTGCCTTTGCCTAACCCTAACCCCCTTTTGCCCTTTCCCTTTTGCCCTTTCCCTTTTGCCTTTGCGTAACCCTAACCCTAACCACCATTTGCCTTTTGTTTTTCCGTAACCCTAACCCTAACTCTAACTGCCTTTTCCTTTGCGTAACCCTAACCCTAACCCCAACCCTAACCCTAACACTAAATGCCTTTTCCTTTGCGTAACCCTAACCCTAACCGCCTTTTGCCTTTTGGCTTTTGCCTTTTGGCGTTTGCCTTTTCCTTTGTCTAACCCAAACCCTAAATCTAATGCTAACCCTAACCGCCTTTTCCCTTTTGCCTTTTGCCTTTGCGTAACCCTAACCCTAACCGCCTCTTGCCTCTGTGTAACCCTAACCCTAACCGCCTCTTGCCTCGTGCCTTTTGCCTTTGCGTAACCCTAACCCTAACCCTAACCATCTTTTGCCTTCTGACTTTTGCCTTTGCGTAACCCTAACCCTAACCCTAACCGCCTTTTGCCTTTTGTTTTTCCGTAACCCTAACCCTAACTCTGACTGCCTTTTCCTTTGCGTAACCCTAACCCCAACCCTAACCCTAACCCTACCTGTCTATTCCTCTGCGTAACCCTAACCCTAACCCTAACTGCCTTTTCCTTTGCGTAACCCTAACCCTAACCGCCTTTTGCCTTTGCGTAAGCCTTACCCTAACCCCCTTTTGCTCTTTCCCTTTTGCCCTTTCCCTTTTGCCTTTGCATAACCCTAACACTAACCCTAACCCTAACCCTAACCGCCTTTTGCCTTTTGCCTTTTGCCCTTTGTGTAACCCTAACCCTAACCCTAACTGCCTGTTGCCTTTTCCCTTTTCCCTTTTCCCTTTGCCTTGGCCTAACCCTAACCCCCTTTTGCCCTTTCCCCTTTGCCCTTTCCCTTTTGCCTTTGCGTAACCCTAACCCTAACCCTAACCGCCTTTTGCCTTCTGCCTTTTGCCTTTGCGTAACCCTAACCCTAACCGCCATTTGCCTTTTGTTTTTCCGTAACCCTAACCCTAACCCTAACCGCCTCTTGCCTCGTGCCTTTTCCCTTTGCATAACCCTAACCCTAACCCTAACCCTAACCCTAACCCTAACCCTAACCCTAACCCTAACCGCCTTTTGCCTTTTGCCTTTTGCATTTGCCTAACCCGATCCCGAACCCTAACCCGAACCACCTTTTGCCGTTTGCCCTTTGTCCTTTGCGTAACCTACCCCTACCCCTACCCGCCTTTTGCCTTTTTGCCTTGTTGCCTGTTGCCTTTTCCCTTTTCCCTTTGCCTTTGCCTAACCCTAACCCCCTTTTGCCCTTTCCCCTTTTGCCCTTTCCCTTTTGCCTTTGCGTAACCCTAGCACTAACCCTAACCCTACCCCTAACCGCCTTTTGCCTTTTGCTTTTTGGCCTTGCGTAACCCTAACCCTAACCGCCTTTTGCCTTCTGCCTTTTGCCTTTGCGTAACCCTAACCCTAACCCTAACCGCCTTTTGCCTTTTGTTTTTCCGTAACCCTAACCCTAACTCTGACTGCCTTTTCCTTTGCGTAACCCTAACCCTAACCCCAACCCTAACCCTAACCCTAACTGTCTATTCCTCTGTGTAACCCTAACCCTAACCGCCTCTTGCCTCTGTGTAACCCTAACCCTAACCGCCTCTTGCCTCGTGCCTTTTGCCTTCGTGTAACCCTAACCCTAACCCTAACCGCCTTTTGCCTTCTGCCTTTTGCCTTTGCGTAACCCTAACCCTAACCCTAACCGCCTTTTGCCTTTTGTTTTTCCGTAACCCTAACCCTAACTCTGACTGCCTTTTCCTTGGCGTAACCCTAACCCTAACCCTAACCCTAACTGTCTATTCCTCTGCGTAACCCTAACCCTAACCCTAACTGCCTTTTCCTTTGCGTAACCCTAACCCTAACCGCCTCTTGCCTTTGCGTAAGCCTTACCCTAACCGCCTTTGCCCTTACCCTAACCGCCTTTGGCCAACCCTAACCGCCTCTTGCCTTGTGCCTTTTGTCTTTGCGTAACCCTAACCCTAACCCTAACCCTAACCGCCATTTGCCTTTTGTTTTTCCGTAACCCTAACCCTAACTCTAACTGCCTTTTCCTTTGCGTAACCCTAACCCTAACCCCAACCCTAACCCTAACACTAACTGCCTTTTCCTCTGCGTAACCCTAACCCTAACCCTAACCGCCTTTTCCTTTGCATAACCCTAACCCTAACCGCCTTTTGCCTTTTGGCTTTTGCCTTTTGGCGTTTGCCTTTTCCTTTGTCTAACCCAAACCCTAAATCTAATGCTAACCCTAACCGCCTTTTCCCTTTTGCCTTTTGCCTTTGCGTAACCCTAAACCTAACCCTAACCGCCTCTTGCCTCTGTGTAACCCTAACCCTAACCGCCTCTTGCCTCGTGCCTTTTGCCTTTGCATAACCCTAACCCTAACCCTAACCCTAACCCTAACCCTAACCCTAACCCTAACCGCCTTTTGCCTTTTGCCTTTTGCCTTTGCCTAACCCGAACCCGAACCCGAACCACCTTTTGCCGTTTGCCCTTTGCCCTTTGCCCTTTGCGTAACCCTACCCCTACCCCTACCAGCCTTTTGCCTTTTTGCATTGTTGCCTGTTGCCCTTCCCCTTTTGCCCTTTCCCTTTTGCCCTTGCATAACCCTAACACTAACCCTAACCCTAACCCTAACCGCCTTTTGCCTTTTGCCTTTTGCCCTTTGCGTAACCCTAACCCCCTTTTGCCCTTTCCCCTTTGCCCTTTCCCTTTTGCCTTTGCGTAACCCTAACCCTAACCCTAACCGCCTTTTGCCTTCTGCCTTTTGCCTTTGCGTAACCCTAACCCTAACCGCCATTTGCCTTTTGTTTTTCCATAACCCTAACCCTAACTCTAACTGCCTTTTCCTTTGCGTAACCCTAACCCTAACCCCAACCCTAACCCTAACCCTAACTGCCTTTTCCTCTGCGTAACCCTAACCCTAACCCTAACTGCCTTTTCCTTTGCGTAACCCTAACCCTAACCCTAACCGCCTTTTGCCTTTTGGCGTTTGCCTTTTGGCATTTGCCTGTTCCTTTGTCTAACCCAAACCCTAAATCTAATGCTAACCCTAACCGCCTTTTCCCTTCTGCCTTTTGCCTTTGCGTAACACTAACCCTAACCCTAACCGCCTTTTGCCTTTTGCCTTTTGCCTTTGCGTAACCCTATACCTAACCGCCATTTGCCTTTTGTTTTTCCGTAACCCTAACTCTAACTGCCTTCTCCTTTGCGTAACCCTAACCCTAACCCTAACTGCCTTTTCCTCTGCGTAATCCCAACCTTAACCCTAACTGCCTTTTCCTTTGCGTAACCCTAACCCTAACCCTAACCGCCTTTTGCCTTTTGGCGTTTGCCTTTTGGCGTTTGCCTTTTCCTTTGTCTAACCCAAACCCTAAATCTAATGCTAACCCTAACCGCCTTTTCCCTTCTGCCTTTTGCCTTTGCGTAACCCTAACCCTAACCCTAACAGCCTCTTGCCTCTGTGTAACCCTAACCCTAACCGCCTCTTGCCTCGTGCCTTTTGACTTTGCGTAACCCGAACCCGAACCCGAACCACCTTTTGCCATTTGCCGTTTGCACTTTGGCCTTTGCGTAAGCCTACCCCTACCCCTACCCCTACCCCTACCCGCCTTTTGCCTTTTTGCCTTGTTGCCTGTTGCCTGTTGCCTTTTCCCTTTTCCCTTTTCCCTTTGCCTTTGCCTAACCCTAACCCCCTTTTGCCCTTTCCCCTTTTGCCCTTTCCCTTTTGCCTTTGCGTAACCCTAGCACTAACCCTAAGCCTACCCCTAACCGCCTTTTGCCTTTTGCTTTTTGGCCTTGCGTAACCCTAACCCTAACCGCCTTTTGCCTTCTGCCTTTTGCCTTTGCGTAACCCTAACCCTAACCCTAACCGCCTTTTGCCTTTTGTTTTTCCGTAACCCTAACCCTAACTCTGACTGCCTTTTCCTTTGCGTAACCCTAACCCTAACCCCAACCCTAACCCTAACCCTAACTGTCTATTCCTCTGCGTAACCCTAACCCTAACCCTAACTGCCTTTTCCTTTGCGTAACCCTAACCCTAACCGCCTTTTGCCTTTGCGTAAGCCTTACCCTAACCCCCTTTTGCTCTTTCCCTTTTGCCCTTTCCCTTTTGCCTTTGCATAACCCTAACACTAACCCTAACCCTAACCCTAACCGCCTTTTGCCTTTTGCCTTTTGCCCTTTGTGTAACCCTAACCCTAACCCTAACTGCCTGTTGCCTTTTCCCTTTTCCCTTTTCCCTTTGCCTTGGCCTAACCCTAACCCCCTTTTGCCCTTTCCCCTTTGCCCTCTCCCTTTTGCCTTTGCGTAACCCTAACCCTAACCCTAACCGCCTTTTGCCTTTTGCCTTTTGCCTTTGCGTAACCCTAACCCTAACCGCCATTTGCCTTTTGTTTTTCCGTAACCCTAACCCTAACTCTAACTGCCTTTTCCTTTGCGTAACCCTAACCCTAACCCCAACCCTAACCCTAACCCTAACTGCCTTTTCCTCTGCGTAACCCTAACCCTAACCCTAACTGCCTTTTCCTTTGCGTAACCCTAACCCTAACCCTAACCGCCTTTTGCCTTTTGGCGTTTGCCTTTTGGCGTTTGCCTGTTCCTTTGTCTAACCCAAACCCTAAATCTAATGCTAACCCTAACTGCCTTTTCCCTTCTGCCTTTTGCCTTTGCGTAACCCTAACCCTAACCGCCTCTTGCCTCGTGCCTTTTCCCTTTGCATAACCCTAACCCTAACCCTAACCCTAACCGCCTTTTGCCTTTTGCCTTTTGCATTTGCCTAACCCGAACCCGAACCCTAACCCGAACCACCTTTTGTTGTTTGCCCTTTGCCCTTTGCGTAACCTACCCCTACCCCTACCCACCTTTTGCCTTTTTGCCTTGTTGCCTGTTGCCTGTTGCCTTTTCCCTTTTCCCTTTGCCTTTGCCTAACCCTAACCCCCTTTTGCCCTTTCCCTTTTGCCCTTTCCCTTTTGCCTTTGCGTAACCCTAACCCTAACCACCATTTGCCTTTTGTTTTTCCGTAACCCTAACCCTAACTCTAACTGCCTTTTCCTTTGCGTAACCCTAACCCTAACCCCAACCCTAACCCTAACACTAAATGCCTTTTCCTTTGCGTAACCCTAACCCTAACCGCCTTTTGCCTTTTGGCTTTTGCCTTTTGGCGTTTGCCTTTTCCTTTGTCTAACCCAAACCCTAAATCTAATGCTAACCCTAACCGCCTTTTCCCTTTTGCCTTTTGCCTTTGCGTAACCCTAACCCTAACCGCCTCTTGCCTCTGTGTAACCCTAACCCTAACCGCCTCTTGCCTCGTGCCTTTTGCCTTTGCGTAACCCTAACCCTAACCCTAACCGTCTTTTGCCTTCTGACTTTTGCCTTTGCGTAACCCTAACCCTAACCCTAACCGCCTTTTGCCTTTTGTTTTTCCATAACCCTAACCCTAACTCTGACTGCCTTTTCCTTTGCGTAACCCTAACCCTAACCCCAACCCTAACCCTAACTGTCTATTCCTCTGCGTAACCCTAACCCTAACCCTAACTGCCTTTTCCTTTGCGTAACCCTAACCCTAACCGCCTTTTGCCTTTGCGTAAGCCTTACCCTAACCCCCTTTTGCTCTTTCCCTTTTGCCCTTTCCCTTTTGCCTTTGCATAACCCTAACACTAACCCTAACCCTAACCCTAACCGCCTTTTGCCTTTTGCCTTTTGCCCTTTGTGTAACCCTAACCCTAACCCTAACTGCCTGTTGCCTTTTCCCTTTTCCCTTTTCCCTTTGCCTTTGCCTAACCCTAACCCCCTTTTGCCCTTTCCCCTTTGCCCTTTCCCTTTTGCCTTTGCGTAACCCTAACCCTAACCCTAACCGCCTTTTGCCTTCTGCCTTTTGCCTTTGCGTAACCCTAACCCTAACCGCCATTTGCCTTTTGTTTTTCCGTAACCCTAACCCTAACTCTAACTGCCTTCTCCTTTGCGTAACCCTAACCCTAACCCCAACCCTAACCCTAACCCTAACTGCCTTTTCCTCTGCGTAACCCTAACCCTAACCCTAACTGCCTTTTCCTTTGCGTAACCCTAACCCTAACCCTAACCGCCTTTTGCCTTTTGGCGTTTGCCTTTTGGCGTTTGCCTGTTCCTTTGTCTAACCCAAACCCTAAATCTAATGCTAACCCTAACTGCCTTTTCCCTTCTGCCTTTTGCCTTTGCGTAACCCTAACCCTAACCCTAACCGCCTCTTGCCTCGTGCCTTTTCCCTTTGCATAACCCTAACCCTAACCCTAACCCTAACCCTAACCCTAACCCTAACCCTAACCGCCTTTTGCCTTTTGCCTTTTGCATTTGCCTAACCCGAACCCGAACCCTAACCCGAACCACCTTTTGCTGTTTGCCCTTTGCCCTTTGCGTAACCTACCCCTACCCCTACCCGCCTTTTGCCTTTTTGCCTTGTTGCCTGTTGCCTGTTGCCTTTTCCCTTTTCCCTTTGCCTTTGCCTAACCCTAACCCCCTTTTGCCCTTTCCCTTTTGCCCTTTCCCTTTTGCCTTTGCGTAACCCTAACCCTAACCACCATTTGCCTTTTGTTTTTCCGTGACCCTAACACTAACTCTAACTGCCTTTTCCTTTGCCTAACCCTAACCCCTTTTGCCCTTTCCCCTTTTGCCCTTTCCCTTTTGCCTTTGCGTAACCCTAGCACTAACCCTAAGCCTACCCCTAACCGCCTTTTGCCTTTTGCTTTTTGGCCTTGCGTAACCCTAACCCTAACCGCCTTTTGCCTTCTGCCTTTTGCCTTTGCGTAACCCTAACCCTAACCCTAACCGCCTTTTGCCTTCTGCCTTTTGCCTTTGCGTAACCCTAACCCTAACCCTAACCGCCTTTTGCCTTTTGTTTTTCCGTAACCCTAACCCTAACTCTGACTGCCTTTTCCTTTGCGTAACCCTAACCCTAACCCCAACCCTAACCCTAACCCTAACTGTCTATTCCTCTGCGTAACCCTAACCCTAACCCTAACTGCCTTTTCCTTTGCGTAACCCTAACCCTAACCGCCTTTTGCCTTTGCGTAAGCCTTACCCTAACCCCCTTTTGCTCTTTCCCTTTTGCCCTTTCCCTTTTGCCTTTGCATAACCCTAACACTAACCCTAACCCTAACCCTAACCGCCTTTTGCCTTTTGCCTTTTGCCCTTTGCGTAACCCTAACCCTAACCCTAACTGCCTGTTGCCTTTTCCCTTTTCCCTTTTCCCTTTGCCTTGGCCTAACCCTAACCCGCTTTTGCCCTTTCCCCTTTGCCCTCTCCCTTTTGCCTTTGCGTAACCCTAACCCTACCCCTAACCGCCTTTTGCCTTCTGCCTTTTGCCTTTGCGTAACCCTAACCCTAACCGCCATTTGCCTTTTGTTTTTCCGTAACCCTAACCCTAACTCTAACTGCCTTTTCCTTTGCGTAACCCTAACCCTAACCCCAACCCTAACCCTAACCCTAACTGCCTTTTCCTCTGCGTAACCCTAACCCTAACCCTAACTGCCTTTTCCTTTGCGTAACCCTAACCCTAACCCTAACCGCCTTTTGCCTTTTGGCGTTTGCCTTTTGGCGTTTGCCTGTTCCTTTGTCTAACCCAAACCCTAAATCTAATGCTAACCCTAACTGCCTTTTCCCTTCTGCCTTTTGCCTTTGCGTAACCCTAACCCTAACCGCCTCTTGCCTCATGCCTTCTCCCTTTGCATAACCCTAACCCTAACCCTAACCCTAACCCTAACCCTAACCCTAACCCTAACCCTAACCGCCTTTTGCCTTTTGCCTTTTGCATTTGCCTAACCCGAACCCGAACCCTAACCCGAACCACCTTTTGCTGTTTGCCCTTTGCCCTTTGCGTAACCTACCCCTACCCCTACCCGCCTTTTGCCTTTTTGCCTTGTTGCCTGTTGCCTGTTGCCTTTTCCCTTTTCCCTTTGCCTTTGCCTAACCCTAACCCCCTTTTGCCCTTTCCCTTTTGCCCTTTCCCTTTTGCCTTTGCGTAACCCTAACCCTAACCACCATTTGCCTTTTGTTTTTCCGTAACCCTAACCCTAACTCTAACTGCCTTTTCCTTTGCGTAACCCTAACCCTAACCCCAACCCTAACCCTAACACTAAATGCCTTTTCCTTTGCGTAACCCTAACCCTAACCGCCTTTTGCCTTTTGGCTTTTGCCTTTTGGCGTTTGCCTTTTCCTTTGTCTAACCCAAACCCTAAATCTAATGCTAACCCTAACCGCCTTTTCCCTTTTGCCTTTTGCCTTTGCGTAACCCTAACCCTAACCGCCTCTTGCCTCTGTGTAACCCTAACCCTAACCGCCTCTTGCCTCGTGCCTTTTGCCTTTGCGTAACCCTAACCCTAACCCTAACCGTCTTTTGCCTTCTGACTTTTGCCTTTGCGTAACCCTAACCCTAACCCTAACCGCCTTTTGCCTTTTGTTTTTCCGTAACCCTAACCCTAACTCTGACTGCCTTTTCCTTTGCGTAACCCTAACCCCAACACTAACCCTAACCCTAACTGTCTATTCCTCTGCGTAACCCTAACCCTAACCCTAACTGCCTTTTCCTTTGCGTAACCCTAACCCTAACCGCCTTTTGCCTTTGCGTAAGCCTTACCCTAACCCCCTTTTGCTCTTTCCCTTTTGCCCTTTCCCTTTTGCCTTTGCATAACCCTAACACTAACCCTAACCCTAACCCTAACCGCCTTTTGCCTTTTGCCTTTTGCCCTTTGTGTAACCCTAACCCTAACCCTAACTGCCTGTTGCCTTTTCCCTTTTCCCTTTTCCCTTTGCCTTGGCCTAACCCTAACCCCCTTTTGCCCTTTCCCCTTTGCCCTTTCCCTTTTGCCTTTGCGTAACCCTAACCCTAACCCTAACCGCCTTTTCCCTTCTGCCTTTTGCCTTTGCGTAACCCTAACCCTAACCGCCTCTTGCCTCGTGCCTTTTCCCTTTGCATAACCCTAACCCTAACCCTAACCCTAACCCTAACCCTAACCCTAACCCTAACCGCCTTTTGCCTTCTGCCTTTTGCCTTTGCGTAACCCTAACCCTAACCCTAACCGCCTTTTGCCTTTTGTTTTTCCGTAACCCTAACCCTAACTCTGACTGCCTTTTCCTTTGCGTAACCCTAACCCTAACCCCAACCCTAACCCTAACCCTAACTGTCTATTCCTCTGCGTAACCCTAACCCTAACCCTAACTGCCTTTTCCTTTGCGTAACCCTAACCCTAACCGCCTTTTGCCTTTGCGTAAGCCTTACCCTAACCGCCTTTGCCCTTACCCTAACCGCCTTTGCCCTAACCCTAACCGCCTTTTGCCTTTTGCCTTTTGCATTTGCCTAACCCGAACCCGAACCCTAACCCTAACCCTAACCCTAACCGCCATTTGCCTTTTGGCGTTTGCCTTTTGGCGTTTGCCTGTTCCTTTGTCTAACCCAAACCCTAAATCTAATGCTAACCCTAACCGCCTTTTGCCTTTTGCCTTTTGCCTTTGCGTAACCCTAACCCTAACCCTAACCGCCTCTTGCCTCGTGCCTTTTGCCTTTGCATAACCCTAACCCTAACCCTAACCCTAACCCTAACCCTAACCGCCTTTTGCCTTTTGCCTTTTGCCTTTGCGTAACCCGAACCCGAACCCGAACCACCTTTTGCCGTTTGCCCTTTGCCCTTTGCCCTTTGCGTAACCCTACCCCTACCCCTACCTGCCTTTTGCCTTTTTGCCTTGTTGCCTGTTGCCCTTTCCCTTTTGCCCTTTCCCTTTTGCCTTTGCATAACCCTAACCCTAACCCTAACCCTAACCCTAACCTCCTTTTGCCTTTTGACTTTTGCCCTTTGCGTAACCCTAACCCTAACCCTAACTGCCTGTTGCCTTTTCCCTTTTCCCTTTTCCCTTTGCCTTGGCCTAACCCTAACCCCCTTTTGCCCTTTCCCCTTTGCCCTTTCCCTTTTGCCTTTGCGTAACCCTAACCCTAACCCTAACCGCCTTTTGGCTTCTGCCTTTTGCCTTTGCGTAACCCTAACCCTAACCGCCATTTGCCTTTTGTTTTTCCGTAACCCTAACCCTAACTCTAACTGCCTTTTCCTTTGCGTAACCCTAACCCTAACCCCAACCCTAACCCTAACCCTAACCACCTCTTGCCTCTGCGTAACCCTAACCCTAACCCTAACTGCCTTTTCCTCTGCGTAACCCTAACCCTAACCCTAACTGCCCTTTCCTTTGCGTAACCCTCACCCTAACCCTAACCGCCTTTTGCCTTTTGGCGTTTGCCTTTTGGCGTTTGCCTGTTCCTTTGTCTAACCCAAACCCTAAATCTAATGCTAACCCTAACCGCCTTTTCCCTTCTGCCTTTTGCCTTTGCGTAACCCTAACCCTAACCCTAACAGCCTCTTGCCTCTGTGTAACCCTAACCCTAACCGCCTCTTGCCTCGTGCCTTTTGCCTTTGCGTAACCCGAACCCGAACCACCTTTTGCCATTTGCCGTTTGCCCTTTGGCCTTTGCGTAAGCCTACCCCTACCCCTACCCCTACCCCTACCCGCCTTTTGCCTTTTTGCCTTGTTGCCTGTTGCCTGTTGCCTTTTCCCTTTTCCCTTTTCCCTTTGCCTTTGCCTAACCCTAACCCCCTTTTGCCCTTTCCCCTTTTGCCCTTTCCCTTTTGCCTTTGCGTAACCCTAGCACTAACCCTAAGCCTACCCCTAACCGCCTTTTGCCTTTTGCTTTTTGGCCTTGCGTAACCCTAACCCTAACCGCCTTTTGCCTTCTGCCTTTTGCCTTTGCGTAACCCTAACCCTAACCGTCTTTTGCCTTCTGACTTTTGCCTTTGCGTAACCCTAACCCTAACCCTAACCGCCTTTTGCCTTTTGTTTTTCTGTAACCCTAACCCTAACTCTGACTGCCTTTTCCTTTGCGTAACCCTAACCCTAACCCCAACCCTAACCCTAACCCTAACTGTCTATTCCTCTGCGTAACCCTAACCCTAACCCTAACTGCCTTTTCCTTTGCGTAACCCTAACCCTAACCGCCTTTTGCCTTTGCGTAAGCCTTACCCTAACCGCCTTTGGCCTTACCCTAACCGCCTTTGGCCTAACCCTAACCGCCTCTTGCCTCGTGCCTTTTGCCTTTGTGTAACCCTAACCCTAACCCTAACCCTAACCGCCATTTGCCTTTTGTTTTTCCGTAACCCTAACCCTAACTCTAACTGCCTTTTCCTTTGCGTAACCCTACCCTAACCCCAACCCTAACCCTAACACTAACTGCCTTTTCCTCTGCGTAACCCTAACCCTAACCCTAACTGCCTTTTCCTTTGCATAACCCTAACCCTAACCCTAACCGCCTTTTGCCTTTTGGCTTTTGCCTTTTGGCGTTTGCCTTTTCCTTTGTCTAACCCAAACCCTAAATCTAATGCTAACCCTAACCGCCTTTTCCCTTCTGCCTTTTGCCTTTGCGTAACCCTAACCCTAACCCTAACCGCCTCTTGCCTCTGTGTAACCCTAACCCTAACCGCCTCTTGCCTCGTGCCTTTTGACTTTGCGTAACCCGAACCCGAACCCGAACCACCTTTTGCCATTTGCCGTTTGCACTTTGGCCTTTGCGTAAGCCTACCCCTACCCCTACCCCTACCCGCCTTTTGCCTTTTTGCCTTGTTGCCTGTTGCCTGTTGCCTTTTCCCTTTTCCCTTTTCCCTTTGCCTTTGCCTAACCCTAACCCCCTTTTGCCCTTTCCCCTTTTGCCCTTTCCCTTTTGCCTTTGCGTAACCCTAGCACTAACCCTAACCCTACCCCTAACCGCCTTTTGCCTTTTGCTTTTTGGCCTTGCGTAACCCTAACCCTAACCGCCTTTTGCCTTCTGCCTTTTGCCTTTGCGTAACCCTAACCCTAACCCTAACCGCCTTTTGCCTTTTGTTTTTCCGTAACCCTAACCCTAACTCTGACTGCCTTTTCCTTTGCGTAACCCTAACCCTAACCCCAACCCTAACCCTAACCCTAACTGTCTATTCCTCTGCGTAACCCTAACCCTAACCCTAACTGCCTTTTCCTTTGCGTAACCCTAACCCTAACCGCCTTTTGCCTTTGCGTAAGCCTTACCCTAACCCCCTTTTGCCCTTTCCCTTTTGCCCTTTCCCTTTTGCCTTTGCATAACCCTAACACTAACCCTAACCCTAACCCTAACCGCCTTTTGCCTTTTGCCTTTTGCCCTTTGTGTAACCCTAACCCTAACCCTAACTGCCTGTTGCCTTTTCCCTTTTCCCTTTTCCCTTTGCCTTGGCCTAACCCTAACCCCCTTTTGCCCTTTCCCCTTTGCCCTCTCCCTTTTGCCATTGCGTAACCCTAACCCTAACCCTAACCGCCTTTTGCCTTCTGCCTTTTGCCTTTGCGTAACCCTAACCCTAACCGCCATTTGCCTTTTGTTTTTCCGTAACCCTAACCCTAACTCTAACTGCCTTCTCCTTTGCGTAACCCTAACCCTAACCCCAACCCTAACCCTAACCCTAACTGCCTTTTCCTCTGCGTAACCCTAACCCTAACCCTAACTGCCTTTTCCTTTGCGTAACCCTAACCCTAACCCTAACCGCCTTTTGCCTTTTGGCGTTTGCCTTTTGGCGTTTGCCTGTTCCTTTGTCTAACCCAAACCCTAAATCTAATGCTAACCCTAACTGCCTTTTCCCTTCTGCCTTTTGCCTTTGCGTAACCCTAACCCTAACCGCCTCTTGCCTCGTGCCTTTTCCCTTTGCATAACCCTAACCCTAACCCTAACCCTAACCCTAACCCTAACCCTAACCCTAACCGCCTTTTGCCTTTTGCCTTTTGCATTTGCCTAACCCGAACCCGAACCCTAACCCGAACCACCTTTTGCTGTTTGCCCTTTGCCCTTTGCGTAACCTACCCCTACCCCTACCCGCCTTTTGCCTTTTTGCCTTGTTGCCTGTTGCCTGTTGCCTTTTCCCTTTTGCCCTTTCCCTTTTGCCTTTGCGTAACCCTAACCCTAACCACCATTTGCCTTTTGTTTTTCCGTAACCCTAACCCTAACTCTAACTGCCTTTTCCTTTGCGTAACCCTAACCCTAACCCCAACCCTAACCCCAACACTAAATGCCTTTTCCTTTGCGTAACCCTAACCCTAACCGCCTTTTGCCTTTTGGCTTTTGCCTTTTGGCGTTTGCCTTTTCCTTTGTCTAACCCAAACCCTAAATCTAATGCTAACCCTAACCGCCTTTTCCCTTTTGCCTTTTGCCTTTGCGTAACCCTAACCCTAACCGCCTCTTGCCTCTGTGTAACCCTAACCCTAACCGCCTCTTGCCTCGTGCCTTTTGCCTTTGCGTAACCCTAACCCTAACCACCTTTTGCCTTCTGACTTTTGCCTTTGCGTAACCCTAACCCTAACCCTAACCGCCTTTTGCCTTTTGTTTTTCCATAACCCTAACCCTAACTCTGACTGCCTTTTCCTTTGCGTAACCCTAACCCCAACCCTAACCCTAACCCTAACTGTCTATTCCTCTGCGTAACCCTCACCCTAACCCTAACTGCCTTTTCCTTTGCGTAACCCTAACCCTAACCGCCTTTTGCCTTTGCGTAAGCCTTACCCTAACCCCCTTTTGCTCTTTCCCTTTTGCCCTTTCCCTTTTGCCTTTGCATAATCCTAACACTAACCCTAACCCTAACCCTAACCGCCTTTTGCCTTTTGCCTTTTGCCCTTTGTGTAACCCTAACCCTAACCCTAACTGCCTGTTGCCTTTTCCCTTTTCCCTTTTCCCTTTGCCTTGGCCTAACCCTAACCCCCTTTTGCCCTTTCCCCTTTGCCCTCTCCCTTTTGCCTTTGCGTAACCCTAACCCTAACCCTAACCGCCTTTTGCCTTCTGCCTTTTGCCTTTGCGTAACCCTAACCCTAACCGCCATTTGCCTTTTGTTTTTCCGTAACCCTAACCCTAACTCTAACTGCCTTTTCCTTTGCGTAACCCTAACCCTAACCCCAACCCTAACCCTAACCCTAACTGCCTTTTCCTCTGCGTAACCCTAACCCTAACCCTAACTGCCTTTTCCTTTGCGTAACCCTAACCCTAACCCTAACCGCCTTTTGCCTTTTGGCATTTGCCTTTTGGCGTTTGCCTGTTCCTTTGTCTAACCCAAACCCTAAATCTAATGCTAACCCTAACCGCCTTTTGCCTTTTGCCTTTTCCCTTTGCATAACCCTAACCCTAACCCTAACCCTAACCCTAACCCTAACCCTAACCCTAACCGCCTTTTGCCTTTTGCCTTTTGCATTTGCCTAACCCGAACCCGAACCCTAACCCGAACCACCTTTTGCTGTTTGCCCTTTGCCCTTTGCGTAACCTACCCCTACCCCTACCCGCCTTTTGCCTTTTTGCCTTGTTGCCTGTTGCCTGTTGCCTTTTCCCTTTTCCCTTTGCCTTTGCCTAACCCTAACCCCCTTTTGCCCTTTCCCTTTTGCCCTTTCCCTTTTGCCTTTGCGTAACCCTAACCCTAACCACCATTTGCCTTTTGTTTTTCCGTAACCCTAACCCTAACTCTAACTGCCTTTTCCTTTGCGTAACCCTAACCCTAACCCCAACCCTAACCCTAACACTAAATGCCTTTTCCTTTGCGTAACCCTAACCCTAACCGCCTTTTGCCTTTTGGCTTTTGCCTTTTGGCGTTTGCCTTTTCCTTTGTCTAACCCAAACCCTAATTCTAATGCTAACCCTAACCGCCTTTTCCCTTTTGCCTTTTGCCTTTGCGTAACCCTAACCCTAACCGCCTCTTGCCTCTGTGTAACCCTAACCCTAACCGCCTCTTGCCTCGTGCCTTTTGCCTTTGCGTAACCCTAACCCTAACCCTAACCGTCTTTTGCCTTCTGACTTTTGCCTTTGCGTAACCCTAACCCTAACCCTAACCGCCTTTTGCCTTTTGTTTTTCCGTAACCCTAACCCTAACTCTGACTGCCTTTTCCTTTGCGTAACCCTAACCCTAACCGCCTTTTGCCTTTGCGTAAGCCTTACCCTAACCCCCTTTTGCTCTTTCCCTTTTGCCCTTTCCCTTTTGCCTTTGCATAACCCTAACACTAACCCTAACCCTAACCCTAACCGCCTTTTGCCTTTTGCCTTTTGCCCTTTGTGTAACCCTAACCCTAACCCTAACTGCCTGTTGCCTTTTCCCTTTTCCCTTTTCCCTTTGCCTTGGCCTAACCCTAACCCCCTTTTGCCCTTTCCCCTTTGCCCTCTCCCTTTTGCCTTTGCGTAACCCTAACCCTAACCCTAATCGCCTTTTGCCTTCTGCCTTCTCCTTTGCGTAACCCTAACCCTAACCCCAACCCTAACCCTAACCCTAACTGCCTTTTCCTCTGCCTAACCCTAACCCTAACCCTAACTGCCTTTTCCTTTGCGTAACCCTAACCCTAACCCTAACCGCCTTTTGCCTTTTGGCGTTTGCCTTTTGGCGTTTGCCTGTTCCTTTGTCTAACCCAAACCCTAAATCTAATGCTAACCCTAACTGCTTTTTCCCTTCTGCCTTTTGCCTTTGCGTAACCCTAACCCTAACCGCCTCTTGCCTCGTGCCTTTTCCCTTTGCATAACCCTAACCCTAACCCTAACCCTAACCCTAACCCTAACCCGAACCCGATCCGCCTTTTGCCTTTTGCCTTTTGCATTTGCCTAACCCGAACCCGAACCCTAACCCGAACCACCTTTTGCCGTTTGCCCTTTGCCCTTTGCGTAACCCTACCCCTACCCACCTTTTGTCTTTTTGCCTTGTTGCCTGTTGCCTGTTGCCTTTTCCCTTTTCCCTTTGCCTTGGCCTAACCCTAACCCCCTTTTGCCTTCTGCCTTTTGCCTTTGCGTAACCCTAACCCTAACCCTAACCGCCTTTTGCCTTTTGTTTTTCCGTAACCCTAACCCTAACTCTGACTGCCTTTTCCTTTGCGTAACCCTAACCCTAACCCCAACCCTAACCCTAACCCTAACTGTCTATTCCTCTGCGTAACCCTAACCCTAACCCTAACTGCCTTTTCCTTTGCGTAACCCTAACCCTAACCGCCTTTTGCCTTTGCATAAGCCTTACCCTAACCGCCTTTGCCCTTACCCTAACCGCCTTTGCCCTAACCCTAACCGCCTTTTGCCTCGTGCCTTTTGCCTTTGAGTAACCCTAACCCTAACCCTAACCCTAACCCTAACCGCCTTTTGCCTTTTGGCGTTTGCCTTTTGGCGTTTGCCTGTTCTTTTGTCTAACCCAAACCCTAACCCTAACCCTAACCCTAACCGCCTCTTGCCTCCTGCCTTTTGCCTTTGCATAACCCTAACCCTAACCCTAACCCTAACCCTAACCCTAACCCTAACCGCCTTTTGCCTTTTGCCTTTTGCCTTTGCCTAACCCGAACCCGAACCCGAACCACCTTTTGCCGTTTGCCCTTTGCCCTTTGCCCTTTGCGTAACCCTACCCCTACCCCTACCCGCCTTTTGCCTTTTTGCCTTGTTTCCTGTTGCCCTTTCCCTTTTGCCCTTTCCCTTTTGCCTTTGCATAACCCTAACCCTAACCCTAACCCTAACCCTAACCTCCTTTTGCCTTTTGCCTTTTGCCCTTTGTGTAACCCTAACCCTAACCCTAACTGCCTGTTGCCTTTTCCCTTTTCCCTTTTCCCTTTGCCTTGGCCTAACCCTAACCCCCTTTTGCCCTTTCCCCTTTGCCCTTTCCCTTTTGCCTTTGCGTAACCCTAACCCTAACCGCCTTTTGCCTTCTGCCTTTTGCCTTTGCGTAACCCTAACCCTAACCGCCATTTGCCTTTTGTTTTTCCGTAACCCTAACCCTAACTCTAACTGCCTTTTCCTTTGCGTAACCCTAACCCTAACCCCAACCCTAACCCTAACCCTAACCACCTCTTGCCTCTGCGTAACCCTAACCCTAACCCTAACTGCCTTTTCCTCGGCGTAACCCTAACCCTAACCCTAACTGCCCTTTCCTTTGCGTAACCCTCACCCTAACCCTAACCGCCTTTTGCCTTTTGGCGTTTGCCTTTTGGCGTTTGCCTTTTCCTTTGTCTAACCCAAACCCTAAATCTAATGCTAACCCTAACTGCCTTTTCCCTTCTGCCTTTTGCCTTTGCGTAACCCTAACCCTAACCCTAACAGCCTCTTGCCTCTGTGTAACCCTAACCCTAACCACCTCTTGCCTCGTGCCTTTTGCCTTTGCGTCACCCGAACCCGAACCCGAACCACCTTTTGCCATTTGCCGTTTGCCCTTTGGCCTTTGCGTAAGCCTACCCCTACCCCTACCCCTACCCCTACCCGCCTTTTGCCTTTTTGCCTTGTTGCCTGTTGCCTGTTGCCTTTTCCCTTTTCCCTTTTCCCTTTGCCTTTGCCTAACCCTAACCCCTTTTTGCCCTTTCCCCTTTTGCCCTTTCCCTTTTGCCTTTGCGTAACCCTAGCACTAACCCTAACCTTACCCCTAACCGCCTTTTGCCTTTTGCTTTTTGGCCTTGCGTAACCCTAACCCTAACCGCCTTTTGCCTTCTGCCTTTTGCCTTTGCGTAACCCTAACCCTAACCCTAACCGTCTTTTGCCTTCTGACTTTTGCCTTTGCGTAACCCTAACCCTAACCCTAACCGCCTTTTGCCTTTTGTTTTTCTGTAACCCTAACCCTAACTCTGACTGCCTTTTCCTTTGCGTAACCCTAACCCTAACCCCAACCCTAACCCTAACCCTAACTTTCTATTCCTCTGCGTAACCCTAACCCTAACCCTAACTGCCTTTTCCTTTGCATAACCCTAACCCTAACCGCCTTTTGCCTTTGCGTAAGCCTTACCCTAACCCCCTTTTGCTCTTTCCCTTTTGCCCTTTCCCTTTTGCCTTTGCATAACCCTAACCCTAACCCTAACCCTAACCCTAACCCTAACCCTAACCCTAACCGCCTTTTGCCTTTGCGTAAGCCTTACCCTAACCGCCTTTACCCTTACCCTAACCGCCTTTGGCCTAACCCTAATCGCCTCTTGCCTCGTGCCTTTTGCCTTTGCGTAACCCTAACCCTAACCCTAACCCTAACCGCCATTTGCCTTTTGTTTTTCCGTAACCCTAACCCTAACTCTAACTGCCTTTTCCTTTGCGTAACCCTAACCCTAACCCTAACTGCCTTTTCCTTTGCATAACCCTAACCCTAACCCTAACCGCCTTTTGCCTTTTGGCTTTTGCCTTTTGGCATTTGCCTTTTCCTTTGTCTAACCCAAACCCTAAATCTAATGCTAACCCTAACCGCCTTTTCCCTTTTGCCTTTTGCCTTTGCGTAACCCTAACCCTAACCCTAACTGCCTCTTGCCTCTGTGTAACCCCAACCCTAACCGCCTCTTGCCTCGTGCCTTTTGCCTTTGCATAACCCTAACCCTAACCCTAACCCTAACACTAACCCTAACCCTAACTGCCTTTTCCTCTGCGTAATCCCAACCCTAACCCTAACTGCCTTTTCCTTTGCGTAACCCTAACCCTAACCCTAACCGCCTTTTGCCTTTTGGCTTTTGCCTTTTGGCGTTTGCCTTTTCCTTTGTCTAACCCAAACCCTAAATCTAATGCTAACCCTAACCGCCTTTTCCCTTTTGCCTTTTGCCTTTGCGTAACCCTAACCCTAACCCTAACCGCCTCTTGCCTCTGTGTAACCCTAACCCTAACCGCCTCTTGCCTCGTGCCTTTTGCCTTTGCCTAACCCGAACCCGAACCCGAACCACCTTTTGCCGTTTGCCCTTTGCCCTTTGACCTTTGCGTAACCCTACCCCTACCCCTACCCGCCTTTTGCCTTTTTGCATTGTTGCCTGTTGCCCTTTCCCTTTTGCCCTTTCCCTTTTGCCTTTGCATAACCCTAACACTAACCCTAACCCTAACCCTAACCGCCTTTTGCCTTTTGCCTTTTGCCCTTTGCGTAACCCTAACCCTAACCCTAACTGCCTGTTGCCTTTTCCCTTCTCCCTTTTCCCTTTGCCTTGGCCTAACCCTAACCCCCTTTTGCCCTTTCCCCTTTGCCCTTTCCCTTTTGCCTTTGCGTAACCCTAACCCTAACCCTAACCGCCTTTTCCCTTCTGCCTTTTGCCTTTGCGTAACCCTAACCCTAACCGCCATTTGCCTTTTGTTTTTCCGTAACCCTAACCCTAACTCTAACTGCCTTTTCCTTTGCGTAACCCTAACCCTAACCCCAACCCTAACCCTAACCCTAACTGCCTTTTCCTCTGCGTAACCCTAACCCTAACCCTAACTGCCTTTTCCTTTGCGTAACCCTAAGCCTAACCCTAACCGCCTTTTGCCTTTTGGCGTTTGCCTTTTGGCGTTTGCCTGTTCCTTTGTCTAACCCAAACCCTAAATCTAATGCTAACCCTAACCGCCTTTTCCCTTCTGCCTTTTGCCTTTGTGTAACCCTAACCCTAACCGCCTCTTGCCTCTGTGTAACCCTAACCCTAACCGCCTCTTGCCTCGTGCCTTTTGCCTTTGCGTAACCCTAACCCTAACCCTAACCCTAACCCTAACTGCCATTTGCCTTCTGACTTTTGCCTTTGCGTAACCCTAACCCTAACCCTAACCGCCTTTTGCCTTTTGTTTTTCCGTAACCCTAACCCTAACTCTGACTGCCTTTTCCTTTGCGTAACCCTAACCCCAACACTAACCCTAACCCTAACTGTCTATTCCTCTGCGTAACCCTAACCCTAACCCTAACTGCCTTTTCCTTTGCGTAACCCTAACCCTAACCGCCTTTTGCCTTTGCGTAAGCCTTACCCTAACCCCCTTTTGCTCTTTCCCTTTTGCCCTTTCCCTTTTGCCTTTGCATAACCCTAACCCTAACCCTAACCCTAACCCTAACCGCCTTTTGCCTTTTGCCTTTTGCCCTTTGTGTAACCCTAACCCTAACCCTAACTGCCTGTTGCCTTTTCCCTTTTCCCTTTTCCCTTTGCCTTGGCCTAACCCTAACCCCCTTTTGCCCTTTTCCCTTTTGCCCTTTACCTTTTGCCTTTGCGTAACCCTAACCCTAACCCTAACCGCCTTTTGCCTTCTGCCTTTTGCCTTTGCGTAACCCTAACCCTAACCCTAACCGCCTTTTGCCTTTTGTTTTTCCGTAACCCTAACCCTAACTCTGACTGCCTTTTCCTTTGCGTAACCCTAACCCTAACCCCAACCCTAACCCTAACCCTAACTGTCTATTCCTCTGCGTAACCCTAACCCTAACCCTAACTGCCTTTTCCTTTGCGTAACCCTAACCCTAACCGCCTTTTGCCTCGTACCTTTTGCCTTTGAGTAACCCTAACCCTAACCCTAACCCTAACCCTAACCGCCATTTGCCTTTTGGCGTTTGCCTTTTGGCGTTTGCCTGTTCCTTTGTCTAACCCAAACCCTAAATCTAATGCTAACCCTAACCGCCTTTTCCCTTTTGCCTTTTGCCTTTGCGTAACCCTAACCCTAACCCTAACCCTAACCCTAACCCTAACCCTAACCGCCTTTTGCCTTTTGCCTTTTGCCTTTGCCTAACCCGAACACGAACCCGAATCACCTTTTGCCGTTTACCGTTTGCCCTTTGCCCTTTGCGTAACCCTACCCCTACCCCTACCCGCCTTTTGCCTTTTTGCCTTGTTGCCTGTTGCCCTTTCCCTTTTGCCCTTTTCCTTTTGCCTTTGCATAACCCTAACACTAACCCTAACCCTAACCCTAACCTCCTTTTCCCTTTTGACTTTTGCCCTTTGCGTAACCCTAACCCTAACCCTAACTGCCTGTTGCCTTTTCCCTTCTCCCTTTTCCCTTTGCCTTGGCCTAACCCTAACCCCCTTTTGCCCTTTCCCCTTTGCCCTTTCCCTTTTGCCTTTGCATAACCCTAACCCTAACCCTAACCGCCTTTTGCCTTCTGCCTTTTGCCTTTGCGTAACCCTAACCCTAACCGCCATTTGCCTTTTGTTTTTCCGTAACCCTAACCCTAACCCTAACTGCCTTTTCCTTTGCGTAACCCTAACCCTAACCCCAACCCTAACCCTAACCCTAACCACCTCTTGCCTCTGCGTAACCCTAACCCTAACCCTAACTGCCTTTTCCTTTGCGTAACCCTAACCCTAACCCTAACTGCCCTTTCATTTGCGTAACCCTCACCCTAACCCTAACCGCCTTTTGCCTTTTGCCTTTGCGTAACCCTATACCTAACCGCCTTTTGCCTTTTGTTTTTCCGTAACCCTAACCCTAACTCTGACTGCCTTCTCCTTTGCGTAACCCTAACCCTAACCCCAGCCCTAACCCTAACCCTAACTGCCTTTTCCTCTGCGTAATCCCAACCCTAACCCTAACTGCCTTTTCCTTTGCGTAACCCTAACCCTAACCCTAACCGCCTTTTGCCTTTTGGCGTTTGCCTTTTGGCGTTTGCCTGTTCCTTTGTCTAACCCAAACCCTAAATCTAATGCTAACCCTAACTGCTTTTTCCCTTCTGCCTTTTGCCTTTGCGTAACCCTAACCCTAACCGCCTCTTGCCTCGTGCCTTTTCCCTTTGCATAACCCTAACCCTAACCCTAACCCTAACCCTAACCCTAACCCGAACCCGATCCGCCTTTTGCCTTTTGCCTTTTGCATTTGCCTAACCCGAACCCGAACCCTAACCCGAACCACCTTTTGCCGTTTGCCCTTTGCCCTTTGCGTAACCCTACCCCTACCCACCTTTTGTCTTTTTGCCTTGTTGCCTGTTGCCTGTTGCCTTTTCCCTTTTCCCTTTGCCTTGGCCTAACCCTAACCCCCTTTTGCCTTCTGCCTTTTGCCTTTGCGTAACCCTAACCCTAACCCTAACCGCCTTTTGCCTTTTGTTTTTCCGTAACCCTAACCCTAACTCTGACTGCCTTTTCCTTTGCGTAACCCTAACCCTAACCCCAACCCTAACCCTAACCCTAACTGTCTATTCCTCTGCGTAACCCTAACCCTAACCCTAACTGCCTTTTCCTTTGCGTAACCCTAACCCTAACCGCCTTTTGCCTTTGCATAAGCCTTACCCTAACCGCCTTTGCCCTTACCCTAACCGCCTTTGCCCTAACCCTAACCGCCTTTTGCCTCGTGCCTTTTGCCTTTGAGTAACCCTAACCCTAACCCTAACCCTAACCCTAACCGCCTTTTGCCTTTTGGCGTTTGCCTTTTGGCGTTTGCCTGTTCTTTTGTCTAACCCAAACCCTAACCCTAACCCTAACCCTAACCGCCTTTTGCCTTTTGCCTTTTGCCTTTGCGTAACCCTAACCCTAACCCTAACCGCCTCTTGCCTCTGTGTAACCCTAACCGCCTCTTGCCTCCTGCCTTTTGCCTTTGCATAACCCTAACCCTAACCCTAACCCTAACCCTAACCCTAACCCTAACCGCCTTTTGCCTTTTGCCTTTTGCCTTTGCCTAACCCGAACCCGAACCCGAACCACCTTTTGCCGTTTGCCCTTTGCCCTTTGCCCTTTGCGTAACCCTACCCCTACCCCTACCCGCCTTTTGCCTTTTTGCCTTGTTTCCTGTTGCCCTTTCCCTTTTGCCCTTTCCCTTTTGCCTTTGCATAACCCTAACCCTAACCCTAACCCTAACCCTAACCTCCTTTTGCCTTTTGCCTTTTGCCCTTTGTGTAACCCTAACCCTAACCCTAACTGCCTGTTGCCTTTTCCCTTTTCCCTTTTCCCTTTGCCTTGGCCTAACCCTAACCCCCTTTTGCCCTTTCCCCTTTGCCCTTTCCCTTTTGCCTTTGCGTAACCCTAACCCTAACCGCCTTTTGCCTTCTGCCTTTTGCCTTTGCGTAACCCTAACCCTAACCGCCATTTGCCTTTTGTTTTTCCGTAACCCTAACCCTAACTCTAACTGCCTTTTCCTTTGCGTAACCCTAACCCTAACCCCAACCCTAACCCTAACCCTAACCACCTCTTGCCTCTGCGTAACCCTAACCCTAACCCTAACTGCCTTTTCCTCGGCGTAACCCTAACCCTAACCCTAACTGCCCTTTCCTTTGCGTAACCCTCACCCTAACCCTAACCGCCTTTTGCCTTTTGGCGTTTGCCTTTTGGCGTTTGCCTTTTCCTTTGTCTAACCCAAACCCTAAATCTAATGCTAACCCTAACTGCCTTTTCCCTTCTGCCTTTTGCCTTTGCGTAACCCTAACCCTAACCCTAACAGCCTCTTGCCTCTGTGTAACCCTAACCCTAACCGCCTCTTGCCTCGTGCCTTTTGCCTTTGCGTCACCCGAACCCGAACCCGAACCACCTTTTGCCATTTGCCGTTTGCCCTTTGGCCTTTGCGTAAGCCTACCCCTACCCCTACCCCTACCCCTACCCGCCTTTTGCCTTTTTGCCTTGTTGCCTGTTGCCTGTTGCCTTTTCCCTTTTCCCTTTTCCCTTTGCCTTTGCCTAACCCTAACCCCTTTTTGCCCTTTCCCCTTTTGCCCTTTCCCTTTTGCCTTTGCGTAACCCTAGCACTAACCCTAACCTTACCCCTAACCGCCTTTTGCCTTTTGCTTTTTGGCCTTGCGTAACCCTAACCCTAACCGCCTTTTGCCTTCTGCCTTTTGCCTTTGCGTAACCCTAACCCTAACCCTAACCGTCTTTTGCCTTCTGACTTTTGCCTTTGCGTAACCCTAACCCTAACCCTAACCGCCTTTTGCCTTTTGTTTTTCTGTAACCCTAACCCTAACTCTGACTGCCTTTTCCTTTGCGTAACCCTAACCCTAACCCCAACCCTAACCCTAACCCTAACTTTCTATTCCTCTGCGTAACCCTAACCCTAACCCTAACTGCCTTTTCCTTTGCATAACCCTAACCCTAACCGCCTTTTGCCTTTGCGTAAGCCTTACCCTAACCCCCTTTTGCTCTTTCCCTTTTGCCCTTTCCCTTTTGCCTTTGCATAACCCTAACCCTAACCCTAACCCTAACCCTAACCCTAACCCTAACCCTAACCGCCTTTTGCCTTTGCGTAAGCCTTACCCTAACCGCCTTTGCCCTTACCCTAACCGCCTTTGGCCTAACCCTAATCGCCTCTTGCCTCGTGCCTTTTGCCTTTGCGTAACCCTAACCCTAACCCTAACCCTAACCGCCATTTGCCTTTTGTTTTTCCGTAACCCTAACCCTAACTCTAACTGCCTTTTCCTTTGCGTAACCCTAACCCTAACCCTAACTGCCTTTTCCTTTGCATAACCCTAACCCTAACCCTAACCGCCTTTTGCCTTTTGGCTTTTGCCTTTTGGCGTTTGCCTTTTCCTTTGTCTAACCCAAACCCTAAATCTAATGCTAACCCTAACCGCCTTTTCCCTTTTGCCTTTTGCCTTTGCGTAACCCTAACCCTAACCCTAACTGCCTCTTGCCTCTGTGTAACCCTAACCCTAACCGCCTCTTGCCTCGTGCCTTTTGCCTTTGCATAACCCTAACCCTAACCCTAACCCTAACACTAACCCTAACCCTAACTGCCTTTTCCTCTGCGTAATCCCAACCCTAACCCTAACTGCCTTTTCCTTTGCGTAACCCTAACCCTAACCCTAACCGCCTTTTGCCTTTTGGCTTTTGCCTTTTGGCGTTTGCCTTTTCCTTTGTCTAACCCAAACCCTAAATCTAATGCTAACCCTAACCGCCTTTTCCCTTTTGCCTTTTGCCTTTGCGTAACCCTAACCCTAACCCTAACCGCCTCTTGCCTCTGTGTAACCCTAACCCTAACCGCCTCTTGCCTCGTGCCTTTTGCCTTTGCCTAACCCGAACCCGAACCCGAACCACCTTTTGCCGTTTGCCCTTTGCCCTTTGCCCTTTGCGTAACCCTACCCCTACCCCTACCCGCCTTTTGCCTTTTTGCATTGTTGCCTGTTGCCCTTTCCCTTTTGCCCTTTCCCTTTTGCCTTTGCATAACCCTAACACTAACCCTAACCCTAACCCTAACCGCCTTTTGCCTTTTGCCTTTTGCCCTTTGCGTAACCCTAACCCTAACCCTAACTGCCTGTTGCCTTTTCCCTTCTCCCTTTTCCCTTTGCCTTGGCCTAACCCTAACCCCCTTTTGCCCTTTCCCCTTTGCCCTTTCCCTTTTGCCTTTGCGTAACCCTAACCCTAACCCTAACCGCCTTTTGCCTTCTGCCTTTTGCCTTTGCGTAACCCTAACCCTAACCGCCATTTGCCTTTTGTTTTTCCGTAACCCTAACCCTAACTCTAACTGCCTTTTCCTTTGCGTAACCCTAACCCTAACCCCAACCCTAACCCTAACCCTAACTGCCTTTTCCTCTGCGTAACCCTAACCCTAACCCTAACTGCCTTTTCCTTTGCGTAACCCTAAGCCTAACCCTAACCGCCTTTTGCCTTTTGGCGTTTGCCTTTTGGCGTTTGCCTGTTCCTTTGTCTAACCCAAACCCTAAATCTAATGCTAACCCTAACCGCCTTTTCCCTTCTGCCTTTTGCCTTTGTGTAACCCTAACCCTAACCGCCTCTTGCCTCTGTGTAACCCTAACCCTAACCGCCTCTTGCCTCGTGCCTTTTGCCTTTGCGTAACCCTAACCCTAACCCTAACCCTAACCCTAACTGCCATTTGCCTTCTGACTTTTGCCTTTGCGTAACCCTAACCCTAACCCTAACCGCCTTTTGCCTTTTGTTTTTCCGTAACCCTAACCCTAACTCTGACTGCCTTTTCCTTTGCGTAACCCTAACCCCAACACTAACCCTAACCCTAACTGTCTATTCCTCTGCGTAACCCTAACCCTAACCCTAACTGCCTTTTCCTTTGCGTAACCCTAACCCTAACCGCCTTTTGCCTTTGCGTAAGCCTTACCCTAACCCCCTTTTGCTCTTTCCCTTTTGCCCTTTCCCTTTTGCCTTTGCATAACCCTAACCCTAACCCTAACCCTAACCCTAACCGCCTTTTGCCTTTTGCCTTTTGCCCTTTGTGTAACCCTAACCCTAACCCTAACTGCCTGTTGCCTTTTCCCTTTTCCCTTTTCCCTTTGCCTTGGCCTAACCCTAACCCCCTTTTGCCCTTTTCCCTTTTGCCCTTTACCTTTTGCCTTTGCGTAACCCTAACCCTAACCCTAACCGCCTTTTGCCTTCTGCCTTTTGCCTTTGCGTAACCCTAACCCTAACCCTAACCGCCTTTTGCCTTTTGTTTTTCCGTAACCCTAACCCTAACTCTGACTGCCTTTTCCTTTGCGTAACCCTAACCCTAACCCCAACCCTAACCCTAACCCTAACTGTCTATTCCTCTGCGTAACCCTAACCCTAACCCTAACTGCCTTTTCCTTTGCGTAACCCTAACCCTAACCGCCTTTTGCCTCGTACCTTTTGCCTTTGAGTAACCCTAACCCTAACCCTAACCCTAACCCTAACCCTAACCGCCATTTGCCTTTTGGCGTTTGCCTTTTGGCGTTTGCCTGTTCCTTTGTCTAACCCAAACCCTAAATCTAATGCTAACCCTAACCGCCTTTTCCCTTTTGCCTTTTGCCTTTGCGTAACCCTAACCCTAACCCTAACCCTAACCCTAACCCTAACCCTAACCGCCTTTTGCCTTTTGCCTTTTGCCTTTGCCTAACCCGAACACGAACCCGAATCACCTTTTGCCGTTTGCCGTTTGCCCTTTGCCCTTTGCGTAACCCTACCCCTACCCCTACCCGCCTTTTGCCTTTTTGCCTTGTTGCCTGTTGCCCTTTCCCTTTTGCCCTTTTCCTTTTGCCTTTGCATAACCCTAACACTAACCCTAACCCTAACCCTAACCTCCTTTTGCCTTTTGACTTTTGCCCTTTGCGTAACCCTAACCCTAACCCTAACTGCCTGTTGCCTTTTCCCTTCTCCCTTTTCCCTTTGCCTTGGCCTAACCCTAACCCCCTTTTGCCCTTTCCCCTTTGCCCTTTCCCTTTTGCCTTTGCATAACCCTAACCCTAACCCTAACCGCCTTTTGCCTTCTGCCTTTTGCCTTTGCGTAACCCTAACCCTAACCGCCATTTGCCTTTTGTTTTTCCGTAACCCTAACCCTAACCCTAACTGCCTTTTCCTTTGCGTAACCCTAACCCTAACCCCAACCCTAACCCTAACCCTAACCACCTCTTGCCTCTGCGTAACCCTAACCCTAACCCTAACTGCCTTTTCCTCTGCGTAACCCTAACCCTAACCCTAACTGCCCTTTCCTTTGCGTAACCCTCACCCTAACCCTAACCGCCTTTTGCCTTTTGCCTTTGCGTAACCCTATACCTAACCGCCATTTGCCTTTTGTTTTTGCATAACCCTAACTCTAACTGCCTTCTCCTTTGCGTAACCCTAACCCTAACCCCAGCCCTAACCCTAACCCTAACTGCCTTTTCCTCTGCGTAATCCCAACCCTAACCCTAACTGCCTTTTCCTTTGCGTAACCCTAACCCTAACCCTAACCGCCTTTTGCCTTTTGGCGTTTGCCTTTTGGCGTTTGCCTGTTCCTTTGTCTAACCCAAACCCTAAATCTAATGCTAACCCTAACCGCCTTTTCCCTTCTGCCTTTTGCCTTTGCGTAACCCTAACCCTAACCCTAACAGCCTCTTGCCTCTGTGTAACCCTAACCCTAACCGCCTCTTGCCTCGTGCCTTTTGCCTTTGCGTAACCCGAACCCGAACCCGAACCACCTTTTGCCATTTGCCGTTTGCCCTTTGGCCTTTGCGTAAGCCTACCCCTACCCCTACCCCTACCCCTACCCGCCTTTTGCCTTTTTGCCTTGTTGCCTGTTGCCTGTTGCCTTTTCCCTTTTCCCTTTTCCCTTTGCCTTTGCCTAACCCTAACCCCCTTTTGCCCTTTCCCCTTTTGCCCTTTCCCTTTTGCCTTTGCGTAACCCTAGCACTAACCCTAAGCCTACCCCTAACCGCCTTTTGCCTTTTGCTTTTTGGCCTTGCCTAACCCTAACCGCCTTTTGCCGTCTGCCTTTTGCCTTTGCGTAACCCTAACCCTAACCCTAACCGTCTTTTGCCTTCTGACTTTTGCCTTTGCGTAACCCTAACCCTAACCCTAACCGCCTTTTGCCTTTTGTTTTTCTGTAACCCTAACCCTAACTCTGACTGCCTTTTCCTTTGCGTAACCCTAACCCTAACCCCAACCCTAACCCTAACCCTAACTGTCTATTCCTCTGCGTAACCCTAACCCTAACCCTAACTGCCTTTTCCTTTGCGTAACCCTAACCCTAACCGCCTTTTGCCTTTGCGTAAGCCTTACCCTAACCGCCTTTGGCCTTACCCTAACCGCCTTTGGCCTAACCCTAACCGCCTCTTGCCTCGTGCCTTTTGCCTTTGCGTAACCCTAACCCTAACCCTAACCCTAACCGCCATTTGCCTTTTGTTTTTCCGTAACCCTAACCCTAACTCTAACTGCCTTTTCCTTTGCGTAACCCTAACCCTAACCCCAACCCTAACCCTAACTCTAACTGCCTTCTCCTTTGCGTAACCCTAACCCTAACCCCAGCCCTAACCCTAACCCTAACTGCCTTTTCCTCTGCGTAATCCCAACCCTATCCCTAACCGCCTTTTGCCTTTTGGCTTTTGCCTTTGCGTAACCCTAACCCTAACCCTAACCGCCTCTTGCCTCTGTGTAACCCTAACCCTAACCGCCTCTTGCCTCGTGCCTTTTGCCTTTGCCTAACCCGAACCCGAACCCGAACCACCTTTTGCCGTTTGCCCTTTGCCCTTTGCCCTTTGCGTAACCCTACCCCTACCCCTACCCGCCTTTTGCCTTTTTGCATTGTTGCCTGTTGCCCTTTCCCTTTTGCCCTTTCCCTTTTGCCTTTGCATAACCCTAACACTAACCCTAACCCTAACCCTAACCGCCTTTTGCCTTTTGCCTTTTGCCCTTTGCGTAACCCTAACCCTAACCCTAACTGCCTGTTGCCTTTTCCCTTCTCCCTTTTCCCTTTGCCTTGGCCTAACCCTAACCCCCTTTTGCCCTTTCCCCTTTGCCCTTTCCCTTTTGCCTTTGCGTAACCCTAACCCTAACCCTAACCGCCTTTTGCCTTCTGCCTTTTGCCTTTGCGTAACCCTAACCCTACCCGCCATTTGCCTTTTGTTTTTCCGTAACCCTAACCCTAACTCTAACTGCCTTTTCCTTTGTGTAACCCTAACCCTAACCCCAACCCTAACCCTAACCCTAACTGCCTTTTCCTCTGCGTAACCCTAACCCTAACCCTAACTGCCTTTTCCTTTGCGTAACCCTAAGCCTAACCCTAACCGCCTTTTGCCTTTTGGCGTTTGCCTTTTGGCGTTTGCCTGTTCCTTTGTCTAACCCAAACCCTAAATCTAATGCTAACCCTAACCGCCTTTTCCCTTCTGCCTTTTGCCTTTGTGTAACCCTAACCCTAACCGCCTCTTGCCTCTGTGTAACCCTAACCCTAACCGCCTCTTGCCTCGTGCCTTTTGCCTTTGCGTAACCCTAACCCTAACCCTAACCCTAACCCTAACTGCCATTTGCCTTCTGACTTTTGCCTTTGCGTAACCCTAACCCTAACCCTAACCGCCTTTTGCCTTTTGTTTTTCCGTAACCCTAACCCTAACTCTGACTGCCTTTTCCTTTGCGTAACCCTAACCCTAACCCCAACCCTAACCCTAACTGTCTATTCCTCTGCGTAACCCTAACCCTAACCCTAACTGCCTTTTCCTTTGCGTAACCCTAACCCTAACCGCCTTTTGCCTTTGCGTAAGCCTTACCCTAACCCCCTTTTGCTCTTTCCCTTTTGCCCTTTCCCTTTTGCCTTTGCATAACCCTAACCCTAACCCTAACCCTAACCCTAACCGCCTTTTGCCTTTTGCCTTTTGCCCTTTGTGTAACCCTAACCCTAACCCTAACTGCCTGTTGCCTTTTCCCTTTTCCCTTTTCCCTTTGCCTTGGCCTAACCCTAACCCCCTTTTGCCCTTTTCCCTTTTGCCCTTTACCTTTTGCCTTTGCGTAACCCTAACCCTAACCCTAACCGCCTTTTGCCTTCTGCCTTTTGCCTTTGCGTAACCCTAACCCTAACCCTAACCGCCTTTTGCCTTTTGTTTTTCCGTAACCCTAACCCTAACTCTGACTGCCTTTTCCTTTGCGTAACCCTAACCCTAACCCCAACCCTAACCCTAACCCTAACTGTCTATTCCTCTGCGTAACCCTAACCCTAACCCTAACTGCCTTTTCCTTTGCGTAACCCTAACCCTAACCGCCTTTTGCCTCGTACCTTTTGCCTTTGAGTAACCCTAACCCTAACCCTAACCCTAACCCTAACCCTAACCGCCATTTGCCTTTTGGCGTTTGCCTTTTGGCGTTTGCCTGTTCCTTTGTCTAACCCAAACCCTAAATCTAATGCTAACCCTAACCGCCTTTTCCCTTTTGCCTTTTGCCTTTGCGTAACCCTAACCCTAACCCTAACCCTAACCCTAACCCTAACCCTAACCGCCTTTTGCCTTTTGCCTTTTGCCTTTGCCTAACCCGAACACGAACCCGAATCACCTTTTGCCGTTTGCCGTTTGCCCTTTGCCCTTTGCGTAACCCTACCCCTACCCCTACCCGCCTTTTGCCTTTTTGCCTTGTTGCCTGTTGCCCTTTCCCTTTTGCCCTTTTCCTTTTGCCTTTGCATAACCCTAACACTAACCCTAACCCTAACCCTAACCTCCTTTTGCCTTTTGACTTTTGCCCTTTGCGTAACCCTAACCCTAACCCTAACTGCCTGTTGCCTTTTCCCTTTTCCCTTTTCCCTTTGCCTTGGCCTATCCCTAACCCCCTTTTGCCCTTTCCCCTTTGCCCTTTCCCTTTTGCCTTTGCATAACCCTAACCCTAACCCTAACCGCCTTTTGCCTTCTGCCTTTTGCCTTTGCGTAACCCTAACCCTAACCGCCATTTGCCTTTTGTTTTTCCGTAACCCTAACCCTAACCCTAACTGCCTTTTCCTTTGCGTAACCCTAACCCTAACCCCAACCCTAACCCTAACCCTAACCACCTCTTGCCTCTGCGTAACCCTAACCCTAACCCTAACTGCCTTTTCCTCTGCGTAACCCTAACCCTAACCCTAACTGCCCTTTCCTTTGCGTAACCCTCACCCTAACCCTAACCGCCTTTTGCCTTTTGCCTTTGCGTAACCCTATACCTAACCGCCATTTGCCTTTTGTTTTTGCATAACCCTAACTCTAACTGCCTTCTCCTTTGCGTAACCCTAACCCTAACCCCAGCCCTAACCCTAACCCTAACTGCCTTTTCCTCTGCGTAATCCCAACCCTAACCCTAACTGCCTTTTCCTTTGCGTAACCCTAACCCTAACCCTAACCGCCTTTTGCCTTTTGGCGTTTGCCTTTTGGCGTTTGCCTGTTCCTTTGTCTAACCCAAACCCTAAATCTAATGCTAACCCTAACCGCCTTTTCCCTTCTGCCTTTTGCCTTTGCGTAACCCTAACCCTAACCCTAACAGCCTCTTGCCTCTGTGTAACCCTAACCCTAACCGCCTCTTGCCTCGTGCCTTTTGCCTTTGCGTAACCCGAACCCGAACCCGAACCACCTTTTGCCATTTGCCGTTTGCCCTTTGGCCTTTGCGTAAGCCTACCCCTACCCCTACCCCTACCCCTACCCGCCTTTTGCCTTTTTGCCTTGTTGCCTGTTGCCTGTTGCCTTTTCCCTTTTCCCTTTTCCCTTTGCCTTTGCCTAACCCTAACCCCCTTTTGCCCTTTCCCCTTTTGCCCTTTCCCTTTTGCCTTTGCGTAACCCTAGCACTAACCCTAAGCCTACCCCTAACCGCCTTTTGCCTTTTGCTTTTTGGCCTTGCCTAACCCTAACCGCCTTTTGCCGTCTGCCTTTTGCCTTTGCGTAACCCTAACCCTAACCCTAACCGTCTTTTGCCTTCTGACTTTTGCCTTTGCGTAACCCTAACCCTAACCCTAACCGCCTTTTGCCTTTTGTTTTTCTGTAACCCTAACCCTAACTCTGACTGCCTTTTCCTTTGCGTAACCCTAACCCTAACCCCAACCCTAACCCTAACCCTAACTGTCTATTCCTCTGCGTAACCCTAACCCTAACCCTAACTGCCTTTTCCTTTGCGTAACCCTAACCCTAACCGCCTTTTGCCTTTGCGTAAGCCTTACCCTAACCGCCTTTGGCCTTACCCTAACCGCCTTTGGCCTAACCCTAACCGCCTCTTGCCTCGTGCCTTTTGCCTTTGCGTAACCCTAACCCTAACCCTAACCCTAACCGCCATTTGCCTTTTGTTTTTCCGTAACCCTAACCCTAACTCTAACTGCCTTTTCCTTTGCGTAACCCTAACCCTAACCCCAACCCTAACCCTAACTCTAACTGCCTTCTCCTTTGCGTAACCCTAACCCTAACCCCAGCCCTAACCCTAACCCTAACTGCCTTTTCCTCTGCGTAATCCCAACCCTATCCCTAACCGCCTTTTGCCTTTTGGCTTTTGCCTTTGCGTAACCCTAACCCTAACCCTAACCGCCTCTTGCCTCTGTGTAACCCTAACCCTAACCGCCTCTTGCCTCGTGCCTTTTGCCTTTGCCTAACCCGAACCCGAACCCGAACCACCTTTTGCCGTTTGCCCTTTGCCCTTTGCCCTTTGCGTAACCCTACCCCTACCCCTACCCGCCTTTTGCCTTTTTGCATTGTTGCCTGTTGCCCTTTCCCTTTTGCCCTTTCCCTTTTGCCTTTGCATAACCCTAACACTAACCCTAACCCTAACCCTAACCGCCTTTTGCCTTTTGCCTTTTGCCCTTTGCGTAACCCTAACCCTAACCCTAACTGCCTGTTGCCTTTTCCCTTCTCCCTTTTCCCTTTGCCTTGGCCTAACCCTAACCCCCTTTTGCCCTTTCCCCTTTGCCCTTTCCCTTTTGCCTTTGCGTAACCCTAACCCTAACCCTAACCGCCTTTTGCCTTCTGCCTTTTGCCTTTGCGTAACCCTAACCCTACCCGCCATTTGCCTTTTGTTTTTCCGTAACCCTAACCCTAACTCTAACTGCCTTTTCCTTTGTGTAACCCTAACCCTAACCCCAACCCTAACCCTAACCCTAACTGCCTTTTCCTCTGCGTAACCCTAACCCTAACCCTAACTGCCTTTTCCTTTGCGTAACCCTAAGCCTAACCCTAACCGCCTTTTGCCTTTTGGCGTTTGCCTTTTGGCGTTTGCCTGTTCCTTTGTCTAACCCAAACCCTAAATCTAATGCTAACCCTAACCGCCTTTTCCCTTCTGCCTTTTGCCTTTGTGTAACCCTAACCCTAACCGCCTCTTGCCTCTGTGTAACCCTAACCCTAACCGCCTCTTGCCTCGTGCCTTTTGCCTTTGCGTAACCCTAACCCTAACCCTAACCCTAACCCTAACTGCCATTTGCCTTCTGACTTTTGCCTTTGCGTAACCCTAACCCTAACCCTAACCGCCTTTTGCCTTTTGTTTTTCCGTAACCCTAACCCTAACTCTGACTGCCTTTTCCTTTGCGTAACCCTAACCCTAACCCCAACCCTAACCCTAACTGTCTATTCCTCTGCGTAACCCTAACCCTAACCCTAACTGCCTTTTCCTTTGCGTAACCCTAACCCTAACCGCCTTTTGCCTTTGCGTAAGCCTTACCCTAACCCCCTTTTGCTCTTTCCCTTTTGCCCTTTCCCTTTTGCCTTTGCATAACCCTAACCCTAACCCTAACCCTAACCCTAACCGCCTTTTGCCTTTTGCCTTTTGCCCTTTGTGTAACCCTAACCCTAACCCTAACTGCCTGTTGCCTTTTCCCTTTTCCCTTTTCCCTTTGCCTTGGCCTAACCCTAACCCCCTTTTGCCCTTTTCCCTTTTGCCCTTTACCTTTTGCCTTTGCGTAACCCTAACCCTAACCCTAACCGCCTTTTGCCTTCTGCCTTTTGCCTTTGCGTAACCCTAACCCTAACCCTAACCGCCTTTTGCCTTTTGTTTTTCCGTAACCCTAACCCTAACTCTGACTGCCTTTTCCTTTGCGTAACCCTAACCCTAACCCCAACCCTAACCCTAACCCTAACTGTCTATTCCTCTGCGTAACCCTAACCCTAACCCTAACTGCCTTTTCCTTTGCGTAACCCTAACCCTAACCGCCTTTTGCCTCGTACCTTTTGCCTTTGAGTAACCCTAACCCTAACCCTAACCCTAACCCTAACCCTAACCGCCATTTGCCTTTTGGCGTTTGCCTTTTGGCGTTTGCCTGTTCCTTTGTCTAACCCAAACCCTAAATCTAATGCTAACCCTAACCGCCTTTTCCCTTTTGCCTTTTGCCTTTGCGTAACCCTAACCCTAACCCTAACCCTAACCCTAACCCTAACCCTAACCGCCTTTTGCCTTTTGCCTTTTGCCTTTGCCTAACCCGAACACGAACCCGAATCACCTTTTGCCGTTTGCCGTTTGCCCTTTGCCCTTTGCGTAACCCTACCCCTACCCCTACCCGCCTTTTGCCTTTTTGCCTTGTTGCCTGTTGCCCTTTCCCTTTTGCCCTTTTCCTTTTGCCTTTGCATAACCCTAACACTAACCCTAACCCTAACCCTAACCTCCTTTTGCCTTTTGACTTTTGCCCTTTGCGTAACCCTAACCCTAACCCTAACTGCCTGTTGCCTTTTCCCTTCTCCCTTTTCCCTTTGCCTTGGCCTAACCCTAACCCCCTTTTGCCCTTTCCCCTTTGCCCTTTCCCTTTTGCCTTTGCATAACCCTAACCCTAACCCTAACCGCCTTTTGCCTTCTGCCTTTTGCCTTTGCGTAACCCTAACCCTAACCGCCATTTGCCTTTTGTTTTTCCGTAACCCTAACCCTAACCCTAACTGCCTTTTCCTTTGCGTAACCCTAACCCTAACCCCAACCCTAACCCTAACCCTAACCACCTCTTGCCTCTGCGTAACCCTAACCCTAACCCTAACTGCCTTTTCCTCTGCGTAACCCTAACCCTAACCCTAACTGCCCTTTCCTTTGCGTAACCCTCACCCTAACCCTAACCGCCTTTTGCCTTTTGCCTTTGCGTAACCCTATACCTAACCGCCATTTGCCTTTTGTTTTTGCATAACCCTAACTCTAACTGCCTTCTCCTTTGCGTAACCCTAACCCTAACCCCAGCCCTAACCCTAACCCTAACTGCCTTTTCCTCTGCGTAATCCCAACCCTAACCCTAACTGCCTTTTCCTTTGCGTAACCCTAACCCTAACCCTAACCGCCTTTTGCCTTTTGGCGTTTGCCTTTTGGCGTTTGCCTGTTCCTTTGTCTAACCCAAACCCTAAATCTAATGCTAACCCTAACCGCCTTTTCCCTTCTGCCTTTTGCCTTTGCGTAACCCTAACCCTAACCCTAACAGCCTCTTGCCTCTGTGTAACCCTAACCCTAACCGCCTCTTGCCTCGTGCCTTTTGCCTTTGCGTAACCCGAACCCGAACCCGAACCACCTTTTGCCATTTGCCGTTTGCCCTTTGGCCTTTGCGTAAGCCTACCCCTACCCCTACCCCTACCCCTACCCGCCTTTTGCCTTTTTGCCTTGTTGCCTGTTGCCTGTTGCCTTTTCCCTTTTCCCTTTTCCCTTTGCCTTTGCCTAACCCTAACCCCCTTTTGCCCTTTCCCCTTTTGCCCTTTCCCTTTTGCCTTTGCGTAACCCTAGCACTAACCCTAAGCCTACCCCTAACCGCCTTTTGCCTTTTGCTTTTTGGCCTTGCCTAACCCTAACCGCCTTTTGCCGTCTGCCTTTTGCCTTTGCGTAACCCTAACCCTAACCCTAACCGTCTTTTGCCTTCTGACTTTTGCCTTTGCGTAACCCTAACCCTAACCCTAACCGCCTTTTGCCTTTTGTTTTTCTGTAACCCTAACCCTAACTCTGACTGCCTTTTCCTTTGCGTAACCCTAACCCTAACCCCAACCCTAACCCTAACCCTAACTGTCTATTCCTCTGCGTAACCCTAACCCTAACCCTAACTGCCTTTTCCTTTGCGTAACCCTAACCCTAACCGCCTTTTGCCTTTGCGTAAGCCTTACCCTAACCGCCTTTGGCCTTACCCTAACCGCCTTTGGCCTAACCCTAACCGCCTCTTGCCTCGTGCCTTTTGCCTTTGCGTAACCCTAACCCTAACCCTAACCCTAACCGCCATTTGCCTTTTGTTTTTCCGTAACCCTAACCCTAACTCTAACTGCCTTTTCCTTTGCGTAACCCTAACCCTAACCCCAACCCTAACCCTAACTCTAACTGCCTTCTCCTTTGCGTAACCCTAACCCTAACCCCAGCCCTAACCCTAACCCTAACTGCCTTTTCCTCTGCGTAATCCCAACCCTATCCCTAACCGCCTTTTGCCTTTTGGCTTTTGCCTTTGCGTAACCCTAACCCTAACCCTAACCACCTCTTGCCTCTGTGTAACCCTAACCCTAACCGCCTCTTGCCTCGTGCCTTTTGCCTTTGCGTAACCGTAACCCGAACCCGAACCACCTTTTGCCATTTGCCGTTTGCACTTTGGCCTTTGCGTAAGCCTACCCCTACCCCTACCCCTACCCCTACCCGCCTTTTGCCTTTTTGCTTTGTTGCCTGTTGCCTGTTGCCTTTTCCCTTTTCCCTTTTCCCTTTGCCTTTGCCTAACCCTAACCCCCTTTTGCCCTTTCCCCTTTTGCCCTTTCCCTTTTGCCTTTGCGTAACCCTAGCACTAACCCTAACTCTACCCCTAACCGCCTTTTGCCTTTTGCTTTTTGGCCTTGCGTAACCCTAACCCTAACCGCCTTTTGCCTTCTGCCTTTTGCCTTTGCGTAACCCTAACCCTAACCCTAACCGTCTTTTGCCTTCTGACTTTTGCCTTTGCGTAACCCTAACCCTAACCCTAACCCTAACCCTAACTGTCTATTCCTCTGCGTAACCCTAACCCTAACCCTAACTGCCTTTTCCTTTGCGTAACCCTAACCCTAACCGCCTTTTGCCTTTGCGTAAGCCTTACCCTAACCCCCTTTTGCCCTTTCCCTTTTGCCCTTTCCCTTTTGCCTTTGCATAACCCTAACCCCAACCCTAACCCTAACCCTAACCGCCTTTTGCCTTTTGCCTTGTTGCCTGTTGCCTGTTGCCTTTTCCCTTTTCCCTTTGCCTTTGCCTAACCCTAACCCCCTTTTGCCCTTTCCCTTTTGCCCTTTGCCTTTTGCCTTTGCGTAACCCTAACCCTAACCGCCTTTTGCCTTTTGGCGTTTGCCTTTTGGCGTTTGCCTGTTCCTTTGTCTAACCCAAACCCTAAATCTAATGCTAACCCTAACCGCCTTTTCCCTTCTGCCTTTTGCCTTTGCGTAACCCTAACCCTAACTGCCTCTTGCCTCGTGCCTTTTCCCTTTGCATAACCCTAACCCGAACCCTAACCCTAACCCGAACCACCTTTTGCCGTTTGCCCTTTGCCCTTTGCGTAACCTACCCCTACCCCTACCCGCCTTTTGCCTTTTTGCCTTGTTGCCTGTTGCCTGTTGCCTTTTCCCATTTCATTTGCCTTTGCCTAACCCTAACCCCCTTTTGCCCTTTCCCTTTTGCCCTTTCCCTTTTGCCTTTGCGTAACCCTAACCCTAACCACCATTTGCTTTTGTTTTTCCGTAACCCTAACCCTAACTCTAACTGCCTTCTCCTTTGCGTAACCCTAACCCTAACCCCAACCCTAACCCTAACTCTAACTGCCTTCTCCTTTGCGTAACCCTAACCCTAACCCCAGCCCTAACCCTAACCCTAACTGCCTTTTCCTCTGCGTAATCCCAACCCTAACCCTAACTGCCTTTTCCTTTGCGTAACCCTAACCCTAACCATAACCGCCTTTTGCCTTTTGGCGTTTGCCTTTTGGCGTTTGCCTGTTCCTTTGTCTAACCCAAACCCTAAATCTAATGCTAACCCTAACTGCCTTTTCCCTTCTGCCTTTTGCCTTTCCGTAACCCTAACCCTAACCCTAACCCTAACCCTAACCGCCTTTTGCCTTTTGCCTTTTGCCTTTTGCCTTTGCCTAACCCGAACCCGAACCCGAACCACCTTTTGCCGTTTGCCCTTTGCCCTTTGCCCTTTGCGTAACCCTACCCCTACCCCTACCCGCCTTTTGCCTTTTTGCCTTTTTGCCTGTTGCCTTTTCCCTTTTCCCTTTGCCTTTGCCTAACCATAACCCTCTTTTGCCCTTGCCCTTTCCCTTTTGCCTTTGCGTAACCCTAACACTAACCCTAACCCTAACCGCCTTTTGCCTTTTGCCTTTGCGTAACCCTAACCCTAACCGCCATTTGCCTTTTGTTTTTCCGTAACCCTAACCCTAACTCTAACTGCCTTTTCCTTTGCGTAACCCTAACCCTAACCCCAGCCCTAACCCTAACCCTAACTGCCTTTTCCTCTGCGTAATCCCAACCCTAACCCTAACTGCCTTTTCCTTTGCATAACCCTAACCCTAACCCTAACTGCCTTTTGCCTTTTGGCGTTTGCCTTTTGGCGTTTGCCTGTTCCTTTGTCTAACCCAAACCCTAAATCTAATGCTAACCCTAACTGCCTTTTCCCTTCTGCCTTTTGCCTTTGCGTAACCCTAACCCTAACCCTAACCGCCTCTTGCCTCGTGCCTTTTCCCTTTGCATAACCCTAACCCTCACCCTAACCATAACCTTAACCCTAACCCTAACCCTAACCGCCTTTTGCCTTTTGCCTTTTGCATTTGCCTAACCCGAACCCGAACCCTAACCCGAACCACCTTTTGCCGTTTGCCCTTTGCGTAACCTACCCCTACCCCTACCCGCCTTTTGCCTTTTTGCCTTTTTGCCTGTTGCCTGTTGCCTTTTCTCTTTTCCATTTGCCTTTGCCTAACCCTAACCCCCTTTTGCCCTTTCCCTTTTGCCCTTTCCCTTTTGCCTTTGCGTAACCCTAACCCTAACCACCATTTGCCTTTTGTTTTTCCGTAACCCTAACCCTAACTCTAACTGCCTTTTCCTTTGCGTAACCCTGACCCTAACCCCAACCCTAACCCTAACCCTAACTGCCTTTTGCCTTTTGGCTTTTGCCTTTTGGCGTTTGCCTTTTCCTTTGTCTAACCCAAACCCTAAATCTAATGCTAACCCTAACCGCCTTTTCCCTTTTGCCTTTTGCCTTTGCGTAACCCTAACCCTAACCCCAACCGCCTCTTGCCTCTGTGTAACCCTAACCCTAACCGCCTCTTGCCGCGTGCCTTTTGCCTTTGCGTAACCCTAACCCTAACCCTAACCCTAACCCTAACCCTAACCGCCTCTTGCCTCGTGCCTTTTGCCTTTGCGTAACCCTAACCCTAACCCTAACCCTAACCGCCTTTTGCCTTTTGCCTTTTGCCTTTTGCCTTTGCCTAACCCGAACCCGAACCCGAACCACCTTTTGCCGTTTGCCCTTTGCCCTTTGCCCTTTGCGTAACCCTACCCTACCCCTACCCGCCTTTTGCCTTTTTGCCTTTTTGCCTGTTGCCTTTTCCCTTTTCCCTTTGCCTTGGCCTAACCCTAACCCCCTTTTGCCCTTTCCCTTTTGCCCTTTCCCTTTTGCCTTTGCGTAACCCTAACACTAACCCTAACCCTAACCGCCTTTTGCCTTTTGCCTTTTGCCTTTGCGTAACCCTATACCTAACCGCCATTTGCCTTTTGTTTTTCCGTAACCCTAACCCTCACTCTAACTGCCTTCTCCTTTGCGTAACCCTAACCCTAACCCCAGCCCTAACCCTAACCCTAACTGCCTTTTCCTCTGCGTAATCCCAACCCTAACCCTAACTGCCTTTTCCTTTGCGTAACCCTAACCCTAACCCTAACCGCCTTTTGCCTTTTGGCGTTTGCCTTTTGGCGTTTGCCTTTTCCTTTGTCTAACCCAAACCCTAAATCTAATGCTAACCCTAACTGCCTTTTCCCTTCTGCTTTTTGCCTTTGCGTAACCCTAACCGCCTCCTGCCTCGTGCCTTTTCCCTTTGCATAACCCTAACCCTAACCCTAACCCTAACCCTAACCCTAACCCTAACCGCCTTTTGCCTTTTGCCTTTTGCATTTGCCTAACCCGAACCCGAACCCTAACCCGAACCACCTTTTGCCGTTTGCCCTTTGCCCTTTGCGTAACCTACCCCTACCCCTACCCGCCTTTTGCCTTTTTGCCTTGTTGCCTGTTGCCTGTTGCCTTTTCCCTTTTCCCTTTGCCTTTGCCTAACCCTAACCCCCTTTTGTCCTTTCCCTTTTGCCCTTTCCCTTTTGCCTTTGCGTAACCCTAACCCTAACCCTAACCCTAACCCTAACCGCCTTTTGCCTTTTGCCTTTTGCCTTTGCCTAACCCTAACCCTAACCCTAACAGCCTCTTGCCTCTGTGTAACCCTAACCCTAACCGCCTCTTGCCTCGTGCCTTTTGCCTTTGCGTAACCCGAACCCGAACCCGAACCACCTTTTGCCATTTGCCGTTTGCCCTTTGGCCTTTGCGTAAGCCTACCCCTACCCCTACCCCTACCCCTACCCGCATTTTGCCTTTTTGCCTTGTTGCCTGTTGCCTGTTGCCTTTTCCCTTTTCCCTTTGCCCTTTGCCTTGGCCTAACCCTAACCCCCTTTTGCCCTTTCCCCTTTTGCCCTTTCCCTTTTGCCTTTGCGTAACCCTAGCACTAACCCTAACCCTACCCCTAACCGCCTTTTGCCTTTTGCTTTTTGGCCTTGCGTAACCCTAACCCTAACCGCCTTTTGCCTTCTGCCTTTTGCCTTTGCGTAACCCTAACCCTAACCCTAACCGCCTTTTGCCTTTTGTTTTTCCGTAACCCTAACCCTAACTCTGACTGCCTTTTGCCTTTGCGTAACCCTAACCCTAACCGCCTTCTGCCTTTTGCCTTTTGCCCTTTGTGTAACCCGAACCCTAACCCTAACTGCCTGTTGCCTTTTCCCTTTTCCCTTTTCCCTTTGCCTTGGCCTAACCCTAACCCCCTTTTGCCCTTTCCCCTTTGCCCTTTCCCTTTTGCCTTTGCGTAACCCTAACCCTACCCCTAACCGCCTTTTGCCTTTTGTTTTTGCGTAACCCTAACCCTAACTCTAACTGCCTTTTCCTTTGCGTAACCCTAACCCTAACCCCAACCCTAACCCTAACCCTAACTGCCTTTTCCTCTGCCTAACCCTAACCCTAACTGCCTTTTCCTTTGCGTAACCCTAACCCTAACCCTAACCGCCTTTTGCCTTTTGGCGTTTGCCTTTTGGCGTTTGCCTGTTCCTTTGTCTAACCCAAACCCTAAATCTAATGCTAACCCTAACTGCCTTTTCCCTTCTGCCTTTTGCCTTTGCGTAACTCTAACCCTAACCCTAACCCTAACCCTAACCGCCTTTTGCCTTTTGCCTTTTGCCTTTGCGTAACCCTATACCTAACCGCCATTTGCCTTTTGTTTTTGCGTAACCCTAACCCTAACTCTAACTGCCTTCTCCTTTGCGTAACCCTAACCCTAACCCCAGCCCTAACCCTAACCCTAACTGCCTTTTCCTCTGCGTAATCCCAACCCTAACCCTAACTGCCTTTTCCTTTGCATAACCCTAACCCTAACCCTAACTGCCTTTTGCCTTTTGGCGTTTGCCTTTTGGCGTTTGCCTGTTCCTTTGTCTAACCCAAACCCTAAATCTAATGCTAACCCTAACTGACTTTTCCCTTCTGCCTTTTGCCTTTGCGTAACCCTAACCCTAACCCTAACCGCCTCTTGCCTCGTGCCTTTTCCCTTTGCATAACCCTAACCCTAACCCTAACCCTAACCCTAACCCTAACCCTAACCCTAACCGCCTTTTGCCTTTTGCATTTGCCTAACCCGAACCCGAACCCTAACCCGAACCACCTTTTGCCGTTTGCCCTTTGCCCTTTGCGTAACCTACCCCTACCCCTACCCGCCTTTTGCCTTTTTGCCTTGTTGCCTGTTGCCTGTTGCCTTTTCCCTTTTCCCTTTGCCTTTGCCTAACCCTAACCCCCTTTTGCCCTTTCCCTTTTGCCCTTTCCCATTTGCCTTTGCGTAACCCTAACCCTAACCACCATTTGCCTTTTGTTTTTCCGTGACCCTAACACTAACTCTAACTGCCTTTTCCTTTGCGTAACCCTAACCCTAACCCCAACCATAACCCTAACACTAACTGCCTTTTCCTTTGCGTAACCCTAACCCTAACCCTAAACGCCTTTTGCCTTTTGCCTTTTGCCTTTGCGTAACCCTAACCCTAACCCTAACTGCCTCTTGCCTCTGTGTAACCCTAACCCTAACCGCCTCTTGCCTCGTGCCTTTTGCCTTTGCGTAACCCTAACCCTAACCCTAACCCTAACCCTAACCCTAACCCTAACCGCCTCTTGCCTCGTGCCTTTTGCCTTTGCGTAACCCTAACCCTAACCCTAACCCTAACCCTAACCCTAACCGCCTTTTGCCTTTTGCCTTTTGCCTTTGCCTAACCCTAACCCTAACCCTAACAGCCTCTTGCCTCTGTGTAACCCTAACCCTAACCGCCTCTTGCCTCGTGCCTTTTGCCTTTGCGTAACCCGAACCCGAACCCGAACCACCTTTTGCCATTTGCCGTTTGCCCTTTGGCCTTTGCGTAAGCCTACCCCTACCCCTCCCCCTACCCCTACCCGCATTTTGCCTTTTTGCCTTGTTGCCTGTTGCCTGTTGCCTTTTCCCTTTTGCCTTTGCCTTTGCCTAACCCTAACCCCCTTTTGCCCTTTCCCTTTTGCCTTTGCGTAACCCTAACCCTAACCACCATTTGCCTTTTGTTTTTCCGTAACCCTAACCCTAACTCTAACTGCCTTTTCCTTTGCGTAACCCTAACCCTAACCCCAACCCTAACCCTAACACTAACTGCCTTTTCCTTTGCGTAACCCTAACCCTAACCCTAACCGCCTTTTGCCTTTTGGCGTTTGCCTTTTGGCGTTTGCCTTTTCCTTTGTCTAACCCAAACCCTAAATCTAATGCTAACCCTAACCGCCTTTTCCCTTTTGCCTTTTGCCTTTGCGTAACCCTAACCCTAACCCCAACCGCCTCTTGCCTCTGTGTAACCCTAACCCTAACCGCCTCTTGCCTCGTGCCTTTTGCCTTTGCGTAACCCTAACCCTAACCCTAACCCTAACCCTAACCCTAACCGCCTCTTGCCTCGTGCCTTTTGCCTTTGAGTAACCCTAACCCTAACCCTAACCCTAACCGCCTTTTGCCTTTTGCCTTTTGCCTTTTGCCTTTGCCTAACCCGAACCCGAACCCGAACCACCTTTTGCCGTTTGCCGTTTGCCCTTTGCCCTTTGCGTAACCCTACCCTACCCCTACCCGCCTTTTGCCTTTTTGCCTTTTTGCCTGTTGCCTTTTCCCTTTTCCCTTTGCCTTTGCCTAACCCTAACCCCCTTTTGCCCTTTCCCTTTTGCCCTTTCCCTTTTGCCTTTGCGTAACCCTAACCCTAACCCTAACCCTAACCGCCTTTTGCCTTTTGCCTTTTGCCTTTGCGTAACCCTAACCCTAACCGCCATTTGCCTTTTGTTTTTCCGTAACCCTAACCCTAACTCTAACTGCCTTTTCCTTTGCGTAACCCTAACCCTAACCCCAACCCTAACCCTAACCCTAACTGCCTTTTCCTCTGCCTAACCCTAACCCTAACTGCCTTTTCCTTTTGCATAACCCTAACCCTAACCCTAACCGCCTTTTGCCTTTTGGCGTTTGCCTTTTGGCGTTTGCCTGTTCCTTTGTCTAACCCAAACCCTAAATCTAATGCTAACCCTAACTGCCTTTTCCCTTCTGCCTTTTGCCTTTGCGTAACCCTAACCCTAACCCTAACCGCCTCTTGCCTCGTGCCTTTTCCCTTTGCATAACCCTAACCCTAACCCTAACCCTAACCCTAACCCTAACCCTAACCCTAACCCTAACTGCCTTTTGCCTTTTGCCTTTTGCATTTGCCTAACCCGAACCCGAACCCTAACCCGAACCACCTTTTGCCGTTCGCCCTTTGCCCTTTGCGTAACCTACCCCTACCCCTACCCGCCTTTTGCCTTTTTGCCTTGTTGCCTGTTGCCTGTTGCCTTTTCCCTTTGCCTTTGCCTTTGCCTAACCCTAACCCCCTTTTGCCCTTTCCCTTTTGCCTTTGCGTAACCCTAACCCTAACCACCATTTGCCTTTTGTTTTTCCGTAACCCTAACCCTAACTCTAACTGCCTTCTCCTTTGCGTAACCCTAACCCTAACCTCAACCCTAACCCTAACACTAACTGCCTTTTCCTTTGCGTAACCCTAACCCTAACCCTAACCGCCTTTTGCCTTTTGGCTTTTGCCTTTTGGCGTTTGCCTTTTCCTTTGTCTAACCCAAACCCTAAATCTAATGCTAACCCTAACCGCCTTTTCCCTTTTGCCTTTTGCCTTTGCGTAACCCTAACCCTAACCCCAACCGCCTCTTGCCTCTGTGTAACCCTAACCCTAACCGCCTCTTGCCTCGTGCCTTTTGCCTTTGCGTAACCCTAACCCTAACCCTAACCCTAACCCTAACCCTAACCGCCTCTTGCCTCGTGCCTTTTGCCTTTGTGTAACCCTAACCCTAACCCTAACCCTAACCGCCTTTTGCCTTTTGCCTTTTGCCTTTTGCCTTTGCCTAACCCGAACCCGAACCCGAACCACCTTTTGCCGTTTGCCCTTTGCCCTTTGCCCTTTGCGTAACCCTACCCTACCCCTACCCGCCTTTTGCCTTTTTGCCTTTTTGCCTGTTGCCTTTTCCCTTTTCCCTTTGCCTTTGCCTAACGCTAACCCCCTTTTGCCCTTTCCCTTTTGCCCTTTCCCTTTTGCCTTTGCGTAACCCTAACACTAACCCTAACCCTAACCGCCTTTTGCCTTTTGCCTTTTGCCTTTGCGTAACCCTAACCCTAACCGCCATTTGCCTTTTGTTTTTCCGTAACCCTAACCCTAACTCTAACTGCCTTCTCCTTTGCGTAACCCTAACCCTAACCCCAACCCTAACCCTAACCCTAACTGCCTTTTCCTCTGCGTAATCCCAACCCTAACCCTAACTGCCTTTTCCTTTGCGTAACCCTAACCCTAACCCTAACCGCCTTTTGCCTTTTGGCGTTTGCCTTTTGGCGTTTGCCTGTTCCTTTGTCTAACCCAAACCCTAAATCTAATGCTAACCCTAACTGCCTTTTCCCTTCTGCCTTTTGCCTTTGCGTAACCCTAACCCTAACCGCCTCTTGCCTCGTGCCTTTTCCCTTTGCATAACCCTAACCCTAACCCTAACCCTAACCCTAACCCTAACCCTAACCGCCTTTTGCCTTTTGCCTTTTGCATTTGCCTAACCCGAACCCGAACCCTAACCCGAACCACCTTTTGCCATTTGCCCTTTGCCCTTTGCGTAATCTACCCCTACCCCTACCCGCCTTTTGCCTTTTTGCCTTGTTGCCTGTTGCCTGTTGCCTTTTCCCTTTTCCCTTTGCCTTTGCCTAACCCTAACCCCCTTTTGCCCTTTCCCTTTTGCCCTTTCCCTTTTGCCTTTGCATAACCCTAACCCTAACCACCATTTGCCTTTTGTTTTTCCGTGACCCTAACACTAACTCTAACTGCCTTTTCCTTTGCGTAACCCTAACCCTAACCCCAACCCTAACCCTAACACTAAATGCCTTTTGCCATTGTGTAACACTAACCCTAACCCTAACCGCCTCTTGCCTCTGTGTAACCCTAACCCTAACCGCCTCTTGCCTCGTGCCTTTTGCCTTTGCGTAACCCTAACCCTAACCCTAACCCTAACCCTAACCGCCTTTTGCCTTTTGCCTTTTGCCTTTTGCCTTTGCCTAACCCGAACCCGAACCCGAACCACCTTTTGCCGTTTGCCCTTTGCACTTTGCCCTTTGCATAACCCTACCCCTACCCCTACCCCTACCCGCCTTTTGCCTTTTTGCCTTTTTGCCTGTTGCCTTTTCCCTTTTCCCTTTGCCTTTGCCTAACCATAACCCCCTTTTGCCCTTTCCCTTTTGCCCTTTCCCTTTTGCCTTTGCGTAACCCTAACACTAACCCTAACCCTAACCGCCTTTTGCCTTTTGCCTTTTGCCTTTGCGTAACCCTATACCTAACTGCCATTTGCCTTTTGTTTTTCCGTAACCCTAACCCTAACTATAACTGCCTTCTCCTTTGCGTAACCCTAACCCTAACCCCAGCCCTAACCCTAACCCTAACTGCCTTTTCCTCTGCGTAATCCCAACCCTAACCCTAACTGCCTTTTCCTTTGCGTAACCCTAACCCTAACCCTAACCGCCTTTTGCCTTTTGGCGTTTGCCTTTTGGCGTTTGCCTGTTCCTTTGTCTAACCCAAACCCTAAATCTAATGCTAACCCTAACCGCCTTTTCCCTTCTGCCTTTTGCCTTTGCGTAACCCTAAACCTAACCCTAACAATCTCTTGCCTCTGTGTAACCCTAACCCTAACCGCCTCTTGCCTCGTGCCTTTTGCCTTTGCGTAACCCGAACCCGAACCCGAACCACCTTTTGCCATTTGCCGTTTGCCCTTTGGCCTTTGCGTAAGCCTACCCCTACCCCTACCCCTACCCCTACCCGCCTTTTGCCTTTTTGCCTTGTTGCCTGTTGCCTGTTGCCTGTTGCCTTTTCCCTTTTCCCTTTTCCCTTTGCCTTTGCCTAACCCTAACCCCCTTTTGCCCTTTCCCCTTTTGCCCTTTCCCTTTTGCCTTTGCGTAACCCCAGCACTAACCCTAAGCCTACCCCTAACCGCCTTTTGCCTTTTGCTTTTTGGCCTTGCGTAACCCTAACCCGAACCGCCTTTTGCCTTCTGCCTTTTGCCTTTGCGTAACCCTAACCCTAACCCTAACCCTAACCGCCATTTGCCTTTTGTTTTTCCGTAACCCTAACCCTAACTCTGACCGCCTTCTCCTTTGCGTAACCCTAACCCTAACCCCAACCCTAACCCTAACCCTAACTGCCTTTTCCTTTGCGTAACCCTAACCCTAACCCTAACCGCCTTTTGCCTTTTGGCGTTTGCCTTTTGGCGTTTGCCTGTTCCTTTGTCTAACCCAAACCCTAAATCTAATGCTAACCCTAACTGCCTTTTCCCTTCTGCCTTTTGCCTTTGCGTAACCCTAACCCTAACCCTAACCACCTCTTGCCTCGTGCCTTTTCCCTTTCCATAACCCTAACCCTAACCCTAACCCTAACCCTAACCCTAACCGCCTTTTGCCTTTTGGCGTTTGCCTTTTGGCGTTTGCCTGTTCCTTTGTCTAACCCAAACCCTAAATCTAATGCTAACCCTAACTGCCTTTTCCCTTCTGCCTTTTGCCTTTGCGTAACCCTAACCCTAACCCTAACCGCCTCTTGCCTCGTGCCTTTTCCCTTTGCATAACCCTAACCCTAACCCTAACCCTAACCCTAACCCTAACCCTAACCGCCTTTTGCCTTTTGCCTTTTGCATTTGCCTAACCCGAACCCGAACCCTAACCCGAACCACCTTTTGCCGTTTGCCCTTTGCCCTTTGCGTAACCTACCCCTACCCCTACCCGCCTTTTGCCTTTTTGCCTTGTTGCCTGTTGCCTGTTGCCTTTTCCCTTTTCCCTTTGCCTTTGCCTAACCCTAACCCCCTTTTGCCCTTTCCCTTTTGCCCTTTCCCTTTTGCCTTTGCGTAACCCTAACCCTAACCACCATTTGCCTTTGTTTTTCCGTAACCCTAACCCTAACTCTAACTGCCTTCTCCTTTGCGTAACCCTAACCCTAACCCCAACCCTAACCCTAACACTAACTGCCTTTTCCTTTGCGTAACCCTAACCCTAACCCTAACCGCCTTTTGCCTTTTGCCTTTTGCATTTGCCTAACCCGAACCCGAACCCTAACCCGAACCACCTTTTGCCGTTTGCCCTTTGCCCTTTGCGTAACCTACCCCTACCCCTACCCGCCTTTTGCCTTTTTGCCTTGTTGCCTGTTGCCTGTTGCCTTTTCCCTTTTCCCTTTGCCTTTGCCTAACCCTAACCCCCTTTTGCCCTTTCCCTTTTGCCCTTTCCCTTTTGCCTTTGCGTAACCCTAACCCTAACCACCATTTGCCTTTTGTTTTTCCGTAACCCTAACCCTAACTCTAACTGCCTTCTCCTTTGCGTAACCCTAACCCTAACCCCAACCCTAACCCTAACACTAACTGCCTTTTCCTTTGCGTAACCCTAACCCTAACCCTAACCGCCTTTTGCCTTTTGGCGTTTGCCTTTTGGCGTTTGCCTGTTCCTTTGTCTAACCCAAACCCTAAATCTAATGCTAACCCTAACCGCCTTTTGCCTTTTGCCTTTTGCCTTTGCGTAACCCTAACCCTAACCCTAACTGCCTGTTGCCTTTTCCCTTTTCCCTTTTCCCTTTGCCTTGGCCTAACCCTAAACTCCCTTTGCCCTTTCCCCGTTGCCCTTTCCCTTTTGCCTCTGTGTAACCCTAACCCTAACCGCCTCTTGCCTCGTGCCTTTTGCCTTTGTGTAACCCTAACCCTAACCCTAACCCTAACCCTAACCCTAACCCTAACCGCCTCTTGCCTCGTGCCTTTTCCCTTTGCCTAACCCTAACCCTAACCCTAACCCTAACCCTAACCGCCTTTTGCCTTTTGCCTTTTGCCTTTTGCCTTTGCCTAACCCGAACCCGAACCCGAACCACCTTTTGCCGTTTGCCCTTTGCCCTTTGCCCTTTGCGTAACCCTACCCCTACCCCTACCCGCCTTTTGCCTTTTTGCCTTTTTGCCTGTTGCCTTTTCCCTTTTCCCTTTGCCTTTGCCTAACCATAACCCCCTTTTGCCCTTTCCCTTTTGCCCTTTCCCTTTTGCCTTTGCGTAACCCTAACACTAACCCTAACCCTAACCGCCTTTTGCCTTCTGCCTTTTGCCTTTGCGTAACCCTAACCCTAACCGCCATTTGCCTTTTGTTTTTCCGTAACCCTAACCCTCACTCTAACTGCCTTCTCCTTTGCGTAACCCTAACCCTAACCCCAACCCTAACCCTAACCCTAACTGCCTTTTCCTCTGCGTAATCCCAACCCTAACCCTAACTGCCTTTTCCTTTGCATAACCCTAACCCTAACCCTAACCGCCTTTTGCCTTTTGGCGTTTGCCTTTTGGCGTTTGCCTGTTCCTTTGTCTAACCCAAACCCTAAATCTAATGCTAACCCTAACTGCCTTTTCCCTTCTGCCTTTTGCCTTTGCGTAACCCTAACCCTAACCCTAACCGCCTCTTGCCTCGTGCCTTTTCCCTTTGCATAACCCTAACCCTAACCCTAACCCTAACCCTAACCCTAACCCTAACCGCCTTTTGCCTTTTGCCTTTTGCATTTGCCTAACCCGAACCCGAACCCTAACCCGAACCACCTTTTGCCGTTTGCCCTTTGCCCTTTGCGTAACCTACCCCTACCCCTACCCGCCTTTTGCCTTTTTGCCTTGTTGCCTGTTGCCTGTTGCCTTTTCCCTTTTCCCTTTGCCTTTGCCTAACCCTAACCCCCTTTTGCCCTTTCCCTTTTGCCCTTTCCCTTTTGCCTTTGCGTAACCCTAACCCTAACCGCCATTTGCCTTTTGTTTTTCCGTAACCCTAACCCTAACTCTAACTGCCTTCTCCTTTGCGTAACCCTAACCCTAACCCCAACCCTAACCCTAACACTAACTGCCTTTTCCTTTGCGTAACCCTAACCCTAACCCTAACCGCCTTTTGCCTTTTGGCTTTTACCTTTTGGTGTTTGCCTTTTCCTTTGTCTAACCCAAACCCTAAATCTAATGCTAACCCTAACCGCCTTTTCCCTTTTGCCTTTTGCCTTTGCGTAACCCTAACCCTAACCCCAACCGCCTCTTGCCTCTGTGTAACCCTAACCCTAACCGCCTCTTGCCTCGTGCCTTTTGCCTTTGCGTAACCCTAACCCTAACCCTAACCCTAACCCTAACCCTAACCGCCTCTTGCCTCGTGCCTTTTGCCTTTGCGTAACCCTAACCCTAACCCTAACCCTAACCGCCTTTTGCCTTTTGCCTTTTGCCTTTTGCCTTTGCCTAACCCGAACCCGAACCCGAACCACCTTTTGCCGTTTGCCCTTTGCCCTTTGCCCTTTGCGTAACCCTACCCTACCCCTACCCGCCTTTTGCCTTTTTGCCTTTTTGCCTGTTGCCTTTTCCCTTTTCCCTTTGCCTTTGCCTAACGCTAACCCCCTTTTGCCCTTTCCCTTTTGCCCTTTCCCTTTTGCCTTTGCGTAACCCTAACACTAACCCTAACCCTAACCGCCTTTTGCCTTTTGCCTTTTGCCTTTGCGTAACCCTAACCCTAACCGCCATTTGCCTTTTGTTTTTCCGTAACCCTAACCCTAACTCTAACTGCCTTCTCCTTTGCGTAACCCTAACCCTAACCCCAACCCTAACCCTCACCCCAACTGCCTTTTCCTCTGCGTAATCCCAACCCTAACCCTAACTGCCTTTTCCTTTGCGTAACCCTAACCCTAACCCTAACCGCCTTTTGCCTTTTGGCGTTTGCCTTTTGGCGTTTGCCTGTTCCTTTGTCTAACCCAAACCCTAAATCTAATGCTAACCCTAACTGCCTTTTCCCTTCTGCTTTTTGCCTTTGCGTAACCCTAACCCTAACCGCCTCTTGCCTCGTGCCTTTTCCCTTTGCATAACCCTAACCCTAACCCTAACCCTAACCCTAACCCTAACCCTAACCGCCTTTTGCCTTTTGCCTTTTGCATTTGCCTAACCCGAACCCGAACCCTAACCCGAACCACCTTTTGCCGTTTGCCCTTTGCCCTTTGCGTAATCTACCCCTACCCCTACCCGCCTTTTGCCTTTTTGCCTTGTTGCCTGTTGCCTGTTGCCTTTTCCCTTTTCCCTTTGCCTTTGCCTAACCCTAACCCCCTTTTGCCCTTTCCCTTTTGCCCTTTCCCTTTTGCCTTTGCATAACCCTAACCCTAACCACCATTTGCCTTTTGTTTTTCCGTAACCCTAACCCTAACCCTAACTGCCTTTTCCGTTGCGTAACCCTAACCCTAACCCCAACCCTAACCCTAACACTAAATGCCTTTTGCCTTTGTGTAACCCTAACCCTAACCCTAACCGCCTCTTGCCTCTGTGTAACCCTAACCCTAACCGCCTCTTGCCTCGTGCCTTTTGCCTTTGCGTAACCCTAACCCTAACCCTAACCGCCTTTTGCCTTTTGCCTTTTGCCTTTTGCCTTTGCCTAACCCGAACCCGAACCACCTTTTGCCGTTTGCCCTTTGCCCTTTGCCCTTTGCGTAACCCTACCCCTACCCCTACCCGCCTTTTGCCTTTTTGCCTTTTTGCCTGTTGCCTTTTCCCTTTTCCCTTTGCCTTTGCCTAACCATAACCCCCTTTTGCCCTTTCCCTTTTGCCCTTTCCCTTTTGCCTTTGCGTAACCCTAACACTAACCCTAACCCTAACCGCCTTTTGCCTTTTGCCTTTTGCCTTTGCGTAACCCTATACCTAACTGCCATTTGCCTTTTGTTTTTCCGTAACCCTAACCCTAACTCTAACTGCCTTCTCCTTTGCGTAACCCTAACCCTAACCCCAGCCCTAACCCTAACCCTAACTGCCTTTTCCTCTGCGTAATCCCAACCCTAACCCTAACTGCCTTTTCCTTTGCGTAACCCTAACCCTAACCCTAACCGCCTTTTGCCTTTTGGCGTTTGCCTTTTGGCGTTTGCCTGTTCCTTTGTCTAACCCAAACCCTAAATCTAATGCTAACCCTAACCGCCTTTTCCCTTCTGCCTTTTGCCTTTGCGTAACCCTATACCTAACCCTAACAGCCTCTTGCCTCTGTGTAACCCTAACCCTAACCGCCTCTTGCCTCGTGCCTTTTGCCTTTGCGTAACCCGAACCCGAACCCGAACCACCTTTTGCCATTTGCCCTTTGCCCTTTGGCCTTTGCGTAAGCCTACCCCTACCCCTACCCCTACCCCTACCCGCCTTTTGCCTTTTTGCCTTGTTGCCTGTTGCCTGTTGCCTGTTGCCTTTTCCCTTTTCCCTTTTCCCTTTGCCTTTGCCTAACCCTAACCCCCTTTTGCCCTTTCCCCTTTTGCCCTTTCCCTTTTGCCTTTGCGTAACCCTAGCACTAACCCTAACCCTACCCCTAACCGCCTTTTGCCTTTTGCTTTTTGGCCTTGCGTAACCCTAACCCTAACCGCCTTTTGCCTTCTGCCTTTTGCCTTTGCGTAACCCTAAACCTAACCCTAACCCTAACCGCCTTTTGCCTTTTGTTTTTCCGTAACCCTAACCCTAACTCTGACCGCCTTCTCCTTTGCGTAACCCTAACCCTAACCCCAACCCTAACCCTAACCCTAACTGCCTTTTCCTTTGCGTAACCCTAACCCTAACCCTAACCGCCTTTTGCCTTTTGGCGTTTGCCTTTTGGCGTTTGCCTGTTCCTTTGTCTAACCCAAACCCTAAATCTAATGCTAACCCTAACTGCCTTTTCCCTTCTGCCTTTTGCCTTTGCGTAACCCTAACCCTAACCCTAACCACCTCTTGCCTCGTGCCTTTTCCCTTTCCATAACCCTAACCCTAACCCTAACCCTAACCCTAACCCTAACCCTAACCCTAACCCTAACCGCCTTTTGCCTTTTGGCGTTTGCCTTTTGGCGTTTGCCTGTTCCTTTGTCTAACCCAAACCCTAAATCTAATGCTAACCCTAACTGCCTTTTCCCTTCTGCCTTTTGCCTTTGCGTAACCCTAACCCTAACCCTAACCGCCTCTTGCCTCGTGCCTTTTCCCTTTGCATAACCCTAACCCTAACCCTAACCCTAACCCTAACCCTAACCCTAACCGCCTTTTGCCTTTTGCCTTTTGCATTTGCCTAACCCGAACCCGAACCCTAACCCGAACCACCTTTTGCCGTTTGCCCTTTGCCCTTTGCGTAACCTACCCCTACCCCTACCCGCCTTTTGCCTTTTTGCCTTGTTGCCTGTTGCCTGTTGCCTTTTCCCTTTTCCCTTTGCCTTTGCCTAACCCTAACCCCCTTTTGCCCTTTCCCTTTTGCCCTTTCCCTTTTGCCTTTGCGTAACCCTAACCCTAACCACCATTTGCCTTTGTTTTTCCGTAACCCTAACCCTAACTCTAACTGCCTTTTCCTTTGCGTAACCCTAACCCTAACCCCAACCCTAACCCTAACACTAACTGCCTTTTCCTTTGCGTAACCCTAACCCTAACCCTAACCGCCTTTTGCCTTTTGCCTTTTGCATTTGCCTAACCCGAACCCGAACCCTAACCCGAATCACCTTTTGCCGTTTGCCCTTTGCCCTTTGCGTAACCTACCCCTACCCCTACCCGCCTTTTGCCTTTTTGCCTTGTTGCCTGTTGCCTGTTGCCTTTTCCCTTTTCCCTTTGCCTTTGCCTAACCCTAACCCCCTTTTGCCCTTTCCCTTTTGCCCTTTCCCTTTTGCCTTTGTGTAACCCTAACCCTAACCACCATTTGCCTTTTGTTTTTCCGTAACCCTAACCCTAACTCTAACTGCCTTCTCCTTTGCGTAACCCTAACCCTAACCCCAACCCTAACCCTAACACTAACTGCCTTTTCCTTTGCGTAACCCTAACCCTAACCCTAACCGCCTTTTGCCTTTTGGCTATTGCCTTTTGGCGTTTGCCTTTTCCTTTGTCTAACCCAAACCCTAAATCTAATGCTAACCCTAACCGCCTTTTGCCTTTTGCCTTTTGCCTTTGCGTAACCCTAACCCTAACCCTAACTGCCTGTTGCCTTTTCCCTTTTCCCTTTTCCCTTTGCCTTGGCCTAACCCTAAACTCCCTTTGCCCTTTCCCCGTTGCCCTTTCCCTTTTGCCTCTGTGTAACCCTAACCCTAACCGCCTCTTGCCTCGTGCCTTTTGCCTTTGTGTAACCCTAACACTAACCCTAACCCTAACCCTAACCCTAACCCTAACCGCCTCTTGCCTCGTGTCTTTTCCCTTTGCCTAACCATAACCCTAACCCTAACCCTAACCCTAACCGCCTTTTGCCTTTTGCCTTTTGCCTTTTGCCTTTGCCTAACCCGAACCCGAACCCGAACCACCTTTTGCCGTTTGCCCTTTGCCCTTTGCCCTTTGCGTAACCCTACCCCTACCCCTACCCGCCTTTTGCCTTTTTGCCTTTTTGCCTGTTGCCTTTTCCCTTTTCCCTTTTCCCTTTGCCTTTGCCTAACCATAACCCCCTTTTGCCCTTTCCCTTTTGCCCTTTCCCTTTTGCCTTTGCGTAACCCTAACACTAACCCTAACCCTAACCGCCTTTTGCCTTCTGCCTTTTGCCTTTGCGTAACCCTAACCCTAACCGCCATTTGCCTTTTGTTTTTCCGTAACCCTAACCCTAACTCTAACTGCCTTCTCCTTTGCGTAACCCTAACCCTAACCCCAACCCTAACCCTAACCCTAACTGCCTTTTCCTCTGCGTAATCCCAACCCTAACCCTAACTGCCTTTTCCTTTGCATAACCCTAACCCTAACCCTAACCGCCTTTTGCCTTTTGGCGTTTGCCTTTTGGCGTTTGCCTGTTCCTTTGTCTAACCCAAACCCTAAATCTAATGCTAACCCTAACTGCCTTTTCCCTTCTGCCTTTTGCCTTTGCGTAACCCTAACCCTAACCCTAACCGCCTCTTGCCTCGTGCCTTTTCCCTTTGCATAACCCTAACCCTAACCCTAACCCTAACCCTAACCCTAACCCTAACCGCCTTTTGCCTTTTGCCTTTTGCATTTGCCTAACCCGAACCCGAACCCTAACCCGAACCACCTTTTGCCGTTTGCCCTTTGCCCTTTGCGTAACCTACCCCTACCCCTACCCGCCTTTTGCCTTTTTGCCTTGTTGCCTGTTGCCTGTTGCCTTTTCCCTTTTCCCTTTGCCTTTGCCTAACCCTAACCCCCTTTTGCCCTTTCCCTTTTGCCCTTTCCCTTTTGCCTTTGCGTAACCCTAACCCTAACCACCATTTGCCTTTGTTTTTCCGTAACCCTAACCCTAACTCTAACTGCCTTCTCCTTTGCGTAACCCTAACCCTAACCCCAACCCTAACCCTAACACTAACTGCCTTTTCCTTTGCGTAACCCTAACCCTAACCCTAACCGCCTTTTGCCTTTTGCCTTTTGCATTTGCCTAACCCGAACCCGAACCCTAACCCGAACCACCTTTTGCCGTTTGCCCTTTGCCCTTTGCGTAACCTACCCCTACCCCTACCCGCCTTTTGCCTTTTTGCCTTGTTGCCTGTTGCCTGTTGCCTTTTCCCTTTTCCCTTTGCCTTTGCCTAACCCTAACCCCCTTTTGCCCTTTCCCTTTTGCCCTTTCCCTTTTGCCTTTGTGTAACCCTAACCCTAACCACCATTTGCCTTTTGTTTTTCCGTAACCCTAACCCTAACTCTAACTGCCTTCTCCTTTGCGTAACCCTAACCCTAACCCCAACCCTAACCCTAACACTAACTGCCTTTTCCTTTGCGTAACCCTAACCCTAACCCTAACCGCCTTTTGCCTTTTGGCTTTTGCCTTTTGGCGTTTGCCTTTTCCTTTGTCTAACCCAAACCCTAAATCTAATGCTAACCCTAACCGCCTTTTGCCTTTTGCCTTTTGCCTTTGCGTAACCCTAACCCTAACCCTAACTGCCTGTTGCCTTTTCCCTTTTCCCTTTTCCCTTTGCCTTGGCCTAACCCTAAACTCCCTTTGCCCTTTCCCCGTTGCCCTTTCCCTTTTGCCTCTGTGTAACCCTAACCCTAACCGCCTCTTGCCTCGTGCCTTTTGCCTTTGTGTAACCCTAACCCTAACCCTAACCCTAACCCTAACCCTAACCCTAACCGCCTCTTGCCTCGTGCCTTTTCCCTTTGCCTAACCCTAACCCTAACCCTAACCCTAACCCTAACCGCCTTTTGCCTTTTGCATTTGCCTAACCCGAACCCGAACCCTAACCCGAACCACCTTTTGCCGTTTGCCCTTTGCCCTTTGCGTAACCTACCCCTACCCCTACCCGCCTTTTGCCTTTTTGCCTTGTTGCCTGTTGCCTGTTGCCTTTTCCCTTTTCCCTTTGCCTTTGCCTAACCATAACCCCCTTTTGCCCTTTCCCTTTTGCCCTTTCCCTTTTGCCTTTGCGTAACCCTAACCCTAACCGCCATTTGCCTTTTGTTTTTCCGTAACCCTAACCCTAACTCTAACTGCCTTCTCCTTTGCGTAACCCTAACCCTAACCCCAACCCTAACCCTAACCCTAACTGCCTTTTCCTCTGCGTAATCCCAACCCTAACCCTAACTGCCTTTTCCTTTGCATAACCCTAACCCTAACCCTAACCGCCTTTTGCCTTTTGGCGTTTGCCTTTTGGCGTTTGCCTTTTCCTTTGTCTAACCCAAACCCTAAATCTAATGCTAACCCTAACTGCCTTTTCCCTTCTGCCTTTTGCCTTTGCGTAACCCTAACCCTAACCCTAACCGCCTCTTGCCTCGTGCCTTTTCCCTTTGCATAACCCTAACCCTAACCCTAACCCTAACCCTAACCCTAACCCTAACCGCCTTTTGCCTTTTGCCTTTTGCATTTGCCTAACCCGAACCCGAACCCTAACCCGAACCACCTTTTGCCGTTTGCCCTTTGCCCTTTGCGTAACCTACCCCTACCCCTACCCGCCTTTTGCCTTTTTGCCTTGTTGCCTGTTGCCTGTTGCCTTTTCCCTTTTCCCTTTGCCTTTGCCTAACCCTAACCCCCTTTTGCCCTTTCCCTTTTGCCCTTTCCCTTTTGCCTTTGCGTAACCCTAACCCTAACCGCCATTTGCCTTTTGTTTTTCCGTAACCCTAACCCTAACTCTAACTGCCTTCTCCTTTGCGTAACCCTAACCCTAACCCCAACCCTAACCCTAACACTAACTGCCTTTTCCTTTGCGTAACCCTAACCCTAACCCTAACCGCCTTTTGCCTTTTGGCTTTTGCCTTTTGGCGTTTGCCTTTTCCTTTGTCTAACCCAAACCCTAAATCTAATGCTAACCCTAACCGCCTTTTCCCTTTTGCCTTTTGCCTTTGCGTAACCCTAACCCTAACCCCAACCGCCTCTTGCCTCTGTGTAACCCTAACCCTAACCGCCTCTTGCCTCGTGCCTTTTGCCTTTGCGTAACCCTAACCCTAACCCTAACCCTAACCCTAACCCTAACCGCCTCTTGCCTCGTGCCTTTTGCCTTTGCGTAACCCTAACCCTAACCCTAACCCTAACCGCCTTTTGCCTTTTGCCTTTTGCCTTTTGCCTTTGCCTAACCCGAACCCGAACCCGAACCACCTTTTGCCGTTTGCCCTTTGCCCTTTGCCCTTTGCGTAACCCTACCCTACCCCTACCCGCCTTTTGCCTTTTTGCCTTTTTGCCTGTTGCCTTTTCCCTTTTCCCTTTGCCTTTGCCTAACGCTAACCCCCTTTTGCCCTTTCCCTTTTGCCCTTTCCCTTTTGCCTTTGCGTAACCCTAACACTAACCCTAACCCTAACCGCCTTTTGCCTTTTGCCTTTTGCCTTTGCGTAACCCTAACCCTAACCGCCATTTGCCTTTTGTTTTTCCGTAACCCTAACCCTAACTCTAACTGCCTTCTCCTTTGCGTAACCCTAACCCTAACCCCAACCCTAACCCTAACCCTAACTGCCTTTTCCTCTGCGTAATCCCAACCCTAACCCTAACTGCCTTTTCCTTTGCGTAACCCTAACCCTAACCCTAACCGCCTTTTGCCTTTTGGCGTTTGCCTTTTGGCGTTTGCCTGTTCCTTTGTCTAACCCAAACCCTAAATCTAATGCTAACCCTAACTGCCTTTTCCCTTCTGCTTTTTGCCTTTGCGTAACCCTAACCCTAACCGCCTCTTGCCTCGTGCCTTTTCCCTTTGCATAACCCTAACCCTAACCCTAACCCTAACCCTAACCGCCTTTTGCCTTTTGCCTTTTGCATTTGCCTAACCCGAACCCGAACCCTAACCCGAACCACCTTTTGCCGTTTGCCCTTTGCCCTTTGCGTAATCTACCCCTACCCCTACCCGCCTTTTGCCTTTTTGCCTTGTTGCCTGTTGCCTGTTGCCTTTTCCCTTTTCCCTTTGCCTTTGCCTAACCCTAACCCCCTTTTGCCCTTTCCCTTTTGCCCTTTCCCTTTTGCCTTTGCATAACCCTAACCCTAACCACCATTTGCCTTTTGTTTTTCCGTAACCCTAACCCTAACTCTAACTGCCTTTTCCTTTGCGTAACCCTAACCCTAACCCCAACCCTAACCCTAACACTAAATGCCTTTTGCCTTTGTGTAACCCTAACCCTAACCCTAACCGCCTCTTGCCTCTGTGTAACCCTAACCCTAACCGCCTCTTGCCTCGTGCCTTTTCCCTTTGCCTAACCCTAACCCTAACCCTAACCCTAACCGCCTTTTGCCTTTTGCCTTTTGCCTTTTGCCTTTGCCTAACCCGAACCCGAACCCGAACCACCTTTTGCCGTTTGCCCTTTGCCCTTTGCCCTTTGCGTAACCCTACCCCTACCCCTACCCGCCTTTTGCCTTTTTGCCTTTTTGCCTGTTGCCTTTTCCCTTTTCCCTTTGCCTTTGCCTAACCATAACCCCCTTTTGCCCTTTCCCTTTTGCCCTTTCCCTTTTGCCTTTGCGTAACCCTAACACTAACCCTAACCCTAACCGCCTTTTGCCTTTTGCCTTTGCGTAACCCTATACCTAACTGCCATTTGCCTTTTGTTTTTCCGTAACCCTAACCCTAACTCTAACTGCCTTCTCCTTTGCGTAACCCTAACCCTAACCCCAGCCCTAACCCTAACCCTAACTGCCTTTTCCTCTGCGTAATCCCAACCCTAACCCTAACTGCCTTTTCCTTTGCGTAACCCTAACCCTAACCCTAACCGCCTTTTGCCTTTTGGCGTTTGCCTTTTGGCGTTTGCCTGTTCCTTTGTCTAACCCAAACCCTAAATCTAATGCTAACCCTAACCGCCTTTTCCCTTCTGCCTTTTGCCTTTGCGTAACCCTAACCCTAACCCTAACAGCCTCTTGCCTCTGTGTAACCCTAACCCTAACCGCCTCTTGCCTCGTGCCTTTTGCCTTTGCGTAACCCGAACCCGAACCCGAACCACCTTTTGCCATTTGCCCTTTGCCCTTTGGCCTTTGCGTAAGCCTACCCCTACCCCTACCCCTACCCCTACCCGCCTTTTGCCTTTTTGCCTTGTTGCCTGTTGCCTGTTGCCTGTTGCCTTTTCCCTTTTCCCTTTTCCCTTTGCCTTTGCCTAACCCTAACCCCCTTTTGCCCTTTCCCCTTTTGCCCTTTCCCTTTTGCCTTTGCGTAACCCTAGCACTAACCCTAAGCCTACCCCTAACCGCCTTTTGCCTTTTGCTTTTTGGCCTTGCGTAACCCTAACCCTAACCGCCTTTTGCCTTCTGCCTTTTGCCTTTGCGTAACCCTAACCCTAACCCTAACCCTAACCGCCTTTTGCCTTTTGTTTTTCCATAACCCTAACCCTAACTCTGACCGCCTTCTCCTTTGCGTAACCCTAACCCTAACCCCAACCCTAACCCTAACCCTAACTGCCTTTTCCTTTGCGTAACCCTAACCCTAACCCTAACCGCCTTTTGCCTTTTGGCGTTTGCCTTTTGGCGTTTGCCTGTTCCTTTGTCTAACCCAAACCCTAAATCTAATGCTAACCCTAACTGCCTTTTCCCTTCTGCCTTTTGCCTTTGCCTAACCCTAACCCTAACCCTAACCACCTCTTGCCTCGTGCCTTTTCCCTTTCCATAACCCTAACCCTAACCCTAACCCTAACCCTAACCCTAACCCTAACCCTAACCCTAACCGCCTTTTGCCTTTTGGCGTTTGCCTTTTGGCGTTTGCCTGTTCCTTTGTCTAACCCAAACCCTAAACCTAATGCTAACCCTAACTGCCTTTTCCCTTCTGCCTTTTGCCTTTGCGTAACCCTAACCCTAACCCTAACCGCCTCTTGCCTCGTGCCTTTTCCCTTTGCATAACCCTAACCCTAACCCTAACCCTAACCCTAACCCTAACCCTAACCGCCTTTTGCCTTTTGCCTTTTGCATTTGCCTAACCCGAACCCGAACCCTAACCCGAACCACCTTTTGCCGTTTGCCCTTTGCCCTTTGCGTAACCTACCCCTACCCCTACCCGCCTTTTGCCTTTTTGCCTTGTTGCCTGTTGCCTGTTGCCTTTTCCCTTTTCCCTTTGCCTTTGCCTAACCCTAACCCCCTTTTGCCCTTTCCCTTTTGCCCTTTCCCTTTTGCCTTTGCGTAACCCTAACCCTAACCACCATTTGCCTTTGTTTTTCCGTAACCCTAACCCTAACTCTAACTGCCTTCTCCTTTGCGTAACCCTAACCCTAACCCCAACCCTAACCCTAACACTAACTGCCTTTTCCTTTGCGTAACCCTAACCCTAACCCTAAACGCCTTTTGCCTTTTGCCTTTTGCATTTGCCTAACCCGAACCCGAACCCTAACCCGAACCACCTTTTGCCGTTTGCCCTTTGCCCTTTGCGTAACCTACCCCTACCCCTACCCGCCTTTTGCCTTTTTGCCTTGTTGCCTGTTGCCTGTTGCCTTTTCCCTTTTCCCTTTGCCTTTGCCTAACCCTAACCCCCTTTTGCCCTTTCCCTTTTGCCCTTTCCCTTTTGCCTTTGTGTAACCCTAACCCTAACCACCATTTGCCTTTTGTTTTTCCGTAACCCTACCCTAACTCTAACTGCCTTCTCCTTTGCGTAACCCTAACCCTAACCCCAACCCTAACCCTAACACTAACTGCCTTTTCCTTTGCGTAACCCTAACCCTAACCCTAACCGCCTTTTGCCTTTTGGCTTTTGCCTTTTGGCGTTTGCCTGTTCCTTTGTCTAACCCAAACCCTAAATCTAATGCTAACCCTAACCGCCTTTTGCCTTTTGCCTTTTGCCTTTGCGTAACCCTAACCCTAACCCTAACTGCCTGTTGCCTTTTCCCTTTTCCCTTTTCCCTTTGCCTTGGCCTAACCCTAAACTCCCTTTGCCCTTTCCCCGTTGCCCTTTCCCTTTTGCCTCTGTGTAACCCTAACCCTAACCGCCTCTTGCCTCGTGCCTTTTGCCTTTGTGTAACCCTAACCCTAACCCTAACCCTAACCCTAACCCTAACCCTAACCGCCTCTTGCCTCGTGCCTTTTCCCTTTGCCTAACCCTAACCCTAACCCTAACCCTAACCCTAACCGCCTTTTGCCTTTTGCCTTTTGCCTTTTGCCTTTGCCTAACCCGAACCCGAACCCGAACCACCTTTTGCCGTTTGCTCTTTGCCCTTTGCCCTTTGCGTAACCCTACCCCTACCCCTACCCGCCTTTTGCCTTTTTGCCTTTTTGCCTGTTGCCTTTTCCCTTTTCCCTTTGCCTTTGCCTAACCATAACCCCCTTTTGCCCTTTCCCTTTTGCCCTTTCCCTTTTGCCTTTGCGTAACCCTAACACTAACCCTAACCCTAACCGCCTTTTGCCTTCTGCCTTTTGCCTTTGCGTAACCCTAACCCTAACCGCCATTTGCCTTTTGTTTTTCCGTAACCCTAACCCTAACTCTAACTGCCTTCTCCTTTGCGTAACCCTAACCCTAACCCCAACCCTAACCCTAACCCTAACTGCCTTTTCCTCTGCGTAATCCCAACCCTAACCCTAACTGCCTTTTCCTTTGCATAACCCTAACCCTAACCCTAACCGCCTTTTGCCTTTTGGCGTTTGCCTTTTGGCGTTTGCCTGTTCCTTTGTCTAACCCAAACCCTAAATCTAATGCTAACCCTAACTGCCTTTTCCCTTCTGCCTTTTGCCTTTGCGTAACCCTAACCCTAACCCTAACCGCCTCTTGCCTCGTGCCTTTTCCCTTTGCATAACCCTAACCCTAACCCTAACCCTAACCCTAACCCTAACCCTAACCGCCTTTTGCCTTTTGCCTTTTGCATTTGCCTAACCCGAACCCGAACCCTAACCCGAACCACCTTTTGCCGTTTGCCCTTTGCCCTTTGCGTAACCTACCCCTACCCCTACCCGCCTTTTGCCTTTTTGCCTTGTTGCCTGTTGCCTGTTGCCTTTTCCCTTTTCCCTTTGCCTTTGCCTAACCCTAACCCCCTTTTGCTCTTTCCCTTTTGCCCTTTCCCTTTTGCCTTTGCGTAACCCTAACCCTAACCACCATTTGCCTTTTGTTTTTCCGTGACCCTAACACTAACTCTAACTGCCTTTTCCTTTGCGTAACCCTAACCCTAACCCCAACCATAACCCTAACACTAACTGCCTTTTCCTTTGCGTAACCCTAACCCTAACCCTAACCGCCTTTTGCCTTTTGGCTTTTGCCTTTGCGTAACCCTAACCCTAACCCTAACCGCCTCTTGCTTCTGTGTAACCCTAACCCTAACCGCCTCTTGCCTCGTGCCTTTTGCCTTTGCGTAACCCTAACCCTAACCCTAACCCTAACCCTAACCCTAACCGCCTCTTGCCTCGTGCCTTTTGCCTTTGCGTAACCCTAACCCTAACCCTAACCCTAACCCTAACCGCCTTTTGCCTTTTGCCTTTTGCCTTTGCCTAACCCTAACCCTAACCCTAACAGCCTCTTGCCTCTGTGTAACCCTAACCCTAACCGCCTCTTGCCTCGTTCCTTTTGCCTTTGCGTAACCCGAACCCGAACCCGAACCACCTTTGCCATTTGCCGTTTGCCCTTTGGCCTTTGCGTAAGCCTACCCCTACCCCTACCCCTACCCCTACCCGCCTTTTGCCTTTTTGCCTTGTTGCCTGTTGCCTGTTGCCTTTTCCCTTTTCCCTTTTCCCTTTGCCTTTGCCTAACCCTAACCCCCTTTTGCCCTTTCCCCTTTTGCCCTTTCCCTTTTGCCTTTGCGTAACCCTAGCACTAACCCTAAGCCTACCCCTAACCGCCTTTTGCCTTTTGCTTTTTGGCCTTGCGTAACCCTAACCCTAACCGCCTTTTGCCTTCTGCCTTTTGCCTTTGCATAATCCTAACCCTAACCCTAACCGCCTTTTGCCTTTTGTTTTTCCGTAACCCTAACCCTAACTCTAACCGCCTTTTGCCTTTTGTTTTTCCGTAACCCTAACCCTAACTCTAACTGCCTTTTCCTTTGCGTAACCCTAACCCTAACCCCAACCCTAACCCTAACCCTAACTGTCTATTCCTCTGCGTAACCCTAACCCTAACCCTAACTGCCTTTTCCTTTGCGTAACCCTAACCCTAACCGCCTTTTGCCTTTGCATAAGCCTTACCCTAACCGCCTTTGCCCTTACCCTAACCGCCTTTGGCCTAACCCTAACCGCCTCTTGCCTCGTGCCTTTTGCCTTTGAGTAACCCTAACCCTAACCCTAACCCTAACCCTAACCGCCTTTTGCCTTTTGCCTTTTGCCTTTGCCTAACCCGAACCCGAACCCGAACCACCTTTTGCCGTTTGCCCTTTGCCCTTTGCCCTTTGCGTAACCCTACCCCTACCCCTACCCGCCTTTTGCCTTTTTGCCTTGTTGCCTGTTGCCCTTTCCCTTTTGCCCTTTCCCTTTTGCCTTTGCATAACCCTAACCCTAACCCTAACCCTAACCCTAACCGCCTTTTGCCTTTTGCCTTTTGCCTTTTGTGTAACCCTAACCCTAACCATAACTGCCTGTTGCCTTTTCCCTTTTCCCTTTTCCCTTTGCCTTGGCCTAACCCTAACCCCCTTTTGCCCTTTCCCCTTTGCCCTTTCCCTTTTGCCTTTGCGTAACCCTAACCCTACCCCTAACCGCCTTTTGCCTTTTGTTTTTCCGTAACCCTAACCCTAACTCTAACTGCCTTTTCCTTTGCGTAACCCTAACCCTAACCCTAACCCTAACCCTAACACTAACTGCCTTTTCCTCTGCATAACCCTAACCCTAACCCTAACTGCCTTTTCCTTTGCGTAACCCTAACCCTAACCCTAACCCTAACCCTAACCGCCTTTTGCCTTTTGCCTTTTGCCTTTTGCCTTTGCCTAACCCGAACCCGCACCCGAGCCACCTTTTGCCGTTTGCCCTTTGCCCTTTGCCCTTTGCGTAACCCTACCCCTGCCCCTACCCGCCTTTTGCCTTTTTGCCTTTTTGCCTGTTGCCTTTTCCCTTTTCCCTTTGCCTTTGCCTAACCATAACCCTCTTTTGCCCTTGCCCTTTCCCTTTTGCCTTTGCGTAACCCTAACACTAACCCTAACCCTAACCGCCTTTTGCCTTTTGCCTTTTGCCTTTGCGTAACCCTATACCTAACTGCCATTTGCCTTTTGTTTTTCCGTAACCCTAACCCTAACTCTAACTGCCTTCTCCTTTGCGTAACCCTAACCCTAACCCCAGCCCTAACCCTAACCCTAACTGCCTTTTCCTCTGCGTAATCCCAACCCTAACCCTAACTGCCTTTTCCTTTGCATAACCCTAACCCTAACCCTAACCGCCTTTTGCCTTTTGGCATTTGCCTTTTGGCGTTTGCCTGTTCCTTTGTCTAACCCAAACCCTAAATCTAATGCTAACCCTAACTGCCTTTTCCCTTCTGCCTTTTGCCTTTGCGTAACCCTAACCCTAACCCTAACCGCCTCTTGCCTCGTGCCTTTTCCCTTTGCATAACCCTAACCCTAACCCTAACCCTAACCCTAACCCTAACCGCCTTTTGCCTTTTGCCTTTTGCATTTGCCTAACCCGAACCCGAACCCTAACCCGAACCACCTTTTGCCGTTTGCCCTTTGCCCTTTGCGTAACCTACCCCTACCCCTACCCGCCTTTTGCCTTTTTGCCTTGTTGCCTGTTGCCTGTTGCCTTTTCCCTTTTCCCTTTGCCTTTGCCTAACCCTAACCCCCTTTTGCCCTTTCCCTTTTGCCCTTTCCCTTTTGCCTTTGCGTAACCCTAACCCTAACCACCATTTGCCTTTTGTTTTTCCGTAACCCTAACCCTAACTCTAACTGCCTTCTCCTTTGCGTAACCCTAACCCTAACCCCAACCCTAACCCTAACACTAACTGCCTTTTCCTTTGCGTAACCCTAACCCTAACCCTAACCGCCTTTTGCCTTTTGGCGTTTGCCTTTTGGCGTTTGCCTTTTCCTTTGTCTAACCCAAACCCTAAATCTAATGCTAACCCTAACCGCCTTTTCCCTTTTGCCTTTTGCCTTTGCCTAACCCTAACCCTAACCCTAACTGCCTTTTCCTTTTCCTTTTTCCCTTTTCCCTTTGCCTTGGCCTAACCCTAAACTCCCTTTGCCCTTTCCCCTTTGCCCTTTCCCTTTTGCCTCTGTGTAACCCTAACCCTAACCGCCTCTTGCCTCGTGCCTTTTGCCTTTGCGTAACCCTAACCCTAACCCTAACCCTAACCCTAACCCTAACCGCCTCTTGCCTCGTGCCTTTTGCCTTTGCCTAACCCTAACCCTAACCCTAACCCTAACCCTAACCGCCTTTTGCCTTTTGCCTTTTGCCTTTTGCCTTTGCCTAACCCGAACCCGAACCCGAACCACCTTTTGCCGTTTGCTCTTTGCCCTTTGCCCTTTGCGTAACCCTACCCCTACCCCTACCCGCCTTTTGCCTTTTTGCCTGTTGCCTTTTCCCTTTTCCCTTTGCCTTTGCCTAACCATAACCCCCTTTTGCCCTTTCCCTTTTGCCCTTTCCCTTTTGCCTTTGCGTAACCCTAACACTAACCCTAACCCTAACCGCCTTTTGCCTTTTGCCTTTTGCCTTTGCGTAACCCTATACCTAACCGCCATTTGCCTTTTGTTTTTCCGTAACCCTAACCCTAACTCTAACTGCCTTCTCCTTTGCGTAACCCTAACCCTAACCCCAGCCCTAACCCTAACCCTAACTGCCTTTTCCTCTGTGTAATCCCAACCCTAACCCTAACTGCCTTTTCCTTTGCGTAACCCTCACCCTAACCCTAACCGCCTTTTGCCTTTTGGCGTTTGCCTTTTGGCGTTTGCCTTTTCCTTTGTCTAACCCAAACCCTAAATCTAATGCTAACCCTAACCGCCTTTTCCCTTCTGCCTTTTGCCTTTGCGTAACCCTAACCCTAACCCTAACAGCCTCTTGCCTCTGTGTAACCCTAACCCTAACCACCTCTTGCCTCGTGCCTTTTGCCTTTGCGTCACCCGAACCCGAACCCGAACCACCTTTTGCCATTTGCCGTTTGCCCTTTGGCCTTTGCGTAAGCCTACTCCTACCCCTACCCCTACCCCTACCCGCCTTTTCCCTTTTTGCCTTGTTGCCTGTTGCCTGTTGCCTTTTCCCTTTTCCCTTTGCCTTTGCCTAACCCTAACCCCCTTTTGCCCTTTCCCCTTTTGCCCTTTCCCTTTTGCCTTTGCGTAACCCTAACCCTAACCCTAACCGCCTTCTGCCTTTTGTTTTTCCGTAACCCTAACCCTAACTCTAACTGCCTTTTCCTTTGCGTAACCCTAACCCTAACCCCAACCCTAACCCTAACACTAACTGCCTTTTCCTCTGCGTAACCCTAACGCTAACCCTAACTGCCTTTTCCTTTGCGTAACCCTAACCCTAACCCTAACTGCCTTTTGCCTTTTGGCGTTTGCCTTTTGGCGTTTGCCTTTTCCTTTGTCTAACCCAAACCCTAAATCTAATGCTAACCCTAACTGCCCTTTCCCTTCTGCCTTTTGCCTTTGCGTAACCCTAACCCTAACCCTAACCCTAACCCTAACCGCCTTTTGCCTTTTGCCTTTTGCCTTTTGCCTTTGCCTAACCCGAACCCGAACCCGAACCACCTTTTGCCGTTTGCCCTTTCCCCTTTGCCCTTTGCGTAACCCTACCCCTACCCCTACCCGCCTTTTGCCTTTTTGCCTTTTTGCCTGTTGCCTTTTCCCTTTTCCCTTTTCCCTTTGCCTAACCATAACCCCCTTTTGCCCTTTCCCTTTTGCCTTTGCGTAACCCTAACACTAACCCTAACCCTAACCGCCTTTTGCCTTCTGCCTTTTGCCTTTGCGTAACCCTAAGCCTAACCGCCATTTGCCTTTTGTTTTTCCGTAACCCTAACCCTAACTCTAACTGCCTTTTCCTTTGCGTAACCCTAACCCTAACCCCAACCCTAACCCTAACCCTAACTGCCTTTTCCTTTGCGTAACCCTAACCCTAACCCTAACCGCCTTTTGCCTTTTGGCGTTTGCCTTTTGGCGTTTGCCTGTTCCTTTGTCTAACCCAAACCCTAAATCTAATGCTAACCCTAACTGCCTTTTCCCTTCTGCCTTTTGCCTTTGCGTAACCCTAACCCTAACCCTAACCGCCTCTTGCCTCGTGCCTTTTCCCTTTGCATAACCCTAACCCTAACCCTAACCCTAACCCTAACCCTAACCCTAACCCTAACCGCCTTTTGCCTTTTGGCGTTTGCCTTTTGGCGTTTGCCTGTTCCTTTGTCTAACCCAAACCCTAAATCTAATGCTAACCCTAACTGCCTTTTCCCTTCTGCCTTTTGCCTTTGCGTAACCCTAACCCTAACCCTAACCACCTCTTGCCTCGTGCCTTTTCCCTTTGCATAACCCTAACCCTAACCCTAACCCTAACCCTACCCCTACCCGTAACCCTAACCGCCTTTTGCCTTTTGCCTTTTGCATTTGCCTAACCCGAACCCGAACCCTAACCCGAACCACCTTTTGCCGTTTGCCCTTTGCCCTTTGCGTAACCTACCCCTACCCCTACCCGTCTTTTGCCTTTTTGCCTTGTTGCCTGTTGCCTGTTGCCTTTTCCCTTTTCCCTTTGCCTTTGCCTAACCCTAACCCCCTTTTGCCCTTTCCCTTTTGCCCTTTCCCTTTTGCCTTTGCGTAACCCTAACCCTAACCACCATTTGCCTTTTGTTTTTCCGTAACCCTAACCCTAACTCTAACTGCCTTCTCCTTTGCGTAACCCTAACCCTAACCCGAACCATAACCCTAACATTAACTGCCTTTTCCTTTGCGTAACCCTAACCCTAACCCTAACCGCCTTTTGCCTTTTGGCTTTTGCCCTTTGGCGTTTGCCTTTTCCTTTGTCTAACCCAAACCCTAAATCTAATGCTAACCCTAACCGCCTTTTCCCTTTTGCCTTTTGCCTTTGCGTAACCCTAACCCTAACCCTAACTGCCTGTTGCCTTTTCCCTTTTCCCTTTTCCCTTTGCCTTGGCCTAACCCTAAACTCCCTTTGCCCTTTCCCCTTTCCCTTTCCCTTTTGCCTCTGTGTAACCCTAACCCTAACCGCCTCTTGCCTCGTGCCTTTTGCCTTTGCGTAACCCTAACCCTAACCCTAACCCTAACCCTAACCCTAACCGCCTCTTGCCTCGTGCCTTTTCCCTTTGCATAACCCTAACCCTAACCCTAACCCTAACCCTAACCGCCTTTTGCCTTTTGCCTTTTGCCTTTTGCCTTTGCCTAACCCGAACCCGAACCCGAACCACCTTTTGCCGTTTGCCCTTTGCCCTTTGCCCTTTGCGTAACCCTACCCCTACCCCTACCCGCCTTTTGCCTTTTTGCCTTTTTGCCTGTTGCCTTTTCCCTTTTCCCTTTGCCTTTGCCTAACCATAACCCCTTTTTGCCCTTTCCCTTTTGCCCTTTCCCTTTTGCCTTTGCGTAACCCTAACACTAACCCTAACCCTAACCGCCTTTTGCCTTCTGCCTTTTGCCTTTGCGTAACCCTAACCCTAACCGCCATTTGCCTTTTGTTTTTCCGTAACCCTAACCCTAACTCTAACTGCCTTCTCCTTTGCGTAACCCTAACCCTAACCCCAACCCTAACCCTAACCCTAACTGCCTTTTCCTCTGCGTAATCCCAACCCTAACCCTAACTGCCTTTTCCTTTGCATAACCCTAACCCTAACCCTAACCGCCTTTTGCCTTTTTGCGTTTGCCTTTTGGCGTTTGCCTGTTCCTTTGTCTAACCCAAACCCTAAATCTAATGCTAACCCTAACTGCCTTTTCCCTTCTGCCTTTTGCCTTTGCGTAACCCTAACCCTAACCCTAACCGCCTCTTGCCTCGTGCCTTTTCCCTTTGCATAACCCTAACCCTAACCCTAACCCTAACCCTAACCCTAACCCTAACCGCCTTTTGCCTTTTGCCTTTTGCCTTTTGCATTTGCCTAACCCGAACCCGAACCCTAACCCGAACCACCTTTTGCCGTTTGCCCTTTGCCCTTTGCGTAACCTACCCCTACCCCTACCCGCCTTTTGCCTTTTTGCCTTGTTGCCTGTTGCCTTTTCCCTTTTCCCTTTGCCTTTGCCTAACCCTAACCCCCTTTTGCCCTTTCCCTTTTGCCCTTTCCCTTTTGCCTTTGTGTAACCCTAACCCTAACCACCATTTGCCTTTTGTTTTTCCGTGACCCTAACACTAACTCTAACTGCCTTTTCCTTTGCGTAACCCTAACCCTAACCCCAACCATAACCCTAACACTAACTGCCTTTTCCTTTGCGTAACCCTAACCCTAACCCTAACCACCTCTTGCCTCTGTGTAACCCTAACCCTAACCGCCTCTTGCCTCGTGCCTTTTGCCTTTGCGTAACCCTAACCCTAACCCTAACCCTAACCCTAACCGCCTCTTGCCTCGTGCCTTTTGCCTTTGCGTAACCCTAACCCTAACCCTAACCCTAACCCTAACCGCCTTTTGCCTTTTGCCTTTTGCCTTTGCCTAACCCTAACCCTAACCCTAACAGCCTCTTGCCTCTGTGTAACCCTAACCCTAACCACCTCTTGCCTCGTGCCTTTTGCCTTTGCGTCACCCGAACCCGAACCCGAACCACCTTTTGCCATTTGCCGTTTGCCCTTTGGCCTTTGCGTAAGCCTACCCCTACCCCTACCCCTACCCCTACCCGCCTTTTGCCTTTTTGCCTTGTTGCCTGTTGCCTGTTGCCTTTTCCCTTTTCCCTTTTCCCTTTACCTTTGCCTAACCCTAACCCCCTTTTGCCCTTTCCCCTTTTGCCCTTTCCCTTTTGCCTTTGCGTAACCCTAGCACTAACCCTAAGCCTACCCCTAACCGCCTTTTGCCTTTTGCTTTTTGGCCTTGCGTAACCCTAACCCTAACCGCCTTTTGCCTTCTGCCTTTTGCCTTTGCGTAACCCTAACCCTAACCCTAACCGTCTTTTGCCTTCTGACTTTTGCCTTTGCGTAACCCTAACCCTAACCCTAACCGCCTTTTGCCTTTTGTTTTTCCGTAACCCTAACCCTAACTCTAACCGCCTTTTGCCTTTTGTTTTTCCGTAACCCTAACCCTAACTCTGACTGCCTTTTCCTTTGCGTAACCCTAACCCTAACCCCAACCCTAACCCTAACCCTAACTGTCTATTCCTCTGCGTAACCCTAACCCTAACCCTAACTGCCTTTTCCTTTGCGTAACCCTAACCCTAACCGCCTTTTGCCTTTGCGTAAGCCTTACCCTAACCGCCTTTGCCCTTACCCTAACCGCCTTTGGCCTAACCCTAACCGCCTCTTGCCTCGTGCCTTTTGCCTTTGCATAACCCTAACCCTAACCCTAACCCTAACCCTAACCGCCTTTTGCCTTTTGCCTTTTGCCTTTGCCTAACCCGAACCCGAACCCGAACCACCTTTTGCCGTTTGCCCTTTGCCCTTTGCCCTTTGCGTAACCCTACCCCTACCCCTACCCGCCTTTTGCCTTTTTGCCTTTTTGCCTGTTGCCCTTTCCCTTTTGCCCTTTCCCTTTTGCCTTTGCATAACCCTAACCCTAACCCTAACCCTACCCCTAACCGCCTTTTGCCTTTTGCTTTTTGGCCTTGCGTAACCCTAACCCTAACCGCCTTTTGCCTTCTGACTTTTGCCTTTGCGTAACCCTAACCCTAACCCTAACCGCCTTTTGCCTTTTGTTTTTCCGTAACCCTAACCCTAACTCTGACCGCCTTTTCCTTTGCGTAACCCTAACCCTAACCCCAACCCTAACCCTAACCCTAACTGTCTATTCCTCTGCGTAACCCTAACCCTAACCCTAACTGCCTTTTCCTTTGCGTAACCCTAACCCTAACCGCCTTTTGCCTTTGCGTAATCCTTACCCTAACCGCCTTTGCCCTTACCCTAACCGCCTTTGGCCTAACCCTAACCGCCTCTTGCCTCGTGCCTTTTGCCTTTGAGTAACCCTAACCCTAACCCTAACCCTAACCGCCTTTTGCCTTTTGCCTTTTGCCTTTGCCTAACCCGAACCCGAACCCGAACCACCTTTTGCCGTTTGCCCTTTGCCCTTTGCCCTTTGCGTAACCCTACCCCTACCCCTACCCGCCTTTTGCCTTTTTGCCTTGTTGCCTGTTGCCCTTTCCCTTTTGCCCTTTCCCTTTTGCCTTTGCATAACCCTAACACTAACCCTAACCCTAACCCTAACCGCCTTTTGCCTTTTGCCCTTTGCGTAACCCTAACCCTAACCCTAACTGCCTGTTGCCTTTTCCCTTCTGCCTTTTGCCTTTGCGTAACCCTAACCCTAACCCCCTTTTGCCCTTTCCCCTTTGCCCTTTCCCTTTTGCCTTTGCGTAACCCTAACCCTAACCCTAACCGCCTTCTGCCTTTTGTTTTTCCGTAACCCTAACCCTAACTCTAACTGCCTTTTCCTTTGCGTAACCCTAACCCTAACCCCAACCCTAACCCTAACACTAACTGCCTTTTCCTCTGCGTAACCCTAACCCTAACCCTAACTGCCTTTTCCTTTGCGTAATCCTAACCCTAACCCTAACTGCCTTTTGCCTTTTGGCGTTTGCCTTTTGGCGTTTGCCTTTTCCTTTGTATAACCCAAACCCTAAATCTAATGCTAACCCTAACTGCCTTTTCCCTTCTGCCTTTTGCCTTTGCGTAACCCTAACCCTAACCCTAACCCTAACCCTAACCGCCTTTTGCCTTTTGCCTTTTGCCTTTTGCCTTTGCCTAACCCGAACCCGAACCCGAACCACCTTTTGCCGTTTGCCCTTTGCCCTTTGCCCTTTGCGTAACCCTACCCCTACCCCTACCCGCCTTTTGCCTTTTTGCCTTTTTGCCTGTTGCCTTTTCCCTTTTCCCTTTGCCTTTGCCTAACCATAACCCCCTTTTGCCCTTTCCCTTTTGCCTTTGCGTAACCCTAACACTAACCCTAACCCTAACCGCCTTTTGCCTTCTGCCTTTTGCCTTTGCGTAACCCTAACCCTAACCGCCATTTGCCTTTTGTTTTTCCGTAACCCTAACCCTAACTCTAACTGCCTTTTCCTTTGCGTAACCCTAACCCTAACCCCAACCCTAACCCTAACCCTAACTGCCTTTTCCTTTGCGTAACCCTAACCCTAACCCTAACCGCCTTTTGCCTTTTGGCGTTTGCCTTTTGGCGTTTGCCTGTTCCTTTGTCTAACCCAAACCCTAAATCTAATGCTAACCCTAACTGCCTTTTCCCTTCTGCCTTTTGCCTTTGCGTAACCCTAACCCTAACCCTAACCGCCTCTTGCCTCGTGCCTTTTCCCTTTGCATAACCCTAACCCTAACCCTAACCCTAACCCTAACCCTAACCCTAACCCTAACCGCCTTTTGCCTTTTGGCGTTTGCCTTTTGGCGTTTGCCTGTTCCTTTGTCTAACCCAAACCCTAAATCTAATGCTAACCCTAACTGCCTTTTCCCTTCTGCCTTTTGCCTTTGCGTAACCCTAACCCTAACCCTAACCGCCTCTTGCCTCGTGCCTTTTCCCTTTGCATAACCCTAACCCTAACCCTAACCCTAACCCTAACCCTAACCCTAACCGCCTTTTGCCTTTTGCCTTTTGCATTTGCCTAACCCGAACCCGAACCCGAACCACCTTTTGCCATTTGCCCTTTGCCCTTTGCCCTTTGCGTAACCCTACCCCTACCCCTACCCGCCTTTTGCCTTTTTGCATTGTTGCCTGTTGCCCTTTCCCTTTTGCCCTTTCCCTTTTGCCTTTGCATAACCCTAACACTAACCCTAACTCTAACCCTAACCTCCTTTTGCCTTTTGCCTTTTGCCCTTTGCGTAACCCTAACCCTAACCCTAACTGCCTGTTGCCTTTTCCCTTTTCCCTTTTCCCTTTGCCTTGGCCTATCCCTAACCCCCTTTTGCCCTTTCCCTTTTGCCCTTTCCCTTTTGCCTTTGCGTAACCCTAACCCTAACCGCCTTTTGCCTTCTGCCTTTTGCCTTTGCGTAACCCTAACCCTAACCGCCATTTGCCTTTTGTTTTTCCGTAACCCTAACCCTAACTCTAACTGCCTTCTCCTTTGCGTAACCCTAACCCTAACCCCAACCCTAACCCTAACCCTAACTGCCTTTTCCTCTGCGTAACCCTAACCCTAACCCTAACTGCCTTTTCCTTTTGCATAACCCTAACCCTAACCCTAACCGCCTTTTGCCTTTTGGCGTTTGCCTTTTGGCGTTTGCCTGTTCCTTTGTCTAACCCAAACCCTAAATCTAATGCTAACCCTAACTGCCTTTTCCCTTCTGCCTTTTGCCTTTGCGTAACCCTAACCCTAACCCTAACCGCCTCTTGCCTCGTGCCTTTTCCCTTTGCATAACCCTAACCCTAACCCTAACCCTAACCCTAACCCTAACCCTAACCCTAACCGCCTTTTGCCTTTTGCCTTTTGCATTTGCCTAACCCGAACCCTACCCCTACCCGAACCACCTTTTGCCGTTTGCCCTTTGCCCTTTGCGTAACCTACCCCTACCCCTACCCGCCTTTTGCCTTTTTGCCTTGTTGCCTGTTGCCTGTTGCCTTTTCCCTTTTCCCTTTGCCTTTGCCTAACCCTAACCCCCTTTTGCCCTTTCCCTTTTGCCCTTTCCCTTTTGCCTTTGCGTAACCCTAACCCTAACCGCCTTTTGCCTTTTGGCGTTTGCCTTTTGGCGTTTGCCTGTTCCTTTGTCTAACCCAAACCCTAAATCTAATGCTAACCCTAACTGCCTTTTCCCTTCTGCCTTTTGCCTTTGCGTAACCCTAACCCTAACCCTAACCGCCTCTTGCCTCGTGCCTTTTCCCTTTGCATAACCCTAACCCTAACCCTAACCCTAACCCTAACCCTAACCCTAACCCTAACCGCCTTTTGCCTTTTGCCTTTTGCATTTTCCTAACCCGAACCCGAACCCTAACCCGAACCACCTTTTGCCGTTTGCCCTTTGCCCTTTGCGTAACCTACCCCTACCCCTACCCGCCTTTTGCCTTTTTGCCTTGTTGCCTGTTGCCTGTTGCCTTTTCCCTTTTCCCTTTGCCTTTGCCTAACCCTAACCCCCTTTTGCCCTTTTCTCTTTGCCCTTTCCCTTTTGCCTTTGCGTAACCCTAACACTAACCCTAACCCTAACCGCCTTTAGCCTTTTGCCTTTTGCCTTTGCGTAACCCTATACCTAACCGCCATTTGCCTTTTGTTTTTCCGTAACCCTAACCCTAACTCTAACTGCCTTCTCCTTTGCATAACCCTAACCCTAACCCTAACCCTAACCGCCTTTTGCCTTTTGCCTTTTGCATTTGCCTAACCCGAACCCGAACCCTAACCCGAACCACCTTTTGCCGTTTGCCCTTTGTCCTTTGCGTAACCTACCCCTACCCCTACCCGCCTTTTGCCTTTTTGCCTTGTTGCCTGTTGCCTTTTCCCTTTTCCCTTTGCCTTTGCCTAACCCTAACCCCCTTTTGCCCTTTCCCTTTTGCCCTTTCCCTTTTGCCTTTGCATAACCCTAACCCTAACCACCATTTGCCTTTTGTTTTTCCGTGACCCTAACACTAACTCTAACTGCCTTTTCCTTTGCGTAACCCTAACCCTAACCCCAACCATAACCCTAACACTAACTGCCTTTTCCTTTGCGTAACCCTAACCCTAACCCTAACCGCCTTTTGCCTTTTGGCTTTTGCCTTTGCGTAACCCTAACCCTAACCCTAACCACCTCTTGCCTCTGTGTAACCCTAACCCTAACCGCCTCTTGCCTCGTGCCTTTTGCCTTTGCGTAACCCTAACCCTAACCCTAACCCTAACCCTAACCGCCTTTTGCCTTTTGCCTTTTGCCTTTGCCTAACCCTAACCCTAACCCTAACAGCCTCTTGCCTCTGTGTAACCCTAACCCTAACCGCCTCTTGCCTCGTGCCTTTTGCCTTTGCGTAACCCGAACCCGAACCCGAACCACCTTTTGCCATTTGCCGTTTGCCCTTTGGCCTTTGCGTAAGCCTACCCCTACCCCTACCCCTACCCCTACCCCTACCCCTACCCCTACCCGCCTTTTGCCTTTTTGCCTTGTTGCCTGTTGCCTGTTGCCTTTTCCCTTTTCCCTTTTCCCTTTGCCTTTGCCTAACCCTAACCCCCTTTTGCCCTTTCCCCTTTTGCCCTTTCCCTTTTGCCTTTGCGTAACCCTAGCACTAACCCTAACCCTACCCCTAACCGCCTTTTGCCTTTTGCTTTTTGGCCTTGCGTAACCCTAACCCTAACCGCCTTTTGCCTTCTGCCTTTTGCCTTTGCGTAACCCTAACCCTAACCCTAACCGTCTTTTGCCTTCTGACTTTTGCCTTTGCGTAACCCTAACCCTAACCCTAACCGCCTTTTGCCTTTTGTTTTTCCGTAACCCTAACCCTAACTCTAACCGCCTTTTGCCTTTTGTTTTTCCGTAACCCTAACCCTAACTCTGACTGCCTTTTCCTTTGCGTAACCCTAACCCTAACCCCAACCCTAACCCTAACCCTAACTGTCTATTCCTCTGCGTAACCCTAACCCTAACCCTAACTGCCTTTTCCTTTGCGTAACCCTAACCCTAACCACCTTTTGCCTTTGCGTAAGCCTTACCCTAACCGCCTTTGCCCTTACCCTAACCGCCTTTGGCCTAACCCTAACCGCCTCTTGCCTCGTGCCTTTTGCCTTTGAGTAACCCTAACCCTAACCCTAACCCTAACCCTAACCGCCTTTTGCCTTTTGCCTTTTGCCTTTGCCTAACCCGAACCCGAACCCGAACCACCTTTTGCCGTTTGCCCTTTGCCCTTTGCCCTTTGCGTAACCCTACCCCTACCCCTACCCGCCTTTTGCCTTTTTGCCTTGTTGCCTGTTGCCCTTTCCCTTTTGCCCTTTCCCTTTTGCCTTTGCATAACCCTAACACTAACCCTAACTGCCTTTTGCCTTTTGCCTTTTGCCCTTTGCGTAACCCTAACCCTAACCCTAACTGCCTGTTGCCTTTTCCCTTTTCCCTTTTCCCTTTGCCTTGGCCTATCCCTAACCCCCTTTTGCCCTTTCCCTTTTGCCCTTTCCCTTTTGCCTTTGCGTAACCCTAACCCTAACCGCCTTTTGCCTTCTGCCTTTTGCCTTTGCGTAACCCTAACCCTAACCGCCATTTGCCTTTTGTTTTTCCGTAACCCTAACCCTAACTCTAACTGCCTTCTCCTTTGCGTAACCCTAACCCTAACCCCAACCCTAACCCTAACCCTAACTGCCTTTTCCTCTGCGTAACCCTAACCCTAACCCTAACTGCCTTTTCCTTTTGCATAACCCTAACCCTAACCCTAACCGCCTTTTGCCTTTTGGCGTTTGCCTTTTGGCGTTTGCCTGTTCCTTTGTCTAACCCAAACCCTAAATCTAATGCTAACCCTAACTGCCTTTTCCCTTCTGCCTTTTGCCTTTGCGTAACCCTAACCCTAACCCTAACCGCCTCTTGCCTCGTGCCTTTTCCCTTTGCATAACCCTAACCCTAACCCTAACCCTAACCCTAACCCTAACCGCCTTTTGCCTTTTGCCTTTTGCATTTGCCTAACCCGAACCCGAACCCTAACCCGAACCACCTTTTGCCGTTTGCCCTTTGCCCTTTGCGTAACCTACCCCTACCCCTACCCGCCTTTTGCCTTTTTGCCTTGTTGCCTGTTGCCTGTTGCCTTTTCCCTTTTCCCTTTTCCCTTTGCCTTTGCCTAACCCTAACCCCCTTTTGCCCTTTCCCCTTTTGCCCTTTCCCTTTTGCCTTTGCGTAACCCTAGCACTAACCCTAACCCTACCCCTAACCGCCTTTTGCCTTTTGCTTTTTGGCCTTGCGTAACCCTAACCCTAACCGCCTTTTGCCTTCTGCCTTTTGCCTTTGCGTAACCCTAACCCTAACCCTAACCGTCTTTTGCCTTCTGCCTTTTCCTTTGCGTAACCCTAACCCTAACCCTAACCGCCTCTTGCCTCTGTGTAATCCTAACCCTAACCGCCTCTTGCCTCGTGCCTTTTGCCTTTGCGTAACCCTAACCCTAACCCTAACCCTAACCCTAACCGCCTTTTGCCTTTTGCCTTTTGCCTTTGCCTAACCCGAACCCGAACCCGAACCACCTTTTGCCGTTTGCCCTTTGCCCTTTGCCCTTTGCGTAACCCTACCCCTACCCCTACCCGCCTTTTGCCTTTTTGCCTTTTTGCCTGTTGCCTTTTCCCTTTTCCCTTTGCCTTTGCCTTGGCCTAACCCTAACCCCCTTTTGCCCTTTTCTCTTTGCCCTTTCCCTTTTGCCTTTGCGTAACCCTAACACTAACACTAACCCTAACCGCCTTTTGCCTTTTGCCTTTTGCCTTTGCGTAACCCTATACCTAACCGCCATTTGCCTTTTGTTTTTCCGTAACCCTAACCCTAACTCTAACTGCCTTCTCCTTTGCATAACCCTAACCCTAACCCTAACCCTAACCGCCTTTTGCCTTTTGCCTTTTGCATTTGCCTAACCCGAACCCGAATCCGAACCCTAACCACCTTTTGCCGTTTGCCCTTTGTCCTTTTCGTAACCTACCCCTACCCCTACCCGCCTTTTGCCTTTTTGCCTTGTTGCCTGTTGCCTTTTCCCTTTTCCCTTTGCCTTTGCCTAACCCTAACCCCCTTTTGCCCTTTCCCTTTTGCCCTTTCCCTTTTGCCTTTGCGTAACCCTAACCCTAACCACCATTTGCCTTTTGTTTTTCCGTGACCCTAACACTAACTCTAACTGCCTTTTCCTTTGCGTAACCCTAACCCTAACCCCAACCATAACCCTAACACTAACTGCCTTTTCCTTTGCGTAACCCTAACCCTAACCCTAACCGCCTTTTGCCTTTTGCCTTTTGCCTTTGCCTAACCCTAACCCTAACCCTAACAGCCTCTTGCCTCTGTGTAACCCTAACCCTAACCGCCTCTTGCCTCGTGCCTTTTGCCTTTGCGTAACCCGAACCCGAACCCGAACCACCTTTTGCCATTTGCCGTTTGCCCTTTGGCCTTTGCGTAAGCCTACCCCTACCCCTACCCCTACCCCTACCCCTACCCCTACCCCTACCCGCCTTTTGCCTTTTTGCCTTGTTGCCTGTTGCCTGTTGCCTTTTCCCTTTTCCCTTTTCCCTTTGCCTTTGCCTAACCCTAACCCCCTTTTGCCCTTTCCCCTTTTGCCCTTTCCCTTTTGCCTTTGCGTAACCCTAGCACTAACCCTAACCCTACCCCTAACCGCCTTTTGCCTTTTGCTTTTTGGCCTTGCCTAACCCTAACCCTAACCGCCTTTTGCCTTCTGCCTTTTGCCTTTGCGTAACCCTAACCCTAACCCTAACCGTCTTTTGCCTTCTGACTTTTGCCTTTGCGTAACCCTAACCCTAACCCTAACCGCCTTTTGCCTTTTGTTTTTCCGTAACCCTAACCCTAACTCTAACCGCCTTTTGCCTTTTGTTTTTCCGTAACCCTAACCCTAACTCTGACTGCCTTTTCCTTTGCGTAACCCTAACCCTAACCCCAACCCTAACCCTAACCCTAACTGTCTATTCCTCTGCGTAACCCTAACCCTAACCCTAACTGCCTTTTCCTTTGCGTAACCCTAACCCTAACCGCCTTTTGCCTTTGCGTAAGCCTTACCCTAACCGCCTTTGCCCTTACCCTAACCGCCTTTGGCCTAACCCTAACCGCCTCTTGCCTCGTGCCTTTTGCCTTTGCGTAACCCTAACCCTAACCCTAACCCTAACCCTAACCGCCTTTTGCCTTTTGCCTTTTGCCTTTGCCTAACCCGAACCCGAACCCGAACCACCTTTTGCCGTTTGCCCTTTGCCCTTTGCCCTTTGCGTAACCCTACCCCTACCCCTACCCGCCTTTTGCCTTTTTGCCTTGTTGCCTGTTGCCCTTTCCCTTTTGCCCTTTCCCTTTTGCCTTTGCATAACCCTAACACTAACCCTAACTGCCTTTTGCCTTTTGCCTTTTGCCCTTTGCGTAACCCTAACCCTAACCCTAACTGCCTGTTGCCTTTTCCCTTTTCCCTTTTCCCTTTGCCTTGGCCTATCCCTAACCCCCTTTTGCCCTTTCCCTTTTGCCCTTTCCCTTTTGCCTTTGCGTAACCCTAACCCTAACCGCCTTTTGCCTTCTGCCTTTTGCCTTTGCGTAACCCTAACCCTAACCGCCATTTGCCTTTTGTTTTTCCGTAACCCTAACCCTAACTCTAACTGCCTTCTCCTTTGCGTAACCCTAACCCTAACCCCAACCCTAACCCTAACCCTAACTGCCTTTTCCTCTGCGTAACCCTAACCCTAACCCTAACTGCCTTTTCCTTTTGCATAACCCTAACCCTAACCCTAACCGCCTTTTGCCTTTTGGCGTTTGCCTTTTGGCGTTTGCCTGTTCCTTTGTCTAACCCAAACCCTAAATCTAATGCTAACCCTAACTGCCTTTTCCCTTCTGCCTTTTGCCTTTGCGTAACCCTAACCCTAACCCTAACCGCCTCTTGCCTCGTGCCTTTTCCCTTTGCATAACCCTAACCCTAACCCTAACCCTAACCCTAACCCTAACCGCCTTTTGCCTTTTGCCTTTTGCATTTGCCTAACCCGAACCCGAACCCTAACCCGAACCACCTTTTGCCGTTTGCCCTTTGCCCTTTGCGTAACCTACCCCTACCCCTACCCGCCTTTTGCCTTTTTGCCTTGTTGCCTGTTGCCTTTTCCCTTTTCCCTTTTCCCTTTGCCTTTGCCTAACCCTAACCCCCTTTTGCCCTTTCCCTATTGCCCTTTCCCTTTTGTTTTTCCGTAACCCTAACCCTAACTCTAACTGCCTTTTCCTTTGCGTAACCCTAACCCTAACCCTAACCCTAACCCTAACACTAACTGCCTTTTCCTTTGCGTAACCCTAACCCTAACCCTAACCGCCTCTTGCCTCTGTGTAATCCTAACCCTAACCGCCTCTTGCCTCGTGCCTTTTGCCTTTGCGTAACCCTAACCCTAACCCTAACCCTAACCCTAACCCTAACCCTAACCGCCTCTTGCCTCGTGCCTTTTGCCTTTGCGTAACCCTAACCCTAACCCTAACCCTAACCCTAACCGCCTTTTGCCTTTTGCCTTTTGCCTTTGCCTAACCCGAACCCGAACCCGAACCACCTTTTGCCGTTTGCCCTTTGCCCTTTGCCCTTTGCGTAACCCTACCCCTACCCCTACCCGCCTTTTGCCTTTTTGCCTTTTTGCCTGTTGCCTTTTCCCTTTTCCCTTTGCCTTTGCCTAACCCTAACCCCCTTTTGCCCTTTTCTCTTTGCCCTTTCCCTTTTGCCTTTGCGTAACCCTAACACTAACCCTAACCCTAACCGCCTTTTGCCTTTTGCCTTTGCGTAACCCTATACCTAACCGCCATTTGCCTTTTGTTTTTCCGTAACCCTAACCCTAACTCTAACTGCCTTCTCCTTTGCATAACCCTAACCCTAACCCTAACCCTAACCGCCTTTTGCCTTTTGCCTTTTGCATTTGCCTAACCCGAACCCGAACCCTAACCCGAACCACCTTTTGCCGTTTGCCCTTTGCCCTTTGCGTAACCTACCCCTACCCCTACCCGCCTTTTGCCTTTTTGCCTTGTTGCCTGTTGCCCTTTCCCTTTTGCCCTTTCCCTTTTGCCTTTGCATAACCCTAACACTAACCCTAACTGCCTTTTGCCTTTTGCCTTTTGCCCTTTGCGTAACCCTAACCCTAACCCTAACTGCCTGTTGCCTTTTCCCTTTTCCCTTTTCCCTTTGCCTTGGCCTATCCCTAACCCCCTTTTGCCCTTTCCCTTTTGCCCTTTCCCTTTTGCCTTTGCGTAACCCTAACCCTAACCGCCTTTTGCCTTCTGCCTTTTGCCTTTGCGTAACCCTAACCCTAACCGCCATTTGCCTTTTGTTTTTCCGTAACCCTAACCCTAACTCTAACTGCCTTCTCCTTTGCGTAACCCTAACCCTAACCCCAACCCTAACCCTAACCCTAACTGCCTTTTCCTCTGCGTAACCCTAACCCTAACCCTAACTGCCTTTTCCTTTTGCATAACCCTAACCCTAACCCTAACCGCCTTTTGCCTTTTGGCGTTTGCCTTTTGGCGTTTGCCTGTTCCTTTGTCTAACCCAAACCCTAAATCTAATGCTAACCCTAACTGCCTTTTCCCTTCTGCCTTTTGCCTTTGCGTAACCCTAACCCTAACCCTAACCGCCTCTTGCCTCGTGCCTTTTCCCTTTGCATAACCCTAACCCTAACCCTAACCCTAACCCTAACCCTAACCGCCTTTTGCCTTTTGCCTTTTGCATTTGCCTAACCCGAACCCGAACCCTAACCCGAACCACCTTTTGCCGTTTGCCCTTTGCCCTTTGCGTAACCTACCCCTACCCCTACCCGCCTTTTGCCTTTTTGCCTTGTTGCCTGTTGCCTTTTCCCTTTTCCCTTTTCCCTTTGCCTTTGCCTAACCCTAACCCCCTTTTGCCCTTTCCCTATTGCCCTTTCCCTTTTGTTTTTGCCTAACCCTAACCCTAACTCTAACTGCCTTTTCCTTTGCGTAACCCTAACCCTAACCCCAACCCTAACCCTAACACTAACTGCCTTTTCCTTTGCGTAACCCTAACCCTAACCCTAACCGCCTCTTGCCTCTGTGTAATCCTAACCCTAACCGCCTCTTGCCTCGTGCCTTTTGCCTTTGCGTAATCCTAACCCTAACCCTAACCCTAACCCTAACCCTAACCCTAACCGCCTCTTGCCTCGTGCCTTTTGCCTTTGCGTAACCCTAACCCTAACCCTAACCCTAACCCTAACCGCCTTTTGCCTTTTGCCTTTTGCCTTTGCCTAACCCGAACCCGAACCCGAACCACCTTTTGCCGTTTGCCCTTTGCCCTTTGCCCTTTGCGTAACCCTACCCCTACCCCTACCCGCCTTTTGCCTTTTTGCCTTTTTGCCTGTTGCCTTTTCCCTTTTCCCTTTGCCTTTGCCTTGGCCTAACCCTAACCCCCTTTTGCCCTTTTCTCTTTGCCCTTTCCCTTTTGCCTTTGCGTAACCCTAACACTAACACTAACCCTAACCGCCTTTTGCCTTTTGCCTTTTGCCTTTGCGTAACCCTATACCTAACCGCCATTTGCCTTTTGTTTTTCCGTAACCCTAACCCTAACTCTAACTGCCTTCTCCTTTGCATAACCCTAACCCTAACCCTAACCCTAACCGCCTTTTGCCTTTTGCCTTTTGCATTTGCCTAACCCGAACCCGAACCCTAACCCTAACCACCTTTTGCCGTTTGCCCTTTGTCCTTTTCGTAACCTACCCCTACCCCTACCCGCCTTTTGCCTTTTTGCCTTGTTGCCTGTTGCCTTTTCCCTTTTCCCTTTGCCTTTGCCTAACCCTAACCCCCTTTTGCCCTTTCCCTTTTGCCCTTTCCCTTTTGCCTTTGCGTAACCCTAACCCTAACCACCATTTGCCTTTTGTTTTTCCGTGACCCTAACACTAACTCTAACTGCCTTTTCCTTTGCGTAACCCTAACCCTAACCCCAACCATAACCCTAACACTAACTGCCTTTTCCTTTGCGTAACCCTAACCCTAACCCTAACCGCCTTTTGCCTTTTGGCTTTTGCCTTTGCGTAACCCTAACCCTAACCCTAACCACCTCTTGCCTCTGTGTAACCCTAACCCTAACCGCCTCTTGCCTCGTGCCTTTTGCCTTTGCGTAACCCTAACCCTAACCCTAACCCTAACCCTAACCGCCTTTTGCCTTTTGCCTTTTGCCTTTGCCTAACCCTAACCCTAACCCTAACAGCCTCTTGCCTCTGTGTAACCCTAACCCTAACCGCCTCTTGCCTCGTGCCTTTTGCCTTTGCGTAACCCGAACCCGAACCCGAACCACCTTTTGCCATTTGCCGTTTGCCCTTTGGCCTTTGCGTAAGCCTACCCCTACCCCTACCCCTACCCCTACCCCTACCCCTACCCCTACCCGCCTTTTGCCTTTTTGCCTTGTTGCCTGTTGCCTGTTGCCTTTTCCCTTTTCCCTTTTCCCTTTGCCTTTGCCTAACCCTAACCCCCTTTTGCCCTTTCCCCTTTTGCCCTTTCCCTTTTGCCTTTGCGTAACCCTAGCACTAACCCTAACCCTACCCCTAACCGCCTTTTGCCTTTTGCTTTTTGGCCTTGCCTAACCCTAACCCTAACCGCCTTTTGCCTTCTGCCTTTTGCCTTTGCGTAACCCTAACCCTAACCCTAACCGTCTTTTGCCTTCTGACTTTTGCCTTTGCGTAACCCTAACCCTAACCCTAACCGCCTTTTGCCTTTTGTTTTTCCGTAACCCTAACCCTAACTCTAACCGCCTTTTGCCTTTTGTTTTTCCGTAACCCTAACCCTAACTCTGACTGCCTTTTCCTTTGCGTAACCCTAACCCTAACCCCAACCCTAACCCTAACCCTAACTGTCTATTCCTCTGCGTAACCCTAACCCTAACCCTAACTGCCTTTTCCTTTGCGTAACCCTAACCCTAACTGCCTTTTGCCTTTGCGTAAGCCTTACCCTAACCGCCTTTGCCCTTACCCTAACCGCCTTTGGCCTAACCCTAACCGCCTCTTGCCTCGTGCCTTTTGCCTTTGAGTAACCCTAACCCTAACCCTAACCCTAACCCTAACCGCCTTTTGCCTTTTGCCTTTTGCCTTTGCCTAACCCGAACCCGAACCCGAACCACCTTTTGCCGTTTGCCCTTTGCCCTTTGCCCTTTGCGTAACCCTACCCCTACCCCTACCCGCCTTTTGCCTTTTTGCCTTGTTGCCTGTTGCCCTTTCCCTTTTGCCCTTTCCCTTTTGCCTTTGCATAACCCTAACACTAACCCTAACTGCCTTTTGCCTTTTGCCTTTTGCCCTTTGCGTAACCCTAACCCTAACCCTAACTGCCTGTTGCCTTTTCCCTTTTCCCTTTTCCCTTTGCCTTGGCCTATCCCTAACCCCCTTTTGCCCTTTCCCTTTTGCCCTTTCCCTTTTGCCTTTGCGTAACCCTAACCCTAACCGCCTTTTGCCTTCTGCCTTTTGCCTTTGCGTAACCCTAACCCTAACCGCCATTTGCCTTTTGTTTTTCCGTAACCCTAACCCTAACTCTAACTGCCTTCTCCTTTGCGTAACCCTAACCCTAACCCCAACCCTAACCCTAACCCTAACTGCCTTTTCCTCTGCGTAACCCTAACCCTAACCCTAACTGCCTTTTCCTTTTGCATAACCCTAACCCTAACCCTAACCGCCTTTTGCCTTTTGGCGTTTGCCTTTTGGCGTTTGCCTGTTCCTTTGTCTAACCCAAACCCTAAATCTAATGCTAACCCTAACTGCCTTTTCCCTTCTGCCTTTTGCCTTTGCGTAACCCTAACCCTAACCCTAACCGCCTCTTGCCTCGTGCCTTTTCCCTTTGCATAACCCTAACCCTAACCCTAACCCTAACCCTAACCCTAACCCTAACCGCCTTTTGCCTTTTGCCTTTTGCATTTGCCTAACCCGAACCCGAACCCTAACCCGAACCACCTTTTGCCGTTTGCCCTTTGCCCTTTGCGTAACCTACCCCTACCCCTACCCGCCTTTTGCCTTTTTGCCTTGTTGCCTGTTGCCTTTTCCCTTTTCCCTTTTCCCTTTGCCTTTGCCTAACCCTAACCCCCTTTTGCCCTTTCCCTATTGCCCTTTCCCTTTTGTTTTTCCGTAACCCTAACCCTAACTCTAACTGCCTTTTCCTTTGCGTAACCCTAACCCTAACCCTAACCCTAACCCTAACACTAACTGCCTTTTCCTTTGCGTAACCCTAACCCTAACCCTAACCGCCTCTTGCCTCTGTGTAATCCTAACCCTAACCGCCTCTTGCCTCGTGCCTTTTGCCTTTGCGTAACCCTAACCCTAACCCTAACCCTAACCCTAACCCTAACCCTAACCGCCTCTTGCCTCGTGCCTTTTGCCTTTGCGTAACCCTAACCCTAACCCTAACCCTAACCCTAACCGCCTTTTGCCTTTTGCCTTTTGCATTTGCCTAACCCGAACCCGAACCCGAACCACCTTTTGCCGTTTGCCCTTTGCCCTTTGCCCTTTGCGTAACCCTACCCCTACCCCTACCCGCCTTTTGCCTTTTTGCCTTTTTGCCTGTTGCCTTTTCCCTTTTCCCTTTGCCTTTGCCTAACCCTAACCCCCTTTTGCCCTTTTCTCTTTGCCCTTTCCCTTTTGCCTTTGCGTAACCCTAACACTAACCCTAACCCTAACCGCCTTTTGCCTTTTGCCTTTGCGTAACCCTATACCTAACCGCCATTTGCCTTTTGTTTTTCCGTAACCCTAACCCTAACTCTAACTGCCTTCTCCTTTGCATAACCCTAACCCTAACCCTAACCCTAACCGCCTTTTGCCTTTTGCCTTTTGCATTTGCCTAACCCGAACCCGAACCCTAACCCGAACCACCTTTTGCCGTTTGCCCTTTGCCCTTTGCGTAACCTACCCCTACCCCTACCCGCCTTTTGCCTTTTTGCCTTGTTGCCTGTTGCCTTTTCCCTTTTCCCTTTGCCTTTGCCTAACCCTAACCCCCTTTTGCCCTTTCCCTTTTGCCCTTTCCCTTTTGCCTTTGCGTAACCCTAACCCTAACCACCATTTGCCTTTTGTTTTTCCGTGACCCTAACACTAACTCTAACTGCCTTTTCCTTTGCGTAACCCTAACCCTAACCCCAACCATAACCCTAACACTAACTGCCTTTTCCTTTGCGTAACCCTAACCCTAACCCTAACCGCCTTTTGCCTTTTGCCTTTTGCGTTTGCCTAACCCTAACCCTAACCCTAACAGCCTCTTGCCTCTGTGTAACCCTAACCCTAACCGCCTCTTGCCTCGTGCCTTTTGCCTTTGCGTAACCCGAACCCGAACCACCTTTTGCCATTTGCCGTTTGCCCTTTGGCCTTTGCGTAAGCCTACCCCTACCCCTACCCCTACCCCTACCCCTACCCCTACCCGCCTTTTGCCTTTTTGCCTTGTTGCCTGCTGCCTGTTGCCTGTTCCCTTTTCCCTTTTCCCTTTGCCTTTGCCTAACCCTAACCCCCTTTTGCCCTTTCCCCTTTTGCCCTTTCCCTTTTGCCTTTGCGTAACCCTAGCACTAACCCTAACCCTACCCCTAACCGCCTTTTGCCTTTTGCTTTTTGGCCTTGCCTAACCCTAACCCTAACCGCCTTTTGCCTTCTGCCTTTTGCCTTTGCGTAACCCTAACCCTAACCCTAACCGTCTTTTGCCTTCTGACTTTTGCCTTTGCGTAACCCTAACCCTAACCCTAACCGCCTTTTGCCTTTTGTTTTTCCGTAACCCTAACCCTAACTCTAACCGCCTTTTGCCTTTTGTTTTTCCGTAACCCTAACCCTAACTCTGACTGCCTTTTCCTTTGCGTAACCCTAACCCTAACCCCAACCCTAACCCTAACCCTAACTGTCTATTCCTCTGCGTAACCCTAACCCTAACCCTAACTGCCTTTTCCTTTGCGTAACCCTAACCCTAACCGCCTTTTGCCTTTGCGTAAGCCTTACCCTAACCGCCTTTGCCCTTACCCTAACCGCCTTTGGCCTAACCCTAACCGCCTCTTGCCTCGTGCCTTTTGCCTTTGAGTAACCCTAACCCTAACCCTAACCCTAACCCTAACCGCCTTTTGCCTTTTGCCTTTTGCCTTTGCCTAACCCGAACCCGAACCCGAACCACCTTTTGCCGTTTGTCCTTTGCCCTTTGTCCTTTGCGTAACCCTAACCCTACCCCTACCCGCCTTTTGCCTTTTTGCCTTGTTGCCTGTTGCCCTTTCCCTTTTGCCCTTTCCCTTTTGCCTTTGCATAACCCTAACACTAACCCTAACTCTAACCCTAACCGCCTTTTGCCTTTTGCCTTTTGCCCTTTGCGTAACCCTAACCCTAACCCTAACTGCCTGTTGCCTTTTCCCTTTTCCCTTTTCCCTTTGCCTTGGCCTATCCCTAACCCCCTTTTGCCCTTTCCCTTTTGCCCTTTCCCTTTTGCCTTTGCGTAACCCTAACCCTAACCGCCTTTTGCCTTCTGCCTTTTGCCTTTGCGTAACCCTAACCCTAACCGCCATTTGCCTTTTGTTTTTCCGTAACCCTAACCCTAACTCTAACTGCCTTCTCCTTTGCGTAACCCTAACCCTAACCCCAACCCTAACCCTAACCCTAACTGCCTTTTCCTCTGCGTAACCCTAACCCTAACTGCCTTTTCCTTTTGCATAACCCTAACCCTAACCCTAACCGCCTTTTGCCTTTTGGCGTTTGCCTTTTGGCGTTTGCCTGTTCCTTTGTCTAACCCAAACCCTAAATCTAATGCTAACCCTAACTGCCTTTTCCCTTCTGCCTTTTGCCTTTGCGTAACCCTAACCCTAACCCTAACTGCCTCTTGCCTCGTGCCTTTTCCCTTTGCATAACCCTAACCCTAACCCTAACCCTAACCCTAACCCTAACCCTAACCGCCTTTTGCCTTTTGCCTTTTGCCTTTGCCTAACCCGAACCCGAACCCTAACCCGAACCACCTTTTGCCGTTTGCCCTTTGCCCTTTGCGTAACCTACCCCTACCCCTACCCGCCTTTTGCCTTTTTGCCTTGTTGCCTGTTGCCTGTTGCCTTTTCCCTTTTCCCTTTGCCTTTGCCTAACCCTAACCCCCTTTGGCCCTTTCCCTTTTGCCCTTTCCCTTTTGTTTTTCCGTAACCCTAACCCTAACTCTAACTGCCTTCTCCTTTGCGTAACCCTAACCCTAACCCCAACCCTAACCCTAACCCTAACCGCCTCTTGCCTCTGTGTAACCCTAACCCTAACCGCCTCTTGCCTCGTGCCTTTTGCCTTTGCGTAACCCTAACCCTAACCCTAACCCTAACCCTAACCCTAACCCTAACCGCCTCTTGCCTCGTGCCTTTTGCCTATGAGTAACCCTAACCCTAACCCTAACCCTAACCCTAACCGCCTTTTGCCTTTTGCCTTTTGCCTTTGCCTAACCCGAACCCGAACCCGAACCACCTTTTGCCCTTTGCCCTTTGCCCTTTGCCCTTTGCGTAACCCTACCCCTACCCCTACCCGCCTTTTGCCTTTTTGCCTTTTTGCCTGTTGCCTTTTCCCTTTTCCCTTTGCCTTTGCCTAACCCTAACCCCCTTTTGCCCTTTTCTCTTTGCCCTTTCCCTTTTGCCTTTGCGTAACCCTAACACTAACCCTAACCCTAACCGCCTTTTGCCTTTTGCCTTTTGCCTTTGCGTAACCCTATACCTAACCGCCATTTGCCTTTTGTTTTTCCGTAACCCTAACCCTAACTCTAACTGCCTTCTCCTTTGCGTAACCCTAACCCTAACCCCAGCCCTAACCCTAACCCTAACTGCCTTTTCCTCTGCGTAACCCTAACCCTAACCCTAATTGCCTTTTCCTTTGCATAACCCTAACCCTAACCCTAACCGCCTTTTGCCTTTTGGCGTTTGCCTTTTGGCGTTTGCCTTTTCCTTTGTCTAACCCAAACCCTAAATCTAATGCTAACCCTAACCGCCTTTTGCCTTCTGCCTTTTGCCTTTGCGTAACCCTAACCCTAACCCTAACAGCCTCTTGCCTCTGTGTAACCCTAACCCTAACCGCCTCTTGCCTCGTGCCTTTTGCCTTTGCGTAACCCGAACCCGAACCCGAACCACCATTTGCCGTTTGCACTTTGGCCTTTGCGTAAGCCTACCCCTACCCCTACCCCTACCCCTACCCGCCTTTTGCCTTTTTGCCTTGTTGCCTGCTGCCTGTTGCCTGTTCCCTTTTCCCTTTTCCCTTTGCCTTTGCCTAACCCTAACCCCCTTTTGCCCTTTCCCCTTTTGCCCTTTCTCTATTGCCTTTGCGTAACCCTAGCACTAACCCTAACCCTACCCCTAACCGCCTTTTGCCTTTTGCTTTTTGGCCTTGCGTAACCCTAACCCTAACAGCCTTTTGCCTTCTGCCTTTTGCCTTTGCGTAACCCTAACCCTAACCCTAACCGTCTTTTGCCTTCTGACTTTTGCCTTTGCGTAACCCTAACCCTAACCCTAACCGCCTTTTGCCTTTTGTTTTTCCGTAACCCTAACCCTAACTCTGACTGCCTTTTCCTTTGCGTAACCCTAACCAACCCTAACCCTAACCCTAACTGCCTTTTCCTCTGCGTAACCCTAACCCTAACCCTAACTGCCTTTTCCTTTTGCATAACCCTAACCCTAACCCTAACCGCCTTTTGCCTTTTGGCGTTTGCCTTTTGGCGTTTGCCTGTTCCTTTGTCTAACCCAAACCCTAAATCTAATGCTAACCCTAACTGCATTTTCCCTTCTGCCTTTTGCCTTTGCGTAACCCTAACCCTAACCCTAACCCTAACCGCCTTTTGCCTTTTGCCTTTTGCATTTGCCTAACCCGAACCCGAACCCTAACCCGAACCACCTTTTGCCGTTTGCCCTTTGCCCTTTGCGTAACCTACCCCTACCCCTACCCGCCTTTTGCCTTTTTGCCTTGTTGCCTGTTGCCTTTTCCCTTTTCCCTTTGCCTTTGCCTAACCCTAACCCCCTTTTGCCCTTTCCCTTTTGCCCTTTCCCTTTTGCCTTTGCGTAACCCTAACCCTAACCACCATTTGCCTTTTGTTTTTCCGTGACCCTAACACTAACTCTAACTGCCTTTTCCTTTGCGTAACCCTAACCCTAACCCCAACCATAACCCTAACACTAACTGCCTTTTCCTTTGCGTAACCCTAACCCTAACCCTAACCGCCTTTTGCCTTTTGCCTTTTGCCTTTGCCTAACCCTAACCCTAACCCTAACAGCCTCTTGCCTCTGTGTAACCCTAACCCTAACCGCCTCTTGCCTCGTGCCTTTTGCCTTTGCGTAACCCGAACCCGAACCCGAACCACCTTTTGCCATTTGCCGTTTGCCCTTTGGCCTTTGCGTAAGCCTACCCCTACCCCTACCCCTACCCCTACCCCTACCCCTACCCGCCTTTTGCCTTTTTGCCTTGTTGCCTGTTGCCTGTTGCCTTTTCCCTTTTCCCTTTTCCCTTTGCCTTTGCCTAACCCTAACCCCCTTTTGCCCTTTCCCCTTTTGCCCTTTCCCTTTTGCCTTTGCGTAACCCTAGCACTAACCCTAACCCTACCCCTAACCGCCTTTTGCCTTTTGCTTTTTGGCCTTGCCTAACCCTAACCCTAACCGCCTTTTGCCTTCTGCCTTTTGCCTTTGCGTAACCCTAACCCTAACCCTAACCGTCTTTTGCCTTCTGACTTTTGCCTTTGCGTAACCCTAACCCTAACCCTAACCGCCTTTTGCCTTTTGTTTTTCCGTAACCCTAACCCTAACTCTAACCGCCTTTTGCCTTTTGTTTTTCTGTAACCCTAACCCTAACTCTGACTGCCTTTTCCTTTGCGTAACCCTAACCCTAACCCCAACCCTAACCCTAACCCTAACTGTCTATTCCTCTGCCTAACCCTAACCCTAACTGCCTTTTCCTTTGCGTAACCCTAACCCTAACTGCCTTTTGCCTTTGCGTAAGCCTTACCCTAACCGCCTTTGCCCTTACCCTAACCGCCTTTGGCCTAACCCTAACCGCCTCTTGCCTCGTGCCTTTTGCCTTTGAGTAACCCTAACCCTAACCCTAACCCTAACCCTAACCGCCTTTTGCCTTTTGCCTTTTGCCTTTGCCTAACCCGAACCCGAACCCGAACCCGAACCACCTTTTGCCGTTTGTCCTTTGCCCTTTGTCCTTTGCGTAACCCTAACCCTACCCCTACCCGCCTTTTGCCTTTTTGCCTTGTTGCCTGTTGCCCTTTCCCTTTTGCCCTTTCCCTTTTGCCTTTGCATAACCCTAACACTAACCCTAACTCTAACCCTAACCGCCTTTTGCCTTTTGCCTTTTGCCCTTTGCGTAACCCTAACCCTAACCCTAACTGCCTGTTGCCTTTTCCCTTTTCCCTTTTCCCTTTGCCTTGGCCTATCCCTAACCCCCTTTTGCCCTTTCCCTTTTGCCCTTTCCCTTTTGCCTTTGCGTAACCCTAACCCTAACCGCCTTTTGCCTTCTGCCTTTTGCCTTTGCGTAACCCTAACCCTAACCGCCATTTGCCTTTTGTTTTTCCGTAACCCTAACCCTAACTCTAACTGCCTTCTCCTTTGCGTAACCCTAACCCTAACCCCAACCCTAACCCTAACCCTAACTGCCTTTTCCTCTGCGTAACCCTAACCCTAACTGCCTTTTCCTTTTGCATAACCCTAACCCTAACCCTAACCGCCTTTTGCCTTTTGGCGTTTGCCTTTTGGCGTTTGCCTGTTCCTTTGTCTAACCCAAACCCTAAATCTAATGCTAACCCTAACTGCCTTTTCCCTTCTGCCTTTTGCCTTTGCGTAACCCTAACCCTAACCCTAACTGCCTCTTGCCTCGTGCCTTTTCCCTTTGCATAACCCTAACCCTAACCCTAACCCTAACCCTAACCCTAACCCTAACCGCCTTTTGCCTTTTGCCTTTTGCATTTGCCTAACCCGAACCCGAACCCTAACCCGAACCACCTTTTGCCGTTTGCCCTTTGCCCTTTGCGTAACCTACCCCTACCCCTACCCGCCTTTTGCCTTTTTGCCTTGTTGCCTGTTGCCTGTTGCCTTTTCCCTTTTCCCTTTGCCTTTGCCTAACCCTAACCCCCTTTGGCCCTTTCCCTTTTGCCCTTTCCCTTTTGTTTTTCCGTAACCCTAACCCTAACTCTAACTGCCTTCTCCTTTGCGTAACCCTAACCCTAACCCCAACCCTAACCCTAACCCTAACAGCCTCTTGCCTCTGTGTAACCCTAACTCTAACCGCCTCTTGCCTCGTGCCTTTTGCCTTTGCGTAACCCTAACCCTAACCCTAACCCTAACCCTAACCCTAACCCTAACCGCCTCTTGCCTCGTGCCTTTTGCCTATGAGTAACCCTAACCCTAACCCTAACCCTAACCGCCTTTTGCCTTTTGCCTTTTGCCTTTGCCTAACCCGAACCCGAACCCGAACCACCTTTTGCCCTTTGCCCTTTGCCCTTTGCCCTTTGCGTAACCCTACCCCTACCCCTACCCGCCTTTTGCCTTTTTGCCTTTTTGCCTGTTGCCTTTTCCCTTTTCCCTTTGCCTTTGCCTAACCCTAACCCCCTTTTGCCCTTTTCTCTTTGCCCTTTCCCTTTTGCCTTTGCGTAACCCTAACACTAACCCTAACCCTAACCGCCTTTTGCCTTTTGCCTTTTGCCTTTGCGTAACCCTATACCTAACCGCCATTTGCCTTTTGTTTTTCCGTAACCCTAACCCTAACTCTAACTGCCTTCTCCTTTGCGTAACCCTAACCCTAACCCCAGCCCTAACCCTAACCCTAACTGCCTTTTCCTCTGCGTAACCCTAACCCTAACCCTAACTGCCTTTTCCTTTGCATAACCCTAACCCTAACCCTAACCGCCTTTTGCCTTTTGGCGTTTGCCTTTTGGCGTTTGCCTTTTCCTTTGTCTAACCCAAACCCTAAATCTAATGCTAACCCTAACCGCCTTTTGCCTTCTGCCTTTTGCCTTTGCGTAACCCTAACCCTAACCCTAACAGCCTCTTGCCTCTGTGTAACCCTAACCCTAACCGCCTCTTGCCTCGTGCCTTTTGCCTTTGCGTAACCCGAACCCGAACCCGAACCACCTTTTGCCATTTGCCGTTTGCACTTTGGCCTTTGCGTAAGCCTACCCCTACCCCTACCCCTACCCCTACCCGCCTTTTGCCTTTTTGCCTTGTTGCCTGCTGCCTGTTGCCTGTTCCCTTTTCCCTTTTCCCTTTGCCTTTGCCTAACCCTAACCCCCTTTTGCCCTTTCCCCTTTTGCCCTTTCTCTATTGCCTTTGCGTAACCCTAGCACTAACCCTAACCCTACCCCTAACCGCCTTTTGCCTTTTGCTTTTTGGCCTTGCGTAACCCTAACCCTAACAGCCTTTTGCCTTCTGCCTTTTGCCTTTGCGTAACCCTAACCCTAACCCTAACCGTCTTTTGCCTTCTGACTTTTGCCTTTGCGTAACCCTAACCCTAACCCTAACCGCCATTTGCCTTTTGTTTTTCCGTAACCCTAACCCTAACTCTGACTGCCTTTTCCTTTGCGTAACCCTAACCAACCCTAACCCTAACCCTAACTGCCTTTTCCTCTGCGTAACCCTAACCCTAACCCTAACTGCCTTTTCCTTTTGCATAACCCTAACCCTAACCCTAACCGCCTTTTGCCTTTTGGCGTTTGCCTTTTGGCGTTTGCCTGTTCCTTTGTCTAACCCAAACCCTAAATCTAATGCTAACCCTAACTGCATTTTCCCTTCTGCCTTTTGCCTTTGCGTAACCCTAACCCTAACCCTAACCGCCTCTTGCCTCGTGCCTTTTCCCTTTGCATAACCCTAACCCTAACCCTAACCCTAACCCTAACCCTAACCCTAACCCTAACCCTAACCGCCTCTTGCCTCGTGCCTTTTGCCTTTGCCTAACCCTAACCCTAACCCTAACCCTAACCCTAACCGCCTTTTGCCTTTTGCCTTTTGCCTTTGCCTAACCCGAACCCGAACCCGAACCACCTTTTGCCGTTTGCCCTTTGCCCTTTGCCCTTTGCGTAACCCTACCCCTACCCCTACCCGCCTTTTGCCTTTTTGCCTTTTTGCCTGTTGCCTTTTCCCTTTTCCCTTTGCCTTTGCCTAACCATAACCCCCTTTTGCCCTTTCCTCTTTGCCCTTTCCCTTTTGCCTTTGCGTAACCCTAACACTAACCCTAACCCTAACTGCCTTTTGCCTTTTACCTTTTGCCTTTGCGTAACCCTATACCTAACCGCCATTTGCCTTTTGTTTTTCCGTAACCCTAACCCTAACTCTAACTGCCTTCTCCTTTGCGTAACCCTAACCCTAACCCCAGCCCTAACCCTAACCCTAACTGCCTTTTCCTCTGCGTAATCCCAACCCTAACCCTAACTGCCTTTTCCTTTGCATAACCCTAACCCTAACCCTAACCGCCTTTTGCCTTTTGGCGTTTGCCTTTTGGCGTTTGCCTTTTCCTTTGTCTAACCCAAACCCTAAATCTAATGCTAACCCTAACTGCCTTTTCCCTTCTGCCTTTTGCCTTTGCGTAACCCTAACCCTAACCCTAACCGCCTCTTGCCTCGTGCCTTTTCCCTTTGCATAACCCTAACCCTAACCCTAACCCTAACCCTAACCCTAACCCTAACCCTAACCGCCTTTTGCCTTTTGCCTTTTGCATTTGCCTAACCCGAACCCGAACCCTAACCCGAACCACCTTTTGCCGTTTGCCCTTTGCCCTTTGCGTAACCTACCCCTACCCCTACCCGCCTTTTGCCTTTTTGCCTTGTTGCCTGTTGCCTGTTGCCTTTTCCCTTTTCCCTTTGCCTTTGCCTAACCCTAACCCCCTTTTGCCCTTTCCCTTTTGCCCTTTCCCTTTTGCCTTTGCGTAACCCTAACCCTAACCACCATTTGCCTTTTGTTTTTCCGTGACCCTAACACTAACTCTAACTGCCTTTTCCTTTGCCTAACCCTAACCCTAACCCCAACCCTAACACTAACTGCCTTTTCCTTTGCGTAACCCTAACCCTAACCCTAACCACCTCTTGCCTCTGTGTAACCCTAACCCTAACCGCCTCTTGCCTCGTGCCTTTTGCCTTTGCGTAACCCTAACCCTAACCCTAACCCTAACCCTAACCCTAACCGCCTCTTGCCTCGTGCCTTTTGCCTTTGCGTAACCCTAACCCTAACCCTAACCCTAACCCTAACCGCCTTTTGCCTTTTGCCTTTTGGCTTTGGCCTTTGCCTAACCCGAACCCGAACCCGAACCACCTTTTGCCGTTTGCCCTTTGCCCTTTGCCCTTTCCGTAACCCTACCCCTACCCCTACCCGCCTTTTGCCTTTTTGCCTTGTTGCCTGTTGCCCTTTCCCTTTTGCCCTTTCCCTTTTGCCTTTGCATAACCCTAACACTAACCCTAACTCTAACCCTAACCGCCTTTTGCCTTTTGCCTTTTGCCCTTTGCGTAACCCTAACCCTAACCCTAACTGCCTGTTGCCTTTTCCCTTTTCCCTTTTCCCTTTGCCTTGGCCTATCCCTAACCCCCTTTTGCCCTTTCCCTTTTGCCCTTTCCCTTTTGCCTTTGCGTAACCCTAACCCTAACCGCCTTTTGCCTTCTGCCTTTTGCCTTTGCGTAACCCTAACCCTAACCGCCATTTGCCTTTTGTTTTTCCGTAACCCTAACCCTAACTCTAACTGCCTTCTCCTTTGCGTAACCCTAACCCTAACCCCAACCCTAACCCTAACCCTAACTGCCTTTTCCTCTGCGTAACCCTAACCCTAACTGCCTTTTCCTTTTGCATAACCCTAACCCTAACCCTAACCGCCTTTTGCCTTTTGGCGTTTGCCTTTTGGCGTTTGCCTGTTCCTTTGTCTAACCCAAACCCTAAATCTAATGCTAACCCTAACTGCCTTTTCCCTTCTGCCTTTTGCCTTTGCGTAACCCAAACCCTAACCCTAACTGCCTCTTGCCTCGTGCCTTTTCCCTTTGCATAACCCTAACCCTAACCCTAACCCTAACCCTAACCCTAACCCTAACCGCCTTTTGCCTTTTGCCTTTTGCCTTTGCCTAACCCGAACCCGAACCCTAACCCGAACCACCTTTTGCCATTTGCCCTTTGCCCTTTGCGTAACCTACCCCTACCCCTACCCGCCTTTTGCCTTTTTGCCTTGTTGCCTGTTGCCTGTTGCCTTTTCCCTTTTCCCTTTGCCTTTGCCTAACCCTAACCCCCTTTGGCCCTTTCCCTTTTGCCCTTTCCCTTTTGTTTTTCCGTAACCCTAACCCTAACTCTAACTGCCTTCTCCTTTGCGTAACCCTAACCCTAACCCCAACCCTAACCCTAACCCTAACAGCCTCTTGCCTCTGTGTAACCCTAACTCTAACCGCCTCTTGCCTCGTGCCTTTTGCCTTCGCGTAACCCTAACCCTAACCCTAACCCTAACCCTAACCCTAACCCTAACCGCCTCTTGCCTCGTGCCTTTTGCCTATGAGTAACCCTAACCCTAACCCTAACCCTAACCGCCTTTTGCCTTTTGCCTTTTGCCTTTGCCTAACCCGAACCCGAACCCGAACCACCTTTTGCCCTTTGCCCTTTGCCCTTTGCCCTTTGCGTAACCCTAACCCTACCCCTACCCGCCTTTTGCCTTTTTGCCTTTTTGCCTGTTGCCTTTTCCCTTTTCCCTTTGCCTTTGCCTAACCATAACCCCCTTTTGCCCTTTTCTCTTTGCCCTTTCCCTTTTGCCTTTGCGTAACCCTAACACTAACCCTAACCCTAACCGCCTTTTGCCTTTTGCCTTTTGCCTTTGCGTAACCCTATACCTAACCGCCATTTGCCTTTTGTTTTTCCGTAACCCTAACCCTAACTCTAACTGCCTTCTCCTTTGCGTAACCCTAACCCTAACCCCAGCCCTAACCCTAACCCTAACTGCCTTTTCCTCTGCGTAACCCTAACCCTAACCCTAACTGCCTTTTCCTTTGCATAACCCTAACCCTAACCCTAACCGCCTTTTGCCTTTTGGCGTTTGCCTTTTGGCGTTTGCCTTTTCCTTTGTCTAACCCAAACCCTAAATCTAATGCTAACCCTAACCGCCTTTTGCCTTCTGCCTTTTGCCTTTGCGTAACCCTAACCCTAACCCTAACAGCCTCTTGCCTCTGTGTAACCCTAACCCTAACCGCCTCTTGCCTCGTGCCTTTTGCCTTTGCGTAACCCGAACCCGAACCCGAACCACCTTTTGCCATTTGCCGTTTGCACTTTGGCCTTTGCGTAAGCCTACCCCTACCCCTACCCCTACCCCTACCCGCCTTTTGCCTTTTTGCCTTTTTGCCTGTTGCCTGTTGCCTTTTCCCTTTTCCCTTTTCCCTTTGCCTTTGCCTAACCCTAACCCCCTTTTGCCCTTTCCCCTTTTGCCCTTTCCCTTTTGCCTTTGCGTAACCCTAGCACTAACCCTAACCCTACCCCTAACCGCCTTTTGCCTTTTGCTTTTTGGCCTTGCCTAACCCTAACCCTAACCGCCTTTTGCCTTCTGCCTTTTGCCTTTGCGTAACCCTAACCCTAACCCTAACCGTCTTTTGCCTTCTGACTTTTGCCTTTGCGTAACCCTAACCCTAACCCTAACCGCCATTTGCCTTTTGTTTTTCCGTAACCCTAACCCTAACTCTGACTGCCTTTTCCTTTGCGTAACCCTAACCAACCCTAACCCTAACCCTAACTGCCTTTTCCTCTGCGTAACCCTAACCCTAACCCTAACTGCCTTTTCCTTTTGCATAACCCTAACCCTAACCCTAACCGCCTTTTGCCTTTTGGCGTTTGCCTTTTGGCGTTTGCCTGTTCCTTTGTCTAACCCAAACCCTAAATCTAATGCTAACCCTAACTGCATTTTCCCTTCTGCCTTTTGCCTTTGCGTAACCCTAACCCTAACCCTAACCGCCTCTTGCCTCGTGCCTTTTCCCTTTGCATAACCCTAACCCTAACCCTAACCCTAACCCTAACCCTAACCCTAACCCTAACCGCCTCTTGCCTCGTGCCTTTTGCCTTTGCCTAACCCTAACCCTAACCCTAACCCTAACCCTAACCGCCTTTTGCCTTTTGCCTTTTGCCTTTGCCTAACCCGAACCCGAACCCGAACCACCTTTTGCCGTTTGCCCTTTGCCCTTTGCCCTTTGCGTAACCCTACCCCTACCCCTACCCGCCTTTTGCCTTTTTGCCTTTTTGCCTGTTGCCTTTTCCCTTTTCCCTTTGCCTTTGCCTAACCATAACCCCCTTTTGCCCTTTCCTCTTTGCCCTTTCCCTTTTGCCTTTGCGTAACCCTAACACTAACCCTAACCCTAACCGCCTTTTGCCTTTTACCTTTTGCCTTTGCGTAACCCTATACCTAACCGCCATTTGCCTTTTGTTTTTCCGTAACCCTAACCCTAACTCTAACTGCCTTCTCCTTTGCGTAACCCTAACCCTAACCCCAGCCCTAACCCTAACCCTAACTGCCTTTTCCTCTGCGTAATCCCAACCCTAACCCTAACTGCCTTTTCCTTTGCATAACCCTAACCCTAACCCTAACCGCCTTTTGCCTTTTGGCGTTTGCCTTTTGGCGTTTGCCTTTTCCTTTGTCTAACCCAAACCCTAAATCTAATGCTAACCCTAACTGCCTTTTCCCTTCTGCCTTTTGCCTTTGCGTAACCCTAACCCTAACCCTAACCGCCTCTTGCCTCGTGCCTTTTCCCTTTGCATAACCCTAACCCTAACCCTAACCCTAACCCTAACCCTAACCCTAACCCTAACCGCCTTTTGCCTTTTGCCTTTTGCATTTGCCTAACCCGAACCCTACCCCTACCCGAACCACCTTTTGCCGTTTGCCCTTTGCCCTTTGCGTAACCTACCCCTACCCCTACCCGCCTTTTGCCTTTTTGCCTTGTTGCCTGTTGCCTGTTGCCTTTTCCCTTTTCCCTTTGCCTTTGCCTAACCCTAACCCCCTTTTGCCCTTTCCCTTTTGCCCTTTCCCTTTTGCCTTTGCGTAACCCTAACCCTAACCACCATTTGCCTTTTGTTTTTCCGTGACCCTAACACTAACTCTAACTGCCTTTTCCTTTGCCTAACCCTAACCCTAACCCCAACCCTAACACTAACTGCCTTTTCCTTTGCGTAACCCTAACCCTAACCCTAACCACCTCTTGCCTCTGTGTAACCCTAACCCTAACCGCCTCTTGCCTCGTGCCTTTTGCCTTTGCGTAACCCTAACCCTAACCCTAACCCTAACCCTAACCGCCTTTTACCTTTTGCCTTTGCCTAACCCTAACCCTAACCCTAACAGCCTCTTGCCTCTGTGTAACCCTAACCCTAACCGCCTCTTGCCTCGTGCCTTTTGCCTTTGCGTAACCCGAACCCGAACCCGAACCACCTTTTGCCATTTGCCGTTTGCCCTTTGGCCTTTGCGTAAGCCTACCCCTACCCCTACCCCTACCCCTACCCCTACCCGCCTTTTGCCTTTTTGCCTTGTTGCCTGTTGCCTGTTGCCTTTTCCCTTTTCCCTTTTCCCTTTGCCTTTGCCTAACCCTAACCCCCTTTTGCCCTTTCCCCTTTTGCCCTTTCCCTTTTGCCTTTGCGTAACCCTAGCACTAACCCTAACCCTACCCCTAACCGCCTTTTGCCTTTTGCTTTTTGGCCTTGCCTAACCCTAACCCTAACCGCCTTTTGCCTTCTGCCTTTTGCCTTTGCGTAACCCTAACCCTAACCCTAACCGTCTTTTGCCTTCTGACTTTTGCCTTTGCGTAACCCTAACCCTAACCCTAACCGCCTTTTGCCTTTTGTTTTTCCGTAACCCTAACCCTAACTCTAACCGCCTTTTGCCTTTTGTTTTTCCGTAACCCTAACCCTAACTCTGACTGCCTTTTCCTTTGCGTAACCCTAACCCTAACCCCAACCCTAACCCTAACCCTAACTGTCTATTCCTCTGCGTAACCCTAACCCTAACCCTAACTGCCTTTTCCTTTGCGTAACCCTAACCCTAACCGCCTTTTGCCTTTGCGTAAGCCTTACCCTAACCGCCTTTGCCCTTACCCTAACCGCCTTTGGCCTAACCCTAACCGCCTCTTGCCTCGTGCCTTTTGCCTTTGAGTAACCCTAACCCTAACCCTAACCCTAACCCTAACCGCCTTTTGCCTTTTGCCTTTTGCCTTTGCCTAACCCGAACCCGAACCCGAACCACCTTTTGCCGTTTGTCCTTTGCCCTTTGTCCTTTGCGTAACCCTAACCCTACCCCTACCCGCCTTTTGCCTTTTTGCCTTGCTGCCTGTTGCCCTTTCCCTTTTGCCCTTTCCCTTTTGCCTTTGCATAACCCTAACACTAACCCTAACTCTAACCCTAACCGCCTTTTGCCTTTTGCCTTTTGCCCTTTGCGTAACCCTAATCCTAACCCTAACTGCCTGTTGCCTTTTCCCTTTTCCCTTTTCCCTTTGCCTTGGCCTATCCCTAACCCCCTTTTGCCCTTTCCCTTTTGCCCTTTCCCTTTTGCCTTTGCGTAACCCTAACCCTAACCGCCTTTTGCCTTCTGCCTTTTGCCTTTGCGTAACCCTAACCCTAACCGCCATTTGCCTTTTGTTTTTCCGTAACCCTAACCCTAACTCTAACTGCCTTCTCCTTTGCGTAACCCTAACCCTAACCCCAACCCTAACCCTAACCCTAACTGCCTTTTCCTCTGCGTAACCCTAACCCTAACTGCCTTTTCCTTTTGCATAACCCTAACCCTAACCCTAACCGCCTTTTGCCTTTTGGCGTTTGCCTTTTGGCGTTTGCCTGTTCCTTTGTCTAACCCAAACCCTAAATCTAATGCTAACCCTAACTGCCTTTTCCCTTCTGCCTTTTGCCTTTGCGTAACCCTAACCCTAACCCTAACTGCCTCTTGCCTCGTGCCTTTTCCCTTTGCATAACCCTAACCCTAACCCTAACCCTAACCCTAACCCTAACCCTAACCGCCTTTTGCCTTTTGCCTTTTGCATTTGCCTAACCCGAACCCGAACCCTAACCCGAACCACCTTTTGCCGTTTGCCCTTTGCCCTTTGCGTAACCTACCCCTACCCCTACCCGCCTTTTGCCTTTTTGCCTTGTTGCCTGTTGCCTGTTGCCTTTTCCCTTTTCCCTTTGCCTTTGCCTAACCCTAACCGCCTTTTGCCCTTTCCCTTTTGCCCTTTCACTTTTGCCTTTGCGTAACCCTAACCCTAACCACCATTTGCCTTTTGTTTTTCCGTAACCCTAACCCTAACTCTAACTGCCTTCTCCTTTGCGTAACCCTAACCCTAACCCCAGCCCTAACCCTAACCCTAACTGCCTTTTCCTCTGCGTAATCCCAACCCTAACCCTAACTGCCTTTTCCTTTGCATAACCCTAACCCTAACCCTAACCGCCTTTTGCCTTTTGGCGTTTGCCTTTTGGCGTTTGCCTTTTCCTTTGTCTAACCCAAACCCTAAATCTAATGCTAACCCTAACTGCCTTTTCCCTTCTGCCTTTTGCCTTTGCGTAACCCTAACCCTAACCCTAACCGCCTCTTGCCTCGTGCCTTTTCCCTTTGCATAACCCTAACCCTAACCCTAACCCTAACCCTAACCCTAACCCTAACCCTAACCGCCTTTTGCCTTTTGCCTTTTGCATTTGCCTAACCCGAACCCTACCCCTACCCGAACCACCTTTTGCCGTTTGCCCTTTGCCCTTTGCGTAACCTACCCCTACCCCTACCCGCCTTTTGCCTTTTTGCCTTGTTGCCTGTTGCCTGTTGCCTTTTCCCTTTTGCCTTTGCCTTTGCCTAACCCTAACCCCCTTTTGCCCTTTCCCTTTTGCCCTTTCCCTTTTGCCTTTGCGTAACCCTAACCCTAACCACCATTTGCCTTTTGTTTTTCCGTGACCCTAACACTAAATCTAACTGCCTTTTCCTTTGCCTAACCCTAACCCTAACCCCAACCCTAACACTAACTGCCTTTTCCTTTGCGTAACCCTAACCCTAACCACCTCTTGCCTCTGTGTAACCCTAACCCTAACCGCCTCTTGCCTCGTGCCTTTTGCCTTTGCGTAACCCTAACCCTAACCCTAACCCTAACCCTAACCGCCTTTTGCCTTTTGCCTTTTGCCTTTGCCTAACCCTAACCCTAACCCTAACAGCCTCTTGCCTCTGTGTAACCCTAACCCTAACCGCCTCTTGCCTCGTGCCTTTTGCCTTTGCGTAACCCGAACCCGAACCCGAACCACCTTTTGCCATTTGCCGTTTGCCGTTTGGCCTTTGCGTAAGCCTACCCCTACCCCTACCCCTACCCCTACCCCTACCCCTACCCGCCTTTTGCCTTTTTGCCTTGTTGCCTGTTGCCTGTTGCCTTTTCCCTTTTCCCTTTTCCCTTTGCCTTTGCCTAACCCTAACCCCCTTTTGCCCTTTCCCCTTTTGCCCTTTCCCTTTTGCCTTTGCGTAACCCTAGCACTAACCCTAACCCTACCCCTAACCGCCTTTTGCCTTTTGCTTTTTGGCCTTGCCTAACCCTAACCCTAACCGCCTTTTGCCTTCTGCCTTTTGCCTTTGCGTAACCCTAACCCTAACCCTAACCGTCTTTTGCCTTCTGACTTTTGCCTTTGCGTAACCCTAACCCTAACCCTAACCGCCTTTTGCCTTTTGTTTTTCCGTAACCCTAACCCTAACTCTAACCGCCTTTTGCCTTTTGTTTTTCCGTAACCCTAACCCTAACTCTGACTGCCTTTTCCTTTGCGTAACCCTAACCCTAACCCCAACCCTAACCCTAACCCTAACTGTCTATTCCTCTGCGTAACCCTAACCCTAACCCTAACTGCCTTTTCCTTTGCGTAACCCTAACCCTAACCGCCTTTTGCCTTTGCGTAAGCCTTACCCTAACCGCCTTTGCCCTTACCCTAACCGCCTTTGGCCTAACCCTAACCGCCTCTTGCCTCGTGCCTTTTGCCTTTGAGTAACCCTAACCCTAACCCTAACCCTAACCCTAACCGCCTTTTGCCTTTTGCCTTTTGCCTTTGCCTAACCCGAACCCGAACCCGAACCACCTTTTGCCGTTTGTCCTTTGCCCTTTGTCCTTTGCGTAACCCTAACCCTACCCCTACCCGCCTTTTGCCTTTTTGCCTTGTTGCCTGTTGCCCTTTCCCTTTTGCCCTTTCCCTTTTGCCTTTGCATAACCCTAACACTAACCCTAACTCTAACCCTAACCGCCTTTTGCCTTTTGCCTTTTGCCCTTTGCGTAACCCTAACCCTAACTGCCTGTTGCCTTTTCCCTTTTCCCTTTTCCCTTTGCCTTGGCCTATCCCTAACCCCCTTTTGCCCTTTCCCTTTTGCCCTTTCCCTTTTGCCTTTGCGTAACCCTAACCCTAACCGCCTTTTGCCTTCTGCCTTTTGCCTTTGCGTAACCCTAACCCTAACCGCCATTTGCCTTTTGTTTTTCCGTAACCCTAACCCTAACTCTAACTGCCTTCTCCTTTGCGTAACCCTAACCCTAACCCCAACCCTAACCCTAACCCTAACTGCCTTTTCCTCTGCGTAACCCTAACCCTAACTGCCTTTTCCTTTTGCATAACCCTAACCCTAACCCTAACCGCCTTTTGCCTTTTGGCGTTTGCCTTTTGGCGTTTGCCTGTTCCTTTGTCTAACCCAAACCCTAAATCTAATGCTAACCCTAACTGCCTTTTCCCTTCTGCCTTTTGCCTTTGCGTAACCCTAACCCTAACCCTAACCCTAACCCTAACCCTAACCCTAACCCTAACCGCCTTTTGCCTTTTGCCTTTTGCATTTGCCTAACCCGAACCCGAACCCTAACCCGAACCACCTTTTGCCGTTTGCCCTTTGCCCTTTGCGTAACCTACCCCTACCCCTACCCGCCTTTTGCCTTTTTGCCTTGTTGCCTGTTGCCTGTTGCCTTTTCCCTTTTCCCTTTGCCTTTGCCTAACCCTAACCCCCTTTGGCCCTTTCCCTTTTGCCCTTTCCCTTTTGCCTTTGCGTAACCCTAACCCTAACTCTAACTGCCTTTTCCTTTGCGTAACCCTAACCCTAACCCCAACCCTAACCCTAACACTAACTGCCTTTTCCTTTGCGTAACCCTAACCCTAACCCTAACCGCCTCTTGCCTCTGTGTAACCCTAACCCTAACCCTAACCCTAACCATAACCCTAACCCTAACCGCCTCTTGCCTCGTGCCTTTTGCCTATGAGTAACCCTAACCCTAACCCTAACCCTAACCCTAACCGCCTTTTGCCTTTTGCCTTTTGCCTTTGCCTAACCCGAACCCGAACCCGAACCACCTTTTGCCCTATGCCCTTTGCCCTTTGCGTAACCCTAACCCTAACCCTAACCGCCTTTTGCCTTTTGGCGTTTGCCTTTTGGCGTTTGCCTGTTCCTTTGTCTAACCCAAACCCTAAATCTAATGCTAACCCTAACCGCCTTTTCCCTTCTGCCTTTTGCCTTTGCGTAACCCTAACCCTAACCCTAACAGCCTCTTGCCTCTGTGTAACCCTAACCCTAACCGCCTCTTGCCTCGTGCCTTTTGCCTTTGCGTAACCCGAACCCTAACCCGAACCACCTTTTGCCATTTGCCATTTGCCCTTTGGCCTTTGCGTAAGCCTACCCCTACCCCTACCCCTACCCCTACCCGCCTTTTGCCTTTTTGCCTTGTTGCCTGTTGCCTGTTGCCTGTTGCCTGTTCCCTTTTCCCTTTTCCCTTTGCCTTTGCCTAACCCTAACCCCCTTTTGCCCTTTCCCCTTTTGCCCTTTCCCTTTTGCCTTTGCGTAACCCTAGCACTAACCCTAACCCTACCCCTAACCGCCTTTTGCCTTTTGCTTTTTGGCCTTGCGTAACCCTAACCCTAACCGCCTTTTGCCTTCTGCCTTTTGCCTTTGCGTAACCCTAACCCTAACCCTAACCGCCATTTGCCTTTTGTTTTTCCGTAACCCTAACCCTAACTCTGACTGCCTTTTCCTTTGCGTAACCCTAACCCTAACCCCAACCCTAACCCTAACCCTAACTGCCTTTTCCTTTGCGTAACCCTAACCCTAACCCTAACCGCCTTTTGCCTTTTGGCGTTTGCCTTTTGGCGTTTGCCTGTTCCTTTGTCTAACCCAAACCCTAAATCTAATGCTAACCCTAACTGCCTTTTCCCTTCTGCCTTTTGCCTTTGCGTAACCCTAACCCTAACCCTAACCACCTCTTGCCTCGTGACTTTTCCCTTTCCATAACCCTAACCCTAACCCTAACCCTAACCCTAACCCTAACCCTAACCCTAACCGCCTTTTGCCTTTTGGCGTTTGCCTTTTGGCGTTTGCCTGTTCCTTTGTCTAACCCAAACCCTAAATCTAATGCTAACCCTAACTGCCTTTTCCCTTCTGCCTTTTGCCTTTGCGTAACCCTAACCCTAACCCTAACCGCCTCTTGCCTCGTGCCTTTTCCCTTTGCATAACCCTAACCCTAACCCTAACCCTAACCCTAACCCTAACCGCCTTTTGCCTTTTGCCTTTTGCATTTGCCTAACCCGAACCCGAACCCGAACCCGAACCACCTTTTGCCGTTTGCCCTTTGCCCTTTGCGTAACCTACCCCTACCCCTACCCGCCTTTTGCCTTTTTGCCTTGTTGCCTGTTGCCTGTTGCCTTTTCCCTTTTCCCTTTGCCTTTGCCTAACCCTAACCCCCTTTTGCCCTTTCCCTTTTGCCCTTTCCCTTTTGCCTTTGCGTAACCCTAACCCTAACCACCATTTGCCTTTTGTTTTTCCGTAACCCTAACCCTAACTCTAACTGCCTTCTCCTTTGCGTAACCCTAACCCTAACCCCAACCCTAACCCTAACACTAACTGCCTTTTCCTTTGCGTAACCCTAACCCTAACCCTAACCGCCTTTTGCCTTTTGCCTTTTGCATTTGCCTTACCCGAACCCGAACCCTAACCCGAACCACCTTTTGCCGTTTGCCCTTTGCCCTTTGCGTAACCTACCCCTACCCCTACCCGCCTTTTGCCTTTTTGCCTTGTTGCCTGTTGCCTGTTGCCTTTTCCCTTTTCCCTTTGCCTTTGCCTAACCCTAACCCCCTTTTGCCCTTTCCCTTTTGCCTTTGCGTAACCCTAGCACTAACCCTAAGCCTACCCCTAACCGCCTTTTGCCTTATGCTTTTTGGCCTTGCGTAACCCTAACCCTAACCGCCTTTTGCCTTCTGCCTTTTGCCTTTGCGTAACCCTAACCCTAACCCTAACCGCCTTTTCCCTTTTGTTTTTCCGTAACCCTAACCCTAACTCTGACCGCCTTTTCCTTTGCGTAACCCTAACCCTAACCCCAACCCTAACCCTAACCCTAACTGCCTTTTCCTTTGCGTAACCCTAACCCTAACCCTAACCGCCTTTTGCCTTTTGGCGTTTGCCTTTTGGCGTTTGCCTGTTCCTTTGTCTAACCCAAACCCTAAATCTAATGCTAACCCTAACTGCCTTTTCCCTTCTGCCTTTTGCCTTTGCGTAACCCTAACCCTAACCCTAACCACCTCTTGCCTCGTGCCTTTTCCCTTTCCATAACCCTAACCCTAACCCTAACCCTAACCCTAACCCTAACCCTAACCCTAACCGCCTTTTGCCTTTTGGCGTTTGCCTTTTGGCGTTTGCCTTTTCCTTTGTCTAACCCAAACCCTAAATCTAATGCTAACCCTAACTGCCTTTTCCCTTCTGCCTTTTGCCTTTGCGTAACCCTAACCCTAACCCTAACCGCCTCTTGCCTCGTGCCTTTTCCCTTTGCATAACCCTAACCCTAACCCTAACCCTAACCCTAACCCTAACCCTAACCCTAACCGCCTTTTGCCTTTTGCCTTTTGCATTTGCCTAACCCGAACCCGAACCCTAACCCGAACCACCTTTTGCCGTTTGCCCTTTGCCCTTTGCGTAACCTACCCCTACCCCTACCCGCCTTTTGCCTTTTTGCCTTGTTGCCTGTTGCCTGTTGCCTTTTCCCTTTTCCCTTTGCCTTTGCCTAACCCTAACCCCCTTTTGCCCTTTCCCTTTTGCCCTTTCCCTTTTGCCGTTGCGTAACCCTAACCCTAACCACCATTTGCCTTTTCTTTTTCCGTAACCCTAACCCTAACTCTAACTGCCTTCTCCTTTGCGTAACCCTAACCCTAACCCCAACCCTAACCCTAACACTAACTGCCTTTTCCTTTGCGTAACCCTAACCCTAACCCTTACCGCCTTTTGCCTTTTGCCTTTTGCATTTGCCTAACCCGAACCCGAACCCTAACCCGAACCACCTTTTGCCATTTGCCCTTTGCCCTTTGCGTAACCTACCCCTACCCCTACCCGCCTTTTGCCTTTTTGCCTTGTTGCCTGTTGCCTGTTGCCTTTTCCCTTTTCCATTTGCCTTTGCCTAACCCTAACCCCCTTTTGCCCTTTCCCTTTTGCCCTTTCCCTTTTGCCTTTGCGTAACCCTAACCCTAACCACCATTTGCCTTTTGTTTTTCCGTAACCCTAACCCTAACTCTAACTGCCTTCTCCTTTGCGTAACCCTAACCCTAACCCCAACCCTAACCCTAACCCTAACTGCCTTTTCCTCTGCGTAATCCCAACCCTAACCCTAACTGCCTTTTCCTTTGCGTAACCCTAACCCTAACCCTAACCGCCTTTTGCCTTTTGGCGTTTGCCTTTTGGCGTTTGCCTGTTCCTTTGTCTAACCCAAACCCTAAATCTAATGCTAACCCTAACTGCCTTTTCCCTTCTGCTTTTTGCCTTTGCGTAACCCTAACCCTAACCGCCTCTTGCCTCGTGCCTTTTGCCTTTGCATAACCCTAACCCTAACCCTAACCCTAACCCTAACCCTAACCCTAACCGCCTTTTGCCTTTTGCATTTGCCTAACCCGAACCCGAACCCTAACCCGAACCACCTTTTGCCGTTTGCCCTTTGCCCTTTGCGTAACCTACCCCTACCCCTACCCGCCTTTTGCCTTTTTGCCTTGTTGCCTGTTGCCTGTTGCCTTTTCCCTTTTCCCTTTGCCTTTGCCTAACCCTAACCCCCTTTTGCCCTTTCCCTTTTTCCTTTGCGTAACCCTAACCCTAACCACCATTTGCCTTTTGTTTTTCCGTAACCCTAACCCTAACTCTAACTGCCTTCTCCTTTGCGTAACCCTAACCCTAACCCCAACCCTAACCCTAACACTAACTGCCTTTTCCTTTGCGTAACCCTAACCCTAACCCTAACCGCCTTTTGCCTTTTGCCTTTTGCCTTTTGGCGTTTGCCTTTTCCTTTGTCTAACCCAAACCCTAAATCTAATGCTAACCCTAACCGCCTTTTCCCTTTTGCCTTTTGCCTTTGCATAACCCTAACCCTAACCCCAACCGCCTCTTGCCTCTGTGTAACCCTAACCCTACCTGCCTCTTGCCTCGTGCCTTTTGCCTTTGCGTAACCCTAACCCTAACCCTAACCCTAACCCTAACCCTAACCGCCTCTTGCCTCGTGCCTTTTGCCTTTGCGTAACCCTAACCCTAACCCTAACCCTAACCGCCTTTTGCCTTTTGCCTTTTGCATTTGCTTAACCCGAACCCGAACCCTAACCCGAACCACCTTTTGCCATTTGCCATTTGCCCTTTGGCCTTTGCGTAAGCCTACCCTACCCCTACCCGCCTTTTGCCTTTTTGCCTTTTTCCCTGTTGCCTTTTCCCTTTTCCCTTTGCCTTTGCCTAACCCTAACCCCCTTTTGCCCTTTCCCTTTTGCCCTTTCCCTTTTGCCTTTGCGTAACCCTAACACTAACCCTAACCCTAACCGCCTTTTGCCTTTTGCCTTTTGCCTTTGCGTAACCCTATACCTAACCGCCATTTGCCTTTTGTTTTTCCGTAACTCTAACCCTAACTCTAACTGCCTTCTCCTTTGCGTAACCCTAACCCTAACCCCAGCCCTAACCCTAACCCTAACTGCCTTTTCCTCTGCGTAATCCCAACCCTAACCCTAACTGCCTTTTCCTTTGCGTAACCCTAACCCTAACCCTAACCGCCTTTTGCCTTTTGGCGTTTGCCTTTTGGCGTTTGCCTGTTCCTTTGTCTAACCCAAACCCTAAATCTAATGCTAACCCTAACCGCCTTTTCCCTTCTGCCTTTTGCCTTTGCGTAACCCTAACCCTAACCCTAACCGCCTCTTGCCTCTGTGTAACCCTAACCCTAACCGCCTCTTGCCTCGTGCCTTTTGCCTTTGCGTAACCCTAACCCTAACCCTAACCCTAACCCTAACCCTAACCGCCTCTTGCCTCGTGCCTTTTGCCTTTGCGTAACCCTAACCCTAACCCTAACCCTAACCCTAACCGCCTTTTCCCTTCTGCCTTTTGCCTTTGCGTAACCCTAACCCTAACCCTAACCGCCTCTTGCCTCTGTGTAACCCTAACCCTAACCGCCTCTTGCCTCGTGCCTTTTGCCTTTGCGTAACCCGAACCCGAAACCGAACCACCTTTTGCCATTTGCCGTTTGCACTTTGGCCTTTGCGTAAGCCTACCCCTACCCCTACCCCTACCCCTACCCGCCTTTTGCCTTTTTGCCTTGTTGCCTGTTGCCTGTTGCCTTTTCCCTTTTCCCTTTTCCCTTTGCCTTTGCCTAACCCTAACCCCCTTTTGCCCTTTCCCCTTTTGCCCTTTCCCTTTTGCCTTTGCGTAACCCTAGCACTAACCCTAACCCTACCCCTAACCGCCTTTTGCCTTTTGCTTTTTGGCCTTGCGTAACCCTAACCCTAACCGCCTTTTGCCTTCTGCCTTTTGCCTTTGCGTAACCCTAACCCTAACCCTAACCGTCTTTTGCCTTCTGACTTTTGCCTTTGCGTAATCCTAACCCTAACCCTAACCGCCTTTTGCCTTTTGTTTTTCCGTAACCCTAACCCTAACTCTCACCGCCTTTTGCCTTTTGTTTTTCCGTAACCCTAACCCTAACTCTGACTGCCTTTTCCTTTGCGTAACCCTAACCCTAACCCCAACCCTAACCCTAACCCTAACTGTCTATTCCTCTGCGTAACCCTAACCCTAACCCTAACTGCCTTTTCCTTTGCGTAACCCTAACCCTAACCGCCTTTTGCCTTTGCGTAAGCCTTACCCTAACCGCCTTTGCCCTTACCCTAACCGCCTTTGGCCTAACCCTAACCGCCTCTTGCCTCGTGCCTTTTGCCTTTGAGTAACCCTAACCCTAACCCTAACCCTAACCCTAACCCTAACCGCCTTTTGCCTTTTGCCTTTTGCCTTTGCCTAACCCGAACCCGAACCCGAACCACCTTTTGCCGTTTGCCCTTTGCCCTTTGCCCTTTGCGTAACCCTACCCCTACCCCTACCCGCCTTTTGCCTTTTTGCCTTGTTGCCTGTTGCCCTTTCCCTTTTGCCCTTTCCCTTTTGCCTTTGCATAACCCTAACCCTAACCCTAACCCTAACCCTAACCGCCTTTTGCCTTTTGCCTTTTGCCCTTTGTGTAACCCTAACCCTAACCCTAACTGCCTGTTGCCTTTTCCCTTTTCCCTTTTCCCTTTGCCTTGGCCTAACCCTAACCCCCTTTTGCCCTTTCCCCTTTGCCCTTTCCCTTTTGCCTTTGCGTAACCCTAACCCTACCCCTAACCGCCTTTTGCCTTTTGTTTTTCCGTAACCCTAACCCTAACTCTAACTGCCTTTTCCTTTGCGTAACCCTAACCCTAACCCTAACCCTAACCCTAACCCTAACTGCCTTTTCCTCTGCGTAACCCTAACCCTAACCCTAACTGCCTTTTCCTTTGCGTAACCCTAACCCTAACCCTAACCCTAACCCTAACCGCCTTTTGCCTTTTGCCTTTTGCCTTTTGCCTTTGCCTAACCTGAACCCGAACCCGAACCCGAACCACCTTTTGCCATTTGCCCTTTGCCCTTTGCCCTTTGCGTAACCCTACCCCTGCCCCTACCCGCCTTTTGCCTTTTTGCCTTTTTGCCTGTTGCCTTTTCCCTTTTCCCTTTGCCTTTGCCTAACCATAACCCTCTTTTGCCCTTGCCCTTTCCCTTTTGCCTTTGCGTAACCCTAACACTAACCCTAACCCTAACCGCCTCTTGCCTCGTGCCTTTTGCCTTTGCGTAACCCTAACCCTAACCCTAACCCTAACCCTAACCCTAACCGCCTCTTGCCTCGTGCCTTTTGCCTTTGCGTAACCCTAACCCTAACCCTAACCCTAACCCTAACCCTAACCGCCTCTTGCCTCGTGCCTTTTGCCTTTGCCTAACCCTAACCCTAATCCTAACCCTAACCCTAACCGCCTTTTGCCTTTTGCCTTTTGCCTTTTGCCTTTGCCTAACCCGAACCCGAACCCGAACCACCTTTTGCCCTTTGCCCTTTGCCCTTTGCCCTTTGCGTAACCCTACCCCTACCCCTACCCGCCTTTTGCCTTTTTGCCTTTTTGCCTGTTGCCTTTTCCCTTTTCCCTTTGCCTTTGCCTAACCCTAACCCCCTTTTGCCCTTTCCCTTTTGCCCTTTCCCTTTTGCCTTTGCGTAACCCTAACACTAACCCTAACCCTAACCGCCTTTTGCCTTCTGCCTTTTGCCTTTGCGTAACCCTAACCCTAACCGCCATTTGCCTTTTGTTTTTCCGTAACCCTAACCCTAACTCTAACTGCCTTCTCCTTTGCGTAACCCTAACCCTAACCCCAACCCTAACCCTAACCCTAACTGCCTTTTCCTCTGCGTAATCCCAACGCTAACCCTAACCGCCTTTTCCTTTGCATAACCCTAACCCTAACCCTAACCGCCTTTTGCCTTTTGGCGTTTGCCTTTTGGCGTTTGCCTGTTCCTTTGTCTAACCCAAACCCTAAATCTAATGCTAACCCTAACTGCCTTTTCCCTTCTGCCTTTTGCCTTTGCGTAACCCTAACCCTAACCGCCTCTTGCCTCGTGCCTTTTCCCTTTGCATAACCCTAACCCTAACCCTAACCCTAACCCTAACCGCCTTTTGCCTTTTTGCCTTGTTGCCTGTTGCCTTTTCCCTTTTCCCTTTGCCTTTGCCTAACCCTAACCCCCTTTTGCCCTTTCCCTTTTGCCCTTTCCCTTTTGCCTTTGCGTAACCCTAACCCTAACCACCATTTGCCTTTTGTTTTTCCGTGACCCTAACCCTAACTCTAACTGCCTTTTCCTTTGCGTAACCCTAACCCTAACCCCAACCCTAACCCTAACACTAACTGCCTTTTCCTTTGCGTAACCCTAACCCTAACCCTAACCGCCTTTTGCCTTTTACCTTTTGCCTTTGCGTAACCCTAACCCTAACCCTAACCACCTCTTGCCTCTGTGTAACCCTAACCCTAACCGCCTCTTGCCTCGTGCCTTTTGCCTTTGCGTAACCCTAACCCTAACCCTAACCCTAACCCTAACCCTAACCGCCTCTTGCCTCGTGCCTTTTGCCTTTGCGTAACCCTAACCCTAACCCTAACCCTAACCCTAACCGCCTTTTGCCTTTTGCCTTTTGCCTTTGCCTAACCCTAACCCTAACCCTAACAGCCTCTTGCCTCTGTGTAACCCTAACCCTAACCGCCTCTTGCCTCGTGCCTTTTGCCTTTGCGTAACCCGAACCCGAACCCGAACCACCTTTTGCCGTTTGCCGTTTGCCCTTTGGCCTTTGCGTAAGCCTACCCCTACCCCTACCCCTACCCCTACCCGCCTTTTGCCTTTTTGCCTTGTTGCCTGTTGCCTGTTGCCTTTTCCCTTTTCCCTTTTCCCTTTGCCTTTGCCTAACCCTAACCCCCTTTTGCCCTTTCCCCTTTTGCCCTTTCCCTTTTGCCTTTGCGTAACCCTAGCACTAACCCTAAGCCTACCCCCCTTTTGCCCTTTCCCCTTTTGCCCTTTCCCTTTTGCCTTTGCGTAACCCTAGCACTAACCCTAACCCTACCCCTAACCGCCTTTTGCCTTTTGCTTTTTGGCCTTTGCTTAACCCTAACCCTAACCGCCTTTTGCCTTCTGCCTTTTGCCTTTGCGTAACCCTAACCCTAACCCTAACCGTCTTTTGCCTTCTGACTTTTGCCTTTGCGTAACCCTAACCCTAACCCTAACCGCCTTTTGCCTTTTGTTTTTCCGTAACCCTAACCCTAACTCTGACTGCCTTTTCCTTTGCGTAACCCTAACCCTAACCCCAACCCTAACCCTAACCCTAACTGTCTATTCCTCTGCGTAACCCTAACCCTAACCCTAACTGCCTTTTCCTTTGCGTAACCCTAACCCTAACCGCCTTTTGCCTTTGCGTAAGCCTTACCCTAACCGCCTTTGCCCTTACCCTAACCGCCTTTGGCCTAACCCTAACCGCCTCTTGCCTCGTGCCTTTTGCCTTTGAGTAACCCTAACCCTAACCCTAACCCTAACCCTAACCGCCTTTTGCCTTTTGCCTTTTGCCTTTGCCTAACCCGAACCCGAACCCGAACCACCTTTTGCCGTTTGCCCTTTGCCCTTTGCCCTTTGCGTAACCCTACCCCTACCCCTACCCGCCTTTTGCCTTTTTGCCTTGTTGCCTGTTGCCCTTTCCCTTTTGCCCTTTCCCTTTTGCCTTTGCATAACCCTAACACTAACCCTAACTCTAACCCTAACCGCCTTTTGCCTTTTGCCTTTTGCCCTTTGCGTAACCCTAACCCTAACCCTAACTGCCTGTTGCCTTTTCCCTTTTCCCTTTTCCCTTTGCCTTGGCCTATCCCTAACCCCCTTTTGCCCTTTCCCTTTTGCCCTTTCCCTTTTGCCTTTGCGTAACCCTAACCCTAACCGCCTTTTGCCTTCTGCCTTTTGCCTTTGCGTAACCCTAACCCTAACCGCCATTTGCCTTTTGTTTTTCCGTAACCCTAACCCTAACTCTAACTGCCTTTTCCTTTGCGTAACCCTAACCCTAACTGCCTTTTCCTCTGCGTAACCCTAACCCTAACCCTAACTGCCTTTTCCTTTGGCATAACCCTAACCCTAACCCTAACCGCCTTTTGCCTTTTGGCGTTTGCCTTTTGGCGTTTGCCTGTTCCTTTGTCTAACCCAAACCCTAAATCTAATGCTAACCCTAACTGCCTTTTCCCTTCTGCCTTTTGCCTTTGCGTAACCCTAACCCTAACCGCCTCTTGCCTCGTGCCTTTTCCCTTTGCATAACCCTAACCCTAACCCTAACCCTAACCCTAACCCTAACCGCCTTTTGCCTTTTGCCTTTTGCATTTGCCTAACCCGAACCCGAACCCTAACCCGAACCACCTTTTGCCGTTTGCCCTTTGCCCTTTGCGTAACCTACCCCTACCCCTACCCGCCTTTTGCCTTTTTGCCTTGTTGCCTGTTGCCTGTTGCCTTTTCCCTTTTCCCTTTGCCTTTGCCTAACCCTAACCCCCTTTTGCCCTTTCCCTTTTGCCCTTTCCCTTTTGCCTTTGCGTAACCCTAACCCTAACCACCATTTGCCTTTTGTTTTTCCGTAACCCTAACCCTAACTCTGACTGCCTTCTCCTTTGCGTAACCCTAACCCTAACCCCAACCCTAACCCTAACACTAACTGCCTTTTCCTTTGCGTAATCCCAACCCTAACCCTAACCGCCTTTTCCTTTGCATAACCCTAACCCTAACCCTAACCGCCTTTTGCCTTTTGGCGTTTGCCTTTTGGCGTTTGCCTGTTCCTTTGTCTAACCCAAACCCTAAATCTAATGCTAACCCTAACTGCCTTTTCCCTTCTGCCTTTTGCCTTTGCGTAACCCTAACCCTAACCGCCTCTTGCCTCGTGCCTTTTCCCTTTGCATAACCCTAACCCTAACCCTAACCCTAACCCTAACCCTAACCGCCTTTTGCCTTTTTGCCTTGTTGCCTGTTGCCTTTTCCCTTTTCCCTTTGCCTTTGCCTAACCCTAACCCCCTTTTGCCCTTTCCCTTTTGCCCTTTCCCTTTTGCCTTTGCGTAACCCTAACCCTAACCACCATTTGCCTTTTTTTTTTCGTGACCCTAACACTAACTCTAACTGCCTTTTCCTTTGCGTAACCCTAACCCTAACCCCAACCCTAACCCTAACACTAACTGCCTTTTCCTTTGCGTAACCCTAACCCTAACCCTAACCGCCTTTTGCCTTTTGCCTTTTGCCTTTGCGTAACCCTAACCCTAATCCTAACCACCTCTTGCCTCTGTGTAACCCTAACCCTAACCGCCTCTTGCCTCGTGCCTTTTGCCTTTGCGTAACCCTAACCCTAACCCTAACCCTAACCCTAACCCTAACCGCCTCTTGCCTCGTGCCTTTTGCCTTTGCGTAACCCTAACCCTAACCCTAACCCTAACCCTAACCGCCTTTTGCCTTTTGCCTTTTGCCTTTGCCTAACCCTAACCCTAACCCTAACAGCCTCTTGCCTCTGTGTAACCCTAACCCTAACCGCCTCTTGCCTCGTGCCTTTTGCCTTTGCGTAACCCGAACCCGAACCCGAACCACCTTTTGCCGTTTGCCGTTTGCCCTTTGGCCTTTGCGTAAGCCTACCCCTACCCCTACCCGCCTTTTGCCTTTTTGCCTTGTTGCCTGTTGCCCTTTCCCTTTTGCCCTTTCCCTTTTGCCTTTGCATAACCCTAACCCTAACCCTAACTCTAACCCTAACCGCCTTTTGCCTTTTGCCTTTTGCCCTTTGCGTAACCCTAACCCTAACCCTAACTGCCTGTTGCCTTTTCCCTTTTCCCTTTTCCCTTTGCCTTGGCCTATCCCTAACCCCCTTTTGCCCTTTCCCTTTTGCCCTTTCCCTTTTGCCTTTGCGTAACCCTAACCCTAACCGCCTTTTGCCTTCTGCCTTTTGCCTTTGCGTAACCCTAACCCTAACCGCCATTTGCCTTTTGTTTTTCCGTAACCCTAACCCTAACTCTAACTGCCTTTTCCTTTGCGTAACCCTAACCCTAACTGCCTTTTCCTCTGCGTAACCCTAACCCTAACCCTAACTGCCTTTTCCTTTGGCATAACCCTAACCCTAACCCTAACCGCCTTTTGCCTTTTGGCGTTTGCCTTTTGGCGTTTGCCTGTTCCTTTGTCTAACCCAAACCCTAAATCTAATGCTAACCCTAACTGCCTTTTCCCTTCTGCCTTTTGCCTTTGCGTAACCCTAACCCTAACCGCCTCTTGCCTCGTGCCTTTTCCCTTTGCATAACCCTAACCCTAACCCTAACCCTAACCCTAACCCTAACCGCCTTTTGCCTTTTGCCTTTTGCATTTGCCTAACCCGAACCCGAACCCTAACCCGAACCACCTTTTGCCGTTTGCCCTTTGCCCTTTGCGTAACCTACCCCTACCCCTACCCGCCTTTTGCCTTTTTGCCTTGTTGCCTGTTGCCTGTTGCCTTTTCCCTTTTCCCTTTGCCTTTGCCTAACCCTAACCCCCTTTTGCCCTTTCCCTTTTGCCCTTTCCCTTTTGCCTTTGCGTAACCCTAACCCTAACCACCATTTGCCTTTTGTTTTTCCGTAACCCTAACCCTAACTCTAACTGCCTTCTCCTTTGCGTAACCCTAACCCTAACCCCAACCCTAACCCTAACACTAAATGCCTTTTCCTTTGCGTAACCCTAACCCTAACCCTAACCGCCTCTTGCCTCTGTGTAACCCTAACCCTAAGCGCCTCTTGCCTCGTGCCTTTTGCCTTTGCGTAACCCTAACCCTAACCCTAACCCTAACCCTAACCGCCTCTTGCCTCGTGCCTTTTGCCTTTGCGTAACCCTAACCCTAACCCTAACCCTAACCCTAACCGCCTTTTGCCTTTTGCCTTTTGCCTTTTGCCTTTGCCTAACCCGAACCCGAACCCGAACCACCTTTTGCCGTTTGCCCTTTGCCCTTTGCCCTTTCCGTAACCCTACCCCTACCCCTACCCGCCTTTTGCCTTTTTGCCTTTTTGCCTGTTGCCTTTTCCCTTTTCCCTTTGCCTTTGCCTAACCCTAACCCCCTTTTGCCCTTTCCTCTTTGCACTTTCCCTTCTGCCTTTGCGTAACCCTAACACTAACCCTAACCCTAACCGCCTTTTGCCTTTTGCCTTTTGCCTTTGCGTAACCCTATACCTAACCGCCATTTGCCTTTTGTTTTTCCGTAACCCTAACCCTAACTCTAACTGCCTTCTCCTTTGCGTAACCCTAACCCTAACCCCAGCCCTAACCCTAACCCTAACTGCCTTTTCCTCTGCGTAATCCCAACCCTAACCCTAACTGCCTTTTCCTTTGCATAACCCTAACCCTAACCCTAACTGCCTTTTGCCTTTTGGCGTTTGCCTTTTGGCGTTTGCCTTTTCCTTTGTCTAACCCAAACCCTAAATCTAATGCTAACCCTAACCGCCTTTTCCCTTCTGCCTTTTGCCTTTGCGTAACCCTAACCCTAACCCTAACAGCCTCTTGCCTCTGTGTAACCCTAACCCTAACCGCCTCTTGCCTTCTGCCTTTTGCCTTTGCGTAACCCTAACCCTAACCCTAACAGCCTCTTGCCTCTGTGTAACCCTAACCCTAACCGCCTCTTGCCTCGTGCCTTTTCCCTTTGCATAACCCTAACCCTAACCCTAACCCTAACCCTAACCCTAACCGCCTTTTGCCTTTTGCCTTTTGCATTTGCCTAACCCGAACCCGAACCCTAACCCGAACCACCTTTTGCCATTTGCCCTTTGCCCTTTGCGTAACCTACCCCTACCCCTACCCGCCTTTTGCCTTTTTGCCTTGTTGCCTGTTGCCTGTTGCCTTTTCCCTTTTCCATTTGCCTTTGCCTAACCCTAACCCCCTTTTGCCCTTTCCCTTTTGCCCTTTCCCTTTTGCCTTTGCGTAACCCTAACCCTAACCACCATTTGCCTTTTGTTTTTCCGTAACCCTAACCCTAACTCTAACTGCCTTCTCCTTTGCGTAACCCTAACCCTAACCCCAACCCTAACCCTAACCCTAACTGCCTTTTCCTCTGCGTAATCCCAACCCTAACCCTAACTGCCTTTTCCTTTGCGTAACCCTAACCCTAACCCTAACCGCCTTTTGCCTTTTGGCGTTTGCCTTTTGGCGTTTGCCTGTTCCTTTGTCTAACCCAAACCCTAAATCTAATGCTAACCCTAACTGCCTTTTCCCTTCTGCTTTTTCCCTTTGCGTAACCCTAACCCTAACCGCCTCTTGCCTCGTGCCTTTTGCCTTTGCAAAACCCTAACCCTAACCCTAACCCTAACCCTAACCCTAACCCTAACCCTAACCGCCTTTTGCCTTTTGCATTTGCCTAACCCGAACCCGAACCCTAACCCGAACCACCTTTTGCCGTTTGCCCTTTGCCCTTTGCGTAACCTACCCCTACCCCTACCCGCCTTTTGCCTTTTTGCCTTGTTGCCTGTTGCCTGTTGCCTTTTCCCTTTTCCCTTTGCCTTTGCCTAACCCTAACCCCCTTTTGCCCTTTCCCTTTTTCCTTTGCGTAACCCTAACCCTAACCACCATTTGCCTTTTGTTTTTCCGTAACCCTAACCCTAACTCTAACTGCCTTCTCCTTTGCGTAACCCTAACCCTAACCCCAACCCTAACCCTAACACTAACTGCCTTTTCCTTTGCGTAACCCTAACCCTAACCCTAACCGCCTTTTGCCTTTTGCCTTTTGCCTTTTGGCGTTTGCCTTTTCCTTTGTCTAACCCAAACCGTAAATCTAATGCTAACCCTAACCGCCTTTTCCCTTTTGCCTTTTGCCTTTGCATAACCCTAACCCTAACCCCAACCGCCTCTTGCCTCTGTGTAACCCTAACCCTACCTGCCTCTTGCCTCGTGCCTTTTGCCTTTGCGTAACCCTAACCCTAACCCTAACCCTAACCCTAACCCTAACCGCCTCTTGCCTCGTGCCTTTTGCCTTTGCGTAACCCTAACCCTAACCCTAACCCTAACCGCCTTTTGCCTTTTGCCTTTTGCATTTGCCTAACCCGAACCCGAACCCTAACCCGAACCACCTTTTGCCGTTTGCCCTTTGCCCTTTGCCCTTTGCGTAACCCTACCCTACCCCTACCCGCCTTTTGCCTTTTTGCCTTTTTCCCTGTTGCCTTTTCCCTTTTCCCTTTGCCTTTGCCTAACCCTAACCCCCTTTTGCCCTTTCCCTTTTGCCCTTTCCCTTTTGCCTTTGCGTAACCCTAACACTAACCCTAACCCTAACCGCCTTTTGCCTTTTGCCTTTTGCCTTTGCGTAACCCTAACCCTAACCGCCATTTGCCTTTTGTTTTTCCGTAACCCTAACCCTAACTCTAACTGCCTTCTCCTTTGCATAACCCTAACCCTAACCCCAGCCCTAACCCTAACCCTAACTGCCTTTTCCTCTGCGTAATCCCAACCCTAACCCTAACTGCCTTTTCCTTTGCGTAACCCTAACCCTAACCCTAACCGCCTTTTGACTTTTGGCGTTTGCCTTTTGGCGTTTGCCTGTTCCTTTGTCTAACCCAAACCCTAAATCTAATGCTAACCCTAACTGCCTTTTCCCTTCTGCCTTTTGCCTTTGCGTAACCCTAACCCTAACCGCCTCTTGCCTCGTGCCTTTTCCCTTTGCATAACCCTAACCCTAACCCTAACCCTAACCCTAACCCTAACCCTAACCCTAACCGCCTTTTGCCTTTTGCCTTTTGCATTTGCCTAACCCGAACCCGAACCCTAACCCGAACCACCTTTTGCCGTTTGCCCTTTGCCCTTTGCGTAACCTACCCCTACCCCTACCCGCCTTTTGCCTTTTTGCCTTGTTGCCTGTTGCCTGTTGCCTTTTCCCTTTTCCCTTTGCCTTTGCCTAACCCTAACCCCCTTTTGCCCTTTCCCTTTTGCCCTTTCCCTTTTGCCTTTGCGTAACCCTAACCCTAACCACCATTTGCCCTTTGTTTTTCCGTAACCCTAACCCTAACTCTAACTGCCTTTTCCTTTGCGTAACCCTAACCCTAACCCCAACCCTAACCCTAACACTAACTGCCTTTTCCTTTGCGTAACCCTAACCCTAACCCTAACCGCTTCTTGCCTCGTGCCTTTTGCCTTTGCGTAACCCTAACCCTAACCCTAACCCTAACCCTAACCGCCTTTTGCCTTTTGCCTTTTGCGTTTTGCCTTTGCCTAACCCGAACCCGAACCACCTTTTGCCGTTTGCCCTTTGCCCTTTGGCCTTTGCGTAACCCTACCCCTACCCCTACCCGCCTTTTGCCTTTTTGCCTTTTTGCCTGTTGCCTTTTCCCTTTTCCCTTTGCCTTTGCCTAACCCTAACCCCCTTTTGCCCTTTCCCTTTTGCCCTTTCCCTTTTGCCTTTGCGTAACCCTAACACTAACCCTAACCCTAACCGCCTTTTGCCTTTTGCCTTTTGCCTTTGCGTAACCCTATACCTAACCGCCATTTGCCTTTTGTTTTTCCGTAACTCTAACCCTAACTCTAACTGCCTTCTCCTTTGCGTAACCCTAACCCTAACCCCAGGCCTAACCCTAACCCTAACTGCCTTTTCCTCTGCGTAATCCCAACCCTAACCCTAACTGCCTTTTCCTTTGCGTAACCCTAACCCTAACCCTAACCGCCTTTTGCCTTTTGGCGTTTGCCTTTTGGCGTTTGCCTGTTCCTTTGTCTAACCCAAACCCTAAATCTAATGCTAACCCTAACCGCCTTTTCCCTTCTGCCTTTTGCCTTTGCGTAACCCTAACCCTAACCCTAACCGCCTCTTGCCTCTGTGTAACCCTAACCCTAACCGCCTCTTGCCTCGTGCCTTTTGCCTTTGCGTAACCCTAACCCTAACCCTAACCCTAACCCTAACCCTAACCCTAACCGCCTGTTGCCTCGTGCCTTTTGCCTTTGCGTAACCCTAACCCTAACCCTAACCCTAACCCTAACCGCCTTTTCCCTTCTGCCTTTTGCCTTTGCGTAACCCTAACCCTAACCCTAACCGCCTCTTGCCTCTGTGTAACCCTAACCCTAACCGCCTCTTGCCTCGTGCCTTTTGCCTTTGCGTAACCCGAACCCGAACCCGAACCACCTTTTGCCATTTGCCGTTTGCACTTTGGCCTTTGCGTAAGCCTACCCCTACCCCTACCCCTACCCCTACCCGCCTTTTGCCTTTTTGCCTTGTTGCCTGTTGCCTGTTGCCTTTTCCCTTTTCCCTTTTCCCTTTGCCTTTGCCTAACCCTAACCCCCTTTTGCCCTTTCCCCTTTTGCCCTTTCCCTTTTGCCTTTGCGTAACCCTAGCACTAACCCTAACCCTACCCCTAACCGCCTTTTGCCTTTTGCTTTTTGGCCTTGCGTAACCCTAACCCTAACCGCCTTTTGCCTTCTGCCTTTTGCCTTTGCGTAACCCTAACCCTAACCCTAACCGTCTTTTGCCTTCTGACTTTTGCCTTTGCGTAATCCTAACCCTAACCCTAACCGCCTTTTGCCTTTTGTTTTTCCGTAACCCTAACCCTAACTCTCACCGCCTTTTGCCTTTTGTTTTTCCGTAACCCTAACCCTAACTCTGACTGCCTTTTCCTTTGCGTAACCCTAACCCTAACCCCAACCCTAACCCTAACCCTAACTGTCTATTCCTCTGCGTAACCCTAACCCTAACCCTAACTGCCTTTTCCTTTGCGTAACCCTAACCCTAACCGCCTTTTGCCTTTGCGTAAGCCTTACCCTAACCGCCTTTGCCCTTACCCTAACCGCCTTTGGCCTAACCCTAACCGCCTCTTGCCTCGTGCCTTTTGCCTTTGAGTAACCCTAACCCTAACCCTAACCCTAACCCTAACCCTAACCCTAACCGCCTTTTGCCTTTTGCCTTTTGCCTTTGCCTAACCCGAACCCGAACCCGAACCACCTTTTGCCGTTTGCCCTTTGCCCTTTGCCCTTTGCGTAACCCTACCCCTACCCCTACCCGCCTTTTGCCTTTTTGCCTTGTTGCCTGTTGCCCTTTCCCTTTTGCCCTTTCTCTTTTGCCTTTGCATAACCCTAACCCTAACCCTAACCCTAACCCTAACCGCCTTTTGCCTTTTGCCTTTTGCCCTTTGTGTAACCCTAACCCTAACCCTAACTGCCTGTTGCCTTTTCCCTTTTCCCTTTTCCCTTTGCCTTGGCCTAACCCTAACCCCCTTTTGCCCTTTCCCCTTTGCCCTTTCCCTTTTGCCTTTGCGTAACCCTAACCCTACCCCTAACCGCCTTTTGCCTTTTGTTTTTCCGTAACCCTAACCCTAACTCTAACTGCCTTTTCCTTTGCGTAACCCTAACCCTAACCCTAACCCTAACCCTAACCCTAACTGCCTTTTCCTCTGCGTAACCCTAACCCTAACCCTAACTGCCTTTTCCTTTGCGTAACCCTAACCCTAACCCTAACCCTAACCCTAACCGCCTTTTGCCTTTTGCCTTTTGCCTTTTGCCTTTGCCTAACCCGAACCCGAACCCGAACCCGAACCACCTTTTGCCATTTGCCCTTTGCCCTTTGCCCTTTGCGTAACCCTACCCCTGCCCCTACCCGCCTTTTGCCTTTTTGCCTTTTTGCCTGTTGCCTTTTCCCTTTTCCCTTTGCCTTTGCCTAACCATAACCCTCTTTTGCCCTTGCCCTTTCCCTTTTGCCTTTGCGTAACCCTAACACTAACCCTAACCCTAACCGCCTTTTGCCTTTTGCCTTTTGCCTTTGCGTAACCCTATACCTAACCGCCATTTGCCTTTTGTTTTTCCGTAACCCTAACCCTAACTCTAACTGCCTTCTCCTTTGCGTAACCCTAACCCTAACCCCAGCCCTAACCCTAACCCTAACTGCCTTTTCCTCTGCGTAATCCCAACCCTAACCCTAACTGCCTTTTCCTTTGCATAACCCTAACCCTAACCCTAACTGCCTTTTGCCTTTTGGCGTTTGCCTTTTGGCATTTGCCTGTTCCTTTGTCTAACCCAAACCCTAAATCTAATGCTAACCCTAACTGCCTTTTCCCTTCTGCCTTTTGCCTTTGCGTAACCCTAACCCTAACCCTAACCGCCTCTTGCCTCGTGCCTTTTGCCTTTGCGTAACCCTAACCCTAACCCTAACCCTAACCCTAACCCTAACCGCCTCTTGCCTCGTGCCTTTTGCCTTTGCGTAACCCTAACCCTAACCCTAACCCTAACCCTAACCCTAACCGCCTCTTGCCTCGTGCCTTTTGCCTTTGCCTAACCCTAACCCTAACCGCCTTTGCCCTTACCCTAACCGCCTTTGGCCTAACCCTAACCGCCTCTTGCCTCGTGCCTTTTGCCTTTGAGTAACCCTAACCCTAACCCTAACCCTAACCCTAACCGCCTTTTGCCTTTTGCCTTTTGCCTTTGCCTAACCCGAACCCGAACCCGAACCACCTTTTGCCGTTTGCCCTTTGCCCTTTGCCCTTTGCGTAACCCTACCCCTACCCCTACCCGCCTTTTGCCTTTTTGCCTTGTTGCCTGTTGCCCTTTCCCTTTTGCCCTTTCCCTTTTCCCTTTGCATAACCCTAACACTAACCTTAACTCTAACCCTAACCGCCTTTTGCCTTTTGCCTTTTGCCCTTTGCGTAACCCTAACCCTAACCCTAACTGCCTGTTGCCTTTTCCCTTTTCCCTTTTCCCTTTGCCTTGGCCTATCCCTAACCCCCTTTTGCCCTTTCCCTTTTGCCCTTTCCCTTTTGCCTTTGCGTAACCCTAACCCTAACCGCCTTTTGCCTTCTGCCTTTTGCCTTTGCGTAACCCTAACCCTAACCGCCATTTGCCTTTTGTTTTTCCGTAACCCTAACCCTAACTCTAACTGCCTTCTCCTTTGCGTAACCCTAACCCTAACTGCCTTTTCCTCTGCGTAACCCTAACCCTAACCCTAACTGCCTTTTCCTTTGGCATAACCCTAACCCTAACCCTAACCGCCTTTTGCCTTTTGGCGTTTGCCTTTTGGCGTTTGCCTGTTCCTTTGTCTAACCCAAACCCTAAATCTAATGCTAACCCTAACTGCCTTTTCCCTTCTGCCTTTTGCCTTTGCGTAACCCTAACCCTAACCGCCTCTTGCCTCGTGCCTTTTCCCTTTGCATAACCCTAACCCTAACCCTAACCCTAACCCTAACCCTAACCCTAACCGCCTTTTGCCTTTTGCCTTTTGCATTTGCCTAACCCGAACCCGAACCCTAACCCGAACCACCTTTTGCCGTTTGCCCTTTGCCCTTTGCGTAACCTACCCCTACCCCTACCCGCCTTTTGCCTTTTTGCCTTGTTGCCTGTTGCCTTTTCCCTTTTCCCTTTTCCCTTTGCCTTTGCCTAACCCTAACCCCCTTTTGCCCTTTCCCTTTTGCCCTTTCCCTTTTGCCTTTGCGTAACCCTAACCCTAACCACCATTTGCCTTTTGTTTTTCCGTAACCCTAACCCTAACTCTAACTGCCTTCTCCTTTGCGTAACCCTAACCCTAACCCCAACCCTAACCCTAACACTAACTGCCTTTTCCTTTGCGTAACCCTAACCCTAACCCTAACCGCCTCTTGCCTCTGTGTAACCCTAACCCTAACCGCCTCTTGCCTCGTGCCTTTTGCCTTTGCGTAACCCTAACCCTAACCCTAACCCTAACCCTAACCCTAACCGCCTCTTGCCTCGTGCCTTTTGCCTTTGCGTAACCCTAACCCTAACCCTAACCCTAACCCTAACCGCCTTTTGCCTTTTGCCTTTTGGCTTTGGCCTTTGCCTAACCCGAACCCGAACCCGAACCACCTTTTGCCGTTTGCCCTTTGCCCTTTGCCCTTTTCGTAACCCTACCCCTACCCCTACCCGCCTTTTGCCTTTTTGCCTTTTTGCCTGTTGCCTTTTCCCTTTTCCCTTTGCCTTTGCCTAACCCTAACCCCCTTTTGCCCTTTCCTCTTTGCACTTTCCCTTTTGCCTTTGCGTAACCCTAACACTAACCCTAACCCTAACCGCCTTTTGCCTTTTGCCTTTTGCCTTTGCGTAACCCTATACCTAACCGCCATTTGCCTTTTGTTTTTCCGTAACCCTAACCCTAACTCTAACTGCCTTTTCCTTTGCGTAACCCTAACCCTAACCCCAGCCCTAACCCTAACCCTAACTGCCTTTTCCTCTGCGTAATCCCAACCCTAACCCTAACTGCCTTTTCCTTTGCATAACCCTAACCCTAACCCTAACCGCCTTTTGCCTTTTGGCTTTTGCCTTTTGGCGTTTGCCTGTTCCTTTGTCTAACCCAAACCCTAAATCTAATGCTAACCCTAACCGCCTTTTCCCTTCTGCCTTTTGCCTTTGCGTAACCCTAACCCTAACCCTAACAGCCTCTTGCCTCTGTGTAACCCTAACCCTAACCGCCTCTTGCCTCGTGCCTTTTGCCTTTGCGTAACCCGAACCCGAACCCGAACCACCTTTTGCCATTTGCCGTTTGCCCTTTGGCCTTTGCGTAAGCCTACCCCTACCCCTACCCCTACCCGCCTTTTGCCTTTTTGCCTTGTTGCCTGTTGCCTGTTGCCTTTTCCCTTTTCCCTTTTCCCTTTGCCTTTGCCTAACCCTAACCCCCTTTTGCCCTTTCCCCTTTTGCCCTTTCTCTTTTGCCTTTGCGTAACCCTAGCACTAACCCTAACCCTACCCATAACCGACTTTTGCCTTTTGCTTTTTGGCCTTGCGTAACCCTAACCCTAACCGTCTTTTGCCTTCTGACTTTTGCCTTTGCGTAACCCTAACCCTAACCCTAACCGCCTTTTGCCTTTTGTTTTTCCGTAACCCTAACCCTAACTCTGACTGCCTTTTCCTTTGCGTAACCCTAACCCTAACCCCAACCCTAACCCTAACCCTAACTGTCTATTCCTCTGCGTAACCCTAACCCTAACCCTAACTGCCTTTTCCTTTGCGTAACCCTAACCCTAACCGCCATTTGCCTTTGCGTAAGCCTTACCCTAACCGCCTTTGCCCTTACCCTAACCGCCTTTGGCCTAACCCTAACCGCCTCTTGCCTCGTGCCTTTTGCCTTTGCGTAACCCTAACCCTAACCCTAACCGCCTCTTGCCTCGTGCCTTTTCCCTTTGCATAACCCTAACCCTAACCCTAACCCTAACCCTAACCCTAACCGCCTTTTGCCTTTTGCCTTTTGCCTTTGCCTAACCCGAACCCGAACCCGAACCACCTTTTGCCGTTTGCCCTTTGCCCTTTACCCTTTGCGTAACCCTACCCCTACCCCTACCCGCCTTTTGCCTTTTTGCCTTGTTGCCTGTTGCCCTTTCCCTTTTGCCCTTTCCCTTTTGCCTTTGCATAACCCTAACACTAACCCTAACCCTAACCCTAACCGCCTTTTGCCTTTTGCCTTTTGCCCTTTGCGTAACCCTAACCCTAACCCTAACTGCCTGTTGCCTTTTCCCTTTTCCCTTTTCCCTTTGCCTTGGCCTAACCCTAACCCCCTTTTGCCCTTTCCCCTTTGCCCTTTCCCTTTTGCCTTTGCGTAACCCTAACCCTAACCCTAACCGCCTTTTGCCTTCTGCCTTTTGCCTTTGCGTAACCCTAACCCTAACCGCCATTTGCCTTTTGTTTTTCCGTAACCCTAACCCTAACTCTAACTGCCTTCTCCTTTGCGTAACCCTAACCCTAACCCCAACCCTAACCCTAACCCTAACTGCCTTTTCCTCTGCGTAACCCTAACCCTAACCCTAACTGCCTTTTCCTTTGCGTAACCCTAACCCTAACCCTAACCGCCTTTTGCCTTTTGGCGTTTGCCTTTTGGCGTTTGCCTGTTCCTTTGTCTAACCCAAACCCTAAATCTAATGCTAACCCTAACCGCCTTTTCCCTTCTGCCTTTTGCCTTTGCGTAACCCTAACCCTAACCCTAACCGCCTCTTGCCTCGTGCCTTTTCCCTTTGCATAACCCTAACCCTAACCCTAACCCTAACCCTAACCCTAACCCTAACCCTAACCGCCTTTTGCCTTTTGCCTTTTGCATTTGCCTAACCCGAACCCGAACCCTAACCCGAACCACCTTTTGCCGTTTGCCCTTTGCCCTTTGCGTAACCTACCCCTACCCCTACCCGCCTTTTGCCTTTTTGCCTTGTTGCCTGTTGCCTGTTGCCTTTTCCCTTTTCCCTTTGCCTTTGCCTAACCCTAACCCCCTTTTGCCCTTTCCCTTTTGCCCTTTCCCTTTTGCCTTTGCGTAACCCTAACCCTAACCACCATTTGCCTTTTGTTTTTCCGTAACCCTAACCCTAACTCTAACTGCCTTTTCCTTTGCGTAACCCTAACCCTAACCCCAGCCCTAACCCTAACACTAACTGCCTTTTCCTTTGCGTAACCCTAACCCTAACCCTAACCGCCTTTTGCCTTTTGCCTTTTGCCTTTTGGCGTTTGCCTTTTCCTTTGTCTAACCCAAACCCTAAATCTAATGCTAACCCTAACCGCCTCTTGCCTCGTGCCTTTTGCCTTTGCCTAACCCTAACCCTAACCCTAACCACCTCTTGCCTCTGTGTAACCCTAACCCTAACCGCCTCTTGCCTCGTGCCTTTTGCCTTTGCGTAACCCTAACCCTAACCCTAACCCTAACCCTAACCGCCTCTTGCCTCGTGCCTTTTGCCTTTGCGTAACCCTAACCCTAACCCTAACCCTAACCCTAACCACCTTTTGCCTTTTGCCTTTTGCCTTTGCCTAACCCTAACCCTAACCCTAACAGCCTCTTGCCTCTGTGTAACCCTAACCCTAACCGCCTCTTGCCTCGTGCCTTTTGCCTTTGCGTAACCCGAACCCGAACCCGAACCACCTTTTGCCATTTGCCGTTTGCACTTTGGCCTTTGCGTAAGCCTACCCCTACACCTACCCCTACCCCTACCCGCCTTTTGCCTTTTTGCCTTGTTGCCTGTTGCCTGTTGCCTTTTCCCTTTTCCCTTTTCCCTTTGCCTTTGCCTAACCCTAACCCCCTTTTGCCCTTTCCCCTTTTGCCCTTTCCCTTTTGCCTTTGCGTAACCCTAGCACTAACCCTAACCCTACCCCTAACCGCCTTTTGCCTTTTGCTTTTTGGCCTTGCCTAACCCTAACCCTAACCGCCTTTTGCCTTCTGCCTTTTGCCTTTGCGTAACCCTAACCCTAACCCTAACCGTCTTTTGCCTTCTGACTTTTGCCTTTGCGTAACCCTAACCCTAACCCTAACCGCCTTTTGCCTTTTGTTTTTCCGTAACCCTAACCCTAACTCTAACCGCCTTTTGCCTTTTGTTTTTCCGTAACCCTAACCCTAACTCTGACTGCCTTTTCCTTTGCGTAACCCTAACCCTAACCCCAACCCTAACCCTAACCCTAACTGTCTATTCCTCTGCGTAACCCTAACCCTAACCCTAACTGCCTTTTCCTTTGCGTAACCCTAACCCTAACCGCCTTTTGCCTTTGCATAAGCCTTACCCTAACCGCCTTTGCCCTTACCCTAACCGCCTTTGGCCTAACCCTAACCGCCTTTTCCCTTCTGCCTTTTGCCTTTGCGTTACCCTAACCCTAACCCTAACCGCCTCTTGCCTCGTGCCTTTTCCCTTTGCATAACCCTAACCTTAACCCTAACCCTAACCCTAACCCTAACCCTAACCCTAACCCTAACCCTAACCGCCTCTTGCCTCGTGCCTTTTGCCTTTGCATAACCCTAACCCTAACCCTACCCCTACCCCTACCCGCCTTTTGCCTTTTGCCTTTTGCCTTTTGCCTTTGCCTAACCCGAACCCGAACCCGAACCACCTTTTGCCGTTTGCCCTTTGCCCTTTGCCCTTTGCGTAACCCTACCCCTACCCCCTACCCGCCTTTTGCCTTTTTGCGTTTTTGCCTGTTGCCTTTTCCCTTTTCCCTTTGCCTTTGCCTAACCATAACCCCCTTTTGCCCTTTCCCCTTTGCCCTTTCCCTTTTGCCTTTGCGTAACCCTAACACTAACCCTAACCCTAACCGCCTTTTGCCTTCTGACTTTTGCCTTTGCGTAACCCTAACCCTAACCGCCATTTGCCTTTTGTTTTTCCGTAACCCTAACCCTAACTCTAACTGCCTTCTCTTTTGCGTAACCCTAACCCTAACCCCAGCCCTAACCCTAACCCTAACTGCCTTTTCCTCTGCGTAATCCCAACCCTAACCCTAACTGCCTTTTCCTTTGCATAACCCTAACCCTAACCCTAACCGCCTTTTGCCTTTTGGCGTTTGCCTTTTGGCGTTTGCCTGTTCCTTTGTCTAACCCAAACCCTAAATCTAATGCTAACCCTAACTGCCTTTTCCCTTCTGCCTTTTGCCTTTGCGTAACCCTAACCCTAACCCTAACCGCCTCTTGCCTCGTGCCTTTTCCCTTTGCATAACCCTAACCCTAACCCTAACCCTAACCCTAACCCTAACCCTAACCGCCTTTTGCCTTTTGCCTTTTGCATTTGCCTAACCCGAACCCGAACCCTAACCCGAACTACCTTTTGCCGTTTGCCCTTTGCCCTTTGCGTAACCTACCCCTACCCCTACCCACCTTTTGCCTTTTTGCCTTGTTGCCTGTTGCCTGTTGCCTTTTCCCTTTTCCCTTTGCCTTTGCCTAACCCTAACCCCCTTTTGCCCTTTCCCTTTTGCCCTTTCCCTTTTGCCTTTGCGTAACCCTAACCCTAACCACCATTTGCCTTTTGTTTTTCCGTGACCCTAACACTAACTCTAACTGCCTTTTCCTTTGCATAACCCTAACCCTAACCCCAACCATAACCCTAACACTAACTGCCTTATCCTTTGCGTAACCCTAACCCTAACCCTAACCGCCTTTTGCCTTTTGGCTTTTGCCTTTTGGCGTTTGCCTTTTCCTTTGTCTAACCCTAACCCTAAATCTAATGCTAACCCTAACCGCCTTTTCCCTTTTGCCTTTTGCCTTTGCCTAACCCTAACCCTAACCCTAACCACCTCTTGCCTCTGTGTAACCCTAACCCTAACCGCCTCTTGCCTCGTGCCTTTTGCCTTTGCGTAACCCTAACCCTAACCCTAACCCTAACCCTAACCCTAACCGCCTCTTGCCTCGTGCCTTTTGCCTTTGCGTAACCCTAACCCTAACCCTAACCCTAACCCTAACCCTAACCCTAACCGCCTTTTGCCTTTTGCCTTTTGCCTTTGCGTAACCCTAACCCTAACCCTAACAGCCTCTTGCCTCTGTGTAACCCTAACCCTAACCGCCTCTTGCCTCGTGCCTTTTGCCTTTGCGTAACCCGAACCCGAACCCGAACCACCTTTTGCCATTTGCCGTTTGCCCTTTGGCCTTTGCGTAAGCCTACCCCTACACCTACCCCTACCCCTACCCGCCTTTTGCCTTTTTGCCTTGTTGCCTGTTGCCTTTTCCCTTTTCCCTTTTCCCTTTGCCTTTGCCTAACCCTAACCCCCTTTTGCCCTTTCCCCTTTTGCCCTTTCCCTTTTGCCTTTGCGTAACCCTAGCACTAACCCTAACCCTACCCCTAACCGCCTTTTGCCTTTTGCTTTTTGGCCTTGCCTAACCCTAACCCTAACCGCCTTTTGCCTTCTGCCTTTTGCCTTTGCGTAACCCTAACCCTAACCCTAACCGTCTTTTGCCTTCTGACTTTTGCCTTTGCGTAACCCTAACCCTAACCCTAACCGCCTTTTGCCTTTTGTTTTTCCGTAACCCTAACCCTAACTCTAACCGCCTTTTGCCTTTTGTTTTTCCGTAACCCTAACCCTAACTCTGACTGCCTTTTCCTTTGCGTAACCCTAACCCTAACCCCAACCCTAACCCTAACCCTAACTGTCTATTCCTCTGCGTAACCCTAACCCTAACCCTAACTGCCTTTTCCTTTGCGTAACCCTAACCCTAACCGCCTTTTGCCTTTGCATAAGCCTTACCCTAACCGCCTTTGCCCTTACCCTAACCGCCTTTGGCCTAACCCTAACCGCCTCTTGCCTCGTGCCTTTTGCCTTTGCGTAACCCTAACCCTAACCCTAACCCTAACCCTAACCGCCTTTTGCCTTTTGCCTTTTGCCTTTGCCTAACCCGAACCCGAACCCGAACCACCTTTTGCCGTTTGCCCTTTGCCCTTTGCCCTTTGCGTAACCCTACCCCTACCCCTACCCGCCTTTTGCCTTTTTGCCTTGTTGCCTGTTGCCCTTTCCCTTTTGCCCTTTCCCTTTTGCCTTTGCATAACCCTAACACTAACCCTAACCCTAACCCTAACCGCCTTTTGCCTTTTGCCTTTTGCCCTTTGCGTAACCCTAACCCTAACCCTAACTGCCTGTTGCCTTTTCCCTTTTCCCTTTTCCCTTTGCCTTGGCCTATCCCTAACCCCCTTTTGCCCTTTCCCTTTTGCCCTTTCCCTTTTGCCTTTGCGTAACCCTAACCCTAACCGCCTTTTCCCTTCTGCCTTTTGCCTTTGCGTAACCCTAACCCTAACCGCCATTTGCCTTTTGTTTTTCCGTAACCCTAACCCTAACTCTAACTGCCTTTTCCTTTGCGTAACCCTAACCCTAACTGCCCTTTCCTCTGCGTAACCCTAACCCTAACCCTAACTGCCTTTTCCTTTGGCATAACCCTAACCCTAACCCTAACCGCCTTTTGCCTTTTGGCGTTTGCCTTTTGGCGTTTGCCTGTTCCTTTGTCTAACCCAAACCCTAAATCTAATGCTAACCCTAACTGCCTTTTCCCTTCTGCCTTTTGCCTTTGCGTAACCCTAACCCTAACCGCCTCTTGCCTCGTGCCTTTTCCCTTTGCATAACCCTAACCCTAACCCTAACCCTAACCCTAACCCTAACCGCCTTTTGCCTTTTGCCTTTTGCATTTGCCTAACCCGAACCCGAACCCTAACCCGAACCACCTTTTGCCGTTTGCCCTTTGCCCTTTGCGTAACCTACCCCTACCCCTACCCGCCTTTTGCCTTTTTGCCTTGTTGCCTGTTGCCTGTTGCCTTTTCCCTTTTCCCTTTGCCTTTGCCTAACCCTAACCCCCTTTTGCCCTTTCCCTTTTGCCCTTTCCCTTTTGCCTTTGCGTAACCCTAACCCTAACCACCATTTGCCTTTTGTTTTTCCGTGACCCTAACCCTAACTCTAACTGCCTTCTCCTTTGCGTAACCCTAACCCTAACCCCAACCCTAACCCTAACACTAACTGCCTTTTCCTTTGCGTAACCCTAACCCTAACCCTAACCGCCTCTTGCCTCTATGTAACCCTAACCGCCTCTTGCCTCGTGCCTTTTGCCTTTGCGTAACCCTAACCCTAACCCTAACCCTAACCCTAACCCTAACCGCCTCTTGCCTCGTGCCTTTTGCCTTTGCGTAACCCTAACCCTAACCCTAACCCTAACCCTAACCGCCTTTTGTCTTTTGCCTTGTTGCCTTTGCCTAACCCGAACCCGAACCCGAACCACCTTTTGCCGTTTGCCCTTTGCCCTTTGCCCTTTCCGTAACCCTACCCCTACCCCTACCCGCCTTTTGCCTTTTTGCCTTTTTGCCTGTTGCCTTTTCCCTTTTCCCTTTGCCTTTGCCTAACCCTAACCCCCTTTTGCCCTTTCCTCTTTGCCCTTTCCCTTTTGCCTTTGCGTAACCCTAACACTAACCCTAACCCTAACCGCCTTTTGCCTTTTGCCTTTTGCCTTTGCGTAACCCTATACCTAACCGCCATTTGCCTTTTGTTTTTGCGTAACCCTAACCCTAACTCTAACTGCCTTCTCCTTTGCGTAACCCTAACCCTAACCCCAGCCCTAACCCTAACCCTAACTGCCTTTTCCTCTGCGTAATCCCAACCCTAACCCTAACCGCCTTTTCCTTTGCATAACCCTAACCCTAACCCTAACTGCCTTTTGCCTTTTGGCGTTTGCCTTTTGGCGTTTGCCTTTTCCTTTGTCTAACCCAAACCCTAAATCTAATGCTAACCCTAACCGCCTTTTCCCTTCTGCCTTTTGCCTTTGCGTAACCCTAACCCTAACCCTAACAGCCTCTTGCCTCTGTGTAACCCTAACCCTAACCGCCTCTTGCCTCGTGCCTTTTGCCTTTGCGTAACCCGAACCCGAACCCAAACCACCTTTTGCCATTTGCCGTTTGCCCTTTGGCCTTTGCGTAAGCCTACCCCTCCCCCTACCCCTACCCGCCTTTTGCCTTTTTGCCTTGTTGCCTGTTGCCTGTTGCCTTTTCCCTTTTCCCTTTTCCCTTTGCCTTTGCCTAACCCTAACCCCCTTTTGCCCTTTCCCCTTTTGCCCTTTCTCTTTTGCCTTTGCGTAACCCTATCACTAACCCTAACCCTACCCCTAACCGCCTTTTGCCTTTTGCTTTTTGGCCTTGCGTAACCCTAACCCTAACCGCCTTTTGCCTTCTGCCTTTTGCCTTTGCGTAACCCTAACCGTCTTTTGCCTTCTGACTTTTGCCTTTGCGTAACCCTAACCCTAACCCTAACCGCCTTTTGCCTTTTGTTTTTCCGTAACCCTAACCCTAACTCTGACTGCCTTTTCCTTTGCGTAACCCTAACCCTAACCCCAACCCTAACCCTAACCCTAACTGTCTATTCCTCTGCGTAACCCTAACCCTAACCCTAACTGCCTTTTCCTTTGCGTAACCCTAACCCTAACCGCCTTTTGCCTTTGCGTAAGCCTTACCCTAACCGCCTTTGCCCTTACCCTAACCGCCTTTGGCCTAACCCTAACCGCCTCTTGCCTCGTGCCTTTTGCCTTTGCGTAACCCTAACCCTAACCCTAACCCTAACCCTAACCGCCTTTTGCCTTTTGCCTTTTGCCTTTGCCTAACCCGAACCCGAACCCGAACCACCTTTTGCCGTTTGCCCTTTGCCCTTTGCCCTTTGCGTAACCCTACCCCTACCCCTACCCGCCTTTTGCCTTTTTGCCTTGTTGCCTGTTGCCCTTTCCCTTTTGCCCTTTCCCTTTTGCCTTTGCATAACCCTAACACTAACCCTAACCCTACCCCTAACCGCCTTTTGCCTTTTGCCTTTTGCCCTTTGCGTAACCCTAACCCTAACCCTAACTGCCTGTTGCCTTTTCCCTTTTCCCTTTTCCCTTTGCCTTGGCCTAACCCTAACCCCCTTTTGCCCTTTCCCCTTTGCCCTTTCCCTTTTGCCTTTGCGTAACCCTAACCCTAACCCTAACCGCCTTTTGCCTTCTGCCTTTTGCCTTTGCGTAACCCTAACCCTAACCGCCATTTGCCTTTTGTTTTTCCGTGACCCTAACCCTAACTCTAACTGCCTTCTCCTTTGCGTAACCCTAACCCTAACCCCAACCCTAACCCTAACCCTAACTGCCTTTTCCTCTGCGTAACCCTAACCCTAACCCTAACTGCCTTTTCCTTTGCGTAACCCTAACCCTAACCCTAACCGCCTTTTGCCTTTTGGCGTTTGCCTTTTGGCGTTTGCCTGTTCCTTTGTCTAACCCAAACCCTAAATCTAATGCTAACCCTAACTGCCTTTTCCCTTCTGCCTTTTGCCTTTGCGTAACCCTAACCCTAACCCTAACCGCCTCTTGCCTCGTGCCTTTTCCCTTTGCATAACCCTAACCCTAACCCTAACCCTAACCCTAACCCTAACCCTAACCGCCTTTTGCCTTTTGCCTTTTGCATTTGCCTAACCCGAACCCGAACCCTAACCCGAACCACCTTTTGCCGTTTGCCCTTTGCCCTTTGCGTAACCTACCCCTACCCCTACCCGCCTTTTGCCTTTTTGCCTTGTTGCCTGTTGCCTGTTGCCTTTTCCCTTTTCCCTTTGCCTTTGCCTAACCCTAACCCCCTTTTGCCCTTTCCCTTTTGCCCTTTCCCTTTTGCCTTTGCGTAACCCTAACCCTAACCACCATTTGCCTTTTGTTTTTCCGTGACCCTAACCCTAACTCTAACTGCCTTTTCCTTTGCGTAACCCTAACCCTAACCCCAACCCTAACCCTAACACTAACTGCCTTTTCCTTTGCGTAACCCTAACCCTAACCCTAACCGCCTTTTGCCTTTTGGCTTTTGCCTTTTGGCGTTTGCCTTTTCCTTTGTCTAACCCAAACCCTAAATCTAATGCTAACCCTAACCGCCTCTTGCCTCGTGCCTTTTGCCTTTGCCTAACCCTAACCCTAACCCTAACCACCTCTTGCCTCTGTGTAACCCTAACCCTAACCGCCTCTTGCCTCGTGCCTTTTGCCTTTGCGTAACCCTAACCCTAACCCTAACCCTAACCCTAACCGCCTCTTGCCTCGTGCCTTTTGCCTTTGCGTAACCCTAACCCTAACCCTAACCCTAACCCTAACCGCCTTTTGCCTTTTGCCTTTTGCCTTTGCGTAACCCTAACCCTAACCCTAACAGCCTCTTGCCTCTGTGTAACCCTAACCCTAACCGCCTCTTGCCTCGTGCCTTTTGCCTTTGCGTAACCCGAACCCGAACCCCAACCACCTTTTGCCATTTGCCGTTTGCCCTTTGGCCTTTGCGTAAGCCTACCCCTACCCCTACCCCTACCCGCCTTTTGCCTTTTTGCCTTGTTGCCTGTTGCCTGTTGCCTTTTCCCTTTTCCCTTTTCCCTTTGCCTTTGCCTAACCCTAACCCCCTTTTGCCCTTTCCCCTTTTGCCCTTTCCCTTTTGCCTTTGCGTAACCCTAGCACTAACCCTAACCCTACCCCTAACCGCCTTTTGCCTTTTGCTTTTTGGCCTTGCCTAACCCTAACCCTAACCGCCTTTTGCCTTCTGCCTTTTGCCTTTGCGTAACCCTAACCCTAACCCTAACCGCCTTTTGCCTTTTGTTTTTCCGTAACCCTAACCCTAACTCTGACTGCCTTTTCCTTTGCGTAACCCTAACCCTAACCCCAACCCTAACCCTAACCCTAACTGTCTATTCCTCTGCGTAACCCTAACCCTAACCCTAACTGCCTTTTCCTTTGCGTAACCCTAACCCTAACCGCCTTTTGCCTTTGCGTAAGCCTTACCCTAACCGCCTTTGCCCTTACCCTAACCGCCTTTGGCCTAACCCTAACCGCCTCTTGCCTCGTGCCTTTTGCCTTTGAGTAACCCTAACCCTAACCCTAACCCTAACCCTAACCGCCTTTTGCCTTTTGCCTTTTGCCTTTGCCTAACCCGAACCCGAACCCGAACCACCTTTTGCCGTTTGTCCTTTGCCCTTTGTCCTTTGCGTAACCCTAACCCTACCCCTACCCGCCTTTTGCCTTTTTGCCTTGTTGCCTGTTGCCCTTTCCCTTTTGCCCTTTCCCTTTTGCCTTTGCATAACCCTAGCACTAACCCTAACTCTAACCCTAACCGCCTTTTGCCTTTTGCCTTTTGCCCTTTGCGTAACCCTAACCCTAACCCTAACTGCCTGTTGCCTTTTCCCTTTTCCCTTTTCCCTTTGCCTTGGCCTATCCCTAACCCCCTTTTGCCCTTTCCCTTTTGCCCTTTCCCTTTTGCCTTTGCGTAACCCTAACCCTAACCGCCTTTTGCCTTCTGCCTTTTGCCTTTGCGTAACCCTAACCCTAACCGCCATTTGCCTTTTGTTTTTCCGTAACCCTAACCCTAACTCTAACTGCCTTTTCCTTTGCGTAACCCTAACCCTAACCCCAACCCTAACCCTAACCCTAACTGCCTTTTCCTCTGCGTAACCCTAACCCTAACCCTAACTGCCTTTTCCTTTGGCATAACCCTAACCCTAACCCTAACCGCCTTTTGCCTTTTGGCGTTTGCCTTTTGGCGTTTGCCTGTTCCTTTGTCTAACCCAAACCCTAAATCTAATGCTAACCCTAACTGCCTTTTCCCTTCTGCCTTTTCCCTTTGCATAACCCTAACCCTAACCCTAACCCTAACCCTAACCCTAACCCTAACCGCCTTTTGCCTTTTGCCTTTTGCATTTGCCTAACCCGAACCCGAACCCTAACCCGAACCACCTTTTGCCGTTTGCCCTTTGCCCTTTGCGTAACCTACCCCTACCCCTACCCGCCTTTTGCCTTTTTGCCTTGTTGCCTGTTGCCTGTTGCCTTTTCCCTTTTCCCTTTGCCTTTGCCTAACCCTAACCCCCTTTTGCCCTTTCCCTTTTGCCCTTTCCCTTTTGCCTTTGCGTAACCCTAACCCTAACCACCATTTGCCTTTTCTTTTTCCGTACCCCTAACCCTAACTCTAACTGCCTTCTCCTTTGCGTAACCCTAACCCTAACCCCAACCCTAACACTAACACTAACTGCCTTTTCCTTTGCGTAACCCTAACCCTAACCCTAACCGCCTCTTGCCTCTGTGTAACCCTAACCCTAACCGCCTCTTGCCTCGTGCCTTTTGCCTTTGCGTAACCCTAACCCTAACCCTAACCCTAACCCTAACCCTAACCGCCTCTTGTCTCGTGCCTTTTGCCTTTGCGTAACCCTAACCCTAACCCTAACCCTAACCCTAACCGCCTTTTGCCTTTTGCCTTTTGCCTTTTGCCTTTGCCTAACCCGAACCCGAACCCGAACCACCTTTTGCCGTTTGCCCTTTGCCCTTTGGCCTTTCCGTAACCCTACCCCTACCCCTACCCGCCTTTTGCCTTTTTGCCTTTTTGCCTGTTGCCTTTTCCCTTTTCCCTTTGCCTTTGCCTAACCCTAACCCCCTTTTGCCCTTTCCCCTTTGCCCTTTCCCTTTTGCCTTTGCGTAACCCTAGCACTAACCCTAACCCTACCCCTAACCGCCTTTTGCCTTTTGCTTTTTGGCCTTGCCTAACCCTAACCCTAACCGCCTTTTGCCTTCTGCCTTTTGCCTTTGCGTAACCCTAACCCTAACCGTCTTTTGCCTTCTGACTTTTGCCTTTGCGTAACCCTAACCCTAACCCTAACCGCCTTTTGCCTTTTGTTTTTCCGTAACCCTAACCCTAACTCTGACTGCCTTTTCCTTTGCGTAACCCTAACCCTAACCCCAACCCTAACCCTAACCCTAACTGTCTATTCCTCTGCCTAACCCTAACCCTAACCCTAACTGCCTTTTCCTTTGCGTAACCCTAACCCTAACCGCCTTTTGCCTTTGCGTAAGCCTTACCCTAACCGCCTTTGCCCTTACCCTAACCGCCTTTGGCCTAACCCTAACCGCCTCTTGCCTCGTGCCTTTTGCCTTTGAGTAACCCTAACCCTAACCCTAACCCTAACCGCCTTTTGCCTTTTGCCTTTTGCCTTTTGCCTTTGCCTAACCCGAACCCGAACCCGAACCACCTTTTGCCGTTTGCCCTTTGCCCTTTGCCCTTTGCGTAACCCTACCCCTGCCCCTACCCGCCTTTTGCCTTTTTGCCTTTTTGCCTGTTGCCTTTTCCCTTTTCCCTTTGCCTTTGCCTAACCCTAACCCCCTTTTGCCCTTTCCCTTTTGCCCTTTCCCTTTTGCCTTTGCGTAACCCTAACCCTAACCCTAACCCTAACCGCCTTTTGCCTTTTGCCTTTTGCCTTTGCGTAACCCTATACCTAACCGCCATTTGCCTTTTGTTTTTCCGTAATCCTAACCCTAACTCTAACTGCCTTTTCCTTTGCGTAACCCTAACCCTAACCCCAGCCCTAACCCTAACCCTAACTGCCTTTTCCTCTGCGTAATCCCAACCCTAACCCTAACTGCCTTTTCCTTTGCATAACCCTAACCCTAACCCTAACCGCCTTTTGCCTTTTGGCTTTTGCCTTGTGGCGTTTGCCTTTTCCTTTGTCTAACCCAAACCCTAAATCTAATGCTAACCCTAACCGCCTTTTCCCTTCTGCCTCTTGCCTCTGTGTAACCCTAACCCTAACCGCCTCTTGCCTCGTGCCTTTTGCCTTTGCGTAACCCGAACCCGAACCCGAACCACCTTTTGCCATTTGCCGTTTGCCCTTTGGCCTTTGCGTAAGCCTACCCCTACCCCTACCCCTACCCCTACCCGCCTTTTGCCTTTTTGCCTTGTTGCCTGTTGCCTGTTGCCTTTTCCCTTTTCCCTTTTCCCTTTGCCTTTGCCTAACCCTAACCCCCTTTTGCCCTTTCCCCTTTTGCCCTTTCTCTTTTGCCTTTGCGTAACCCTAGCACTAACCCTAACCCTACCCCTAACCGCCTTTTGCCTTTTGCTTTTTGGCCTTGCGTAACCCTAACCCTAACCGCCTTTTGCCTTCTGCCTTTTGCCTTTGCGTAACCCTAACCCTAACCCTAACCGTCTTTTGCCTTCTGACTTTTGCCTTTGTGTAACCCTAACCCTAACCCTAACCGCCTTTTGCCTTTTGTTTTTCTGTAACCCTAACCCTAACTCTGACTGCCTTTTCCTTTGCGTAACCCTAACCCTAACCCCAACCCTAACCCTAACCCTAACTGTCTATTCCTCTGCGTAACCCTAACCCTAACCCTAACTGCCTTTTCCTTTGCGTAACCCTAACCCTAACCGCCTTTTGCCTTTGCGTAAGCCTTACCCTAACCGCCTTTGCCCTTACCCTAACCGCCTTTGCCCTAACCCTAACCGCCTTTTGCCTCGTGCCTTTTGCCTTTGAGTAACCCTAACCCTAACCCTAACCCTAACCCTAACCGCCTTTTGCCTTTTGCCTTTGCCTAACCCGAACCCGAACCCGAACCACCTTTTGCCGTTTGCCCTTTGCCCTTTGCCCTTTGCGTAACCCTACCCCTACCCCTACCCGCCTTTTGCCTTTTTGCCTTGTTGCCTGTTGCCCTTTCCCTTTTGCCCTTTCCCTTTTGCCTTTGCATAACCCTAACACTAACCCTAACCCTAACCCTAACCCTAACTGCCTTTTCCTTTGCGTAACCCTAACCCTAACCCTAACCGCCTTTTGCCTTTTGGCGTTTGCCTTTTGGCGTTTGCCTGTTCCTTTGTCTAACCCAAACCCTAAATCTAATGCTAACCCTAACTGCCTTTTCCCTTCTGCCTTTTGCCTTTGCGTAACCCTAACCCTAACCCTAACCGCCTCTTGCCTCGTGCCTTTTCCCTTTGCATAACCCTAACCCTAACCCTAACCCTAACCCTAACCGCCTTTTGCCTTTTGCCTTTTGCATTTGCCTAACCCGAACCCTAACTCTAACCCGAACCACCTTTTGCCGTTTGCCCTTTGCCCTTTGCGTAATCTACCCCACCCCTACCCGCCTTTTGCCTTTTTGCCTTGTTGCCTGTTGCCTGTTGCCTTTTCCCTTTTCCCTTTGCCTTTGCCTAACCCTAACCCCCTTTTGCCCTTTCCCTTTTGCCCTTTCCCTTTTGCCTTTGCGTAACCCTAACCCTAACCACCATTTGCCTTTTCTTTTTCCGTAACCCTAACCCTAACCCCAACCCTAACCCTAACACTAACTGCCTTTTCCTTTGCGTAACCCTAACCCTAACCCTAACCGCCTTTTGCCTTTTGGCTTTTGCCTTTTGGCGTTTGCCTTTTCCTTTGTCTAACCCAAACCCTAAATCTAATGCTAACCCTAACCGCCTTTTCCCTTTTGCCTTTTGCCTTTGCCTAACCCTAACCCTAACCCTAACCACCTCTTGCCTCTGTGTAACCCTAACCCTAACCGCCTCTTGCCTCGTGCCTTTTGCCTTTGCGTAACCCTAACCCTAACCCTAACCCTAACCCTAACCCTAACCTTAACCGCCTTTTGCCTTTTGCCTTTTGCCTTTTGCCTTTGCGTAACCCGTACCCGAACCCGAACCACCTTTTGCCATTTGCCGTTTGCCCTTTGGCCTTTGCGTAAGCCTACCCCTACCCCTACCCCTACCCCTACCCCTACCCCTACCCGCCTTTTGCCTTTTTGCCTTTTTCCCTGTTGCCTTTTCCCTTTTCCCTTTGCCTTTGCCTAACCATAACCCCCTTTTGCCCTTTCCCTTTTGCCCTTTCCCTTTTGCCTTTGCGTAACCCTAACACTAACCCTAACCCTAACCGCCTTTTGCCTTTTGCCTTTTGCCTTTGCGTAACCCTATACCTAACCGCCATTTGCCTTTTGTTTTTGCGTAACCCTAACCCTAACTCTAACTGCCTTCTCCTTTGCGTAACCCTAACCCTAACCCCAGCCCTAACCCTAACCCTAACTGCCTTTTCCTCTGCGTAATCCCAACCCTAACCCTAACTGCCTTTTCCTTTGCATAACCCTAACCCTAACCCTAACCGCCTTTTGCCTTTTGGCGTTTGCCTTTTGGCGTTTGCCTGTTCCTTTGTCTAGCCCAAACCCTAAATCTAATGCTAACCCTAACTGCCTTTTCCCTTCTGCCTTTTGCCTTTGCGTAACCCTAACCCTAACCCTAACCGCCTCTTGCCTCGTGCCTTTTCCCTTTGCATAACCCTAACCCTAACCCTAACCCTAACCCTAACCCTAACCCTAACCGCCTTTTGCCTTTTGCCTTTTGCATTTGCCTAACCTGAACCCGAACCCTAACCCGAACCACCTTTTGCCGTTTGCCCTTTGCCCTTTGCGTAACCTACCCCTACCCCTACCCGCCTTTTGCCTTTTTGCCTTGTTGCCTGTTGCCTGTTGCCTTTTCCCTTTTCCCTTTGCCTTTGCCTAACCCTAACCCCCTTTTGCCCTTTCCCTTTTGCCCTTTCCCTTTTGCCTTTGCGTAACCCTAACCCTAACCACCATTTGCCTTTTGTTTTTCCGTAACCCTAACCCTAACTCTAACTGCCTTTTCCTTTGTGTAACCCTAACCCTAACCCCAACCCTAACCCTAACACTAACTGCCTTTTCCTTTGCGTAACCCTAACCCTAACCCTAACCGCCTTTTGGCTTTTGCCTTTGCGTAACCCCAACCCTAACCCTAACCGCCTCTTGCCTCTGTGTAACCCTAACCCTAACCGCCTCTTGCCTCGTGCCTTTTGCCTTTGCGTAACCCTAACCCTAACCCTAACCCTAACCCTAACCGCCTCTTGCCTCGTGCCTTTTGCCTTTGCGTAACCCAAACCCTAACCATAACCCTAACCCTAACCGCCTTTTGCCTTTTGCCTTTTGCCTTTGCCTAACCCTAACCCTAACCCTAACAGCCTCTTGCCTCTGTGTAACCCTAACCCTAACCGCCTCTTGCCTCGTGCCTTTTGCCTTTGCGTAACCCGAACCCGAACCCGAACCACCTTTTGCCATTTGCCGTTTGCCCTTTGGCCTTTGCGTAAGCCTACCCCTACCCCTACCCCTACCCGCCTTTTGCCTTTTTGCCTTGTTGCCTGTTGCCTGTTGCCTTTTCCCTTTTCCCTTTTCCCTTTGCCTTTGCCTAACCCTAACCCCCTTTTGCCCTTTCCCCTTTTGCCCTTTCCCTTTTGCCTTTGCGTAACCCTAGCACTAACCCTAACCCTACCCCTAACCGCCTTTTGCCTTTTGCTTTTTGGCCTTGCCTAACCCTAACCCTAACCGCATTTTGCCTTCTGCCTTTTGCCTTTGCGTAACCCTAACCCTAACCGTCTTTTGCCTTCTGACTTTTGCCTTTGCGTAACCCTAACCCTAACCCTAACCGCCTTTTGCCTTTTGTTTTTCCGTAACCCTAACCCTAACTCTGACTGCCTTTTCCTTTGCGTAACCCTAACCCTAACCCCAACCCTAACACTAACACTAACTGTCTATTCCTCTGCGTAACCCTAACCCTAACCCTAACTGCCTTTTCCTTTGCGTAACCCTAACCCTAACCGCCTTTTGCCTTTGCGTAAGCCTTACCCTAACCGCCTTTGCCCTTACCCTAACCGCCTTTGGCCTAACCCTAACCGCCTCTTGCCTCGTGCCTTTTGCCTTTGCGTAACCCTAACCCTAACCCTAACCCTAACCGCCTTTTGCCTTTTGCCTTTTGCCTTTTGCCTTTGCCTAACCCGAACCCGAACCCGAACCACCTTTTGCCGTTTGCCCTTTGCCCTTTGCCCTTTGCGTAACCCTACCCCTGCCCCTACCCGCCTTTTGCCTTTTTGCCTTTTTCCCTGTTGCCTTTTCCCTTTTCCCTTTGCCTTTGCCTAACCCTAACCCCCTTTTGCCCTTTCCTCTTTGCCCTTTCCCTTTTGCCTTTGCGTAACCCTAACACTAACCCTAACCCTAACCGCCTTTTGCCTTTTGCCTTTTGCCTTTGCGTAACCCTATACCTAACCGCCATTTGCCTTTTGTTTTTCCGTAATCCTAACCCTAACTCTAACTGCCTTTTCCTTTGCGTAACCCTAACCCTAACCCCAGCCCTAACCCTAACCCTAACTGCCTTTTCCTCTGCGTAATCCCAACCCTAACCCTAACTGCCTTTTCCTTTGCATAACCCTAACCCTAACCCTAACCGCCTTTTGCCTTTTGGCTTTTGCCTTGTGGCGTTTGCCTTTTCCTTTGTCTAACCCAGACCCTAAATCTAATGCTAACCCTAACCGCCTTTTCCCTTCTGCCTTTTGCCTTTGCGTAACCCTAACCCTAACCCTAACCGCCTCTTGCCTCTGTGTAACCCTAACCCTAACCGCCTCTTGCCTCGTGCCTTTTGCCTTTGCGTAACCCGAACCCGAACCCGAACCACCTTTTGCCATTTGCCGTTTGCCCTTTGGCCTTTGCGTAAGCCTACCCCTACCCCTACCCCTACCCCTACCCGCCTTTTGCCTTTTTGCCTTGTTGCCTGTTGCCTGTTGCTTTTTCCCTTTTCCCTTTTCCCTTTGCCTTTGCCTAACCCTAACCCCCTTTTGCCCTTTCCCCTTTTGCCCTTTCTCTTTTGCCTTTGCGTAACCCTAGCACTAACCCTAACCCTACCCCTAACCGCCTTTTGCCTTTTGCTTTTTGGCCTTGCGTAACCCTAACCCTAACCGCCTTTTGCCTTCTGCCTTTTGCCTTTGCGTAACCCTAACCCTAACCCTAACCGTCTTTTGCCTTCTGACTTTTGCCTTTGCGTAACCCTAACCCTAACCCTAACCGCCTTTTGCCTTTTGTTTTTCTGTAACCCTAACCCTAACTCTGACTGCCTTTTCCTTTGCGTAACCCTAACCCTAACCCCAACCCTAACCCTAACCCTAACTGTCTATTCCTCTGCGTAACCCTAACCCTAACCCTAACTGCCTTTTCCTTTGCGTAACCCTAACCCTAACCGCCTTTTGCCTTTGCGTAAGCCTTACCCTAACCGCCTTTGCCCTTACCCTAACCGCCTTTGCCCTAACCCTAACCGCCTTTTGCCTCGTGCCTTTTGCCTTTGAGTAACCCTAACCCTAACCCTAACCCTAACCCTAACCGCCTTTTGCCTTTTGCCTTTGCCTAACCCGAACCCGAACCCGAACCACCTTTTGCCGTTTGCCCTTTGCCCTTTGCCCTTTGCGTAACCCTACCCCTACCCCTACCCGCCTTTTGCCTTTTTGCCTTGTTGCCTGTTGCCCTTTCCCTTTTGCCCTTTCCCTTTTGCCTTTGCATAACCCTAACACTAACCCTAACCCTAACCCTAACCCTAACTGCCTTTTCCTCTGCGTAACCCTAACCCTAACCCTAACTGCCTTTTCCTTTGCGTAACCCTAACCCTAACCCTAACCGCCTTTTGCCTTTTGGCGTTTGCCTTTTGGCGTTTGCCTGTTCCTTTGTCTAACCCAAACCCTAAATCTAATGCTAACCCTAACTGCCTTTTCCCTTCTGCCTTTTGCCTTTGCGTAACCCTAACCCTAACCCTAACCGCCTCTTGCCTCGTGCCTTTTCCCTTTGCATAACCCTAACCCTAACCCTAACCCTAACCCTAACCGCCTTTTGCCTTTTGCCTTTTGCATTTGCCTAACCCGAACCCTAACCCTAACCCGAACCACCTTTTGCCGTTTGCCCTTTGCCCTTTGCGTAATCTACCCCACCCCTACCCGCCTTTTGCCTTTTTGCCTTGTTGCCTGTTGCCTGTTGCCTTTTCCCTTTTCCCTTTGCCTTTGCCTAACCCTAACCCCCTTTTGCCCTTTCCCTTTTGCCCTTTCCCTTTTGCCTTTGCGTAACCCTAACCCTAACCACCATTTGCCTTTTGTTTTTCCGTAACCCTAACCCTAACCCCAACCCTAACCCTAACACTAACTGCCTTTTCCTTTGCGTAACCCTAACCCTAACCCTAACCGCCTTTTGCCTTTTGGCTTTTGCCTTTTGGCGTTTGCCTTTTCCTTTGTCTAACCCAAACCCTAAATCTAATGCTAACCCTAACCGCCTTTTCCCTTTTGCCTTTTGCCTTTGCCTAACCCTAACCCTAACCCTAACCACCTCTTGCCTCTGTGTAACCCTAACCCTAACCGCCTCTTGCCTCGTGCCTTTTGCCTTTGCGTAACCCTAACCCTAACCCTAACCCTAACCCTAACCCTAACCGCCTCTTGCCTCGTGCCTTTTGCCTTTGCGTAACCCAAACCCTAACCATAACCCTAACCCTAACCGCCTTTTGCCTTTTGCCTTTTGCCTTTGCCTAACCCTAACCCTAACCCTAACAGCCTCTTGCCTCTGTGTAACCCTAACCCTAACCGCCTCTTGCCTCGTGCCTTTTGCCTTTGCGTAACCCGAACCCGAACCCGAACCACCTTTTGCCATTTGCCGTTTGCCCTTTGGCCTTTGCGTAAGCCTACCCCTACCCCTACCCGCCTTTTGCCTTTTTGCCTTGTTGCCTGTTGCCTGTTGCCTTTTCCCTTTTCCCTTTTCCCTTTGCCTTTGCCTAACCCTAACCCCCTTTTGCCCTTTCCCCTTTTGCCCTTTCCCTTTTGCCTTTGCGTAACCCTAGCACTAACCCTAACCCTACCCCTAACCGCCTTTTGCCTTTTGCTTTTTGGCCTTGCCTAACCCTAACCCTAACCGCCTTTTGCCTTCTGCCTTTTGCCTTTGCGTAACCCTAACCCTAACCCTAACCGTCTTTTGCCTTCTGACTTTTGCCTTTGCGTAACCCTAACCCTAACCCTAACCGCCTTTTGCCTTTTGTTTTTCCGTAACCCTAACCCTAACTCTGACTGCCTTTTCCTTTGCGTAACCCTAACCCTAACCCCAACCCTAACCCTAACCCTAACTGTCTATTCCTCTGGGTAACCCTAACCCTAACCCTAACTGCCTTTTCCTTTGCGTAACCCTAACCCTAACCGCCTTTTGCCTTTGCATAAGCCTTACCCTAACCGCCTTTGCCCTTACCCTAACCGCCTTTGGCCTAACCCTAACCGCCTCTTGCCTCGTGCCTTTTGCCTTTGAGTAACCCTAACCCTAACCCTAACCCTAACCCTAACCGCCTTTTGCCTTTTGCCTTTTGCCTTTGCCTAACCCGAACCACCTTTTGCCGTTTGCCCTTTGCCCTTTGCCCTTTGCGTAACCCTACCCCTACCCCTACCCGCCTTTTGCCTTTTTGCCTTGTTGCCTGTTGCCTTTCCCTTTTGCCCTTTCCCTTTTGCCTTTGCATAACCCTAACACTAACCCTAACCCTAACCGCCTTTTGCCTTTTGCCTTTTGCCCTTTGTGTAACCCTAACCCTAACCCTAACTGCCTGTTGCCTTTTCCCTTTTCCCTTTTCCCTTTGCCTTGGCCTAACCCTAACCCCCTTTTGCCCTTTCCCCTTTGCCCTTTCCCTTTTGCCTTTGCGTAACCCTAACCCTAACCGCCTTTTGCCTTCTGCCTTTTGCCTCTGCGTAACCCTAACCCTAACCGCCATTTGCCTTTTGTTTTTCCGTAACCCTAACCCTAACTCTAACTGCCTTCTCCTTTGCGTAACCCTAACCCTAACCCCAACCCTAACCCTAACCCTAACTGCCTTTTCCTCTGCGTAACCCTAACCCTAACCCTAACTGCCTTTTCCTTTGCGTAACCCTAACCCTAACCGCCTTTTGCCTTTGCATAAGCCTTACCCTAACCGCCTTTGCCCTTACCCTAACCGCCTTTGGCCTAACCCTAACCACCTCTTGCCTCGTGCCTTTTGCCTTTGAGTAACCCTAACCCTAACCCTAACCCTAACCGCCTTTTGCCTTTTGCCTTTTGCCTTTGCCTAACCCGAACCCGAACCACCTTTTGCCGTTTGCCCTTTGCCCTTTGCCCTTTGCGTAACCCTACCCCTACCCCTACCCGCCTTTTGCCTTTTTGCCTTTTTGCCTGTTGCCTTTTCCCTTTTCCCTTTGCCTTTGCCTAACCATAACCCCTTTTTGCCCTTTCCCTTTTGCCCTTTCCCTTTTGCCTTTGCGTAACCCTAACACTAACCCTAACCCTAACCGCCTTTTGCCTTCTGCCTTTTGCCTTTGCGTAACCCTAACCCTAACCGCCATTTGCCTTTTGTTTTTCCGTAACCCTAACCCTAACTCTAACTGCCTTCTCCTTTGCGTAACCCTAACCCTAACCCCAACCCTAACCCTAACCCTAACTGCCTTTTCCTCTGCGTAACCCTAACCCTAACCCTAACCGTCTTTTGCCTTCTGACTTTTGCCTTTGCGTAACCCTAACCCTAACCCTAACCGCCTTTTGCCTTTTGTTTTTCCGTAACCCTAACCCTAACTCTGACTGCCTTTTCCTTTGCGTAACCCTAACCCTAACCCCAACCCTAACCCTAACCCTAACTGTCTATTCCTCTGGGTAACCCTAACCCTAACCCTAACTGCCTTTTCCTTTGCGTAACCCTAACCCTAACCGCCTTTTGCCTTTGCGTAAGCCTTACCCTAACCGCCTTTGCCCTTACCCTAACCGCCTTTGGCCTAACCCTAACCGCCTCTTGCCTCGTGCCTTTTGCCTTTGCGTAACCCTAACCCTAACCCTAACCCTAACCGCCTTTTGCCTTTTGCCTTTTGCCTTTGCCTAACCCGAACCCGAACCCGAACCACCTTTTGCCGTTTGCCCTTTGCCCTTTGCCCTTTGCGTAACCCTACCCCTACCCCTACCCGCCTTTTGCCTTTTTGCCTTGTTGCCTGTTGCCCTTTCCCTTTTGCCCTTTCCCTTTTGCCTTTGCATAACCCTAACACTAACCCTAACCCTAACCGCCTTTTGCCTTTTGCCTTTTGCCCTTTGTGTAACCCTAACCCTAACCCTAACTGCCTGTTGCCTTTTCCCTTTTCCCTTTTCCCTTTGCCTTGGCCTAACCCTAACCCCCTTTTGCCCTTTCCCCTTTGCCCTTTCCCTTTTGCCTTTGCGTAACCCTAACCCTAACCGCCTTTTGCCTTCTGCCTTTTGCCTCTGCGTAACCCTAACCCTAACCGCCATTTGCCTTTTGTTTTTCCGTAACCCTAACCCTAACTCTAACTGCCTTTTCCTTTGCGTAACCCTAACCCTAACCCCAACCCTAACCCTAACCCTAACTGCCTTTTCCTCTGCGTAACCCTAACCCTAACCCTAACTGCCTTTTCCTTTGCGTAACCCTAACCCTAACCCTAACCGCCTTTTGCCTTTTGGCGTTTGCCTTTTGGCGTTTGCCTGTTCCTTTGTCTAACCCAAACCCTAAATCTAATGCTAACCCTAACTGCCTTTTCCCTTCTGCCTTTTGCCTTTGCGTAACCCTAACCCTAACCCTAACCGCCTCTTGCCTCGTGCCTTTTCCCTTTGCATAACCCTAACCCTAACCCTAACCCTAACCCTAACCGCCTTTTGCCTTTTGCCTTTTGCATTTGCCTAACCCGAACCCGAACCCTAACCCGAACCACCTTTTGCCGTTTGCCCTTTGCCCTTTGCGTAACCTACCCCTACCCCTACCCGCCTTTTGCCTTTTTGCCTTGTTGCCTGTTGCCTGTTGCCTTTTCCCTTTTCCCTTTGCCTTTGCCTAACCCTAACCCCCTTTTGCTCTTTCCCTTTTGCCCTTTCCCTTTTGCCTTTGCGTAACCCTAACCCTAACCACCATTTGCCTTTTGTTTTTCCGTAACCCTAACCCTAACTCTAACTGCCTTCTCCTTTGCGTAACCCTAACCCTAACCCCAACCCTAACCCTAACCCTAACTGCCTTTTCCTCTGCGTAACCCTAACCCTAACCCTAACCGCCTTTTGCCTTTTGGCTTTTGCCTTTTGGCGTTTGCCTTTTCCTTTGTCTAACCCAAACCCTAAATCTAATGCTAACCCTAACCGCCTTTTCCCTTTTGCCTTTTGCCTTTGCCTAACCCTAACCCTAACCCTAACCACCTCTTGCCTCTGTGTAACCCTAACCCTAACCGCCTCTTGCCTCGTGCCTTTTGCCTTTGCGTAACCCTAACCCTAACCCCAGCCCTAACCCTAACCCTAACTGCCTTTTCCTCTGCGTAATCCCAACCCTAACCCTAACCGCCTTTTCCTTTGCGCAACCCTAACCCTAACCCTAACTGCCTTTTGCCTTTTGGCGTTTGCCTTTTGGCGTTTGCCTTTTCCTTTGTCTAACCCAAACCCTAAATCTAATGCTAACCCTAACTGCCTTTTCCCTTCTGCCTTTTGCCTTTGCATAACCCTAACCCTAACAGCCTCTTGCCTCTGTGTAACCCTAACCCTAACCGCCTCTTGCCTCGTGCCTTTTGCCTTTGCGTAACCCGAACCCGAACCCAAACCACCTTTTGCCGTTTGCCCTTTGCCCTTTGGCCTTTGCGTAAGCCTACCCCTACCCCTACCCGCCTTTTGCCTTTTTGCCTTGTTGCCTGTTGCCTGTTGCCTTTTCCCTTTTCCCTTTTCCCTTTACCTTTGCCTAACCCTAACCCCCTTTTGCCCTTTCCCCTTTTGCCCTTTCCCTTTTGCCTTTGCGTAACCCTAGCACTAACCCTAACCCTACCCCTAACCGCCTTTTGCCTTTTGCTTTTTGGCCTTGCCTAACCCTAACCCTAACCGCCTTTTGCCTTCTGCCTTTTGCCTTTGCGTAACCCTAACCCTAACCCTAACCGTCTTTTGCCTTCTGACTTTTGCCTTTGCGTAACCCTAACCCTAACCCTAACCGCCTTTTGCCTTTTGTTTTTCCGTAACCCTAACCCTAACTCTGACTGCCTTTTCCTTTGCGTAACCCTAACCCTAACCCCAACCCTAACCCTAACCCTAACTGTCTATTCCTCTGGGTAACCCTAACCCTAACCCTAACTGCCTTTTCCTTTGCGTAACCCTAACCCTAACCGCCTTTTGCCTTTGCGTAAGCCTTACCCTAACCGCCTTTGCCCTTACCCTAACCGCCTTTGGCCTAACCCTAACCGCCTCTTGCCTCGTGCCTTTTGCCTTTGCGTAACCCTAACCCTAACCCTAACCCTAACCGCCTTTTGCCTTTTGCCTTTTGCCTTTGCCTAACCCGAACCCGAACCCGAACCACCTTTTGCCGTTTGCCCTTTGCCCTTTGCCCTTTGCGTAACCCTACCCCTACCCCTACCCGCCTTTTGCCTTTTTGCCTTGTTGCCTGTTGCCCTTTCCCTTTTGCCCTTTCCCTTTTGCCTTTGCATAACCCTAACACTAACCCTAACCCTAACCCTAACCGCCTTTTGCCTTTTGCCTTTTGCCCTTTGTGTAACCCTAACCCTAACCCTAACTGCCTGTTGCCTTTTCCCTTTTCCCTTTTCCCTTTGCCTTGGCCTAACCCTAACCCCCTTTTGCCCTTTCCCCTTTGCCCTTTCCCTTTTGCCTTTGCGTAACCCTAACCCTAACCCTAACCGCCTTTTGCCTTCTGCCTTTTGCCTCTGCGTAACCCTAACCCTAACCGCCATTTGCCTTTTGTTTTTCCGTAACCCTAACCCTAACTCTAACTGCCTTCTCCTTTGCGTAACCCTAACCCTAACCCCAACCCTAACCCTAACACTAACTGCCTTTTCCTTTGCGTAACCCTAACCCTAACCCTAACCGCCTTTTGCCTTTTGGCTTTTGCCTTTTGGCGTTTGCCTGTTCCTTTGTCTAACCCAAACCCTAAATCTAATGCTAACCCTAACTGCCTTTTCCCTTCTGCCTTTTGCCTTTGCGTAACCCTAACCCTAACCCTAACCGCCTCTTGCCTCGTGCCTTTTCCCTTTGCATAACCCTAACCCTAACCCTAACCCTAACCCTAACCCTAACCCTAACCCTAACCGCCTTTTGCCTTTTGCCTTTTGCATTTGCCTAACCCGAACCCGAACCCTAACCCGAACCACCTTTTGCCGTTTGCCCTTTGCCCTTTGCGTAACCTACCCCTACCCCTACCCGCCTTTTGCCTTTTTGCCTTGTTGCCTGTTGCCTGTTGCCTTTTCCCTTTTCCCTTTGCCTTTGCCTAACCCTAACCCCCTTTTGCCCTTTCCCCTTTGCCCTTTCCCTTTTGCCTTTGCATAACCCTAACCCTAACCACCATTTGCCTTTTGTTTTTCCGTAACCCTAACCCTAACTCTGACTGCCTTTTCCTTTGCCTAACCCTAACCCTAACCCCAACCCTAACCCTAACCCTAACTGTCTATTCCTCTGCATAACCCTAACCCTAACCCTAACTGCCTTTTCATTTGCGTAACCCTAACCCTAACCCTAACTGCCTTTTGCCTTTGCGTAAGCCTTACCCTAACCGCCTTTGCCCTTACCCTAACCGCCTGTGGCCTAACCCTAACCGCCTCTTGCCTCGTGCCTTTTGCCTTTGAGTAACCCTAACCCTAACCCTAACCCTAACCCTAACCGCCTTTTGCCTTTTGCCTTTGCCTAACCCGAACCCGAACCCGAACCACCTTTTGCCGTTTGCCCTTTGCCCTTTGCCCTTTGCGTAACCCTACCCCTACCCCTACCCGCCTTTTGCCTTTTTGCCTTGTTGCCTGTTGCCCTTTCCCTTTTGCCCTTTCCCTTTTGCCTTTGCATAACCCTAACACTAACCCTAACCCTAACCCTAACCGCCTTTTGCCTTTTGCCTTTTGCCCTTTGTGTAACCCTAACCCTAACCCTAACTGCCTGTTGCCTTTTCCCTTTTCCCTTTTCCCTTTGCCTTGGCCTAACCCTAACCCCCTTTTGCCCTTTCCCCTTTGCCCTTTCCCTTTTGCCTTTGCGTAACCCTAACCCTGACCGCCTTTTGCCTTCTGCCTTTTGCCTCTGCGTAACCCTAACCCTAACCGCCATTTGCCTTTTGTTTTTCCGTAACCCTAACCCTAACTCTAACTGCCTTCTCCTTTGCGTAACCCTAACCCTAACCCCAACCCTAACCCTAACACTAACTGCCTTTTCCTCTGCGTAACCCTAACCCTAACCCTAACTGCCTTTTCCTTTGCATAACCCTAACCCTAACCCTAACCGCCTTTTGCCTTTTGGCGTTTGCCTTTTGGCGTTTGCCTGTTCCTTTGTCTAACCCAAACCCTAAATCTAATGCTAACCCTAACTGCCTTTTCCCTTCTGCCTTTTGCCTTTGCGTAACCCTAACCCTAACCCTAACCGCCTCTTGCCTCGTGCCTTTTCCCTTTGCATAACCCTAACCCTAACCCTAACCCTAACCGCCTTTTGCCTTTTGCCTTTTGCATTTGCCTAACCTGAACCCGAACCCTAACCCGAACCACCTTTTGCCGTTTGCCCTTTGCCCTTTGCGTAACCTACCCCTACCCCTACCCGCCTTTTGCCTTTTTGCCTTGTTGCCTGTTGCCTGTTGCCTTTTCCCTTTTCCCTTTGCCTTTGCCTAACCCTAACCCCCTTTTGCTCTTTCCCTTTTGCCCTTTCCCTTTTGCCTTTGCGTAACCCTAACCCTAACCACCATTTGCCTTTTGTTTTTCCGTGACCCTAACACTAACTCTAACTGCCTTTTCCTTTGCGTAACCCTAACCCTAACCCTAACCGCCTTTTGCCTTTTGGCGTTTGCCTGTTCCTTTGTCTAACCCAAACCCTAAATCTAATGCTAACCCTAACTGCCTTTTCCCTTCTGCCTTTTGCCTTTGCGTAACCCTAACCCTAACCCTAACCGCCTCTTGCCTCGTGCCTTTTCCCTTTGCATAACCCTAACCCTAACCCTAACCCTAACCCTAACCCTAACCCTAACCGCCTTTTGCCTTTTGCCTTTTGCATTTGCCTAACCTGAACCCGAACCCTAACCCGAACCACCTTTTGCCGTTTGCCCTTTGCCCTTTGCGTAACCTACCCCTACCCCTACCCGCCTTTTGCCTTTTTGCCTTGTTGCCTGTTGCCTGTTGCCTTTTCCCTTTTCCCTTTGCCTTTGCCTAACCCTAACCCCCTTTTGCCCTTTCCCTTTTGCCCTTTCCCTTTTGCCTTTGCGTAACCCTAACCCTAACCACCATTTGCCTTTTGTTTTTCCGTGACCCTAACCCTAACTCTAACTGCCTTCTCCTTTGCGTAACCCTAACCCTAACCCCAACCCTAACCCTAACACTAACTGCCTTTTCCTCTGCGTAACCCTAACCCTAACCCTAACCGCCTTTTGCCTTTTGGCTTTTGCCTTTTGGCGTTTGCCTTTTCCTTTGTCTAACCCAAACCCTAAATCTAATGCTAACCCTAACCGCCTTTTCCCTTTTGCCTTTTACCTTTGCCTAACCCTAACCCTAACCCTAACCGCCTCTTGCCTCTGTGTAACCCTAACCCTAACTGCCTCTTGCCTCGTGCCTTTTGCCTTTGCGTAACCCTAACCCTAACCCTAACCCTAACCCTAACCCTAACCGCCTCTTGCCTCGTGCCTTTTGCCTTTGCGTAACCCTAACCCTAACCCTAACCCTAACCCTAACCGCCTTTTGCCTTTTGCCTTTTGCCTTTTGCCTTTGCCTAACCCGAACCCGAACCCGAACCACCTTTTGCCGTTTGCCCTTTGCCCTTTGCCCTTTGCGTAACCCTACCCCTGCCCCTACCCGCCTTTTGCCTTTTTGCCTTTTTCCCTGTTGCCTTTTCCCTTTTCCCTTTGCCTTTGCCTAACCCTAACCCCCTTTTGCCCTTTCCCTTTTGCCCTTTCCCTTTTGCCTTTGCGTAACCCTAACACTAACCCTAACCCTAACCGCCTTTTGCCTTTTGCCTTTTGCCTTTGCGTAACCCTATACCTAACCGCCATTTGCCTTTTGTTTTTCCGTAACCCTAACCCTAACTCTAACTGCCTTCTCCTTTGCGTAACCCTAACCCTAACCCCAGCCCTAACCCTAACCCTAACTGCCTTTTCCTCTGCGTAATCCCAACCCTAACCCTAACCGCCTTTTCCTTTGCGTAACCCTAACCCTAACCCTAACCGCCTTTTGCCTTTTGGCGTTTGCCTTTTGGCGTTTGCCTTTTCCTTTGTCTAACCCAAACCCTAAATCTAATGCTAACCCTAACTGCCTTTTCCCTTCTGCCTTTTGCCTTTGCGTAACCCTAACCCTAACCCTAACCGCCTCTTGCCTCTGTGTAACCCTAACCCTAACCGCCTCTTGCCTCGTGCCTTTTGCCTTTGCGTAACCCGAACCCGAACCCGAACCACCTTTTGCCATTTGCCGTTTGCCCTTTGGCCTTTGCGTAAGCCTACCCCTACCCCTACCCCTACCCCTACCCGCCTTTTGCCTTTTTGCCTTGTTGCCTGTTGCCTGTTGCCTTTTCCCTTTTCCCTTTTCCCTTTTCCCTTTACCTTTGCCTAACCCTAACCCCCTTTTGCCCTTTCCCCTTTTGCCCTTTCTCTTTTGCCTTTGCGTAACCCTAGCACTAACCCTAACCCTACCCCTAACCGCCTTTTGCCTTTTGCTTTTTGGCCTTGCGTAACCCTAACCCTAACCGCCTTTTGCCTTCTGCCTTTTGCCTTTGCGTAACCCTAACCCTAACCCTAACCGTCTTTTGCCTTCTGACTTTTCCTTTGCGTAACCCTAACCCTAACCGTAACCGCCTTTTGCCTTTTGTTTTTCCGTAACCCTAACCCTAACTCTGACTGCCTTTTCCTTTGCGTAACCCTAACCCTAACCGCCTTTTGCCTTTGCGTAAGCCTTACCCTAACCGCCTTTGCCCTTACCCTAACCGCCTTTGGCCTAACCCTAACCGCCTTTGGCGTTTTTCCCTTGGCCTTTCCCTAACCCTCCCCGTAACGCTCCCCCTAACCCTCCCTACCTTTAGGAATTAACCCTAACCCTAACCCGAACCATAACTGAATTTGCCTTTTGCCTTTGCGTAACCCTAACCCTAACCCTAAATACCTCTTAACTTTTGCCCTTGCGTAACCCTAACCGCCTTTTGCCTTTTGCCTTTTGCCTTTTCGTAACCCTAACCCTAACCCTAACCCTTTCCCTTTTGCCCTTTCCCTTTTGCCTTTGCATAACCCTAACACTAACCCTAACCCTAACCCTAACCGCCTTTTGCCTTTTGCCTTTTGCCCTTTGTGTAACCCTAACCCTAACCCTAACTGCCTGTTGCCTTTTCCCTTTTCCCTTTTCCCTTTGCCTTGGCCTAACCCTAACCCCCTTTTGCCCTTTCCCTTTTGCCCTTTCCCTTTCGCCTCTGCGTAACCCTAACCCTAACCACCATTTGCCTTTTGTTTTTCCGTAACCCTAACCCTAACTCTAACTGCCTTCTCCTTTGCGTAACCCTAACCCTAACCCCAACCCTAACCCTAACACTAACTGCCTTTTCCTTTGCGTAACCCTAACCCTAACCCTAACCGCCTTTTGCCTTTTGGCGTTTGCCTTTTGGCGTTTGCCTGTTCCTTTGTCTAACCCAAACCCTAAATCTAATGCTAACCCTAACTGCCTTTTCCCTTCTGCCTTTTGCCTTTGCGTAACCCTAACCCTAACCCTAACCGCCTCTTGCCTCGTGCCTTTTCCCTTTGCATAACCCTAACCCTAACCCTAACCCTAACCCTAACCCTAACCGCCTTTTGCCTTTTGCCTTTTGCATTTGCCTAACCCGAACCCGAACCCTAACCCGAACCACCTTTTGCCGTTTGCCCTTTGCCCTTTGCGTAACCTACCCCTACCCCTACCCGCCTTTTGCCTTTTTGCCTTGTTGCCTGTTGCCTGTTGCCTTTTCCCTTTTCCCTTTGCCTTTGCCTAACCCTAACCCCCTTTTGCCCTTTCCCTTTTGCCCTTTCCCTTTTGCCTTTGCGTAACCCTAACCCTAACCACCATTTGCCTTTTCTTTTTCCGTAACCCTAACCCTAACTCTAACTGCCTTCTCCTTTGCGTAACCCTAACCCTAACCCCAACCCTAACCCTAACACTAACTGCCTTTTCCTCTGCGTAACCCTAACCCTAACCCTAACCGCCTTTTGCCTTTTGGCTTTTGCCTTTTGGCGTTTGCCTTTTCCTTTGTCTAACCCAAACCCTAAATCTAATGCTAACCCTAACCGCCTTTTCCCTTTTGCCTTTTGCCTTTGCCTAACCCTAACCCTAACCCCAACCGCCTCTTGCCTCTGTGTAACCCTAACCCTAACCGCCTCTTGCCTCGTGCCTTTTGCCTTTGCGTAACCCTAACCCTAACCCTAACCCTAACCGCCTTTTGCCTTTTGCCTTTTGCCTTTTGCCTTTGCCTAACCCGAACCCGAACCCCAACCACCTTTTGCCGTTTGCCCTTTGCCCTTTGCCCTTTGCGTAACCCTACCCCTGCCCCTACCCGCCTTTTGCCTTTTTGCCTTTTTCCCTGTTGCCTTTTCCCTTTTCCCTTTGCCTTTGCCTAACCCTAACCCCCTTTTGCCCTTTCCCTTTTGCCCTTTCCCTTTTGCCTTTGCGTAACCCTAACACTAACCCTAACCCTAACCGCCTTTTGCCTTTTGCCTTTTGCCTTTGCGTAACCCTATACCTAACCGCCATTTGCCTTTTGTTTTTCCGTAACCCTAACTCTAACTGCCTTCTCCTTTGTGTAACCCTAACCCTAACCCCAGCCCTAACCCTAACCCTAACTGCCTTTTCCTCTGCGTAATCCCAACCCTAACCCTAACCGCCTTTTCCTTTGCGTAACCCTAACCCTAACCCTAACCGCCTTTTGCCTTTTGGCGTTTGCCTTTTGGCGTTTGCCTTTTCCTTTGTCTAACCCAAACCCTAAATCTAATGCTAACCCTAACTGCCTTTTCCCTTCTGCCTTTTGCCTTTGCGTAACCCTAACCCTAACCCTAACAGCCTCTTGCCTCTGTGTAACCCTAACCCTAACCGCCTCTTGCCTCGTGCCTTTTGCCTTTGCGTAACCCGAACCCGAACCCGAACCACCTTTTGCCATTTGCCGTTTGCCCTTTGGCCTTTGCGTAAGCCTACCCCTACCCCTACCCCTACCCCTACCCGCCTTTTGCCTTTTTGCCTTGTTGCCTGTTGCCTGTTGCCTTTTCCCTTTTCCCTTTTCCCTTTTCCCTTTGCCTTTGCCTAACCCTAACCCCCTTTTGCCCTTTCCCCTTTTGCCCTTTCTCTTTTGCCTTTGCGTAACCCTAGCACTAACCCTAACCCTACCCCTAACCGCCTTTTGCCTTTTGCTTTTTGGCCTTGCGTAACCCTAACCCTAACCGCCTTTTGCCTTCTGCCTTTTGCCTTTGCGTAACCCTAACCCTAACCCTAACCGTCTTTTGCCTTCTGACTTTTGCCTTTGCGTAACCCTAACCCTAACCCTAACCGCCTTTTGCCTTTTGTTTTTCCGTAACCCTAACCCTAACTCTAACTGCCTTCTCCTTTGCGTAACCCTAACCCTAACCCCAACCCTAACCCTAACACTAACTGCCTTTTCCTTTGCGTAACCCTAACCCTAACCCTAACCGCCTTTTGCCTTTTGGCGTTTGCCTTTTGGCGTTTGCCTGTTCCTTTGTCTAACCCAAACCCTAAATCTAATGCTAACCCTAACCGCCTTTTCCCTTTTGCCTTTTGCCTTTGCCTAACCCTAACCCTAACCCTAACCACCTCTTGCCTCTGTGTAACCCTAACCCTAACCGCCTCTTGCCTCGTGCCTTTTGCCTTTGCGTAACCCTAACCCTAACCCTAACCCTAACCCTAACCCTAACCGCCTCTTGCCTCGTGCCTTTTGCCTTTGCGTAACCCTAACCCTAACCCTAACCCTAACCCTAACCGCCTTTTGCCTTTTGCCTTTTGCCTTTTGCATTTGCCTAACCCGAACCCGAACCCGAACCACCTTTTGCCGTTTGCCCTTTGCCCTTTGCCCTTTGCGTAACCCTACCCCTACCCCTACCCGCCTTTTGCCTTTTTGCCTTTTTCCCTGTTGCCTTTTCCCTTTTCCCTTTGCCTTTGCCTAACCCTAACCCCCTTTTGCCCTTTCCCTTTTGCCCTTTCCCTTTTGCCTTTGCGTAACCCTAACCCTAACACTAACCCTAACCCTAACCGCCTTTTGCCTTTTGCCTTTTGCCTTTGCGTAACCCTATACCTAACCGCCATTTGCCTTTTGTTTTTCCGTAACCCTAACCCTAACTCTAACTGCCTTCTCCTTTGCGTAACCCTAACCCTAACCCCAGCCCTAACCCTAACCCTAACTGCCTTTTCCTCTGCGTAATCCCAACCCTAACCCTAACTGCCTTTTCCTTTGCATAACCCTAACCCTAACCCTAACCGCCTTTTGCCTTTTGGCGTTTGCCTTTTGGCGTTTGCCTTTTCCTTTGTCTAACCCAAACCCTAAATCTAATGCTAACCCTAACTGCCTTTTCCCTTCTGCCTTTTGCCTTTGCGTAACCCTAACCCTAACCCTAACCGCCTCTTGCCTCTGTGTAACCCTAACCCTAACCGCCTCTTGCCTCGTGCCTTTTGCCTTTGCGTAACCCGAACCCGAACCCGAACCACCTTTTGCCATTTGCCGTTTGCCCTTTGGCCTTTGCGTAAGCCTACCCCTACCCCTACCCCTACCCCTACCCGCCTTTTGCCTTTTTGCCTTGTTGCCTGTTGCCTGTTGCCTTTTCCCTTTTCCCTTTTCCCTTTGCCTTTGCCTAACCCTAACCCCCTTTTGCCCTTTCCCCTTTTGCCCTTTCCCTTTTGCCTTTGCGTAACCCTAGCACTAACCCTAACCCTACCCCTAACCGCCTTTTGCCTTTTGCTTTTTGGCCTTGCCTAACCCTAACCCTAACCGCCTTTTGCCTTCTGACTTTTGCCTTTGCGTAACCCTAACCCTAACCCTAACCGTCTTTTGCCTTCTGACTTTTCCTTTGCGTAACCCTAACCCTAACCCTAACCGCCTTTTGCCTTTTGTTTTTCCGTAACCCTAACCCTAAATCTGACTGCCTTTTCCTTTGCGTAACCCTAACCCTAACCGCCTTTTGCCTTTGCGTAAGCCTTACCCTAACCGCCTTTGCCCTTACCTTAACCGCCTTTGGCCTAACCCTAACCGCCTTTGGCGTTTTTACCTTGGCCTTTCCCTAACCCTCCCCCTAACGCTCCCCCTAACCCTCCCTACCTTTAGGAATTAACCCTAACCCTAACCCGAACCATAACTGCATTTGCCTTTTGCCTTTGCGTAACCCTAACCCTAACCCTAACCACCTCTTGCCTTTTGCCTTTGCGTAACCCTAACCCTAACCCTAACTCTAACCCTAACCGCCTCTTGCCTCGTGCCTTTTGCCTTTGCGTAACCCTAACCCTAACCCTAACCCTAACCCTAACCGCCTTTTGCCTTTTGCCTTTTGCCTTTTGCCTTTGCCTAACCCGAACCCTAACCCGAACCACCTTTTGCCGTTTGCCCTTTGCCCTTTGGCCTTTCCGTAACCCTACCCCTACCCCTACCCGCCTTTTGCCTTTTTGCCTTTTTGCCTGTTGCCTTTTCCCTTTTCCCTTTGCCTTTGCCTAACCATAACCCCCTTTTGCCCTTTTCTCTTTCCCCTTTCCCTTTTGCCTTTGCGTAGCCCTAACACTAACCCTAACCCTAACCGCCTTTTGCCTTTTGCCTTTTGCCTTTGCGTAACCCTATACCTAACCGCCATTTGCCTTTTGTTTTTCCGTGACCCTAACCCTAACTCTAACTGCCTTCTCCTTTGCGTAACCCTAACCCTAACCCCAGCCCTAACCCTAACCCTAACTGCCTTTTCCTCTGCGTAATCCCAACCCTAACCCTAACTGCCTTTTCCTTTGCATAACCCTAACCCTAACCCTAACCGCCTTTTGCCTTTTGGCGTTTGCCTTTTGGCGTTTGCCTGTTCCTTTGTCTAACCCAAACCCTAAATCTAATGCTAACCCTAACTGCCTTTTCCCTTCTGCCTTTTGCCTTTGCGTAACCCTAACCCTAACCCTAACCGCCTCTTGCCTCGTGCCTTTTCCCTTTGCATAACCCTAACCCTAACCCTAACCCTAACCCTAACCCTAACCCTAACCCTAACCGCCTTTTGCCTTTTGCCTTTTGCATTTGCCTAACCTGAACCCGAACCCTAACCCGAACCACCTTTTGCCGTTTGCCCTTTGCCCTTTGCGTAACCTACCCCTACCCCTACCCGCCTTTTGCCTTTTTGCCTTGTTGCCTGTTGCCTGTTGCCTTTTCCCTTTTCCCTTTGCCTTTGCCTAACCATAACCCCCTTTTGCCCTTTCCCTTTTGCCCTTTCCCTTTTGCCTTTGCGTAACCCTAACCCTAACCACCATTTGCCTTTTCTTTTTCCGTAACCCTAACCCTAACTCTAACTGCCTTTTCCTTTGCGTAACCCTAACCCTAACCCCAACCCTAACCCTAACACTAACTGCCTTTTCCTTTGCGTAACCCTAAAACTAACCCTAACCGCCTTTTGGCTTTTGCCTTTGCGTAACCCTAACCCTAACCCTAACCACCTCTTGCCTCTGTGTAACCCTAACCCTAACCGCCTCTTGCCTCGTGCCTTTTGCCTTTGCGTAACCCTAACCCTAACCCTAACCCTAACCCTAACCCTAACCGACTCTTGCCTCGTGCCTTTTGCCTTTGCGTAACCCAAACCCTAACCAAAACCCTAACCCTAACCGCCTTTTGCCTTTTGCCTATTGCCTTTGCCTAACCCTAACCCTAACCCTAACAGCCTCTTGCCTCTGTGTAACCCTAACCCTAACCGCCTCTTGCCTCGTGCCTTTTGCCTTTGCGTAACCCAAACCCGAACCCGAACCACCTTTTGCCATTTGCCGTTTGCCCTTTGGCCTTTGCGTAACCCTACCCCTACCCCTACCCGCCTTTTGCCTTTTTGCCTTGTTGCCTGTTGCCTGTTGCCTTTTCCCTTTTCCCTTTTCCCTTTGCCTTTGCCTAACCCTAACCCCCTTTTGCCCTTTCCCCTTTTGCCCTTTCCCTTTTGCCTTTGCGTAACCCTAGCACTAACCCTAACCCTAACCCTAACCGCCTTTTGCCTTCTGACTTTTGCCTTTGCGTAACCCTAACCCTAACCCTAACCGCCTTTTGCCTTTTGTTTTTCCGTAACCCTAACCCTAACTCTGACTGCCTTTTCCTTTGCGTAACCCTAACCCTAACCCCAACCCTAACCCTAACCCTAACTGTCTATTCCTCTGCATAACCCTAACCCTAACCCTAACTGCCTTTTCCTTTGCGTAACCCTAACCCTAACCGCCTTTTGCCTTTGCGTAAGCCTTACCCTAACCCCCTTTTGCTCATTCCCTTTTGCCCTTTCCCTTTTGCCTTTGCATAACCCTAACCCTAACCCTAACCCTAACCCTAACCGCCTTTTGCCTTTTGCCTTTTGCCTTTGCCTAACCCGAACCCGAACCCGAACCACCTTTTGCCGTTTGCCCTTTGCCCTTTGCCCTTTGCGTAACCCTACCCCTACCCCTACCCGCCTTTTGCCTTTTTGCCTTGTTGCCTGTTGCCCTTTCCCTTTTGCCCTTTCCCTTTTGCCTTTGCATAACCCTAACACTAACCCTAACCCTAACCCTAACCGCATTTTGCCTTCTGCCTTTTGCCTCTGCGTAACCCTAACCCTAACCGCCATTTGCCTTTTGTTTTTCCGTAACCCTAACCCTAACTCTAACTGCCTTTTCCTTTGCGTAACCCTAACCCTAACCCCAACCCTAACCCTAACCCTAACTGCCTTTTCCTCTGCGTAACCCTAACCCTAACCCTAACTGCCTTTTCCTTTGCGTAACCCTAACCCTAACCCTAACCGCCTTTTGCCTTTTGGCGTTTGCCTTTTGGCGTTTGCCTGTTCCTTTGTCTAACCCAAACCCTAAATCTAATGCTAACCCTAACTGCCTTTTCCCTTCTGCCTTTTGCCTTTGCGTAACCCTAACCCTAACCCTAACCGCCTCTTGCCTCGTGCCTTTTCCCTTTGCATAACCCTAACCCTAACCCTAACCCTAACCCTAACCCTAACCGCCTTTTGCCTTTTGCCTTTTGCATTTGCCTAACCCGAACCTGAACCCTAACCCGAACCACCTTTTGCCGTTTGCCCTTTGCCCTTTGCGTAACCCTACCCCTACCCCTACCCGCCTTTTGCCTTTTTGCCTTGTTGCCTGTTGCCTGTTGCCTTTTCCCTTTTCCCTTTGCCTTTGCCTAACCCTAACCCCCTTTTGCCCTTTCCCTTTTGCCCTTTCCCTTTTGCCTTTGCGTAACCCTAACCCTAACCACCATTTGCCTTTTGTTTTTCCGTGACCCTAACCCTAACTCTAACTGCCTTCTCCTTTGCGTAACCCTAACCCTAACCCCAACCCTAACCCTAACCCTAACTGCCTTTTCCTTTGCGTAACCCTAACCCTAACCCTAACCGCCTTTTGCCTTTTGGCTTTTGCCTTTTGGCGTTTGCCTTTTCCTTTGTCTAACCCAAACCCTAAATCTAATGCTAACCCTAACCGCCTTTTCCCTTTTGCCTTTTGCCTTTGCCTAACCCTAACCCTAACCCCAACCGCCTCTTGCCTCTGTGTAACCCTAACCCTAACCGCCTCTTGCCTCGTGCCTTTTGCCTTTGCGTAACCCTAACCCTAACCCTAACCCTAACCCTAACCGCCTTTTGCCTTTTGCCTTTTGCCTTTTGCCTTTGCCTAACCCGAACCCGAACCCGAACCACCTTTTGCCGTTTGCCCTTTGCCCTTTGCCCTTTGCGTAACCCTACCCCTGCCCCTACCCGCCTTTTGCCTTTTTGCCTTTTTCCCTGTTGCCTTTTCCCTTTTCCCTTTGCCTTTGCCTAACCCTAACCCCCTTTTGCCCTTTCCCTTTTGCCCTTTCCCTTTTGCCTTTGCGTAACCCTAACACTAACCGCCTTTTGCCTTTTGCCTTTTGCCTTTGCGTAACCCTATACCTAACCGCCATTTGCCTTTTGTTTTTGCGTAACCCTAACCCTAACTCTAACTGCCTTCTCCTTTGCGTAACCCTAACCCTAACCCCAGCCCTAACCCTAACCCTAACTGCCTTTTCCTCTGCGTAATCCCAACCCTAACCCTAACCGCCTTTTCCTTTGCGTAACCCTAACCCTAACCCTAACCGCCTTTTGCCTTTTGGCGTTTGCCTTTTGGCGTTTGCCTTTTCCTTTGTCTAACCCAAACCCTAAATCTAATGCTAACCCTAACTGCCTTTTCCCTTCTGCCTTTTGCCTTTGCGTAACCCTAACCCTAACCCTAACCGCCTCTTGCCTCTGTGTAACCCTAACCCTAACCGCCTCTTGCCTCGTGCCTTTTGCCTTTGCGTAACCCGAACCCGAACCCGAACCACCTTTTGCCATTTGCCGTTTGCCCTTTGGCCTTTGCGTAAGCCTACCCCTACCCCTACCCCTACCCCTACCCGCCTTTTGCCTTTTTGCCTTGTTGCCTGTTGCCTGTTGCCTTTTCCCTTTTCCCTTTTCCCTTTACCTTTGCCTAACCCTAACCCCCTTTTGCCCTTTCCCCTTTTGCCCTTTCTCTTTTGCCTTTGCGTAACCCTAGCACTAACCCTAACCCTACCCCTAACCGCCTTTTGCCTTTTGCTTTTTGGCCTTGCCTAACCCTAACCCTAACCGTCTTTTGCCTTCTGCCTTTTGCCTTTGCGTAACCCTAACCCTAACCCTAACCGTCTTTTGCCTTCTGACTTTTGCCTTTGCGTAACCCTAACCCTAACCCTAACCGCCTTTTGCCTTTTATTTTTCCGTAACCCTAACCCTAACTCTGACTGCCTTTTCCTTTGCGTAACCCTAACCCTAACCGCCTTTTGCCTTTGCGTAAGCCTTACCCTAACCGCCTTTGCCCTTACCCTAACCGCCTTTGGCCTAACCCTAACCGCCTTTGGCGTTTTTCCCTTGGCCTTTCCCTAACCCTCCCCCTAACGCTCCCCCTAACCCTCCCTACCTTTAGGAATTAACTCTAACCCTAACCCGAACCATAACTGCATTTGCCTTTTGCCTTTGCGTAACCCTAACCCTAACCCTAACCACCTCTTGCCTTTTGCCCTTGCGTAACCCTAACTGCCTTTTGCCTTTTGCCTTTTGCCTTTTCATAACCCTAACCCTAACCCTAACCCTTTCCCTTTTGCCCTTTCCCTTTTGCCTTTGCATAACCCTAACACTAACCCTAACCCTAACCCTAACCGCCTTTTGCCTTTTGCCTTTTGCCCTTTGTGTAACCCTAACCCTAACCCTAACCCGAACCACCTTTTGCCGTTTGCCCTTTGCCCTTTGCGTAACCCTACCCCTACCCCTACCCGCCTTTTGCCTTTTTGCCTTGTTGCCTGTTGCCTGTTGCCTTTTCCCTTTTCCCTTTGCCTTTGCCTAACCCTAACCCCCTTTTGCCCTTTCCCTTTTGCCCTTTCCCTTTTGCCTTTGCGTAACCCTAACCCTAACCACCATTTGCCTTTTGTTTTTCCGTAACCCTAACCCTAACTCTAACTGCCTTCTCCTTTGCGTAACCCTAACCCTAACCCCAACCCTAACCCTAACACTAACTGCCTTTTCCTTTGCGTAACCCTAACCCTAACCCTAACCGCCTTTTGCCTTTTGGCTTTTGCCTTTTGGCGTTTGCCTTTTCCTTTGTCTAACCCAAACCCTAAATCTAATGCTAACCCTAACCGCCTTTTCCCTTTTGCCTTTTGCCTTTGCGTAACCCTAACCCTAACCCTAACTGCCTATTGCCTGTTGCCTTTTCCCTTTTCCCTTTGCCTTTGCCTAACCCTAACCCCCTTTTGCCCTTTCCCTTTTGCCCTTTCCCTTTTGCCTTTGCGTAACCCTAACCCTAACCACCATTTGCCTTTTGTTTTTCCGTAACCCTAACCCTAACTCTAACTGCCTTCTCCTTTGCGTAACCCTAACCCTAACCCCAACCCTAACCCTAACCCTAACTCCCTTTCCTCTGCGTAACCCTAACCCTAACCCTAACCGCCTTTTGCCTTTTGGCTTTTACCTTTTGTAATTTGTCTTTTCCTTTGTCTAACCCAAACCCTAAATCTAATGTTAACCCTAACCGCCTTTTCCCTTTTGCCTTTTGCCTTTGCCTAACCCTAACCCTAACCCTAACCACCTCTTGCCTCTGTGTAACCCTAACCCTAACCGCCTCTTGCCTCGTGCCTTTTGCCTTTGCGTAACCCTAACCCTAACCCTAACCCTAACCCTAACCCTAACCGCCTCTTGCCTCGTGCCTTTTGCCTTTGCGTAACCCTAACCCTAACCCTAACCCTAACCGCCTTTTGCCTTTTGCCTTTTGCCTTTTGCCTTTGCCTAACCCGAACCCGAACCCGAACCACCTTTTGCCATTTGCCCTTTGCCCTTTGCCCTTTCCGTAACCCTACCCCTACCCCTACCCGCCTTTTGCCTTTTTGCCTTTTTGCCTGTTGCCTTTTCCCTTTTCCCTTTGCCTTTGCCTAACCCTAACCCCCTTTTGCCCTTTCCCTTTTGCCCTTTCCCTTTTGCCTTTGCGTAACCCTAACACTAACCCTAACCCTAACCGCCTTTTGCCTTTTGCCCTTTGCGTAACCCTATACCTAACCGCCATTTGCCTTTTTTTTTGCGTAACCCTAACCCTAACTCTAACTGCCTTCTCCTTTGCGTAACCCTAACCCTAACCCCAGCCCTAACCCTAACCCTAACTGCCTTTTCCTCTGCGTAACCCTAACCCTAACCCTAACTGCCTTTTCCTTTTGCATAACCCTAACCCTAACCCTAACCGCCTTTTGCCTTTTGGCGTTTGCCTTTTGGCGTTTGCCTGTTCCTTTGTCTAACCCAAACCCTAAATCTAATGCTAACCCTAACTGCCTTTTCCCTTCTGCCTTTTGCCTTTGCGTAACCCTAACCCTAACCCTAACCGCCTCTTGCCTCGTGCCTTTTCCCTTTGCATAACCCTAACCCTAACCCTAACCCTAACCCTAACCCTAACCGCCTTTTGCCTTTTGCCTTTTGCATTTGCCTAACCTGAACCCGAACCCTAACCCGAACCACCTTTTGCCGTTTGCCCTTTGCCCTTTGCGTAACCTACCCCTACCCCTACCCGCCTTTTGCCTTTTTGCCTTGTTGCCTGTTGCCTGTTGCCTTTTCCCTTTTCCCTTTGCCTTTGCCTAACCCTAACCCCCTTTTGCCCTTTCCCTTTTGCCCTTTCCCTTTTGCCTTTGCGTAACCCTAACCCTAACCACCATTTGCCTTTTCTTTTTCCGTAACCCTAACCCTAACTCTAACTGCCTTTTCCTTTGCGTAACCCTAACCCTAACCCCAACCCTAACCCTAACACTAACTGCCTTTTCCTTTGCGTAACCCTAACCCTAACCCTAACCGCCTTTTGGCTTTTGCCTTTGCGTAACCCTAACCCTAACCCTAACCCTAACCCTAACCCTAACCGCCTCTTGCCTCGTGCCTTTTGCCTTTGCGTAACCCAAACCCTAACCAAAACCCTAACCCTAACCGCCTTTTGCCTTTTGCCTTTTGCCTTTGCGTAACCCGAACCTGAACCCGAACCACCTTTTGCCATTTGCCGTTTGCCCTTTGGCCTTTGCGTAACCCTACCCCTACCCCTACCCGCCTTTTGCCTTTTTGCCTTGTTGCCTGTTGCCTGTTGCCTTTTCCCTTTTCCCTTTTCCCTTTTCCCTTTGCCTTTGCCTAACCCTAACCCCCTTTTGCCCTTTCCCCTTTTGCCCTTTCCCTTTTGCCTTTGCGTAACCCTAGCACTAACCCTAACCCTACCCCTAACCGCCTTTTGCCTTTTGCTTTTTGGCCTTGCCTAACCCTAACCCTAACCGCCTTTTGCCTTCTGCCTTTTGCCTTTGCGTAACCCTAACCCTAACCCTAACCGCCTTTTGCCTTTTGTTTTTCCGTAACCCTAACCCTAACTCTGACTGCCTTTTCCTTTGCGTAACCCTAACCCTAACCCCAACCCTAACCCTAACCCTAACTGTCTATTCCTCTGCGTAACCCTAACCCTAACCCTAACTGCCTTTTCCTTTGCGTAACCCTAACCCTAACCGCCTTTTGCCTTTGCGTAAGCCTTACCCTAACCGCCTTTGCCCTTACCCTAACCGCCTTTGGCCTAACCCTAACCGCCTCTTGCCTCGTGCCTTTTGCCTTTGAGTAACCCTAACCCTAACCCTAACCGCCTTTTGCCTTTTGCCTTTTGCCTTTGCCTAACCCGAACCCCCTTTTGCCCTTTCCCCTTTGCCCTTTCCCTTTTGCCTTTGCGTAACCCTAACCCTAACCCTAACCACCTTTTGCCTTCTGCCTTTTGCCTCTGCGTAACCCTAACCCTAACCGCCATTTGCCTTTTGTTTTTCCGTAACCCTAACCCTAACTCTGACTGCCTTTTCCTTTGCGTAACCCTAACCCTAACCACAACCCTAACCCTAACCCTAACCGCCTTTTCCTCTGCGTAACCCTAACCCTAACCCTAACTGCCTTTTCCTTTGCGTAACCCTAACCCTAACCCTAACCGCCTTTTGCCTTTTGGCGTTTGCCTTTTGGCGTTTGCCTGTTCCTTTGTCTAACCCAAACCCTAAATCTAATGCTAACCCTAACTGCCTTTTCCCTTCTGCCTTTTGCCTTTGCGTAACCCTAACCCTAACCCTAACCGCCTCTTGCCTCGTGCCTTTTCCCTTTGCATAACCCTAACCCTAACCCTAACCCTAACCCTAACCGCCTTTTGCCTTTTGCCTTTTGCATTTGCCTAACCCGAACCCGAACCCTAACCCGAACCACCTTTTGCCTTTTGCCCTTTGCCCTTTGCGTAACCTACCCCTACCCCTACCCGCCTTTTGCCTTTTTGCCTTGTTGCCTGTTGCCTGTTGCCTTTTCCCTTTTCCCTTTGCCTTTGCCTAACCCTAACCCCCTTTTGCTCTTTCCCTTTTGCCCTTTCCCTTTTGCCTTTGCGTAACCCTAACCCTAACCACCATTTGCCTTTTGTTTTTCCGTAACCCTAACCCTAACTCTAACTGCCTTCTCCTTTGCGTAACCCTAACCCTAACCCCAACCCTAACCCTAACACTAACTGCCTTTTCCTTTGCGTAACCCTAACCCTAACCCTAACCGCCTTTTGCCTTTTGGCGTTTGCCTTTTGGCGTTTGCCTGTTCCTTTGTCTAACCCAAACCCTAAATCTAATGCTAACCCTAACCGCCTTTTCCCTTTTGCCTTTTGCCTTTACCTAACCCTAACCCTAAACCTAACCACCTCTTGCCTCTGTGTAACCCTAACCGCCTCTTGCCTCGTGCCTTTTGCCTTTGCGTAACCCTAACCCTAACCCTAACCCTAACCCTAACCGCCTCTTGCCTCGTGCCTTTTGCCTTTGCCTAACCCTAACCCTAACCCTAACCCTAACCCTAACCGCCTTTTGCCTTTTGCCTTTTGCCTTTTGCCTTTGCCTAACCCGAACCCGAACCCGAACCACCTTTTGCCGTTTGCCTTGTTGCCCTTTGCCCTTTGCGTAACCCTACCCCTGCCCCTACCCGCCTTTTGCCTTTTTGCCTTTTTCCCTGTTGCCTTTTCCCTTTTCCCTTTGCCTTTGCCTAACCATAACCCCCTTTTGCCCTTTCCCTTTTGCCCTTTCCCTTTTGCCTTTGCGTAACGTAACCCTAACCCTAACCCTAACCGCCTTTTGCCTTTTGCCTTTTGCCTTTGCGTAACCCTATACCTAACCGCCATTTGCCTTTTGTTTTTCCGTAACCCTAACCCTAACTCTAACTGCCTTCTCCTTTGCGTAACCCTAACCCTAACCCCAGCCCTAACCCTAACCCTAACTGCCTTTTCCTCTGCGTAATCCCAACCCTAACCCTAACCGCCTTTTCCTTTGCGTAACCCTAACCCTAACCCTAACCGCCTTTTGCCTTTTGGCGTTTGCCTTTTGGCGTTTGCCTTTTCCTTTGTCTAACCCAAACCCTAAATCTAATGCTAACCCTAACCGCCTTTTCCCTTCTGCCTTTTGCCTTTGCGTAACCCTAACCCTAACCCTAACAGCCTCTTGCCTCTGTGTAACCCTAACCCTAACCGCCTCTTGCCTCGTGCCTTTTGCCTTTGCGTAACCCGAACCCGAACCCGAACCACCTTTTGCCATTTGCCGTTTGCCCTTTGGCCTTTGCGTAAGCCTACCCCTACCCCTACCCCTACCCCTACCCGCCTTTTGCCTTTTTGCCTTGTTGCCTGTTGCCTGTTGCCTTTTCCCTTTTCCCTTTTCCCTTTGCCTTTGCCTAACCCTAACCCCCTTTTGCCCTTTCCCCTTTTGCCCTTTCCCTTTTGCCTTTGCGTAACCCTAGCACTAACCCTAACCCTACCCCTAACCGCCTTTTGCCTTTTGCTTTTTGGCCTTGCCTAACCCTAACCCTAACCGCCTTTTGCCTTCTGCCTTTTGCCTTTGCGTAACCCTAACCCTAACCCTAACCGTCTTTTGCCTTCTGACTTTTGCCTTTGTGTAACCCTAACCCTAACCCTAACCGCCTTTTGCCTTTTGTTTTTCCGTAACCCTAACCCTAACTCTGACTGCCTTTTCCTTTGCGTAACCCTAACCCTAACCACAACCCTAACCCTAACCCTAACTGCCTTTTCCTCTGCGTAACCCTAACCCTAACCGCCTTTTCCTTTGTGTAACCCTAACCCTAACCCTAACCGCCTTTTGCCTTCTGCCTTTTGCCTTTGCGTAACCCTAACCCTAACCGCCATTTGCCTTTTGTTTTTGCGTAACCCTACCCTAACTCTAACTGCCTTTTCCTTTGCGTAACCCTAACCCTAACCCCAACCCTAACCCTAACCCTAACTGCCTTCTCCTCTGCGTAACCCTAACCCTAACCCTAACTGCCTTTTCCTTTGCGTAACCCTAACCCTAACCCTAACCGCCTTTTGCCTTTTGGCGTTTGCCTTTTGGCGTTTGCCTTTTCCTTTGTATAACCCTAACCCTAAATCTAATGCTAACCCTAACCGCCTTTTCCCTTCTGCCTTTTGCCTTTGCGTAACCCTAACCCTAACTCTAACAGCCTCTTGCCTCTGTGTAACCCTAACCCTAACCGCCTCTTGCCTCGTGCCTTTTGCCTTTGCGTAACCCTGACCCTAACCACCTTTTGCCTTTTGCCTTTTGCCTTTGCGTAACCCTAACCCTAACTCTAACAGCCTCTTGCCTCTGTGTAACCCTAACCCTAACCGCCTCTTGCCTCGTGCCTTTTGCCTTTGCGTAACCCTAACCCTAACCGCCTTTTGCCTTTTGCCTTTTGCCTTTGCCTAAACCGAACCCGAACCTGAACCACCTTTTGCCATTTGCCGTTTGCCCTTTGCCCTTTGCGTAACCCTAACCCTACCCCTACCCCTGCCCCTACCCGCCTTTTGCCTTTTTGCCTTGTTGCCTGTTGCATTTTCCCTTTTCCCTTTGCCTTTGCCTAACCCTAACCCCCTTTTGCCCTTTCCCCTTTGCCCTTTCCCTTTTGCCTTTGCGTAACCGTAACCCTAACCCTAACCCTAACCGCCTTTTGCCTTTTACCCTTGCGTAACCCTAACCCTATCCCTAACTGCCTTTTGCCTTTTGCCATTTGCTTTTGCGTAACCCTAACCGTAACCGCCTTTGGCCTAACCCTAACGGCCTTTGGCCTTTTTCCCTTTGCGTAAGCCTACCCGTACCGGTACCCGTACCCGTACCCGTACCCATACCCGCCTTTTGCCTTGTTGCCTGTTGCCTTTTCCCTGTTGCCTTTGCGTAATCCTGTCCCTAACCCTAACCCTAACCCTAACCCTAACCCTAACTGCCTTTTGACTTATCCCTTTGCGTATCCCTAACGCTAACCCTAATCGCCTTTTGCCTTTTGCCTTTGCGTAACCCTAACCCTAACCACCATTTGCCTTTTGTTTTTCCGTAACCCTAACCCTAACCCTAACTGCCTTTTCCTCTGCGTAACCCTAACCCCAACCCTAACTGCCTTTTCCTCTGCGTAACCCTACCCCTAACCCTAACCGCCTTTTGCCTTTTGGCGTTTGCCTTTTGGCGTTTGCCTTTTCCTTTGTCTAACCCAAACCCTAAATCTAATGCTAACCCTAACTGCCTTTTGCCTTCTGCCTTTTGCCTTTGCCTAACCCTAACCCTAACTGCCTTTGGCCTAACCCTAACGGCCTTTGGCCTTTTTCCCTTGGCCTTTTCCCTAACCCTACCCCTAACCCTCCCCCTAACCCTACCCACCTTTAGGCATTACCCCTAACCCTAAAGGCCTTTTGCCTTTTACCTCTGCGTAGCCCTAACCCTAACCCTAACCTCCAATTGCCTTTTGCCTTTTGCCTTTTGCCTTTTGCCTTTGCGTAACCCTATCCCTATCCCTATCCCTATCCCTAGCCGTAGCCCTAGCCCTAACCGCCTTTTGCCTTTTGCCTTTTGCCTTTGCGTAACCCTAACCCTAACCGCCTTTGGCCTAACCCTAACCGCCTTTGGCCTTTTCCCTTTGGCCTTTTGCCTGCCCCTGCCCCGGCGCCTACCCCTACCCTACCCCCCATTAGGCATTAAACCCAACCCTAATTGCCTTTTGCCTTTGCATAACCCTAACCCAAACCCGAACCCTAATCCGAACCCTAACCCTAACTGCCTTTTGCCCTTTGCCCTTTGCCCTTTGCCTTTTACCTTTTGCCTTTGCATAACCCTAACCCTAACTGCCTTTTCCTTTGCGTAACCCTAAACCTAACCCTAACCCCCTTTTCCTCTGCGTAACCCTAACCCTAGTCCTCACCCTAACTGTCTTTTCCTTTGCGTAACCCTAACCCTAACCCTAACCACCTTTTGCCATTTGGCGTTTGCCTTCTGGCGTTTGCCTTTTGGCATTTGCCTTTTCCTTTGTCTAACCCAAACCCTAAACCTAACGCTAACCCTAACCGCCTTTTCCCTTTTTCCTTTTGCCTTTGCGTAACTCTACCCTTAACCCTAACCCTAACCACCTTTTGCGTCTGTGTAACCCTAACCCTAACCGTAACCCTAACCGCCTCTTGCCTCTGTGTAACCCTAACCCTAACCGCCTATTGCATCTTGCCTTTTGCCTTTGCATAACCCTAACCCTAACCCTAACCCTTACCCTAACCGCCTTTTCCTCTGCGTAACCCTAACCCTAACTGCCTTTTCCTTTGCGTAACCCTATCCCTAACCCTAACTACTGCCTTTTCCTTTGCGTAACCCTAACCCTAACCCTAACCGCCTTTTGCCTTTCAGTAACCCTAGCCCTAGCCCTAGCCCTAGCCCCAACCCTAGCCCTAGCCCTAACCCTAGCCCTAACCGCCTTTTGCTTTTTCGCGTTTGCCTTTTGGCGTTTGCCTTTTGGCGTTTGCCTTTTCCTTTGTCTAACCCAAAACCCTAACCCTAACGCTAACCCTAACCGCCTTTTGCCTTTTTGCCTTTTGCCTTTTGCCTTTGCGTAACCCTAACCCTAACCACCTTTTGTCTTTTGCCTTTTGCCTGACCCTGACCCACCTAACCATGACCCTGACCCTGACCCACCTAACCCTTACCATCCTAACCGTTATCTACCTAACCCTGACCCTGTCCCTGACCCACTTAACCCTTTTCAGCCCAACCCTTTTCAGCCCGACCCTCTTCATCTGTAACTGTGACCCTGACCCTATTCAGCCCTAACCGTGACTATGTTCAGCCTAGACCCTTACCCTGACCCTAACCCTGACTCTGACCCTGACCCTGTTCATTTCAGTTGTTTGTTTAGCAATTTGTTGTCCCTGCTTTGAAAATGTTACTAACTACCACTTAATATTTTTGGATAGGTCTAGTGATAGTTGTTGAATAAATACTAAACTTTCATTTTTTTACTGTTACTTTTTCTTTAGGGATTGTAGAAGAAAATAAATCACTGTTTTATGACTGTGTTCCAAGTGCTTCTAGATTTGAAGACATGAAAAAAATAGTATGTGCAGAAGAGCAAAGACCACACATCCCAAACAGATGGCTTTCAGATCCTGCAATTATTTGAAAAATAACTTTTGATTCTGTTTTGAAAATACTCTTTCACTATATAAACATACATGGTGTATAATAAAATGAAGCCTGATAAAGTATGCAGACAGTCCCTCCCGCTCCCCCTACCCCCCCCCCCCCCCGGCTTTCATCTAATTCTTGTGTCTTCTTTATTTACCATCTCTTTTCCTATAACCCCTTAAGTTGCTACAGTTTGTAGCCTGAAGCCTTTATAGGTGGAAAGGAGTCATTTCTCTTTAATGGTTCTGGTAAGAAGGTTGAACTCAGTCTGAGGAAATAGAATCCATAGTCCGAACAAAAGAATGGTTGAGCAAAACTATGATGTGTATGGCTGATCTCCAAATTACCCAACCCATAGTTCTGAGTTGTGGGGAAGATTCTTGCTCTTCATATAATTGAATTTGAAGATTATATATTAAAGATTTATCCTGAGACTGGAAGCAATTTTAGACTTCTTGTTGATTTTAAAGGCATAATCTCAATTTCTGATACTGGTTTTCAAGGTAAAGAGGCCTATACAGTCATGTTCCACATGTTTGCATGTCTCTTTCTGTTCCATACCACATTCCCTCTCTGCTTCCAAGAACTTCAAAACCTGTTGGTCAATTTTAGAGGCCTTTAAGATATTAAGTGCCTACCAATTTTATCAAACTAGGGAAGTGGGTAGATGAGAGAGACTTGCTATACTGATTGAAAGACTTCACTGTGAGTTCATCCCCCTCCCTTTTTTTTTAAACAAAAAGCCTTTATGTATATGAGGAAAAGATGCTGTAAACAGCTAAATACAGTAAAAGCTTTTTTTGGCACTTGGACAAGACAGAACACATTGCAAAACAGAAATCCTTAGGAAGTCTTGCTTTATTAATTCTATTGTCCACAGATCTGCATTATTCTGTTCACCAGTTAAGTTAGCTTAATTCTTGTAGTCACTGAAGATTTGTTTCTGTTTATGTCTTACGTTAGCAAACATATCTTACCTGCCAACTTCAACATCAGCTAGTTAGGATAGGCAACCTTTTTCAAAAGGATCAAAACATTGTGAAACTCATTTTCCTACATATTTTAGTCTGCATAAAATATTCTCACAATAAAGATCTCTTGTGGTGAAAGTAGCTGTCAAAACATTTGATCTTCAGTTAGAGCCTTATCTCCATTGGTACGCCTGCTACTGAAGTTGACCAGTATAGGAAAAAAAAGAAAACCAAGTCTAGTACAAGCTGTGAATTCTTCTCAGTTGCTCTCAACCACCTTCTTGACTCCTGTTATTGCTTACCTGCATCTCAGGAAAAAGATGACTTTGCTCTAATTATGGTACTGGTACTCTAATTGTATTATCTTTGTGATTAACAGCTGAATTTATTTTCAACCCTACTATTTCAGAGATTAAAAGAATGTTGGAATTTGAGTGAAGATAAGGAACGGTTAGCAAGTAAGGGTTTTAGTCAACTGAATACTAGCTCTAAGGGACATTTAGTCATACCTAAGACAGTTAATTGCTACTGTTGGTACTGACATATTATAGAGGACATCTCTCTATGAACATGTATGTCATGAAAACAACAGAGGTCACTACTGAGTAACATTATTTTGCTGGTTTATTTTTCCATATGGCAGTAACTGTTCTATGGAATACCTAAATTAGAAATATTTATACAGTTTAGCATATAGTAATAATGTCCAGTTTAAATGAGTTCTAAATATCTGTATTAAATAACATTAAATACTGAGCAAAAGGTTTGAATAATTTTGTATATTGCATTTTATTTTTGAAATGAACTAAAAATGTACAGCTTTTACAAAAATGGATTTTTTAATCTTATATAAAAGTGGAATCACTGTGCTCATTTATAAAACCTTATAGCTCTTGCAAAGTTGATGAAGAAATGCTGGTATCGGAATTCCTCAGCAAGAGTTATAGCTTTATGAATAAAAAAGACTTTAGCAAAAATCAGCAATTCACTGAAAAAAGTGAAAAAGAACTTCCAGTAGACTTGTCCTGATTATGAGCTCAAAGAAGAGATGACTTCAGTTTCTAGAGAGGATATATATGATGGAGATGTATGTGGCAGAAAGCATACTACAGAAAAGGGAAATACTATGGTGGCAGTGACTGCATGGAACTATTGAGCATCAGCTGCTGACATTTGCCTGTTCTGTTCTGGTACTGTCGTTAGATTATGTAATATTGATAAGATTTATATAAAGAACACTAACTGATTCAAATTTTTAAACAAGTTTTAGATGTAACATACGATTCATTGTGAACTAAGTGGCAGATGAAAAAATAGGTAAGGTAAATAAAATGGGAATTGGAGTAGCCTGGTGCAGTAAGCATTTGTTGAAAATGTATATTGTAGTTACATTAGAGCATATATCTGTTAAAGGATGACTCGGTGTTTAATAGGTTTAGAGACTCCAATAACTGATAAAGTAGACAATCCCAGCTTCAGTAGTGATTGAGTATAAACAGTATAAAAGCTGAGAAAGAAATTCTAAATGCGATTGAACAAAATCACAGTTGCCTTTATAGATCCTAAAAGAGTTTGCTTCTTGACATCATCTTGTAGAAAGAGTAGTTTTTTTTTTTTTTTTTTTTTTGGTTATAATTTCATATTAGAATAAACTTACACCTCTTAAATGACTACTAGGCTTGATACAAAAACAGGATTTTTTGTCTTGTAAGTTACCTACTGACCCCAGAATGGACCCCTGGAGCTGAGACTTAGACACCTAGATTCTCTGAACAACACTTGGGGAGAACTGGATGTCTCAGAATGGGATCTGAGATGGTCAGTACAGTGAGTTAACTAAAAGCCAATGGGAAACTCTACGCACAAACCTGTGTCTTGAATATTAGACCTTTTGCAAAGCTTTCCTATGTGCTCTAGCCACTCAAGAATCCAGATGTTGGAAGTGTACTCTGTGCATGTGTCCTTTCTTGTAGAAACAGAGTAGGCCTAACTTCACAAAACAAATAAAAAAGCCCTCTCAGTTTAGGAGAATAAAATAGTGAATGACTTAGAGAACAGCAACTAAGATCCTGGGCCCTCTTCCCCCTGAGGGAACTACCTAAACCAGTATACTTTTTAAAATCCTTTTTCCATCTTGCCTCTGTCCAGTTCTCTGACCCAAAGGATGCATTTTTCAGCACATTAACTCAGTTTCATAGCATGAATAGGGAAGTACCCCCCCCCCCCGCCTTCACATCTGTGTGATAGCCTATAACAGGGTGGTTAGAAAGGTTTTCCCCCTGTCCTTCTGAAGGAGCAGTGTTTGAATGCCTCTGGACTGAAGAAGTTGAACCAAGATGTGTATTTTCTACATTACTATTTTTAATTACCATGCTACTGTAAAAAAAAGATGAGATCTTTCCCCTGAGATCAAAGCCGTGAAATAGGAATAGTGGTAAATTACATGTTTCAGTGTTGTCATATTTGAAGTCAGTCTGTCTTGTGGTAAGTCTGCTCTGAGCATGCCTATTGGTTTGGTTACCTATGAGCAGATGACATTCTTGTTAGCATCTAGGCAGTGACGGTGCTCCAGACAGGCAGAGGAATGGCTTTCACTGGGAAGAACCTAGGCACCCAGAAGGGTGAAGGGTCCATAGATTTCATAGGTAAGGTGCTTAGTGATTTTTAAGGTGTGGTTTAATTTTGCTACCCAAGCAAAGTAAATACAACTTTTTTAAAGAGAAAAGTAATTTTAATATTGTTTCAGTTTCAGTGATGTCAGATGATAAGAATTTACCTATGATTTTTTTAAATATATGGCATAGGAATGGGAAAAAAAGCTTTATTCTTCAGTATCTGAATTCTGATATGTTTTTATGTAGAAGATGCTTCATTTGATCCTTGTGACCTTACCCTTTGGTAATCAACCAAAACAGCAGTCCTCTCTCTCCATTTCAGTCAGACATGTAGCTTTTCCTTTCTTAGAAATGACAGTTCTATAACAACTTATTTCACTGCTAAGCTTAATATATAAGTAATGCATGTTATTTTTTTCTTTTAAGCTACAGGAGTTAGAATAAATAGCCAAAGTACCTTCTGACTCTTCTGGTAAGGTATTTTGAGAAGTATTCAGGATTAATGCATACTAGCAAAGTTCTACTCTTGTTCACTCGTGTCATTCAAATGTAGGTACAAATGGGGATAACCACTGATCTATAACTCACATAATTCTAAAGTCATCTTGATAGAACTTGCTAGCTAATGTATGGAATAACAAGAATCAAACGATTTTATTTTAGCTAAACCTGATCAGTTTTAGCTAGTTTAACTAAAACTGATTTAAATAGCATGACACAAACTGTTTGCAAAATGAAAATTCATGTCTTCCCCTTCCTTTTTATCCTGCCATTCTGCACTGAGTTTTCCTGCATGAAAATAGAAACAACTGCCTAATTGTCAATTAGGAACATGAGTGATTTCGTACTACCCACACCCATTTTTGTAAAACTTCCAGACTCTGTTCATGCAGAAATGTATGTATAGCAGTGAATGAATTACATACAATTCTTCAAAAATTATTTGAGAGAGTATTATAATTGCTTAAACGTGGAGGAAATATATAAAGCTTTTCAGGTGCATTAAAATATCTCACTGTAGGTGCAAGTTATGATGTGACAGTAAGATAATTCCATGGTACAGCAAAAAGTAAAAATAACCTTTGGAAAATCTTCCAGTAGTAATGTGTTCCTTAAACACCATATGAAGAATTAACTAATCCTTTATATGACGATTCAGTGGGATAAACCACAGAAGAATTTCCATATGGCATTCTCAGTGTTTTTCAACACATCCATTTCTTTCTCCAACCCATGGTTATATTATGCTGGCAGATGCACTGCTGATACTGAAGATTCAGTCCAACACAGAAGTGAATATCCATTTTATGTACAGCCAAAGACAGAGATGTGTAATCACTTACTAAATACTGTTATTTGTCCTCTTGGACAGTAACCCCAAGCCAAAAAGGAGATAGCATTTCTACTTAAATGAGCATTGCCCCTCTCTACTATAGTACCGGAGTGCCAGAGTTTATATTCAGCTACTTGAGTTTAGATTCAGGTTTGGATAATCAGAATGGTTGAAAGATTCAACTGGACTGAAAATTGCATTTAAAATATATATATTTTTCCTCACATTTTAAAGGGGTCAGTTTTCTAGCCCTCAAAATCATTAGTCTGCCAGTGTAGTTTCCCTCATTTCCAATTTCTGAAATTGGAAAAAAAAAACAACTTTTTTTTTCTATCAAGCCCCCAGTATTATTCCAGAAATCAAATTGAAATGATTTTCTATCCCATTAGAGAAGCTTTCTACATGAAGGTACTCCATATTCTTGCAGGCAACCCTGACTTACACAGAAGTAGTCCTGAAGGTAGAAAATTGATATATTAATTCATAAGTCTCTTTTAGAAAGTAGAAAGTATGGAGAGTACAGAGAGTATAGCGTACAAAGGGAGTATAGAGAGCAGAAAGCAGTACAGAGAGTAGAAAGTATCTGACCAGACAGCATAAATGTAGATATATCTTTATGACACATTTATTTTAGACATTACGTTTAGTATCATCTTCTCTAACATAGACAGATTTAGTAATCAGACTTTACTGATGCAGTTTTTATGTGTTAAAGAGAATGAATGGTCTTGATGTTTCCATCAGTTCACAATCTGTTTTTCGAAGTACCCATTTCATACACTCTGTTAGAAAGAAATGTGTTTTCCTTCACTCAGCATTCTTCTTTGTAGAGAAGCAGGTAGATCTCTAATTCCGTAACTGATTTCAGGATTTTAAAATTTAGACTTTCATATGACTCTAGTTTCAGGTCATTTGCTCTAAAGAGAGAAGTTATGCAATGTAAAATAGAGCCAGATTTTTTGATGATACCTTTCAAAATGCCTCCTTCAATGAACGTAAGATTTATTTCAGGTTCATTTTCAAATCTTTAGAATAGCTTCTTACCGATGATGAAAGAATCTTTCTTACTTATTTACTCCCTTCATGGTGAATTGTAATTATTTATGTCTGACCTCTGTTTAATCACTTTGACGACCATCCTTCCAGGGATATACTCCATGTGTGCAACATTAATTCTTTGCCTAAAGAGAAATTATACGAACTCTTAATATGTGCCACACATTTAATTTGCTTAAGATTAACTGTAGACATTTTATTTAGTATTAATTTACATCTTTGTTGGCTTAAATTTTGTATCTACGTTGCTTATATATAAGATTATCAGCGTAGCTGCACACTGCTTCTGATGCATGTGATACCAGATACGAAACCTTACCTGTGTGTGTATTTTACATTTTAATATAATCGCTGTGAAAGAAACACCTTTTTTGGTTTCCAGTAAAGTAATTTGAAAATAAATTAGTCTTTCTTGTACATTATTTGGGAAGTCAACTATTAATGCTGCCTGGCATCTGAAGGGGAAAAGAATAAAGTAGCCAAGGTTTACCTGACCTTTATGTTTAAGAATAAAACTTCTTTGAAAGAATCTTCATCATGGCAATCTGTCCTCCTTAGGCTGAAGAAACAGGTGACATCCTCACTAGCTAGCTAGGAGCTTCTTACAGACATCCTTTGGTTATGCTGGTCCCACAACTGGATCTACCATGGCAGTTTGCACATAGACATATCTGAGGTAGCAGTATAGGCCTACCTAGCCCTAGCGGAGAGAAAGAGAAAACAGAGAAAGCCTCAGAACAGGTTAACTACTCAACATGTGCATGTGTGCTAGAACTTTGATGCCGGCTTACCATATACTTACTCAGTTGTTAATATACAAATTAAATAAATTAACACTAATTAATGTTTCAGCAATTTTTAAGATAAGGAAGCAGGATTGAGTGCTAATCATAACAAAATATGACAAACTAATTATTCAAGCTACTACTACAAAAAAGACATAACTGAATGAACACACTACAAACACTTTATTGTATTCTAAGCAACATGAAATACAGCATATAGAATACAATATTCCTTTTCCCTTAGCATTTGACAGAAGCAGCAAAAATAGTCTTGGTTCAAGGTACATTTGCAGGAGGGTTTCTGTCCTATCACCAAGTTTTAAAAATATGTTGTCAGGGTATTTATAGCAAACTGCTTTACAATGAGATTTACTCAATTCAAAAACAAAAAATCCATTTCTCATTGTTAAACATGGAGTAAGAACTAATTTCAAATGACTTTTGTTTCTTTTTGTTTGTTTATCTGCTTGTTTATTTTGTGAAAGGTCTGTATGCACAGTGTAACTGGAAAACAGTAGCCTGCAGGTTTAACATACAAACTCAAAAAAAAAAATCTTTTAACTCTTTTTAGAACCACCAAATTAAGAAGAACTTGTACTGTTGCTACTGAAAGTGAAATTTTAAAAGCTTATATTATTTCAAAATTCAGTTTGCTTCTTTAAAGCAAAAGAAATGATTCCGATGGTCTCACTTATTTCTTCCGGAGCTGAGGTTGTGACTTGGAGTGAAAATCCAGAGATTTTAAATTGTTCAATATACTACCATCTTTTCTCTGCCTCTTTGCTTATGTAATAGTTACTTACTATGTTGATAATACTTCACATTTAAATGACATTCAGGGGAAACAGACTGTACAGAAACCACATTACCTGTTCCTGATATTCAGCTTCATCTGAAATGAAACAAAATTAAACCATTTAGCATAAGAAGTGGGGAAAAAATGTAACTAATGGGTTCCGGACCCCTTGTATTTTCAGTGAAATTAAATCATCCCTAAAATTTGGCCATTTGGCCAATTTTGCTTTTGGATCTGCTTCCACCTAGTGGTATTCTGACAAGATACTAGGCAGATGCAGAATTAGAAAAGTCAACACAGGGTTTTTTTGGTGTGTGTGGGGGGAGACAGCTATTTAACTTATATGTAAGCCCTATTATTTAAATATAAAAAGCATTTCTGTCCTCTGATGTGAACATTTTTTTACAGTCAGATTATTTTTGTCTACTTTTCAGTTTCTTGAGTCACAAAGTTCTGCAAGAACCATCTATCCAGCAGCAGCAAGGCTACATTCTGAATATTTTAACAGCATTCTTGTTTGACTTCAAAATAAAATACAATTAATTGTACTGCCATCTCTTACAACTTTGCTCCACAAAGAAGCAGCATGATTTAATTACTCTGTACTGGGGATTGGAGTGTTTTCTGTGTTGCCTTGTGTTTTGTTTTGTTTCATTTTGTTTTCTGGACCTTTTGTGATTATGATACTAGAATTAATGGCTTACTACACTGACTTCCTACAGATTCTCCAGACTGTAGAAGACCAATGGACTCATTAATAGCTTGGTGGCTTGACAGACTGTCTTTGAAGGAAGGAGTTTACTGGGATGATAGGCTGGAAAAAGGATACAAGCAGTATGTGGGACACTGAATTTTCTGGGTTTTAAAGATGTTTGCTGCTTTACTATGGCCGAAGGTCCTGATAATGAGATGTTGTTTATCTAAGAAGTCTGTAACTGTCAGAAGCTGGCATACTAACTTTTAAATGACCAGACTTATTTGAGGCAAAACAGTTACTAGCTTCGAAATGAGCATAATTTAAATTTGTTTTGAATTCATTGGATGACTTTTAAATTTAACTTCCTTTGAATTCTTAAAAAATGAGATAATGTGGTTTTACGGGAAAAAAATTACTCAAGGCCATACTGTGTAGAGTTCTCTTAAGTTATAAAGTCTTTTTCTAATTAGGATATGTCTACACTGCAATGAATCTCCATGAGTTAAATTTCTTTCATTCTGCCATGGATAGAAACTTCCTATAGCTGAACTATACAACAGACCACAGTGCAGACATAAGACACTGATGAACTAAAGGTCTCTAAGTAGAGCAGGAATAGTAGCAGCCTATAGAGCATTTCAGGTTCTTTTCCAAAACTGAAGTACATAATATCCATTACTGAGTTGCATGGAGTTGTTGCGTGCAGGTAGTGAGGTTAACTCTCAGTTAGACTAGCTGAGATAGCTTCCATATTTGTGACCTTAAAAATAGACACGAGCCATTCTCAGTTGCCCAATGGGTTCGTGTTAACATTTGCCTGAGTGCTTTTGGTAGCTTCACATAGAGCAAGCACTTGACATAGGGCAAGCAGTTAAAGCAGATTATGAATCAACAAACTTCAGCAATTACAACATCCTAATCACCTTACTTACCTGATTAGCTGTAAATGGGATGTCCTTCCAGTTTTAAATATCATCTCCTAATAGGTAACCTACATTTTGTGCTGTTTAATTCATTTCTCCCCCATGGTCACTGGATATGTGAGATCATTTCAAGTAGAAAGTAATGTTATGTGGTCATATAATAGGCTTACAATCAATAATTAAAAAATAATAGGTGGAACTATATTAATAATTCACATATTTTATATAGAAATAAATTAATCCAATAGAGGTCTCTGCCTCCTTCATACAGAGTCTCTCCTAAATATTATTTCTTTTGGGGGTTTGGGGGTTTTTTTTGTTTTTTTGTTTTTTGTTTTTTTGTTAGCCTGTGCCCAACCTGTCCTCACTCTTCTGTCATTCCCAGTCCCCCTTACTGCTCCAGAGCCCTTCTCCTGAGCAGGCTCTTTCCTTCCCTGTCACCACCTCAGACCTAACTTAAGCCTTACTCGACCTTCTCCTGCCAGTCAAGAGCTATCAGCCTAACATTTTGGAAATCTTCTGATCAGTTCAGTTGGATAGATGGTCGCAGCTTGGAAAAAATAATGGTGTTCTCATTTAATGAATTCTGTTTATGGTCTGAAAGATTTCAAGTGCTTAAAAATATTATGAGGATCAGTGACTAACCGGCATTGTAAGCATTCCCCATGAAGAAGGGAAGGAAGCAGTCACTCCTGCTGCCCTGTGTGTGACAGGACCCAGACCCATGGGAAACCCGACCCCATAGGTTCCTGTGCTTATAGAGCAAATGTGTTTTGCTTTTCTCGCTAAAATGCCCATCACTGCTGCTGCTTCTACAGGCGTTCACCGTCAGGCCCCTGTAAAATCTGTGTATTCTTCGAAAGATTGTTTTGGTTTCTCCTCCTCGCAGCTGTCCCTGCGAGATGGGAGCTGCTGCCCCGGCCAGGGCGCCCCTGCGCAGCCGCGGTTCCTACGCGTGCGCTCGCGGCCCCCCGCGCCCGGCTGCTGCTCGCCCCGCAGGGGCGCCAGGTGATGCAGCGCGACGGCCCGCGGCGCTCCGCGCAGCAGCCGCTCTCCTCGCAGGGCAGGCAGCCCCTCGCTGGCCGAGCAGAGCTGCGCCGGTCCTGCTGAGCCCTTTCGGCGCAGGGCGCTGACACCCCAGCGGAGGCGAGGCAGCGCTGCCTGTGTTGGGGCGTTGCGCTGAGGAGGGAGAAAAGGAGGCGAGTAAGACACTCATCATTGCAGCATCCCGGTTCGAAGCCTCTCACTTTACGGCAAAGCATCTTCCTTTTGGCTGTCTTCTCCGCACGTGGCGGGGTGGAAGGGGAAGCCGCTGGCCGGGCGGGCGGCAGTGGCGGGCAGCGGCGCGGGGCCGCCGGCGCCGGACGCGGCCGCCCGGGGCGGGGGCGGTCCTTGCCCTCTGGAATGTCCGCGGCGTCCGGGCAGGGGGCGGGGCTCGGCGCGGGAGCCCCAGCCAATGGGGGCGCAGGAGCGGCGCGAAGCTGGGGTAGGGATGCGGAGGGCGGTGTCAGAGCCTCGCCGTCTCTCCCGGGGCGGGAGGGGGGTCGCCAGGCGGGATCTTGGCGCGCCGCGGGCTCGCGAGCGGGCCATGACGTTAACGGCCACTCTGTGGCCCTGGGCCTTGCCCTGCCTGGCGGCGGCCGCGCTGCTCTGCCCCAGGGCGGCCGGTGAGTAACTAGCGGGGGGGTGGGGGGGGAGCGAGGCCGCTGTGCGGGTCCCTGCCCGGCAACATGGCGCAGGGATGAGGCCGGCCGTGGGGTGCTGAAGCCCGCGGCGAGGCGGACGCAGTGGCGTCGCCCGCGGAGACGGAGCTCGGTCTGGCGCTGTGGTGCCTCCCGACCCGCCGCAGCGGGGGGAGGGTTCCCGAGCACCGGGGAGAGGGCGGTGGCACTGGCGCCACCGGCTGCGCCCGCACCTGCCCCCAGCGCAGGGCGACAAGTGGCCGTGGGGCCGCAGCGGGTGAAGCCGAGAGGCTCCCCTCCCCTGCCCTGCCCTGCCGCCCACGGGCCGGTGTCAGAGAGGGGCCGCGTCGCCTTCCCGGCGTCCTTCCCCTTCCCGCTGTCCCCGGCCTCCGTGCACCGTCGGGGTCCGCCTGCCCCTCTGGAGAGCTGCCACCGGAACCTCGGCGCGAAGGCTAGCAGCCTGGGGCAGAGCGGGCGGACGCAGCTGAGCAGCTTGCTTTTGTGCCAGGTGGGATGCGGGGAGGGGCCCGCCTTTCCCACCCCCTGCTGGCAGTGTGACAGGGACAGAGGCCTTCTTGTACGCCGTGGGACTGGGTGACTTGGGGCCGGGGCTTCGGTCTTCTGCTGTCGTGCTGGGAATAGCTAAACTTTCAAGGCTGTGGTTTGAGATGGAGAAGGAAGGAGAAACCTGGCTTCTGGATTATGATCAGAGAAATGTTAGAACAGTCCTTGTTTTTCAGCACTGTTCTTAAACTAACCAGGCTTTCCTGATTTATCAGAAGAGCTCCAGACGTGGATAGGTCGATAACCATATCAAAAAGGATATTATCAGTCAATGAGTTCTGTGCAAGGTATGGAAGTCTTTAGGAAAACGATTATTTTAGAGACCAGGAAGTTCAGGGTTAAGATTACAATTGCCAGATGTCCAAAGAAAAGGAGTTTTATGCCGTATGTGAAAATGGAGTTGTAAATAAAGGTCAAGTATATTAAAAAAACAGTTCTAAAATAATTTTGCTCAAGTTTTCAGTAAGGAAAATAGTATTGAATTAAAAAAAAAATGAAGGCCAGATGTTTAACACAGAGAAGTATGGTGGTAAAATACAGTTTCCCACATTAAAGTTCTGATATCAGTTAACTTCCTGCCAGTGCTAAAAACAGTAATTAGGAAACGTCATGAACGTGGATAGTGCAAATAGCTTTTAATAAATTGGTTGCATTGGCAATGCTGTCATATGAATGAAAAATGTGAAATATGTAATACTTAATGTTATTAAGTATTTATTGCATAATGTAATATTTAAATCTGCAATCCTCAGCCATTTATGGGCATGTCAGTGTTGCTCTATAGTTCTGAATTCTGTTGAGGCACACTTTTAGGAACAAGGCAGTAAATGGCTACTGGAATGAAATATGACATGGTTTAGCCCAGCCTTTCCTTGATAAACCTAATTTCATAGTGCTGAGGTAGCAGATCTTGTCAAAGAAGGAAGTGTAGTATTTCTCATTAGTTGGACATAAGTTAAGTTGTGAAATGAAGCCTGGAAAATAGTTAGTAAAACTAGAGAAAGTGTGAATAAGGAGGTAAGAGACTGACTGAAAGGGATGTCATAAGGTTATTTCAGAAGAGATTGAGGGAAAATTCAAGAATCATGCTTGGGATGGATATTACTAATAACTTTCATTTATGACTAGCACTAAAGCTCAGTATAGACCAACTAAATTTCCTGCTAATTCAAGATACCATCACTTGATTATGATTTTGTATAAAAGGAATTGAATGACCGCAAGGTTTAGCATATTGTTACCTCACTGTGGTGTTCTCTAGTATAATTGATAGGACTTGAAATTCAGCAGTGGAAGTGATAGAGAAGGAGAATTATCCTCCTTATATGTTATTTAATCATAGGAAGGTTGAGAGCCACTGAAAACTAATGGTCAGTGGGCCAGAGATTATTAAATAATCTGTGTGAAGGAGTTTTTAAGTGAAAGTTGTCTAGGATATTCATGAACTCAAATCGTACTGATGTATGTAATTAAACTTGTAGAGGCTTTTATCACTGTAAATTTCTAATGGTGTGGCTTTATAATGGAAATAAGAAAGCTATTTAGCTAAGTGAAATAATTACTGAATTTTGAATATGGTGGAACTTGTTTATAATGAGGCTGGTTCTTGGCATGATTCAGCTTGCTGAATTTAGTGCAAGGAAATCTGCGAAGCCCTACAGGTCATCCTCAAATCAGAAGATTTCTGAAGCCATCAGTGACATCTGTTTATCCTTTTCTGTGATGGTGGGAAAATGACAAAAAAAATCAAAGTCAATTTTACAATTTCATTCTTTCATTCTGTTGTGTTGTAAGCAGGATTTTACTGCTGTCTTCATTTATTACAAGCATTTGGCTTTGTTGTTTCTGGTTGTTAATGAAAATATTCACCAACTACAAGCTGGTTTCTCCTGTTTCCTCTTCAGGAATTATAGATTTCTACATAAAAACATAGCTTGAACCTGTAGTAGCCATTTTAAATTGTGACTGGCTATGTTTCAGACAACCTTTTCGCTTTTCTATCTTTTTTTCGTTCCTTAACATTTTCAGGCTTATATATTCTGGGGTTATTTTCTGGTCAGTTTAATATTAGAGAATTTTGGTTTTGTTGGTGATGGATTTTTCTTTTCTTTTTTTTTTTTTTTTTTTTTTTTTTTTTTTTTTGACTGGCTACCTTTCTGCAACAGCTATAAGCTTTCAGATAAGAACAAATTTAAGCTGTGAATTTATTGAGGAATTCTTCCCTAAAATGCCTCTTTTTGGTTCAGTGAAAATCCATTTAGATCTGGTAACTAGGTGTTGTGAAATACTACTTTATATATGTGGTATCGTTGTACAGCTTTTTCTTTTATGTTATATTGGTGTGGTATTTAGTTCAGATACAGTTGAGCAGAAATATGTAATCATTAAAAATTTGGGGTTTGGGGGGGAGGGTTACATACTCTAATTTATGTATTTGTATAGAAAGTTGTATGTGAAGATATGCTTAGATGTAAAAGGAGCTTTGAAGGAAATCTTTCTTTCTAAGACATTTGTTAAACAAAGTTCCAGAGACTAGGCAATGAGGATGAAAATGAATATCAAGCAGTTGTGCAATTCATTTTATATTGGCCAAACTGAACTTCAAATGAAGAAAATATTATTTGGGTGGTAGGGAGAAGAAAGCACAACAGATGATGCTTTAAAAAAATGCAGCTTTAAACCCCAGTGCTTCATAACTTCTCAGTACTTCTGTTCTCACTTGTTTTTCTGTTGATGGGTTCGTATCTGTGTTCGTCCTACATCTTTCATCTAGATCGGCAGAACTTCTCTTAATCAGCCATTGCTAGTGAAGTAATTTACAGTAATTAGCTTTTTAAGACGGAGTTCAATCTGCAACTGTGTTCACCACTGTGTGTAATGAGGCTCCTGCTCCCATTTCCTTTTCCTGCTGTTCCTAATTGCTTCTTCCACTTTTCAGATTCTTCTGTGACCTAATTCAACTCACAAAGACATATAGCTTCTATGGTGTGTGTTTGTTTGGTTTTTTTTAACTATTTTATTCACCTTTGTTTTTTCCTGAGTTAATAAATTGAATTGCCTCATGGAGGGATTTGGCAGGTGCCAAACGAAGTGCAAGGTAAATAGCAGATGTGTGGCTGCAAGTAAAGGGAAGGCCACTGAAATCTCCTTTAGGCAGCAGTGAAAGTTTGGGTGTGATTCTCTGAGACTGGACAAGCTGGTCTGAGTCAGCTTCCGAACAAAGATTTCTCGTGTACTTTTTTGCCTTCTGGGAAGCAAGAATTCTCACAGTGAGCTGTGGACCAGATAAGTTGTCCTGATGGGCCATCCGTTGGGCAATTCTGTTTGGAAGTGATAGTTAAGTGCTTCAAGTCTTTTAAACCTATTTCCTCCCCTGCCCTGCTTTTCCATAGGCTTGTCTTGTTGTTACCATGCAAAGGACAACTTAATGTGTCGTGATGTTTGTGAACAGGTAAGCTTATTTTTAAATTTGGTTTATCCTTCAGCATTGAAATCATGCCTATAGACAGTGATGTAGCAAGATTAGGGCTACGGATAAATGACTGTTGTGTATGAATACCATTCAAAAATCTATTTACTTACTTTATTCATAAGGTAATACAAAGAACAGTTTGTGCTAAATTCAAGCTTGGAAAATGTTTTTCCACAACTCATGTTTAGATTTGTACCTTTGGGTAATATGTTGCCCAGCTTTATGCAAATATGTATGTGTATATATATGCTTTACTGACATACAATTTTTGTTAGAATTGTGTCCTTGAATCATGCCTGCTCCCTTTTCTTGCTCATATGCTTGCTTGCCTTCTTTCTTCCTCATATATTTTGGAGCTATTCAAGCACTTAACCTGGTTATGATTAAGTTTATATTTATTTGTGATTACACTAACAAAATCTTATAGTTTAAATTCCTCTTTTCCCTCCCTGATGTAGTTATAGAGTGCAACAAAATTCCCGTTCAGCTTTCTGATTGTTAAGCCAAACAAGAAAAAGTCTTTTAGTCCCCTTGCGTAAGATTCTTAATTCCTATAGTTATTCCTGCAGCTCTTCCAGCATAAATTTATCTCTTTGAATACAGGTAAGCAAAATTATACATGAATTTTTGTATAAACAAAAGTACCACCCAGTCTTAAGAACTGTGTTAAAATGTATGTACAAGAAAGAGAGAACACAGTCCAATATATAATCAAATGTAATTGCAGGTGTTGTAGTTGCATTGAGCTGGCATTTGGAATAATCTGTCCAAATCTTTCATTTGTTCTATTGGTTTGTATTTTCTAATTTATCATATGAATTCCTTTTAGTTCTTAATGAAAGGCATTGAGCTTTACTGTCAGATTTCATCCCATTTTGGTTATACTGATTCTCATTATTTTCTAAGGTTTTCTCTAACTTCTTTTTTTTTTTTTTGTAAGATATGCTGATCTTGCCTCATATGGATGGCACCTCTCTACTCAGGCAGTGAGCATAATTCAGAATCTTTGTGGTGAGAAGTCTAGGAGAAGTCTAAAGCAAGAGAGGTGTCCCCAAATTGTTCCATAAGCGGCTGTCTGTCCTACCTTGGTTTGGGCAGTATCCTTTTGCGAGTGACCCATTTGATACTGGCAAACACACTGGATGAAGGGAGTAGCTGCTGTTTTTCTACTAATTTTCATGTTCTGTAGCTTAACCATTTTATGCAGCACAATTTCAAATGCTTTAAGTGCAAGTTCTCTTTTTTGAATCCATCTTGGAATGTATCATTTCATACCTCCCCTCTTGTTTTAGAAACAAAATTTGTAGAATAAAGTTTCACATAAGTGTGCATGAGGGTGACGCTAAGGGGAAAGAGTTGGCTGAATAATTTGCCGTTCTTTCATCTTTCCAAACTCCTTGTCTAAAATATTTGCCATGCACTTGTTGCTGTTTCACACTGTGCCACCTTGATCCGATAGATTTATTTTTAAAAAGCCCTGTCCTCCTGGACTTGCTAGTTTGAGCCACAGAATGTCGTGAGAAGTTGCCTGCCAGACAGAGGGGTAAAGAGAGCAGGCTTGTGCCCAGTATTTCTGTTTAACTAAAGCCTAGAGAATGCCATGCAGGTAGGTTGCATGGACGGGAATATGGCAGTTAACGCAGCAGTTTCTTGTAGAGAGAGACTGAGATTGGACCTGTCATGTGCAGCAGGACAGTTTCTGGTACTGGCTGGGGCAACCACTCATGACATGTTGGAGGCCTTGACCCAGATGGATTCCTTGAGCAAAAATGGGGCTGTTCCAGTCTTGGGCTGCAGGGAATGCTTGGTGTCCCTCCTTGAGGCAGGGAGCAGTGGCACATAAATTGAGGGAATCGTGCTCTGGTCAGCTTCCTGAACTGCCAGATAAAAGAGCTGAGGAAGGAAGCATTGCCTCAGAGAGCATGGATGAGAGTTAGGCTCTTCGTGGAGACCTGCAGGGGTAACGGCCTGAACCCTGTGTTGCATGGAAAGAAGGATGGCCAAAGGCTATGCTTAAGCAGGTGGAGGCTCGAAGTTTGTGACTTCTGGCAACAGGAAGAAGGCTTTTTCTGTCTTTGGATGTGCACTTGCCAAATAGACCTAGGGCCTTGGAACAATTGAAGAGGAACAAGCTGTGCTTGGGAGCCATCTGGGCCTAATCCACAGGTTGCAAACAGTGCCATCAGTGCTGCTGATAGTAGTCAGATACTCCTTTCTGCAGAGGATGGAGGTACTCATCAGCTGACAGCTCCGTGCTGTCTCAAGAGGTTTATTGTTTAGGGGTTCAGATCTAGGATGTAGAGATTGCCAAATTTGCTTGGCTCTCAGACTATTACTCCTTGGCCGCTCATCTGCATGGGCACCACTGGTACTGCTGAAGGAGCCCTTGAGTGGGTGAAGGGCAACTACAGTCTCTGGGAGCTAGGGTGAAGGGCACAAGAGACCAGCTGGAGTTCTTGTCAATCATGCCAGTTAAGAAGGCTTGAATAAGGCCAGTTAACTAGTAATTCAACTACTTTAGGTGAGACCTTTGAAAAGAGAAAACCTCGATTACAGATTTGTTTGTTCATTCTTCAACTAACTTTATAATTCAAACAATTTTTTTGATAGTCTTAGCGAGTATTACTCCAAACTTAGTTTTAGTATCTCCTTCATTTAGTGATAGCTTAAGTCTGTCACATACTGCAGCAAGGAACAAATGGGCCTATCTTTCTTTAATGGACTTTTTACCTGAGTGTATTTCTGAGGAGGTTCACAATGATATGGTTCCTGGTAGCATTCGTCTCTGTACCATTCCAGAGGTCTCTATTCAGATCCTCCTCCAAGCATAAGAATGGTCCGTCCTGATCCTCATGAAAGCAAGTAGGTGTATCAAGAGGCTGGCTTAGTTAAGCAGGGCAGTCATGACTGTGCTTCCATGCAAAAAGGCAGTATGCAGGTGGTAGAAGCAGGGAAAGGTAACAAAGGAGAAATTTATAAGCATTGCCTGGTCTTGTAAGGGTGATGTTAGGAAAGCCAAAACTCAACCAGAATTCAGACTTGCAAAGGATTTCAAGGGCAACAAGAAGACCTTCTGCCCACTGTAGCAGTAGTTGAAGGCTGAACAAGGAAAATGTGGGACAGTTGCTGAATGTGATGGGTGATTTAGTATCAGCAAACACAGATAAGGCAGGGGTACTGAGTGTATTCTTTGCCTTGGTCTTCATCAACAGGCTTCTGTTCATAGAGAAAGGGTTCAGGGAGGAGAACTGCCAGCAACAAATGAGGACTGAGTCAGGGATCAATTGAGAAAATTTAACTCATACAAGTCCATGGGACCAGATAGACTACATCTGAGCGTGCTGAGAGAGCTGGCTGGTGTCATTGCAAGGCTACTCTCGATCATCTTTGAAAGGTTGTGGAGCTTGGGGGAAGTCCCCAATGATTGGAGGAAAGTAAATATACCCATCTTCAAAAAAAGACCAAATCTGGGGAACTACAGGCCAGTCAGCTTCTCTTAAGTCCCTGGGGAAATCATGGAGTGAGTCCTCTTGGAACACATGGGCATGTGAAGGGTAAATCATGCCTGACCAACCTGATTACATTTGATAAAAGGACTGAATTTCTGGATGAGGGGGAAGCAGTGGATGTCTTTTACCTTGACTTTACCAAGGTTTTTGATCCTGTCTCTCACAATATTTTTGTATCCATGTTAGGATATTGCGATTTCAATAGATGGACAACTAGATGGGAAAAAAATGGGTTTGATGATCAGACTTGGAGGGTAGAGGTTAATGGTTTCTACACCACTTGCAGGCCAGTAGAAAGTGGAGTACACCAGGGATCTGTCCTGGGAGCTGTCCTGTTTTACATCTTTATCAGTGACCTGGAGAAGGCAACAGATTACACTCTCATTGAGTTTGCAGGCCGCACTAAACTGGGAGCAACAGCTGATAATCTCAGAAGCAGAGCTGCCACCCAGACAGAGGGAAGAAAAGAGGAATGAACCAACAGGGATCTTGTGAGATTCAGTGCAAAGTCCTCCAGCTGGAAAGAAGGAACCCGTTGCAGCAATACAGCTTGGGGATTGATGGGCTCGTGAGCAGCTCTGCTGAAAAGGACCTAGGGGGTACGCCAACAGGAAGCTGAACATGAGCCAACAGTGTACCCTGGCAGCAAGGAAGGCATCCTGGGTTGTATTAACAGAGCATAGGTCTAGGGAAGTGATTCTGCCCCTTTAGTCAGCACTTGTTAAACCACATCTAGAATACTGCATCCAACTTTAGGCCCCTTATTATAGGGAAGATGCTAAGCTGGAGCAAGTTCAGCAGAGGGCTGCCAAGATGGTCGGGGGGCTGGAGCATATGCCTTGTGAGAAGAGGCTGAGGGAGCTGTGCTTGTTCAGTCTGTGGAAAAGAGGGGCCTCGGAGCAGCCTTCTGACACCTGCAAAAAGATTGTTGAGAGAACAGAGCCAGATTCTTCACAGTGGTGCATAGCGAGAGGATAAGAGACGTCAGGCAAAGATTGAAACCAGAAAATTTCAACTGGATATAATGAGAATTTTTTTCACCAAAAGAACAGCAGTGGAACAGAGAGGTTGTGCAGCCTCCATCCTCAGAGATTTTCAAGACCTGACTGGATAAAACCCTGAGCAACATGGTCTGACCTCATAGTTGACCTGCTCCAAGCAGGAGTTTGGACTAGGTGGCCTTCTGAGATCCATTCCAACCTGAATTATTCTATGATTCAGTGACCCTGGCAGACCCCAAATACTACTGCAATTGTTCTTTTCTTGCTCTCTTTTCTGAAACCAGTCCTATTGTTCTTTTTTTTTTCTTTCTATGAGTTCATCTTGTTGAATACTCTTGTAGTAAAACTATATTTTATTTTTTCTTCTGAAAGATCTGGATTGCACCCATGTTCCTGTTATTCCTGAAGTTTCCAATTTCATATCCCACACTGATATGTCTGTTTCCACCCCTTTTGTTGCCCTGTTTCCTGTTTTAATTTAGAAGTGTTTTATTTAATTGGACTGTTGCAAGAACAAGAACTGAAAACATAATTTAATGTGGGACAGAAGACAATTTAGAATGTGCTGAGAACTCAATTTATGTTAACACTTCCATTAATATTTTTTTAAAAAGCAAAGATTGATGAGGTAAAGGCATATTTTAAGAAACGAGACAAGAGCAGCAGTACAAAATGTTCTGGAAGAGATATGGAAAAAATGAAATGTGAGAAATTTACATGATTCAAAGTTGTGTATGAAAGTCAATAAGGTCAGGTAAGATTTCCTCCCAGGTGTAGTAGTTGGATGAGATCTCTGGGTTTCCTCTAGCCAAACCTCCTGCTCAAAGAGTGTTAGCTTCAACATCAAATCAAGTTGCTCAGGGCCTTATTCTGCAAAGTGTTGAATATCCTCAAGGATGGATTTTCCACAGACTTGCTGGGGAACCTGTTCCAGTGCTTAACTACTGTCATGGTGAAGATTTTTTTATGTTGCGTCCATTCAGAATTTCTGTTGATGCCACTTGTTACTGTTTTCTCTCATCCTTCTACTGTGCAACTCTAAGAGCCTGCCTCTGTCTTTTCTATCACCCCTGTTTAGATAGTATCAGACAGCACTTTATATCCCTCTACTCTTTATCCTTCTTCAGTTTGAACAATCTCAGTCCCTCAGCCTTTAGGTATGTTGGAGATTCCAGGATCCTAAACATCTTTGTGGCTTTTTGCTGGACTTCTTGCAGTTCATTAATTGCACTGAGGAGGCACAAAACTGGATATGATATTACAGATGTGGCCTCATGAGTGCCAAGTAAAAGGGAATGGTCTTCCCTCAAACTGCTGGCAATGCTGTTGCTAATAAAGCCCAGTATACTGTTAGCTTTCATTGCTGCAGGGGTGCACTGCTGACCCATGTTCAACTTGTCATCTACCAGGCCCTAGTCCTTTTCTGAAAAGCTGCTTTTAGCCACTGAGCACTCAGCCTGTACTATTCTGTGTAGTTATTCCATCCCAGGTACAGGCATTTGCCTTTGAACTTTTTGAGCATCCTGTCAACCAACTGGTCCAGCCTGCTGGGACTCATCTGAGTGGCAGCTCTACACATTGGCCACAGCTCCCAATTCTACATCATCTCTATACTTGCAGAGGATTTTTTCTGTCCCCTTATCCATGTTCGTAATAAAGCCATCAACATTATCAGTTTGATTCTTGAATTATACCACATGTAAGTGGCAAACGTTTGAACTGGGAACTGCTGACCACTAATCTTTGAGCCCAGCCAGTCTGTCAGCCACCTTGTAGCCCTCCCATCCCATCCCTGTTTCACTGATTTTGCTCTAAAAATACTATGAGACACCATGTAAAAATCCTTCTTAAAGTCAAGATAAACAATATCCACTGCTCTCCACTCTTTTACTAAACTGCTCTTTCCATTATAGAAAGCTGTTGGTCACAATTTGCCTTTGATTTGCCCACCCTGGCTGTTTCCAGGCCAGGGTAGGCTAACTGGCCTGTAATTCCCCAGATTATCCTTCTTGCCTTTCTAGATGGATATGATATTTGTCTCTTTTCAGTTGTCAGGAATGTCCTTCAATCACCATGACCTTCCAAAAATGATAGCAAGCTGCCTTACAGTGACATTGGCTGGCTCTTTTGGCACCCTCAGTTTCATCCCATCCAGTTCCATGAACTTGTGTGCATTCATTTCACTTAGGTGGTCCTTAACTTGATCTTGCTCTGCTGCAGGCAGTATTCACTCCCCCTGTCAGTTTTGATAGCCTCTTGACCTAATCTGGGTTTTGTTCATCTGTATTCCACATCAGTTACTGTTCTGGCTTTTCAGAAGGAGTTTAGTTGCCTGAGATCATGTAATTAATATGTAGCAGAAAGTTAATTAGCTAGTGTTGCATAATATTTTGGTAGGTGGGACAGAAATCCTTTTTTTTTTTTTTCTTTTTTTTTAACATTGACTGTTCAATAGAAACTTTTGGAATGATGTGCTTGAGGACAAAACTCTCCTTCACTTCTAAAAAGTAAAAATCCCTTTCTTCTCCATAAAAAGGGCAACATATTTGAACAGTTTTAAGTGTATAAAAGAAAATTTTAATTTTACAGGTTTTACATGTTAACTGTTACCCAGAATTGTCAAAGGGAAGATAGCAGTGAACTGAAATTGAAGTTAAAAAGGAGGAAATAAATTGAAAAAAGTATTAAATGTATTGTTACATCTTTCTGTATGTTTCAAAATGTGTTCTGTTTCTGTTATGAAAGATTTTATCTTCTAAGAGTGATTCCCGTTTGAAGCACTTACTGCAACGAGCACCCGAGTATTGTCCAGAATCAATGGTAAGGCTTGCTAGCTCTAATTTAAAAAAAAATAAAAAACAAAAAAAACACCTTTAATCTGGTATTAACAAAGTTTTTCTTACAAAAATAAGATTTTAAGATGATTCATAGTGTTATTTTATTTACTTTGAGTTTTGAGCTGGTGGAGCCTGTATGTACATCTTCAAACTTTTTCTTTCTTATTATGAGGGCTACAAAACTTCTTAAAAATGAGGTTTTCATATGATTAGTTAATCCCCAAAGTAAGTTGTTTTTGTGTTTTTTTTTTTTTTTTTTTAACATGTCATATGTTACACTCCTTGCAGTAAGACTGGATTTCACAGCTTTGTTAGGTGTCCTGGTCATGCAAGTTGTTACAAAATGAGTGAAAATCTGGCTTACGTTGTCAAAGATTTTGCATAGGGCAATTGTCACTTAGTCCCCTGGAGGTTTCTGGCAGTGACCTATTTTAGCTAATGTATTCTAGTTTGTGTATGGGAGAAAGCTGACAGGACCTGGTTGGGCTAAGGCAGGGAGAGCCTCATAGTTGCTCTGAACGTATGGCCATACCCGAAAAGCTGAAGTAATGCTTTTATTGGGTAAGTAATTTTATGGTTTCCTAAAAGTTCCCCAGTGAAAAATACTAGATAATAAAGAATATAATCTGCACCCTATTTGGGGGATCATCTAATTGAGGAAGAGATAACCACTAGCATTTAGATTGTTAATTCAAGGCATCTGTCTTGGCAACTTAGAACCTTTAACACATTTGCTGTTAGAAAGGTATGATTTCTTTCTTTTAATTTTTATTACTTCTGAACAGTATCAGTACTATTTCCAGCAAAACTAGAAACATATACTCAGTCCAGATGGGCAATGTGAAGGGGTAGTAAATCTCAGAATATAACATTTTAGGGGCTGCTTTGGTGTGTTTGTTTATAGATCCTTTCCTCCTGTGTTTCAAAAGAATTTTTTTCTGTGTTTTGCTTTTGTGGATCATCAGCTTTAAGGTGTTGGTGACTTACAGGTTGTTGCTGGTATAAGTAAAACCTGTGGTATGAAAACATATTGAAGTGGTGGATAGCATTTCTTTTGGTATTGTTTTTTATCCTGGTCCTTACCTTTATCCTCTGACAGGGACATTAGGGTTTGTCTGTTTAGTAGAGCAATGCATTTTTAGAAGACAGAGTTGAGAAGTATCTGAAAGGGGAAATATGATTAATGCAATATACTTTTTAAAGTCCCAATTACCGTATTTATAAATGGTGTTTGCTGTCCAGTATGTATCTTAAATTAGTATTGCTGGAACGGTAGTATTTATAACTATTTTATATCTAGATATCTTAAAATATTTAACAGTTCAACTTGATGCCACATTTGCTATTTTCAGATACTACCTCTCTTTATCAGTTTTCAGGAAAGGTTGAAGGGATGTTCTAGTGATGTTCCACAGGAGAGCAGATAGGTTTTGTATTTAATCCGATGGTCTGTGTTCTGGGGCACTGGTTACAGATCTTGCGCTCTCTGTATTCTTTCAGGTGATGTGATAGAAAGGATGTTGCCTGGTATTATGTAACATAGTTACTGTCAAAACAAAAGATGGCTTTACCTCTTCATGAAATAAAGGAAATAAGTGGAATCACTGGGGTGAAACTGGTAGAAGTGGCAGCTTTTATTAGAAATACCCTCTTCTTTTAAGCTGACTTTGACTCTAACCTGAAGTAGGAAGCTCCCACAAATAATGGAGGAGGAGTTTTAGATCATTAGATATAGATACATTGCAACTTTGAGAAGTCAGTAATTCCTGTGATGAGGGAGTCAGTGCATGACAATACAGGATACAGTTTCAGTGTTGTTGAACAGAACTCTTAGGAACGTGCCTGACATTCTTTCACAACGCCCCTTAAGACTTGGCATTTGCTTTCCTATTCTCTGCAGTTTTCCTTGGATTTCATCATATTAAGTTTTATTCCCAGTGCTTGCTTAACAATATTGATTGCAGTAGCATCATATTAGAATACATCTAATCTTTCAAGAGTTTTATGTACTTGTATCATTTTCCAATACTATAATGTAGTCATATTGTCTAAGTGTTTGTAAGTCTCCAGTTGTAGGACACCGAGCATCTAGCATACAGCGTATAGAAACTCCTATAGCTTTTAATTTTTCCGCCTTCTAACACAGTGCATCCACTGTAACTGTGAGATGTACTTGTTTCTGACAGCTAAACTAAAATTCTTACCTTGGATTGAATTCCTCCTCTTTTGCCTAAACATCCTTCTTCCAGGATATTTGTAAGTTCTGTTGTGTTAGTATCAGAGGAACCTGTGGCAGTCCTGAGTCCAACTTCAGAGTTCTTTAGTACAAGCCACAGTTCATATAATCCTCTCTAGTCATCTTGGCTACTAGTCTTAGTAATATCAGTAATGGGGAAGAGAGGGAGAAGAACTCTTCAAGTGCTTCACCATTTTTTTTTTCTGCTGCAAGAAAGAAAACCGTTATAGAATTTTTCTGCTCTGTACCATCAGCCACTTGTATCTTCTGTCATTTAGCAGTCCCTGTGCTAAATGATCAGGAGTGTTTCAGGACAAAAAAAGTTACCAGATCTGTATTTTAACCTTTCCTGTTAATAATAATAACTTCCAGAACTTTTCTTCCATTTATCTGTCTTACCTATCTCTGGGGTGCCTTAAAACCCCTCTGTTTTGTTTTGTGTGTTATGGGAGGTTGTTTGCTTGCTTCTTTTCTAATTGGTAGAAAAAAGTGCTAGGTCAACAAGCTTATCCCTAGGTCTTGGTCCTAGATAAACCTTTTTCTTTGACTAATCAATTGTTAATTCTCTAAATACTGGTGAAAAAGTTGACTAGCTAGCATAGTCCAGGTAATTACAGTATGTTTTGTACCTATAAAAACGCTGCTATTGATTAGAAATTCTGTAGATGGCAGCCTTGTCAAGGCAAGTATTACTTAACTTAGATGACCTAGTGCTTCCTCAAAAAATACTTTAGATATAGAAGAGTTCTTCCAATAGGATACTTAAACTCCAGGGCGAATATGCTGAAAACAGTATTTTGTATCTGTTAGAAACACTTTTATTTTATTTTGTAGACTTACTTTTACTTAATTGCATTTTACTTTTCAGGAAGAAGTTTGGGGTTGTATCAATTCTTCTTTGCCAGGTAAGATATACTAGTTCATTGTTGACTCGGGTTGCTTCTTTTTTTTTTTTTTTTTTTTTTTTTTTTTTTTTTTTTAGCAAATACACGTTTTTATGTTCTATCTACCACCTGTACCTACAGATTTCAATATAATTTAACTTAAAGTATGCTTCCATTTTGAACTGCATTTTGTTTGCTTGTTTCTTTTAATCCTAAATTGGTTGCATATGCATTTTTTTCTTGTAAAACTTTTTTTGTTTTCCTGGTTAGAAATGGTTGGATATGCTTGTATAATTAAATATATGTTCATCTGTGACACATCAGAGAAAATACCAAAGAGGTTTTTTCCCTTTAAAATTTTTCTGTTATTTTTCATTTCAGTATACCTTACTCTCATCGATACAATTATGGATTATTGCAATTTTGCTCTAGCTGCAATGTCATTTGGAAAAAAATGAGTAGTAGAGAGAAATAGTAGGAACTAGACAAACATAATTTAGGAAGTGGAAGGGCTCAGATAAAGAACCAAACTGCTTGTTACAGGTGGGTTTAGAAGATTAAAGCATGAATTTCAAAACAGGACTGTTATGTTAAAAAGAGAGATTGAAATAGATGAAATAGGACTTAACTGGTACTATGTATCTGTTCTAAAAGACTTTGAGTGAAATTAGCATGCTATATTTGAAAAAGTGGTAGTGTGGAAAGAGTGCTGTAACAGTATTACCTACTCTAACTTTTTTTTCCCCATTTCAGAGGCAAACTGTAGAATCCAGTGCATACAAAGGGATTTAGTAGTTCTGATTTTGCTAGTTTTACTAAGATCTATAATATCTTTTGAAGTTGCAATACTTTTCTCTGTCATGTAAACCTGTCAATTTTTTAATTGGAAGTAATACCTTATCTTTCTTGAAACTCAACTGCTATCCACAAATGAGTGTTGATGGTTTTATTGCAAGAGAGAAATACATATTATCTTTCAAAATTTAGGTTTATGTTAGTAAGCAAAAAAGCATGGGAAATCTGTGTCAATGAACCGCTTCCATATTGTCTGTCTTTACTTTCTGAACTGGTGTGAGGCCTCTTTGGTGTCTTTATGGTGTGACTTCATTATCATCTCGTTTATGGAAAAATACCACTTCTTCAATGATGATGGAAATCATAATTTAGTCTTGTGATAAAAGTGAAATCTTCCTGTAGTACCCTTAGCCTTGTACCTGCATGAAGCCCATGAAGTTTCTCATGTATGCCATCAAGCTTCTCATTCTTCTTGCACGTGAAATTACATTACATAATTATGTTACATTTCTTCTTCGATGTGAGCTGCTTTTAAAATTCTCTTAAGTATTCTGCAGTGATTCAATGGCCTGCAAGATTTCTTAAGTTAATGGTTTAGTTCCTACAGGACAGTATTATAGGGAAAGGTCTCATTCCCTTTCTGGGAAATCAGTACGGTTAGGTGCCTCTCTAAAGTGCCTGTACATTAATTTATGCAGCATTGGGAACAAACAGGAGGAACTAGAAGTTGGTGTGCAGTTAGAGGTCTACAATCTTGTTGGGGTCACAGAGACGTGGTGGGAAGGTTTCCACATTTAGAGTTCTGCAGCGGATGGACACAGGCTCTATAGAGAGGACAGGCTGGGAAAGCAAGGAGGGATAATCGCCCTTTAGGTGAGAGAGCAGCTGGAATGCTGGAATGGAGCTTTTCACTGATATGCAGAATGATCTATCTGAGAGCATATTGGCTAGGGTTACCAGGCAGATGAACATGATGTAGTGGGTGTCTGATACAGACCGCCTGATCAGGAAGAACTAGATGAGACCACCTTCAGACAACTAGAAGAAGCGTTGTGTGTGCAAGCCCTGATCTTCCTGAGGGATTTTATTCACTCCAATATCTGCTGCAGGGACAACACAGCAGGGCTCAAGCAATCCAGGAGGTTTCTGGAGAGCATTGATGACAACTTCCTAACACAAGTGACTGAGTAGCTAACAAGGGGAAGCACTCTGCTGGACCTCATACTTACAAACAAGGAAGAATTGGCAGAAGATGTGAAGGTCAGGGGCAACCTTGGCTGCAGTAAGCATGAGATGATGGAATTCAGGATCCTGAGAGGAGGGAACAAGGCAAAAGAAAAGAGGATTACCACCCTAGACTAGAGGAGAGTGGACTTCAGCCACTTCAGGGATTTGCATGGAAGAATCCCATGGGATATGGCCATGGAGAGAAAAGCGATCCAGGAGGGCTAGTTGATTTTTAAGGTCCACCTCTCCAAGCTCAAAAATGATTCATCCCGATGAGCAGGAAATCAAGCAAAGATGCCACTGAGGCCTGCATGGATAAACAAGGAACTCTTGACTGAAGTCAAACATTTAAAAAAAAAAAAAAAAAAAAAAAAAAAAAAAAAAGACACAAGATGTGGCAGCAGGGATATAAGACCCAGGAGGAATGTAAAGAGACACTGTCTGAGCATGCAGGTATGAGGTGGGAAAGCCAAAGCTCATTTGGAGTTGAATCTGGCAAGGGCTGTGAAGGGCAATAAGAAGGTTGCCCTACTTCTGCGAGTATATCAGCAGCAAATGGAAACCTAGGGAAGATGTAAGCCTGCTGCTGAATGGGCAGGGCACCCGGTAACAAAAGACATGGAAAAGGCAAAGACCTTCTTTGCTTCAGTGTTTACCTGTAAGACCAGCTTTCGGGAATCCCAGGCCCCTGAGACCAGAGAGCAAGTCTGGAGCAAGGAAGACTTACCCTGAGTGGAGAAGGATCAGGTTAGGGAACATTTAACCAAACATACACAAGTCCATGGGACCTGATGGGGTACACCCATAACTGCTGAGGGAGCTGGTCATGGTGAGGTCACTCTTGATAATCTTTGGAAGGTTGCTGTGATCAGGAGAGGTTCTTGAGCACTGGAAGAAAGCAAAAAAAAAAATTGTAAAGAAGAAATAGCAAAAGAAATAGGAGGTTAAAAGTATACTAGAAGTAACTGCTAAACTGCAGCAAATCCCCAGAAACTTTCAACCATTAAGAAGACTGAATACAGAGACAAACAGAGGAAGCAAACTGTCTCTTCATAAGCTCTGGGTGAGCTTGTTTTCAGATCATTTTGAATGACTTCTGCAGTAAGTCAAAACAGCACAACCTCTACAGTAATACTGTTCAGCTTCTCAGGAAAAAAAAAAGTTGTATAAGGGTCACAAGAAAATAAACAAAACAATTTCCTAGGCTCACAAAAAGTATCAGCTGAAAACCTATCCCCATTTTCAGAAGAGCTTTTCAGACACTAGTGAGATACATGGGAAGCAAAAACCAGTTTTCCCCTTTCTAATTAAAAATCACTGGAGAAAATTGAAACATTTAAATAAACTGGACATACTTGTCTATACTTGGGCCATGGGATGTGATGGGATGTACCCATGACTACCGAGCAAGCTGGCCCATGTCACTGCAAGGCCACCCTTGATAATCTTTGGAAGGTTGTGGCGATCAGGAGAGGTTCTCGAGGACTGGAAGAAAGCAAATGTTACTCCTGTCTTTGGGAAGGGCAAGAAGGAATATCTGGGGAACTACAGGCTGGTCAGTCTCACCTCGATCCTGCGAAGGTGATGGAGCAACTAATCTTGGATACCGTTTCCAGACACAAGAAGTATGAGATGATGGTCAGCAGTAGTCAGCATGGATTTATGAAGGGGAAATTGTGCTTGACAACCTGAGAGCCTTCTAGGATGAGATGACTAGGTTGGTGGATGAGGAGAGAGCAATGGATGTTGTTTATCTCAACTTTATCAAGGCTTTTGACACTGTTGCCCATAACATCCTCATAGGCAAGCTGATGAAATATGGGCTAGATAAGTGGACAACGAGGTGGACTGAGAACTGCCTGAACTGCTGGGCTCAGAGGGTTGTGATCAGTGGCACAAAGTCCAAGTGGAGGCCAGTCACTAGTGGTGTATCCAGTATTGGGTCCAATACTGTTTACGTCTTCGTTAATGACCTAGATGATGGGACAGAGTGCACCCTCAGCAAGTCTACAGATGATACAAAACTGGATGCACCAGATGGTTGTGCTGCCATTCAGAGTGACCTTAACAGGCTGGAGAAATGGGCAGAGAGGAACCTCATGAAGTTCAATAAAGGGACGTACAGAGTTCTGCACCTCGGATAAAATAACCTCATGCACCAGAACATGCTGGGGGCCTACCATCTGGAAAGCAGCTGTGCAGAGAAGGAGCTGGGAGTCCTGGTGGACAACAGGTTGACCATGAGCCAGCAATGCACCCTTGTGGCAAAGAAGGCCAACAGCATCATGGGCTCTACTAGGAAGAGCATTGCCAGCAGGTCAAAGGAAGTAGTTATCCTTCCATAGACTCAGCCCTGGTGAGGTCACACCTGGAGGACTGTGTCCAGTTCTGGGCTCCCCAGTGTAAGAGAGACACGGCGCTACTGGAGCAAGTCCAGCGAAGGACTACTAAGATGATTAAGGGACTAGAGCATCTCTCATATGAGGAAAGGCTGAGAGAGCTGGGACTGTTTAGCCTAGAGGAAAAAAAGGCTCGGGGAGGGGGGGGGTCTTAACACTTACAATTATCTGATGGGAGGGTGTTAAGATGACAGATGAGCCAGACTCTTTTCAGTGGTGTTCAGTGACAGGATGAGACACAATGGGCACAAATTGGAAGTTAGGAAATTCTGTCTAAGCGTAAGAAAACATTGGTTTACAGTGAGAGTGACTGAGCACTGCTGGAGTCCCCATCCTTGGAGACGCTCAAAACTCAACCAGACACAGACCTGGGGAAACTGCTCTAGCTGACCCTGCTCCAGGCATCCTTTCCAATCTTAACTATTCTGTGATTCTGTGAAACTGCTGATCAGCCACAGAACCACAGGAATAAAAGAGCTCAGAAAACTGGTGGGAGACTGCTAAGACAATGTTGTCTGCCTCTTCCTCTAGTAAAGGGCATATTTCAAGTAATTCAGTTTAAAAATCTCCATCTCTCTCTCCCATGACATGCTTTCAAGCAGTCACCAAATGCAAGTTTTCTTTCTTGCCTCAAGAAATATAGGTGACCTTTCGTGTCACAGTATGATATCTTTTGCTTTAAAGGAACTTGAGACTGGAAACAGAATACAGATCATTCGTAGATATTTAAATGTCTTTTTCTCTGCTCAGACAATGAACTAACAGTGCAGTCGATCATTAAAGATGAAGTTCAGACATGCTGCATCAGTGCTGCAAAATCAAATACTAGAGAGAAGAGGCAAATCTATTATGTTGCATGTCACTTCTTTCCGAAGCCTTAAACATGGGCACCATGAACTGAGTGACAGGAAGAGGTTGGAGCAACAGTACAGCCCTTAAGAAGAAGCTTGGGTACTAATACACTTAGACCTGAAGTAGTTACCAGTGAACTTTTGGAGAAATTTTGAGAAGTTGGTCTGACATATGAAGAACGTTTTGAGACAACTCTGCATAAGATTCCACCTTGATCTTTAATATTATATCAGAATTGCTGCCAATGTAAGTGCACATCCTAGGTCACCCTGCATTTGATCAGATTCTCAGAGCCCTCAGAATGCCATCCCAAGACTGATAGCCCAATTTTCATTAATTTCAAGGCAAGATACAATGTCCATTTATTTTACCAATAAAGAAAATTATGAAGATACAGCTAATAATAAATGGAAATACTACTATACTATACCTGCCCTGGTGTCTGCAGGAGCAATGTACGGCACTGTATATGCAGTGCTGTATTTTTGTAATCTTAAATAGCAGGCAGAATGCTTAGAGATCACGCATAGACATTTATTTATTCTGAAGCAAAATAGGTAATATATCTGAGAAGATGATGCTTTTTTGGTGGACAATAAAAATAGGAACATACAGGAAACTGAAAAGAGCTGGAGTGCTGGGTACAGCTTTTGAAAAGATGAGATAATTGTGATAATAGTTCTTTCTCTTTTGAGAGAGCAGCAACTCATCTTAAAGCTTTCGACAAAGTTTCAGTACCATACATTTATCAGCAAAACTCACGTACACAAAAGTCCAAAACCCTTACCTGGAACACACAAATATGGAAGACACAGTTCTCCAGATTGACATCCTTTCCTATTCACTTCACATAACTGGTTAGCAGCACATGGATTTGGATTACATGGATGTGTAACTTCTTCTACAATGTTACCTAGAGAACTTGGACCTGAAAATAGAATACAGGTCACCTATAGTGATTCACATGAGGTCTGTATTTCTGCAATAAAGCGTGACATTTCTTGTACTCAGTAAAATAAACTGTTTTTGACAATTCTGTGAAATCTTAACTATTTTTTAATTATACTTGTAGAAGCTTGAAATGCCAAGTTAATTTGTTAACTCATTTCAAAAGCGAAGTCCTCAGTCTTGGAAATAGTGACCTGAATTATTCCTCACAAATAAAAATATATTTGCTCTATCTTGTTTCCTCAAGAATTTCATCTATATGACAAATATACAAAGAGATGATGACCAGCAGTTTAATCAAGAGAAGACCCACAATCCATGATTAAGTACACTGGAAGTTTAACTAAATGTGGTATTGTTGATAAACTTTTAAGATATAACTTAGCTTTTGTTTTCCTTTAGCTCACTAGTAATGTTCTCTTCATACAAGATAAGGAAAAGGGAAGACATCATGGAAAAGCAGCAGCTAAATGGAAAGAAGAACCCAAAGCTTTAATACACTGTTTCTTTGGGAACAATCGAAAAAGGATATCTTTCCAATCACTGCTGAATGAACATTAGTTTAGCTCTTGTAGCTCTTTCTAACCAAATTTTATTACTTTAAAATTTTCTAGAATCTTGAGAAAGAAATACCAAAATTTAACTTGCAGGGGTATCTAAAACTTACAGATTCTCACAGCTAAAAAGGTCTAAATCCTACAGAGATAAATATGCAATGGGCATAGTGTGGAAAGGAATGGAAAAAGATGCATTCAACAAAATCTAGAACCAAAGTAAAGTCTTACCAATACAACTGTGTTCCATGTTGAGGAATAAGAACAAAGGCAATGTGCTAGAGGAACACAGAACCACAAAAACTTCTATAAACCTACTAATGTTCAACTGCCCAGTAGTTAATTTGATCTTGGACATCAAGAAGTTGTGCTCTAATTCATGCTATTGTTTAAGTGACATTGATCTGCGATCAGTCCTTCCAAGCATGATCCAGCTTTTGTTCTGTAAATAAAATACTGCTGGTGGTTTTTTTATTGCTCAGTACTTTTTTGGAAGGTAGGATGACTTCTTGACAAACACTACTTTTTAAAGTAGGATTATGTTGGTCTATTCTGAATCAGGTAAAAAAGACATTAAAATTCAATAGGCCAGATTATCATCTGATACACGTTAGTATATAAGTACTGATTGCATGAAGTTCCAAAACCAGAAGGAATGAATGTAGTGAGATATGCTAATCTGAACAAGCAATTCTTCTCTAAAATGCTAAATAAATACTTTTACTTCTCAAATTCAATACAATTAGAATTTTCTTTAAAAGAAATAATGGAAATGATTAAAAGCAATCATAAGCATTCAAAGCATCTCAGTTTCTAACTTTGTTGCACAGGTACGTTGATACTTACTCAGATATGTATCCAAAGGGATACAGTTCTCCAAGTCATCTGTTGGAGATAAGAGCTCACAAATACTTTCAGCTGTGTGGCCCTCAGGAAATTTATTATGATCTCCACATTTCTTGAGTATTTCTACACAATCTGATCTTCAGATAAATAAATAAACAGAACTTCATGAACACTACTTAAAGAAAAAAGGTCTTGTATAAAAAAGATTGCTTTCCGCTTCCTTTCCCGAAACCACACCTCTCCCCTCCTGCCTCCTCTCACAACAAAGTGTTTACGTAGATGCTAAATTTTACATATATGAATGGAAAAAAAATTGTGCTACAAAGACAGGAACTATTGTTTACACAACTCTTCCTTTACTTTGGGCTGGTCAATCTGTATTTTCCATGGCCTCATATGAATATATCTTTCAAGACCAAGCATTTTCTTCCTTTATTAATCTCTAATAAGAGTTGAGCTCATATCTCACTACCTCTACTATTAATCACTGTGTCTTCTACCCAATCACCTATTCTCAAAATTTTTATGAACTTCATATCTTTCACAGACCTTTCTCTCTACTAGCTGAAAATCACCAATAGGTTAAAAATTAAAAAAGAGGAAAGAAGGTTTATAGACAGCACAGATAGCCAAAAAGATCAGCTTTACAATGGAAGCACATACATCCCTCTCATTAACAAGCAAGCACCTTTCATTTATAGAGATGAAGATTCAAGTAAGAGCAAGTAGGAGTTTCAATAGGAACTCTACAAGCTCACATTCTTTCCATGTTTGTCTCCTCTAATATAAACCATACACCATCCTACAGCAGCTTTTCAGTTCTCATGAAAACCCCTAGCAGAACCTCTCAACTGATTTTTTAAAGGTACTTACTTGCAGATAATACTTCCTCTAGATTTGCTGTGGCAAGGTTTAATCTGCAGTGAACAGGCAATTGCCTTCCACATTTCTGGCTGACATCTTTTAATATCAAGAACAGGAATATTTATAAATGGCATCTTAATACTCCCTTTTTCCCACAGCTTCATGTCATTCATAGCTCCTTGGTCTGATTGAGTATTGCAGCTCCTGAAAAGCTCTGTTGGTCTTAAAAAAAAAGAAGTTAAGATATGGCAGGTATACAAGAAAAGGAAAACAGCAGGTCATGTGAAGAGAGGCTGATAGTGCTGGGATTGTTTGGCCTTGAGAAGAGACAGCTCGGGGTGGATTTTATTAATGTCTAAATATCTGGTGGGAGGGTGTAAAGAAGACACAGCCAGAGTCTTCTCAGTAGTATCCAATAAAAGAGGAAGAGGCAATAGGCACAAATTAAAATACAGAAAATTTTATCTAAACTTAAGAAAAATCTTTTTTTATACTGAGACAGTGATTGAACACTGGAACAGGTTGTCCAGAGAGGTTGTGGAATCTCCATCCTTGGAGACTCAAAACCTGACTGAATGTGGTCTTTGGCAGTCCACTCTGCTGAAAGCTGACCCTGCTTTGAGCAAGAGTGTTAGACTAGACAGTCTCCAGAGATTGACTGAATAGACAGATGACTTTTATGGTTACTGTCGTTCTGAACAGTATGACATGCCTGCCTGTTTAAGAAGGTGTATAGAAACCTTTTTTGCATATGGGATTAAATGTGCTAAAATGCATAATTATATGTGCTAAATCAGTTGTAACTCTGTCCTATGATTTGCTGCTTGATGCATACATACATCCTTAGGGTATTTTCAATGTGGTTTGTATTTTCTCCCCCTCCTTCCTCACAGTAACTTGATGTGACTATTAGATGTTAAAGTTTTGAAACTCATTTACCAGTCACTTCATTACTGTAGTTATTACACCTTAAAATTTTAATGTTCTTGCAGGTAGCACTGAGCTTCCCCCCCCAACACACACTTTTTTTCACTTCCTTAAACCTTTCACAACGGTCTTCTAATAACTTCCTTTTATGAGGTCGTCCTTACAAAGTAACTCTGTGTCCCGATCCAATATCGGGGGGGTTTCGTTACGATCCCAAGGACAAGATTAAGACGCTAAAACCAGTCAAATATCGTACAACCGTTTAACTTTATTTTCCACGAAGTGGGGAGAAAAGGTGGGGAAAGGCGAAGGGGAGACGAAGGGAAGAGGGGAACAAGGGTAAGGGGAAAAGATAAAGTTGGAAAAGGAGAGAAGCTAGCTACCACCACTCCGAGTCCGATGATGTTCTGCTGACTCCGTTCGAATTACAGCTCAGGCTGGGTGCCTCCGAAGAGGGACCCCGAACAAAGAAATTCCTGGGCAATTATATTTTCCAATCTAAGCTCTCCACCCTTCACGCAGTAGTTTGGACCAATAGTAATATTTAGGTCTGGGGTCTCCTGCTCCTTATTGGGTCCCTAGGTAGGTTGTTTACTGTTGTGGTTTCTGCTGACAGATGCGTTTTCATTCTTCAGGTCCTGCCCTTATCTCTCAAGGCCCTGACAAATTATTACTTCCCCAGCAGTGACAGTAGGTGTTATTTCCCAAGGTCCAGGCAAAGGGAATATGATCTGGACCCCAAGATAGCCCAGACCCCCCAATCAGCATTGTTTCAGCAGCGAGAGGAGGCCCTGCTCCCCAGGGTCCTGGCGCCCAAGCAGGCCTCACTTCACTGCCTTGACATCCTTCTTCCCAGAGCATGAAGCATGGGAATGCAAACTGCTGGTAACCCCCTTGTCTTTCCTGCCTGCACCAGCTCTGGGACCCTTTCTCACTGAACTAGGGAGTACGGCCTAAGGCTTCAGCAAATTTAGCTACTCATGCTAAGCAAGTTTTATAGAAGTTGTGCTAAGCGGCAATAATTTACAGTCCAGGTCCCAAAGTCTCTGCCCGATCGTGCCCTGGTTCAGCGCAGGCTCGGTGTGTCCCGGGTGGTTGCAGGGAGACCATTTTGGGGGTCGCAGCAGCTCAGTCCTGTTTCCGCCGGGAACAGATGGCTTGTTCGGGGTTATGGTTTGCTTGCACCTTATATACCAAGAAATGTTTAAGGCAAAAGTTCACTCATCTGTCCGCCACACTCTGTAACTCATGTTTTATTGTCCTTGCCAATGCAGTGTTGCAAGCATTAAAATGCTTAAGACTAGATGTTCGGGAATGTAAATATTGTCTGAAAGAAAAACATTTTTCTGTATTTTCTGAAAGCAAATACTAATGAATGATTTAATGGAGAAGTTCTTTTTAAAAATCTAATATTTGTCAATGTTTGTTTATTAAATCTAGCAAGCCTACACAATGCAAATTATTTTGGGGGAATTACCTGGGAAGTTAAAAAAGTTTCTATCTGACCATGCACGTGTGATGTGATTGAAGGGCCCCAGCTAAAGAAAAAAGAACAAAAAAACCTAAACCCAGCCAACTATAGTTCTTGATCGTAGCTATGTCCTTTTTCTAAGCTTTTTCATTTTCTGCAAGCAGACTGTAGAAGACTTCATCAAAGAAGTGTAACAAAACACTGACTTGTGCATTCTTGCACCCTTCTTGAGACATGCAGCTTTTGAAGATAAAGCAATAATTATAGTTGTTTTTCAGTTTTCTCTCTTTTTCCATCTTTCTTTTTGTTTTCTTTCCCAGATTCCTGGGGGTCAGTGTGATCCAGCAATTCTCAAATATTTTCATTATGTAGACTCTTTCTTTCATTACAAAATAAATGTACTGGAGATCACACTCTAATTTTTCATGTTCGTGCAGCTTTCCATCCCTGTTTCTGGTCTTGTAATACCCTTGTGGAAATTGCAATAAAGTGTTTTTAATGGGAAAGTAAGGAAGAAGAATATCTGTGTATTGTAAGCCATGTCACCCATGTGTTGTGACTTGTGGAAACTTTTATGGGAGGGTTTGGGAGAGAAGAGCCAATTTCATGCAAATAACTTATCTTTTATAATTCAGTGATTTGTGTTCTGCCCATCTTTATATTCGATAAATAATCAAAGCTACAGACTGCGCACCATTGTGCATAGAAGCTGTTTTTTTGTTTATAAATGCATCCATTTTAATTACCTTGATCACAAAATTAATTTATAAGCTGCTGTACTAAAATTGCAGTTCAATATTTTGTGTAGATGTGACATCAGACTTTTCTCTACAAGCTTGTCTGATGCTCTGAAATATCTTGGGGAGAGGGCCACTTGCCAAGAAACTAATAAGCATGGCTAGAGCTTATCAGCATTCTTAATGTGGCATGTATTTGTAGCTTTGGGTTTTACACTGAATTTTAATGCAAGTTTACTTCATTCTTTTATCAGAGTTGAGTCCTAGTAAAAGTACATCTGGAAAACACAGACTCCATCTTGCACAGAATATGGATGCTTGATAGTCAGTGTTCTGTGTTTATGTTGCCCCTAAAACTGCACAACTAGATTTGTTGTGTGTTTCTCATGGATATAGCTGGTTATTGCAACAGAAGTTTGTGGAAATCTTGTTCTCATATTGGCACATAATCTTTCTTTAATATTTATTTATTTAATATTTATTAGCTTGCCTGTATTTTAAAAGAACCTTAAAATATGAATATCTCGTTGAATACTGTTCTGACTGAAAGGAATCTGTGTACAGCTCCACATATGAAAGTTGTGCAGAAACAACTGTTACATAATTTTTAGGCCTAAAATAAAGTGTATTGACTAGTTGATTTTGTAATTAACTGCAGATGTGTGTGTGTCACATGTAGACATCTGTTTATTTCTGGAATTAGTTTTAAAAAAAGCATCAAACTTGGAATTTTTGAACATTCATAACAAACTGTTGATTTATGCATGACAACCATCTCTTGAACGCTTTCAGAGAGATGATCAATCTCTGAAAAACAAATTCCTTACATCAATTATGGAAGTGGAATGTAAGGTGGAATTGCAGTTGTTTGTGGCCTTGAGATGTGTTCTTAACTAACTTGTGCAAATTGGAAAGGTGAGCTAAGACTGAATAAAAGAGAAGAGGATTCGGACAGTCTTCAAAGAGATCATTGAATAACTGGCCTAGAGGGCTTTCAAAAAGTCCGGACCCTTCAGATGAGGCAGAGCCACTTAAAACTGGCCAAATGCAGGCTGCATCCAAAAGCTGTTCTGCACTTTTGCCTCTCTGCCTCACCCCTACCGTGCTGTACAATCCTGCCACATTGCTTGTGTCAAGCATTAATATCTTAATTTGCTTTTTAGAATTTTAATTAACATAATTTTCTACAAATTAAAACATTAATGTACCTAAAGCATTTTCTTTATCACTTTGTAAATTTACTATTATTATGTTTTCTTAATTTGCCTATTAGAATGTCATGAGACTGATACTGGAAAGGCTATGGACAAAGGCATTTCTACACCATCTGTGTTTGCAAAGCCAGCACAGTGAATTATAAAGGCAATTTTGTTCTTGATAAATCCATACTAGCTATTGTTTTCCATTCCATGCAAGTAATTTCTGATTATGTTTTCTAGTTTTTTCTTAGCATTGAATTTAAGCTCACTGGTCTGTAAAACCCAGCTCTTCAACTTTTTCTTTTTAAAGCTAGGCATCCCGTTTCACTTTTCAGAATAGGTATTTCTACTGTACTTTTCAGAATTTTTTTTAATTAAGTTGGTTATTTTTGCCTTCTACTACCAACTTTTTTTCCCCTAGATTAAGGATATAATTTGTGTATATCCTAAAAAATTGTTTTATTAAAAGACTTCATAACAAAATGGAGAGTGGTTCATTTGAGCTAAACATTTTTTTCCCTAAGGAAAAAAAAGCATGGCAAGTTTTAAAATGGGCTTAAAGATGCTAGGCTGCTCTGTAGATCAAACCTTCCCTCTAATTATTTCTGTCCTAAAGGTTACATGTGAAATATATACAGGAATGCATTCTTTTTGGTTTGATTTCTGATGTCTTGAAAATATTTGTGAATAGAGACTGCTTTGGAGGGGGGTGGAGAAGAGATGAAACAAATCGTTGCAAGAATTCTCTTTGCTATGTGACTTTATAGTAAGAAATGGGGGTAATGGGAACAGTGAAATAAGTGCAAGAAAGAGAGAAAGGAAGATAGGAGACTTATTGAAGATAATTCTGAAGATCAAAATACGTTAAGCAGTGAAAGAAACTACAGAAGAAGCTTGAAAAAAATTAAGAAACATCATATTCTGTGTTGAGGAACTTGGTTAAAAAATGATGCTATTGAAACCTACAAGAAAATGTGTCTATAGGAGATAATGTTGTAATGCCTGTTTTTTTCCTGTTGGCTTATATTGACTTATACCTTAGGTTAGCTAAATGAAATTATCAAAATTCCAATTCAGCGTATAGAAGTCATTCCAAACCAATGTAATCTACAAATAGGTTTCTTGAAAGAGAATAGGGATTATCATATTTGAAAAGTAACTGACTCATGGGATGGGGAAAAGAAAATGATGGCACAGTTTCTCTTACTACTGTAATATGTACTGTCATTTTATTTTCAAAGGAGTTTTGAAGAAGTCTGATGGTTGGGTTGGTTTAGGTTGCTGTGAGCTGGCTATTGCTGTGGAATGCCGGCAAGCATGTAAACAGGTATGGCTTTCTAATTTTTTTCATGTGCTTTATGTTAAATGATGGAGTATTGAATTCATTCACGTATTACTGTTTGTGAACTTGAGACTTGAGACATTTTTTACAGCAAATTTAAATTATTATATGAACACTTTTTAAAATTGCAAAACTTGACAAGAAACTTGCCAGAAAGAGTAACTGACAATAATGCCAGCAATAAAAATCCAAAATCAAAACAAAGAATTGACATTTTTAAAGTCAATTTTCAATAATAAAGCAAAAGTTCAAGTCTACTGAGATAAAAATCTAATATAAAAATTTACCCTTTTATATGGATGTATATTTTTAACTGTGTTGTAGGACAAGGCTGCTTGCTAGGACTTGATGACCTGGAAGAAGAAATTTTAAGACCTCAGAGTTAGCGTTTTCAGGGAGAAAACTTGGTGTTTCTACAAATGGTGTGTTCTCTATGCATGTCTGAAAAGATACACAGGCAATTCTCAAGAGGGGATTTCTAATCTATGAGATGTCAGTTGAATAGTGGGGTCAATCACTTGTCTTCTAACATACTCAAGATATCTTATCATATTGGAGTTGAGCTGTTTTCAGAGAGCCATGAGTTGTGATCAGTAGGGAGAAACAATCATTTGTTTTTCATTCAGTATCATCAAGTGAAGTACAAACTCTTTAAATCACAAAACAAAGTTTTTTCTAATACTGTGGTTTGATACTTTAAAATTTCAATGCTTTTTCACTTCTTAGTTGTACTCTACAAATTGTTAGAGGAAGGCATTAGGTAATTTACTTGACTTTCTCCTTTGAGTCAATAGCAAACTAATGCTTAGTGGCTATCAAAATACTTTGACTTGGGCATGATCACTGAAATCTAACAGGACAAAAAAAAAACACCTCCCCCACAGAAAACAACATTATAATAGTCTGCTGTCAGGATGGCATTTTAATCGAGGAAATTGAATTCCAAGTTAAGTCAACTTAGTCTTGTTTTTCTGCTTAAGCATAGTTTATTGCTACCACATGATGCCCTACATATCTTGGGGTCTTTTTCTGCCCAGTGTATGGTATTTCTTTTTGTGGTGGATGAAGGCAGGGCAGTAGATTAGCCGGTGTGGGTGACTGGAGTGACAAATTAACAGTTCCTTGATAAACAGTGTTGTTGCCAAGTTGTTTTAAGGAATGGGGCATCAGCTCCTTATGGCTTTTAGCTCAGTTGCCTGAATAAGAATATAATTCAGACAAAGTGCTGGTTTTACTACTCTTTCAAAGAGGACTAAGAATTAAATAAACTATATTTTATTTTGTTCTCTAAGATTCTGGAGGTTTGGGAGCAGATGAAAACATAAGGAAGAAGTAGATGTTAATAAATGAGGCTTTTTTTCCTCAGAACTAATAGTGGTTTGGGAAAGACAACCCCTGCCTTGTTATATTGGTCTAGGCAACTTCGGGACAAAGCTGATCTTGCCCAGCCAGCTGCAACAAGCTTAAGGAACAGGCCTGCACATTCTTTGTCTCTCACCTGCATAGCAGGGGAGAAGACAAAGGTGAAAGGGGACTTCTTATTAGGTGTTGCCATGTCCAAAGAGAACTGGCTTAAGTGGACTTCTGAGAAAACAGGACAAGCCAACAGCAAGTGGCTGAACAGAAGAAGTGAGAGAGAATTCCTGGGCCACAGTAGATGTACTAGCCCCATGACAGAGGGTTTGAGATGTCCTGAATATAGTGAAAAGGGTTTACAGGCTGAGAAAACCAGGGTTGGAAGCCCCAAAAGCAACAAAAATGGGGAAAATGATTAGTGTAATTAATGTGACTCCTGTTCCATAAGAGAGCTAAGTGGCAAATAGAGATCTATTTGGTTTTCCTCCCTTTCTCTATATAAGAATCACCTGAACTTCAGGGTATCACCAAGGTCTTGGGACCTGACTTGCTCTTGACTAGTGTAAAATACATTAAGTAACATTAGAACCTCCTAAATGCCACCACTTGTGATACCAGCAGAAGAGAGGCCTCTAGACAGTGTCTGACAGAGGTACTGTGCCTTCTTCCTCTATTCTAATACCAAATTTAATTGCTCAGTAATGAGGATACGGTTAGGTCTTACTGTGTTTACAGCTTGAAAGTACAACAGCCATCTTCCACACCACGGAAGTTCCTGTGTGAGAGCTGGCTGCAGGCATGTCTTAACACCGCTGCACTTAGTAAATGGAGATAATCCACTTAGTTTTGCTTTGCAAACAGTAGACGTGATTGTTGCTCATGTGCTGCATTTTGTTACTTCATAGTAATTTATCAACTGAATCTATAGAGATTCTGAAGCTTGCTCTGCTTTGGTTATACTTAATTTCTTGAAACTTTTTTCACAATCTCTGCATAAAAGTTGTTATTTTAAAGTAATGCTGAGTAGAAGACAAGCATATAGTTTCAGAGAGGTAGACTGTGTGACTGGGTTTTATGTGCAGTGTAATGTCTAGTGATACAACATTCCAGTCAGCCCCAAATAGATTCTTGTGCCTCCTCAGAGAGGTTTTCCTTCATCAGATGGAAGAATTATGTTTTCTCAGCCTTTAGTGTTACCATATCAAAATTTTTGTCTGAGGAGTGCACCAGTGACAACCATAAGCGTAATACATGCATTTAGCAATGGTCTTTTTACTAAAAATCTGAGAACCATTTTGCAGTTTCTAAGTGTATGCCTAAGACCATAGAAACACTTTCAAAGTTCAGAGTGTGTGATCATTTGTTGTCATCCTTATAATTCATTTCTGGAACAGTGACATGTCTAAAATCCAATATAGTATCTTGCATGTTATCTGTGTAATGTTAGTCTTGGACTGGCAACCTATTGCAAATTATTGTCATGCAAAAAAAGATGATGCTACCTTCTCCTGAGAGCTTATAGTATAAAGTATTCAACAAGAGTTGAGCAGTGAGTACACACACTGGGTATTGCAGAAAAGAGATGAGAAGTGAGTTCACACACTGGATATTGTGGAACAGTCTGAGAGGAAAGGTTGGCCATACCATATGAAGGTTCATGGCATAGTTAGAAAAAGGAAAACAACAGACAGAAATGTAAATGCAGTTCAGAAAGTATATATATGTATCTGTTCCCTGTGCATTTCTTCAGCTAAGTTTTCAAACTTATCCTGAAGTTTAAGTGTTCTCCAGAGCTAGTAAAAACAATTTATTTACTGTGATGTCCTGTGAAATACTATTTATTTAATCTTATTACTGTATCATTTCTCTTTATTTTCAGAATTGAATACTGTATTATTTTGATTCCGGACTATGCTGTCTAACTATCTTGGATATACTTCATACTTTAGCTGATTCTGGTTGATACGTTTTACGTGACTTTCATTTAAAATAAATATCCATATTTGCCAAACATCAGGGATAATGTGGAAATATTTGGCTTTTAATTTTGGTTCTTGAAACTTGAGAGGCTTTTTTGCTGGCACTTTGAAGAACTTCTTTGGAAGAAGTAGATGAGGCATTCTAGAGACAGCTGGAAGTAGCCTCACATTCTCACGCCATGGTTCTCATGGGGGACTTTAACCACCCTGACATCTGCTGGAGGGATGACACAGCAAGGCACAAGCAATCCAGGAGGTTCCTGGAAAACATTGATGACAACTTCCTGAGACAGGTGATAGGGAAGCCAATGAGGAGAGGTGCTCTGCTGGACCTCATACTTACAAACAAGGAAGGGCTGGTTGGAGATGTGAAGATTGGGGGCAACCTTGGCTGCAGCAGCCTTGAGATGGTGGAGTTCAGGGTCTTGTGAGGAGGGAGCAGGGCAAAAAGGCGAATCACATCCCTGGACCTCAGGAGAGCAAGCTTTGGCCTCTTCAGGGACTTGCTTGGAAGAATCCCATGGGATAGGGCCCTAGAAGGAAGCAAGGTGTCTAAGAGAGCTGGCTGATATTCAAGGATCAGTTCCTCCAAGCTCAAGAACAGTGTATCCCAATGAGCAAAATGTCAACCAAAGGAGGCAGGAGGCTTGCATAGATGAACAAGGAGCTGCTGGCAAAACTCAAACAGAAGAAGGAAGTATACAGATGGCGGAAGCAGGGACCGGTAACCTGGGAAGAATATAGGGATTTTATCCAAGCATGCAGTGATGAGGCTAGGAAGGCCAGGGCCCATCTGGAGTTTAATCTGGCAAGGGACAGGAAGGACAACAAGAGGGGCTTCTATAAATGCATTGATAACAAAAGGAAGACTAGGGGAAATATGGGCACACTACTGAATGGGGTAGAGGCCCTGGTGAGAATGGGCATGGAAAAGATAGAGGTACTGAATGCCTTCTTCACCTCAGCCTTTACTGGTAAAACTGTCCTTTAGGAATCCCAGACCCTGGAGACCAGGGAGAAAGTCTGGAGAAAGGAAGACTTTCCCTTGGTGTAGGAGGATTGGGGTTAGGGATCACTTAAGCAAACTGGGCATCCACAAGCCCATGGTCCCTGATGGGATACACCCACGAGTGCTGGGAGAGCTGCTGATGTCATTACAAGGCTACTCTCAATCATCTTTGAAAAGTCATTATGATCAGGAGAGGTTCCTGAGAACTGCAAGAAAGCAAATGTCCCTGCTGTCTTCCAAAAGGGCAAGAAGGAGGACCCAGGGAACTACAGGCTGCTACTACTACTACTATTTCCAAGCACATGAAGTACAAGAAGGTGATCACAAGTAGTCAGCATGGATTCACCAGGGCGAAATCATGCTTAACCAACCTGATAGCCTTCTCTGATGGAATGACTGGCAAGGCAGATGAGGGGAGAGCAGTGGATGTTGTCTACCTTGACTTCAGTAAGGCTTTTGACACTGTCTCCCATAACATCCTCATAGGCAAGCTCAGGAAGTGTGGGTTAGATGAGCAGACAGTGAGGTGAATTGAAAACTGAATGGCGAGTTCAGAAGGCTGCGATTAGTGGCGCAAAGTGTATTTGGAGGCCTGTTGCTCGTGGTGTACCTCAGGGGTCAGTACTGGGTCCAATCCTGTTCAACTTATTCATCAGTGACCTGGATGAAGGGACAGAGTGCACCCTCAGCAAGTTTGCTGATGATCCAAACCTGGGAGGAGTGGCTGATACCCCAGAGGGCTGTGCTGCCATTCAGAGGGACCTCAACAGGCTGGAGAGATGGTCAGAGAGGAACCTCCTGAAGCTCAATAAAGGGCAGTGCAGAGTCCTGCTCCTGGGGAGAAATAACCCCATGCACCAGTGCAGGCTGAGGGCTGACCTGCTGGCCTAGGGGTCTGGGTGGACAAGCTGAGCATGAGCCAGCAATGTGCCCTTGTGGCAGAGAAGGCTAAAGGTATCCTGGGTTGCATTAGGAAAACATTGCCAGCAGGTTGAGGGATGTGATCCTTCCCCTCTATTCTGCCCAGGTAAGGCCACACCTGGAGTACTAGGTCCAGTTCTGGGCTCCCCAATACAAGAGAGACATGGAGCTACTGGAGTGAGTCCAGCAAGGGACTTCTAAGATGATGAAGGGACCAGAGAAGAGAAGGCTGAGGGGGGATCTTATCAAAGCATATAAATATGTGAAGGGAGGGCGTAAAGATGATGGGGCCACACTCTTTTCAGTGGTGTCCAGTGACAGGATGAGAGGCCATGGGCACAAATTGAAACACAGGAAGTTCTGTCTGAACATAGGAAAAGGTTCTTTACTGTGAGGAGGAGGGTAACAGAGCACTGGAGCAGGTTGCCCAGAGAGGCTCTGGAGTCTCCATCCTTGGAGATATTCAAAAGCCATCTGGACAGGGTCCAGGGTAAGATGCTCTAGGTGACCGTGCTTGATCAGGGAGGTTGGATTAGATGATCTCTGGAGGTCCCTTCCAACCTGAACTGTTCTGTGATTCTGTGAACATGATACGATAGGCTCAAGGTCAGACTTTACCCCAATATTTTAAATTACTGGGGTGGGGGGGAATAGCTGATGTAAGTAGTAATGGTAATTCTGAATATTTTTCATATGAAAAAGGAGTGACAGGTGCTGCACCTACAGAACAAATAAGGAGCAGATCTTTAATTTGAAGGAAGGATTTCTGCAAATTACTTTCACTGTAGAAATAAGTGTATGTGCAATAGGGAGAAGAGAACAGAACAATAGTTTTGAGCAAGCCAGAATGGAGGAGTGTTATGCTCGAGCTCTTCAATTCGCTAATTTTTTTTTTCAGTATTCTGTTCTACCTGGTAAACCTTTGATGAAAAGAAAGTAGCTTGGTATGTGCTTTTAATTTCAACTAATTTGGTGCATAAATATGAGTTTATTTGCTTTTTAATGGAATGTAGTATTGACAAAGTTGTGGTTTCTGCTTTTTCTTAAGCTTTACATGGATTGTTTGATTCTTAGAAAGAAACATTTAAATGGATTATGGATTCATGGTTATCACAGTTAACATAAAGGTAGAATAGTTTTTATTTTGCAACATGATTTTATTTTCATTTTCTACTATAAATGAAGAAATTTAACTGTCTTTCAGGCTGCTTCAAAGAATGATGTTTTAAAAGTTTGCAGAAAGGAATATGAGGTATGTATGTATGTGTCTGTATCTTATTAAAAAACAGCTGTTTTATAAATTCTGTAAATGTATTCCATTCTGGATATACTCATTTCTATTCAAAAGTAGATTACCTCTCTCTACAGTTTCATAAACATGCAATTATTAGACTTGCCTTTTTTACAGACTTGCATACATCTTAATTTGAATAAAAAAGATGAAACTTTTAAAATGGAGATGTGAATTCTAAAATAGTTTCTTTCATAAGAATTTGTCTGCCTGAAGTAGGCATTCATTCTGAGCACTCATTCTGTAAGAAACATTTCTACTTGTATAATGGGAGATTCAGCTCTAAATTGACCTAAAGAAATTAACGCAGAACAGAATCTTTTAAATAGCCTATTTAATATAAATTCTTTAGACTTAATAATTTTTATTAACTTCAGTGAAGCTATGTATTCTAGCAATTATTTTTACTGTTCTGCTCTTAAAATTAGTCATGAGAGTATTTTCAGAAATCTGCCCTCATCTATATTCTTCTTAACACAAACACGTTGAAGAAATGCTATTCTGCTAGGACTTTCTTTCCTTTCAAAAGATTTCTTAATTAAAATCCAGATCCGTCCTCCCCCCTTTTGTCTCCCTTCCTCCTACTTTCTGTCCTGAGTTAGGTAATCCTGCATAAATCCTGTTCATGGTCAACAGTGCAGGATATCAGACAATTTCTCTTCTGTGATATGGGCAGAAATGTAATGTGTTTCCTATTTCCAGGAAACATTAAACAAAGTTTTCTTTTTCTTTGGTTCCTTTCTTTCCTTCCTTTATCAAAAGAATGTAAGGAAAATTTTCCTAAACTTTTCATTGTTGAAGTTACTATAGTTTGTTCTCTTGAAAATGAACTTTCATTTTAAGTAGTTCTGTCTCCTCTTATGCTATGATATGCTATACTGTCCATGTCTGTAATCTTTCCCTCTATTATGCTGGTATGTTTCCTTCTTTTTTTCTGGATTTCTGCATTGCTGTAGGAGGTTGACCAATATGTGTTGAAGGAGAACGGGAAAGGAAAGGTAAGAGATTAAAGAATGCCTACAAAATGGCCATCTTTTTTACTTTTCCCAGCTCTTCTTTTTCCAGTTTTTGTCTGGAATTTCGGAAAGTGGGTCCCCCACCTTTATTCAAGAATGATCTTGCTGTTATTGGACAGAAAACCTTAATTCTCTCTATGTGCAACACTTTTAAAGAGGAGAGGGAGAAATGCTTAAATGATGGAAGAAGAAATCAGTCTTTCAGATGGAAAAGAAGGAAAGAGTTTTTGGGTTTGTTTTGTTGTGTGGGTTTTTTGTTTTGTTTCTGTTTTTTGTTTTTGTTTGTTTAGGAGTATTAGAAGTATAGATAGGTGTTAGGGATCAAAATGAAGTATCCGACATGGTAGATCTTTGGTTGTTACAGATTTTTGTATGAAAAAAGAATTTGCCTAAATATCCAGGCTTACTAGTACTCATGGAAAAAAGTAATTTTTATGCTCTCAAGAGACTCACTGCATGTGTAATATTTAAGGAAGTTTTGCCTAAGATGTGAGATTCCAGAAACTACATCTGGTTAGGAACCTGCACTATTTCACACCCTAGTCATTTTTCATCCTTTTTATTTAAACATTTTTCTCTTGGTGCCCTGGTGAATATGTCCTGCTCGTTATGTGGTCTGTAAGTAGCTTTCATGTCTGACTGGTACCACACTTCAAAATCGGTTGGATTGGTTGGGGACGAAACTGAACGACTGGGAAGGGAGTGGCTAGTTAAAACTGAAATAGCTGACAATCAGAAGCTATCTGTAAATCACATAAATGCAATTTCATTCCAAGTATGTTTGCCTTTGTGTTTAAGATTTCCTACTTCATTTGCTAAAAAATGCAGATCCAATTTGGGAATTAGTTTACAATATCAATTTTAGTGCTTGTTCATCAGATTTCAAGTCTATTATTGAGGTACTGTATGTATGGGTATATGATGTATGAGTAAAAGCTAGCTGAATTAAGAATATGAAAGTGTAATTCCTTTTTCTAAAATATTTTTATAGCTTACTGATTTTCATAGCTTATGATAGTTGACTGAACTGTGCTGAGTACTTTTCAGCAGAGTTTTGAGATTAGGGAAGCAGCTTCAGGAGTTACCCCTTTAGCTTCCCATGAGGTTAGTGAGCACGAAATAGGCAGTAAGTCTTTGAGAATAGGGCACAGTGTTCAGAGCAGAAAACAAAAACAGAAACAAAACAAAACAAAACAAACAAACAAAAAAAACCGGAAGATAGCAAAAGGCCTGAGGTTGCTAAGCAGAGTTGCAGGTTGTATGGTAGCAGAGTCACTTTAGCGCTGACGGGCCAGCTTTTCACAAGACTGAGGATTCTCTTTCTCTTAATCATATGTTTCTGGATTAGTTTTACTTTAAATGTAGCTTGCAATTCTTGTCATTTGAACATCTCATAAGTAGATCATGGAGTAATGAGCTATTCATTTTGGATCAGTGCATTGAAGATTTTTAAGTGAAGCCCTATTATTTTTTCAAGTAGCACTATATGTATTTATTTTAGAATTTTAACACAAACACATTTTAACACTGTCTGAATATTTAAAAATGTTACTGAAATGTACTTTCATCAGCTCCTTTTGAAAGATTTTATTTGGGGGGCTGCTCTTCTCCTTCTCTGCTTCTCAAATAGTTGTTTTGTGTCTTCTTTTCATTTTCTATCTGGTTGTGTGTGTCTCATCTCTTTTATCTTTCACTACTTCTTCCAGCTTTCTACTATCCTGTTCATCTTCCTCTAAAAAGAAGGTAGGTAATAGTCAAAGGAAGAAGAAAAAAAGATGTGGAGACTATATGTAGGATTTTCTGATTTTTACTGTTTTTAAAAGCTTCGTGTGAAGTTGAGGTTCATTTTGAAAAAATTGCATAGAATACATGCTTGCGGGAGTAACTGAAACTCATCTATAATGCTTGAAATAAGCTTTGAAGGCTTTATCGTCTTTTTTAAGATCGCTGTTCTTTCTGTTGTGTGTGGCAAGGGCAGTGCTAGAATTCCCATTACAGATTGCAACCCTAAATCTATACACTGCATACTGTGAGTTCCTCTTTGCGCATTTGGAACTCCAGTTCTTCTTTCTTTTCTTCTCATGTGTTCTAAATAAGCCATTGTTCAAGCTTCTCCAGTTAATTGGCCTTATGAGAGATTTTCTCCAGCTGAGCAATATAACATCTGCTGCCATGTGGATGAAATGTAAGTGGAAATGCTCCATGTTCTTCACTAAAAACTAAAACTATTTATAAACTAGAAGAATAGTTTTAGTGTTATTTTTGTGTGTTATTTTTGACACACAATATTGAACATTTCTGATATCCCTACACTATTAAAAGATATTTTTGTTCTCACAGATTTGAATAGAGTTTAACTTGATGTGGCTTTTTTGTTTTCCTACAATTTTTAAATTCAGAAACTTCAAATGCAATGCCTGCAGCTTCAAGTGCTCCAATAAGTATTCAGAAAAGTATTCACTGTGCTACAGTATTGGCTTGTTTTTATGTCCTAGGGTTATATGATCCTGCTTTAGGCTGAGGTTTTAGTGAATGCTGGCTACTAATTACCCCTTCTGAAAAATGCAGTCAGCAGTTTTTGGCTCTTACCTAATTGTGCCAATTACTTGCAGACAGTAAATTATAACTGAAGGAGCTGTTTAGAACATAGTGTAGGAAAAGGTTCCAAAAATGTGTTAATGAACTCTTAAAGCACATGCCTGTGTGTGGCCTTGGGATGTACTACTTAAGAATGTGGGGCAGACTCTGACCATATACTACATATTCTACTTAATGTTATTGTTATCTTATCTTCTGGTGCTTTTTGTCTGTTTTTTGCCATTCAGAGCAAGTTGGTAGAAAACGCATTGATCTTACGGAAATTAAGTTCCAGTGATCTTGTTTTACCTTGCTGTCCATTTCTGAAAGTGTGTTCACTTCTCCACTGTTTTACATAATTGAGGAAAATCTTGGCCTTAATTGTTAATTTTTGCATGTTTTCTGAGTTCTAAATGGATGTGCAACATCATCTAAAACTTTGATTGACTCCAGGAAACCTTAGTTTGTTTTGTGGCTTTAACTTCTGTTGAGAAATTTTAAGGTTGGATGAAGTCAAGGAGAGATTAACAGGACTTTCATTACTGTTTTCATAGAGTGAAGCATTTGGTTTTCTAGAGTGTTTGTAATCATAGTTAATACTTTTAATTTAAGATAGCCTTAACTGGATAGGATCTGTATTCAGATAGTTTTTAACATGGTTAATTTCTCCAAGACAAGAATACTAAGTTTATTTTTCCACTAGAATTAATGTAATATAGGTATCTTGATTTTTCAGGGAGGAAAATGAAGCTTTGATTTTTAGCAAGATTCTCTTATTTTCTAGTGTGGAAAAATAACCATTGCTGTCACTTTTCATTCAAGGTACAAAAGGCAGCAATTTAGAAAAAATGTGCTTATAATACAAAAACATATCTTATGACGGAAAAGACTTCTTCCTTTAGCAAAATGCTTTGCTTTGTGTGTTTGTGTGCGTGCATTTTGTTTTTGAGCCGTTACCTGCAGCTGATGAGCTCCAAAAAGAGCGAAACCAGTTAGGTCCTGCAGTACTGGCTAAAATCTTGCTTCAGGAGCTTCCAGTGGGGAAAACTGAAAAATGTTCTATGCTAGATAAACTTTAATTGCCTTTTTCAGTTTCCCTAACACCAAAAGATCTTTGAGACTGTTTTCTTAAGGCATAAACACCTGTGTTGCTTGTGTCTGCCCCCCTCTTTCCATTCCTCCTGTTTATAATCTTAGTAATTTTAATGACCAGTTTCAACCATTTGGTAAAAAGAGAGAAGTCTGAAAGAGGAGGAGATTAATGTGCAGGTAAAACAGATCATTCTATGTTTGTGTTCTTTAAATTTCAATATTGCCATCTTTGTTCACTTAATATTTTATTCAAAAATTGAAAATGAAATATCTGTGTGTTTGTTTATACTATTGCTTTTATCCTCATTTTCCCAGGTCTTGATGATTTTATTCTTCCTTTAGCAGAACTTCCTTTCCTATTCCTTTTCCCTTTACCTATATGTCTGTTTTATCTTTTGCTTTCTTTGCTATCTGTCTTTGTCTTTCTGTTCTCACAGTGCACTGTTTCAAGAGATGTTGGCAATATTAGTTAGCAAATTCAGAAGGAAGCTTGAATGGTCAGAAAAGCTGCTAGTATCATAAATATGAGTGTTACTTGATTAAAGAAGGGGATTAACCCTGTATTCTGTAATGAAATTATGGTTAATCACACATGTCAGACTATGGCTGTCTAAAGCTGTTATCAGCCTAATTTGACAAATAAATGACTACATACTATTTTTTCTAAGATTCTCTCATGTCTACGTAGCTATGCTTTCCATATGTGTGCCTGTACTTTCTGGGAAACTGAGCAGTTGTCCAGACCTACACGAAGAGCAAAGTCAGCACCTTAACTAGCACTGTATTCTGTGATGGCTACAGGCTACAGTTTCTTGAGTTATGGTGAGTTGCTTTAACAACTCAGTGCTGCTGAAAAATTTGTTCTTGCACCCTCCTGCAACACACCTTTTTCCACACATTCTCTCCCACCACTACCCATACAAATACACTTTTGCTTATCTTATTCTGGCTCTGGCATCTGGTAGGTCCTTCTATGATGTGTTTTAAATTCCTAGCACAAGAGAAAAAAGGACCGTTTTCTGCAGAGTCACTGAGAAAAATCAGGTCACAGAAAGATGACTGTTGCCAGAGCTGATGTAAGGAAGCACACAATAATATAGAAGAACTGAGAACGGGAGAGAAGAGCTGAAAACAAAGGGGAGAAGAAAAGCAAGACTACCTCCTCTTGGTAGAATATGAGCTGTTACAGTGATTCAGCAGTCCATGGAACTGCAATTTCAAAGTACAGAAAGAGGAAGATTGTTTACCCGATTAGAGGATCCTGTTTGTTTCGCTGAAAAGGTGTATAAAATTTTACAAGAAGATAACCTTGCCCCAACTTGAGCCTTTTTTCAGAGGATGAACGCTAGTAGACACCATAAATTTCCCAATATTTTTGGTTATTTTTGTGTGTACTTGTGACAATTTTTAGCTGAGTTTAAAGCAACTTCACATCATGATTCTAAGTGTTATTTGTATTGACTGACAGTATGTTTAGTACTTAGTTATAACCATGACAGACAGACTTCAGCCTTTTCAGCAGCTTATACTGTACTTTTATTAATGCACTGTGACAGTATTGCTTTGTACCTGACTGGCTTATACACCACCTTCCAAGGCTTGACACAGATTGGATGGGGAGGAGTCCAATTTCAGTGGCTTCTGAGGACAGTCAGTTTTGATCATGGAGATGTTTGTTATGGCAGTTCCTATCTGACAGTTCTGCCTTTTTTGATACACCACAGGTCCCCAGAAAACTGGATGGCCACATTGAAACAGTGGTTATCTGGTGACCATTGTCTGGCATCCATAGAGAAGGAAGCATTGTGCTGTAAAAGTCACACAAGCCTTTAGGCAACAGTGTAAATCTGTTCTTTACTTCGCAAGGGTGGGATGGTGATTCTTTCTACATCTTCTGTTTCCCCTAAGTTCTCTTTTTCCTTGTCCCTGTTACACAGATGAGTGGATGATGGGATTTGCTTTGTGGGTAGTACAAAGGTAAAATCTGAAATGAATCAGATGAAAGCATGCTGCTGGGATGAGGAATGTTGTTGCAAATTCATTCATAGTCTCAGGGAAATTCTGCAGTATCCATGATTTAAGGTCATAGGAGCTGTTGCTGTGTGCTTGGGTGCAAAGATGTAAAATTCAATAAGGGATATTAAAAGAATAAAAAGAAAATCTCTAAATTGTTACTTTGTGAGTTGTTGGGCCACTGTTTTCCATTAGGCAGCCATTTGAATTTTGGTATGGTTTTGATGAAATGTCTCAATGGACCTGTGTTTTAATTTCCTATCACTAAAATGAGAAGTAGCTGATGTTCATAGATAATTAACTTATATTTTCAGGTTAGATTTGTCTTTCCCCTCCTAGGGTTATTATTTCAATGCCATATCTGCCATGGTTTATCCAGTAAATGCATTTCTGACTGTGTACAGAAAAGCGTGATGTTGTTCCCTATAAGATTCAATGTTGGGGCTGTCCTGTTTAAAATCCTGCCTTTGAATGAGGAGGTCTCATTCTTTTGTTGAGAGGCTGCAGCACATCTTATATTTTTGCTGTACTGAAACAAGATTTTAATCCCACGCTGTTTATGGATTGTTTTACGTGTTTCTGTTTTCTTGTCGAGATGCTACATAGAATGCAAATTTATTTAATGATGGTGCTAGGGGAAATGCAGGAAATTAGAAACTTTATGAAGAACTTTTGTGAAGAAAATGGTTGTGTGTTTTGTCTCTGTTAATCATTTTTGATAATCTTGCTTAGTGTTCTGATAAGGTGTGGAAGGAGTTCAACTTTCTCTGCTTTTTCATAATTATATAATTCTAAAGTCTGATAATTGGCAATTATATTTTGGAATTCCAGACTTAGAACTTCATCCTGTCACTGAGTTTCAGAAAACTTAGGTGCAGTGTCTCTTTTTTTGAGAGGAGATATGTGTTTTAATGTGGGAAAGAAAGCAGTTGTTCTGGGCAAGAATTCAGAACGTAGACCCTTTTTTCAGTGAATTGTCTTTAGATTAATTTAGAGTGCTCTGAAGCAAACCAATTGGATGTGTGTCTTCTCCTTCTTTTGTAGGTTAAAATGTTGTATATCCCCCAACTGTACCTTTTGGCTGCTGCAGTTTGAGGGAGTTGATGGCATGCTTCAGGCAGTGTTTGATTTGGATATAATTTAATTGACTTCATAAAACTCTTCTTTTAGAAATAAAGAATACAGTCTGGACTTATCTAACGTCCTTCATTAATACATATTCCCTTTGATTTCCCACTCTGACACCTTTCTGGATGCAAATGTGTGCGTGCATGCTTGCACATATGCTCTTACTTGCAGATATATGTACACTAGCTAGTTCTTGACTTCTGTGCCCACCTAAAATTCCTTAGTCTGCTTCGCTTCAGTGTCCTCCAGTTGGTTCTCCTTCACATCAGTACTTTTTTTTTTTTTTTTTTTTTAGGTTGTGGAACTGTATGCATTTTAACCTAGGAAGTAGGAAGTCTGTGTTTTCTATGATAAAGAGCTGGATCCTTTCTTATCCTTTTTTGTTGGAAGAACACGGGCTTGGTACTAGTTTAGGTCCCTGGGAAAAAAAGGTCCACTGACTGTGTCTTGTTCTTTTGCTGTCACACAAGGAATCGTGCTTTTTGTTTTGAAGAAATTCCATTGGCTGGAATGCTTGCATTGAGCTGAATACGTGAGCACAAATATGAGAGGAAAGGAATCCAGACTTTCTCTCTATGTGGCAAGAATTCGGCCAGTGTTGTTGTTTATTTTCAATCATCAATGAGATGATTGTGACAGGTTTATACTCTATAGTATAATTAAGATCAGTAAGGCTGTATTTCTAGTGTGATGCATGTTGTGATTAAACTACATAGTGCTTAAAAGTCCAACCTTGAAGTGAAAATTGGCAGCTTGCTCCAGTTTAACATTGAGAAAAGCACACAAAATTGCCATTCATCTTAGTTCTTGGCTTTAACTTGTAAGCCATATTGTTTTTGAATTTCCTAAGATTTTCTATTTGCATGTGTGAATGTGCACAGTTTTCTTTTCCTTGTAGATTCTTTAAAATAATAATAATCAATAAAACATTTTGGTACATCGTATTCCAGGGTATCATTTCTGATGTAGTCTGGAAAAATCTTCCTATTTAGTTGGTTGAATATTTATGTATTTCATTAAGAGTGCAAGCAGAATTTCCATTTCCTACTTTCACTATTTTTATACAATATTTTTCCTTGTTCCAGGTTAGACTGAATTAGAGCAATAACTAAATTGAATTGGCTCATAATAAGAAATGACTGGCACTTAAATATGCATTTGAAGTTTTCTTACTTGTAACTGCATTTTTGTTTTGTTTTCAGAATGCTCTCTTTAGTTGTATTAACAGAAATGAAAGTAAGTATATAATGAGTAGTTTCTTTCTCTTGTTTTCCTTTCAGATCCTTCTTTATAACTTTCCTCTAACATTTAAGAAATTCTGTAGGTCTGTGTTTACAAATCACATGAGCTTAGTTGCATACAACAATTAACCACACTCATAAACATACTTGCTCAAGCAACAGGAAGATTGGACTGCCTGTATAATTTATATAAGTATTTATATATGACTGTTTGTTTTATCTTTTCTGTCATATTTCAATAATTGCATAGAAGCTCTTTTGTTCCATATGAAGGTTCTATTGATTGATGTCTCTGTAGAAAAGAAAGGTCTCTCAGAATTAATTCTAGTAAAAATATTTCTCAAGATCTATATATTTAATAACATGACAACAATGGATGAATCAGAATGATACCCTCTCTCTCTCTTTTGAACAAGTTTTTGGATACTGCTTCCATATTTATTTGTCTCCTATTAATTTTTGTCTAATAATTCAATTAGAAGACAAGTCTGGTTACTTTAAAATAAATAAAAACAAAACAGCTGAAGATAAAATTCAGCTGGCTTGCTAGCGACTTGAACTTTGATTTCAAGACAGAGTTTTAGATCTTTTTTTTTCACCAACCAAACAAGAAAACATGCTTTGGCTAGTTACAGATAAGCACAGTGTTTCTGGAGCCAGAGATTGTTTTGATGATGCCTAGAATTTCATGATTTGTTCCAGCAATGCCTTGAGCATCATTCTGTGGTATACAGATTTGCTTGTTTCTATATATAGGAACCCATAAGTTTTTCTGTTGTTTTTGTTTTGTGGGTTCTTTTTTTCCCCAGTGGGATCAGTTTGTTGCAGTTATGCAGGTCATCATACAAACTGTCGGGAATATTGTCAAGCAATTTTTCGGACAGACTCTTCTCCTGGTCCTTCACAAATTAAAGCAGTTGAAAACTACTGTGCATCTATTAGCCCTCAGCTAATACGCTGTGTGAACAACTATACACAGTCATATCCAATGAGAAACCCTACAGATAGTAAGTATATATCCAATGAGAAACCCTACAGATAGTAAGTATAAAAATTATTTTATTTTTGAAAATTATAAAAAAAATACTCAAAATGCTTGAGGATTTGATTGTGTAAATTTTAGTATATAAACAGTATTATTGTATAAGTCTGCTATGTAGATTACATTACTACGTATTTATATAATATAATCATATAAATTTATACACTGATAAATTTAGGTGTACATAGGTGCATTGCTGATTGTTTTTTTTAATAACCGGCTTATAAATTCTACTTTTCTCCTGCTTTTCTTCAGGGTTGACTCTGTTTGCATTTAAAACAAGTAAAAGAATCATCGTTATTTGAGTTTATTTTAAAAAATGTTCCTGGAACACTTTTCTCTAAAGGCTGATATGTAATGTGTCTTGGGTTTTGTTATATGCTGGATAATTAACGGTTTTTAATTCTTTTAACAGGTTTGTATTGCTGCGATAGAGCAGAGGACTATGCATGTCAGACTGCTTGTAAAAGAATTCTAATGTCAATGAAAACAGAGCTTGAAATTGTTGATGGACTTATAGAAGGCTGTAAAACAATGCCTCTTCCTCAGGATCCACTTTGGCAATGTTTTCTTGAGAGTTCAAGATCTGTTCACCCGGGAGTCACTGTGCACCCTCCACCTTCAACAGGCCTTGATGGGGCTAAGCTCCATTGCTGTGCTAAAGCAAATTCTTCCACCTGTAGGTCAGTATCTCTCTTCCCTCATTTCTAATTGTGAAAATGCTTCAGAAGTTGTCTGGTGCCAGCCCTTTGCCCAAATCCTGCTATGTAAGTCAAGTATTGACTTCTATGAATTGTTAGAGAGAAACAGTTTTAGGTAATCTGATGGGTGTCACATTCTGCCCAGTGCTTTGTTCTCATCTCAACAAATACCATTTCATGAGAGGAATCACACTTTTTTTCATTTTCAGCACTAACTTATTTTAGCAGAAACACAAGACTAGTGCAATCTATGCTTTATTTGTGGTGGTAGCAGTCAACACTGCAACAAGCTGAGGAGGCCTTAATGGGATGCTCCTGAGAACTAAGGGGAAAATGAACAGTACAAAGTGTCAAATGCCTGACTGCTGCAATTTAAAAACCCTAGTGGTATTCTTTAGTAAATAAGATTTAGATTGTCCATGAAACATTGCTTGGGCAATATATTAATTAAATATTGGAACTAACTATTCCAACGTTAAAAAATGATTTCGGTCAAATAGTTGCATGCTTGCAAATAACTGTAATTGGGGGCTTTTTATTTAGAGTGGTTATCCACTCACTTTAAAAAGTGATAACTATGGCCTTTTAAAGGCATGTAATGTGATAAAATAAGCATGTAAAAATTCATTTTGAGCTATTGCTTTCTTTTGCATTGAAGTTTAGCTAAACAAAACAACTTGAATACAGCAGGTTTTGTAGGAGGGTCCTAGAATTATGTTATTTCATAGAACATTGCAGCATAGGGCAGTCGGTATAATGTCTTTTTGTTGCTTGCTTTGATAGTCAGTTCTGAAAATTGATCCTTCCTTCACATTTTCAATACAATAGACTTTAATAGTACAGTGAGGTTCCATATCTTCATTTGGGAACAGCTTCACAGCCACTGTGAACAAAGTGGCCTGGATATTTCTGATACCAGGAAAGAACTCAAATGCGAGCAACAAACAATTCATCTTCCTCAAACATCAGGGTGAAGGAAGAAGCGTAGTTTTGTTTGCCGAGCTTTTCTGTAGCAGGAGATGATGTGATCTGAAGTAAAAGGATGAGAATAGAATTTCTTCATTGTTGTGTCAGCCTGGTTTACTACACATAAAATTGGCTGGGATAGTTCCCACCTCATTAGTTCAGGTTTCCTGCAAACTCCAGCTTTGTCTTCGTATTTATCTTTGTGTTGTGTATTGCAGTTTTATACTATGAAGTTTTTCAGTCTTAAACAAAACTGGAAAATTTAGAAAATTTGCCAGTAGAGTGGGGTTATATGAGCACAGAATTTGGATAATCTTGCTGATTTTAGGGGCACTAACACAGATTTCTACAGTTACTTTAGGCTACTGTGATGAGCAGAGAAACTATAGATTCTGTTATCATATCTGAAAGACTGCTATTCTTTTCATTTGATTTTTCTTTATATTGTTTCAGAGAGCTCTGCACTAAGCTTTATAGCACGAGCTGGGGTAATTCACAGAGTTGGCAAGAATTTGATCGCTTTTGTGAGTATAACGCAGTTGAAGTTTCCATGTTGACCTGTTTAGCAGATGTACGAGAACCTTGTCAGCTGGGCTGTAGAAATCTTACTTACTGCACTAATTTCAATAACAGGTAGGAGAGAAACACTGATTATTTTATAAAGGAATTCCTGTGCTTTGAATAAAAAAAAATGTTTTTCAGATGTATTTTTAGATTGTATGTCACTGTCTTTCTGTAAATCTTTTTTTAGGCAAGAATTTTAAAATAAATAAGTTTTCTTTAGATTACTTTTGGAAATGTATTTAAGTGTCATTACAAAACTTACTAGAATAAAAGCTAACCTGTGAACTTGTAAAATGTCATGCTGTATTAGCAGCATATTCCTCTGTCTTATTGTATAAACAATTAAGCCACGATTACTGGGTTGCTGTCTATTATAAAATATGGTTGAAACACGTGTTAAAATTTTTATGTTACTCTAACATTTTCCTGAGAGTATTAGGATTTATCATAATGATTTACTCTTTTTCAAAATTCCTTTTCTTTTAGAGATATTTCTGCATTTTTACACCCTACAGGGCAAAATCAGTGATTTAAAAATGCTGTCTGAATTAATAGTTGCAAGGTTACAAGTTAAATAGTTTTAGAATTTCAAAAATAGATTTGAAATTTTTCTTGTTAGTTAAGATCTCTGGCTTTTCAATGAAATGGTATAAGTGGCATGACTATGATTACATAAATAATAGCATATATGTGTGACAGATGCAGTCTGGGCAAAAATAAATTATAAAATTTGCATTAGTGATTCACCAGGAAACATTCACACAGATGTTCCTAATATTTATTTTTTTTCTTTTAAGTCAACCTTCAAGTAAAAAAAAAAAAGATATTTGATCCAAGAGGTAGAGGTAAGAACAGAATTTCAGCCTTGAGATTTAAAGAGCTTATTTTCATTCAAATATTTTTCAGTCTTGCTTAACTGTGGAGGGGATTCATGTCTTTTATGCTACAGAAGGCTAGCAGTATCAAGGTGGTAGAATTCATACAGTGAAAAGTAAAGCATGTGCTGTTTTCCTTTTCTTGTATACCTGCCATATCTTAACTTCTTTTTTTTTTAAGACCAACAGAGCTTTTCAGGAGCTGCAATACTCAATCAGACCAAGGAGCTATGAATGACATGAAGCTGTGGGAAAAAGGGAGTATTAAGATGCCATTTATAAATATTCCTGTTCTTGATATTAAAAGATGTCAGCCAGAAATGTGGAAGGCAATTGCCTGTTCACTGCAGATTAAACCTTGCCACAGCAAATCTAGAGGAAGTATTATCTGCAAGTAAGTACCTTTAAAAAATCAGTTGAGAGGTTCTGCTAGGGGTTTTCATGAGAACTGAAAAGCTGCTGTAGGATGGTGTATGGTTTATATTAGAGGAGACAAACATGGAAAGAATGTGAGCTTGTAGAGTTCCTATTGAAACTCCTACTTGCTCTTACTTGAATCTTCATCTCTATAAATGAAAGGTGCTTGCTTGTTAATGAGAGGGATGTATGTGCTTCCATTGTAAAGCTGATCTTTTTGGCTATCTGTGCTGTCTATAAACCTTCTTTCCTCTTTTTTAATTTTTAACCTATTGGTGATTTTCAGCTAGTAGAGAGAAAGGTCTGTGAAAGATATGAAGTTCATAAAAATTTTGAGAATAGGTGATTGGGTAGAAGACACAGTGATTAATAGTAGAGGTAGTGAGATATGAGCTCAACTCTTATTAGAGATTAATAAAGGAAGAAAATGCTTGGTCTTGAAAGATATATTCATATGAGGCCATGGAAAATACAGATTGACCAGCCCAAAGTAAAGGAAGAGTTGTGTAAACAATAGTTCCTGTCTTTGTAGCACAATTTTTTTTCCATTCATATATGTAAAATTTAGCATCTACGTAAACACTTTGTTGTGAGAGGAGGCAGGAGGGGAGAGGTGTGGTTTCGGGAAAGGAAGCGGAAAGCAATCTTTTTTATACAAGACCTTTTTTCTTTAAGTAGTGTTCATGAAGTTCTGTTTATTTATTTATCTGAAGATCAGATTGTGTAGAAATACTCAAGAAATGTGGAGATCATAATAAATTTCCTGAGGGCCACACAGCTGAAAGTATTTGTGAGCTCTTATCTCCAACAGATGACTTGGAGAACTGTATCCCTTTGGATACATATCTGAGTAAGTATCAACGTACCTGTGCAACAAAGTTAGAAACTGAGATGCTTTGAATGCTTATGATTGCTTTTAATCATTTCCATTATTTCTTTTAAAGAAAATTCTAATTGTATTGAATTTGAGAAGTAAAAGTATTTATTTAGCATTTTAGAGAAGAATTGCTTGTTCAGATTAGCATATCTCACTACATTCATTCCTTCTGGTTTTGGAACTTCATGCAATCAGTACTTATATACTAACGTGTATCAGATGATAATCTGGCCTATTGAATTTTAATGTCTTTTTTACCTGATTCAGAATAGACCAACATAATCCTACTTTAAAAAGTAGTGTTTGTCAAGAAGTCATCCTACCTTCCAAAAAAGTACTGAGCAATAAAAAAACCACCAGCAGTATTTTATTTACAGAACAAAAGCTGGATCATGCTTGGAAGGACTGATCGCAGATCAATGTCACTTAAACAATAGCATGAATTAGAGCACAACTTCTTGATGTCCAAGATCAAATTAACTACTGGGCAGTTGAACATTAGTAGGTTTATAGAAGTTTTTGTGGTTCTGTGTTCCTCTAGCACATTGCCTTTGTTCTTATTCCTCAACATGGAACACAGTTGTATTGGTAAGACTTTACTTTGGTTCTAGATTTTGTTGAATGCATCTTTTTCCATTCCTTTCCACACTATGCCCATTGCATATTTATCTCTGTAGGATTTAGACCTTTTTAGCTGTGAGAATCTGTAAGTTTTAGATACCCCTGCAAGTTAAATTTTGGTATTTCTTTCTCAAGATTCTAGAAAATTTTAAAGTAATAAAATTTGGTTAGAAAGAGCTACAAGAGCTAAACTAATGTTCATTCAGCAGTGATTGGAAAGATATCCTTTTTCGATTGTTCCCAAAGAAACAGTGTATTAAAGCTTTGGGTTCTTCTTTCCATTTAGCTGCTGCTTTTCCATGATGTCTTCCCTTTTCCTTATCTTGTATGAAGAGAACATTACTAGTGAGCTAAAGGAAAACAAAAGCTAAGTTATATCTTAAAAGTTTATCAACAATACCACATTTAGTTAAACTTCCAGTGTACTTAATCATGGATTGTGGGTCTTCTCTTGATTAAACTGCTGGTCATCATCTCTTTGTATATTTGTCATATAGATGAAATTCTTGAGGAAACAAGATAGAGCAAATATATTTTTATTTGTGAGGAATAATTCAGGTCACTATTTCCAAGACTGAGGACTTCGCTTTTGAAATGAGTTAACAAATTAACTTGGCATTTCAAGCTTCTACAAGTATAATTAAAAAATAGTTAAGATTTCACAGAATTGTCAAAAACAGTTTATTTTACTGAGTACAAGAAATGTCACGCTTTATTGCAGAAATACAGACCTCATGTGAATCACTATAGGTGACCTGTATTCTATTTTCAGGTCCAAGTTCTCTAGGTAACATTGTAGAAGAAGTTACACATCCATGTAATCCAAATCCATGTGCTGCTAACCAGTTATGTGAAGTGAATAGGAAAGGATGTCAATCTGGAGAACTGTGTCTTCCATATTTGTGTGTTCCAGGTAAGGGTTTTGGACTTTTGTGTACGTGAGTTTTGCTGATAAATGTATGGTACTGAAACTTTGTCGAAAGCTTTAAGATGAGTTGCTGCTCTCTCAAAAGAGAAAGAACTATTATCACAATTATCTCATCTTTTCAAAAGCTGTACCCAGCACTCCAGCTCTTTTCAGTTTCCTGTATGTTCCTATTTTTATTGTCCACCAAAAAAGCATCATCTTCTCAGATATATTACCTATTTTGCTTCAGAATAAATAAATGTCTATGCGTGATCTCTAAGCATTCTGCCTGCTATTTAAGATTACAAAAATACAGCACTGCATATACAGTGCCGTACATTGCTCCTGCAGACACCAGGGCAGGTATAGTATAGTAGTATTTCCATTTATTATTAGCTGTATCTTCATAATTTTCTTTATTGGTAAAATAAATGGACATTGTATCTTGCCTTGAAATTAATGAAAATTGGGCTATCAGTCTTGGGATGGCATTCTGAGGGCTCTGAGAATCTGATCAAATGCAGGGTGACCTAGGATGTGCACTTACATTGGCAGCAATTCTGATATAATATTAAAGATCAAGGTGGAATCTTATGCAGAGTTGTCTCAAAACGTTCTTCATATGTCAGACCAACTTCTCAAAATTTCTCCAAAAGTTCACTGGTAACTACTTCAGGTCTAAGTGTATTAGTACCCAAGCTTCTTCTTAAGGGCTGTACTGTTGCTCCAACCTCTTCCTGTCACTCAGTTCATGGTGCCCATGTTTAAGGCTTCGGAAAGAAGTGACATGCAACATAATAGATTTGCCTCTTCTCTCTAGTATTTGATTTTGCAGCACTGATGCAGCATGTCTGAACTTCATCTTTAATGATCGACTGCACTGTTAGTTCATTGTCTGAGCAGAGAAAAAGACATTTAAATATCTACGAATGATCTGTATTCTGTTTCCAGTCTCAAGTTCCTTTAAAGCAAAAGATATCATACTGTGACACGAAAGGTCACCTATATTTCTTGAGGCAAGAAAGAAAACTTGCATTTGGTGACTGCTTGAAAGCATGTCATGGGAGAGAGAGATGGAGATTTTTAAACTGAATTACTTGAAATATGCCCTTTACTAGAGGAAGAGGCAGACAACATTGTCTTAGCAGTCTCCCACCAGTTTTCTGAGCTCTTTTATTCCTGTGGTTCTGTGGCTGATCAGCAGTTTCACAGAATCACAGAATAGTTAAGATTGGAAAGGATGCCTGGAGCAGGGTCAGCTAGAGCAGTTTCCCCAGGTCTGTGTCTGGTTGAGTTTTGAGCGTCTCCAAGGATGGGGACTCCAGCAGTGCTCAGTCACTCTCACTGTAAACCAATGTTTTCTTACGCTTAGACAGAATTTCCTAACTTCCAATTTGTGCCCATTGTGTCTCATCCTGTCACTGAACACCACTGAAAAGAGTCTGGCTCATCTGTCATCTTAACACCCTCCCATCAGATAATTGTAAGTGTTAAGACCCCCCCCCTCCTCTAGGCTAAACAGTCCCAGCTCTCTCAGCCTTTCCTCATATGAGAGATGCTCTAGTCCCTTAATCATCTTAGTAGTCCTTCGCTGGACTTGCTCCAGTAGCTCCGTGTCTCTCTTACACTGGGGAGCCCAGAACTGGACACAGTCCTCCAGGTGTGACCTCACCAGGGCTGAGTCTATGGAAGGATAACTACTTCCTTTGACCTGCTGGCAATGCTCTTCCTAGTAGAGCCCATGATGCTGTTGGCCTTCTTTGCCACAAGGGTGCATTGCTGGCTCATGGTCAACCTGTTGTCCACCAGGACTCCCAGCTCCTTCTCTGCACAGCTGCTTTCCAGATGGTAGGCCCCCAGCATGTTCTGGTGCATGAGGTTATTTTATCCGAGGTGCAGAACTCTGTACGTCCCTTTATTGAACTTCATGAGGTTCCTCTCTGCCCATTTCTCCAGCCTGTTAAGGTCACTCTGAATGGCAGCATAACCATCTGGTGCATCCAGTTTTGTATCATCTGTAGACTTGCTGAGGGTGCACTCTGTCCCATCATCTAGGTCATTAACGAAGACGTAAACAGTATTGGACCCAATACTGGATACACCACTAGTGACTGGCCTCCACTTGGACTTTGTGCCACTGATCACAACCCTCTGAGCCCAGCAGTTCAGGCAGTTCTCAGTCCACCTCGTTGTCCACTTATCTAGCCCATATTTCATCAGCTTGCCTATGAGGATGTTATGGGCAACAGTGTCAAAAGCCTTGATAAAGTTGAGATAAACAACATCCATTGCTCTCTCCTCATCCACCAACCTAGTCATCTCATCCTAGAAGGCTCTCAGGTTGTCAAGCACAATTTCCCCTTCATAAATCCATGCTGACTACTGCTGACCATCATCTCATACTTCTTGTGTCTGGAAACGGTATCCAAGATTAGTTGCTCCATCACCTTCGCAGGATCGAGGTGAGACTGACCAGCCTGTAGTTCCCCAGATATTCCTTCTTGCCCTTCCCAAAGACAGGAGTAACATTTGCTTTCTTCCAGTCCTCGAGAACCTCTCCTGATCGCCACAACCTTCCAAAGATTATCAAGGGTGGCCTTGCAGTGACATGGGCCAGCTTGCTCGGTAGTCATGGGTACATCCCATCACATCCCATGGCCCAAGTATAGACAAGTATGTCCAGTTTATTTAAATGTTTCAATTTTCTCCAGTGATTTTTAATTAGAAAGGGGAAAACTGGTTTTTGCTTCCCATGTATCTCACTAGTGTCTGAAAAGCTCTTCTGAAAATGGGGATAGGTTTTCAGCTGATACTTTTTGTGAGCCTAGGAAATTGTTTTGTTTATTTTCTTGTGACCCTTATACAACTTTTTTTTTTCCTGAGAAGCTGAACAGTATTACTGTAGAGGTTGTGCTGTTTTGACTTACTGCAGAAGTCATTCAAAATGATCTGAAAACAAGCTCACCCAGAGCTTATGAAGAGACAGTTTGCTTCCTCTGTTTGTCTCTGTATTCAGTCTTCTTAATGGTTGAAAGTTTCTGGGGATTTGCTGCAGTTTAGCAGTTACTTCTAGTATAATTTTAACCTCCTATTTCTTTTGCTATTTCTTCTTTACAATTTTTAAAACCCTTTTTCTTCTTTTCCATACTTTTTCACCAGTTTTCCTGCTTCTTCTCCCTTTTTCTTCTATTTATTTATACCTGTATAAGGAGTTCTTCAGTATTCTTGTAATAGGTACAAGTAGGGTAGGAAGATATAGTAAAAGATGTGAGAAAAGAGAAAAACTGGGCTTTGCTTTGAGCCTTTAATTCAGATTCTATACTGAAAAAATGAAGTGTAAGTAACATATGACTCATACAGAATTGTGAAAAATGAGATTCCTTGAGAACTGTTGAAATTACCAGTCTTTTTTCTCTGAAGCTGCATTTCTGCAAATACTTCAGAACATTGTCTCAAGCAAATAACTTTCATGTCTGCTACTTGCTGACTTTATGAACTTAGTGAATTTGTCTGAAACGCAAGAGCAAGACTGTTTATAATAACCAGTGCTGTTATTTGCACAAAGATCTACTTTCTAATGACAATGAACAACTCTTTTGCTTGCAAAACATACTTTCTGTTTCTTCAAGGATTTAGGGATATCTGTAGCTTTTTTAGAAATCAAACAGTAGTAGTTATTTTTGGCATTGGTACTTGCCTAAACATTAATTAAATTTGAAACAAAATTTCTCTTTGTATATAGGTTGCAAATTGGGGGAAGCCTCAGATTTTATTGTCCGTCAAGGTACACTTATTCAGGTTCCGTCATCAGCTGGTGATGTTGGTTGTTACAAGATTTGTACCTGTGGACACAGTGGTTTGCTAGAAAACTGTGTGGAAATGCATTGTGTTGACCTCCAAAAATCCTGTATTGTTGGAGGACAAAGAAAAAGTAAGTATTAGAACAGTACGTATGTCTTCATACAGCATCTTTTCCTTAAATAATGAAATATGGGTGAGATATGAAGAACCAGGGCGTCTGAATGCAGAGGTTGTCAAGAAACATAAAAGTTTACGTCCACATCCCTACATATAATGCTTACTCAATTCTTATCTATGCTGGAGGGTTCCATTGTTTAAATCAATACTGAACTATGTCTCTCTCAACCAATAAAAGTCCTTGTGTGTAGATTGTTCTGACTAAGCTATTTTTCAACAAGATGGCCACTGACTTGCCTCACATCCCCTATATTTTCTGATACGTGATAAATACCTTGCTTCCTTTCTGATAGAGGAACTTGCTATGTGAGCTCTGGGAACTGAAGAGGGAAAAAGTTCTGAGGGAAAACAGTAAGCAGTAGGGATGAAGCAAACATAGACATAAATTAATCTGTTTTAAACATTCTGTAGTTCTGAGGTTTAAGCACAGTATAACTGACTCTGCAGTTACAGAACTCATGATCTTGTAAACCACTGTAAAATATTCAGAAACTTTAACATTCTTATGCTGAAATGGGTTGTTGAAATCCTTGGTATACTGGACCTTTTTATTTTCTATGTGTTTCCACATAATGGCTCCTGCTACGATAGTATCAGCCATTCACTGTCGTTCCTCCCTGGTACTCCAAATCCAGCTGTCTACATAAAAGTCAGTTAAAACTGATTTTATCAGAGTAGTTGTTGCCTGATTTAGCAGTGAACAAAATCAGTAATTGCTGCATATACACCCAATAGGCATGCGCACAGGCATGTGTGCACACATGCACTCTTACACACACACTCACATGTGCATGCACATACTGCTAACATAGCCAGCCGCACAGATACTTTCCCACACTTGTTCCTGCTTGATCCATCTTTTTCCCTCCTTTTCCTTGACTTTGGTCCTTCCCCTAAACATCCCATAAGAAATTTGGTGCATTCCCACTATCTCCTTAAAACATTCCGTAATAAATTTTACACAATCCCCAAATTCTCTTCCCCATGTATCCAATAATAAATCTGGTACCCCTTTAGACAATAATGATGATCAGTTTGCATGACATTCTGGAGAGGGAGTTTCTTTTATTGAGTGATGTTGGTGGGTTTTGCACCAGGAACGATGGTCTTGTCATTCTCCTTTGATAGTCTTAAGAGTAGTAAATACAGGGTGCTTTTGTTAGGTTGCTAGCATTTCTCTGATCCTTCCTGGGTCTTTGTGTTCACCATGATTAGCTTTTAATCACATAACCTAACAGTGTGTGTGATGATACATTATCTTCTATCCACATTTCTTTGTAATGCTAACTATTAATTTTTACCTGTGAACTCTGAGGTCCATTTGGAGTTCTCCACAAGTGATAATTATGAAAAGCAAGTGTGTTCTTTGTAAGCCTATAGTAGGCTAATGTAATCTATACTATATTGCATAGAGGTGTAGCTGTGCTGTAAAGCTTCAAATGTTGACTAATGGGAAAAAAAGTTATAAAAAGACTGTTCCACAAACAGGTACAAACATTTCAGAAATATATTCTTCATTGACTGGCCTCTGCACATGGTTTTCTCTGAAACCTTCATAGCCTGACTTTTACCAAGCATCATGAAAAGGCATATGCATTTCAGAAAAAAAAATCTTATTGAATCTTTGATCATGAGTATGTCTAAGAATAGGAAAATGGGGATGATGTGGTAATTCTTCATACTGTAAGCTTATAATAAATTGAAAGATAATCTGATATTTACTAATAGTTATTTTTGTAAACATAAGACCTGTGAAGGGAAATGAACTATTATTTCAGGACAGCTTCCTGATTCAGTAATTATTAATAATACCTTTTGGAACAGTCATTTTATTTTGCCCTACTGAGGTTTTAACTTTGTAAAAATATGACTAGTCCTGAGAGGTTTGTTTGTTTGTGAGTGAACTGAACTGTGTCTTGAAATCTGTCTATTGATTGTTTTATTATTTTATTGGAGAGGGAGATAGTGATTTTTTGTTTTTTTTAAGTTTAAAATATTTGGGTTATTTTGCTAGAATTGGTTTTGCCTGTTAATGAAGAGCAAGGTTAAGTGCTAATATGGTGATGGAACTGTGATAAGTTTTGAGCATGTTTTGACAAAAAGTTATTTGTGTACTCAGTAAGAATTACAGTTCAACCTATGAACTAACATAGCTAAGAAATGTTTAAAAATGAATATATAAACAGATATATTATGATAATAAAGGCATGTTGAACAGTGTGGTTCTTCAGAGTTTTCCCCAGCATGGTGGTTCTAGGTCTTATGCTGCTTTGCTTCTGCCAGGTAATAGTAAGATGAACAGCTTTTTAATTCAGCAATAAAAGAATGCTAACTATCTATTTTTTGAGTTACATTTAAATTAATAGTTTTATTAAAAAAAAAAACCTTTAATTCTACTACTCAAAGATAAAACTGGCAAAGGTAACAAGTGTTAATTGAGTTCTTCCTAATCTGGCAGTGTAGTTGAAAGCGACTTGATGCATAATGGTTCTTAAAAGCCAATATTGATTTATTTTCAGATTTATTCATTTCTTAAGAGATTTAGAAGTGTGTTTTTGTCATGCAGGCCCACACTGTTCTCTTTTAGAAGGAAAAAAAAAATTAAAAAACTCCCACTAAGATAGGATAGGTCTTACAAAATGTCTTGAATATAAATTGGACTCTGCTGAACTTTGATCCCTCCAAAGTTGATATCTTAGAATCAGTCAACAAGCAAGAGGTTTTCTATCAGTGGACAGTTAAAAATATTTCAGCATTGAATATTGTGTTTAATGTTTATAAATCAGACTCTTTTTTAAAAAAAATCAGAACTCATGAGGCTAAAGCAAGTCAAAGATATCTAAGAAGTCCAAAATAACTGAGTCACTTTATCATGTAATAAGACAGAGTTCTTTTTACAATAAGTAAATCTTAAAAAGTGAGGAAATTCTTGTAGTTACACATGGCACAAATGTAATTTTCTCATTGTGAACTTAACCCTGAAATCATAAAAGCATAGGTAACTGGAATATTTCTTTCTCTTAGAAGATACCAAGTAAGTAAATAATCAATTGTGCAAACATATTTCTCATTCACAAAAGTCTGCCTGTAATGGTCCGTGAATTTTACAGCTTTCAATGTTTTTAATTCATCAGAAGAGGATAAAAACTGGCAGTATATACTTAAAATGTATTTATTATTGCAGAATTAGTACTATTTGTCTATGGAAGCATAACACTGAAAATATCTTAATTTTAATGGTATTTTTGATGGGCAGTCCTGTAAAGTATTTGGTAAAAGTAAACGCTTTTAAAATACAGCCATTGGCAAATATATTATTTGGATGTAGATTGGAACCTTTTATGGACCATTTTTCCCAGAGAAAATTGCACTTTTTAAAAAAATATTTGTGAAAAAGTCAGAAAAAGGACTGTGGAGTTGTATTTGCTTTTTAATGTTTGCAAAGGGTACAGCTGTCATTTGCGGTGGTAACTGTAACAACAAAATGTGCAGCTGGTAAGTAGTCCGTAAGTGCTGTCCATTTAAAAAATATATATATGTTGACTATTTACTGATGCACCAACAGCTTCCTTTAATACATCATAATTACTCATTAAGTGTTTGTGGTGATTAAAACTCTGCTGTATAATAAAAAAAATGTAGCATGACTAAATAGTTTCTAGATTCACTAGATGAGGGTATTGAAATCAAGTAACTCAGTTTACAGTCACCATATGAACTTTTTGTAACTATTAATTGTATTAAATGAAATAACAGTTTATATGGCAGTTGAAAAAAGCTAGATTTTAGTCATAAAATGTGAAATGTGTTTTTTAAAACCACACTCTATAAATAGAACATCCCTGAATGCTTTATCTATTGCCATTTTTTTTTGAATCTTACTATTGTGAATTGACTCCAAGAATGAAATTAATATTGAGGAAAAGGGCTGTCAGTTTGCTATGTTAATTGTTTTTAACTTGAGTCTCCAGTTCTATTACTTACTGACTTCTCTCTTTGATAGTGGAAACAAATAGTCTTGGAAAGTCATCAAGTGGATCCAAAGTTAACTTTTTGCTAAAAAAGAGTCACCTAAGAGGTTCAAGATTCCCAATCCTGCACTTGGCATTACCTCCAAATCTTGGAAATTTTTCTTTCTTCTATACAAATTCCTTTTTCCTTGGGTAGGCCCATGGTTTAAGTAGAGCTTTATATGCTGCAGAGGCATTGCTCTCCCATTCCCTCTTCTTCAGCCTTTGGTTGTCTCTGAGTGCTGCTTCTGAATTGCTCACTGAGTATTTTACTTGTACCCCTTTAGTATTTGCAGAAGTTCCAATCCTTAAACTCAACCTTTTGAAAAGAGATTAGAGAGAAGTGCCTTGTTTTCTAGGGTGCAGTTACTCTTATGCTTTCCTGAAGAGCAGCGTATTTGCTGATAGTCTTTAATGACTGAGTCATGGATAGGCAGGTTGTTACCAGCATAGACTGATTTTACAGCATAGCGAAGGACGGTCGTATTGACTGTTCACAAAACTAAACTTGAATTGTTAAATTTAAGAAAAATTCCCTAAGTTTACCGTTCAATTCTTAGATTCAAGTGTCAGAAGGTTATTGACTTACATGGTGGAAAAATAAAGCAGATTGCTCTATCCTTAAAAAGCAGCTCTCGGTTGCATTGCTCCTTTCTGAAAGCCAGTGTGTGGGCACAGATCTCTGTATGTGTCTGTATTCTTGTACTGAGCCTGGATCTGGGTTTCTGTTCAGCTTTGCAAAAACCTTTCTTGTTCCCTGCTCCAGACAGAACTGCATGAAACTAATGCTTGTAACTTGCATTGCTTATTGTGACTTAAATTCTGTCTGTAAAGAGTGTTGCAAAATGATAAAGACTAGAATGGAAAATTATTATTTTTTACGTATTGACAAAGTACAGACAGGGAAAGAAATGAGCACTCCAAAGGAGTTGTTGGATCATGCCTGACACTGCCTCAAAGTTTAGCAGTCTTATGTAAAATTAATTCAGGAAAAAAAATGCATCTTTGTCAAAGCTTAGCATTTAATAATATAGAGATTGCTAGCCAGAGCTTGAGAGCGCTATATGCCACTCTTGAGTCTTTAGCTTTTTGAGTGTATTTCTTATTGCAGCTTTAGATTGGTTTTTAAAAAGTCCTTATTCATACATGCCTTTAAAGGATGAAGTGCTTGCTTCTGTGTTTAACTTATTTATCAAAAACACATGTAAAGGACTTTTTATTGAAATGAATAAAACAAAATCTAGCAGAAGATAGACACTGCAGTTGTAAAAGAAACTGAGCAAAGGAAACTAAGGGAACAGTTAATAATGAAAACATAATATCTGTGTAATACACAAGTATTTAGTTCTCTGGTATGTGTGCATTAATTATATACATTTACTTAATTTCTTTTGGTTTAAGGCCATGGAACATCCTTTAGTATAGATTGTAACGTCTGTTCTTGTTTTGCTGGGAATTTGATATGTTCTACACGGCAGTGTCTGAATGAACATAGTTCAGAAGATGAACGTCAGAAGTTTACAGGTAAGTTTCCAAATCGCAGAAGTGTAAAGCTTACTATTCTTAGAAAGAAGATTAGCTTCTAACTCTTTCTTACAATGTTCATGGGAAATATCTAATAATTTGCTACAAAGATGTTCTTTAAGTATTTGTTTTCCCATGTCCAACCTGTACATCAGAAAATACGCTTGCCTTTAAAAAAAATCGGTACTGGAAAATAAATCTCAGGAAATCTATAAAAATAGAGAGAGACAGAATAGTGCCACTGGGATGAGAGAGGAGAAGTCTGGAGAATAAAAGAGAGAAGTTGAGTACAATCGGCAGTGAGGCTGTAGACCAAACTTCCCTTCCTACCATCTGTGAACACATATGTGCTACAGGTATTGCTAAATTACAGAGGAGAAGAGGCAGTTGAAGATAGGGTAAATATTTGCGTTTGCTAGAGGACAAAGATGGCTTAGTGACCCCTCATATATTTTCTGTCACAGAAAATGTGTGCCAAATTCCTTTTTTGTGTTGCTTTTGCAGGTTTACCATGTAACTGTGTAGATCAGTTTGTACCAGTCTGTGGTCAGAATGGGCGCACTTATCCAAGTGCCTGTATAGCTCGGTGTGTTGGGCTCCAGGACAATCAGTTTGAATTTGGATCATGTATCTCCAAGGACCCTTGTAATCCCAACCCTTGTAATAAAAATCAGAGGTAAAAGCAAAATATGTTTTAAGTTCCTCTTTGACATTTGCTATTCATAAATCAGAAATACTTTTTCTTTGGTAAATGTGTTTTATATGGTAATAACATTCTGCTTTTGGGACACTCCAGTAAAAATAGATATTGTAAGAAACTATTCTTTATTTATAGTAGTTAATTATGGACTGTAATGACCTCCAGCTCTTGGTTCTGTTTATGTAGTGGTACGTTGCTTAAATTCATTATGCAGGTCTTAGTTTTAGCAATAAAACAGAATTGAAGAGTAATTTCAAAAATAGGAGAACCAAATTTTGTTGAAATGGCAATAAGTCATGGGACACTTTATTACTTTGTCTCTGTTTGATACTCTCTTTTAAAAAAAATCATACAAATTGAAGGTTTGGATTCAGTCCGGCTTGTTCAGTCAGTAATGTCTATACTTTTTTTATCACAAAAATAGGAAATATCTATCACTCTGGAACACTTAAGCTTCTCTTGCATAATTAGATTGATATCTTTGAAAACTTAGTCTCTGTATGATCCATGGGTTTTCCATGTAAGGAAAAAAAAAAGCTATATAGACAAACATATTAAAACAAAAATATTGCTCTGTAGTAGTGACAGAAGAAAATTAGACAATTATTACAGAAGTCAAAACATGTGGCTTTGAACACTAGTCTCTGTCTTCAATTTTCTCTGTATTGTGCAATACTGCAGTCTCTCTTGAATTTTACATGTTCTGTTTTGAAAGAAAACCTCCACAGGAAGCCGTGTAATACTGTGCTCTCATGAAAGCTGATGATAGCAATTTTTTTCCTTTTTCTATGGCCTGATGCAGAAAAGTGCAAAGAAAACACTATCATTTTGTAGTAGTTGAGGCACTGAAAAGTATGAGTTTTAAAGCTGCGTTGTGGATGTACAGTCTTTTTTGTTTTTAACTTTACAACTTAAAATGTTTTTCAGTTTTCTAGAATAACCGTTATGCTTAGAACCTGAGCTTGCAGTTTCAATAAAGGACTGTATGCAGTCCATTGTCGGTTTATTAATGTAGCGTAAACCAAACATATAAAAGTCCATTTTAAATGTCTCTGAAGTCCTCAGAATCCATTTAAGATCTTACTTATATAAGATTGCCCTTATATACTTAAAGCAATTAAATCTCAGAATTTCTGAGTCTTCCCTAACATAAAATGGAAATGTGTAAAGCATAGGACAGGAATAATCAGAAAGAATAAGGAAACATTGCACATGAACTAGGTAGCATTATATTCATTTATAAAAAAAAGATTGTTAGAAAACCCATTTGACCTTTCATCAGTCTGTTCATCAAATTCTGCTGGCTGGCATCTCTCTAACGAGCAGAGGGATGTCTTGCAGGAAATACAGCAAATGTTTTGCAGATTAGGAAATGTAAGGTATGTATTTAATATAAAGGGGAATGATTTTCTGCTGTTTATTGCTCTTTACTTCTTATCTGTGAAGGTTTAAGAGGGGTGACATGCCCAAAAGGAAATTATGTCAGTACTAGATTTTCCCCTTTTTTTTTTTTTTTTTTTTTTTTTTTGTCCCCGAGACAGGATGTGAAATAATACACCTAATCTACAAAGCTAGAATCCAATTAGGTATTTGTAATTGAAACCATATACTCTTGAAAGCCTTGTTTTCACTACGCTCTCAAGGGAGAGTTAGTCTAGACCTCTGCAATATAATCATTTGCCCTTGCAGTTCACTGCATTAATTCTTTCTCTGCCTTTGCTTAAATATATATTTACGAAGTAAAGCTTGGGAATGGGTAAGAAGTTTATCCAAACTTTTTTCTAAAATCCATAGAAAAATATTTGATAAAAGATCAGTTTTTATTTAGGATCTTTAGTTGTGTTCACATCCATTGGCTAAATGGAGTGTGAACAAGTTCCAGGTTTGTAGTGAAACCTGAAATTGGCTATGCAGAGTGTTTTGTCACATGCCTTTCCTGCAGCTCTCCTTGACCATAGTTAGCGCTAAAGCACTGGGAAAGATGTCACTAGTTAATATTTTTCCTGAGTATTCCGAAACTTAAAAAATCCTATGATGTAATATGATAATATTGTTACTTTATGCAGGTGCATACCAAAGAAACAAGTTTGTTTGACTAGTTTTGGAAAGTTTGAATGTAGCCAGCATGAATGTGTGCTAAGGCAATTAAATTGTGACCAGACACGGGATCCTGTTTGTGACACAGACAATGTGGAATACAGTAACTTGTGTACTTTGTACCAAAAAGGAAAAAATTTATCGTACCGAGGACCATGCCAGGTATGAAATGGTTGTAGTAATGAATATCAAATGTTCTTTCTTCTCTAATGTTCAGTTTTGTCATATTCTGGTTCTTCTGGCTTACAAAAAGTCTTTGTTGAAAGTAATGCTTCAGAAGTGTAATTTTAACTTGTATCATACAAAAGTATTTGGCACAAAATGATATCCACGATTTTGTCAGATGTTTCTCTGCTTTAGTTAACAGTTTTCTCAACACAAATCTAAAGCTTTACTTCTGCTTTCTTGGGGGAAATAGTCTGTTGATGTTTATATGAAGTCTTCCTATATTTTTCACTAGTAAAGCTTACATTGAAGTATATTTCACTGTGGTTCCTTGGATAGTTAAATGTTAATTTTCACCAAGATGAAATATCCTTTTTAAAAATGAAAATTAATGCTCAGTCATTTCTCCTTTACCCTAAATCTAATTTCTCCAGACTTATTTTGACACGATTAATGAATATGGCAGGACAATTTTACCTGTGTGATAACTCTTGAATTATCAGCATAGACAGTGGAGTTAGAGGTTCGGGGTCGCTGCTGTCTTGGTAGCAGCAAGTGCATAAGAAGTCTTCATCCTTTTGTTTGATTGTGCCCTGACTTTTGCAAGCTTGTTGTTCGTGACATATTTACCTCTAGTTTCTTTGGAGACTGGGCAGTCTGTAGCATTTTCCTTAGCTCGTCTGGAGCAGATCAGTCTTCATGCAAATCCCTCAAAACAGATTAGTTATTCTGTGCCACCGTCCCCTGCAGTGTTGGTAGGTCATTTCTGTTGTCTTACTCACCACGTAGGAGATTCCCTTAAAATTTGCTGGCCTACCATTTATAGGCTGTTCATCTCCATTTTTTTTCACAAATGATCAAGGTGAATTTGAGACCTTTTATTTTTTTTTTATCTCAGCTGACAGATGTTCTTGAAAGTAGAGAACACTTCTTCAGTTCTTTCTGTATTATAAATACTATTGCTCTTTTAACCCACTTTTAGTTTCTGCCCTTCTGTCTTTATGCCTTCTCCTTCTTGCAGAAAGATTTTTTTCAGCAAGCTTGTTCAGTAAAGATAATTCTTTTCATTGCCCATCAGATAGCTCATGAGATACTGAGGGAATGTGCCAGCCCTGAATAGTAAGAATGGAAGGAATATCGTATGGCTATTTTTTTTTCCTGGCAGTGTCTAGCTGTATCCTCATTCAGGAAGTCTTTGACACTGCTAGCATTCAGTTTTCACTCTTACGATTTTTCTTTTGTAGGGAAGAGGACTGTGTGCGTTATGAAACTCTTTGTGATGTCATTTACTTGTCCTCTGTCCATTTTGTTGTTTACTTAGGTGTGTAACATAGAAACTGTAACAGTTGCTATTTTAGAGGATGTACAGTGATTAAATGTGTGGTGACCTACTTGAAACATTAATTAGTTTAATAAAATATTTAAACCTTGGCAAGAAATTATGTACTGAACTGTATTATTTCACCAGAATTTGGACAACAGTACTAGCTGTACCTTGTCTGTGAAGAGTCAGTAATTACATTGCTTCTGTCTGTGGTCCACAAGTTTTAAGTTTGTTGGCATTTGACTGCTTGCATGTATTTGGGCTAATGTTTGTAGACAGGCAGAATAGGAAGAAACTGTATTACATATGGTTTTTGCATGTATTTGAATCAAGTGACACATTAGATATGCTTTTATGAGAGAAAAGGGACACAATAAATGTATTTTATAGGTGAAAAGACAACAATACAACAATAATAAACATTTTTGTCAGAGGTCTGTAGTAATGGATTTTATTCACTTGAACTAAATTTATTCAACTTCTAAATATAAGGTGTTAGAAACACACACCCATACACTAAATTTTAAGAAGACGAAAACCCATTCAAAACTAATTTTACTTAAACATTAACACAGAATAAAAATTGTTGTTTTCCAGTACCTTTGTCTTACTTCTTGTTTCTCAGATTTTGACTTGCATTCCTCCGTGGCCTTCTTTAAGTACTTATTCTTTGTATTTATTACCTATTGATAAATTTTCGGGTTATGTACTCTAGGTTTCCTACTTTTTGAATGTTTAACAATATTAGCAGCAAATTCCCATTAAATTTGTTTTTCCAGATGTTACAACTACTCTGAAACCTTGCCTGTAGTGTGAATCAATTGATCTTTACAATGTTTTGCATATTTCAGACATTTTGCAAATCAATAGAACCTGTATGTGGACACAATGGGGAAACCTACAGCAGCGTGTGTGCCGCCTATTCAGACCGTGTGGCTGTCGACTACTATGGACACTGTCAGGCTGTAGGTGTTCTCTCAGACTATGGCTTTCATACAGAGTGTGCTTTTGTTAAATGTCCCCTGCTTTCCGCAACTGGCTGCAAACCGGTTCTTGCACCAGGTATGTCAATTTATTTTTGAAGTTTACTGCAGGTAGTAGAGTGTCTCCAGGCTATCTATGTAAAATAAGTGTATATTTGGAACAAAACTTACATGCTTTAAAATATTTTATTCCGTTATGTGTTTGAGACAACTAAAATAAAGATCATCACTGAGGGCTCGAACAAGGCCAATGTCAGAACTCAGCGAGATAATTCTAAAGTGCAAAGGCTTTTGGCTTTAGGAATGACGCACCTTCAATCTTCAGAAACTTCCACTTGTCCCCATAGGACTTATTTCAGAGAAATGAATTAATTCTCTAGTGTCTAGGGTAGAATATTGGTGGGAATGGGATGAGTAATTTTTTTGAACTGGCAGCACAGATACCACATTGGAATGCCAAACTGTCTTCAAAGTAGAATACCCAGGGTAGCAAAGATCATATTTAATTAGAAGATGGACCAGAAATAGAAGTCAGATACCACTTGTATTTACAGTACTGTGAAAAAGGATGAAAGTAGGAGTAGTTTTGCAGTTGTGCTAATTTGAACTTTTTTTTTAGTTGTTTTCACAAATATTGTCTCTACAGAACAGTAACTAATCAGAGGTAACACACAGCAAGGAAGTCTCAGTTTTCAAAAAGAACTTTGTTTTATGCATGTATTTTTTCTTTTGCTCGCTGATTTGAAATAGGATCTGTGTGCTCTAGTATTATATTTAGTATTATAAGTGTTTTCATATGAATGTAAATTATTTATAATAAGTCAAGTGGGTGTGAGTTAAACCTACAACCATGGGCTGAAAGTTGAAATATCAGCCTGCTGATTTCTAAGATACTGAGAGGAAACAGTAGGGGAAACACAACGTGCTTCTGTGCAAAACAAGAATCTGTCAGATAAGCTGCTTTTCTCCCCTTACCATATAAAGATATTGAGTTCCAAAATGATATAACTGATATATATATATATAAATAATATAAATTAATGTTTACAATGTCATATTTATATCCTATCTATTTCAGCTTTTGAAATTCACCATGTCTCTAGTTGTCACATGCACACATGCAAGTAGTACCTTGCCTTGTAATATACTATGTGCCTGTGTTTTTAGCTTACACTAAAGTATCATGTTTAAACAATTGGAAACTTATCTCATTGCTTCACTGACAGTAGAAAGTGCATGCTGAAAGGTGACTGGTTTTGCATTGTCAATGTTTTAAACATAAAAACCCTTAGATATTGTACACTTCTGCTGTCAATTTGTAAGATTTACTTTGCTCTGGTAGTTTTGCTGTTTTCATTTTCAATCAACATTCAACTTTTGACCTCTGCTTACTTTAGTTAAAGTGAAAGGACAGTTTGCTTTTATTTCTGAGATTTTTTCTTTTCTTCTTCTTTTTTTTTTTTTTTTTTTTTATCATACAGGAGCCTGCTGCCCACTATGTGCTGGAATGCTGAGAATCTTATATGACAAAGACAAGCTGGATACTTTTGCAAGGGTAAACAGTTTGATCATTCCTTGTGTTAAATGGTCCTTGGAAAAGTCAAGTTACTATATATTCCCCTGAAAAGTTAACATATTATAAACCAGTTATTTTTTCTGTAGATTACATGATTGGTTTGTTTTTCTTTATAGAGTTTGCACGCTCCTTTATTTCTTAATATTCAGGTATAAAAATTGAATTACAATGCAAAACAAAACAGAATTAGAATAGACCCAAACAAGCACATTCAAGTTTGAAGGCGTTTAAATGATTTGTAACAGTAAAGACAAATGCTAAGGGAACAGGTATGTAATGATAGTAATTACATGGTAGTAATAATTATATTAATTACTTGGTAGTAATAAAGTGTTCAGAATTGAGTTAATGTTTGTTATTTATGGCCTTTTTGGCAAGATAATTCCACTCACTTACTCTTTTCTAATGTGGGTAACTTAATTCTGACATTTAAGCCCTATGCTTAAATTGGATTGTTTACACTCTTCAGTTTCATCTAGATAGTTACTATTTTTAATTCTCTCTCTTCAGCTGAACTGTTGCTTTGTAAGTTAGATGCCCTCATTCCATATTGTGGCTCTTCGAAAACCTCCAGTTCATGATAGCTTTTCTCATATTGATTGTCTATCATTGAACACAGCGTTCTTGGCCTGGCTTTCCCATGTGGTGTGTGAAAGGATTGCGCTTCTTTTTTGGCCCCTGCTGTGCTGCTCCAGCATATGGAGTAGAGCAGAGTGCTTGCCTTTTGGCACCACAGCACAGCAAATCAGAGCAATGCGACAATCATGCTTAGTGAAACAAAAGAATTTATGTATGTGTCTCCACATGATTGATTTTCTTAAAAAAAAAACAAAAACAAAAACAAAAAAAAACAGGATGAAAGAGAATTTCCCCAAAACAGTATAAAATCACTTTAACCTATCTATATGTTTAGAAGTAGAGATAATTAATCATTATCATAAAATCACAGAAAAAAAATTTAGATGGGAGGGACCTCTGGAGATCATCTAGTCCAACCCCTGCTCAAAGCAAGGTTAACTTCAGTTAGATCAGTTTGGCCAGTCAAGTTTTGAAAACCTCCAAGAATGGAGGTTCCACAACCTGAACTCTGCTGGACTACAGTACTTCAGACGTGGCCTCGGGGGCTGTAAATAAAAGGGCAAGAATCAATTTCAGCTGGCTAGGTTCCTGCTATTGCAGCCCAGTATGTGGTTGGCCTTCATTATCTCAAGGGTGCACTGCTTATTCATGTCCTACTAATGATTTCCTCTCCAAGATTTTGTATATGTGTGCGCTGATTTGTTTGCCTTTTTTGTCCACTGGTCTGTTATGTCAGGACTGCATCCTGGAATGTCTTACAGTTGTCATCTGTAAAGATATCGAGGACAGGGTGACCTCTACAGCTTCTCAGTTCCTGGCTTATGTCATGTGGCTGTGAAAAAGAATTACTGGCTTTTTAGCTAGAGAAATTTATTGGACTTACTGGTATTCAAGTAGTTGGTGGTGACTGAGTTACACTCTTTCACTGAAAGAATACCTGGATTTCAGAGTATTTATTAGTTGCCTTTTTGATTTTTGCCACCACAGTCTTACTGACTCTCTTCTCTGGCTCACCCACTGAAAAGACACCACCACAGTACACAGGCTTGAAGTCAGGTTTTCAGAACTTTTATTTATGTACGTGTGTGTGTGTGCATGCGCATTTATATATATGTATAAAAATATGTATGTGTGTGATGAGAAAGCAATCCTTATTAATGACAGACATTCAAAATATGTCTTCTCTCAAATTCTCAAGTAAGCAGGTATTTCTCTCTGCACATAATGAAAATTAAGGAAGCTTGACTGAAGCTGTTTCTTTTAGCAACTTCAGTCAGGTAACATTTAGTAAGATACCAGAGGTGATCTCTAATTGGTCACAGCTGCCTAGTGACTGCAAGCTGTGATGCTACCCTGCGCATGGAGATTCAGAAGCTCTGTGCCTTTATTACTCCCATATGAGTCAGACAGGACTTTAGGGAGCCCAACTAAAGAAAACCACATTAAGCAGTAGATTTCTTTCCTTGTTTAGGGTGCAGAAGACCACCTCTCTTAAGCCTTTTAAAGGTCAGAGAATCATAACCTAGACACATCCAAGGAGAAAACTAGTGCAAGTAGTCACTGAACAGTATACACCACTCTGAGAGGACAGGATACCAACAGAGTGTACAGTGGCTCCAGAGAAGAGCACAGACAAAAGCTCTACTAAGACAAGGATTCACTAAGACAATGATTTACTAATGATGATCTTTGCCAGTCTCAGCTTTTCTGAATCAAAGTCAGTTTTCACTTCCAGATAATTTACAAATGTACACTGGACAGACAGACACAGATGGACACATTCCTCTTATGATACCCCGGTACTGGTCTCTCTTTAGTCATACCTCCCAGAGCAATCTACTCCATCCTGTGGAGAAATTCCCACCATCCTTCTCCCCAGGGAAGTTCAGTCCTTATTGGAATTGAATCCATCTTTATCATGGATTACTCCAAATGATAGCCGATCATGGAGCCGATGATGGAGATTACTCCATTGAAGGAGCTACCCCTAAGGAACAGCAGAAGGCCTTCTATACAGTGAAAGGAAGCATGGCAGTGCACTCCACCAGTTTCATAGGCCTCATCTCTCTTTGCCCTGATAGAAATATTTGCTAATATTGCCTAATATTAAAAGAGAAGGGAAGATGCCCAGCTCTATATTTCAGTGGGATTGATCCTTTTTTCATCTGCATGCAATTCATGTCAATAACATGATCTCTCTAATGCCATCAGTAAAACCCTAAGACTGCAACTCTCACTTTTGACAGTGTTTGCTTCCACATACATCTACTGTACTGGAGATGGTTAAGTTTCAGGCTGGGTGGAATAACTGTTAATACAATCTCTTTAGAATACTAACATACACTATTACCAAGTGCCCAAGAGGGCAGGCGATAGTACTTTATGTCTATTTCAGTTTAGATGGATGGCTCATGAGGAAAAATTGCTTCAGTTATTGGAGAATTTCATAAATGTGACTTCCCTACCACACCCCCAGCCCTTTAGCCATTTTTCTAAAGACTGATGGGAGACAAAAGTCAGCATCTACACAGAGCAAAGAAAGATTAGAAATCTGCTTTTATATCTAAGATTAAAATCAAAGTTTGACATTATCAGTCATCTTTAAAGTATCCATGTGCTTCTATTTTAAGATTGTTCAGATATGGTCTGCTGATCAGTCAGCAGGGCTGACTACATTGCTGCAGGTTTTAATATGGCTATGCCAAGGAAATCCCACATGGTTCTTGTAAAAAATTTTGTCTGACACCTTGCACATTTGATTCATGTAGTCTACTTGGATTTCTGAGAATTCTTTGGTAAGATCCTGTACTAGAGGCCTTAAAAGAAACTAAACTACAGTAGAAAAAGAGGAATGGATCTGTTGCAGATTAATCAGCTAATACTAGAAAAAAAGAGCAGAACTGAATGACCAGAGGTCATGAGTGAAGTATTTGTGCTGGGGTTTATACTGCTTACCACAGCCAGAAGTGACCTGGAAAAAGGTGAAAAACGAGATGGCAAAACTTGCCAACAAGACAGTAATTGCATCTCTGCTCTGATTTCACCATGACAGTTTGTTTACCTGGTCATGACTCTGCTGATCCCTCTGAAAGATTTAATCATTCTGCAACTGCCCCTTTGGTGGTGAGAGCAGTTTCTGATTCAGAAAACTACCTTTTCCTCCATCGTTTTAGCCACAACTGTAGTGGGAAGTGTAGTCAGGAAGACGTGCAGATCATTATTGGACACCTCTGTTCTGTGATACTGCAGGTTGCTCAGCTTGGCATACGTGCCTTTGAACCCCAGGATGACTCTGTAGAGCCTGTGGATTACTAAATAATCCAAAGTCTGTGAAATCAAGTTATGCTCAGTGAAATATAAACTGTTCAAGATTGTAGGAGTCTTTAATTTCTTATGTCAAAAAGCTTGTTAAGGATGAATGTGGTGCATGAAGTACTAAGTGTTTCTCAATCTCTCTCAAGTCTGATACTCAGCTGCTGTAGGAGATCAGTGGAGAACTGTCTGCCTGATCTGTGACTGTGTTTTCCTGAACTGTAGTTTTTCCTTGTTAGAAGATCTTGCAACACAGTCGCATGAAATGTCTGTTTCTGCTCCAGAAATCCTAAGCCAAGCATTTCTGTTGCATTCTTCATTCACTTATGGCTGAGAGATGCTGCTTGCTTACCAATCTTTATTCCAGGGTCTTAATGAAAAGGTTTTCCCCTGTGATATCAGCTATTCGGTACAAGCACTTCTATCACTTTGCCCACCAAAATCTTATATTGTGTTGTAGTTTTTATGTCTGAAAACAATACAAAGCCTTCATCCAAATTTAGCACCTGCTACCTTCTTTGGCCACTGGCTAGATACTTAAATGACAGAGCTCGTGTTCATCAGGTGCACAAAATGTTTCAAGCCAAAAATAGAGGACATCTCCAGGACAACTTTTTTACTGGTGAATGTGATGTAGGAGGTGATGTGGATAGTCACTATGATCTGTTGATCTCATATTCTGGAAGCCTTAGATTTACTTGCTCTGAAGAAACTAAGGATTTTTCACAGAGGCTGCCACTTCTATATTCTGCTTACTTTTCTGCTTCTCCTATTTCAGGCTTCTTTTTCCCAGTACTTAGATGTCTTTCATAATGTTTTTTTTTTATTGTTCATGGGACTTTACTGTGGCTGCAAAGTGCAGAAAAGGCCCTCATCAGACTCTCTGGCATCTTGTTTCCTGTTACGTTCTAATAAAAGCTGTTTTCTTAACAAACAACTAAGTAAGCCAGAAAGATTGAGGAGACACAAACTTCCACAACAGACTTCCCTTTATTTAAGATTCTGCAATGGGAATGTATCCACTTGGATCCCATGTGAAGTGATAGTTACAGATTTCACCTGTGATCAAGTGATTCATTCCCCATGTTTTTACTCTTATTGGTCATAGTAATGACATAGTTTATATATTTGAATGGTCTGTATCTTTCAGAGTTCCCTCAAGGCCATTTTTAGTATATGGCAACAAAATGCAATGTCAGGCAATATCAGATGAGAGACTGGTATTATGGGAATGTGTTACTGCCTTTTGTATGTACTTTTTGTATGGACTTTTGAATACCTTGTTTAGAGATTCACCCAGGCCAAATAGGTACTTGTTTGACAAGGATCTAAGTAGAGTTTTCAGCTTCCATGTGAAGAACTGACACTTCACACATCAGTTGGACTCAAAGCTATACTGAATGTAATACCTGTACTAACGTTCTTCTCTTCAGACAGCTGTGTGGAAGTCCTTAAACAGACTATCTACATCAATTTTTTTGTCAGACACAGAGACAAGAATTTTAAGAGAAAAATTTATTTACCTGGCAGTTAGGTGGTGCTTTTGAAATGTCACATGTTCATGTATGTAGTCATATGTATGTCTTCACAAAGCCCATGATTTGTTGCTCTTCATTTCTGGTGATTTCTGGAACACTTGGATTCTGTAATGGGAGAAGCAATGCCAAAAAATTGGTAGGTTGCTCTGCCTGTTCTTTCCCAGCATGGGAGTACAACAGCTGTGACACACAACCCGTTAGATTATTCTGAGGTACATGATAGATACGCATACCAACCACGGGGGCGAGGACAACACACATCAAAGCCATGGTTAATTTAGGAAGTTATTCATTTTTTTTCCTCTCTTCCTTTCACATTTGCTTGCTATAGTTTAGTGTTGACTAGTTTAATGGTTAAAGCTAATTTTATAGCATGTTATCAAGTTGTTAAAACTGAAGAGGAGAAATGTAATTTTGCCTAATATCACACGATCCATGAAGTTCTTTGTTTTCTTCCAGGTAACAAATAAAAAGCCAATTACTATACTTGACATACTTGACAAAATCCGCCTGCATGTTTCAGTGCCGCAATGTGATGTGTTTGGATACTTAAGTATAGAATCTGAAATTGTGATTCTCATCATTCCTGTGGATCAGAACCCCAAACCATTGCAGGTAGACTATATTGTTATTTTATTTACCCAGTATGGATATACTTTGTTTCCATACATGTACACTTGACTTTAAATCAGCTGTATTGAAAACAATAAATTGGTCTTTTTGCCATGTGCTGAATACACTAGGGTTTCACTAGTGACTTGGGTCCAAATAACTAGTATTATGGAAAGTAAAATGTGTTTTGAGAATCCTGCTCTTTTGGTAAGAGGCTTTTAATGTGGGTAATTAGAAGGATGAGCTGAAGGAGCCTACAGGGCAGAGCAAAGAGAAACAACCGTAAATTGAAAGCTAATGCCAATGACAGAATAGTGTCATTTTAGTTTTAAAATGAATAAAGGCAGAACCTTCAACTTTCTGTGGCTAAAATAGCAGCAAATGTAAGCTGATGAACATAAATATATTATTGAATGACATAAATATATTATGGAATGACACTGTTGTGATTTTAAAAAGGAAGTGTCATAGCTAGTTCGTGCCAGCAAACAAGCACATAAAGCTGACAGTACTAAACTCTAAACATAAACCAATAAATGCAGGTCAAAGTTTTAATATTATTTTCCTAGGAGTGTTTCAGAGCAATAAAAACAAGGTTTTGGTTATGTACTGCATTTTTTGTTATCCTGGAGCTCTTGCTTCATTTTTAGTTTCTGCTTGTAAAAGCTGTGAAAGACCAGGGAGGAAATCTTCATCTTAAGAAGAAAACAATTCCTTGCCATTTTATAGTTTTTTCTGATAGTCTTGCTTTGCCCTGCTGATGGCATTTTATAATGAAATCCCTTTGGGGATTAGGTGCTCTGACTGGCTCATTCTGCTAATTTGTATATTGATGCACTCTACTTTAAAATAAAAAATTTAGCTTTGAGAAGAAAAGGAAGAGGAGAAAACAGGCCCACAGTTTCTCTCTTATCCTTTTACAATACAAATAGAAGTCAGGCAGGTTCATTTCCTTGTTGTTTGGTTTATATTAAAAGCTGCTTCCCATTTCCTTTTTATTTCTATAGCCTAATTTTGCATACTCAGTATTACTTCTGGGATGGGCTAGGTATAGTATGTATATACATGTGTGTGTGTGTATATATATTCATATATATATATAAAAATAGTATAATACAAACTGATAGAATCACTGCCATAAACTTTGTGAGTTTTAGTATCAAACTAAGGCAGTTGTTTCTTAAGTAGATACAATGTTTGTTTGCTTTCCCGCTACTACTGGAGCAACCCTGTTACATCCAACTCAGCTCCAAATTGTATCTCCTTCTTTAACATCAATAGCCCAAAATGTTACCAGAACTTAGGGCATGAGGTCTTGAGCATTGCCAATCTGATCAGCTGTCGACCAGCCTGCAGCAGGTCCTGCCAGACCCCTGGGGACAAGAGGACTCTGTCCCTGTGAAATGAGGGGGAGCTGCTGCTCTTAGAGAATTGGAACTCCTTGCTTTCAAGGCTCCAGATATTAAGCCTGGCAGGTTAAAAAACCTTCACCAGAGGCAGTGTCCAGAGCTGTAAAGAGGATTAATACTAAATTGATTCCTGGAATGCAGTAGTAGTTGAGGTGGTAAATTGGATTTTCTAATATAAATTCAAAATTATCATCAAATCAACAGGTATATGGGGGAAAAAATGAGATATTGTGTTTGCTCAGGTTTTCCTATTATTTTCATTCTTCTATCCTTTCCCATAAATGGCATCAGTTATTCCTGATTTGGAAGAAAAATCCCAGTAAGCAGAAAATCCTGATTTTCCATTATTGCAGATCTCAAGACAGTATTTTGGTCAATCAGAGAGGAAATCCTCAGTTTTAGAGATATTTATTTGCTTCTAGTTATAATTTACTGTGAGCTTTTTAGCATCAACATTCAAAACACATCATCCATGATAATTTGAATGGAGCTTCACTCTTTTCCTTTTGCTACTGCTCAGGGCTTCAAGAGTAGTTTTCATAGTACCAAAGTGATAATGATAAGAGTTTCAATGGCTTTTAAGGACCACTCCAAAACACTGATATAAATCTTACATGTTGACTGGAATAATTCAGATATTCCTTCCTAAATTTTGCTGTCTAGTAACACTTTTTCATTAGCATTTTACATGGTGAGAAGTAATAGTAACTTTTTTCCTAGATTGAAGCCTGCAATAAAGAAGCGGAAAAGATAGAGTCACTGATAAATTCGGACAGTCCAACATTAGCATCTCATGTGCCACTATCAGCTCTAATCGCATCTCAAGTACAAGTTTCACTTAGCGTTACTTCTCCTTCTGTTAAAGTCGTGCCTGTCCTGCACTCCCTGTTCATAAGCTTTGTATTCACCTTTTTAACATTAATATATTATACATAACTGCTTAGAAAGTGTGCATATGTATTGCATTTCTTATATTGTGAAGGACATTCCAAAGTGTTGATATCTTCACTGAATCAGAAAACAAAAATATGTCAGATTCCAGAAAATCTGATGTACTAATATCTTTCAGTGAAGAACTAAGAGTATTTGGAATAATGTGAAAGATGGTTCTTCTATTCATCACTAGTCAGATGTTTGTTTAAGCACAATTAAATTGTTTTCCGTTGATTTTGTAACCATAAAAATAATCTGGAAGAGTCTGACATTATGGATTTATGATTTTTGCAAGGAGGGATACGACAAGCTTTTTCGTCAATGAACAAATAGTGTGTTGAGTTTACTGCAAAATGTTAGTTTTGTATTATTCAAATTAATATCAATGAAAATGAAAGGCATGCACCTATTTTAAACATCATTTGTGGAAGAAACAAATTGCTGCTACTTAATTACCTTACCAAAAATTTAAGAGTTTATTCTCATGTAAATATACTTTCTTATTTTATTATGAAGAAAAGTTAATAGCCCTGGCCTATTTCAGTAAACTACCTTGGGTAAATATCTTTACTTGGACTAGTGAAGATTTGCAGGACATTGGGCTCAATGCTTGTAAAATGACAATCAAGCTTTATACTAGTACCTTACTTGAGTGAAGAAATTCATTCATTTTTATAGTTTTGTACATTTCAGAATCTCTTATTGGATGCAAAATTATAAAGAATCTCAGTATCTATATTTAAGTGTCATTTTAAATATTGCAGTATTTGCATGTTATCTAATGAAATTTATTCTTTAAATATGTTTAAATGTCTATATGAACAGTATGTTTTATTACTTACTGTATTTTATGCACCTGACCTTAGTCTACATGAAGTATTTTATATCAGTATTATCATAGCCAACTTTTGAAGTATATACAGGAAAAACTTATTTTTGCCAAAATGCTGAACTATGAAAGAAAGCACTGAAATTTTTTTGAACATACTGAATAATGTACATGTTACTGTAGCATGTCTGTAGCAATTATTTTCTGCTAATTCTTTTCAATGCAAAGGTATTAAAGCTTTTTATTTTAATAAAAAAAAACTTTTTTGGTTGTTTGCCCTTATACATGAATGTCTGTAACTTTATAATATTCTCTCTGCAGTACAGTGTACGTTTTTCTTTCTTTTGTTTTGTTTCAAATACAATGCTTGGAACTAACTGCAATTACATGCTTTTGTGGCTTATATAGTCAAATCTTGCCAAAGAAAGTAAATTTCAGTGGTTGTTTTGTTTTGACATTTTTTTAACCAAATCGTTATGTAATGTCATATGCATATAAATTTATGCCATGAGTGTCAGACTCAATTAACTAGAGAAGAACGTTCTAGATATTTTTATGGGTTCCTCTTTGTACAGTTATAGTCATCCACAGTTTTGATTTGGAAGAGACTTCTCTCACCATCAGCTGGAAATCTGCACAAATGTTACAGATAGAATTAATATCTTATTTTGTACCTAAGCTCTAAGGCTCAACCTCCTCCAGAGCAAACGGAGTGGCTCCATGTGCATACCTGCAAACCATCCCATTGACTTCAGTCCGCAGTGGGAGTTTCTCTGAAAACTCCTTCAGGTGTTTTTCTAAGCATGCGTATCGCATTGTTGTTGTCTCCTACTGAGTGAAGAGCACTCAGTTTTATATTTTGTGTTGTTCTACTCTATATGTTTCTGTTTACTTACGGTAAACAAGTGCAGATGCAGTTGATCTTCGTAAGCATTCTCACCAAATGTCTCCAGGAAGACTGATGCACATAATCGTGAAATACAAAGAACTTATTGAATATGCTGATAATACATCTGTTCCTGAGATTTCTTCCATGTATTCATAAGAAAGTTGGACACAAGAATATAATGCATTTGAAAAGTTGTTCAAACTTAAATGGTTTAGATCTTTGGACTTCTCCCTAGAAACTTCAAGCAATTGAGAAGATGTATTGAATTCCTTATTTTTTCCAGATTGTAAACAAGCATCTTTTAAACATTTAGACTGTTAGCTTGCTTAACATTTAGCTGAAACAATCTACTGCTTCCTATAATGTGGGGAATTATAGATGTTTTAAAAGATATATATGCCAAAAGTGTGAACAAATAGAAAGTTGAGACCTTTAAAACATACCTTTTTATGGAACAGAATGTATTGTGGTAATTCTGTTTTTATACAGCCATGAAGATATTATTCAGTGAAAGACCATACAAAAACATGTTCCCTTGACTTATATGATGAATTAAGAATCTGGAAAAAGCAGAATTTAATCATAGAGATTTTTGCAGTCACATGTGAATGTTCAGTACTTGCTGGACAATAAAACAGTGAAGATCCTTGAGAGGTTATGTTAAATCCCCCCTTGAAGATCCTTGAATGGCTATAATAAATACATACAGAACCAATGAGCTTATTATCCTAAATTCTTGAACGTAAGTCCAGCAGCAGAAGCATACAGGGCTTAGGAACAAAACTACTTAAATATTTTCTAGGTTTTCACAAGACCTATGACACCTTCAAAAGAATGAAGAAATGATTCATTTATCAGTTTTGAATTCAAAGGAACTAGGAGAAAAGATGGAAGAAACAGAGTCCAATTTTACTTGCAAGTTATGAAATTTGAATGCAAGGGAGAGAAATTTGATACAGGTTTCTGATGAGCTTTCCAGCTAAGGGCTAATAACAGTCTGTCACCATCTGAGTGATAATCTGGGTTGGCTTAAGAAAGACTGGAGACAGCATAAAGCCACTTCAAAGAAGCACAAGATTCCTTCTGTTGTTTTTATAACATGACCCAGCTGACACATTTACAAAGCATTATTTTCTTCTCTGTAGAAAGCTAGAGTTAATGTCAATAGTTTGCTCTAGAGAGAGGTGCTTCGGTTCTGTTTCCATTTTGTTTAATTTGGCTCTTCTCAACAGGGTGGCAGCAAGGGATAGGCACCAGCAGAGTCTGTATGCCCTTAGGAGTGGATAACTGAAGGGGGCAAATATCAGAGCAAGTAGGACAAAGCAAGGGATTCCTGGCCTACATTTCTGATGAGTTTTGGTTCCAGTAGGAGTTGGGATTTCTGGTTTTTCAGAGAGGATAATAGCTTGCTCTTCATTCATGTTCTAGTTTTATGCTACTTTACCTAATGTCGTAAATTGGAGTTGTGCGTGTATGTATCTTGATTGAAAAGTAATGCATTGTTTATACATCCATGTTGAGCTTTATGATGCTTTTCTAGGTCTTTCTTTCACATGTTAAGCATATTTCAAAGCTTCTTTTTCAACACTGTCACTATTTCTAGGAAGCCCTAGGAGTATTTACTGAGAGCAAACTGAAGTGTGGGTACTTCTTTGCCAAACTGTGGCCTAGATGTTCATAACAGAAGTCTGGACTATATGATGACTTCCTCTAGTCAAATGAGTTAGACTTATTTCAAATGCTACTTTTTTCTTACTGGGATTCATTTATTTGCCACTGTCCTGCTAGACTTGAATTCAACTTCCAACATATTCTTTGAATAACTGGTGTTTTTATACAGTTAGACCAGTAGCTCCAGCTGTTCATGTAGACTGAATGCAGGTTGCAACTGTAATAGCTAACAGTGGCTCCACCTACCACTTCTAAGGTGTTCTGCCTTCTTGGTAAACGTTTGGAGTCAACTGCTTGCTTTGGGCTCTTTCTCCCGCTCCTTTCTAGGCCACAAGTCCTTGCAGAGTGCAGGGCATAAGACAAATAGTCTAAAAACAGCCAAAAACCCTCCTTGAATGTTTCCAAGATCTAAAAGCTTTCTGTGACTTACCACACTACAGTAAAAATGGTACACTTTCATTAGCATCGAAATAGTAAATGGGGGGGCCTCATATTTGGTGTTTTATGGCATGGAGGTAAAGTCTCTTATTATATTTGAGGCTGATCAGTTCTATACAGATTCAATGCTATCAACACTTGCATTATTATGATTGTGTATGATTGGTGTGGTACGTAAAGCAAATGTGATTACTTTGACCATTGATGAAACATCAAATAGACCAAAAACTATCTTAATTTTAATGTGCGTAATACATACACTGCTAAATGGAAAAATCTAGATGTATGTGCATTAAAGATCTAGTTTTAGCTGCAGTACTTTGAAAATTTTGGCTTTTTGAATTGTTTTCAGATTTTATCATATGAACACTGTTAGCATTCATTTAATTTTATCATTTTTTCAAAATGAGATATAAAAAAACTAATGTTTCCCACTTTAGACAGTCTTTTTTACGATACATATATTAAAGCATTTAAATATATTTTAATACTCTCCAGTTGGATATAATTTTCATTTAAATTATGAAAGATAAAATATCCTTCTGCAGGCATAACATAGCATCAGCTTTTACAATCAATATATTCTTTATCTTCTACTTAGACTGTACAGTGATAGTAGGAAAAAAATAAAAACTCTTACATTAGTCCATTATTCTCAAAGTACTGGCTACTTATATTTAGAAACAGTTTGGTATATTTTAAGCACATCTGGATTTAGCACATGACTGTTACAAAACTGAACTGCATTGAACTCACCCTTCTTCAACAGGAACAAAGTCATGGTCAAAACCAGATTCATGCTAGACATTTTGAAGGAGACTTACCTGAAGGACAATAGTAAAATGTTTAAAGAGTAAAAGCTCATTAATTTTTTTTCCTGCAGTGCTCACAACATAAAATAAAAGATAGGCTTTCTTGATGATGCAAGATATAATGCATCATGTATATAAAGAGAGATTTTTTTTTTTAACCTTAAATTTTCCAATAGATGATCAGAACCATACTATTATATATTCTTTAAACCTCTAAACTACTTTCCAACTCATTGTATTAACAAATGTCCAGTAATCAGACCTGTTTTTAAAACAGAATTAATTTATTCTTCTCCCAAAGTAGTCTCTGATATGCCTTCCTCAAAGCTGGTTTCTACTTTATTTGGCCAAGTATAGTCAGGGAAGTGATCTGAACCAAAGGGTGTTGATGTTTCTGTAACTGTGACATTACTTAATAATGCTCTAGATTCTTCCTGTAAACAGCCACTCTTGGTTTTTGGCAAATGCTTTCTGTCATATTTGGCAGGGCTCCTCAGTTTCCTTCTTTGTGCTTGAATCTCAGCATCAGTTGCAAGATTTGCAAAGGTTTTCAATTTAGTTTTCAGTTCTGCTTCTGCTTCTATGTATTGGACTGCTAGCCTTCTTCTGCAGCACAGCTGAATAATCCTGGAGGGTCAGAAAGCTCTAATTAGGAGTTTAGGACATAGAACTCGGGTATGCTGCAAAGTCTTTCTTTATGTCCACAGTCATTAGATACTGCTTCTCACCAGTGCTAATGGTGTGTGTTTCAAACTACTCACTGGTCTGTGATTCTGGACTGGTGCGTGCTCTGACTGTAGGGGTTGTTACTACTGTTTAGTGTATAAATTTACTTTTTAATCAATTTTTGGACTGAAGCATCAGCAATCAATATATATAAAAATACTTTTACACAGCTATATGCATATCTGTCTATCTATCTCACAGTGCCCTGTATCAGGCTTTCTGTCTCACCTTCTTCTGCTAAAGCACACTTAGGCATTGCAGAGATTTTTTTTTTTTTCCTCGAGGAGAACCTACCTATAAAATCACTCTCCTGACTTATGAGCCACTTTGGAGCATAAAGACTATGTCAAGCAACTTTTGGGGGGATGAAGGATAGTACTACAACAGCTACACCATCTAGGAGCAAGAACAAATGAAAAAGAAATCCCCTTCCATGACATAAATTGTTCCTGAGCTAATGACAGAAGTACAAAAATCTGCAAAGTCTCCCAGTTACACTGGGGGCTGATTTGGCTGGGAAAGGAGCTTTGCAGAAATGGCCCCAGGGATGGCGGAGGGGTGGAGGTCCTGATGGACACCAAGTGGAGCAGGAGCCAGCAATGTGCCAAAGTTGTGGCAAAGATGCCCTGCAGCATTAGGAAAAACATTGCCAGCAGGTCAAGGGAGGTGATCCTTCCCCTCTACTCAGCCCTGGTGAGGCCACACCTGGACTGCTGTGTCCAATTCTGGGCTGCCCAGTACAAGAGAGACAGGAACACACTGAAGTGAGTTCAGACACTCATTCTGCAGCCCGTACATGATTAAGAGAGTGGAGCAGCTGACCCAGGAGGACAGGCTGCGAGAGCTGGGATCTTTTTAGCTTCAGGAAGAGACAGCTCAGGGAGGATCTTATCAACGTGTATAAATACCTGACTGGGGGGGGCACATGCCCCTCTAGTGAATCAAGCACTAGGTGGTATCAGATCTCTCTCCGAGAGAGAGAAAGAGACGTCATGTTCTGCAGCCAATAATTAACACTTTTCATCAAGTTTAGATTTTTCTACCTTTAAAGACAGCTTGGAGAAAAACACACTGCTGTCATGAGGAAAGATTTACTTTATGCTTCCAAATAATCTCTGGGAAAAGTTTTTTCTCTCTTTTGTTCAAGTTTTTAATGCTTCTATGTGGCATAAATTGAGCAATTCAAAACCTTTTATATGCGCCTAAGCATGTTAAATACATTCATCACTTGTTCCTTATTCATTCTTATCACAGCAAAAGTGCTGAAACCTTGAAGCTATTACAAGAAATACGTTTAAAAAAAGTCACTGAAGAACAGATGAATAAGGAGAGATGCTGTGCACCAGAATGAAGAAGATATTTGGTAACTTTCTGTCTGAAAGTACTTTTTAATTTTCAGTCCACTCTGTCAGGTGTTTTCTTCAGTCTGTTGCACAGTACCTCTCCTTATTTATCTGTTCTTTAATGGTTTTTTTAGAAGATGAATTAAAGACCAATGCTCTTAATTTTTGCCTGAACAGAGGACCCTACCCCCAGGGCTTCCAGCAAAACCTCTAGTCTGTAAAGTGCCCTGCTGAGAAGCATCTCTCCTCTGCAAGGAGAGAAGCAGGGAAAAAATATCTTAGCTACTATCAGATGTCTCATTCTTAAGATTTCAAGAATTTCATGAATGACTAGATAGTCACAGACAGCTCATCTGCCTATAAACCTTTCAATAAAAAGAAGTCAAACTGTGTTTTGTAAGTGTCTTATTTCTGGCAAACTTTTAGTGAGTAAACAGAATTTTGAGCTAAATCCTATTGAAACCAATAACAAAGATTGCTTCAGCTGTTGCAGAAAATAGTTTGAATTTTTTTTTTTAATTTAAAATACAGGTTTTCAAATTTATTCTGACACAAAATATATTTGAATTCTGGATTCAAGACACAGATTGGAATTCTTAGTATGCTTGGGCATATCCTCTACTGCAGCAGAGGATACACTGAGCCAAAGATCTGAATTAGTGTAGCATTCTCCCGTTCCAGCCACCACAGACTGTATTTTTCAGTCTGTAAACTACAGAGCATCAACATGCACTGGATGCAAAAAAAAGCTGTTGGTTCATGTGCTCTTGCCTGATTCTATAGTCCAATGTCAGATTCACTTGGGAAGGTTCCTTTCATATTTTGTCAGTGAAGGAGATGTACAGGCATCCTAGCTATTAGCATTTAAGTATATAGAAATAATATTATAATATAAAATTATAGATATGCATAATGGTTGTATTATATACAGTTAAAAAAAAAATGCCACAAATACTCTTACACCCAAGATGTCAGTACGACAACAATGACTCCAGTGGGGATAACCAAGAAAACTATCCAGATATGCAGAGTTCCTGAAAAAGACAGAGATTCTAGTGAGTCACAGAAAGTAAAGCCTGCATACTCCCCCTGTTTCTCTTGGCTAGGTGTGTCAAAGAACACAGATGCTCTGCTACTCGGCACAAACAAGCAGAGAAAAGGACTCAGACATTCACAGTAACTTTTGGAAATTTAACTGTGAAGTATTTCTGCCTTTAACCTCACAGTTTCACTTTTGGGCTTTGATTATTTCCCTTGTTGTTTAGAGATCAGGGGTTTGAATTTTTGTTTTTTCTATTGCAATCCATCTTGTATGGTCCTTCCTGTTAAGCATGTGCAAAAGACTATTCTGATTTTGCTGTTTTTCATACGTGCTTCACACTTTTTTGCCCTTGAGTACAGGTCATATAGGCATAGGATCAAAAGGAAGTAGGTCTAAGCATAGAAATGGATTATGATTACCTGCAAAAATCTCTGTTCCATGACACTGTGGGAAAACACTGAATACACCTCCCAATCCCATATAAAAATAGCAAAAAATTATTACTTCAGTAGAATTTAAGGTACTCCTATCATTGCCAATGCAGTCTCTTTTTATTACTATTGTATAACTTACTATGACAGTCACTTGCAGTTTTGGCTCCTTTTCTAACAGTAGTATGTTGCTTTGGACAGCTTTTGCATGCAGTTTGCCCATATTTTTCATTGTAAGATCCAGGTGGACAGAGCGTACATACGGTATTATACTCAGCACTAATTCTACCAGGTGGGCATGCTACTATAAAAAAAAGTAAACTGATATAAGAATAGAACTATAATAAAAGATAGGCTTAAAAAACTGAAATGATACTGATTATAGACCTGATTTTGTGCTCACTAAATTGGGACTGCACTATTGTAAGTCTAGTGACATAAGTAGAGTAACACTAGCTATAGCAAAAGATTGTTGGATCAAACACTCTGGTACAAATTGTCTGTGGTGCAAAATGCTGAAGTTTGTAGTCACTTTTTACTCAGTTCTTACTTTAGGAAGTTCACTAAATCTATTGCATAAGTAAATAAAAACTTCAAGAAAGAACTTCAGCATCTGACTTTTAATTGTTGGTTAATAATTTGCAGTTTTAGAGTAAAGCTGATTTCCAGGGTCTTGAAAACTGATTCTAACACTCCATTACATTCAGTTGAGAAGGAAGGGTGTCATTAGGATGAACCTGTAGATTAATGAGAGGATAATGCTATAAAGAAATAAAATATGTTTAGTTCTTTTCTGCCTGCCTTTTTGAATAAATAGGGCATAAAAATTGTGGAGTTTTGTTGTTGTATTAAGTGGAAGATGATGACAATAGGAGATAGAAGTCTTATACTTATTTTGAAGAAATGGCAGTTTACAATTTTCCAGCATGTTAGATCTTTGGGTTAAATTACATTTTATAAAATGACATCTCAAAGATTTTTAAACAGGCTTAAGAGAAATCAATTTCCCTCTCAGTTAGTTAGGTAGCAGAGTCATAATGGTAATCGTAGATAGCACGCTCTTCAGAAAACAGCAGATGAGTATTCCTTTATGTTTACAAAAAGAAAAGCCAAGCATAGTAATATTAGCCTTCTTTTGTCTTTTATAAAAGACAAAATAATTAATTTTACTTTTTACCTTTTAAGGAAATGCTCTTGTCAATTATATGTTTCAGCAAACCAACCTGATCCTGCATATCACATGCTCATTTATAATCAGCAAGAAGCTCAAGGTGGTAATTTCAAAAGCGCAAATTCCTTCAGATTCCTTCAGTGATAAGAAACTGTGGGCTGGGTACAAAACACAATTGGAAGAAAGGAAGTGTTTCTAAGAGCCTGTAAAAATTTTGAATCATGGGCTTTTTTGCTTCTGTTCCATCTTCCTTTATCTGATTTTCGATGAACTTCTGTTTATATAATTGTCATGGATAATGTATTTCAGTGCTGTAGGAAAGACTGATATAAGCACAGAATTTTTTGACAGTATAAACATTACAAATTTGTTTACATTTGGTAAGGTTTGGTTTCATTTTCTGTTCCATTCTTAGCAGAGCTAGATAGTGGAAGACCATTCATTCTAGGAATAAGTACATGTTGCATATGTTGATAGGCCTGAAAGGCAGCTTCTAGGTCATACGTGCTGTTTCCCTACACTTGTGGGTAACTGGACCACGGAATCATTGCCAGTGCTACAGACTAGCTGAGAATAGTCCATGGTTGAAACATGATCACCTAAACTGTTCTGGAAAAACAAGATGTGCTGGAAGGCATAAAAAGTGCTGGACTCATGTTCAAAAAAAAATTGTGCTAAATTTTCCAAGATGTGTTATAAAACATACTTCAATGAGTTCCCTGCATTGCAGCTAACCCTTGTGAGGAAAGACTGCTAACATTTCTTTCTGCTAATTTCCAAAACTCTGCAAAGATTAGTTTCTGCTGAATAATGTGCATGTGTGTTTGCCTGCCTGCACAGCTTTTCTGGGGATCGTGCAATAGCAGCATTCTTATTTTCCCCAGAGGCATTCTTGGCTGTCACATTAAATTAAACTTAGATAAGGCCAAATTTTTACTACGGAATCTTATCAAGTTCATTTCCCATGAATTGCTATTAAAATTCTTATAAGAAGTATAGCTCTATTTCAGCAGAACTCATTGGGCAAAGTTAATGTTCGTCTATTACTAGAGTCATAGCAGTTGTTTTTTCATTAAGGCTTCAGTCTGTTCCCTTGTTCACATTCAACACAGTTTTGTAGGACTGAGGAGGAGGGATAATAAAACACTGCTTAGAGAAATCTCCAATGATCTGTGCTCTTAACAATTTTGTTATGCATTTAAGTATATTTTAACTTCCTGTAATTTACATTTTTAGCTGTACAACTGAATACTTTGAATTCAAATTCATTTACATTCATATCAAACTTATATCAGCTCTTGATATTATTATAGCTTTAATAATATCAACACTTGGTTGATACCAACAATTTATTTTAGCAAAGAATCCAAACTTTTTAACTTAACAATCCTGCACTGTATTTTTCCTTTCAACCAGTCAGAGCAATAGTGCAACTTCTTTATGTTAACATGTGACCACAGTTCAATTCAGTCATGATAAGCAAATTCCTCAGGACTATGTTATCCATTTGCTTTTCTGCACAGCTTCAACCACCAATAGGATCACAGCTTCAAAAGTTTAATTTTTCCATTTCTTAACATTTCTTATTTTTTATTTAGGTGAATATATTGTTTTATCTATCATTCCTTTTTCTGGACAAAACTTTCCACATCCTTAATGGATGGAGTAATCAGTATTCCACACCTAAGTTAATGCTTTTCCTCCAATCTGACTGGCCTCTCCTGTACTATGAATGAAAGATCACCTCCTTTCCCAGGATCTGAATGTCCATCCTCTGTGCAGTGTGGACACAAGTTAGAACACAAAAGTGCAGGTAATCGCTATGCTCAGGATAGATGTCCTCTCTCACAGTACTATGGGAAAGAACTGTAGCATGACTGAGTGCTTCCACTTGAAGAGCAGTAGGTATTGGGGCCCTGCTTTTCACACTAGTAAGTACTGCACCATGTACTTCCAGCTGAGAGGGTCCTTTTGACTAGGAGTTTGTTGGGTGGTTATTCACACTGATGTGACACCACTCAAATGTCACTATTGTCAAGATAGAAATAATTTCATCAAGATATATTCCTTGGACATATGTGGAATGTGCTTTTTTTGGCCTGCTTAGAATCAAACTGGAATGCACTCTTTCTTTTTCCTCAGTGAGTTAGTTTTGGGCTTCAGCAGGATAAAAATATTCTTTAACATGCAATGACCATATCTGAAACCTCCCAGTAGACACAAAACAATCCATGTCAAAATAACTGCTGGTTGTGTGATGGACAACAATCTCTGCAGAGTTTGTGTTAATGAAATATATACATGATACAGCTTGCTCCATCTGTGCAAACGTCTTAATGTGTTAGTTAAACTGTGTTCGTTACCTAATTTTTAAATATCTTGGGGGTGTTTTAAGTATCTTGGGATGAAACGTTTGATACCTGCTTCATTACAGCTTACATCATTAAAACATCATGCTAACAGTCAAGATGCTTTCCATTTGCAAACCAGGAAGAACATATTTTCTCCTAACAACAGTAATTAGATATCTGTTTAGAAACAAATTCTTGAAACTTACTGCAACATTCTGTGCACACTGTACTATTGCTTATATTTTTACCAAATCCTGGTTTGCAGTGGTCTATCTTCAAACCTGTAAGGCTTCCAGGAATATAATGCATCTGCTGATTGTGATCTTGTGATCTTAGCACTCTCAAAAATTGGTGAATCTTGGTATATGCCTAAAAGTAGAGAAACCAATGACAGTGATTCCAACAATGACACAGTAGCAGGATAGAAAGAGCCATGAAAAGCCAGCATTATGATTACTGGAACAGGAAGAGAGGCAAATTCTGCAGGAGGTGGGTGAAAAGAGGGAAAAAGAGAACTGTAAGGGGGCAGATGTAGCTCTCATTCCATGGATAGTATAGCTTTTGTCACCTTGCTGAGGAATATGTATTGCTGCTTTCTTGGAACAGCATGGGAAGCAGTAGGGAAGCTATTCCTGGACTTGCAGCAAAGTGACAGCTAAACCCAATGAAACTGTAACATGGAATAAATAAAGTCTTTTAAGAATATATGATCATTAAAAGTTGTGGATGAATAATATCAGTCTCTGACACAGGGGTTGTAAGAGACCTGTTCAGTGCCCCCTCCAGTGTTCCCTGTTCTACTGTCACCATTTTACTTACCGTGTTTGTACTGGTATATAATCCTATTCTCCCACATGCATTGGGCTACAATTTAATTTACTAGTGTGCTCAGTTGAACCAATATAAACTCATACGCACATTTGGACTGGCTTTGAGATTTATGAATATGCATGAATAGTTGGCCTGAGGAGTTTGAGGCAAAACTTACATAGGAAATGGAGGTCATTAACTGTAAATTGCAAAATGACATCACTGGGTATATTTTCAAAACTTTATGTGAAATCAGCTGAGATGCTTTAGATGAAGAGCTGAGAATATGCTCTGCTTTTCATTTTCAGATGAAAGTAACTGGGTACCAGCTGATATGAGATGAATATAAATGCTGGGGGAGAATGTCATAGAAGATGTGGCTCACTTTGGCACTGGCTTAGTTCTGCATGGCACACATGGAACCAATGGAGCTACACAGGCTGAGTGCTGACTGGATAGAAAGCTACTTGGCAGTAAAAGATCTGTGGGGATTCTGGGTAGACAAACTGAACATAAGTCAGCAATGTGCCCTTTTGACAAAGAAGCCAAACTGCATATGGGCTATATTAGTAAGTGTGTAGCCAGGTAGCTGAAGGAAGTGAATCTTCTCTTCTATTTGGCATTTCTAAGACTGTAGTATTGTCCAGTATTAAGCTCTGCAGTGCAAGAAAGACAAGTGACATACTGAAGAGAGTCACTGGAGGCCACCAGCATGATTTAGGGGCTGGAGGAAAGGCTCCAGTGACCCAGGAGGAGAGGCTAACAGAATTTGGCTTGTTTAGCCTTAAGAAGAGAAGGTGAAGAGGGGATATTATTGCTGTCTTCAACTATCTAATGGAAGAGTATACCAAGGTTGGAACCAGACTCCTCCTGGAGGTGCACAGTGATAGGACAAGAGGTAATGGGCAGAAATGGGAATGTGGCAGATTCCAATTAGATATAAGTAAAAAAAAATGAAACCATTAGCATAGTCAACACTGGAATGGAAAGACCCAGAGAGGCTGTGGAATCTCCATCCTTGAAGATATTCAGAACTCAGCTCGTCAATACCCAGGGCAACATGCTCTACTTGGACCTGCTCTGAGTAGGGGTGACCTCCAGAGGTCCCTTCCAACCTGAATTATTCTATCAGAAGGGCAGCAGCTGTACCAAACAATCAAATTCTGTAACTGCAGCACTATCCAAACATTCAGTGAAAAGCAGAAAATGTGCCCAGATGTCATCCTACATTTGGATGTATTTGTTGGTCCAGCTGCAGTCTACTTCTATTTAATAAATCACCCATGTTGTTGTCTAGCCCAGGAGAGTGGAGGGTATGGAAAATGTAAGTAATATGTAACTGGTTGCACAGAGTTTGAGAAGTTCATACATGAAAGCAGTGATGTTCAAGTGAGAACAAACTACATAGTTAAAATGTATGACAGAACTGGAAATGACACTGTAAAGGTAACCTTTTTTAAGTTTGACAGGTAAGGAAGGCACTGGAAAGATAACATGCAGAAGAGCTAATAGCTTACAGAGAGAGAGTCAGCAACAGGCCTTCAAAATAATCTGAGAAGTCAGTGCTATAAAGGCAATACTGGCTCCATCTCCATGCCTATTCAGTTATCAGTGTTCCTGATGAATCTAAAGAGTGTTTCTCTTAAAGCCAACTGTAATGGTGTTTGAAAATTAGAAATTCTCCTATATTTTGGTTTTATTCGGGAAAAAACAGTACAATATAAGAATAAATCAGTCTGCACAACAAATTCACAGATCTCTGAAGTGTTGTTATTTCTGGCTGTAATGACAATACGGTTCTCTATTACATTTATTCTTGCATGCAGAGTTCCTTCACTATACAGGCTTTTAATACAATGACATGAGGACAGAAATGTAAACATGGATCAAACTTCTAAAAATATATTTTCATATTATTAATGAATAATTGCACCTTTTTGATACAGCTGGAGGAGTTTTCACAGTCTGAACTCTCACAGGGATCTGTAAATGCCAATGCAAAAGGAAAAACTGAAAATTAACTAAAAGAGATCTTCAGTCAATACTCACATTAACACAGACAACAGGGGCTGCTACACTAAGAAACAATTTATACTTCAAAACAATTTAAGATGAAAAATAGATCACCAAATGGTTTGCATGTTCTGCCTAGTCCTGTATTTTTATTTGTTCCCATTTCCCTACCTCTATGTGAACAGGGAACATATCATGTGGCTATATACAATAGACATATACAGTACATGGCAAGAAGTCTGTTTGCTCTCTTGCCTTGTGATCATGAGTAATGCTGCTGATGAAAAAAAATCACCTTATAAAAAAATGACAGCTTACTAAGTATAAGCATTCAAGTAGAAAACTGAAATTCCATTTTAAATATATTTACATATACATTACATACAAAAGAGAACATGCAGGGAAATTAATATCCCAGTATTAAAGAAGTGTTCTGCTAGAATATAAGTTTGAATTTTCCAGGTTACTACTGTAACTTTGGTTTTCAAATACAAATGGCAATCAAAGATGCAGAATGGACAGTTTTATTTGCTAGGTAATTTATATACAGTATCATCTGGCTCTAAGTCCTGACACCTTCTGGAGTTTGCAAAAAGATTAAAAAGATATCTCTAAACTGCACCTCAGTGTTGCATTCTAAAATGCATCCCCCAGTAGCAGGTCATTTTTCTCTGAGTTAGCAACAATACTGTTCCTCCAGTGCAGGGTAATAAGAGCAGCTTCTGAGTACCAGCTGCAAGTGCTTACATTAGTCACATAACTGCTAACAACCTTCTAAGAAGTAGAAAAGTAAGTAGCCAGCAGAAGTTCAGTTCCTCTGGCATAAGAAAGTAAGTTTAAATATTTGCAGCCAGTAATTCCTTGTAGAAACCAAGCTGCTGCCAGTGAGGCTATGGTTCCATTATCATTAACTACAGATCTGTGTGCTACCCAGCTCAGCTGAGTACTAACATAATCCAGATCAGAAATAGGCACATGACTAGATTCTCCTGATTTGTCCAGAAGTCAAGATACAGTATTTAGGCTGTCTAGCTTTTATGCTGGCTGCAGGAAAACAAATGCTATCTGCTCTGAGTATGTGTTATTAATCTGTCAGCTGGTCAGTTTTTTCATTTTAACAAGTTTGAACTGGCAATGTAAGCTCTGGATCAGCATTTAGTATTTTATGGCTGTAATGTTTTCTTAAGTGCTACTCAGAACCCTAATGCTGGACTTACAGTATCAGTGAACCATAGCTTTAAGAGCTCACACAAGACCGAGTAAATCAAAGAAGAAAGTGTAAGAAATGCAAGTTTAAATTTCAAAACTAAAGAATGCATTTTAACTCAGTTCAGCTGTCAGATTAGAACAGTCATGAAGATAAAGTAACTTAGGTTTTAATTATGCCAAGCAATGTGGAGAATTGTGTGTCTTTGACCTCTGAATGCTTTCAGTATAGTTTAAGACATCCTGGGTCCTTAATTCTTGTGCTGCACTACACAGGTTCTATCAATGGTAGCATCCTGTGGAGGTCTTGGTGTGAAAACTGTCAGTGTCTGGGCTTAAGGTCATGTCAGTATAGCGTTGTATAGAATAATGTACGTGAGTCAGTTAAAAAATTGTCATATGTGGCCTTTTCTGTGAAACAGAAAAACAGTAGGTTTAGATTGCTGCAGTTTAATAAAATTGAAAAGCACAGTGAGAGTATGTGTTACACATATATCTGGGCACTGTTTAAAAAGGCCAGTGTTATAACACAAGCATAGTCCTCGGTTTCATAAATTTCAGTGTGCCTGATTTGACTTTTGCTAAGGCATGGGATACCACCACAGAGTCTTAACTCAGTATTTACAAAGCTTTTTGCAATTGATTTTCTAGAGTGTTATTTTATTCCCCAAAAGAAAAATGTTATTTGTAGGAGTTACTGATTATTTCTTCACATTATGGTTAACCTAGAATTACACAATTAGGACTAGGTAGATAATATATCATGTCTCCTAATTGCTCTCCCTTGTTCCTGTGGATTTTGTAATAGCAGAGTGGAGACTACAGAAACAGCTGGAAAAGTTTGAAGAGTTGCTCGTAGGGTTGGTGACAGAAACCAGTTTGGCCTGACGTTTTATTACACAAAGATTATGGTCATTTTAAGAATATGAAAGTAGACTAATGTCTCTTCTTCCATATTCTTGGAAGCTTTCCACAATCTCTCATCACGTAGCCCCTGCTATCATTTCCAGCTTTTTTTTTTTTTTTTTCCTATTAGGCCATTTTCACCGCAGTAGCTATCACTGAACATTTACTTGCCATTACAAACTAACCTCTCTTACACAAAACAATTACAAGAAACTTCAGCCATGTGATTTTTATGACAATTTAGAAAAAAATGATCTTTAAAAACAGAAATAAGTTTTTGGTCTCACCTTCAGCAGAGATGGTGCACTCCTCTGCTGAAAATAAAACTGCTCTCTATCACTTTAACTTACAGGAGTTAACCAGCCTGATGTTATATCATAAAAATTGGATATGGCCAGAACATGAACTCTACATTTTTAATTGGGTGCTCATGGGTGTGTATATAAATGTTATATTATCACAGCAGCTCTTTTTCTGTGTCCCATGGAAGTAATTTGAAAAACTAAAAGAAAAATATCTATCTTACCTACAAACTGGAATGTAAGTTTGTGTGTTATCATTGCTATTGTATCTGTGGCTGCATGGCACTGCATATTCCATTGCTGAATTCCACACTGCAAGTCATGAATTAATTTCTTCAAGTCTTCTAGTCTTTTTCCAAAGGAAACAACTGCACTGGTTTCACAACTTTCTGTTTTGAATTCTGATGCCAGATGTAGGCTTTCCCCTGGCTTATGATACACTGTAAAAAATGAAAATTCCCTTAGCTATCTAAACTCTTTCTCATCCAGCATTTATCTCAACCCAGTTAGCTATTCATAGTATACTTACAGCATGCTACTACAGTAACTTGAATACCTACTTTCTTGTTCTGTGTAGTACATAGTTTGTTTTCTTTATTTCACAACTAATGGCCACCGTGGGAGTAACAGGGTAAATAGAGAGGTGTGACTCTGTCTAAGCACCCCAATCACAATCTCACCCATGTTTAGTTCCTAAATGAAACTCATGAAATTATGGTTTCTATACTGCAATTATATCACCCAATGTATGATTTATGAAATACTGTCTTTCTAGCTTCAAAAGGTTACTATGGGAGAAACTGGGAAGGCAGGCAGAGTGAGAGAAATGAAAATATATAACAATGTTTATTAAGAAGGTGGAATGGAAGAAATGGCAATAATCTAATTTCCTTTATTAATGTGTTATGATTGTGATATACCATCACCAACAAGCTCAAGCAGGCAGACCTCTCAGCAAAGCTGCTTCTCTCTTCCCAGAATAATCCTAACAACCACAAAAATTTGCAGCAGTAATAACTATCAGGGCAGGCCAATCATGGAACATGCCAGGGAGCTAATTTACAAGTCTACCAGATTAGCTGTGATGCTGAAAGAGCTAACACAATCTTGATTATACAATACAGAATTCTATTATTCCATTATTTTGTCTTGTTACTTCTCTTTCACAACTGTTTCCATTTGCAAATCTGAAATGATTTTTTTTTTAAATCATTGAATCCTTTCTAGTAATACAACTGAACCTGAAGTTGGGTTAACCTACGTACCTTTTAGATGTTCAAACCATAGACATCTATGACTGAATGAGCTACCTATGCTTCCTATATAGCCCATGGAGAGAAATAAGGATTTTTAGGGTGATTCATCTGATGTAATTTAAATATCCAATATAGGATAAGAAATAATGCATTCTAGGAATGCCTGCCTAGTCAGATGAGAGCTACCCTTGCTGATCTAATGAACAATGCATGGTATATTTCCTCAATAGTGGTAAACATCATTAGGATGCATTTAGTTGTTCTAAGAGTGATTTTTGTCCAAGTTTAAAAGTACTCAAAAAATGCATGGTTGTGATTGAAATCTGGTAATATGCATGCCATGTTCATGGAGAGAAGTTTCTCTTGGCAAATGTTTAAAAAACTACACAGGCAAACAACAGGAATGTAGGAAAGGGTCAGAGACTCAGAAATTCTCTTTGAACTTGTGACAACATTTTTATTGCATCAAAACTATGTGTGGTGAACTACATGAAGCACAAAATGTTACCATTACTGTGATCTTTCTTGCTTTGATGATGTAAGTCATTATTCAGTATAACTTGTATTTATTTTTGGTTTTACAGTTAGAAGAAGCACACTCAGCAAGTAAAAAAATAAAATAAAATAGAAAATACCTACCTTAATAACACAACTGAGTTAATATCACTGGGACAATCTTTGGGAATGAACTAGCTGTTCAATATTTGCTGTCAATGATATAATAAAATTTCCAAAACTAAATAGTTAATCTGAATTTCCTTTATACACTAGTGTTTTACTTCAGATATGTACTGATCCAGATTAAGATAAAGGCATTAAGAGCATGTATGTAGCAATTTTATCATTCAGCAATATTCTGTTTTTTAATTTTGTACAGCAGAGTAGATATTTCATACCAGACCATAGTGGAAATATTTATTCTTAGCACATGCATGTGCAGCTGCTGTTCACCTTTATTAAAGTTTCAGTGCATACTGCGATGGACTTTTAATTATATTATTTTTAATATATCATAGTTTCCCAAGGATACATTTTCCAGCTTTCAGTAGCTGGAAAAATTTTGCTACATATGCTAAACATTTTGCTGGTCTCTTCACTTATTTTGCATTTTAGAAATGTGGCTATTCCCAGAATTTTACTACCTGGATCTAGGATGTGATAAGGGTCCTTTAAGAAATGCTTCATACTTTCAATTTCCATGGACCACAGTAGGAACTGAGAACAGTCCACAAACTGTATGAAGTTTTTGGCCCAGATCTGTATTTGCTAGAGCCAGTAAACTAAAATTCCTAAGAATGAATATAACTTTCTTGGAATTAAATACAGAAATATCTAGGCACAGTCTTGGAAAGATGTATTTTGATAAACTGAGGAGCAGATCATGATCTTGGGGTTTTAAAACAGAACTTCAACTCTAATATTAAAAATAAATGATAGATTAATTACAGCAACCAAGGTTGTGTCCCCCTTAGAAATCCTGTAGAGGGCATCACAGCATAATTTTAATTACTATTTGAGCTGCTTTTAGTTTGGAAGGAAAGGGACAATATCTGGATTTTTTTTTTAATTCTTTTAAAAGCTAGTTATTTTCTACATCTTCCAGCTCTATCTCTTGTTCCATTTTATTCTCAAGATCAAGTTTATATAGAGCTTGATAAGGCTTTCTTGTTTTAAATAGATTTACTTTTTCCTGTAGATGCCCTTGATGAAGTATCCAGAACGGTCCCAAGAATATAATTCTGTTGTAGATGGACTAGCACGTCATTTTTGAATGTTTTTTGAGAAGCATATGTGACATTAAGGACCTCAGGGGTGAAAAAGGTGCATATGCTCCAAATATATGAAGACCATTAACTTAAGTACTTAGCAGCTGAAAACAGTCTGTACATCTAACAGCAGAAATATGAAAGCTTAATAGATATTACTCTTAAAAATGTAGCTAGAGAAGGAATTTAAATGGGAGTTTTGAAGATTTCAGTGCTAGACATAAGTGTTTAAAGGGCAGTTAACCAACTACAGCCCTTTATGACTTTAGCTTTTATAATCATTTGATTTCCTACTGGAAAGAATGAGCTATACCCATAAAAATGTTTTGGTCTGAGCAGATCATAAACAGTATGAGCAGTAAACATAATTTCTGTAGATAATTTCATTATATTTTTCTTGGGCAGTCTCTTTAAAGTATATCTGTATACAAGAGTTACGTATAAGGGTTTCTTTCCAATATACTATTACCAAGCTACTTCTATATTTATGCCAAGCCTGAGGAAAAAATATAATGATATTAGAATAAATCAAAAAGCAGTACAATTAAACTTTACTTGCCATAGATCATAAAACAGACTTCTGTCATCATATGTTTATCATTATGTACATAGGTAACTTTACAGGTATAACTTGCAGTGTCGCTTGCATGAATATTATAGATCTCCAGACCACCTTCTGTTAAAACAAGTCTTTCTGAGTCTAGAAATAGATATTTGAGATACTATAAAATAAATAACAAGACAAAGTAACATTTTTTTGTTAACAACCTCTAACGAACAAAGTATTTAAGAATGTATTTAAATGCTTGTTCTATATGTCTCCAAAGCACTACATTGACTTGTTTCTCCCTTTGTGTGAGTGTGCATATGTGTAGGTGATATATTTCTTTCAAAACACAATCTACAGAGGAAAAGGATAATCAGGAAGAAATATTTAGAAAATTCAAACCCTGACAGCTTTTTTTTTTTTAATAGCAGAAGGGAGAATTCAGACTTAAATCTGTAATATTTAGTGAATTACAAGTAATAATAGTGAAATGAAAGTAGACTATTATGTTAGAGACATATTCATGACAAATTACACTTAGCTCTTGGTCTTCTAAAGAATCTAGTTGCTTTGGAAGAGGCCCATTTTACGTTTTTGACTTCTAACTATTGAAATGCTTTATAAAAAAGGTGTTTCTGTTCCTATTTTACACTAAAAAAGCCTCCAAACAAAACAAAAAGTTGATTCACATAATGAGGAAGGCCAACACTAATTTAATTCCCTAAAATATCCTAAAACAGAACAGAAGCTGTGTATAGATGCCCAAAGAAAAAATTGTGATCCAGTCTCCTTTTCAGATCTACTATCAGTTTCCAAACTGTTGGAAGGGAGTGAAAGTACAAAACAATAGCTGATAATTGCTCATTTTGAATGGAGCTTAGGGGAAGGGTATATATATTTTGAGGACGTCCCTTCTGCTTCTCTAGATATATAGCAGTGTCATAAATCATAAACCTATCCTCACTGAATTTGAAGTGTTGTATTTAGCAGTTCTTACTGAGAAAGACAATGCAAAGCCTTTGTAGGGCATGTATTATTTCTATAGTATACATCTGATTATTACTTATTTTCCTTTTAACTCTTTTATTTTACCCTCCCTCTTGATAATTTTTCCCTGTTGTTTATTCCTGTTAATGGAATCACATTTTTACTGTCTTATTTTCATAACTAACTTGACTGTTCTCTTTTTTTTCTTATTTTCCTCTTAATTGTTTTCTTCCTTCTGTTCCTTTGCATCATTTCCACCCTGATCATTCTCATAACTCTCTTTCTTCCACCTTTAAAAACAACTTCTATTTTTTACTTTTTTCCTCCAAATCAAATTGACACCTATCTTCTCTCTGAAGTCATATAACCATAAACATTACATTAATACAGGAAACTGACTACAAATCCTTAACTTCCTTCTAGCTAAATACAGTCTAGTTCAGAGAGAAGTAATCACAGAAGTTTTAACTGTTTTTTTTTAACAAGTTTATATGTAAAATCTGAAGTGCTATTCCATTTACTGTTGTTAGCATGGCATCATGTCAAGTCATTCAAATTAACTTGCGTCCACTTTTAACCTATAAATACATGATTCTCCATAAAATAATTTCTAAAGTCATAATTTCAGCATTGGAATTTTAAAGTTATATAATTCAAATGGTTAATACAGCATTGTGTTTCTGTTCTGAATTTATTATTTTTCATTAAAATCCACTTCTGCTGTTTTGCAAATACAAGACTTTTTATAAACTACTTGTATTTTTGCACACTGTACTACAAAACTGTATAAACCAAAAATTAAATCAGAATGCATTAAATTAGCTGTAGATATTAAAAATATAATTACCTTTAGTTATCAAGCCCATGGGACCAACCCACTGATATTCTGGATGATTTATTCCTTGCTTTAACAACTTTTCAGTCAAGCATTTAAGAATTAAGCCTTTGGAATTAATAGGAACATACACTGGAACTAAAAAGAACAAACAATGCCATTAGATACATGAAAATATAGCTTGAGATCAAAATGAATACTGAGGCAATTGATACTATTGTAAGATAGCCAATATTTCAAAGTGAACCTCTGTGTGAAATACAGGCCTTGCTGACTTCTGTATATGCACAAAAAAAGCTTTAATTTCTTGTGTCATTTATCTAGCAGCCTTGATAGAGGTGAATTTTACTTCCATGGAATACAGAAATACAATCACTGCATAGGAAATAATGTGAGGGGAAAAGAAAAAAACAAAACTCTCTAGATAATTAATAACTATGAAATGTCAGAACATAGATTAATATAAATGAATAATCAGGTTTCTCAAGAAATGTTTGGCTTACCAGTTGAGTTCTCTTTTCCAAGTATTTGATGAGGTGTTTGTGGAACATCTGGGATAGATGTTATTTTCATGGGTTCAGAGGGAGCCACCGAGTTGTGAATTCTAATTATACCTTCTTGTTTCAAGTGTGCATCTCCTTTCTTTGTGAGTTGAGTCTTATCCAAGAAATGAGAGCTTCCTGCTAATCAATACAAGTCAATCACATTTAAAAACAAGTAGTGCAACACTAAAAACTTTAACAATCAAAAATAAATTAAAATCAGTTCTGGTCTAAAATATTCAATGATCTGTGATACCAAAACCATGTAATTTTGCCTTTCCGCTTTGTGTTATATTAGATGTTCCTATTCTGAAAAAAAATTTACATCCTTCTTAAAGAATTAAACCAAGTTCCAGATTCCAGAAGTAGACGGTACTGAGTTATACGTAAACATTTGGAAAGTTGACTACTTGCTGCCAGATTATGTATGTGGATGAAACTTGGTGTTTGTGATGACTACTTTAGCTACAGGGGACAGAATAAAAAGATTCTTCTCAGATTAAGTTTCAAAAAGGGAAATTTTAATAACATTTGTACTGTCAAAGCAAATAAGTCTCCTTGAAAAGAATAAGTAAACATGCAATTGCCCTAGAAGTAGTCTGAAAGATAAGATTGCCCAATCACATATGTGAAATATGAGGAAACCTGTCCCATCCATACTAAGAACAAATCTTAAAACAACTCAAAGTCACAGCCAATTTCCACTGCAGCAATAATTTACACCCTTCCTAGGTTTTATCATTGGCAAGTGCAAGTAAAATTGAAATAAAGCCAAATAATATATTTCTTAGGTCTAAAAAAAGGGAAAGAGTATTTTTAGTCATTACTTGCTAATCTCCTATGAGGATTTAATATTAGGATTGGTGGGTATAGACACAATAGAAAATAAAATAAAATTTGCACACAGTACTAAGCCGGAGAGGTTTACAACTACATTGAACAGCAGCACAAAATTCAAAACGACCCAGACGAATTAGACAAATGGTTAGAAAAGAGAAGATGCAATTCATTAAGAAGTTTATAACATCAGGTAGAAATATGCAATTGCACAAATAAGCCATGCTGTGTCTAGACTCGGGCACCCCATTTCAAGAAAGCATAAGGTGATTGAGAAGAGAACAAACGAGACAGTCATGACCTGTAAGGAAAGACTGAAAGCATTAGCTTTGCTCCATTCAAAGAGAAGAGAGGGGTGATGTCTTCAGATACACAGTAGGTACTGCCAAGAGGAAGGCATTGTTTTCGATGCCCACTGGGACAGGAGAATAAATTGCAACACACGAGACTGAGGAAAACCTCCTACCAGTAATGATAATTCAAGGAACAGATTGCCAGAGGGGGTTTTACCGTCTTTGTCATTGGAGGTATTTTAGAAGAGGTTAGCCAAATCTCCACGAGGAGGAAAAAAAAAAAAAAAGAGTACGATTCATCCATCTTTTGATAAGAGATTGGGTGAGAAAAATATCATGTTAATTTCCAGACTCTTTCATTCCTGTTTTCTGATTTAGTCAGTTAATACTTGAGAAATACAGGAGTTAATGGTCTTGAATGAACATAATCGAGAATGCCTTCCTATTTGTATCAAGAAAGTCCATTACTTTCATATTTCATTGCAATATGAAAATGACTGCATGAGATGATCAATTTTCATACAGAGCTTTGGAGAGTTGACCCTTCTACATTTGCTACTTAAATAAATATAGTGTAAATTCTATTTTAAGATATTCTGTAGAGTACCTTGAAATACTAAAGTATTTCATACTGGGTACAAACAAAGAGATAACCTTTCGTTAGCCTTACTTATCTAGTGTTCTGGAATCAGAAACATAAGCCCATGTTTTGGGAAGGATTAGGAAAAGGCCCATTTTTTGAGAAGCAGTTCCCAAGTCTTTTTGTCTAGATAGTTTATAGTTGTGTTCCTTCTTCGTCCATGTTAAACTCCTCTTATGTGAGGAGGAAGAAACTTACTCACATTTGCAATTTCTTTCATTTTAGATTTTTTTTTTTTTTGGACATCTGATATGCTAGGTACTCTGAACCTGCAGAGTGAGTAGAATTAAGCCTTTAATGAAACTTTAGTGATTTTTCTACATAACTCTTTATCCTGCTGCTTTCAATTGCCTTTCTTACTCTCTTATTATCTTATTTTCTTACTACTGGTCAAAGTGACATCATTGACTTTATCTTTATGGGCTTGCATACTGGACTCTTACTCTAGCAATGCTAGAAGATATTCCTAAAGCATACAATATGCCTACAAAAGGCATACAAAATTTTAGAAAATTAAATCACATTGCAATTGCAGAAGTTTATTGTATTTTTTGCTGTCCTTTTCAGGTCTTTGTAAGTCTTAACTGACTAGCTGTGTTCTGTTATTTAATTTGCTTATCAATTTTGCAACACAAATTTGCTTAATAAACCTCACGTCTTTCAACATCCTCATTAGCAGCCACCAACATGACTTTTTTATTACGTAATTTCTTACAGACATCATTGTATTTTTAATCCGGGCTCCTGTAACCAGTTTTACAGAACAATTCAGTTTGCTATATGTCCCCACAAAAAACTTTTGGAAATACTGATCTAATTTGGTAAAATTTGGCAGGAAGGCAAAGGTAATAAAGGTCTTAAAACATTCATAGGCAGCTAGGTAAAAGAAAGACCAAAATGTGAATGCTAATGAGTTTGATCCTAAAAGTTTTTTATTTCTTCAGCTGATTTCTGTAGGTACGTCAGCTTGTATGCCATGATTAAAATATCTTATAAGAGGAGAAAGAAGAGTTTCAAAATTCTGCAGAGTAACATAACTTCAGCTGAAGCTAATCAAGCAAACCAAACTCCTAAAACAAAATTTCATTGGCTGTGCTCTTCACAAGCCTTCTTGCTCACTTCATGCAGTCAAAAGTTTCCCAGTTTTCTTTTGTTCTGATGATGTTACCTGTTTCACCTCATGATTACCAAAAGAAGCCTGAAACACCCTTATTGGGTTAAGGATTTTTTCCCTGTGAATTCTCCTTCAATTGCAAGGCCTGAGCTTAAAACCAACTGATTTCTCAAGTCATCAATGACATACAATAATACCTAACACAACAGGAACTTTATGTAATTTTTGCACAGTTATGCATTGTATTATGAATAATTCTATTAAACCTTTTAAATGCCTTAGGACCCGCTGCAACAAGTAGAACAAACTACCACTCCTAGAGTTTCTAAACCTCTGCTAAAGCAAAATGTATCAAACTGTTGGCATGAAAACAAGCCAAATCCATAATCATACTTTTTGTCACTAGCAATACAGGAAGTTCTTTAACTGGATGGTTCAAGAGAGTGAAAACACCCACTTACCTGCCCACCTCCAGCTTTCAACCCTTGTGGGCAAAGAAGTTAATACCTTGGAAATCACTGCTTGTTCAAGGAACTTCTCTGAACAGAGCAATGAAAATATTATAAATGACATAAAAGTTTAGCAGTGCAGCCTTAACTCAGAAAAGGGGAAACCAATAAATGAGGAAAACAAATTACAGCTAGAGATGCCACTGAAGACAACCAGAAAGAATCAGAGAAACTAAACCTGCCTCAGCATGTTAGGTGATCTTTGAAGTTACCAAATTTTTGTCTATCATTCAGGAAGGACATGAGAATTTGAATAATTACATTCTTAGTACATTAGAATTTGCATAATAAACATTAGGTGTCAGCACCATTTTTTTCTCTGGTATACGGGGCCTCATATAATATCTAGCAGTTGTTAATCATTAATTGCTTTATTCCTGTAAAAAATAATTTTACCATCATCATTTTATTACCAATATAATTTACCACAAATATACAAACCTCAAATTTCAGAGGAGTATGGAAGGCATTAGGGAAACAACATAAAGCCTACTGACTTTATGTTGCAAGCACATAAAAAATCATGCAGCTGTGCAGCAAGAATTAAATACTAACAGGTAAAACTCTGAAAAACATATAGGCTTGTCTCCCAGAAAGGTCAAGGCTCTAAACATCTAGTGAAACAGCTATATGAAAAATATATAGCAGCTTACATCTTCAAAGCACACCACAAACAAAAATTCATGTAATTCCTATAAGCAGTACATTTCTATGTTGTAAATGCTCCAAAATATTCCTAATGCTGAAAATAATGGACAGAAAATGGAAAGTTTATTAAAGAAATGCTATAAAAGTACAGACTCAAAAATTATAGAAACATACGATAAAATATAAAAGATAAAAAATATAAAAGAACAAGCATGTATATATTATATGTTGCTTATATGTATATATACATATGTAACAATATATTATATTTTTATATTTATTTTTATAAATAGTGGCACTTTTATATATGATACAGAATAATTAACAAGGTCACAGTTAATCTGTGAACCTTAGTCTAAAAATTTTGTAAAAATAAGGTATTCCCATATGAACAAGATTCACACATTCACTCTGCTGTTGAATGGACTGATCTGTAGTACCTTGGCTGTCACTTTGTTTTATGGTTAGTCTCACCAAGCAGGAAAAGCTTAAAATAAACCAGGAGTTCACATTCAGTTAAGAAAGTCTCGTAGTTTTCGTTCCTTAATTCTCCCTGCCACTGTTATCTTGTATTAGTGTAAAAACAATAACTATACTATTAATTAGGCTCAGTTTTTGGTATTTTTGCCAACTGAAAATAAAATCCAGATGTCAAAATCCACTGATGTTAATACATATATATCTAGAAAGCATGCTTCGTTCCACTGTTTATCTCTCTCCTCTTGCTTAGGTTTCAAGATAAGAATGAAGCCAGTAGCACTATATTAACTCTTTTTAACATGCAGAGCTCTTCAAATAGAACTGACGTAAGGCACAACATGAGCTGAGTTGCTAAAGGTTGGTTATCAAGTGCCCAAAATGAGCTAATGTAAGTATCAACAAAAAAGTCTACACACAAATCTTTTTTTCTGTGATTTGAAGCATTAATTTTAAAGCTATCCCGGCAGTGTTAATACTCCAGGGTTTTTATGTTCTTATAGTTAGGTACTTTTTAGGTAAGAGTATAATTGAAAATAAGACCACAACTTACAGAAAGATATCTGTTTACCGTAAGGTTTAGATACAGTAAGAGCTCCATTCACGAGATATGCAGGATGCAGTGAATGGTAGATAGAACTCCATGTTTTTCATAGCTCCTGGAATCAATGCCACCATTCTTACCTAAATATTTAGCTATATGATAAACTATGCCTGAAGCAGGCAGATGAAGACTGATGCTAGTAATTAATTGTTTTTTGATTACATATTTTTCCCACACTTGAACACTGCTACTGCATGTGCTATAAAACCTAAAAATATCATAGTAGGATGCGCATTACTGAGATGAAAAGAAGAAGATTTGGTAACTTATCTGACCAAATGAAACAATAAATTGTGTTTAAAGAGTCTGGATTACACTGGAGTTAGCAAAATCCATAGCAGCTCGTTATTTCTGCAGACAATAACCTTCACACTAGCGGTTGTACCTGCAATGCTAATAATTTATTAGCAAGCTTAATTTGGATTCCATCATAAATAGGGACTATTTCCAACTACAAAGATCCTGAGATGTAGTGTCTTTAAGTGGAACACCTTCCAGAATTAGAAAGAAGAACAAGATATCTTGTATCTGCATCTATGAGGAAAACTTTACCTTTGCAAATTATTAATGTTTTTTACATTCCCTTACAGGAAAAAGAAAAAAGATCTTTAAGTGATGACACTCATAAACTTTCACAGTTTTTGTGGCAATAAATTCTAGTCTTAGGCCAGCTACCAAGAAATCCCATATCCTCAGAGAGAAGCCCTGGTTTGAAAAGCCAAAATCCCTGTTAGATTTAGCTGTAGTCAGAGAAGATACTGTTTCCACAACTACGGTTAGTAATCTCTCCAGCCACTGCAGCTAAATCCCTCAGGAATGAGAAGTCTTCAACCGCTGGCATTCACAACTCTGCAAAAATGCAAATAGGAATGTGGAGTTAGGTTAAAATGGCAGGCACTGGGGCAACAGACATTGTCCGTTCTGCTACTTTTGTCATATGGATTCAACTTTAACAGATGGGAGGTAATACAGACTAAAGCTGAAGAAGTTTCTTACTACCTATAGCTCCAGTTGATCTTGAAGATTTATGGAATATTCTTTATCTTCTTGCTTTAGAATACCTACTAACAAACTTTTAATGCTAATAATTTTTATGATTTTACAATAAAAACAGTATTCAAATTATGTATTATGATCAACGTCTTAAAATGCTAAGTAACAAGCATAGGAAAAAAAATGGGAATAGAAGGTACTGCTCATGCATAGTACTGAACAATGCTGACAAGGCAGAATGTAGATTTGAAAAATTGAAACAACGCCTTTGAAATGATAAAAGACAAAAAAACCCAGAAAAACTAAAGATTTTTTCTAAAACTGCAATAAAGACCCAGAACATCATTTAATTTTTGTTGACTTCAATATGAGCCACACATTATTTGATAGATTCTTAATTTAATTCATAGAAAAAAAGACATTAAAATTACATAAATAGTCACAAAATGTCATGTTTTCAGTCAAATGTGCTATCTACACAGGATCATGAATATTGTCTTTTAAAAAGTGTATACTGAACATATAGGTATATAAATTACCCCGCTGAGCAAAGAAAATGAGTGGAATGTTAGCATGGATTCTGTTGGAAGACTCTGAATAAAAAGAAACAAGAAATGGGCAGAATTTATACTAAAAAAGAAAAAGCGCTTGCTGAACATCAGTGTAGAAGGAAAGGTAAGTTTCCATCTTGATTTATCATCTCCCAGTGTTCAGAAACGGTAGGTCAGATTCTCAAGAACAGCCTGATGACTGCATTATTTAGAAATGTTATCAGTTCTTTCTATTGTCACCTGTTTTTAGAGGTGACACAGGATTTTCTTTGCAACCAAGAGGTCTAGAAACCAATCTAAAAAAAAAAAAAAAAAAAAAAAAAAAAAAAAAAGCAATAGCGAAATCCCCACAACACTAGGACTACGAGTTGCCTGTAAAACTGAGTGCCAGCAAGACTGACAACGGGAGCATCTGAAACGTTTCTCTGAACATGAGCAAATAAGAGGCCTGGCAGAAAGGTAGTTCAAACCAATTTATACAAAAAAGAACAGAAAAAAAAGGTTTGCTAACAGCCTTATGCAGAAGCGGAAGAGGAATAAAATAGCACGGCCAAGAGATATGCCAGCAGAAGCGCTAAGAAATAGAGCTGTGGCAACAGAGCTTTGAAAAAAGATTAACAGTCGAGGGCAAGATGCCTGAGCTCGAGAAATAAGCATGAAAAGCATAAAACCCCACAACAGACCTGGCACACACATGTGATTTTGTGATTTGTTCACTGCTTGTCAGCCTTCTCCCCCCTGCCCCCCCCAAATTAACCCTGCCGAGCCACACTGAGCGCTCGGCCAAGCACAGCCCTGACGGCCCTGCCCGGGGACGCATGGGCGCAGTCCGCTCGAGGAGGGGAGCAAAACCCGGCGCCGGCGGAAGCAGCCTCCCGCGCTGGCGGCTCCCCGAACCCGCTGCGGGGAGAGCTCAGAAGAGGCCCCGCGGGCCGGCGCCGCGGCATGGAGGAAGCGGGAGAGCCGCCGGAGGCGCGGAGGTGAAGGCCGCAGGCAACGCTGGCCTCCCTCAGCGCTGGGCTCACTCACCCGCCGCCCCCAACAGTAGTAGCAGCAGCGAGTCCGCCGCGGAAAGCAGAGCCCGGCGGGGTGGAGGCGCCGTTAACGCCATGTCAGGGCCAGGCGCGCGCGGGGGGGCGGGGCGGCTGCCGCCCGCGGGCGGTGCCCCCGGGGGCGGGAGTCGCAGAGCCCCTGAGGGAGCGGCGGGGAGGGCGGTCCCGGGCGGCGGCGGCGAAGCCTCCGAGTGCGGGCCCCTGACGTCGTTCCTCGCAGTCCCTTTTCTTCGTGAGTTGTTCTGTGGAATTAGGTTTTAATGTCAGTTTTTTGCAAAGGAGATTGGCTAGCCCAGTCCTGTAGAGGACACTCTTAAGGAGCAGACAGATTGAACGAAAGCTGTAGGTTGAATGACGATGTGATGGTGATGGTGCTGGGGCTCATAATTGAGGAGTTGAAAGGGTCATTAATAGGAAATGGATTTCCTGTGGGAGGCTTGTGGAGAGAAGAGCCTGGTGTACAGATCAGATAAGAAAGCTGCAGGAGAGAAGATGATCGAGGAGTGTCACAGAGGGACAGTTAAATACAGTACCTTTGAAAAGAGCTCTGGGGAAGAGCACAGCAGTGGCATTGCTGAGTCTGGCCTCCTGCCCTCAAAGGTATGCCAGGGCAACGCAGCAGCTGCAGACCCCATGCTACATCCCAAAAGCTGCATGCTGGCATGCTGCTGCCACTGCCCCGGTAGCATGACTTGCTCTCCCACTTGAAGCTTGAGGAGCTTCTCAGACCTTTCCACAGAGGGCTACAAACTGATCCAAGGAAAAGTAGAAACAGGACAGGTGTATGTGATACTTTCAGGCAACACTCCCCTAGGCTCCATCTATTTTCTGCTCAGCAATTTCCTGAACCAAATGTGATTCCTATGTGTTTAGTAATTTTCAGTGGATTTCTCATCCACGATTTTCATTATTCTCTGGAATCCATGCAAACTTTTGGCACCCATAGTGGAACTCCTTGGCCAAAGCACCTCCTCCAGTGTACCCACAGTCTTTGGTTTGTTTCGAACTTGGTTCCCACAAGCTTCGTGTAATATCCTCTCACTCTTGTATTAGAGGACATGATCAACATCAGTTCTTATCTTTGTTCATCATTTTGTAGATGGCCATAATTTCTCTTTCTGTGACCTGTTCCCTTGGCTGAAGAGGCTGAGTTTGATCATTTGGGTTATGAAGCTATTTCATATACTAGATCATTGCTGTTGCCTTTCTCTGAACGTTTTCCACTTTTGTTATATCCTTTTTGAGATCAGTAAACCAGAGCTGTCCATGTAATTCGATGCGCAAGCAAATTGGGGGTTTATACAGTCCCACAATAACATTCTTTGCTCTGTTCTTTATTTCTTCTCTAGTTAATCCTGATAGTAAATGTGCTTTTTTGACTGCTACTGAAAATTTAAACAAATGTTTTCATCATTATGGTGATCTATCATAATTGTATGATCTCATTCATGAGTAACTGCTCAAATTCACTTTGTGACCCATAAAGTGGGCCAAATACAAGGATATTTTAATGTAATGGCCAAATATATGGATATTAAGCAAGTGCCTCCAGTTAACAGAGTGATATTTTGCGCAGGTTATATTAACAAAGGTTATTAACAAAGGTTACTGCATATATGAATCTGATATGAAAAGTAGTAAGTTGCAGAGCTATACAAAAGAAGGCAAAACTGCAAATGCTGTGTAATGAGTGGCTTGCCTGTGAGTGCTGAATGTGCATTTGTTATTGCTCCATTTATATATGGATAACACTTGGAGTCCCATCTGAGGCCAGCAGCTGGTCTACTCATCTGACTTCTATGTGTATTTGTAGCTCACCTGGGGTATATCATTAGAGTTTTACTATCACAACCACAAAGCAGTGGGCCAAGAGAAATCCTATTAAGTTTTCATAGAAGACAAAACCATATATGGCAGGGTGGTGTAAGTTATTGGAGGAATATAGGAGACTGTCAGCATGTGAGTATGGACACTATGTCTTGTGAGACAGTAAGCAGTAGGACAATCCCAGCTGGGCCCAGGCATTCGCACTGCCAGGAGTAACATACTGGACTTGCTGGATACACGTGTCTGGAGGTAGTCCATGGGGCACCACAGAAGTGCCTGTGACTCCCCGGGACTGATCACAACATGGACAGCAGGTAGCACAGGGCAGGTTGAGGGACTCCTTAAACTGACTGTGAAGAAAAAAAATTGTTGAGAAGGGATTCTGGAACGTACCAGGTGAGATAGGAAAGGAAAGTAGGGGAAGGATGTGGGTTTATATATGGTGGCACCAGAGGCGGTTATGAGACTGTTAAACATTAAGGTCAGGTACATCAAGGTAAAGAGAAGGAGTTGATGTGGAGGGGTAAAATGGGTTTGCTTTGCTGGGAGAAATGGGAAGATAGGGTTGGAGGGGGTATCTGTTTTCTAATCTGAATGCCATATATTCAGTTTGATACCAAAATTCTAGCCACAGATTTTCAAGATGCAGATGAAAAACCTCTGCTTCAGATGAATTATTGCTAACTCTCTATAACTATTATAATTCAAGCACTTCCTTTCAGACTTCATTTTTCCTTCATATGGGCTTTATAACCTATTTCCAGAAAGAATATTTATCACACTTGTCTTTAGCAGTTATGTTACTTTTTCCAGCTAGCTTTTTTCATTTGTTTTCCTTCCAGCAAAAAGATGAAACTATTAAAAAAGTAATCAAGCCACATTGTACCTTTTTTGTATCTTTTTCAGAAATATTTAGTAGGTATTGATATAGGAGGAAGAATGCTGAACAAGAAGGACTCAGATCTGATTCTGTCAGGGTATTTCTGTTTCCATAATATAGTTTCCAGTGCCCACTACTGGATAATACCAATTTCATCCTAGTGTTTTCTTTGTATAAAGGAATCATGGAATAATAAAACAAGCATGCATTTGGAGCTGCTCTAATATATCATCAAGCAAATGAAAAATCCTTTCTTCTTCCACTCAGGTTTCAGTCTGTTCGATAATACCTAAAACTGGTAAAAGGGAATTAATGATTTATAATGTCCAAGTTTCCCTGGCCGTGGTTTTTATTTAATCAGATTCACTACTTTCTAAGAGATGACTATGTTCTTAACTATTAGTGTGCATACTTCCTCCAAATTGCTATCTGACTAGATCAGCAATATTTTCTAGTCTGGAAATTTCAGTGGCTAATGTTAAAATACTAAAAAAGCCCAGCTTTCCCCTTTCTCTTTGTTTTTTTTGCATCCAGACTTACATTGCTTTCCACTCTCTGATAAGTCATTGCATTTACTTTACACTGATACTTTCCACATTTCGTATCTGAGCAGTAATTTTGATTCCCTTGTCTTCCGATCAGCAAAAGTGCCAGTTCTTTCCTGTAAGTTATACTGGATTTGCCATTTTGGAGAAACCTTCTTTTCCAAGTTGTAGTTGTACATTGTTTTCTGAAAATCTTATGGAGGTGGCTCTAGCTGGTCACTTTTAAGATCTTTATGCTGCTCTCTTAATAATAGAACAGGTCATGAGTGTATATTGCATTAGAATGCAGTCCAATATTAGAAAGATATAAAATATAAACAGTATAAAAGGTAACAATCAACTTTGAGGATATAAAATTTCAAGTACCAGAAACTCCTAACTATGCAAACTTGAATTCTATACTGTTTGTCAAGGCTGCAGAGTGGCACAGGATATTCCTGTGTTGAGGTACCTCCCAGGGATGGTACAACCCAGTATTTCAGGATTAACAGAGCATTTTTAGAGGCTAGGGTTCATAGGCTGGCGCATGGTTTGTTCACTCCCACAACCAGATAAAACAGCTGCTTACTCCCTCTATAAGGGGCTCCAATAGTACCACCTCCAGCTCTCCATCCTGCTTCTCTCTCATGGCAGACAGGGTGGGCAGAAATTTCATTTTTTACATTGTCTGAACTTTTCATCCTGTTCTGCTGCCTGGGTTACTACCAGCTAAGGGAAGTGTCAAGCTGTTGTGAAAATGATTTTGAGGTTACACCCTGTGGTTTCCACTGCAGGTGGTGATCAGTTACCTACACACCTCTTCTGAGTAACCAGATCTGGTGTTAGATAATGACACACACTCGGCCTGCGTTTCAGTGTTGCCAGTGAAGTAGTCTCAGGAACAATTTGTTGGCGAAGGGATGCTGTCTTCCCCACCGGCTGCTGCTATTTGTTTAAAAAAAGTATCTTTTATTTCTGAGTTTTCATTTCCCTTTTCATCATGGAACTCAGCCTCTTGAGGTGAAAAATGGGTAATTAAAAGTTGTCTTTCCCATCACCTGTCCCCTGCTTTGGTATGCAGCCTTCTGCGTGGAACAGCCAGCAGCTACCTGGATTGCGAATACCTCATGGTGAGTTAATTGAGGAGGGAACTTCAATTCCTAAGCCCCTTCCCATGGATAAAGTGGTGCACATGCATGAGTATATGCAAAGTAGGGGCTGAGCCAGCTGACTTGGTACAAAACCAAGTAGCACCTGGAATTTTTGAAAGGTTTTTTTTTAAGAAGGGAAATATTAACCTTAGATGATTTTTTGTGATGATGATGGAAAAGAAGGAAGTAGGAGGCAAATAACTGAGTTATTATTTGGAGAAATGCAGCAGTTCTGAGGTTAAAAAAATCAAGGCATCGTGTTCATACTCAGTAACAGAGTATGAGTAACTTAATATTTGTCAGTTCAGTTTGAGGTATTAGATATGATGTGAACCCAGCAGTGGCAAAGCCTACAGTGTGTTTGCACAGATATAATAAGGCATGCACAGATCAAACTTTTCTTACAGAAAATAAACCATCAGTGCAGTTCCTATCTAACCTGAAGAATCTAATGCATTCCCATGCATTCTATTAATATGTTCTACATATTTTATTCTACCAAAATGATTTTTAGGGAGGCATAAAATGTAGTTATACTTTAAACTATCTTATCACTTGCCTGTTTTACCTTTACATACAATAACTCAGTAAAACTTTTAAAAGTATTTAACTATATGAATTAGTCCTGTGGGTTGTGCCTGCTGTGGCAGCATAATTATTTGTCAATGGGAATTTTTTTCACAGCATACTCTATCAGAAAATATTCACAATTACTAAACTATATTGGTATGTGAAACCATATGGTGTTTTTGAGCTGCTTGGTTACTGTGGAGAATAAATAGCTCCTGACCCCAAACAGGATCTTTTCAAGAAAAAAAAAGTCCCTATTCCTTATAAGGCATGGGCAGGCTTGCTCAACTAGTGAAAAGGGGCGTTTACAATTTCGTTCTGTTGAGCTCGTTGCAGTGGTGCTGGCAGGAGACTGAAGTCGCACTGAAATTACAGCAGCTCATCCCCAGCGCACATCAGAGAAAGTCAAGACAGGAGGCATCAGGCGATAATCAAAAACTTGGTCATGGGAAAATCAGGTGAGCAAGTACTTTAGTGCAGTTGGCTGTATGTTCTTACAACGCCATTGACTGGTTTTGTGCTCCAAAAGCATTACTAAAATGTTAGTGGCTTTACTCAGAGAAAGCTGCTTTCATTTGTGCATGGTATAACCTGGGAGGAGCTTTCTTTATGACATAGTGAAATGCGATTGTTAGATTAAAAAAGCAGAAAAAAAAATTTCCCCAAACCTGCACAATGTAGAAGAAAAGTAACTGTGTTTTATATAGGGTTGACATTTTGTAAATAAAAGCTTTGCTTTGCTGTATGAAGTAACTGTACAGCATTCAGAGAAAGAAAAATTATAAGCCCTGCAGCTTTAAAACTATGTTATCACTAGCTGTCTGGCAAAACTTACCCACATTGTAGATGGCAACAAAATGCTTCTTCAAAGCTTAGAGATTAGCTTTTTTATTGCCTTTCTTTGTGGAAGGACTTAGATTTAACATCTGGTTACAATTTAACTGAGTACAGTCTTTAACTTTGCCGAGTTCAGGGGTTTCTCCAGAGTTGTGAGGGTTATTGTAAAGGCAGTGGATTCCTTCGTTTCTGCTGGCTGTGGATCACAGTGTGGCTCATTCCTCAGCTGTCACTCTTTGTCCCTGTACCAAGGTCTGACATGCTTCAAGTGTGATAAATAGAGGGAAACTCCTCTAAAGTCACATAGAAGTCAGAGGCCTGAAGAACGGAGCTTGTGCCCTCTGGCCCTGTTTGTCTCCATCCTGTTAGAGTCATGATCTATGTCTGAGTCCAGCGGGGTCTGGATGAGATTCTGGACTGTCAAACAAAAGCAGGGATGTAGTTTGAAAATTTGTGCTCATCTGCTGCAGCTGTGGTGGAACTGAATAGCTGCTTTTTGTTCTTGTGGTTGGGATGCTATTTCCATAGCAAATCAGAGCCTGCTGGCATAATGTATCCATCCTGTACATGAGCAGTATGTATAGGACATGTTCAGCTGAATCTAGTACTTGTTTCCATTTTAAAAATGCGGGTCTCTTCCAGTGAAACTTGATGAAAATCTTCGTTAGGGTAACTCCTTAATGGGCCTCAGATTGGGCATATTTGTTTTTTTTTCTTTTTTTATAAAGGTCAGCATCCTAAACAGGTTCTGAGCCTTTCTGAAAATGTCATTATTAAAGGGCTTACTCTTACTAAAGCTTCTGCTGGAGCAGTATGTAGCACTAGTATGACACCCAAACTAGGCTAAGCACCATGTAGCTGCCACTGTGTGTTTTTGGCTCTCTGCCCTGGAAGCTGCAGATGTTTTCAAATGGATTAGGCTTCAGTACATAACCTTACAATAATTTAAATATCTGTAGTCATTCAGAAGTGTAAAGTTCAGTATTTCCTTGCTGATAGCATAAAAAGTACAAATATCAGATAAATCTAGCAGCTGTATGTAGCATTAGAAGAGTTAATTGGACAAAAGCCCCTCCCAATCCCGAATTGAATAAAATCTCCTCTTGTATTAGTGTGTGTGCAGTCTCAGTTTGCAAATTTCTCATACAGTCATAAGGCAATGACTGCTTCACTAAACTGTTATATTCCCCCCCTCATTCATTACTGAACATCAGCTGTTTGTTCCAAAATTAAAGGCAACACTAGAAATTCTTTTGCCAGGGCCTGGATATTTTTTGCCTCCTTGAGTTGCTATACAAATAGAACTTGAGATCTGAGTGCATGTTAAAATTGTTTTGTTGCACGTGTCATGCTTTTCAAATAGATACTAAACTGGGTGTGGGTGACTGTCTCTGACCATTATGTGCTGGTTGAGGTTTTTGGGGTGAATCATAAAGCTGAAATCCTGTCTTGTCAATTGTATTTTTTGACTAAATTCCATCTGCCATTTCCATTGCATTGAAATTCCTCTCCTAGGTCATTCAGTGTTGTTTGCTTTCAAAGTGGCTGCTCTCACCCATTCAACGAGCACAGCTTCCTTTGTGTGTTGGGTAAAATTGCTCATGTTTCTGCTACAGTACTCTAAAGGACACAAAACGGGCGCAGGAGGCTTTCTCTATGGTAGGCAGGCCGTAGGGAAATGTAGCAATCTGGGACCTGTCTGATGTCCCAGTGACCTCCAGAGAGAGTGCTTGCCCTCTCCTTCTCTTTGGGATCAGAAAAAAGGTAGATTACCTGAAGGTGTGAATTTAAGGGCACTCTAATTCATGTAAACTAGGGCCCACCCTTTCTTTTAAAATAAATGTCCTCAGAAAAGTTTAACTTTGTATCTTCAGTCAATCTGTCTTGAGGTGCAAGTATCCCCAGACAAACAAATCGGGTTTTTTAAATCTCAGAAGCCTTTAAATACATTTGGATAAAAGCTCCCTAATAATGTGTTGTTGTTAGGTGTTGGATTATATTTGAATCAACGTTCTTTCCAACCGTTAGAGCTAGAGACTCATCATTGGTTTTGCTTCATTTAGTAAAATTGAATGTTTGAAGAAATTGATACCTCTGACTCAGCTTTCTTGCTTGGAAGCTGCACATTGCTAAAACCAAATTCATACTGCAACTGCCTCCTCAGGTTTAGAAAACCAGCTGCCCTGGGGATAACTCCTTCAAATACGTAAGCAGAGCATAGGGACCCCCCGCCGGAGTTCTTGCCAGTCCCATCTTTTGGGACGGCATTTGGATTAGCAGCTCATGCAAGCTCCCCACCCCACAGATCCCAAACTGAAGAAGCCGCTAAGCGTTTTGTGACAGGAAGTGAGCTGATGGTGAACTGGCGGCACAGAGTTGCCCTGGTGCTGGGACAGGCGCTGAGGCAGGGTCCTGGCTCCCTGGCAGCTGTGCGTGGCCCCAGAGGCCCCGCTGTGCAGAGCCGCCCCAGCCCGGAGAGGACAGCCATAATGTGGCTGTTAACGGTGTGCCAGGCAGCAGCTGGTGCCCAGCTCTGCTCCTGTGCTCCAGCGGAGGGCTAGGATTGCGGCTCTGCCGGGGCAGCCTCCGAGGAGGCTGGGAAGGTGTCAGAAAAAGGCTGCAGAAAGTCTCATTTCCTTCCGCTTCTCCCTCAGCTCTGCATGCTGGGGGAAGGGACCTTTCCCTCCGCAAAAACCAAGCGGAGGCAATGGCAAGGGAGTCGCTCTGTGACTTCTGACTAATGGTATGCTATATATGTATACTAAACAGATATACATGCTATAGAGTATGGTAGAGCACGCTATCAGAGAAGGGCAAGAAAGGGCTCAGTAAATATTGGGTATCTTTGTGTTTGGTTTTCTTTTTTTTTTGTCTGTGTGGGTGGGACTCTAGAGAAATAGCTGGGAGTTACCCGTTATATTGCCGGTTGAGTCAATACAAAAATAAATAAGGGCCAAAAGAAAAGGCTTTTATGAAAAAGAAGCAGGAGTAGTGCAGTTTTCTGTGTTGTTTTTTTTAATGTGCCTTAGAAGAATGTGCTGGTTTTTAACTTTAAAGATCCATCTTGAAGCCTAGTAAAAAGGACTGGAGTGTTTTCTGCACTGAACTTCATCTTCCGTGAATGCAAAATGAGAACTTGTATTCTTGAATCTCACTGTGAGGAAGCTGTAGCGGTTCTTAACAAAAGTACAAATTTACCAGAGACAAGATCTGTTAGTTTTCTGAAAATGTGTTACACTCCAGCTGCCAAAATGACAACGCACTTTGTGTTGGCTGTTTTTACCAGCCCGCAGGGAGAGAGGAAATGAATAACTAGTAGCAACAAAACATTCAGGTGTGGTAACATTAGGGCATTTGCAGAACTTACCATTAATGCCACTTACTGCCTGTGTCTCTTTACAGCAAAACCGAATTGGAGGTGTAGCACAAAAAGTGACTTTCAAAAATCAACTAAATCAATTCAATTAAAAAAAACCACACTTTTCCAGTTTTTGTGTGTAGAAGTTACTAAATACGTGGTGCAAGGATTATATATACAGAAAAATCTGCCAGGAGGGATCAGAGTTTGGCAAGCAGTATTCTGGGCCTAATTTTTACTTGTCTGGTGTATAATCACAGTTTGGCAGGGTAGATGAGGGGAATTCAGACAATGGCCTGTGGCACAGCCACCATCCTTTGCAATAGTGGTGACTCCCAGGTAGTGTTAAACAGTAGTGTTAGCTCCTAATGCTCAAGGCTGATAAACCAAACATCACAGGGCTCACAAAAAATAAGGCTGAATGTAACAGTCTGCAGTTCCCAAGATAGCTCTCTTTTCTGAATCCTCCAAGAAGTCTTTAAAAAAATCTAATTAAGCATGAAAAAAAAAATTATTACAGAAATTCAGCAAAAACATTCAACCCAGAGCCTTAGCTTTCTCTCAGTACAGCTGGTAGTTTCTGTCTTGTTTGGATTTGAATTTACTGTAATCGTTGCTCTATGTACAGGGGAAAAAATGGGGAAATGAGTTTCTTGGTTGTAATTGCTGAGTTATTTCTTGCATGTCCCCACAGACCAGAAGCACATTTCAGATGGCTGTTTTGGTAAAGGCCACTGTGTTCTGCAAAAGTTTAGCTGGAGCATATCTACATTATGTTTTTACAGGCAGATGTAAGCAAGTTCTGCCCAGTCTTCGAAGGTCTGAACAGGAACTATATCTGAATTGGGCTGTGTGGCCCTACTGAGGAGGATGAGGTAAGGCCAAGTATGTGGCTAATAATTCTGGTTCAGACTTGGCCCTTGTGCGAGTATATATGAGGCTTTGGGAGACTGTAGAAATATCCTGGGTATTTTGAAGGAAGGCAGTATAACCCTGTCTAAGGCTACTGGAAATATTATTTAATGTTGACTGAACTGAAGTTACCAGAGTGAATCTCAGCTTTGCATAAAAATCATGTGGGCTTTAAGTATAATTGCTACAGAGATGTATGCTCTTCCTTGGCTGGTGTATTATGGAACAGTAAGGTAACTCTGCCCTTCTGAAGCCTTGCCATGCCATCACTGTAGTGGCAGGGTTTAGAAGCCAGCTTCTAATTTAGATTGTGAGGGCTGTCTCTGCATATGTTTCCCCATCACTAGGCTGAAATGGGTTGTGTCTGTTGGTGGAGTCTCTATACCCTGTCATAAGTACAAATACAGAGACTAAGAAATCCATACAATAGTAGTACCCAGAGGTACTTCTTTTCCTTGAGATAACTCTCATGATAGTTTGTGATAGGTGAATGTTAAGAAATTATTGAATATGTGTTTAGTTTATATCCTATGTACTTGTTGCTTTTAAGTTAACTCTGTGGACCATTGGCATGTATTGGATGTTTAATAAATGATCCACAACAAATGATTTAGAGAGCACTGTTACAAGGTGTAATCTGGTTTTGAATTTTCCTTTAGGAAGACATATTACTAAAGCAGACCTCTTAGCTTCTTTAGTTCCACTGTATGAGTCCTTGTGTCCATGAGGGTTATGTTCCCCTGAGCAGCCCCCAAGGCAGGTCATGTGAGAGCACACCCCGTCAAAGGATGGGGAAGTCCATGACATAATGCTGGAGGTGTGGCATTGGCTTTCTGGAGAGATGCAAAGGGCTCTTCTTTGGAATTGCAGTCCTGTAGGCATGCGTATATATTCCTTGCATATACTGCAGTCTCTTTCCTCCTTGACTCCCAAGCACTGGGCCAGTGCATAAGCAATAGGAGCTGCAGAAGCAATATGAAATTTCAGAGATTTTGGAGGTATAGGTGGGGTCTTATCTTCCTTGGGGGAACTGTATGTCTATGTGATATCTTAAATAAAGAATTTATTTTTTTCAATCTCTTGAGTCATGAGAACTAAGATTTAGTTTGAGCAGTGGGTAGGGAATGAAATGGTGTAGTTGAGAGTAAGCCTGAGTAACCAAAGCTTCCTGTGACTCCCTGCCTGGTCTGGGCTACTGGATAGGTGAGTCTGCACACCTTTTATCAGTGATCAGAAGAGATGTGCACTGCAAAGGCTATATTTCCAGGGAATGGCCTGGGAGGTGCATAAATAAGCATACTTTGAGCATGCCCTACTAGCTTGGATGCCCTTGGCATAAAAGTAAGGTGGGAGGGTATTGAAGCTAATTAGATTAAAGCTAGTTCAGGTTTGAGTACCCCTAGCTATAGTGGAACATAAATGGTGGAGGTAGAAAATGGCAGAGCATATCCCAGAAATGCCAAGTTCTTCACTTTGCCAAGATTTGGGTTGGCACAAGTCAGCTGCAGTGCTATGTGAAATAAAATTGGTACTGGGTACCAACAAGCTTCTGTCCATTGCTGGCCTTAGAAACACTGCATTCACATCTCTGAGAGGGCTAGAATATGTATCATCCAAAATGTAAATAAATCACTGGCAAAAATAGCTCGTTAGCACATCCAAATGTGTTTGGTGTCTTACAAAGGGCTAGAGAGTTGCTCGTTGTGGAGGAGCATAGCATCATGCTGCAGACATGCCATCGCAGTAGTTAGAACATTGTTGTAAGGCAGAATCATAACCTAATGGCTGAAGTGCAGATTTGGTAGTAGGGAGGTCTGGTTTTGAGTGTTACTCGTTTGTGAATACAATTGCACCTTATTTGTTTGTAAATTAGTGTAATTAGAAACTTTCCACAGACCTGACATTGGGAAGGAAGGAGGAGAATAAAAGGAAAAGAGTGCTTCGTGTTCTTCTGCAAAGTGTGGTCAGTTTTGACATGTGCGTCACGTGAGGCTTCCGATTTGGAAGCATGTGTCCTAGGAATTGCATGCTCTGGTAGTTCGATTTAAGAGTCTAAGGTCTTATTAAAGAGAGGGTGTCCTTAGCCTTTTTAGTAAGTCAGCTACTAAGCCTTTTAACTGTCTGCCAGGGTTTTCCAGTCCTTTCATTAGTTAAGGTATTCAGCAATGCATCACAGCATTATTCCTTGAATGAGGCTGTCTGTGCATGTGTGTCTTGATTATAATATTTAGCTGTCCTCCATGGTAGAATAGCAGTAAAAATAATACTTTTTACCATCTCTCATGTGCAAAGCCAGCACAGGCTTCTCTAGATATAAGGCTGTGACTGACTATGCATCATGCATAATGACCACTTAGTGAAAGAATACTGGTGGACAGGTTCATTGATCTGATTGTTTGCGGAGGAGAGGGTTAGAAGCACAGGACTTCCCCCGCCCTTCCAAAGGAAGATGAACTTGGTTTCGTCAGTGCTCAAGACTGTGCTAATTAGTCTTGGGTTTTTTTCTATGCTTATATCACAAAAGGCTCCGCTTTCTCTCAGAGCAGTGCTTTTTCCAGTTCACCAGGTTCTCCTTTTTAATCAGGTAGCCAATTGCCTACAGCTGATAAAAGGCCTTAAGTGAGGAAGTAATAAACACTGTCTATTATAACAAGAATAGGATTTGCAATCAAATAGTGACATGCCTAATGTCACTGAAATGTTATTACACCAGCAGTTTTTTATTCTAAGACAATATGCCTCAAATTGGGTGTGAGGTAGAACTGTGTATTATGCCATGTGGCACAGATAATATGAAGTTATTAAACTGCCAGTTTGGTGGAGAGGAAACCTCGACAGCTGAATGAGTGGGGATATTGTCCAACAGGTCCAATTAACTCAAGCCTCTTACTATTGCACTGAAGCTCATTCCAGTGATAAGCAAGTGTATAAGAAAAGATAATTCAAAAATGAATGATGAAGGACATCAGAGAATCATCTGTGCAGAGAGCACTCCTGAGCTGAAAGAAGAACTATTCTGAGCAGCCTGATAAATGCAAGAAAGTTCCAGGAAACTACTCCCATTCAAAGTCATGTCTAATTATAGCCCTCAATTCCTTTCATGCCTTTAAGCAGTACTTTCTCTGCTGACTTGAAAAAGGATCTTGGGATAATTAAGTTGTTTACCGACAACTATGATATCTCCCATAAATGCCCATTGTATGGGATGGAGATGTTGCCTCTTCACTGAATTCTTGGATCAAAATTGTAAAAGGATGATGAAGAAACCCCAACCAGGATATAATTTCTGAATATAGCATCATTTTCTCTTTCCTTCCCTCCAAGATATAAATGTGCTTCCATTTCTTCTGTATGTTTCCCAGAAATCAGCCAGTTTTTTTTAAGAGTACAGTGGAGTTTAGCACTGAAGGAAGTCTGTTTTTGTGATTTTAAGTGATGAATGAATTGGACTGTCAAATCCGTGCTCCCAAATGACATATTTAGTAATAGCATTAAGGGCCAGTCTTTGAAGGCATTACTATCTCAAATGGGGAGCAAGAAGGTGCAGTCAAATACATGGAGTAAGAAACATGGAATGCTCACTCCTTGTGACATTCCAGAGGCCACCCAGTACAAGACCATCCTGGAGTGTTTGTGATTTTTGAATCAAAGTGCAAAGTCTAAAATGCAATAGAGGCATAACTCATCATTTAACCTCTCTCAAATCAGTTAAATGTCCTTCACTTCTCCATTGAAGGAACATTATTCTTAGAGAGTGAAAGATTCTGCTGTCCTAATTTGCAAGGAGTTATAGTTCAGATGAGGAAAGATAATATATAATTTTAATAAATATTAATTACAGTAAAAGTCTTTTAGAAAGACCCGGTATAGATGAGAATGTGGTCATTAGAAGCTGAGATGACTTTTTCTGAAGAATTTTGTTTGTTTCCGATCTCTTAATACACTTTGAGAAGTCTGTCAAAATAGAGGCATCCTCAGTTATCTGGGAGATAATAGAGGACTTGTTGATATGATGATTATTTTGCACTTTCCTAAACCCATATTGAATTTTCTCACAGAGAAAATTCTGCTGGGGATATTAAAAATTGTATTTGCTGCAGTCTCCTTCCACACTCCATTTCTGCCATCAGAGAATAGAGTAGAGCAATTCTGCACAGTCAAGTGAGACTGAAGGTATTTCAGTATTAGAGCTGTACTCTGTGTTTGAACAGTTACCTTTTCATGCACTTCCTGTCCACTTTGCATTGTGTCCAGGCCATGTATTCTGACAGCTGGATTTTTCTGCTCAGATAAGTAATGTTCTTCCCTGTGTAGGGAACGGCGATCGGAAGATCTCGCGATGGCACGGAAAGAGGAAGGAAGAGGAAGGATATGACGTAGAGATAGCAGTATGCTTGTAGGTATATAAGCATACTGCTATCTCTACGTCATATCCTTCCTCTTCCTTCCTCTTTCCGTGCCATCGCGAGATCTTCCGATCGCCGTTCCCTACATCCCTGTGTTCAGGGCAGGAATGAATGTGGAAATAACATGAGGCATTCTGTGTAAGATGAGCTGCATCACCAAAGTTGTTGGCATCAACTTTCTGCACTTACCTCTTTCCAAAACAGTGGGTCCTTTGAAATGTATGTTGAAACTACCACTTCAGAAACATGGTTCTAGCCATTATACAGGTACACTTTTGAGTATTTATTTTGGGGAAAAATTGAAAGGGGGGATCATTATCTCCTTTTTCCTGCACACACAGGGTGAAAAGTTGAGGCCTATGTCATGGTTCAAAAATGGATTGAGAGAGACATCATGGGAAACTTTTGTGTAGGATTCTGCATGAGGTCCTTTTTGTTGACTGCATTATATATTAATCATCTGTTGAAAACTAAACAGAAAAACTTAGTGTGTATGGAAAGTACAAAATTGCCTGTGAAGATTAATCCATAAGCCATAGGATAGAGACCACTGACTAGACAATAATGGTACTTCTAGAAATCAATACTGTGTTCTTTTCTGAATCATTGGAATAGATACTCAGCCACAAAAAAGTGTGATATTTTTACTAGTCCAGAGTGTGCCTGGCATAATTTTGTGGCTTCTAAGTGGTGGATTAAGGGCTACCCACAGCATTTCTGCTGTGTAGGTCCTGAGTAGAGAGGTTTCCTGTTTTTGTGGAATATTTCACTGTTACCCTTTCCACACGTGCCATCTTGCAGCTCTACAAGACCGGTGTTGTAGGACCAGCTGATGGCTGCAAAGGTGATGCAAAGCAGCTAGTGCTATAGAAGGCGTGTTCAGTTAATTCACTTCAGTTCAGCTAAGTTGAGAGAACAAAAGAGCAGGAGAAGATGGGGCTCAGAGAAGAGGGAGCAGGAGTTTTTCGCATGAAGAAGATCGAGTAGGTTGACACTGTTTTGTTTAGAGATAGGTAAAAGAATGGAGAAATGGATTACTCGAAATAATGAATCTCATGGGGAAAGTCAGCCTAGATGCCCCTGCTCACTTTTCCGTGGTCACTCAAAATTGGTCAATGGAACCAATGAAAGGCAGAAAACATAGCTGCAGGGTGTGCTCTATACCACATCATAGCCTGGACATTCATTGTCATGTGCTGTCCATCTTAGCTGACATTCCAGAAGAATGAAAACAGGTAAATGTGTGAATAATGAGAAACAAGCAACTGTATCTAACAGCTTAAAAAAAAAAAGTTCTATAATGATTCATGATCTGAAACAGCTTCCTGGCATTAGGAAATATATTTTTTTTTCCTAGCAGCTTAAGTAGTCTATGTGAAGGGAAAAAAAATGCTGCTCCAAAGCTTTTTGGGAAGTTGTTCCCATCTGGGTGGGAGCCTGAAAACTCCCATTAACTCTCACTTTTAATGTCTGGCTTCTCAGTATATGGAACATGGATAAAATGGAAAAACTTAACATGTCTTCCAAAACAAATCTGAAATACATTTGGCAGTTGGGAGTCCCTCCCCACACATCAGAATGCACAGGAGAACTAGCACGTGAGAGAGAGGAGGTTAGCGTGTGAGCTTGAGTCATGGTAGATAAGTGTTTCTGTAGCAATTGCTTTTGAGGGAAGGGAGGAGGAGGATGGAGGGTCTCAAGGCACAGCAAAGCTGTGTCTGCCATGGCTTGAAGAAACTGTCGGTTATGTCCATAATTTTTGGTCTTTGTAGGTCAAAATCTTAATACAGAACTGGATTGTTCAATATTTGCATTAACGGATGGACCAACAATTGACAAAATCTGCATTTCAATAGACTTTAAGCTTTTTTCTGGAGTTTGATTCTTGTGTTATCGTAATTGGAAACAAACCATTTGAATAACAACTTTTACACTTGCAGGTCAAATTATTTATCCACTATTTAATGCTGAGCAGATGAGGTTTTAAGCCTAGGTGATGTCAGCCACAAGCGCTAAAGTAGTTTTGTGCAAAAAAAAGCAGCTTGAAGAATGTGATGTAGTTTCTAATGTCTTGTATTGCAGGCTGTCTTAAAATTTCCCTGCTGTAGACATGGACCCCAGCACAATGAAGTTAAGCCACCTGGCTGTAAGCTTGCTTTTCTCAGTAACCTGTGACAGAAGCTTTGAAAGTAGGCAATGCAGCAGATTTAAGACTTCTGGCCTAATGGAATCTGTGAGCTAGGAGCAATCATAGTAAGAATGATTGGACAGACTTGTTAGCAAAAGGGTGTATCGATTTTTAAGAACCAAAGTGGAGGTACCTATTCTATCTGATGTGCAATTTGTGTGCCCATTATGACTCATTAAAATTGAAGGGAAAGGTGGGATGTGGGAAGTAAAGTGCAGGAAGAGAGAGGTGGTTGGCAGATCTATTATCACTCAACGGAATTCCTGCTGCTTAATTCCTGGGCACCTTATGCCAGCAATTTATACCAGAGAATCTAGCTTGGAAGCATGTTGATGGAGAATACGTTAGATCTATGTCTGTACTAACACTTTCATCCAGAAAAGATCAACCCAACTTCAAACTGCATCCATAAGTTCTAAAGCACTGAGTGAAACAGTAATGGCTTTCTATGTGTATTTGGATATTGAACTTACCCTAGGCTGCCATATTATCTGAAAGGTACTGGGAAACTAGAGAGAACTCTCTGAGAACAGCTTAAAGCATGAATGTGGGTTGGGTTTTGGAATTACTTTTGGAAAAAGTTACAAGAACAGTATATGCAAAAGGACAACTACATTGGGGGAAAACACATCATTAAAAACAACAGAATAGTATACACTCTATAAATTATTGATTATAGTTGTTAGAATCAAGAGTATTGAAAAGAACTTGGGAAAAGTAAGGTTAATAACAGGAAAAACTGTCTATACATGAGGTCTATCAGGGCTCCGAAAGTATTTTACAAGCAAAGTGATGGGAATCCTGCTAATTAGGGTATTTGAAAATGAAGCTGGTCAATCATTAAATGTAGAAATCTGTCCACTGTAAATGCAGAGTTGATATTTGAATATATCTTGGCCTGTTCAGAAGCTTCAGCAGTACAGAGAAAGTGAAATCTTCCTTTCTCTTCTAAAGATGTGCCTATACCCCTCTCTCTGTCCCAACACCCTGCTTTGGATTACAAATTTCTCTCAAAACAGAGAACTCCACAGGGCACCTTTGGGGAAGATTCTTTTTCTGTGAAGTGTGGGAAAGTTCTGCAAAGGTGTGAAGGGAGGTAACACAAAATTGCTGTCAAAATGAATTAATTCTGGTTTGCCACTGTGACTTGTCACTTGTCCTCTGCCTTGGGCTACTGAAATTCCCAGGTTTTCCAAGGTACGAACATGAGCCCTTTTAAAGCTTTTGCAATAAATTCAGAGTTCATTTATTTACCAAATACACCCTAGTACAGAAAAAAATCCTCCCCAGCAAATTATTTCCTTTGTTGCCACTGGCTGCTTGTGACAGTTATTTGTCTTAAAAGGAGGTGTATTTTGAGCTCTCTAAGAATTCATATTATATAACTAATAAGAATGGTGCAGGTTTCAAAGTATTTGCAAATCTCTACACGTTTTAATATCTCCATTTTTTTTTAATGGTGTCTTGATAAATACAGAAAATTCTTGTATAAAATGAAAATAACTTGCCTTTCTAGTGCATCTTCTCAAAGAATCTAATTCTAATTTACCCTGAGACTTCTTTGCAATGGTCATGCAGTGCAAAGAAATCTTAAAATGAAAATTAGTCATACTAACCTTAAAGTCCCTTGCTGTTGAGGAAGGTTTACATTTTTCTTCAGCCTTTAATGGATCTATACTATCCCATTTGAAGTGTCACCTAGAGTTTTTGGATGGAAGGCATTTAATGGTTCATTTTGTTCTACTCACGAAGGTAATGAAGGTGGTATGCTTCTGTTCTTCCACTAACCTGTCCAACCTGCACTAGCTTCACAATCTATAGGGTATGCTTTTTCCATTTTCACTGATGTCTTTATTTGACAGACCTTTCCTTTTTTTAAAAATGTGATTTCAGCTTCCAAACAATTTGCTGAAGAGGTCTTGAAGGCACATAATGACTACCGGAAGAAACATGGAGTCCCCCCATTAAAACTCTGCAAGAAGTTAAACAGAGGGGCGCAACAGTGAGTTCAGTCCTTTCTTTTCTCTAATGAGATTTCTATCACTTTTATGGTCTGACTGTACATGGTCCTTTCCCTTTATAGCAACGTTTTTGAGGGTAGATTTGAAAATTTATCATGATCTTCCATTGTTCAGGAGGGGGAAGAGGTCCTCACAGTACAAAGGAAATGTAATGGAGAAAATGTTCATTAAACTATTCAGAAATCAGAAGTCTTCCCACCTCATTATAACTAAATAGTGGCCAGTCTGATCCCTGCAGACACAGTAACTTATCTCCTATTAGGCTTTCTACCATAACTATGCAGAGTTCTTTGAGCCAGCGAGGCTACACCAATTCCAGAACTTGATTTGCTGTCTCATCATGGTGTTGCTTTCTGCTACATGGATGCATCTGCTCCCTCACTCCTAGATCAGAAATCTCTACCAAGTATTGTGCTGTACAAAACTGTGTACATGGCATGTAGACTTGCCCTCTGGTTGCAAGCAGACTCTTATTCTGTCTTCCCCCCCCTCCCCCCCACATTCTTTTAAGACACTATGATAACTGGATACAGTATTCTGAGAGATGGAATGCCAGTGACTCATCTGCATGGCTTTGTAATCTTCTGGGTTTTTCTTCTTCAAGGGTTTGTTTTGTTTCTATTTTTTTTTTTTTTTACTTGCTGCCTCACAATGAGGAAGAGATTTCATTGACTTGTCAATTGCCCTTGTGCCTTCAAAGCAGTTACAGTTGGTTTAAACCGGGTAGTTTGTATGAATAGTTCAGTTTTTCCTGTCAAATGTGCATTGCTCTGTATTTATCTCTAAATATGCTATTGCCCTTGCTGGGTATTTTTAGGTCCTTCTGGAATTCCTCACAGTCTTCTCTGGTCTCAGCTGAGTCTCCCCACTGTGAAGCATAACAGTGGGAAACCTGTATTTAGTTGCTGTCAGTAACTTAACTGCTAAGACACTTGTTCAGAGACTGGTGCAACTGGCTGATAGCAAGAACCAGAAATGGTTTGATCTGAATAGAAGACATCAAATATAAGAAATCACGTATTTCAAGACAGATTTTTCATAATCTAAATTCAAGAAAGAGCTTCGCCTTTTATTTAAATATATCTGGTATCTTTAATGCAAATGATCTTCTCTGCCCTGTCACTTAACAAGCAGGGTAACAGTCGTTGTCTGTAACCTGTGGTACTTTGCTGTACTTCTCTATCTGTGTTTGAAAATGGTCTGTTTCCTATTCTTTTCAGTCTCAAGAATTGAGACAGGTTAGATGAATTCACTATCGGATCCCTGCTTTAGGATGAGGTATGAGGTGAGTCACCTTCCACAGATACCTGTTTATCTCCATTAACTGTAAAGGTGACAATCTCAGATTCAGATGTCAAACTTTCAGATGCCTGAGCTAGAGCAAATTAATTGCATCCTTCATCTCAAATCCTTGGCAACTTTGTCCACATGCTGTGTTTACTTTGTTCTAGTCTTGCCGCTTGCTTGTAATGTGTGAATCTCTGAAGAGAAACATTACAGAATTGCAGCAGTATAGGGCATGAAGGAACATGAAGAGATCATCTAGTTCAGGATCTAGCAGACTAACAACTGACAGGTTTTCATTATTTCTAAACGAAACAATTTTGCTGCAGGATCAGCCAAATGCTCTCTCCCTTTTTAGTAAGGGGAGAGGAACAGGACAAAAGGAAATCAGAACTTAATAACTAAAGTACTGATGCAGGCCAAAATGTCCAGCTAGACCAATATCCTGTCTCTGACAGATGCCAGGAGGGAAGGGAAGAAGTAATGTTTCATTACTTCAGTACTTTCATGTTTAGGGAAGAAGTGATAGGACAGACCAAATGTACTGGTCTTTCCCCTGTTATCTCCTCCTGGAAATTGCAGCTAATGGATTTCCTAAGCATCAGGTTACGTCATCTTCATTTGTGTTTAATAATCCTTTATGACACCCCCACCACCACCAAATTTGTCCATTTTTTTTTCAAGCTCATATGTGCTTTGGTCTCTGCATCATCCTATGGTGATGAGTTCCAATAAGTGCTTACTCTGTGAAAAAAGTGCATTGTCTTATTTGATTTTAAATCTACTATGTGATGATTTTGTGCGTTGCCTCCTATTTCTTGTGCCGTGGGAAACAGGAAATGGTCATTCCAGTTTCAGGGTCTCTGTGCTGAAGCCTTTCAAATGTTGAATAAAGAAAATAATTACATTTTACACAGGACATTCTTGTTAATCCTATTGTGCAATGTATTTTTTGTCTTACTGCAGGCTTGCACATCTTACCTTCTATAAAAACAGTGCTGTGTACCCTTTTGTTAGTATACACAATTGTTACCTCAGGTTTTCCATGTGGTCCCCTTCTCTTCAATGCTGCTGCCCTTCTCTTCAGTACTGCTGCCTGGCACATTCTTCCTGGGTTTTATATGTGATTTTTTTTTCCCCCTAAATGTAGGCTTTTTTACACTTGCTTTTAGTGAATCCCCACTTTAGTCTGTTTATTAGGAACATTTAAGCTTATGCCTCGCAATGCTTGCAGCAAGTCTCTGCTTATCAGCTAAAACTGATTTAAGTGTACCTTTTATTCTGCTGGATATGTCACTGAAGAGATCCCAGGACAGGCTACAGCAAATGTAGCCTGGTTGAGAGGGCTTGGGTTCTGCTCTTCCCCCCAGTTTATGAAGCCTTCATCTGTATTCTGGTTTCTAAGCCACATTGTCTCTTGTGCAGGTGACGCCTATGCGGTGCCCTAGAAACATCTGGAGCTGGCACTTGTAGCAGTTCCTGCATGTGCTTCAGTTTCCTTTAACTGCAGCAGTTGCAGCTAAGGATAGCCTGTGGGTTTCTCAAATGTGGACAGAGAATGGTGAAGGGAGATCTGTGCCCGTTGTTTCCTCCTGGCCCCTCTCAGTAGTGAGACAAGCTCTTAGGCAGGACAGAGAAAATGACTGGACCTCTGGGCCTTCTCTTTTCCTGACTCTTAGATCTATGTAGGCTCAAAGCATTCTTGGCCTCAGGGATTTGGAACTGAGTTAGTTAGCTTAAATCCTCCTCTTCTAACATCATTCCTGGTTTGCATTCCTTCCTCTTTCTCTTCTCAGCGTGTCTCTGGCTGTGGTCAGTGACATAATGTGTGGATTCCTTTGCTAGGTATGCAGAAGAACTGGCTACCACGAGGGTCCTCAAACACAGCTCTGAGTCTGCTAATGGAAAATGTGGAGAAAACCTAGCATGGGCATCCTATGATCAACCAGGTAAATTTTATTCTTTTAAACTTTATTCAAATTCAACCACCACAGCCCAGTTCATGGAATGGGACATACTGAGCACATAGATGACTGTATACCACCATCCCAACTGCGGAGCTGTCTGGAGCGCTGGAGAAGGATGTTACTTGTATGTCCAAGGGAGCAAAGAAAGAAGCCATCAGTGCCTTGTTCTTCACCTTTATCCTTAGTTTATACAAGCCTAAGAGAGGGCAGACCACTGGCCCATTGTGGTGAGGAAGGTGGAAAAATGGCCATTGCTCACCAAACAGAAGTTCCTGTTTGTGGGGGCAAAAAGGGGAAAAACCAAACTGACGCAGGCTAATGTGTAAGGAAGCTGCACTTAGTCTCCACTGCTTTCCCTCAAGGCTTTGAGCCCTGTCCTTGCCTTCATTTTTCAAAGAAAAATATATTCCATGTACATTTTGATCATGAATGGAATATGTTAATTGGCAACCTTCAGTTTGGATGCCTGAGAAGCTTAACTTCAGTCACACTGACAGCCTATGATGAGCACTCAGTTGGAACTGTGTTCAATGGGCTCTTCTTTCCTTCCTTCTCCAGTGTGCAGGGTTAATGCTTAGCCTGCTCAGAGACCAGGTGGCATATATTAGAAGTGACCATTTGCTTTCTTTATTCTTATCTTTCTCTGGAATTTTCAACACAGTCTAGGGGAGATATAAGCTCCTCTGTAGACTGTAAACCCAGTTTTAAGGACCTGGAAATTTAGTAACTGAATTCTAGACCCAGGGATATTGCTAGGTTCCTTTGCTCAAGTCCCTAAAGGGTACCTGTTCCTATTAAAAAAAAATAATAATAAAAAAAGTGGGGGGAGGAATACAGGATCCAGTACTGTTTGGCATTTTGCCCTTCGCAAGACTCTGAAGCAAGACTTCAGAGTGACATGAGGGAACACAGATGTATGGCAAAGTTTGCATAGTGCCTGTGACTCAGTGACTGAGCTTAATTCTTCCTTCTTTATTAGTTCTAATGGTTCATGCTTCCGCCCCCAAAGTTACAAATCACAGAGTTCTCATTTAGAAAGCCAGAAACCAAATAAACAGATCCTTCCATAAATTATATAATGACTGTCCTCTTCTGGATTGCATTTGTTTTCTTCTACACTGTTTCCATGCATAACTTGCCAGTTTTGAGCAGTTTTATTGCTATTTTTTATCTACAGGACTGAGTGTGTTGCTGAGAAGTTTTAGCTACATCCTCCTCTGTTCTGTAAAATTCTCACTTTATCTCCTTGACTACTACATTTTCTATATAGCAGGATCATTCAAAGTACCAGAATGAGAAAACTACTTCTGCAAAGGAAGTTGTTCTCCTGTCTGGGCTTAGTCTTTGCCTTTATGTAGCTGGTACATTCTTCCTCTCTCTTTTTCATATAATTGGTTCCAAATAGTTAATTTGTACCCTGCTCACTGAGGCTGAAACTTATATTAGGCATCTATTCAAGAGCTTAACAAGGGGAGCCAGTCTCTTCCAGTTTCCTTCCCCGATAAAGCAAAACTCAGTAAACCTCTAGCATACTACTTATTCTCTCTAAAAGGTGATGCTTGATGCTGTTGTTTGTTTTGACTCTTGCTGAGTTCTGTAAGAATGCCAGCAGATGCATTCCTTGTTTCAGAAAAAGTTTAAGCTTTAAACTACAAGAGCCTTCTAGTGTGACCCCTCTCCAGGCCCAAGAATACCTTTAAATTGTATTCAGGTTTTTGGAGTTACACAGTCTAAAGCTGTGGCTGGAAATGCATTTATCCCCATAGTCCAAGAAATAGGAGACAGCTGTTTCCTCCCTCCAGTCCTGTAGAAATTGCTCTGTGGCAGGCTTTCCTTTGTCTGTGTTCAAATAAGTGAACTCTCAGTTGCCACTAATGCAAGAGACTGCAGCCTGTCTTGGTGGCTGTAGTTTGTCAGACTTCTTAGGATGCCACATGTCATTTCTCCTGTGTTGGGAGACCAAAGGCAAGTACCGGATGACTGTATTCTGTCCGGGGCTAATGGTGTTGCTGTGAAAGAATGTGCCATGTTGCCCATGAAAACAGTGCAGCTTATGAATCCCTGAGATAAAAAAAAAAAAAAAAAAAAAGGAATTCACTGTATGTTCTCCCCGAAATGTCACAGTGATGGGAAGAACCTGGGTCTGGACCTGGACCAATGGGCAGGGTGGCACAGATGCCTTCCACCCTAGCCCTGAAGGAGCATGCTCTCACAGAAGTGCTTCCTAGCCCGTCTTGCCACATTTGTACCTCCTCAATACCAGGCTCATACAGTGCTGCTAAAAAAAGAACCTGGATGAGGAATGCTAGAAACAGAGGATTACTTCTTAAAACTATTAGCATGACTCCTATTTAGGTAGATACTTTATTTCTGAGGGAAATTTAAAGTTACATCTCCTGTTTTCTGTCTTGTATTAATAGTTATTTGCTGGTTCTCACTGAGGCTGGTGGAAGGGAGGTTGTGATAAGAGAGACTAGAAAAATGTTCAAGGAAAAATAAGAGGTTTGAGGTTCATACTTTTTAAGTAGACCTCCATGATGCCACCCACTGTTGCACAGAAACACATCCTGTGTGCAGTGATTTTTCATTAGAATGTTTTTAGTAATTTTACTCAGTGCTATAACTGGAGGATTTAAGTATTTTGTAGTATAAGGAAAAACAGCAAGGCTGGGCCTAGAGAATTAAGGACTTCTGCAAACATGGAAATAAAACACAGAGAAGTGATTGTATGAGGAACGAGTAATGCAAACATCATTACTATCTTTGCTATAAGATACCTGACACTGTTCTGAGAGGGTGGTGTCAGCAGAATAACACCTCCTGAGCCTGACTGAGTAGGTCAGGTATCACTAGAAGGGTGGAGCCAAATTGTGTTTCCATAGAAAAGTGTTGAAACTATAAATGTGGTTTACAGCAATGAAAGCAGGAAGGATATTTTAAAAACAACCAGCATTATACTAATGGCTTCTGCCAATAAAGCTGCAGAAGAGAAGCACCTGTACTGACTGTAGGAGAGATCTGCATGATCTTTGCTTACTTCCACCATTTCTGCTATGATCTGCAATGGGAGATGGGAGTAAGATTTTGTGTGTGCATGTGTGTTCTTTCCTTCTAATTGAAATGTGTTTTGTACAAGAACCAACTGAAGCTTTTGGAAGGCTTTTTCTTTTTCCTTTTTTTTTTTTTTTTCCTTTGGGCGGGGGGGCAGGGAGAATGTTTTGAAATGAACATTCAAATGCAAGGTAAACTGGCACTGAGTATAGCTGCATCATTTATTCTACAGTAATTTTGAATGAAAATACTGTGGCCAATTCTCTGAATGACCAAATTTGAAGATGCAAGTTTCTTTAGAGTAGCCAGGCTCAGGAGACTGCTCACCCCAGGGCTATTTCGTATCAGTTCATTTTCTCTAGGCCCTGGGCAGCTCAGGAGTCATTGGGCTCAAGACGGAGTTTCCCCACAGTTCCCTGTGTATCAGCTGTCAATTTAAACAGCAGTTGGGCTGATGCCCCAACACTGCATTGCTCCCCAGCCCCAGGGGAAAAAAATTAGAGGAAAAGTATCTTGGAAAAAAGAGAGCATGTTTAATCACTAGGTACCTGCCTATCTTCTCGCATAGTAATACATTTCACATAGGTATCCCTTCATCTCCCCAGACCTCTGACATCTGACAGATACAGTTCATTCCCTTCCCTTTCAGGCCATTTCTATAATGTAGTTTCAGGGTAGAGTCTTTCAAAAGCTGCCTAGTCCTTTGGTGACTTTCTGTTTTGCTGGGAACAAGTCGATCTTTAATTTCTTACAGTCTGTGATGTGATGGCTCTTTGATTCAAGGAGGATGACAGCAGTGCCATGTAATGATACACTGGTTCAACATATGAAAGTTAGAGAGCACAGGTATCAGCTTCTAGGCTTTCACAGTCTGGATACAGTGAAGTTGCACACCTTCATTGGCTATGGCTGGGAATTAACACATCATAGATGTGTTACAAAACTATGCTCATTCTCTTTCATGTACAAGATTGGGATAATCTTACCTCATGCCATTGTCGTCTTCCTTCAGTTAATGAGTCATAGACTTTTCACATGACGGTGTTCCAAAAAAAAAGAAAAAGGGGGGGGGGGGGGAAGAGCTAATGTGTCTGTTACAACTTCCATGTGTCTTGCAACCTTTCTGTTTTGCATTTTTTAAGTTCTTATCACAAGAAGCCTAGACAGATTTCTTAGAGCTACAGTAAACAGAATGGAGTTGACATTTTCTTGAATTACTCTTTTTATGCTGTGTCACACTGACATATTAATGGAGAGAATGGTGTGCTGGTAGTGGTGTGAATCAGATCCTGCACCTGTAGAACTTTATTTACATATTGTAGTCACTTAACCAGGTATACATACAAAATATATATGCTCTATAAGATCTGTCATGTCTGCTGTCACATTTTGTGTCATTTTGTCCTTCATAGTTTTGAAGTCTAAGGTGGGACAGAATGATCTGTTATGGTTTTTTACTGTCTGCTTTTTCTCTTCTGCTTGAATTACATACAGACGGATCTTCGTAATTTTTCAGTCTTTACTACAGCTTTAGTGGGAGTAACAAAGGAACAGATATTTTTATTTGCATTACAATCTGCAGCCATAAAACAGATTGATGGGGTTTGTTGTTTTGGGCAGGGAGAGTAGGGAGAGAAGCAACATACTGTTATTCCTAGACTATTTTCTTTGGGAATCAAGAGAAGTTTTGCTATATTTTTGTGTGAAAAATATAAATTAGCTCTACTAGAGAGCACCAGCCTAACAAGCAGTGTTGTATAGATAAGGTCACAGTCCCTTCAGCTCACGAACCTGTATCAGAGATGGCAGTTCACTCAATATCTTGTATTCAGTGACTGCCTGATCTCCAGGTTGCCAGGCTAACAACACCATCACCGTAGCAGATTGAAATCATAAACATCTGAAATTTAAAGAAGTAACAGCTCAGTGTCTGACTTCTAGAACTGTATAAGTTTAAGACTTTTTACTGCAAAATAGCAAAACATGAGTCATTGCTGTTTTGCAGCCAATAGTCCACCAGGGACCAGCGTTCTGCATGACTATAGGCTTAGCAGCTTTGGCAGCTTGCTATGAAGTCAACTGACCTTGTGTTATGCTTCCTGGAGTGCTCAGTAGAAATTTCATTATTGATATAGCTCAGGGAAAAACCTGGACCCACCTCAGTGTCTGACATAAGTATTTCCTAAAAAAAAGTAATGGAAAAGAAATAATGTTTGACTTTTGAGTGCACAGCATCTGCAAGTTCTGCTCTGAGCTTCTGCCTTCTGTGTTGTCTGTTCTACCTGATTTATTGCAGATCAGCAGAATCTGCTCTTTTCCATCAGGTTCCCTAATTCTTCAACACAAAAAAAGGATGGATTATTTCTTTGGCAAACATCATCACCCACAGAGATTTACAGCCACATATTGCTATATCAGTGGTGATAGTCATAGCAATCCTTTTACAGCCAGGAGTCAGCAAAAGCCTTTGATGAAATGAGCGGGTGGTACTGAACACAAGGACTTCCATTTCGTAGCAGCTCCTAGACCCATGTAAATTTGAGATGTTTGTCTGTAGTACCTCAAATTAGAGAGCCTCAAAGTGGAAATCCATAATGGCTTAAGTATTAAGTAAGAGCATTTAGCAGTTGCTTTCTGAATACCTTTATTCTTAGTGGCTCTCACTCCAGAAAACTAGAGGATGTTGAATATCTCATTTTCTTTATTTTGCTCAGAGCTGTAAAGAGATGTTTTCATACACTTGGATCTGCAGGTGTGAGGCATCTCTGTAAGAAAGGTCCTTGTGCCCTTTTGCTCAGAGGACCTGGCAAAGCTCATTTGAGTCTTTTCAAACATGTCCCGAGAAGGAGAAGCTGGTAAAAGCCAACTGTAGAAGCCTAGTGACAAGAGCACTCATCCAAGACAAGTGAGGTATGTCTTCACTGCCTTCCAGGCTGGGGTTCAAACCTGTTGTCATCAGCTTCTCTAAGGACTTTCAAAGATGCCAGTAACCTTCAGTTAGAGCTGAGGTGTTGACCCAAGTAATGGAAGGGACAATAAATTGAATCAGGCAGAGCTTAGCCACTTTTTATTTGGTCAAAGTGTAGCCTTTTTCTCATGAACACCAAAGAGGTGGTTCCTTTCCAACTCCCTTTATACTCCCTATTTCATCACTACTTTGCAAAACTCCTGCAAATAATCAGAGTTGTGCAGAACTGGTCCAAACAGAGAGTGTCAAAATGCAGTGTGAATAATTGAAGTTGAATAATTGAATAATTCAAGTTGTAGGAATGGAGGGAATAGGGAATAAGTCTTCCAACCTCAACGTATTTTTTTCTTCTCCAAACTAAAAGAACATAGAGAAGAGTTTGCCTGCTGTATAAGCTCCATTTGCTCACCAAGAGAGCAGTATAATTAAGTGCAAGTCTTGCCCTGTAAACTGCAGGCTGCTCATACATCACTGTACAGTAGGATACCACTAAGGAAGCCTTGACACAGTAGCACTAACAAATGAACAAGCGCTAGCTTGAGAGCTTGCCTCCTTTGCTTCTCTTTGTTCTTGGCTTTAGTTAGTGTTGCTTTGTGCCTTAATTTCACTAAAGGGCAAAATGGCATTGAAAGTTTCAGAAGGTTACGGACAGAAAAAATGTAGACTTAATGTGCTAAATTGCCAGAGGGTTAAACATTTCTTTGAGGACAAAAGGGATTTCTGCCCCATCTCAATCCAAATACTGTTTCACACTGATCTCTCTTGTCTGAAGTCCTTTCTAACTTCAACCCTGCAAAGTTTTAACTACAGCCAAGAATTGGTATATGGTCCTATTTCCTAATCTGTTGGTGATAGTATAGTACTCTTCATCAGCTGTATCCTACCAGAAGAGCACTTTGCTGCAGAGATCTTCCCTGAATGGGATGAACTCTACATAACTGTACAGCTCCTAAATGGATTGTTTACATAGGCTTTGAGCCAGACTGTGCTGGCCACACAGTCCCTGGCACTTCAGTGAAGAATTTGATGGACTGTATTTTTTTTTTTTAATCAAGATATTGAGAAGAGCTCATGTAATTGATTGCATTAGATGGTTAACAAAAGCCATTGGACTATTAGTAGCTGAATAGCAACAGCTATTATGAAACAATAAATTTTTGGTTGGTAATATGTATTACCATGTTGCCTATGTTTCAACAATTCTCTTTGGTAAAAGGACCGTTTCTCCATGTTTATAGAAATTGTCTTAAGTTGCACAGTTCTTGCCAGCTGTTAACAGAAGACCGTGCTGGCCAGGCTTTGTGAGCTACGTTTTTCTGTGTTTATGTTGCCTGTCGTGATTCCACAACAGATTTCTTTTGTGTTTCAGGAAAGGACGTAGCTGACAGATGGTACAGTGAAATAAAAAATTATAGTTTTCAAAACCCAGGATTTTCTTCTGGGACAGGTAAGTTCAGACAGAACACTGTCTCTTCAAAAGCAGCTTTTATTTTAAGAAATCGACTAGCCCACTTGTTTCAGGATTTTGCAAAAATTTTTTATTTCTTAGAAAAAAGTTGGGGGGAAAGAATTTTCCCAAAGATTTATGTTAGAAACTGACAGAAGGGTGACAGGGAACTGTAGTAAATGAGGAAGTAAGCAAGATATATATATGTCTAAATACTTTTTTCCTTCAATGCCAATGATTTTAAAAGGCAACTTATTTTTAAGACAAATTAATTTGGAGAAGTTAGGAAAATATAACTGATATCATACAGGTGTCTACTAAATATACATCAGTGTTCTCTACACTGACATGTGTCTTCTACCAAGTACATCACTGAAATCACAGAGATTACTTCAGATGTAATTTGGAGCTCAGCCACAGCCTATTGGCTGCATACTGGCAATATGATGCGGAATGAACCTAAGAACATTGTTCCTTGAGCAATGCTCAAGCAAGAGATGTTCCCAAGCTTGTTTCAGATGAAGAAAATTACTTACTTCTCCTGGGGTTTGTCTGTGCATAGAGGGAACAACTGGTGGAGTAGCACAGCTAATGGGTGGCTATTAGAACTTGACAGAAGCAGCCATGGAAACAAGTATTATTTTGATTAGCTGTGCATACAGACATGATTGGGGAGGATCAGATGGTGAAAGCAAAAGAGTAATAGTCACTGGCAGTACTGCTTTTTGTCAATCATACTGCAGGGAGGAAAGACCATGATGTGTGCTTTGGAGAATTTTGTATCAGATACTCATCAAATTACTTCAGTCATTAATTTCTTAGTAGATATTCTTACTTGGAAATGGAACATGGAACTGGGAAGATTAGTGGGGAATCTTACTGGGCTTTTTCAAGACAAAATGCTAGATCTCTAGTTTCTTTTTTTCATGCTCTTAGCTTGTTCTCCTGTCAGAGAAAGAGGCAGATGCAGTTTTCTATGCTTCTTTCTTCTTTTTTCTCCTCGAGAGTTAAAAGGAATTTTATAGATTTAGTACCTAAAATGAATGCATCTGTTTTTCTCTGATTTTTCAGGTCACTTCACAGCAATGGTTTGGAAGAACACAAAAAAGATGGGAGTTGGAAAAGCATCTGCTAGTGATGGCTCCACATTTGTGGTAGCTAGATATGATCCAGCTGGAAACGTAGTAAACCCAGGCTACTATGAAGAAAATGTTCTTCCTCCAAGAAAATAACTTTTCCTTTTTAAGGGTAGTCTTATTGCTTAATGACAAATGAATCTGGATTTGGACTTGACAGTGTCTGAAGTGAAGTACAATTCAATGAAATTTCCTGTTTGATACTGTTGTTCCCTTCTTTCCACAGGTACAGCAGTTACTTCAGTCAATCTGTAGGTCCCCATTGTTTCTGAGGGGCCTTCAGTTCATTTGAAAATGAAATATATGCAGAATTTGTGAAGGGCAAGAGTTTATAAGGTTTTTTTAATAGTTTGCATGAACTCTGGGCAAGCATGTGAGTCAGCACACGTTGGATGTCTTTTTTAAAAAAGCAAGTGTATAGCTTTGTGTAAACTGAAGATGTCAGCTTGAAATTATATATTCCAGGTTTTTGAATATTTGTTAATAACTGTAACTTAGCTCTGTCTATACCTCTTGTTAATATGGGGTCTATTCTCTACAGATGGAACATATGCAAATCCCTCCTTGTGAAAGGTACATGTATGTAATGCAGTGGAATTCAGATCTATGTGTTTTTACTAGGATGTCACTGAACACTATTTTAAATATTGCTGGCAAAGTTGTATCTATCAAGCAAGCTATAACTAATGCATAACCTGAAAGCTATCAAAAATGTTTTATTTCTAGCATTAGAGTTTAAATATTAGCACCTAAAATGTACTTGAAATGAAGTATATTTCAAGTCCTAACTCCATCTTACAGTTTACAGTACATACATTGTCTTATAATCATTTACTTCCACTAAGGAAAACAAGATATTCCCTTTTCCCGTAGATATTAACACTTGCTTTTTCTAACTTATTGAATGTTCTAAGTTCCTTGCACGTGAACCATCTAACAAAATCAAAGAGATACCAGTCAACTTACAACTAGAGAGTTTGTTTTCTGTGCATTTGTCAGACAATCGGGGAACAATTCAGTTGTCCATGTATAGGTATCTAGTACCAGACACCCATAAGGCACCAGCACATCTGTGTAGAGGTGACAGATACTACACAGGAGCTGAAAGAAACTCATGCCTTTCTGGTGCAGCAGCTGTGGTCAGGACATCAGACACAGGAATATCTCCTTATGTGCCCTGATTTTATGAAGGAACCTACCTGGAAGTATGTTTTCCATAAGAAAAAAGTAATCTTTCCTAACTTACTAGTATTGCCCCAGAGAAAAAAAGTGTCTTAGGTTACTGGAAAACAAAACACAAGATGCTCCACCAATTTTTATTTCCTAGAGAATACCTTCAGCAGGTGTCATACTATACAGACAATAATATTACCAAATGATCTTTAGTCCTGTTTAGTAATGTCTCAGTAGGAGGTATTCACATGGTTATAATTAAGAGAAATTTACTGTGTTGATATCTTAAAATAATAATAAAAATATTTCCTGTTTTGGACAGATGTCTTGAAAAAATTCAGATTTAATTTCCTTAAAAGCAAGCAAGCAACATTTCTGAAGACAAATTTTTCTCGTATAAAATGTGGGTTAGGCTATTTTGGCCAGGTTCATATACTGTGCTTCAAGTTGAAGATTTTTTTTTTTTTCCCGTGTGTGTCTGTTTTGACTTCTGAGATTCTGTATGCCAAAATTTGGCTCACAAAGAGTGCCACTGCAGATATATTTCTTTTTGTTTACACAGTTGTAATAAATTGTATTGTTATGGCTTAATATGTCACTCTGGTACTGTATGTTACAATCTTTTTGCTGTAACCAAGAGTTTAACACACACAATGAACATCTGGAAATTAAATATTTTTAAATATGAATTACTCAAGTCTTTGCTATTATCTCAGTCTTTGTTGAGTAATCTGGAAATTTTACTTCCAAGACATTGACATACGACATTATTACTTTTATAACACAAAGCAAAAAAGTCGCAAATATTCTAGTCCAGGAAAGAAAGGAGGAAGACTTTCTAATAAATCATAAATCACACAGCAGATCAAAATGCCTATCATCTCTTTATACAAAGTTTGAGTTAACACTTAAATCCAAAGCTAAATAGGCATATCTTTCTATGAAACTCCCATTTCTACTTCATTTCATTTCTTCTGCGCCCTCTCTAGGTTGACATGTTCTCAGTAAATACCCACTTTACTCCCACTCATGTGGGTTTTTACATGTGTGTTTAAGTAGCTGCAGGCTTCAGGCCTTCCCACCTACAAGCTTCATTTGAGAAATGTTGCAATTCCAAGTAGACTACTGTTTTAGGCAACACGTTGTCAATCCTGAGAATGTAAAAAGGACTTTTGAAAACAAATGCTTGCTACAGCTGACATAAAGGTAAAAGCTGATGTTAAATTAATTAACTATATTAAAATATTCTATTTCTTTCATAATGACATTGCTGCTATTGGCCCTGCAATTCCTTGAATTGTTAGCATCACTGTTTATATCCTAGTTGAGTGAATCAAGTCAGAATGTTTCTATGCTGCATATATGTATTTTTTAATGTCAGAGAGAACTGGGGAAGTAGGTGAAGAAAAGATGAAGCAAAGCAAACCTAGTAGTTACCTTCATTAAAAATGACACTGGCAAGTGAATTTTCAGAGCTATTTAGAAAGAATACTTTGAAGGGGTCAAAGCCCTGGAAGAAACACAAAGCCATTCAAATAGACACAATACACACTTCATGCATTCTATGCAGATGTCATGCAGATGAACATGATTGTAACAATTAAAAAATAGTAATTATCAACTTAGTTCTCAGTGACCTAAGCTCATGATGCCCGATGTTGATGCCTTCTGCATGTATCTGTGAATGAACTCTGGCTGTGCAATAAACCATGGGGTAGATAGGAGTCCAAATGCAAAGGGAAGGAAGACATTGGTGATGTGGCTCACCTGGAAACCATATGATCCTTGGGAAACGTACACTGGCATCTGTTTTAAAAGACTGCATTAGTGTGGGTGTACTGCTGCACTGTGCATCACCTCGTGGAGACTTGTGGAGACTGGGAGGGGGCAAAGAAGGGTTATCACCTCTCATGTTAGTGCAGAACAAGATTTTCAAGAGCTTCCTCAGCCAAGATTGTACACATAGCAGAAGTCACACCTACTCCGGCAATAAAGAAAAGGCCTGATCTGATGGCTCTGATATCAGAGAAAAAGTCCTATCTTTACAGGCCTGTAGATAGTTTCTGAATTCTTTATGCAGCAGGAGGAGGAGGAATTGTAGCTGGTTTGGGGCTTCATTGCCAGTATTATGAGTTAAATAATGACAAATCACACAGGGAAGTAGTGTGGCTTGGTCTTTAAAATGTGCCAAAAAGGGAAGTCTGCGTTATCCACTTCAATTTGCCAACTTCCCTCCTTCATCTTCCCAAGAGGATAAAAAACTGACAATTTCCCTTCCAAAAAGTGGAAGAATGACATTAAGAATTGGTAGAAGTACTGTTAGAAGACCATAGATCTGGTTTTACCTAAAGTGGACATTTGTAATCATAGAAAAATAACTCACAAGAGCATCACTTTTGAAAGCATAGGTAACAAGAATAATGTTCACCTCTGAAAACATTTCTGACAGGAAGTTTCTCCTAAAGGCTGTTGTAATGACTTTCTTTTCAGCATCTGGGAACTATACGGCAAGAGCGTTGTTAAGTGGGCCAGTGCACAAGCTGAATGATGATCATCTTGTAGGAGACTGATGTCCTCCTTTCCTGTGACTTAGAACAGAAGTTGCAGGCTTCATAAGTGCACAGTCACTGCAAGAGGATCACGCGCTGCAGCATGAAGAGCAGAAGCCATCTGGACTATCACGAGGCCACAAGCAGAGGCATTCAGTGAAGATCTCCTCTACTTCCGAGTAGGGCTGACACATTTTTGTTTGTATCCCTCTCTGAATGGCCTTGCAGACCGCTAGTACCCCAGTGTAGTTCTCTGAGATAAAGCAGTGAAATAAGCCTTGCTTATAGCACTTGTTCCTACCAGTGTTTTTGTAAACTGATTTTGGCACTGCAAGAAAATAACTGCTGTCTAGCGAACTGAACTCTGCAACAACAGAAATGACTTTTTGTTTTGTAACAGATGAAGCCAAGTTATCAGATGAGGTTTCAAACCATTTACACAGTAGAGGTTGAAACCAGGTATGCCAGTCATATTTTTATTGTATTAGAATTGCCTAGAAGAATTTTAAGTTCGGAAACATTTCTTGGCTTTTCTGTTCAGAACTTGACTTGAACAGTGGACATAATGTAATTAATTATTTGATAGTATATGTATGTATAGGTTGACCTGTGTCTACATTTTGGGGAAAAAGTTGATTCAAAGGTCAGTTGGGAACAGATAAAATCAGCCTACCCAAAGAAGACTGAAAAGCCACATCACATGAATAATAATAAGCACATGAGCAATAAAGACATGAACATTTCGGTGAAATCTTGCAGTCTTATTTGGAAATGATTCTCTTCATGGGAACTCAGCCACTCTACTTGTCTCCAGATTTACTTTTTCAAGTGGATGTGCTTCCACTTGAGTGGTTAACTTGACTGGCTGTACTGCAGAGGAGTTGTGTCTGAACAGCAGACTGCTGAAATGCAGACCTTTGCAGTGTCAGACAGTGCCTAAGATCGTTTTTAACTTTTGTGACTATCTATCTCTTACATTGAGAGCATTTTTTTCTGTCTAATTCAGTATTTAAAGACCCTTTTCCATTTGACCTGGTTTAATGCTAACTTGGGCTCTCTTTTCAGCATCTGTTTTTTTCTGTTCCTACAGTATCCAAGCAGCAGATTGCCAGAAGTCAAGTATGTCTTCAACTTAAGCTGAACAAAGGAACAAAGTGTTGACTGGCATTTACTTGGCCCCTGTGTTTGATACCTGTAATAGTGCAACCTCTTTTTTCACCTGGAAACTTTGCAAGAGAAAGGCTATGTGTAAGATAGGTGGCTGTCTGACCCCAAGCAGATCAAGAAAGGCATTTGAGATAGCACAAAGACATCCAATGATTCAAAGCTACTTCCTTCTCTTTTTGAACCCGGCACTAAAATCATCAGAAAACAGTTTTCCTGGAAAGAATGCAGGAAAAAGTCAGGGATTAGGCTGCTACAGTTATTAGCTGGAGTAAAGGTGGAATTTTTAAATGATACCATTATTTCTAACTGTCTCCTTCGTGCAACCTACAGACCAAAAAACCCATCTACACCCCCAGCTCCACAGTGAGGTGTATCCTTGTCCTGCCCCTTCCAAACCATAGCAGAAGGAGGTAGCTGGAATGTTTCAGTGCTACTCAGCTCTCACTTGCCTGTCTCAGGGAAACCATGAGTTAATTCCAGCTCCTCAAAGCTTTGTACTAGACACTGTGGGCTTTCACTTCTTCTTGTTGGAGGAAGGAACACAAAACAGCAGTTGCGTTAGGCCTGGCCTTTCTTGCATGAACAGCCCTAAATCACAAGCCAGAAAATAAGCTGCTGCTTCTAGCAGTGAAGGAAACCCTTTACTAAACACGCAGAAGGCCTTGGAGTCTCAGCAATGTCTGGGTTTCGGCCTCCTGCTCCCCCTTCCCTGGACATCTTCTCTGGCTGTGGCTGTAGCTGTGGCCTTCCTGTTTCCCCTGCTCCCACAGAAAAGCTTTTGCACCCTGAACAGCAGTCAGGCCTGGCAACTTCTTCTCAGCCACCACTCCTCTTGGCACACTTCTTCATCTGCTCGTTACTCCCAGGAGAAGTAGGCCTTTTAGCTTGACGCACAGGGAGTTACTCTGGTGTGACCTAGCAGTTGCTCTAAAACTCTCTTATAAAGTTCACTTCTTACAGACACTGAGCTGCTTTACTTTCTTGAGCAGCGCAATCAGGCCCTTACTGAGCCAATCTTTTAATAACAAGTTTTAAGTTCTCTTCCTTTGCTTAAAAATTCGTTCTTCTGTCTGTCCTGAGCTGTCTGTCCCTGCTTGTCTAGGAGGATGCTGAGCAGGACACAGGACAGCAAGAACCTCACCACTGATACAGCAAAATGCAGTTGGCTGTCAGTTATCCCTGCTAAGCAGCAGAGAAACAATACAGAAAAAGCAGAAACAGATCATATGGATAATGTGCAGACTATGATCTGAGACCTTGTTCAACAGCAGCCTTCGAAAAGCTGTAAAGAGATTTGTGGAGAGCAAGAGCACATTGAAGCACAGGTAGCAAAGCCTGGTGGAAGGCAGGGCCTGCTAAGCCGCATCTGAACAATGAGCTGTGGCAGTCTGCATGGTCAAAGTGGCGCTGTAAGGATGCTAAAATTCAGCAGAGGGTTCAGATCCCACAAGGCTGTGAACTTGCAGAACAACTGCTCCCTTACCCAAAAGGGAGACCCTTACATGACCAAAGGTCCAGACCCTTTGAAAGGATAGATACAGGATTTTTCCCCTCTGAAGACTTAAGCAAGCTGCACATTTCAGATGGTGCAGCTTTGCCCATTACCAGAATTTGATCAAAATCCCAGTAGAAAATTGGGTGTTTATCTTGAAGTCTTGCTTTCAGAATGATGCTGTGACAGGAGAAACTTGGCTTTCTTGTTTCTATAGAGCAAAGGCATGTTTAAACTCCATCAGTTGACTGAGGTTGTCTAACATATATGCAAGAGGTGGCAGTATTGCTCTTTAGTTTTCAGCCATTCTGGGCAATAAAGTGCATAATGTTAGACTGTTTCACTTTTTTTTTTAGTCTGGCATACAGCTGAACTTCATACATTCTAGTGCAATTATGCAATGTTAGAATAGTTTTTGCTCTGAGCATAATTTTTAATAGTCTTAATCCTATAGCACAATTATTGAATATATTAAAAATAATTACAATGTCAAATTGTAATTGTAAAGACAGGCTATTTTCTGAGTTGCATGAATTTGACTGAAAATATAATTTAAAATGGATTTAGCTGAGGCCATACAACTTTAAATATGGAGTGGGATATAGTGGTTGGAACTCTGAGCAGATTTATATGCTGTCCTGCCCTTTTTTTGGTAAGACCCTAGTTTACACTTAGACCTACCTTGAACAGTGCGGTGTTGGAGCTGCCACTTTATCCTCATCTGTACTTAAAGTTTGTGTTAAACCTCAACTCAAGAAAACAAAGTAGTAAAAAGTAAATTTAAGAAGTGAAAAGCTTGCATTTATTAAAGTGATACAGTTTTCCATGTTTTTTGTAATATTGACTCAATGGTTAAATATCCTCATTGGCCTTAGGGAAAGAGGGAAGCTGCTAGGTGCCTGTAAGGGCAGTGAAGGGTGTACATTCATGCACTGCTAGTGGAAAAAGAAAGAGGAGGAGTTCTGTGGCAACAGCTCCTGGGGGAATCAAGGTTCAAAGTCTGGTGCTGAGGGGCTGGATTGTGGGCACACTGGATCTGCAGTGGTTTCCCCTTGCTGAGAGGAAGCAGTGTGCTCCGTCCTACTTGGCTGCATATGAGATGTAGGTGGCTTTCCCTCTACTTCTGCCTCCATTTTTCTCCATTCCCCAACACTTACTTAGGGTTTCTGCAAACTGGAAAAGAAAAAAATCCCCCTGGACACATTGTGCCCAGTCTGAGCCTCCTCCTAGAAGTGTCACTAGCAAAGCTATGCTGGTGTAAGAGGCTTGGCTGGGATCTTCCCCCTTTCCTTCCATCATGGCTACATTACCACTCCAGGCACAGCTACATTGTGAAAATGAGCTTTTAATGGGCTGTATCAATGTTAACAGCATCTACACTAGAACGTATAGAGAAAGCTTTATATGAGTTGTTTCTCCAACAAGAAAGATACTTCTCTCCTGTATTTGATAACTAGTGATGCACCCTGTCCCTTTTGGCTGCTTGTTTGCTTTCCTTGGCAAGTGCAGTGCTTGCATAAAAAGTTGAAAAGGTTTTATTCAATTATTTTGGTTTGTCCTCTCTCTCCTTTTCTTGGCTTGGGAATTACTTGGGAATTACTACTGAACAAAGTGCCCTCAGACTGTAATTCCTGTTGCCTATTTTCTGAAACAATGTGAGAAATTGTTTTTGATGAGCTTTCAGGGACCCTGCAACAATTGAACTGGTGTCGTTACCAACCAGATATGCCCTTTAGCTCCTTGTGATCCTTTAGCTCTTGTAGTTCACTGTTGTTTTTTTCCCTCTTGGGATTTGAATACTAATATGGGTGATCAAGTCTCTGAAGGCAGGTAGCACAAATTCACCTGAGTTAGCACAGAAGATAGAACAGGAAAATATTGTTCTGAGCATTATGGAGGCTTCATAAAGGCCTTATATAGTCCTAGACCATTGCTCATGTCCTAGACCATTGCTCATATCCTAGATCAATGCTCAGCAAATAATGGTCTAGGAGGCAGTTATGACTGTTCAGGAGTGTAACACCCGTATGCTACTGTCAGTGAAGATCTGGTAGTTGGTAGGCATTGAGGAATTCTTAGGCTTGAAGGTGGAGTGTGGCCCAGTGAGTATGGAAGACCAAACAAATGTGAGCCAACCTGCAGGGATCACTCTGTGCATGTCTGGCTCATGCCATGGAGCAGACTGAGGAGGCTCCCAAGGTGCACCTGAACTGAGTCCAAGCCTCTCACTTAGGTCCAGAAGCAGCATTCAATAACTTGGAGTTGATTTTGGCAGAGCTGTGTAGCAGTGTGCCTTGCCTATTGCACAGGGAGCTGCAAGGTGCATTGTTTCAGGGAGCATGATCAGAACTCCTTGAGTCTGCCTTGTATCTGGACCTATTCTGAATGAAGCAGTGATTGCTGTCATGTCTGAAGGTGTGTTTCGGTAAGCTTTTTTCTTAGGAGGCTCAGCTTCTCATTCTCCCATCCTCCCAGTTGTGGTGCTTCCAGTGTTTGACTGGCCATTCTGTAGCCCTTAAAAAGACTCAGTAAAAGGACTTAGGTAAAAGGTAACAATTTCCTTCTTGTCTGAGGACCAGGTAATTTATGCAAGGAAAAGCAATTTATGACTGTGTGAAGTTGGGTGAGTATCCAGAAGCTAATGGTCAGATCCTTGCTCTGGTTTTGTGCTGTATAAATAGTCTGAAGCAGTCTATAAGAGCTTTGAAATCCCTCTCTTCCAGCTGCTGAGAGATTCCATTCCATGAAGCTACAATATAACTCTACAGTTCTGTTGGGGACTGCTGTCAGTCCAGGCAAGAAGAGGAATTGTCAGGAATTATCACCAGCACTGTGGTCTCCTGGATGCTCTTATGGGCTATGGTATTTAAAGCACTGAAAGATGAGAGGCAGCTTGAACCCTCATTGTTCTTTTCCTCAGCCTGTGGTCTGCGAGTTTGGTGCTGTGCCCTGCCACAGCACAAAATATCGCTTAAGCCTCTATGAGCTAAAATAAACTCTGTTGATTGGCATGCTACCTTCCACACATCATCTCTGTCTCTCTCCTCTTTTAAATGACAGGATTAATGAGCAGAACTGAGTATTTGTATTCATCTATAACCCCCCTGCATTTGTCAAGGGTGCCTCCAAAAGCCTTAGAAAAAGAAGACAAAAGAAAAAAACCATTTCTTGCCCCTCTCTGTAAATTTCTATAAAATTGAATGCAATAAAAACTCAATGATTGTTTCAACCTGACTGTAGCTTGCAGTTCAGTATGCCACTGTACTCAGTGAAATGCATTATAAATGTGAGTAATTGTTTCTCTACACCCTTCACAATAGCTGAAGAGTTAAAATTGCTAATGATCTTTCCAACAGTCTAGCTATTTTTCAGCTCCTCACTGGGGCCATTAATCAACATAACCAAGACAGCATGGCCAACATTTACCAGCAATTAACCTGTGGTTATGGGAATGTTTTCCGTATTACTTTTCTATTCTAGTTTGCACGCTCATATTGCATCAAGTAAATGCTGTATCCAAACATTGCTTCTGCTAATTGAAAAGGCTGTAAAACAGAAGTTCTCAGACCTACATGGACCAACTTGATATAAGAAAGGAGAGCATCCAATATGCTGAAAATATTTTACATTAAATCCTTTTCCAGACTGTTGGATGTTAATTGAGCTCTTCCTTTCCACATGTTCTTCTTGAAGCCGCGTAGATCCTACAGCACACATCTGAGGTGTGTTGCAGTTAGCTAACGTTCATTTTAAAGGACTTATTCAAAGAATCCCCTGGGAAGAAAAGGAAATGTGTGTGCGCTCTCCTGGCCTTTCTGCTATCCCACTTTTTCTGTAGTCTCATTCTTCAAACACCAAATAGTTGCATCACCTCCATTTTCACTGATAAGATGCAGGACCAAAAGATTTCAAGTATTACCAGTGATGTCAGCGAAGCTACATCTGGGGTAACCTTTGCCTCTGCTATTTTCAACTGTCTACAAAGTTTCTTTGACTGGTATTAATGTGTGGTCTATGAGAGCTTCTTTATATCACAGAAGAAAGGCAACAGGAAAGTTAGTGAGGAAAGAGAAGATGCAGTTTGATCTCCAAAATTATTGCAGGGCATTTTTCTGCTTTGTAAGACTTTGCAGAATGGCAGATTAAAGATGCCAAAAGGAATGAGCATTCACCATTGGCAGCATTGGTACTGCATCCTAATTGTGTTGGTATGACTGTTATCTCCCATCTTAATGACCAGCTGGCAGTTCTGTATGAAGTTAGTTTAGAAGCCTTAAAGTTGTCTAAAGTTGGAGGAATGCCAAGGCCTGTAACAATCAGAAGCTGCTTAGATAAAGTAGCATGGGTACCATGGTCAATTTGTACTAGCACACCCACTGTTATTAGCCTTAGTGAAAAGGCTGAGGCCAGCACAATGAAGGGAGATTTCTCCCCATAAAAAGCAGCTCTGTTCATGTGTGTTTCCTGAACCATTGCCACTGCTGCTAGATGCATTTCAGGAGCGCGAAAAGAAATAGTGCAATCCTCTAGTGCAACTAATAGTAGCTTTCTAGCTGAGAAGCAGAGGAAAGGATTGTAAAAGAAATTGATTACCTGTCATGCTTTACAGACTGTTTGCATTGGTTATTTCTGTCTATCTGATATTGGAGATAGGAAGATAGTAATATACTTATTACTAAAGTATAAACAGCAGGATTGTTTTCTTTTTCTTTGAACCCAAAGTGTTGTCCATGTGCCTTTGCACTAGACTCTGCAGTGAATGTCCTCATGCTATCAGGCTAGACTGAAATTAAGCCTTGCCAATTCTTGCAACATATGCCATACAAACATGGACTTCTAATAGGCAGGACTATAAGAGAAGCCTAAACATAGTGATAATCTTATCCCTCACTTATATAACAGATTATGCCAGATTCTAGATCGCATAGCTGTGGTGCAAGGGGAAAGGAAATTTCAATGTGTGACACAAAAGCAAACAAAAAAGATGTCTCCAAACACATTTGAAATAAATATCTTGTTTTCTTTTGGAGCCTGAATCATGATATTCAAATAATTAGGAGAGCCTCAGCTTTATTAAAACCAAGTCAAAATTGTTCTTTTCTGTGTGACGAGAGAGGTGGATGTAACTTTATTGACTTTATTGTGCTGGGTCTTCTCATCTACAGTGGAATAAGCAAAAAGCAGGTAGGTTCACTACATTGAAAACGGGCAGTTTGGTTCCTCAGTTAAATTTGCTGAGCTCATTTAGTATCTCTAATTCTGACAAGGCTGATCTTTGAAAGCATTTGTAACGTAGTTGAAGATTTCAGACTGAAGGGCAGGCCTTTTAGACAGAACAGTACAAGCTGAGTTACAGAAACAGAAGCTGACACCAGGTCTGAGTGTAATGCAGCCTAATTAAAATTAAGAATGGTTGAAAATGTGCTTGGATATATGCTGCAGGCAATGAAAGGCTATTTTCTGAAAGATGCTATCTTGGTGATTTGCCCCATCTATATTCTTGTCTTTTCATTTATTAGTTACCTAAACCTTACAAAGCAGAGCTTTCTCCATTCTCATGAGGCAGGTATGTATACAAATGGCAGGTACTGATGAAATGTTTACTGAAAAGATTAGCTTGTCAATGAGGCAAAGGATGGATATTGATCCCCCTTCTGTGTTTGTCAACCTGTAACCTGTTTAAGAAATGGCCTGCAGCAATGAAATCCAATCAAGCACTCTCTGCAGCTCCAGTTTTCTTGTAATATAGGGAGCGGATTCAACCACAATAAAGGAAATGAACCACTTATCATATAAATGAGAATAAGACAATTAAGAGGTTGCAGGTTCTGTGTGAGGAGAGCTCTGGCTGCAATACGGGAGTGGGAGAGGGATATTCTGTTCACCTGAGCCGTTCCACAATCTTTGTGCAAGGAGCAGTTGCTTTGTGACAAAATATGTTCCAGCACTGAGTTAACAGAATCAGTATGACCAAGTCTAGTATGTGTCTCACATAAGCAGAGCACTGCATGCTAACTTCAGAATGGAAATGTTCTCAGAGAGGTGGCAACAATAGCTTTCTAAGTAATTAATATCACTTGTCTGTCCACCTGAAAAACAAGTTTTTAGGTGTTCTTTTTTTTAGAGAGATAATAGAGGTTGTAGAATTTTGATTTGATTTGACGTCAGAACAAAATTGAGCCTTTTTTGTGGTTGATTCCTCCCCCCACCCACTAATGTGAATCCCAGGTCCAAGTGTCTGTCTCAAGTGTTTAAGACAAGTGCTCTAGCACTTATTGTAGATGCAGTCTTCAGCTGCTTTTCTTCAAAGGGTTTATAGGTGGGGAGACAGACACTCTCATTTTCAGAGTGAATAACTGCTAGTAACATCTGATTTGTAGGTTCAAATCCCTGCCCTAAAACAGTGAAGACAGCAGTTTGGATTGAAGTGTTTGCATGAAGTGTTTGACCATCTGGTCATCTGTCCATTTGCTTTTTTAGGTATAGGTTTCCCTCCCCAAAAATCAATCCGGGACCTCTCAGGAAAATATAAAATCCAGTATTTTTTCCAACTAAAAAGGTGGGTCACTGCAAGCACCTGATCAGCTCTGTTATCACCATATTGCTTAAGCTATAGAAGAGAGTTTTCTCTTTAATCTTGCATCACCTAACTGACATTTCCACTACACTTTTTTTTCTAAACACTATGCTGCCTAATGGATGCCTTTATTGCTTCAAATGCACATTGAAACAGACTTCATTAGATAAGCAACCTTCAGAGTAGACATCAGTGGAAGATTATGCATGACAGTCAATAAAAGGTGAGAATTCAGTAAACTAATTGACTTGGGATAGGTGAAGAGATATACAGCCTTCAACCCCTGCTTCCAGTGTGAGCTAGACCACCACTGAAGCTGGCAGTCTGTACTGTCTGATGCCTGTCTCATTTACTGGAAATGAATCTGTAGGTTCACCCCAACAGCTTGTATCCATGTTAACCCAGGCTCCCCATTTAGCTCTTTGATTTTGTCATTCAGCTTAGCAGCAAGGAATGAGCATGGAGGCTCAACTCTCCCCCGAGTTGAAAGTGCAGACAGACCAAAGCTGATTTAAAAGTATTTTTGAAAACTTGACTTGCCTATGTGGTGCCTGGCTGCTGAATGGAAGAAGTTCTGGTCTGAATAATGTTGCAGTGGTCTATCAACAATGGAAGGTGATACCTAGTGATAGATATCCTTATTTAGATACATTTCATTTTAAGCGTTAGAAGCTGCTGTACTATGTTGTACTGTGCCTGCAGCCATTAACTACATGCACTGTTCCAGGGATGGCTACTCAAATTCCAATCTCAGCAATCTCTTTTCAGTGGAATTAAGAGTCTTGGAATGTTGTTCCTGCTTTCAACTTTATTAAAGGCAAACTAATAATTTAATTATTAAAATTCGTAAAATCAATAACTGAAATGACCTTGAAAGCTTAGCTTTGTGACTCAGATTGTGGTCCTAAAACATGTCAGGCAGGGGATCTGGAGGTATGCATATAAGCATCAGGACCAGGATATCTCACTTTCGTACTGAGGTTAACTCCACAGCAAGCAGCACATGAGTCCCCTGTTCTGCCAGACCAGACAGGTTCAGGATAGAGAACAGAGGACCACAGCAGTGTGCAGCTGATACCCAAGAAGCTGGGAGAACTGTAAGAATTATGGAATCGTCTACAGAAAGTTGGAGTCATCATCACATGTCCACCACCTTGGCAGGATCTGACAGAATGTACTTGTAGGTTTGGGGAGCTGTGCTCTCCAAAGTACAATCCAGCCAAAAATGGCACAAATACTTTGTATGCCAAAGGGCCTTCCAAAAACAGGACAACAGGAATAGGGTTTGAATCATAAGTCGATTTCAAAGTCTGAATTAACGGAAGGCACTGCAAAGTTAAAGGCATGGTAAAGCAAGAGATTTTCATCCTTGTGTAATGGAAACTTTCTTGGATTCCAGAGATATCTTTATGTGTATTATTTCCCTCTAAGCAGAAAAAAGAGGAAAATAATTCTATTAAAAGACACTAAAACCCCAAGAATTTCCGTAAGACAAGAGTTAGGTGTGAGTAATTTCCTTTAGGAATCTATTGTATCCATAGCTACTACTACAGCTCATCAGAATAAGAGGATTTATGAAATAAATCTTTCACATGTAATAAAATTCCTGTGAAACAAAATTCTGAAATAAAGCTGTGGTTTGGTGGTTCATCTTCCAGAAACCTTAAGTACAATAACTATGCACAAAAATTAATATTAACATTGAAATGCTCAAGACAGAGTCAGCCCCTTGGAGGACTTTACTGGGTTACGTCTCTGTGTAGATACAGTGCTGATACCAATACGATCTGATCCAGGGTTCCTAGTTGGAGGTGTTTGCCACTGAGTTGTAGAATAGAAGACAATCCTACGATTGGTTTCCTCTCTTCTCCTGATACCATGTCCCCAAAAGACTTACTGTCTGCTTTGTTAATGATTAAGAACTAACTACAGAAGGGCACCTATCAAGTGCGGACATATTATATGGTGTCAGAATTGAGAGGGAAGCCTCAGGCTTGTGCCCCCTGTGCCTTTCTCCAGTATTAATCTTCTCGGTACATGGAACATTTTTCACCAATATATAACCTCTCTTATTACTTCCTGCCATAAAGTGCAGCAAATACTCAGACACTCTTCTGGAACATTTCCAAATGAAATCTTGAAGTCATTACATTAACCTTTTCCCTTATAGAACAGAAGGAAATTAGCTATTGGCACACGGACAAATATATAGAAAGTTATATGATATTTCACATAATTGTATTTTTATACTTTTCAACAGTGCAAAGAGTTAAACAAAAATGTTAAAAATCCTGCTTGCTTCATTAAAAACTCTCAGTTTCCCTATTTTCAGCAAAATAAGCCATCAGTGTTAGATTCTATAACTGACACCATTGCTTAGGGAACAAACCTATGAATCTTATTAGAGACAAATTCATTACTTTAAGTCCACCCTTAGGATGCAGAGCTCATAAAAGAAACCTCTGGAGGGTTCAGCTTAGGGGATGAGATGATTTCAGGCTGCAAGTCTACAGATTTGCTGTAATTAACCTGAACTAATTATTGTCAGCCAATGGGTCAGACATCCCAGATAAAAGCCCCTGACTGGTTTTGTGGTCTACTGGGTTTTCAGTAAGAGAGCTTCTTGTTAAACAAAGAAAAAGTACTGAAAACACAGCCCTATATATTGCTAAAGTAAAACAAATCTTTCTACCAAGAGAGTATAGTAGAGTCTATTTAAAATGCACAGTCAATAGTGCAATTGAAATACATTAATGTTTAATATTTTTGCTAGCCAGCTCGTTATAAGTGAATAACATCAGTAGCAGCAGCCAAAAACACCTCCTGAGAGGGCTAAACTTGTCTCCATGTGAAGTGAATCATTTCGCTTTTGCAAATGTCGCAAGAAGGAATCCATTTAGACACTTATATATGCACTGCAGATATACTACTATAGTCAAAGCAGGATATGCCTGCAATGGATGCTGTCCCGTTGCTATTATTCCATTCCTCATAAGGCATAAGATTCCTTCTGATGCACAGTTTCACCTGTAGGAGCTTTTATTGCTCCCATAGGGAAGGAGCAATAAACTAGCTTGTACTAGGTATGTTGATAACCTTTTGATACAGATTACATAAACTTAATCATTATGGGTTCAAAGAGCAGTCAAAGAGCAAAGAAAGGTCTTTCTTACCACTGGTGGAGGAACTGTCTAGCCTTATGGTTTTATACACAGATTTTTCTAAGTGTTTAAACTTCACAATTCTGTTGAAATCATTGAAAACATTTCAAAATACCTCCCTCCTTTAAGGTTTTCAAAACTCAGCTGGACAAAGCTACAGCTGACCCAATCTAGTGTTGGCAACAATCTCACTTTGTGTGGAAGTGACCTGCAGAGGTCCTTTCTGGCTAGCATTTCTATGATTATGTGACACAATTCATTGTTGTTAAGGAGTGCTTATAAGGGGAACCATGTGTTAAAACATTGTGCTTCCCCCTCTCTACTGGAGCTGCTTATGGCTGCTCCTTGTTTAGGAGATTTTTCCTTCAGTCCACAGGTTCACTGCCCTTGCTTTCCCTCATGAACACGAATCCTACCTTCCGCTTCCTGTCTTCTCCTCATTATTCTATTGGTGTTTGTTTGCAGGTGGTCACGTATTTTTACTGTTTATTACTGTATGCTTCACAGGTATGGGGCTCTTCTGTTCTTGATTTCCTCTGTGTGTCCTCAAGCTGGGGAATTTAGTTTCGGGGGTAGACCTCCAAATGAGGGAAGCCAGTATCTGGATGGTGCTGCACAGCTCTTAGGGCACATCTTGGCAGGGTCTGCGAACCCACCCTTGAATATATCAGTGGATGAGCAGAGGGTCAAGAAGTGAGAACAGTCAGTGAGTCTTGTTGTGGGAATGACTTAAAAGGTGTATTTTGTGCTTCTGTGACTCTCTAGGAAAAAAAAAAAAAAAAAAAAAAGGATGTCTCTATCCATGCTAGCTAGAAAGTCCCAGGGGCAGTTCTCTGCTGTGTGACCTTGGACAGCTTGCTTAGTTTCCTGTGGACTTGGTTCCCCCCAGATAAAATTTTCTACCTCACAGGGGTAGTGTGAGTGTAAAGTAGGCTCAGATATACTAATCTAATAGATACTAATCTAATGGGGTTTGTATAACTAGAAAGATCTTCAAATTGAGAGAAATTGCATACTACAGCCCCAGTCCCTATTTTTATTTTCTATGTATTGCAGAGATGACTTTGTTATTGTTTTTCACTCTTTGTGTCATTATCTTTTTTTCGTCGTTAACCCCTTTCTTACTTGTATAAAGATATCCCCTAGCAAGAAAAGGAGTCACAATCACGGTGTAAATATAGCTGGAAATCTGAACAGTTGAACAGAATGAAGGTGTGGAAGGGATCAATATTCAACATAACACTACTTTTAAGTGCATGCATTAATGAGATCCTCTGTGGATCTGAATTTTCTAGGTGAGCAGAAGCTTGTAATCAAAATACAGAAGTTGTTTGTGCAAAACTCCACATTACCTAAAAGGCAGATTTTAAAATGTGCAAATGACAGGCATTTAAATCCTACTAACTTTCTGTGGGAGACAGGACTTGGCTGCCACTTATCTACATCAAATTCTCAACCTTTGTACTGCACATGGAGATTATAAAAATATCCCTCCTCAAATGGTTATGAAAATATATGCTTTTATTTTGGCTAGCCTTCTTTTCTAATCTCTTAAAAGCTTTCATTTTCCTCCTGGGGATTGTACCTCTTCAGCAACATACCCCAGTGAGTTGAGAGAGGTTACAGAGTCTCATGCACTGTTGCTGGCTTCTTACCTCTTTCAAAATGATGCCACTTTTTGCAAGTGAGATTTGTCCAATGCTCTTCCAGCTGTTGCTGTGTTTTTCTCTTATGATAGCGTAGGAAATTAACAGCACCTTCTTCAATGTTTACTAGTTTGCCTGCTGTTGACTCTGTCCTTGGTTATAAATCCATGCTGGTCTTGTAACCTTTGCTCTGCTGCGTCTTCTGGTTCTTTCACACGTACAGATTTCCATTTACATTTTAGTCATACTCTTAATATTTCTGTTACAAATATCTACAAAAGGAGGCAAGTATCTACAACCCTCACTTTACTGTCCTAATTAGCTGTGACTGATGCGTCAGGTGTGGCTTGATCAGATACAAGGGGAGCACGCTGCCACATATCCCTCAGGCATACTGTAATTTACTGCAGTCATATGTTAAAGCAGAATTGAATTATACTGTCATCCAAGATGGAATGAGAATATGGGGCAGAATAGGCCATATAAGTCATATAGGTACATTTATTTAGCAAAATGAGGAGGAAAAATTTTGTATCATAGGCGTGAGAGCTGCCACTCCCTTTATCTTCTGTCCAGCAGCCAGCATACCCATCATCTCTGGTCCCCTTAGCCTATAACAGCTCTTTTAAAGAGATTGTGCAATATAGCCAGTCCTGGAGTAGAGTACATATAAGAGTAGATGTTTTTTCTAATCCTACTGTGTGGGCGAAAAGAAAAAAACTTTCCCATACGTTTGAGTCTGCATGATACCCTTTGAGAATTCGTGCCTTCCTAATCAGCTTAGAGCAAGAGCATTGCCTGCTTGCTCTGCACTTTGTTTTTGACAGACATTACAATGGTAAAGCCCTAATTATATCAAGAAAAAGCTGCAGTTATCATGTATCACCACTGTATGCCACTACAGACTAATTACTCTAGTGTATCCAAGAGATGAAGCATTGCTATAGCAGACCCCCAAGAAACACTTAGTTAGTATTAAATTGTAATCCTATTATCTTTAGATGTTTTCAGTGCTATTAATCTCATAAACAGTTTGTAAGTCAGCAGTTTTAAAAAAGATTATCTGAGAATCAGAATACCATTAACCTCTTTGTACGAATACACATTTTAAGCACAGTAGGCAGCAGGAGTTTTATTAGTAATATATCTATATTCTTCAGCATCTCACTTCTTAAAAATATTCCATATGCAATTTAAAATTCATCAGAAAATGGATAAAATAAACATGAATAATCAGAAATTAATTATCTCAGCTGCTGTCTTTTTCAAGTCCTCTATTGGACTGGTACAAAATTTCTGTCAGATTTATATCCTTGTTTCAATATAAATAAGTAAAGTGCACCACAGTAAAATTACTAGCTTTGTATCTTAAAATAGATTTCTAGAATTCCTTTACATCCTGCTCAAATTTTTTCTGGAAATTCACTGGTCATGTTTCAAATGATCTTTGCAACACAAACTACCAGCTCCAAGAATAAACTTCATGTTGACAGAGCATGAAGAACTTCTTGAGCATTTACTTTTAAAGTTAAGTAAGCATTTTCATGTTTTTTGAGTCATAAGCTGAATCAAGTCTCCATTTCTATGCCTTTCTCCTACAGGGATGAAATCTGCAAGTATATATATTTTTTTTTGATCTCTTACGGACTTCCGATTATTCCCATTGATTGATTCTAAATCTGTTATTAACTGATTTAAGTAACTGCCACTTTTTTCTCTTCATACTTCTGTTCTGCTGCTTTGTTCAGTTTTTTATTTTGTCTACTGTTTAAACTGTACCGTTTGCTCCAGAAAAATCCCTGTAAGATGGGTGGGAGAGGGAGGACAGCCATGGGAAGAATTCCTAGTGGATAATTGAAGATATTGTTACTTCGACCTAGATGGTTTTAGAGTCTCTTACAGAAATTGTAGGGAATGTTTCCCTCATCTCAAGTAACCCTCAAGCCAAGTAACCTGAAATTATAATCTTACAAATAATTTAAATTTAAAACTTCACCACAATTATTCATGGACAGGCTGCATGACCTTCTACTCCAGGGTAATGAGAGACCCTCTCAGATCTCATCCCTTCGATTCCCCAGCCCGTGAGGGAGAGTGGGACATGGACCTGGTGCAGCATGTTTCCTTTCAGTGCTTTGGTGCCTTCTGCTCTTTGAGAAGTGGTGATAACAGATTAAAAGGGAGCAACCAAGAGCCATCTTTCCTTTTCCTCTGTAAAGGAGTTGTGTGAAACTAAACTACCTATTTACCAAAAATAGATTCATATGAAAAGCTATATTAAAAAGCTGAAATGACTGAAGAAACTTAAAAATAAGAAGCAAATGAACGCTTTTCCCTTTGTCACTGAAGTAGCATCTACAGATTGTTTCAATAATGGAATTCTTTTCAGCTCGTTTTAAAAGAGCTATTGATAGATCTTCATAGTGCTATTTCTGAAGTAATGTAACAGCAGTTGCATGAAGGTGATATAACTTGATCTACTTTTTCTGAGAACCTTTCCTTGTCCTTTGGGTTTCTTTAGGCAGTGACACCAATGATTGTTAACAGCAAACTGGGTCCAAATATTTTGACCTAAATATAATTTCATTCATTGACTGAGTTAAAAATGTCTAATAATGAGTAAGTACTCATATGTTTGACATTGTGTTTTATACTTTTGTAACAACTCCTGTTCATGGCATGATAGCTGGTTTGAACTCTGTAAAACAAGGAGTTCTTCCTGTCCCGTAAATGAATAAATGTCTCCCCCAAGCTTTACCGTTTTAAAATATTATTGGGAAAAAATTAAAGTGAAATTGTTAGTCCTATACTGGCTGCAGTGGAAGGAAACTTATAGTAAGTATTACTGGATCTCTGAAACACTATATTTGGCAAATTAGACATTTCCGTTTTCTTTAAAAACCTAAGTCTAGTAAGACTAAAACAGTACAGTGCTGGGTGTGAAAGGGAAATAACTATCAGTTGTGAAATATCTCTGAAGTGTTTAGTTACCATTCACAGCCACAGAATACATTATATTTTATTGTAAACGTCCTTCCTTAGAGAAGTATAAATCTTGAAAGTGAGCCAATACTTGGCAAAGTAAATAGTCTCTGGAGACAAAAAATGTTTAAGACCATATATCAAGTGTAAGAAGTTGATAGCTATTAAAATCAGAGCTGTTTATGTATAAACATAAATTGCAGAGCTAGCTTAAAACTGGCCAGTAAAAGTCTTGCCTGGGTGGAAATTCCAATTGCAAAGGACTGCAAAAAGCAACATCTGAATTTTAAGAACTGTTTTTGTAGGATACACACTTCTTTCCTTAGGGACAATATTTCCTATGTAAATTTATGGCATTAAGGGAAACCCATTTGTTTATTTATTTTCACATTCAAGCATTCTTTAACAAATCCCCAGGTAAAATAGAAATCTTAGATAAAATATTACTTGTATTAGATGAGCACTAAACTGGGTTATATTTCAATGCTCTTTTTTTCCCCCAAAGAATTACATAGAGGGATGGGAAACAATTTTACATTAATTAATGTAATCATTATGGTGAACATTTTCATAAGGAAATGTATTTACATCTGTTGAATTATTGTGTATTGAAATGTCATTTTAATTATGTCTTTTTAATATGTGAATCCTTACAGAAATGGACGACCGTAGGCAGCTTACACAATATTACTGTATTTCAGTGCGGTTACAGTACTCAGAACTTGAGCAGACAGAAAGCCCAGAGAAAGAGAACTGGGGTGTCCTTTTGTCCAGAAGAGGAAATGGGCTAATCTGCTAGCACCAGCTATGGCTGCCTAGCTGCCAGCTTGAAAGGAATCTGTTGGACTTGCTCCAGGTAGACTGCAAGAGAGACTGAATGCTGTTAAACAGAGCGTAATGTACAATGTTTATTTGAAATTAATGATGCTTGCATGCCTTCAAGCTGCATTTTAGTATTTATATAGCTGGAAATGTAAATTATTAAGGCAAAATGTCCATGAATTGTCACTCCCAATCTTCCAAGTCATCCTTCCAAGTATTAGAAAGTGAGAGGGAGAGAGTGCCTCGGTCAGCTAAATAAAGGGAAAGATGTCCCCTTCCACTCCAAGAGATGCTCTTTTCCCTCCTGTTCAGTTGTGGCAAAGATACCTCAGGGAGGAAACTCTTAAAATGGGATCCAAGTGAGGAGCTGATATTCGTCTGAGAGATTTTGGAGTTCCAGGCATTCACATTTGTAAGCAGATTAATTCTGGCATTAGAGAGGAAAGAAATATTCATACTGGGAGTTTTTTATCATCTTCCTTACTTGTAGAGGAAGATCAGGCCTGCATCTATTTCCATATCTCCTTCAGAATAGCGGTATAGAAAAGAGCTTTGCTAAATGCTGCCAGCTGGCGAGAGGAAAAGCAAGACTGTGCTGGACTTCCTCCCAAAGTCACAATGTTGCTGCTTCATGCACACACACAGAGTGTCTTGACTGCCTGGGAGCCACTCTGGGAACACAGATTATTTTGATATTCTTTTAAGAGACAAAACCATAACACAAGAAAGGTGGTGGAATATCAGTTCACTGTATGGCTTCAATATTTATGGGCAAACAGGCTGAAACTGGAGAGTTTTCCATGACGTTTTTGTTCACTGGCTCCACCCAATTTTTTGCCAAAATTACGTGGTGAATTTTCGAATGTACCTTGTTACTGCAGATAGTTGCAGTTGCAGTTGCAGTTGCAGTTGGGTCTCTAACACCCTTTTTTGCAGAGTTCTCAGGGGAGAGGAGAGTCTTCGTTCTTTGCCTCGACAAGGATCAGGGGCTACAAATGGATCCCTTAGTGACAGAGGAAGCAAAGTGAAGCTGTAGGAAATAACAAAAGTAATCTGGTGTTTTTAAACTTAGACTTTATCTTGTGCTCTCTCCACGAAGAATTTGTGAGAATTTCACAAAATAAGACATGAACAAATCAATAAGGAAACAACATCTGAACCACAATGCAGGCATTCATTGTCTCCTTGTGCATTAAATTACCCAATTAACATTTCCTGTTGCCTTAGCCTGTTCTAATAAGGCTTGATTGTCGCTTATCAGCCGCTAATCTTCTAAATGATGAGCAAGAACTGCAGCTGGATTTACAAGAGCCTTTGGGGCACAATACCAAACTCCCACAGCTCCAAAGATCCATCCTTGAAATTATGCTTATTAGGTGTTCTTATTCATTACCATTTACTTCACCCAGATATCTGCTAATAAGATCAGCTCAGCTTTGTTTATTAAAAAAGATATGCTGGACAACCAATCTATCTGAATAATGCATTCCACAAAAAATAAGCTTTTTCTTGCATAAAAATGTCATTTCAGATCCAAATTTTCTTTTGAGTTAACTAAATCTGGTTTGTGGGCTTATTTTTCCTGAAAGGGTGACCTATAATTTAGAATGTATTTGAGTAAGAAAAATGTTTCCAGAATACCTGAAACTGATTTTTATGGGTTGCATGAGTAAATTAGCTAATTAGAATAACAATGTTGGGAAAGAGTTGCTGGTAACAAGTAACTAACAGGGATAAGTGATTTTTAATAGACAATGGTAGTATCTTCAGAATGATAAATATTTGCCAGTTATATGATAAATATTAAATAAATCTATTCTAGTAAGAGATCCTGCTCATGAACTGTGAGGCCGCTGGGGGTGAGGAAGAGATTCATTTAGATAAAATGCTATCAAATTGCCTCTATACTGTCCTGTCAGACAACTATCGACCCCATCCCATGGGAGAAATTGATTTCCATGCAGAGAGCTATGTGCTTTCTGCAGTGTATTGCTTCAGTGCTATTGCTCTGCTAATCACACACTGCTGCCTCTTTTCCTTTCTCTCTTCTTTTGTTCTGGAAGATTGATTGAGAGACGTGAGGGATTTAGGTGACCATATTTGTTGTTATTTAACCTTTTCAATTATATTTGTTCAAAAAAGTAAATACTTCATTTTTAATAACACACATGTGAATTTGCTTAAGTGGGCTGCAAGTAAGGCTTTTAGAAGGAAGTATTTACTTTTGTTTTCATATGGGCCTATATGAGCTGATTCGGGTAAGTGAACTTAAATGCAGTGGAGAATGCTTCTGGTTTCAGTTAAGCTACTCAGGACACCTCTCAGCATGACGAGATCTAAAGGTGGAAGAAGTATCCCCAAATAGTAACATTGGAATAACATAAGTGCTGAAAAGTGAAATGATACATGATCAAAGATTATTGGTTTGGATATTTTTTCCTTTTTTTAGGCACAAACACCTTTTGTCAGCTCTCATTTATGACAACTATTTTTTAACAAGACAAAAGCAGTTGAGGTTAAGAAATGCCAGTGTTAAAGTTCAGTCTCAATCATAAATCTTTCCCTTATCCAGATAAGTAAGAAAAAAAAGTCTTTGATTATCATGAAATGGTCACGCACTGTTTCTCAGTTAATATAGCAACAATTTACAAAATTGTTTGTCTGATGAGTGCTTGACTTTTTGTAATATTTTTTATTATTCTTACATTAGTTTCATTTTTAAAACTCACTATAAGCATCATGAGGGTTAAAGCAGGTGTTTGAATGTTTGCCTGTGGGAATCTAGATCCTTGCTGCTGGCTGACAGCTTACCTTGACATTTGCACACAGGGGAATCTCTGAAAGGGAAACAGCTATGATAGATCTTCTTACTCTACCCCATCCCAATGCTAAGGGCATAGCAGGTAATAAAGATCTGCTGGTAGATCACAGCTGAATTTCACACACTGCTGTGACTCCTTGGGAGACAAATGTAGAACAGCTTAGTTGGAGCCACATACCAGTCCAGCCTTGAAGGCAATAGATCCCAGTGGACTACAAAAGCCACCTTTGCACATACGCACTCAGACTATGCCAAATATCCAGAGTTTGGATGCTTTTAATTTTATTATTCTGCATGGACAAGGTTGCAAAAGGGTGACAATCTGTAAAAATCAATAAAGACAGTTTGCAATTTCTCCTTTGACTTGTACCTGCCCACATCCTTTAATCCGTAGTAAGCAGATATAAAATGCTGTCCATTGCCTAACGCTAACTTTGCAGTCCCTCCCTCATGTGTAAAGAGACAGCAAAACTGGGACGAATCAGCACAAGAGGGGAACAACAAGTACCCTAGGAATAGTTAGCAGTGCCCTTGAGCATGCAGACAAGCTTTTTATGCTTATTAGGGATTCTTATTTGTTACCATTTGCTTCACACAGATATCTGCTAATAAGATCAGCTCAGGTTTGTTTATTAAAATAGATATACTGGACAACCAGTCTCCTGCAAATATCCATCATTTTAGCAGAACCTTTATTTGTGCAGGGAAAGGCTTTTCCTTTCATGTCAATGTCGAGGAGAGTAAGGAAGAGAAGAAGCTGTCAAATGATTCCATTAGTGAGGGATGAACTGTTTGCAGAGCTTGCTTCTGGACCAGTGCTTTTTTCTTATTCAGCACCTTCCTCCTTTGCCACCCATTGCTAAAGATAAATATGAAGAAAGATATGAGAACATTTTTATCCTCTGACACAACTTCCTGTGCAAACTTTACAGCTTGCTGATTAATGATTTATTCTAAGCCTCTCATCACCTCCAAGTTGACATCCATTTTCCTGGTGTGCTTTCCTCTGTCCACCCTCTCTATCACTGTTTCCTTTTTCCATCTTTCCTCTTGCTAATATACTTATTTCATGCATCCTCTCTGCCTCCTTCCCTGCACTTACCCTCAACATCTTTCTGTGGCCCTTGTTCCTATACAAATTCTTTACAGGAAAGAAAGCTAAGCTATCTTAAAAAGCTACAAGACAAGGGCTAACAACTCCTGTCTGCCAGCCAAACTCCTTTCTTATGCTTCATTATTTCCTCCTCCTTTATCTATCTTGTATGTTTAAATATGAAGCTCTTGGTCTGGCCTTGAATTTGTGTTTAAACAGGGCCTTGTGCAGTGGAGCTCCCTCAGAGCCGATCTGGAACTTCTAATGCTCTCAGTATTTTATGACAAGACAATCACATAAGGAATAACCAGCAGAATATAGTAAAAATAATGAGTAAGTGATTACTAATAATGAGTAAGTGATTACTAAGCATTTTGCCCAGGCATTTTTAAAATTTGTTCATGACAGAGATTTCTTGGAATCTGTTCATCATTTTACATGCATCATCAGCATGATTTTCTTGATGTGCCAGCCTTCCTGTACTCTGTTTTCTTACCACTGCTTTCAGTTGTACAAGGCTAACGCTCTTTCTGTCCCCTTCATGGTATTAGTCTTCAAGTACCACTGACGGTTTTACTTTAAACTGGGAAGCCGATGATGTGATGCTCTGAATATGATCATTAATATGAGACTCCCAGGATCTTAAAACTTTTCACGTCTCTCTATTACATTCAGTCTCTCTTAACCCAAATCAGATATTCATGCTCTATATTAAGGATTTAAGGAGCTTCTAAGGTTGCTCTAAGCAATGGAGCTCAGGGAGTCATAACATGGCTTCCCAGAAAAATTAATAAACTCTCAGAAGTCATTAGTTATTTCATCCTTATGAGCAGGACTCTCACTTACAGATGGACTGGACGGTGGAAGTTGTACCATCCCTGGGAATTCCACCTCCATGAGACCTGGCCTCCTGGGACATCATTTGAGATGCCTTGGATCCATGGGAGATCCCGCTACTGGTAAAACCTGAAGAATGGGTTGAGCCTAGGGCACCTAGAACAGTTACAACACAGATGTTTGTTAATATGCTTTCCTGACTGGAAGGAGCCTTAGTGGACAATCAGGACCTATCATGTTTTAAAATATCCCAAGGCAAACCTGTCAAAAAGCAAAGAGACTGCTGATCACTTGCCTTGCTCCATTAGTATGCTGCTTTTTAGCTGTCACACTGGGGAGAAGACATTTACAGTGTTTTGTGGATGTTCCCAGAACATAACCCCCCCCCGCCCCCGCCCCAAACTCTCAGACAAAGACTGTTTTTGAAGAATCTGGTTCTCCAAAATGGGCACAGTTTGCCTCTGCAGGAATTGCAGTTTTCTGAGGAGCTGTCTGAGGACTGCGAAACAAGCTCCTGCAGCAACTAAGCATTGTTGCAGACCTCGCCACTTACTGTTCCAAGTGACAGATATGTTTCTTTGAGTTCACTTTCCATAGCCTAAATCTATGCATAATGGATACCCATAGAATTCAAACACAGCAAACTGCAGTAGCAAGTGGTCAATATATATGTACATTTCCATCTCATTATATATAAACCCCAAATAAAGTATTCTATTGCAAGCTCTTTCTTTCTAGGAGAGGACTAAAGCATTAGCAATGGCAAATGTTAGTCATATTGCTTAAAGGATTCCTGGAAGATGCTCAAATATTATGGTGATGAGCCAGCTATAACATCTTCTATGAAGTGATACTGAATAATATTCATGCACTGCTGTAGCACCAGCCGCTCCGCCATGCACATTCATCCCGGGGGAGGGGTTACAATCTGAAGGAAAAGGTTAAGAAGCTGCATTTGAAGAACGAGAGAAGCCAGTGAGCACCTGTAGAAATGAAATGAGACCCTTCTAGCTCTCATTCAGATGAAACGTGTGGCAAGCTCTCCTACTGCAGCGAGCCAAAACTCACACCTGTCCTGGCAGTGTTACAGAGCTAGTATTTTTCACATGGGTAAAAGCTCTTCTAGAGTATCTCCTATAGGCATGGCTAAGGTCTCCTTTAGTCACACAGATTTCTCACCACCAGAAAAGTGATTTTCATAAAAGTGCATAGTTGATATAGACATTGCAAGTGTAAAACTAGTTGGTGTTATATGTTTGGTTTGCTCCTCCATCTTCTAAAGATTCTTGGCACATGGAGGGATACAAGTCTTCATTCTTGTATTTTAGAAACTGCCATGTCATGCTCTCTATAGGGAGTCACCACTGAAAAGCCTGCTGTATCACTGTTATCTGTAACAGAAGGCAAGACTGTGCAGCTGTCTGGACTCTTAATATATGATTAGATTAACTAACTGGCAGTTCCTGTATACTGGGATCAGCACTGCTAGTGCTGTTTTGTGCCTCAGAGTATCTCTTCCTGCTTTTCCCTCCCTCAGTCCTCCTCTTCTGAGGGTCTCTCATATTCTGTCCCTCTGCTGGTACCATCCCTGAAGGCTGCCATCTTTCCTATCGAGTTTTCAATTAACATCATATTCAGTATCCTAAGTTCACTGATCAAATCACATAGAGTAAAAATTAAAAAGCATGTTACAGGAATCACATGCAGCATCTCTCTAAATGACCCTTATATCACTTATTCCCCACTGTCTGGACAGTGTCACTCTATGGATAATATTGGCAGTAACGTAAACCACATCTAAAGAATAACTTCTCCCCTCACAATGAAGCTCATCCCATTTTTTACTAATTGAAAGATGATACAAATCCTGGACAGCTCACCTGACCAAAGCCTCATTTCTATGGCTGGAAGTAGAAGAGTCAGGTTCGGCTCCATCCTTCAGTAGACTTTTAGCTGCTTACTAGTTGACCAGCTTCAACATGATAGAGAGAGCCACCTGAACCCAGCCTACAGCCTGCAGGTTAGCACACTCCTGACAGAAGGAGTCCACTCCCAAGGCAGAAGAGGGTTTAGAAGCCTTTATCCAAGGTCAACCTGCTAATTACTGTGCTGTGGGGTTAAATGGGATTACAGAGGACAATCTTTTCCATGGAGTTACGCATACTTAGAGGATGCTTGCTGAATCAGGTCCCACGGGCAGGATGGTTAGGGAGAATACGTGTGCATGAATCCCATGGGTGGCTGGCTGCTTAGAGCTGTCAGGTCTGGGATAGTTCTGTGTGTGCAACAGAAAAGCATGTACCTGCAGGGTAGCGTATGTGAAAGCTAGCTATGCCTAATTTTAGTACTCTGCCACATTCTGTGAAGGAAGTGTATATATTCCCACTGTGAATTTAGCTCTTGGACTGCAGCTCATTTCCCTCTGTTACAGCCTTTGCATAAGGTTTTATGGGCTCTTTCTGTATGTGTGATACATACGGGTGTGGATATGTACACACACACAAGCACATACAAAGCAAAGGAAACATCATACTGTATATGAACTGTAGGTACACAGAGCATGTTCCTGTGTATCATTGCTTGTTACTGCCATGACTTGCCATACTATTGATGTTTCCTAGCAAAGCGGAGGGATAGCACAGACTTCAAATGAGCACTGTCCTGAACTCCTGAATACCACTTATGTATGTGTACATTCATGCATATGTGCATAGACAGAAAACACTTTTAACAGCATCCCACTCATAACATGCAGTCAGACATGGGAATCTTTTGTCTTCAGCACAATGCAGTAGTGTAGGAGAGAAGAGATTACTTGGTGAGATTATTTTCAGGGGTAAAATTCTGCTAGTCCCTACTCACTAAGCTTCATTTTAATTTCTTGTTTTTAAGGAAAAAAAAAATTTACTCATACCCATTTCTTGGAGAGTAGAAGTAGGACCTCCGGAAGTCACGCCTCCCCCCATAGCTCTTGCTTCTTGGGACATCATTTTGGAAGCAAGCGAGCCTCCTGTGATCCCAGCCGAGGTGAAACCAGCATTGTGAACGTTGTGGTCAGACATTTTTCTGTCTGATGGTGCAGGATGCAGTGGGTGCACTGCTAGGCTCAGGCAGGCTTTTTATACTGCTTAGCTAAGCAGCAAAGAAATTAAACTGAAATCTATGACCAGAAGGCAAATGAACCCAAAACCAGGAAATGAAACTGAAACTTATGAACATGCTTTTTTATTCCTGTTGTGAGAGTGAATCTTAGACAAATCAGCTACTTAGGATACTAAACCAGATTAATAGTGTATGAATCACACGGGGCTGAGAACTTTGCTTCTGCATTCTCTGCCTTGCAGTCTATTGTCAGGAATTGCATTGACAGAAGATAACACCTCTCTCCAGCTGGCCATGCCCTGAAACTTCAGGGACAGTGTATGCAGAGCTGTCTTTTGGATTAGCATGGACAGCAGTGGTCAGGTCTGGAAAGGGGTCAGAAAAGTTCAGATCTCTTGCCTTTATCTAGCTTTACGCTCTTGTAACAGTTCTAGGCCCAGAAGAACGCTGGGTGCCTTATACTAGATTCTGTTACACATCTAGGGTAAAAAACAATTTCTGCCTTTCTTCTTTGAAAGTATGTGTGTGGGGAGGAACAGTGACAGCAAACCTACAAAGCAGTGTAAAAACTGGTACCATTCTATGACAAGCATTTTTAATAGGAAGTCGATTCCTAAAATGCATGCATCACACTGAATGGAATCATGGTAGCGGCAAAGGCCAATGATAGCAGCTTAATACCTTTCTTCACCATTTTTTGAAAGCTTTCCTAACCCTTTGTTATATTCTCCCCAACCTGTTTTGCCCAACAGCTTGGCAGTATGACTTTGCAGGGAGTCTAGTTATTCTAGTCAGACAAAAGTGTATTTTTGGTACCAGTTAGCATTTTGAAAGAAGGTTTTTACAAATAAATATTGTAATCAACAGCATTAAAATGAGGTATTTATTCATCTTAAGAATCAATAGAAGTCTGAATAAAGACAGTAGACAAAGAGGCAGCAAGGTAATGCAAAAGCTATACTTTGAGTTTGTTGTAGTAGCCAGAGATCAATGGTGATGCAGCTACTCCAAAATAAATCGTTAACAGGGAGTTGTAAATCAGAACTCAATTAAAAATGGAGGCTTGAAATTAATTTCCTTTTAGAAGGGGCTGTTGGGGGACTTCATGTCGTAGGAGAAGGCTGACACAGCTATCTGGTTCTTCGTCCTGCAAATCCTGTCAAAGCACAGCCTCCATCATTAATGAACAGATCTCTGCAAAGGGCATATACTGCCTTACTGCACAGTTTTTCCTTAGCCAGTAGTTTCACGATGACTCTTTCCAAATCCGTGAGTCTCCTCCCCTAGGTAAAGAGAACTGTCTGATTAGGTCAAACTAGCACAGGGATAGTTCTCAGAGTGAAAATATACAAGCTAAAGATACAGCATTTTCACAGTTGTACTGTGTCTGTATTTTGTATATGGTGGGGTACAGAACAAAAGGTATGAAGTCTGTTCCTCTGTGCCTGTATTTGGGCCCATGTGGTATTTACCTGAGCAGTGGACTATCTGATCCAAGAAAAATATGCCCCTAAGCAGTACTGCTCCCTTTTCTTTTAACTCTTTTAATTTGTATATGTCTGCTAATTTTTTCTCTAGTCTGCTTGCATTAGGGCTTCTGTCATTATGATGCCTCTGTATGCCTGTAATTTCTTGTCTCTAATTTATCATTTTGAATTGCTTAACGCTGTAAAGTATCTAAAGTTACAGCTTAAATACAAGCAAAATTCTATGTAAGAATAGGATAACTAATGCTGTAGGGCATCTTCAAAGAGACGATAAAACAAAAATGTCACTCTCTTTGCAGGTATTGCTACAGATCCTTCCTTCAGAACTGCTAAAATTTTTTGATGCCTTGTTAATACCATTTATTTAATATTCCTAACATCTCATCAGGAAATGATGAGAAAGTCTGGCAAAGTAAAGGTGAATTAAGGCTTCATAAGTTGCATCATATGTGATTAACTTTTCCCCAGTTCTAAAACACAACAATTCATAATAAATACCCACAAAGTTGTTCAACTAAATGCAATAGAAATCAGACTGTTGTTAAATTTGTCCCTAAAATTCAAGCTTTGAAGCTTGAGCCATGTTTTTTCATGTTCAGTAGTCTATTTGCTAAAAATGTATTTGAGGTCTTTTTTTTAATATGATTGGGCCCCCATTTAAGCCATGGATGTGAATAAGAGAGTAGTTTTAGAAACTGTTGGAGAGAATCTAGTATACATGTTTCCTCAGAAAACTCTTGCTCACTCACTCTCTTGCTTTCCCCATTTTTTTGTTCAGTTGAAAAGTTTTGCTTTTCATCTTAAATTATTGTCAAGCCCATTTTTGAAGTGAGGATGTCCTAAACTACAAAACTGGAATCTGAAACACAGTTTTCAAGGTTATGAATGATGAATCTACATAGTTCGCTCCTACTTTCCTGATGGATTTCTCTCCTTACCTGATGTCATGGTTAGTTTGACAATCTAAGCATTGCAAATGCTCTGTCTATTCTAGGGAGAAACATGTTGGGGAGGAGAAGCTCACATTCAGGTATCAGTGAAGTTTAGCTGGTCATAATGGAGGCCCTTGTACTTTCCCAGCAATGAGCATATGTTCATGGATAGTCATGGTAGCTTCTTCAGAAGTGTTAAAAGGATGCTGAATCAGGTGGATGTTGAGACTCAGCGGGTTGTCCTTCCCAGTTTGCTAGAGGCAGGCTGCTGGCCTGCTGACCTTAGCTCCTGCCCATGGTGAGCCTGAGCAGGTAGACAAAGCTGACCACTAGCACATCAAGACAAACACCTAGAGCCTTTACGGGCACCACATAAACACAAGAGCATTCAGTTTTTCTTTTAGGGGAGAATCTGTCACTGAAACTTGGCCTTGTAATGAAATTGTTGTTCAGGATCTCATTATTAGTAGTATCAGGATCTCATTATTAGTAGTCTAATTAGTAGGCTAACTAGGATGAAATACAGTCAACCACTGCCTTTCCTCACTGAATTTTCCAATAAGGCAGCAAAGAGTGAGCTGGCTGAATGGAAACAGTCCCAAAGCAATGGGCTGTCATTATGGGCTGGCTGAATGGGAATAGTCTCATTCAGCTGCCGGAATTCTAGGTTACATGTCCTAATTTCCTCAATATGGCCAGAAATCCAGAGGCTAAAACTGTTAGGCAGTATTTGTGACCTACAACAGAACTGTTTAGTTTGCTCTTTCTCATAGCAATAAGCATAAACACTGTCTAATGCACGTTCCCCTAAAAGAGCTTTGGGTGGGCAGCCAACATGAAGGCTGCTTATGAATGGTCCTGGTTGCACAGTCCTATCGATCTGGACTCCAAGGCCATGAGGAGAGCACACCTTTTCTTGGGGTGGTTACGTTTTCTTGGGGTTTCTTAGTGGTTTGTTGGTCTAGTGGCATGTTTCATGCTTTGCACGCGAGAATTTCTAGGTTCAAATCCCTTACATTTCCTTTGTCCACTGTGTGCAGCTGGGAACAGCTTTTGGGCTGCAGAGGAGGGAGGGAAATCGAGCTTGAAGCAGGAATGGAAACTTCTGAGAAGAGCAGGGATCTGGTGTGGGTTGACATTACAGGTAGCCGATCTAAAGACTAGCCATCACTGAACAGGACGCTTGTGTATTGCAGCCATTTGTCTTTTTCTAGCTTTGGTGTTTGTATAACACTATGATGAACCAGTTAAGTAACTGGCAAAAATTTAGTGCTATGAAGAAAAACATTATTTCTCTAGCTAATTTCACCTCTGAAGCAGCTCACTGAGGAGTCAGAGACACCAGTACTGGTGGGAGGGAGAAGGAGATGGACAGAGACCTGGGTGGAAAAGGGACCAGGGCCTCTGATGCATCTAGCAGCTATGTGAAATCACACTCCTCGGCTGTGTTTCTGCTTTCATTGCTGCTAGAAAGTATCTGGCATGTATTCTCTCCCTTTTGCTGGCATTTGCATTTATGTACCTGAGCAGGAAGGAGGTTGAAAAACTTTTATCCAGAGAAAAACTCATGGTTTTGTTGTTCTGGCAGACTTACTTGATTCATCTCATGCAGGGATTTTTCGTTTATGATTTCCATGCATGACTCTTGTAGAGGGGATAGGAACACGTAGGTGGGGACGGAAGAGGACCAGACCACCCTTTGCATGATGGACCATGCTTCCATCAGTTTATGACAATCATAGAACTACACGTTTCTTGGTGATGAATGTCTCAGGGAAAAAACTGCCCAAACTTACATAGTTTAAATCCAGTCAGGATCAAGGTGGTTTATTAATTTATTAACAACACCTAATTAACAAGCAATCGGTGAACTAGGCATTCAGGATCAATATCAACAATACAACAGATAAACCATAAATACTAGACACTTGCCTGAGGTGCGAGTCCACACATGGTCCACCCTGTACTGTCAGTCTACTGCTGAAGTGCAGGTTCCTCACAGTGTTCAAAAGGAAGGATGCTCCATCAGGCCTAGACAGAGGCTGCAATGGAGGCAGGGTACCTTCTGTCACTGTCAGACCTGATCTGACTGCTGCTCTGCTGCTCTCTTTTCACTTCCAGGTCTCTCCCTCCGATCACACTCTTCAAGGTCTCTCCCACCATTCATGTTCCTGCCATATTAGGTGTTGTTATCCAGGCCATGTGACCCAGCAGAGGCCTTGCAGATGCTACTGCAATAGAAAAGAAGAGACTTTAGGAAATTAGAAGGAATTTCTTTCAATTCAAGAAACTACGAAAAGTTTTTCCTCATCACCTCTATTTTTTCCTCATCACCTCTAAAGGGCATCCTGAACAAGGGCTAGATTTGCTTTCAAGCCTTTTCTTAAATCTGCTTCCCACAGCAGTTCTGAATTACCGTATTTAGGAAGATCTCTTGTACTAGTATTTTTATAAAACCTGGACTCAGAGACTGGGAGCCTTTCCTGATCTGGCCTGTTCACTTAAATGAGAGGGTCTCGCTGATTCAGGATCTTGGAGGCCTGTTAGTGGGCTTGTTGTGATCAAGGGTAGGATTGTGTCTTTTGCTGGAAGTGAAGTGCCTTAAGGCAGTGCATGATTGGCAGAGATATCAGTGAATAAGCAGAAGAAGGAGGAATTGTTAGTAGTCTCTTAAAGACAAGGCCAGGAAACTCAGTCAGTGTAATAAGGAGAGGGAAACCACTGAAAAGATTCAAGGAAAGTATCTATTCACAAGTATGCCATGGAACTAGTCAGCAGCGAGATGACTAAAATCTGACATGTGCTTACAGTGAGCTGAATGAGGAACATGTGAATAGACATAGTGATGTGGTGCTAAAAACAACTGAGCTTTGCCTACCTTTGTGCTCATGTTGCTAGTAGTGGAGCATCAAATGTAAGTTATATATATATAGACAATTTCTGACTTGGAAGGGATTTGCTTTTACTTGTTATCAGCTTATTATGAAAACTTGAGATATTCTGTTTATACATCTATATGTATATATAAAATAAAAAAGGAAATTGTTTTTGAATCCTAGTAAGCTCTCGAGTTCACTGATACTCTGTAAATACTTGAGCTTGGCATAAGGTAGTCAGTCCATTGTTCCTATCCTTAAAATAAGTTAAGCTAAGCTATGTGAGTACTGTATTAGAAGAAACCATAGCAATCAAAATTGAATGGCAAGGTGATAGCCCATTAGCTTACATGAGTCGGGGCCTTCTGGGCACTATGTGGTCTCAAGCCCCAGCTGGGGCCTCCACCCACAACTTCTGCCCAAAGGCCCAGGGGCTTTATTTCAGCTTGGTGCAGGGTCTTCAGTCCCCATGTGAGCTATGTTGTAGGTGTGCCTGTCTCCAGCTCCATCACAGTCATGCCTGTGCTTGGCTATGGACCTCATTGATCCAGACTCTGACCTACGTACTGTCTTCTCAGCTTGACCTCAGACTTGCCTTGTTACAATGGACTTGCCCAGTAAGTCACTAGATCTGATCCAGATTTTCTCACTTGTGTTTCTGGCTTGACCTCAGTCCTGCCTCATTGCCATGAACTTGCAAGATGATCTGGACTCTCAATTGAACCAGTCTACTGACTCTGAGTTTGCCCTGATCGTCTTGCTTGGAGGTGGTGGGACAGGGCCCTGGCTGCACCCTGACAATATGGAACATGGATGAGGTTGTCACAGCCTCCAGGTAAAAAAGATCCAGTGTCACTGCTGAAGTGGGACTGGGAACAACAAGAACTCGGTACCTGAGCCTGTAACTTCCAGGGATCCTCTCCCTCCATCTAGCCATCCAAAAAGAAGTGCTGCTTCTCTTACCCACTGGCTTTGTGTGAGGCATGTTGTATTTAATGCTCCCCTACCTGTTTTGCTTTGTTTTACTGGCATTTCTGTTTACAAAGGGTAACTTCCAAAATGTTGGGCAAATGTATTTGATGTCTGGCTGAGTTTTCAGGGAACCTAGCGCAGAAGCACAAAGACAGTTGTACATCTCTGTAGACTGTTAGCCAAAAATTCAAGTAATGATAATTTGAGAGATGAACTGATATAACTTTTGATGTTGAAGTATGAAATGAAAGAGAAAATAACTCATTTACCTCACTGAACCTGACAATATTTTAGCACAAACTTGGATCTGGGAGAGTATCTGAATAATTTCCCACTTCTAAAGGCTAAAAATCTGAGGGAGAGATACAGCTGGTGTGAACTGACCTGAAAAGCATTCAGTGGCACTTCAGAGTCTCAGAGAATAGAGAGGCAAACCCATGGTTACCAAGAGCATGGTTGCATTTATTTTCAGCATCACTACTTCAGCATCTCAGTAGCCTTAGTTACTGAAGCCTTTATGCATGCAGCTAACATAGTTTCATGTTTAGCTCTCTGAGTTTCAGGTTCAAGTCAAATTCTTAAGTGTCTAAAATCATGTGCTGTCTAGACTGTGTGCTCTTTGAAAGGAACGGGAAAATCAGAGACTTGATTGGAAGTACTCTGAAAACTTGAGCCATGGACATCCTTCCCTTCAGTTAAAAAACCCAATAATACTAAGCTGAAAACACCAAAAAATAAAAAATAAAACCCACAACCAGACATACATGCAACTCTTCTATATTTCCTTCAGGAATGACCTTATTCGCATGCATCCGTGGATGTAAACTGCTGTATCTCTTTAGTATATTTTGAAGTCCTTGAGGTTCTGACTGATGCGCTGCTTTCCTCCTACGGAGGGTGGGCAGCTGATCACAGATATTAATCTCTGTGTAGCCTGCTTTTGGTAGTCACCTTTTTCATTCTAATAGCATGTTCATTGAAATCACTTTTTCATAAGCATTTTCCCGTAAACCTCTGTCTCAAAAGAGATTATTCAAATAGCTTTTAAACAATTACTCTTTTGAAGGGTCTAATTGAAGAAAACAAACCTGTAGAGAATCTGACTCAACCAACATCTTCAGCATCCAAGATTATCTGTCTGTCACCCTGTGACCTATTTTCTTCACACTACTTTTTAATTTTTGTAGTAATTATAGTGTATATGGATAATACCTATTAGCATATTTATGGTCATTGCTTCATATTTATTGTCTGCACAACTCATTAATCTTCATCTAGTGTGTGAGGCTGACAGCTCAATCTATTTTGCAATCTCTGGGCAGCAGCCATATCCAAAAAGCCTTTGTTTCACTGTAAATAAACTGTGTTCAGGACCAGACGACAATGGTGCACCATGCAGTGATTGACACAAGCCATGGCTGCTAATCAAAAGTAGATTTTATTACCAGCTGAGTCAAGTGCGTTATGGGGCCATTGTTCTAGTGTTGTCAGGGCAAGAGCATACGTAGTCAGTCACCTTCTCAAGATGGGTTGATTGTTCTCCAAGATTAGACAGAGTTGCCTTATTATCCATCCCAGACAACAAGGCATCTCACCCAAACAGACGCCTTTACAGAAACTGCCTGTACATTGAATTGATTTGAATTGCTAATGCATAATCTGTCCAGCACAGATGTGCAATGAATATTTGGATGTTGTTTTGCATGTCAGTTGAGAAGGCTGAATGATGAGGTGATGATCATTCAGTGATGGGTCCTGGACATTTGCCAACAATTGAGTTTGAGCACTTTCCCTGACAGTAATCAGATCAGTTTCCAAAACCTCTTTTCCTCAATTCACTGACAATTTATGTTAGAAGATAATACAATGCTCTTACAGTTAACACAGTTGGCAGCAATTTGCATTTTTTTCATATAATTACATTTTTCATTTCATCCAAGAAGACATGCATACAAACCACATATAACTGAGATACGTATTCCTAGGCACTTGCTGAGTAACTCCACTTGAATAAGAGGCCATCTAGATAAATCAAAAACATTGAAACTCTTCCATCACAATGCAGGTGGCACTAGTTTTATTAGTTATAAAGGCTGATGTTTTTAAAAGATAGATCTGCTGTGAAAAATTAGGAACATTGCTATGAAGCTGTATTACGATAGCCATCCAAAAAAAGCAATTAAGGTAATAAGAATTTAAAATATGACCATATTCATGCTGAGAGAAAGATGGTAAACACAATGTTTTGATTTAAAAAAAATTTCAGCCTCTATCAGGATTGACTTTACATAAAATAGGAACAGAAGTAAACCCCCAGGACTGATATTGTAATACCAGGGGACTGATGTGAGTTGACATAGTCACATCACGTGATTAATGTGAATATGAAAGATGTTTTATGTAGTCGTAATTGTAGACTTTTTCAGGGACTTACCCAGTCAAGTCCTAAGTATTTCCAAGGATGAAGGTTCCACATCCTCTCTGGGCAACTCACTCCAGTGTTTGACCACCCTCATGGTGAAAATTTTTCTCCTTACATCTAATCAGAATTTCCCATGTTGCTACTTAATGTCTGTTATTTCTTGTCCTGTCTCTGAGGAGATTGTGACTCCCTCTGCTTTACGACCTCAGCGTTTCATGTCTAAAAAGCATAGTTCAAGCCCTACCTTTAGACCATAAGTAGCTTAAGAGTTACTGGTAGCTTAGAAAATCAGGGGCTCATAGGGTACACTTCTGTTACCTTAAAAATTTTACCTTCTAACTTTATTTAGCTATTTAACTAGTGCATCTCTAAACATACAATGAAACACTTTCCCTCTGAAATAAAATAATAATGTTTCTCAAGTACTTCTAGAGTTCTTTCTAGAATACACATTCATTAATGCAGGTTTGCTATCTGTCTCTCTTAGGTCCTAAGCTGTGCACTCATGAGTGCCTGATAGAAAGAATAATCACTTCCTTTAACTTGCTGGCCTTCCTACCAGTAAAATTTACTACATCTAGGAAAAAAGTGGGGAGTGATTGTGCCAGGAGCTTTACAGTCAAGGTCAGAAAGGAGATTTCAGGTAGGTCTGATTTTTCTGTATGCCAGCCTTGTTCAGGGTTAGGCTAAGGGGCTCTCATTGGGATTTTTGTTATTATTTTCATATATCAGAAGCAAAATATTATCCTTGCGATACAGATAAAGCAAATCACAAGGTGACACTGGTGATTTTGGGGAGTAAGAAAATTCCAATTTGGGGTGATTCAATTTTGTGCCCTATTAAAAAGACATGGCCACATGTAACACTGCATACTCACTATACATGCTGAAATTCAATGCATTCTACAGCTTGAAATTCAGAAACAAAGCATTTGAATAAATGGCTTGAGAAAGCTGTAAGTTTAGACCTCTGCATAGAGTTAGACGGCAAAATCTTACCAGATGTTCACCTGAAACATCTGGATTCCAAACCATGCTCCTCAGGGTTCCACCCCAGCTTCTGACTCTTCTGCTTTTGACCTTAGTATTGTTCCTGAGCGTAGTCAGAGACATATCAGTCTTGATGTTGTAAAGTAGCTTATGCCTTGTTCCAGTTTTAATGTGCTTTTGCTGCTTAAGATGCCTACTCATGTATCCAAACATATCAGACAAGGCCCTGCTCAAAACAGACACTGCAAAAGAGGGGGCAATCCTGCCTTAGATACAATAGCTCAAGGCTCAGAGGAAGATACAATAGCTCAAGGCTCAGAGGATTCACACAGATCAGGACTCACTCTTTGAGAGTGTCACCAGGTCTTGGTCACCATAGGAACAGGGACTAAAAGCACTGGTCAGCTAGGGAGTCATGTTCCCATTTGTTCTGTCTCCAAGGAATTTTTCACTACTTCATTGGGCTTCTTGCCCAGCATCCCTGCTGATCCTTTCATTTCCCATGCTGAGGTATCATATGCTTTTGAGGCAATGAAATGAAAGCCTCGACATCACACTCAAGACGGTTAGTTTCTGCTGCAGGGAGAGTGGTGCTTGAAAGCTGACATGGAATAGCCAGTGCTTATTTTTTTTAAGTAATACTTTAGCCCAAGGACATTTAATACAAGCCATTGTTCCTGCACTGAAAGATCTTTTCCTTAGGGCTAAAAGTCTTGTCTTCCAAGGCATGAAACTTTTATTTCATCTGATTTCAAATGGATGTCAGCAGTATAGTCTTGTATTTTTTGAGACTGAAAATGGAGGTAAGGACAATGAAGATTTTTCACGAACTAATAGGTATCTGAATAGAATATTTCATTGTACATTATTCTGTACACTATTCTGATAGATAACAGATAAAGGTGTCATGTCATCTGCTGAGTAAAAGTTCCACTTGGTCTTAAGGTTACAACTTTCCCCTGTACACAGTTATCTTAACAGAACTTCAGAAAAAAATATGTTAATATGCCTTCTGGAACATAGGGAGCAGATTCATGAAGGCAACAGATCAAGCATATAAGCCACTGATTGGCTGTAGCTCTCCCTGGAGACATTATAAGGATTTTTCTTTTCTGGAAGAAATGTGGTGAAAATAAAAATAACAGGTGAATAAGTTAATGGTCAAAGTGCTATTTTTAATAATGCTGAGCTCCCACTGCTATTCAAATGTAATCACAATTGTTGGCTTAACAGACTCATTTCAAAACAAACCATCTACAAACACTAAATAACCATTTATAAGCATAGGATCCTTTTTTTAGTTCAAAGGTGACACATGTCTAAGCCAATGGTACAGCATGTGCTTCAGGGTTAGTGCTGAGCGGTTCAGAACAGCTCAGCTCCCTAAGAGTAGCTTGCTGCCTCATCCACAGGACCTGCTCCAGCAGATGCTCCTAGAGTAGACCTGCTGGATCCTGCTCCACATAAAAGTAGCTGGCAGAAATGGAGGCTGTGATGCCTTCCATCTATAGCCCAGGACAAAGAACATAGATTCACTGGTGGTCTCTGCTATGTGGGATGTCAGCTCTCATTCTTGTCTTCCATTCTGCAGCTTCTGTGTCCAAGGACTGCGCTCTAATCATGTGTTCGGGATCAGCATTGCAAGGTCGAGGAGGCTGAAACAATGCCCTGTTTCCAGAAGTGACATAGGCAAATCTTATCACAAGACTGAGAGCTGAGCACAGAGCTTAAGAAAATATGGACCTCTTTTCCTTGTCTGTAAGTCGGAGATACTATTATTTTCCTATCTCCCAGCAGGGTTCTGAGGTCACATGGATTATGCTACTCAGGAGTTATGATAATAAGACCTATATAAGCATTTAAAATAAAGAAAGTTTCATAAAGAAGTTTCAAATGCTAACATAAGTATCTATGAAAACATAAGTGCTAGAACTGCTTTTACAGTCACTTTGAAAAGTCATTAATGACAAAGGGGTCTGTCTGTTACATGGGCAAGGGGTCTGTAGACCAGATGGCCTGATTAACTTTTCAGCTCCAGATGGAAGATATGTGGATAGGTTTCAGGCCACGTTTATCCTGTGGCTTATCTGCAGCCACCAAAGGCAACAGAAATCCTCATTCCCTACAGTATTGAGAGAAGCACATCTGCCCACAAAGGCTGGTTATCAGTAGATACCTTGAAGCAATACTGCCTTGGGCAGTTCGGTAACTTTCCTCATCACAGGAGTGCCTGAAAACTTCTGAACATTGGCCATATGTAACAACATAATGCTAACTGTACAAAAAGGTTCATCAGACAAGTCTGAATCCTTGTGGCTAATTCCTAAATAGGAAAGAAAGTGCTTCCCTATTTATAATGCTGAGGCTGCTGGGCAAGACACAGTGGAAGACTTAAATTAAATGTCAAATCATGAGGTACTAACAATAAATAATGGAGAGATTTCTCTTGCTTTCGGTGGCTGCAGATAAGCCACTGGACGAGCTATTTACTGAAGGTAGGTTGTGCAGTCCAGATGGATCATTCTGACCACATCTCTGTGTTTTGTTACTCAGATGAGAGAGCAAACTGGTGTGAGTCTGCGCTGCCCACATCTCAGGGCCCCTATGGTCCTGGGTCCTGTCTGAACTATAAAGTGGCTGGAGTGTAGCAAAGCTTCAAAAACCATCCTCTCTCATCTCTCCTGCTTATGCAACACAGACCCCTCTAGTGTGCCAGCTTTCCCTACTTGCTTACTTACCTGCACCATGTGCAATCTGTGGTAGTGACAGCTTGCTCTACAGGTGGCTGTGCTCATTGTAAGATAACTTTAACTGTAGGAAGGTATGCTGATCCCTGATCCAACAAGGCATTAGCAGACAGAGGGGGAATATGGGGGTGACTTTGAGACAGTGATGTGGTCCATTCATGGCACCATAGTGTCTTCCTGCAGGAACCAACTGCTATTCTGTCCCTTGAGGGACACAGACACCTAACATTTTGCTACCCTTCTGTAGTATCATGGCACTGAGGCTGCCTGATCCCTGGATATGTAGCCACAGTCAGAAAGTGCTCAGAGACCTCAGTCAGGCCCTAAACTTCCTGCCTGGCAGAACCTGAGAGTTTTCTTCAGTTTGTTGACTACAACACTAGATAAGCTAAATGCCAACATAATTTACCACATCTTTACACCTGCAATATTCTGTGCCCTCTATTTTTGGCTTAGCCTTGAGGCAGCTCTTTGATCAGATATGGAGAGAGCATGACTGTCATTTTCCTGTGTGCTGCACTTCTGCAAACAGCACCAGTATGTGCAAGGGCCTTAATCTGGGGTTTATAGAGCTATGAATTCCTTTACGAGGTCCCTTGAATGCTTCTCCTTCCATTGTTAATCCAGAACTCATCTCCTTCCCCCTTATGATATCCCCTCTTTCTTCCACAATTTCTCCTCCTCTCCAACAGTTCTTAGACATCTGTGATACAGTTATAGGCTGGAGAACGTTTCCTGAGTCAGGCCTGCTCAGCAGAACACTTCAGGTATCCTACAAGCAAATTTTTCCACTCAGGAAGATATTTTCTGTGTATTACAGGGCCCTCCCTCATCAGAGACTGTCCCTTTGTGCCTTTGTACTGTCTCTACTTATGGCACATTGTGAATCTTTCTGCACTGCGGATATTGGCTTGACTCCATGGGAGAATATCTGCTCTATCACACAGCTGGAGGGTGAAGAGAAATTACCAGTGAGCTTGTAAATCCAAGGAGAGGCAAAAGAGTACAGTCAGCATCAAAACATTTGTGCACTTGAGTTGTTTTACAAGTTAGAGACCAAGTGAAAAAACAAAATATGAGTATCATAGGGAATTACTAGAGGGCAGGGACACTAATGGAAAATCTGAACAGGAGTCTTGGAAGGAGACCTGACTGCAAACACTGAAGAACCTAAGCCCTTATATCACCATGACCTTTCTCACAGGCTAAATGGTATAGCACTTTACCAGCCTCTCCCACTGAGGTCTCATAACTCTGATTCCCTCCTTCCCCATGGGGAGACAGCTGCTCTATTTGCGGTATGGTCATAATTTATAAATCCTTGCACCCCACATTGGAGTCTGTATACAAACAATCATCTGCATGTCGGCAGATTTCTCCATCCACTTGAAGGAGTGATGAAGTAAAGGGGCAAAGCACTCCTACAGGGGTCTGGCTTGCTGGCATTGCTGGCTGTCCCAGTTAAATAAGTGGCTCTGAGACTGTGCCTAGTATACATCTCTGGTCTTCTTAAGCATCTCCATCATGCCCTGCACAAACCTTTGATGGGCAGCATGCTGATGCAGAGTACAAGTGTTAGAAATGAGCAGGAACCTTGAGGCAAGCAGCTCTATATTGCAGTAGCCAGCTGTGGAGAAAGAGAAAAGCAGCCTGAGTCTGGAGACATGTAACGTGTTGCTTATCTGCAGTCTCCTGAAACAGCTGCATCCCAAGATCAAGCTCTGCAGCTTCGCATGTGAATGGCCAGGTCAGAATCATTCCCTTGCAGACTTTATCTCAGGATATCTTGGAGAAGAAGTACAAATGATAGGTGGCCTGCTACTGGTACATAACACTTGCCCACTTACCTGGGAGAGCTGACAGAGCTGTAGGGTGCCTATTATTCAGTAGACAGTTCTACAGCAGTCCATATATAAGCCTGCAGGAAAAGGGACTCCAGTACAAACAATGGAAGAAGAAAGGGACAATCATCTTATTTTTGCTATGTAAGGGACCTAGTGCTACTAGGTCTTCCTTACTCTTCCTTTATGGCCTACTTTGAGTGAAGGAAGAAACTTCAGATGCATTAGCATTCCCTGTAAAGTTGTGTGTGGATTTTGAGACCAGAAGTGAAGTGTCCACTCTGTCTGTTAAGCAGATGGTGCAGTACAGATCCAGGAGAGGAAGAACATGGTATTCCAGCATGGTCAGTGTGGGTTATCTCCCCCAAGCCTCTGGGGCTGCTGGGGCTGCTGTGGGTGCAGTTTACCCATACGTACAATTCCAATTGGTCATACATTTGGAAGGAAGTGAGTGGGAGAGTTACAGGATAAAATCTTGGAAGGAGATGGAGGTTTATTGGCAGAAGAGCCCCCAAACTTCTTGTCCATCTCCATGTCATGTTTTCATGCCTGTTTCCTGAACCTGCTCTGACAGAGAAAATGGACAGGCTCACCCCATCTCATGCTTCTGTCCTGAGACTCTCCACTCCTTGGTAAGCCTGACTGATCCCCCCCAGGTCTAGGGGAAGACTGCACCTGGTTTGGGATAGCTGTCAGAGCATGATTAGACATGCAGAGAAACCTTTCTTGGAAAACGATGGCTGAGCAGAGGGAAACTTTTGCCTTCACACTGGGAGCAGGGCATGGATCTAGGAAACGGCACAACATGAAGGTGTGTGTAAAATTTGTTACTTCACTACGAATAAGAACCACAGTCCTTCCAGTTCACAGCAGTTCTTCCTGAGACTGCCTCTCCAACTCTCCCAGCCACACAAAGTTTACAGTCTTAGTGCCTGTTATGGCAGCTGGTCTGAGAGGGGAGGATGAGAGCTGTCAGGAGAAACTATCCATTGCCACAGTTGTAGACACAGTGTGTGACTACGAGCAGTCTACTCTGTGGTGTGGTTTCTCACTGTGCAGGAGCATCAAGTAGGCATTGTTCTGAAGAGAAACAGCCTGTGGGACCCTGTCAGTTGAAAAGGCCACAATGCCCCCTTGTGTATGCACATTGTGTGACTGTCAGCAGGACTAGGCTGCTGGAAATTTCTCCCTGTTTGTATCTGGGCACCATGTGAATCTATCAGTTTCTCACCACCGTCTGTCCTTTGTGCCCAGGTCTACTCTCGTTGGTCTGTTTGATTAAGACACTCCTTACACGGTGTGTGATGAGGGCATGGGAAGGAGAGCTGTTAGATGTTCCGGCCCATGAAGAATATCATTCTTTGGGTCCCTGGTCAACACAAAGGGTTGTTTCTCGGGCTCAAGCATCTGCACAGAGCTCCCCAGTCCTGATGGCAGAGGATCCAGTAACTCTTTACTCCCTGCTGTAAGTGATAATTAGAAAAGTGTTGCACCCCTACTGAGAAACTATGAACAGTTGGTTTAAATATCAGTGTTGATAACAGCAGCTATGCTAAGTAAAAGCATGGATTGAACATGCTTTTAGAGTGCTGATGTAGCTACTGAAAGGAGCAAATTCCATGGGAAAGAGCGGAACGGATGTGTAATATTTGCTGGCTCTTCTTGGTTACAGAGAGATAGAACTTGGAATCTTATTTGTTTAGCAAGATTTTGACGCTTGTCAGCTCCTGTCATGATTATGTCATAACTCATGTGAAAGTGAGTTTCACCAGCTTAATTGAGATATCCTCTGAAAGTCTATGGATAGCTTCCTGGCTGTAGGCCCAGCTCAATCCATTTCTCCCCCTCTTTTCTTTGCATGGGTTGGAATCCCCTTTGCTATTAGCAAAGGCAATTTGGTACTCAGAGGAGGCAGATAACACTGCAAAGGGGGAAAAAATCTTTATTTTTCCTATCCCTGTCTGCCAAGACCAGCACCAAGCACAGTGTAATGGGTAATTTGAATTTTGGGGTGGAGGAGGGGACCAGGAGTTCCAGATCTGAATTTATTTACTTTGCTCAGCTCGTAAAAGCCTGTGGTGAGTGTGGCTCAGCCTGTCATTTTGAGAGCACCTTAGGAATTAATTGCTTGGCCTTTTGGGCATTAATAATTAACAGCACAGTTCTGTGGTGAACTCTGAGCCTGGAGTCACCATGGTGGAGGAAACATGTAGAGTCACTTATGCAAAGGAAACACTTGTTTTGAAATCCACTGTGGGAGTCTATTGACATAATAAGTAGATCCTGCCTGAGTTTCGATCACCTGTTTAATGCTTTTTAAGTTTTTTAACTCCCTGAAACTACGGCCTTTGTTATTTGTTCTAATCAACTTTCTGTTGCCTTTGTAAATGAACTCACTCTTTGCCTATGTGAGAGAATCTGATATACGAGTCTAAAGAAGGAGAGTGAAAACTGGAAGAAATCCTGCAGGGAAGAGAGAAAAGAGATTTGAATTAAGTTGTAGAAGAGGCTGATGTTCCTGCCTGTTTATCATCTGCTTATTATCTAGATAATAAGATTGATACTTTTTGTGTCTGCTCTGCATTCAATAGATTTGCAGTCTTCTTCAAAATTTGCTACTCTTCTGTGTATAGTGGTCTCAGGATTCACTTCGTCTTATCTTTTTATGTGGATTAGTAGAATAATAAATCACTTGTTAGTAACTGTGAGATCTGGAGCATGCAAAACAGTGTCCTTTGCTCAACCAAGGAATTTTGCTTTAAGTTGCTTTTGAGGACAGTATTCATTCTTGGAACCAAATATTAGATCAAGGAATCTCAAACAAATATAGCTACTGGCTTCTTGTGCACTTAAAAGAAAAGAATGTTAATGCTTAATCATTCTTATCAGACTCACATATATTATTTAATCCTTCTGGATTGCTGTCTACTGATCTCTTAAAAATTTGCCTCTGGAATTCTTTTTGTGATTTTTTCTTTAGATGAGCACAGTTGATACTTTTCAATGTATATTTTATGGGGCTTATTCACCTGCATGAGTCAGAATTGGTTTTCTCTAATTTTAGTTAAAATAGTACATAATCAAAATTTGTTTCCCCTGTCAAATATGAGAGGTTTTTTGGGCTGCCAAGTTAGATTACCATGTTAGATTAATGGCAGGTGCCCTTGTTCACTGCAGAGAGCCATTTAAATTTAATTCTAATTAATATATGTTTCAGTCTCTAGAAGTGTCAGTCTTACTAAGAATCCTGTAGCATCCAAGTTCTAGGAACCAATGTCCTTTAAGAATATGTAGGCTGAAAGTAAACTTTTTATGAGTTTTATTCACCGTGGGGAGCTATCTGGACTGGTCCTCACTCATTTCAAAATGTCATATCTCCAGTGTGTTTGTATATGTACAAAGTGTTTTGAGACCTGAGTGTCCCAGGTTATTTATGGAATTTACCAGCAACAGAAGTATTTCAGCTGGGGAATTTTACCCAGTCACTTATCATGAATTTTCATATAGCTTTAGTGATCAAAAATCCCCGGTTTTTGTGATGATATTCTGCAATACTATTTGATTTATTCACAGTAAGTCACAGATTGGTAGCTTAATTTAAGAGTGCTGATTTCTTGTCTTGATTTCATGCTGAAGGGTTAGAATACTCTCATCGAGAAAATGAGATGCTGCAGGAATAGGTGACAGAGTATCCTTTCCTTTAAATATTAATAATAAAACAAACAAAATTTTAATAACAGTTTAATAACATAAATTTAATAATTAAAATAGACCATATTTTAATAAAACATACACTAGCACTGGATGAATTAAACATTTTGGCAGAATTCTTTCTGTGCAGTGCTGTGTATGACAGTGCATGGATTTTCCTAGGAGAGAAACTTTTTCAGGAAGGTAGTCATCTCTATTTCCCCATCCTTTTAGCACTGCATGTGTTCTTTGGGGGTCTTCTTGGTCTATCTTTCAATAGTTTGGGATACTTTGGGACTATAGAGGTTCTGCCTAAGGACAGAAGAGGTACCAAATACAGACTAAAGGCTTGCTTGGATTAGCATTGTCTTTTCAGCAGTGCCTGAAAACAGATGCTTATGTCTAGTATTACTTGTGTGTTCTCTACTGTACTTCCCAGCACCCAAAAACCAGCTATTGAGGGGCTTTCTAAATAGTGTTGTATTTGGATCATCATTTTTAAAAGCAATCTATCTGCTTACTCCTTATTCAAATCTATTTTTGGCTTTTGCTACAACACTAAGGCAAAGGGTTCCCACAATGGAGCTGTGCTGTGGGGAAAATGACTTGATGTTTTTGTTTTTACCCTGTAGTCTAACGCTAATATTAAAACAGTGTCATCATGCGGAGCAGAAAACAACACTATCAGCAAAACAGGAAAAAATGTTTTGCATTTCTCTATTTAGTGTTTCATTTTTTGCTGCTCGATAGCTGCACAAGCACAAGTTTTAACACAAGAGCATGGCACAGAAGTATACTCCCTGGGTTTGCTACACCTAAAGCCAAGGAGCAGGCTGAAGCCTCAGAAGCAATAGCAAATACTTTTCCTTCATACAGTGACATCCAGTGGGTCCCTCCAGTGGCTCTCTTCAAATTTTGTTCCTCTCCTTCAAGCGGCAATAAACAGATGTGTCAGACCACAATTTCAGACCACTGGAACTTCTTACAGTGTCAAAACGTAGTCCCCATGGACTGAATAAAATTAACTGATTGTTCAATAGCTGTGAACAGTGCATAAGGAAAATGACAAGGAAGAGGCTTTAAGAAAAAAATCACTAAACAAAGTAGAGAGAATCATAGAATCACAGAAAAGTCTTAGTTGGAAGTCCCCTCTGAAAATTATCCCGTCCAGCCTTCTGTTGAAATCAGGACCTCAGATTAGGTTATCCAGAGCCTGGTCAAGCCAAGTCTTGAATATTTCCAGCAGGGAGGTTCCACCACTTTTCCAATCAACCTGTTCCAGTTTTTACATGTTCTGACAGTGAGGATTTTTTTCCTTTGTCCAGATGGAAGTTTGTGCCTCTTGTCCTGTCACTGTGAAGAGACTATCTTCTCTATACTTACCTTTTAAATATTGGAAGACCGTGACTGGATTTCCCCTCAGCTTTCTCTTCCGTAGGCTGAACAAATCCAGTTCCTTCAGTCTTTCTTCATATGTTGAATTCTCCAACCCTCTAAACATACTGGTGGGCCTTTGCCAGACCATCTCTAAATTTGTAATGTTCCTCTTGAACTGGGAGGACCAGAATTGGATACAGTATTCCAGGTGTGGCCTAACAAGTAGTGCTAACTACAGTGGCATAATTACATCCCTTGATTTGCTGCCTATATTCTTGCTGATGCAGCCCAGGACATGGTTTGCCTTCATTTCTGACTTGTGTTCAGCTTGCTATCCAGCAGCACCCCCAGGTCCTTTTCAGCAGAGCTACACCCCAGCCAGTCAGACCCCAGCCTGTACTGTTACTTGGGATTATACTGTCCCAAGTATGGGACTTTACATCTATCTTCACTAAACTATATGCAATTCCTGTTGGCTCAGTCTTCCAGCCTGTAGAGATGTCTGTATATGGTGGCTTTTCTCTCCAGCATATATATCTCTTCTAGTTTGGTGTCATCTGAAAACTTGGTGAGTGTACTTCCAATCCCATCACATAGATAATTTATAAAGATATTGACTAGTGCTGGACCCAGTATTGACATCTGAGGAACTCCACTTATGCCGGTGTGACTTTGATCCATTAACCACCATTCTTTGAGCTCGGCAGTTTAGCTAGTTTTCCACGCATCTGTCCAGTCCATGTCTTACCAGCCTGTCACCAAGGATGTTGTGGAAGATCATGTCAAAAGTCTTGCTAAAATTAAGGTAGATGACATCCACAGCTCTCTCCTCATCCACTGAGCTAGCTGTCTTAGCATAAAAGGCAAATAGGTTGGTCAAGCACAATTTACCTTTAGTAAATCAGTAATGGCTTTTCTTAAAGCACTATCTTGTCCTTTATTTGCCAGAAATAGCTACCATGAAGACCTGCTCTATAAACTTCTCAGGGACAGAAGTGAGTCTGACTGGTTTGTAATTTCTCATATTTTTTTGTCCTTTTGTAGATGTGCATAATGTTTATCCTTGATAGTCATCTGAGACTACCCCTGATCTCTGTGACCTTTCAAAGATGACAGCGAGTGACTTTGCAGTGATGTCAACCAACTTTCTTAGCACCCTTGGATGCATCCTTCAGGTTCCCTGGATTTGTTTATGTCCAATTTGCTATTCTTGACATCTCTTGTGAATTAGAGCTCCAGCTGAGCTTTTGCCTTCTTAGCTGCATCTCTGCATGCCTGAGCAATATTTCTATGTTCCTCTTTGGGAGTTTGTCACCTTTTCTATCTATCTATCTCTTATATACTTCATTTTTACATTTCAACTCTCTCAGTAGCTCACTGTTTCAACAGGCTGGTTTCTCATTATGCCTGCTCCTTTTCCCACTTGGGGGGTTGGACTGCTCTTGTACTCAAGAAGGTTGTCTCTGAAAATACTCCAACACTGCTGAGCTCTTTCTACCCTTCAAAGCAGACTCCAAGAGGATCCCTCCTAACAGGTGCCTAAGAAAGTTGATGTCCGCCCTTCTGAATTCCAGAGTCTTTATTCTGCTGCTTGCCTTCATTACACTCCTTAGGAGCTTAAACTCTATGGTCTTATGGCCACTGCAATCAAGGCAAAGGAAAAAGACAAAATGGGCTTGTTAATCTTGGAATCATTAAATTACAGATTTATAGAATAAATCAGGTTGGAAGGGACCTCAGGAGGCTATCTAGTCCAACCTCCTGCTCAGAGCAGTATTAGCTGTGAGATCAGTCTATGTTGCTCAGGACTTTATCCAGTCTGGTCGTGAAAACCTCCGAAGGTGGAGACTGCACTACCTTTCTGAGCAACCTGTTCCATTGTTTGTCTGTCCTCATGGCAAGCAAGTTTTTCCTTATGTTCAGTTGGAACCTCCCTTGTTTCAATTTATGCCCATTGTCATCCTCCCACCATGCACCATGGTGAAGAGCCTGGCTCCTTCTTCTCAATAACCCCTCACAAGTTCTGGAAGGCTGCTATTGAAAAACCCGATTCCCCCAGCCTCTCCTCGCAAGACACATGTTACAACCCCCTGACCATCTCTTGGTGGCCCTCCCATGAACTTGGTCCAGTTTATTGATGTCTTTCTTGTACTGGGGGGGGTGGGGGGGGTGGGGGTGGGGGGTGCCAAACTGGGAACACTATTCTAGATGTGGTCTCATGAGTGCTGGGTAAAGGGGGATAATCAATCCCTGTGACCTCCTGTTAATACAGCCCAGGATCCTGTTGGCCTTCTTTGTTTCCATATCATACTGCTGGCTCATGTTCAGCTTGCAGCTACCAAGAATCCCAGACCCTTTTCAACAGAGCTGCTTTCCACCCAGTCAATCCCCAGCCTGTATCATTGTGAGATGTTCTTCTTTCCCGGTGCAAGGCTTTGCATTTGTTCTTACTGAATTTCATGTCTTCGAATAGGAATGGTCTGAGGCCTTGAAACATGAGGCTTGTACTCATGGCTTGCCTGGAGACTGTGGGTGTGAGCGAGCGTGTATTGTGTGTCTAAGGGATGGCACATATTGAAGAGGCCAGTATTTCTACTGGAAGACAAATGGAAAGAGACTGAGTGAGCTGCCCTGTTGTGCTCCTGGGACAGAGGGGCTTGCCAGGCAGTGTTGTAGTCAGAAATATGGCCTGTTTGGAGGGTGCCCCTGCACCTGGGACTGTCTGGAGAGGAAAGACTGTCTGTCATTTGCTTCTCCCTCCTCTCAAGGGGTTTGTAACCATATAGCTCTGTAATATAGTATTGCCATTGCTAATAAGAGGCTGTAAGGTTTGTGCTGAGTTTTCAAGGCCTCAGTACTGAGGCTTGTCAGACTTGCACTGCCTGACTTTTGTTGGCCTGTTTTGTTTTACTTGCTTTAGCTGTGACAGCAGTTTCTCTAACTGACCAGGTGTCTACTTTCTATGGCTAATTTGTTTTACTGATGTTTATCTTTGTGTGGTACAACCATAGTTTTATATAAATAGCAGTAACAAGCAGTTTTTCTATGCAGAATGAGACATTTATGACACTAACATCACGATGTAGGGCAGAAAAACACAGGGCTGGTATGACTGCAGAGGCCCTGAGAAGTGGACATACAGGATGTGGTGCAGAGGCGTACAGGCATGGGATGATAAGGAGTGGGACATGGGCCTGGCACTGGAGACACCTCTGCTACAAACAACTCACTAATGGTGAGTTAAACAAATGCAGACCTTGAGCTGGACAAAACTGGTTTTAGGGGCAACAAAGAGGACAAATAATAGTATCTAATATACGTAGGAGCCACCATAAAAAAATCTGGATGTACTGTGGACCTGCAGACCAATGAAGAAAGAGAAAACTGTGAACGATGGCAGCAAACATATACACGACACCAAGTGGATCCTAACATGAGGAAGAAGAAACCATCAACATGAATGTCACATTCCTTCCAGTGCAGGCTGGACTATCACATGCTGATACCTCTCCATAACAACGCCCCCACACACAGCAGAACCGAACCACTGACCTTAGGACCCAGAGGAGCAGTGAAAGGGTGAGTATAACAGCAGGAAAGCAGTAGAAACTTAGTGTGTGTATAATGGCTTTAATTTCATTATTATTCTTTCTTTTTCTGTAACAATTAGATCTGTATTAATAATGATTAGACCCATAAGATTTCAATTATACCAACAAAAAATTCTTGGCTTTATTTCTATATAAATAATATAATAATACTTACAATACTTAAAATATATAATAATAATAAATATTACTTATAAGTATTCCTCTTTGCCCATAAACAAGATTTTGAGCCTATCTGTAATGTATAATATCAAATATATGTATCTGAAGTTATTTGATGTTGCAGGAGATTTTGATCTAGCAGAGTGATATAACTGTGTTTGAATCAAAGTACAAGTACAAATTATACTTAGAAGAGTATATCAACTATGATAGGCAGTTGAATCACAATACAAATGTGATTCTCATTACTGGTCTCTATAATATGTTCACCATCAGGATGCTGGGTGTCACAAGTTGCTGGGAAGGGATATGTGGGTTGAAACCAGCTCAAGCTCATTGATCTCTTTGAAGTGCTTTCTGTTTGTCATTTGTTTTTTATACTCTAAGTTGGATTGAGCCATGAATACACACCCCAGACCGTTCTGGCTAACTTAGGAAGACATATATTTGCATTCTTTTGATTAACTCAAGGATGAACACTTACACAGCCAGCTGATTCACTCAGCTGCCATAACTGGTAGATCTGCTCAACTGATATCTAGGCCACCCTGCAGTTCCCTTTGTGTTAAGCTCAGCAACAACTGCGATCAGTCACTCCCGATGGAGTGACCGCCACCCTTGTTCCCGCACACAGCTGCCGGCTCCCTGTCCCTTAGAGAGCAGCTAGCCCCCGCTGCTCCCTGACAGTCTAATTATACCCTGATGGGATGTGGACAGGTGACAAGTTGGAAAAGAAAGAAATGACTGGAGGGAAACTGAGATAGTTGGGAATCAAGGTGGTCCTGGATTTCTTCCTGGCCTCTCTGAATGCTGTTTCCTTCATTAGGATCAAAGATGGCTTCATTCTCCCTGACCACTGCTAAGCCTCAGTTAGAGCACTGAACACCTCCTTTCAGCTGCTGCATTACTCCTGTGGAAAGTCCTTCAGGAGCTCTGCTGTTGCCTTGGTGAAGGGTCAACTGACCTGCCAGGCTCCAGTGCCCAGCTCTCTCTAAGCAGTCCTTTGCCATGTTAGTCTTCCTGGGTTTTACTATTATGAAGAAGTGTTTTAGAAGTGGGATGGAGGAAACAAATGGTCTGTCCCACGTGCCAGATGCTAGAAGACAGATGCTAATATGAGATATATTCCTAGAGGTTTTATACTTATACCACTTTCTGTCCTCTAGCCCTGTGTTTAAGAGTATGTGACAGTCAGGTTCTGTTCCTGCAATCAATCATTACTAGGTTTAATGTTTATTACTATGTGTAGCATTTTGTTCAGCTGTAAGTTTGTTTACAGCAGCTGATTCTAGGCCAGGATCAAGATGATAAAGAGGTATGATAAGAGGTGCGATGCTCCTGTGACTTATTTTACTCACCTGTAAATAATTGGAGACATTACTGAGAATTATACCTAGTTTTGTTTACTTTTACTTGGGAATAATTGAAGATGGCTTCTCAATTTTTTACCTTGTACAAATCTTGCTATATAATGCAGAAATTTTCTGTATAACTGTGAGGGGACAAAGTTCATTAAATTAAAATATAGTATGTGCCTGTAGTTGTATTATAGGCTGTCTGAAGGCTAGTTTTCCAGTGATTTATTATCTCATGTAAGGTTTTTAAAGCTTAGCAACTTGTGCTCCCTTTCTCCATGTAAAACAACTCCAAATGATTTCTATTTTCATTTTTTGAAGTTATGTTTTTCTTCTCTTTCAGTTTATAGGAATTGAGGCAATGAAAATATCACAATATTAATTGTTTGTTTTGTTTGTTCATAAGATCAAACTTGTTGGTCCTCCCGTATGACTAACACTACAAAAACATGGAATCAACTCACTTAATCTCTTGCATAAAATAGCTGGCATGGAAGAACTGCACTTCCATAAATCAATAGAAACTAATCCCTGATTTATTTCTTTTGGGGTCAAATGTTCCGCTTTCATCAGAAAAGCAGATAAAGGTAACTGTAATTAAAATGTACATTCATTTTTCTACTATCTGTGTTAATATTCATGCTATTGGATGTACTCCTTTCATAATACTATATTTTGTCAGTATTCTATAGTCATTGTTTCATTAAAAATACCCCAGCGATATTAACTGTATAATAAATTACGATTCAAAATAAAATATCAGCCATTTCATCCCTGAGAATAATAAAGCCATAATAAAAAGGAAAAAAGTTTAGCAATATGATAATGTAGCATGAGGTTTTTATAGACTTTATGTAAATGTTAAAATCTATAAATTTTTTATATTGTGTAAAATTGTATAAAATAGTAATGAAGGGGGTGGGAAGAGAAAAGAAAGCAACACTAGGCAGCTGGTGAAATCCTGAAATTGATGTTAATCACATTTCTTTTTATAATCTGAAAAAGAATGTATAAAATAATTTGTTTGTAGCCTTATCTAAATTAATAACAAGTTAATAATTAATAGTAAATCTTATTTACTATAGATAGTAAAGGTAAATTGAACAGGGAAATCTGCCGGTTTCCACTTTCCAGACCACAATATTATTAAGTGAAGAAATGTGAAGCCTAATCACTTCTCTTCTTGTCTTACTTTGTCACACCTAGTGTTCCTATACCTATACTATGCTCTTTCCTTATTTGGTCTTTTTTTATAAATTTGGGTTCTGACTGAAGATGGCAAGATGTGCAAGTATTGGAAGGAGAGGATAAGATATGAATTCCTCCTTGCAATCACTTTCTTCATATTACATCTTCCTTCACACCAATCTGCTGTGGTGTGAATCCTTCATTTTCTTGTAGTCTAATTATCATTTATTTAATTATATTAGTGCTATACTTAATAATTCTTCTGATGACAGATTGCACTAGGCATTTTCAATTTAATTTAAATAAAACTCTTCAGAACTTATTTAAGTAAAGGAGAAAGGCAGAAATAGAAACAAATTAAAGAGTGTGCATTTCTAAAACAGGTTCCACACAGGTACAAGTAATTATTGCTCTAAAAAACTGCCATCTTGGAAACATACCCCTAGTCATCTTTGTTTTCCCATATCACGTCAGCCTAGAGATAGCAAAACAAAATGTACTTGATACCCCCTACAGTATGGGGGTACTTACTGTCAGCTCGCGATGGAGCTGTTTCTATTTAATTGGCAGGTGGTTTATCACTGACAAAAAACATCATGCAGTGTACTTGCATGATCAAGATTCTTGCAGGATTTCCAGAAGGGAAGAGAGCAAGTAGAAAGGGTAAAAAACTATATATGCATAAAATAAGGAACTTACTCAGTATTTGCGCCTCTTAAAACAAAGTGAATTTCTTCCTTCTGTAAACCTAAAACATTGTTTTCATGTGTGGGTTTTTAAAATAGCAGTAGTGAAAGGAAAGCATGGGACCAGATGAAGAATATGTCTATATGAGACACTGCTTAATCTGAAAACATTTAAAGACAACTGCAGCTTTAATCACAAACATTACAGCTCAGAGTCACTATGCAGTGTTAGAACATAGTTTGCTCTTCTCATGCACAGCAGTAGTACTTAACGGTTTAAGACAGAAAATGAAGATAAATACTGGACACAGCAAAAATTCCTGAGGCAGTTTATACAGCTGTAATGTTATTCTTCAAGTTGGAATCCATCCAGGACATGGGGGTTACTTAATATAAACCACACACAGTCAAAGAGGAGCTGACTTGTGCCTCCCCTGTCCAGAGGCAACCTAGGACAGATTAATTAAAAAAAAAAAATCCTCTTCATATCACCTGCCTTATCCCATAACAAGGAGGTGGCTCTGGGGGATGCAGCACAGAGCTTCCCTCTAGCAGGAGAAAATGAGATGGGAGAGCAACATGGAAGGCCATTGCAACTATACTACAATTATGAGTGGGGGCTTGGCTGTTCACTTTCTCTTCTAATGTAAGAATTAAGAGGCCCGAAATGAATCAAGTAGGAGCTATGTCCAGAACAGTCTGAAGGAGGTGTTTCTTCATTCAATGGGGAATTAAACTGTGGAACTCCTTGTAGCTGAATGTTTTGAATGGAGACATTTCCATGAGTTTCATAGGGAAAATGTAAAAACTCATGGAAGAGAAATCCATTTGAATAACACAAAGAAACCACGTCCAGCTCAAAAAGTCCCCGAGCTAACTTCAGGGAAAGCAAGAGTGAGGCTGTTCCACAAGGGCAGCTGAGCCAGGAGCCAAGGGTTATCCCAGCACACTGGGACAGTGACCTCACCAACCAGGGCACAGCTCTACAGTACCCAAGCAGGACAGCTTGGTGACAGTGACAGGGTCTGTCAGCAGTCCAGCAATCATTAGGCAAGTGTGAGGTGGCAAGATAGGTCTGAAGTTAATCAAGTCAGTAAGTTAAGAGCAGCAGAGGACAGATTAAGTACAGGTATACATACCATACAGTTCAAAAAAGAAGAGCGAGCCTGGGCCTGGGCCTGAGCTTGAATGGAGCTCTTGGGTCAATGGGCAGAGGGTAAGCAGGTAGAAGACGCAGGTGAGGCTGGTCAGGGCTATTAAGGCCTATTGGTGCACCCAGGCCCTGAGAGCAATCTCCCCTCCCATCCAGGTATGTCCCCACCCTTCACAAAGGTCTGGGTTTGGAGGATACTTGCTGTGAAAAACCCTGTTTTTATTTAGAGCACATGCTTTGCTTGCCAGGAGTGCTCTTCAGATCCATAGTTCTGGCAATTGATAGGATAGTGAAGCTTTCCCCAAACGAGTTTAAAGTCCAAATTTTATTTTGCTGTGGTTGCTACTGCATCTTGATGGCAGATGGAGCATGGGCTGGCAGTGGTCTGGGTAGTAAGTCTTCCAGAGGGAGACATGAAAAACTAGATAGATCATTAGGGATCATGAGACTGTCTCACGGTAAGTAACTGGATTGACTTGACCAACAATGGTGAAAGGCTCCAGGTAAGAGTGGACTGGCAATGGTTGTTGGGCTGTCTGGATATGCTCACTGGAAGGACAAATCAAGTCATTAGTTAAGAAGGCTGTGGTTTTGGCCTTTTCCAGCTGGATTATGAAGATGGTATGAACCTGTTGGTGTTGTATGAGCAGGTCACTGTCAGTATCCTGAGTGCACCAATATGCCTCAATAGCCGTACCAAACTCACCTGGGGTCTTCATCCACACCCTGTACCCATAGACCCAGAGGCTCCATCTAAATTCAGGTCTGGGCCTTCAGTTCCTGCTTGAGGTATGCTGTAGGTATACCTGTTCCTAGTCTTGTTTTTTAGTTCTTGTTTGGATTTCCTGTTTTGGACCTGACATGTTACCTTGCTTTTGCCTGATGGTCCCTGGACTACTCTCACCATCCCTTCTCTACTTGCCCACTTCAGTTGCTATGGGACTGCACCCTCTCGGTGAAGTCATTACCCAGCCTGTGTTGTTGCCACCCTCAGCTTCTGGCTTGCCTTCCCTTTTGGAGCACTCCTGCCCTTGCTGCTCCTTGCCAGTTAGCTCAAGCCTACTCAGGCCCTGAACTGAACACTACAGGAACACAGCCCTCAAGCTACCAGGGCTTGCCCCCACAGCTTCCCTGCAGCTAGGTGCCGTAAGACCTGGCCCCACGGCCACCCTACACTTCCTGTTTGATCTCCAAACCCTGCAGGGAGCAGTGATCAACATGCAGAAGCAATCACAGCCCTGTGGGCTTTTCTAACATCCCCTGCATCCAGAGCGACCCCCCCAGCTCCCCAAAGGAGGTGCCCTTTGGGAGCATCTAGGCTTTGTTATACCCCAGATCAGCAGCCCTTATCGAAGATAATCTGGTATTTGGGTCATCTGTCCCTCCACCTCCCCTGCCAGTGCCCATATTTTCTGTCCAAAAGAAGGATGTGAGTATCTTCACAGAAGGAGTCTGACTACTTACAATGGCTTCAATCTACTTGGGTTCCATTTGCCACCAGCTGGGGTCCACCAGGTACCCCAGGAACTTCACACTGTTTTGTTAAAAGGAGCAGATTTCTGGGGTTTGACACAGAGTCAATGCTGTTGCAAGTGACTCAGGACTTCTCCAGCATAGTCTATGTGTGCCTATTGAGTGCTGGATAATATCAAGGTGTCAGGAATGCCACTGTATAGTTATCAAGCAGGTCCAACAGGACATCGTTTACAAAATGCTGAAAAGTGGTCAGGGCACAGCAGAGACCAAATGGTATCACAAGATACTCATAGTGTCTGTATCTGATTCAGAAGGCAGTTTTCCACTCATTTCCTTCTAGCATGCAGAATGTGCAGAGATTCTTAGAATTAGCCAACCTCTTCTGATAATTTTTAACAGGGTTTTCCAGTATTGTGGTTCCTAATAACAGCACTCACTTGAAAAGGTTCTCACTTTCTGTAGACATAGGAAGCAAGAACAGCTTCTGAGGAACTGAAATAGGGATTCACCACCACTTGCATCACAGTCCTGCCCAGACACTGGCTAGAGTTTCATTGTGAAAGTAGATGCTTCTGACTTAGCCATAGGGCCATCCTCTCCTAGAATGAATTATGAAGCAGGAGCTCCACCCTATGCTTTCATCTCTTGGCAGCTCATTTCCACTGATAGGAATTATGACATCTGGGACAAGGAGCTCCTGAAAATTAAAGCTGCTTCTTAGGAGTGGTCGCATGTTCTTGAGGTAACAGAAGAACGAACAGTGGTGCTCATGCACAACCAGAACCTGGAATACTATTGAGGGATGAAGTGCCTCTCGCCCCACCTTGCCTACCAGGCTTCCCTTTCTTCACACTTCGCTAACTTTTCATTCTTTGCTAATTTTGGTTTCCAACCCCAAAGTCATTCAGCCCCACCAGCCACCTCATGTGTACCTGCAGTCAGTGACAGCCAAAGCATGGGTGCACTGTTCAGGCAAGTGACAGTACATTGGCCTTTTTTTTTTTTTTTTTTTTTTTTACCACAATAAAAGCCATCCCCTTCTCTCCATCTGTGTTCTCATTCTTGGGATGAGGGGTGAGGTTGGATGCTGCCTACTTCCATGGGCTCCTCCTCTGGGGGCGGAGGGCAGCAAGGGAAGTGGAGCAAAACATGGCAGAGCTCCTCCCAGGGTCCCAATATGCTCTCTTTGGCAGAGTCAGGTGCCTATCCAGAGCAATAGGTAGGTCTGACAGACTGCCCAGGCACTGGGGCAGGCCAGTCCCAGCCATCTTATCTTGGAAGGCCTTAGGCAGCTTTCATCTGTAGCAGGCCTTAAGGGCTTGTTCTTCCTACACAGTTTCCACCATAGCTGGAGGCTGACTCCTTCCCCTGCTTGAGCTCCAGCAGGACAGTTCTGGCCACTGCACAATTGCAGTCTGCCCAAAACCACTCCAAAGCACTGAGTAACTCATCAGTTTTGGAGCACAGGGTCATTGTCCCTTCACACAAGGCTTCAACCAAGGAAGGGCCACCCCGGAGAGCTAGATTATTACCGCTGAGCATCTACGATCTTGTATAGGCCCCTGAATAGGCTGCAGAGATTAGCTGCATCTGACTCAAATCCCCATACCGTTGCCCAGTCCCCACTGAATGGTTCAGGAAGCTGAGGGTCAGATGTTGTTGAAGAAGCCTGAAGGATTGTCATGCCTCTACATGCTGACCATTAGCTTCTAGCATGATTTTGAGGTTAACCTGGGGCTGAGTGGGAGTCTTAGGGGCAAGATCCTGCCACCCTGAGGGCCATGCTCCATGGTGGCCAGCTCAGGGTTTGAGAAGGCCTGAGCTAACTGTCAGGGAGAAGAGCAAGTGGGGCTGCTTCGCAAGAGAAGACAGGCCAAAAGCTGAGGGTGACCACAGCATACAGGGACAGTGACCTCACTGACCAGGGCACAGTTCCACAGCACCCAATAAGGCAGCTTGGAGATGGTAACAGGTTCTGTTGATGGTCCAGTGATCATCAGCTGACTGTGAGATAACAAATCAGGTCCAAGATCAATCCATGAAATCCAGTCAACAGGAGCAGTGGGGCACAGGGCTAGGCACAGGCTTACCTACAACATAGCTCAGCAAAGGGCTGGAGGCCAAGACTTGTGCTTAAATGGAGCTCCTGTACCAGTGGACAGAGGGTGCACAAGTGAAGGTCACAGGTGAGGCTCCTCAGCGCTATTATGGCCTATTTGTGCACCCAGAGCCCTGATGCCACTTGCATGAATCTACTTCAGCAGCACTTCCCACGAAATTCCTGTTTCTGTGCCTGAGGGAGTAGAGCAAATCTGTTCCTATTTCTAACCATCCTGCTGGATTTCAGATGGTTTGCTTTCTCCTTGATCTACAGAGCCAAACATATTAGATGTCCTCAGAATACTACCACCACTTTCTGCCAGCACTGTTTTTTTCAGGACTGAATGCTTTCATTTTTGAAAGAAAGGGACCCACTTCTAAATGCTGGAAGCTGTGAACAGAAGTATCCCGCAGCTATTCTGACCATGATGCACTGACACATCACAAACTCCATGCTAACTCTAGCGCAAGCAGGAAAGCTGAATGTAACATAAACTAAGTAGCCATAGGAATTGGTACCAACCACCTAGCACCTTTTAACTGCAGCTTGCAGGCCAAATTTGAAGGCCAAATACTTCTTGAAAGCATTACCTTCAATGAACAGAAATGATCTTCTTGCTCTCATTTCAGTTCCTTCAGTCGCTCATTGCTACTTCCTTCCTGAAAATGTTATGCAAAGACTTAGGAAAACTTTGTATTTCAACCGGATTAAGCAGCAGGGAAGGAGTGTTAACGCAGGCAAAGAGAGAAAACTGAGGCTTACCAACTCCTCTCAAATAAACAGACTTGTTGGAAAGAGGGCTTGTCAGATCATCAGCTCCCAAGACATAATGAATAACCATCACAGCATCCTAACTTTATAATTAAAGGCAAAGACAGAATTGGTGAAATTGTTTTTGCTCTACTTTAAGTAAAAGCCTTATAATGAGACCTAGGTTGCAATCCTAAGCAATGGAAAGACTGGTTTGTTTTTCACACAGAAAGCATGTTGTGACATACTAAATGCCAAGAACATCTAAAAACTTTATCTTAATACACATTGCAGAACACAGACTATAAAATAATGGTTTTTCTATAAAACCAGATTTCAAAGAGCAAGGAAACGACATAATTACTCAATCCATTTTTCAGGCTTAAAATTCAACCGTATGGATTGTGTAATACCGTATTAGAGATGTACCAGAAAAAAAAACAACCAGTAAAGATGACCTGGAAAAAAAAAGTAGAAGACACAAAACACAGATATTCCTGGCCCAAAATCAGATATTACAGTTCAAAACCAAGAGGGGGGAAAAAAAAAAAAAGAAAAAAAAAGGTCAAAACTACTGTCTCATATAAGGCCACTTCATCAGGAAAGATGTGCAGGGATGCTCTTCCAGCTAAACTGTTCAGAAAAATTATACTGAAATGCTGACGCTAAAATAAGCAAAATAAAAATCTATCTTTATCCCTTGTTCCAGATTACCGCTTTTTTAAAAAAAAGTGTTATTTCTGTTATTTAGAACACAAACAAATCTTCAATAAAGAGAATATTATTCATGTCTCTATGAACCAGAAATTGCTAAAGTAAAATTACATCCTTAAGCATAGTAGATAATCTGCATAGATGTGGAATTTCATCATAGTAGCTAATATTTTTGTCCCAGGTAGTCTGATGTCCTTGGGTTTATTCTTGTCTCGGCTTCCTCCTGCTCAAACACTTGTGTGCTTGTTTATGACACCCAGTGTGACTAGACAATGCAATTCTAGGAGAGTAGTACAGTAAAAGGCCAATTATTTTAAGACCATACCACTCATATCCTCAAGGATGTTGCTTTTTTTTAAAAAAAAAAAAAGAACATGCAGTCAGTTGGATTGTACAATTCTTTCCATACCAGCTCTTTTAGTTACAAACTAATAAAAACGAAAGTCTGAAAGGCAGCTTTACAGAAAAATAAAGCTATGCTGTAATACCAAATCTTATTTGTACAAACTTGCATTTTCTAATTTGAATTAGTCATACTGTGCAGTATTAAAATGTGACAATCTTACAAGTCTAGTGCAATTTGAACTATGCATTTTTCCAGGCACAGCACACAGAACTTGTATAATGGCAAATCAGCCTACTATGTGAACCTTCTAATAAAACAGCAGGAGCTTTTCTGCTTGTTGCTTATTGTATCAAGCAGCATAACAAGGAAACTCACATGTTCCGAGTTCTTCATCACAGTCACATTGAATACTGGTCCCCTATAAAGATCAAACATACAAAGCTGTAAAATATAATACAGGAATATAGTTTTATTTTGTTAATCTGCTTATGTATTGGTACAGCTGTTCTGTGAATGCTTCTGATGAAAAATTTTCCATAACTCTAGCTCTCCCAGCTGTTCCCATTGTGTCTTTTAAGAGAGGATCTCTCACAAATTTTTCCATGGCCTCAGAGAATTGCATTGGCAGAGGATCACACAAAAATCCTGTAACATTATTCAAGATTGTTTCTAAAGGACCACCTGAATTAACTGCTATAACTGGACATCTCATATACATTGCCTCCAGAGGAACAATGCCAAAGTGTTCTTTACTTGGTGTGTAAAGCACGCATATAGAGTTACTAAGAAGAGAGATTTTCTGTTCATCTGAGAACGACCTCAGGAAAGTCACCTGGTCGTTAATACTAAGCTTGGTCGCAAGACTCCTCAGCTCTTCATAGTGCTCCACGTTTTCCAGAACTCTTTTGTCATAGCCGCCTGCCATAACCAGGTGAACTTCATTCCACTCATGAGAATCAAGTCTTCCACGAAGATCATGCAAAGCTTCCAGGGCCAATGCTAGATTCTTTTTTCTCTCATATCTATTAATGGAAAGAAACAAGAACTTTTTCTTTTTAGGTATCAGGGCAGCTATGTCTGCAGGAACTATTGTTTCAAAGCTGCTGGTGCTGAGTGATGGGTAGAGGACCTCTGGGTTTATGTGAGATAAGGACTTAAATGTGTCCTTGAACACACTGGCGGTGAATTTGCTGTTGACAATGATGCAGTCTGCCATGCCAGTTGTGTATTCTTCCAGCCAGTCAAGTGGAATTCGGTAGATGCGCTTCAGGAGAGATTCTCTCTTTGTCAGAAGCTGATCAGGGAAGTGACAGTAAAACAAAACCTTCTTATGAGTTCTGGCCAGTCTAAGTATGGGAATGCAAGCAGACACCTAATGCAACCAGGAGAGACAGGACAAGAAGAAGCATTGTTCATGTTAGTGCTGCTAGTGTGCACGCGTTAGTTCACAGGTGTGGGCTGAGAGCCAGCCCTGCCCAAGACGAGTAGAAACATGAGCACCTACTCTCCTTCCCTCCCTCAAGCACACCCAGTTGAAGTCCCCCTGCCGCTTTTTCCAGACCCTCTTACTGAGGCTCCAGATTTCCTCCCTCACCTCTTCCTGAACCCTTTCCCGCCCAAGGCCCCCTCGGATTATGGGACTTTCCCACCTCCCTCCTCCTGGCAAGTCATGCCACCAGCAGAGAGCTGACAGGGCGACTCCAGCGCCAGTAGGGCCTGCTCCCGCCCCGCCACCCGCCCGCGCCCCGCCAGGAGCGACGCTGGGCGCCGCCCGCCCTCCCTCCCCCACCAGCGGCTCCACCCGCCGGGCGCTCCGCGGTGAGCCGCGGGGCTCCGGGAGAGCGGCCGTCGCGCCCGCCCGCAGCACGGAGGGGACGCGGCTGGGCCCGGGCAGCGGCGGGGGCCTGGCGCAGCCGGCGGCGCGCACCTGGTCGCAGACGAAGGCGTCCACCTCCTCGCCGCTGAGCAGCAGGACGTAGAGCGCCACGAAGGCCATGCGGAGGGCGGCGCAGAGCGCGTGCCCGCGGCCCCACAGACTGCGCGGCAGCCAGCCGCCGGCGCGCCGCACCACCAGCCCGCGCGCCTCCGCGAAGCAGCGCGCTGCGTCGAAGTGCGCCGTCCAGATCTGCACGCGGCAGCCGCGAGCCTGCAGCGCCAGCGCTGCGTCCACCACCAGCCGCTCCGCCCCGCCCAGTCCCAGGTCCGGGTGCAGGAACAGCACAGATGGGCCCTGCCCTGCCGCCGCCGCCGCCATGGCTGCTGCCAGGGGCCCGCCCCCCTCCACGCCACGCAGCCGGCGGCAGCGCGCACGCGCAGGCAGCCGGCTCCCGCGGACACGTCAGCCTTCCCCCCCGGCCTTCCTCGCTCCCCGCCTGCAGGGTGGCGGCGACGCTGCCCGATAGCTCGCCCGCCTCTCCCCACCTCGGTCGCCTTCGTCCCGCTGCAGGTAGAGGAGTATGCGCGACTGAAAGGTTATGCTGAACTAGCTCGCCTAGGAAGCATCCTCGGAGGGCAGTAGGGGAAGGAAAAAGGGGGAGGGGGTAGGTCTTACATCAGGCATCATTATGGGCAGCCACAGGGTCCTCGGGGCGAGGGGCGGGCCTTGGCGGTGGCCGGGGCCTCGCGGGCCGGGGACGTGGCTGGCTCGGCCGTGTGTGAGGACGCGAGTGTGTAAGGAGCCCCTGCGACTGCTCGCGCTATGGTGCGGCCCCCTCCTCTCCTGCGCCGCTTCTCGCCCGGGGCGGGCGCCGAGGGTGCTCCTTGCCCGCGGGCTGTTTCTGCCGTTTTTGAAGTATCTCCCTTCCCCCTCTCTCCCCCTTTTTTTCTCCCCTCTCTGCAGCCCGGGCCCAACCCCAGCGCCACCAGCGTCGGCGCCTCCGGCCGCTCTCCCAGCAAAGCTGTGGCTCCCCGCGCGGCCGGCTCCACCGTCCGCCAGAGGTAGGTGCCTGCCACAACCGGCTAGCGGGGCCGTGTCCGTCCGCTTTCTCTGCGGCGTGTGCCCGGGCGACCCTCGCAGGTGGCGGAGAGCGGCTGCAAACGAGCTGGGGTATGGGCGTCCGTGCACGTCTCCCAGGCAGGGCTCACACGGGACTGACTCCTTGGCCACCGGTGCGACTGCCTGTTTCCCCACCGGGTGTTGTGCCACGCTTTATGAACTGGGCTTGCCCAACCGTGCAGGCTGATATAAATATCTTGCACTTGTAGAGCTTCTTGGGGTTGTAGTGTTTAGTACAGGAGTTCGCGGGTTGCTAATGCGTTTTGGCCTCTGCTTCATTCTGTTACTCCCTAAAGGAAGAATGCCAGCTGCGGGACAAGAAGTGCAGGCCGTGCCACATCCACAGGTACTGGTGGGATGTGGCGATTCTACACTGAGGACTCTCCAGGGCTCAAAGTGTAAGTTGGATACATGGGTGGTGACAGGCATGGAAATTATGTATTTTTATTATTATTGAATTTTTTATCTTTGAAAGGTTAATGTTCTGGTCTGCATGGGAAAAAATGTTGAACTGGTGGCTGATTAGATTTGGAAGGAAACTTGATATTTAATCTGTAAACCTGAAGAGGTTGCTTTTAAACTTCAGACTGTGGTTGTTTAAAAAGAGAAAGACTTCTGTTTTGTGGTAATCTAGGTTTACTTTAAGTGGTCTCTGTTATTACAAGATTAACCTTGCAAGATTGTGGTCAAATAACTGGTGGTCGTGTTCCTTAAGCTGTAAAGATAGCTTATGCTTTTACTTCTTAACCAGATTCAGTCATTCAGTTTAGTTGCCCAAACTAGCCTAACCACCTTAATGCTTGAGTAATGGAGGTAGAGGGAATGTTTCAGCTGACAGGGCTATGTACTAAGTCACACCGTTGACTTGTGTTTTTTTGTAAAGCTGTACTTCACAGCCTCTTATATTTTGTTGCTGGGCTGAAGAGGCTCAGGAGACCCAGAGATCCCCCTGTTGTTTCTCTTCTAGAATCTATTAGTATTTTATTCTGGGGTTCTTTAGGAGGGCTACAAAATACATTCTAGCTGGTTGTGCAAGGAAAATGTTTGAGAGAGGGCTTATGATAGTCTCGGTAGTGACTGTGTCACAAACTGTACCTTTTGTGACATCTGAAGTATTTTCATTTGCATATATGCTTTAAAAAAAAAAAAAAAAAGAAACAAAACCCCCAAATACAAACCTTACTGCAAAACATCAAAATAGTGGCTTTTTTATTGCAAATCTTGCTTTTTCAGTTCTGAATTCAAGGAGCATGCAAGGCAAAGACAAAGAATATGAGCATCAGTAATGTTTTAGAGCCTGTCTATGCAGATAGGCAAGTTGTTTGTGTATCATGTAGTCTACTAAAGCGCAGGTAAAAAATGAATAAAAGCAAACTGAAAGAACAGAAGCATGCTATCCTTAGGTAGACCTTTTTTTTTTTCTTCAATGGAGCTGTGATTAAAAGCAGTCAAAACAGCTTCACCAACTTCTTCAGTTAAGTTTCCTAGTTGAATCTTTTCATCTCTCTTTTGCTGTGAGTGGCTACTCACATGTAATGCGTTGTTCTATCTTCAGTACAAGCAAGTCAGTAGATTTTTCCCCTCCTACTTGTGCTGCAGTGCAGAGGTTCTGATGTTAAAGGCTGTGGAATGGTCAGCCCTGAGAATGCTTTTTCAAGCCACCATGGGTACCTTTATGGTTAGGCTGTTAATGGAAGAAACAAAAATCTGTAGAAGTGAGTTGGTTTTACAGCCCAGCTGCAGACAAATTATAACATTTTGTGAACCATAGCTTAGCAAGCAATTTCCTTCCTTATAGCTTTATGCTTTCTGTATCATCCTATTGCTCTGGTCTCTGTTCTGTTCAGTAAGCTTTAAAATGAAAATGGTTTATAGAATGGATTGTGGTTGCCTCAGTTAAGTGCTTCAGCAGAAGCTGCTTTTAAAAATGACCATGACCACCACTACATAAAGCAGTGTGAAAGGTTAGCATGATTTTATTTTTTAATTTCTTGTGCTGTTGAAAATATGTGCTCTTAGAATTATTATGAATTTGAAAAATTCATAAAAACACCTAAGAACATGTTACCTTGTACTAGCTGTGATTGGGGCAATTCTGCTATAGATCAAAAGTTGTGTATTTTTATTGTGCGTAACTGTACCTCTGATGCTTCAGGCTTTTACTGTCTATACTTAACATCAAAAAAATTGAATAAGCAAGTTTGTTTTGCCTCAGGAAAGAAGATTTCTTTGTAATATGGAGTGCTACAAAATAATGTCTTTAAAAGCAATACTAGCAAAAGGGAACTGTGTGGGATGTGCTTGAGAACAGGATATGATATTTTTCTCCTTAAAACTCAGTATTTTGTCCTTTAAAAGCGCTAAAACCAAAATAGTCTCCTTAAGCTTGTTGCTGTTTCTGTGTTATTTGGTACCTATGGTTTCTATATCTCTTCTTGAGCTTTCCTGCTTAAAGAACGATAGGTGGTGTTTCCTGTGGAACCGTGATAGAGAATCAAATTGGACTTGTGGTACTGGTATGCAGCCTTATGCAAGACACTTCTGAGAATGCACAGCATGAAGTTTTTAGGGGTGCCTGAATCAGTTTTGTTTTTTATATACTGAGCATATAAGGCTGAGAAGATTTAGATGTATGGAGGAGAATTCCAGTATTTTAACTGTTTCTCTGTGGAACTGAAATAGACATGATATCAGTACTGAATACTTCTGTAATAGGACCAATGTAATCTGCATGTAAAAATCTTGTTTATTTTCATTTACTTTGTTCCAGTTAGCAGTGCTCCTCTTGGGCAGATAGATGTCTGTCCCTACATGCTGTAGGCAACAAATGGCTTATGTATCACTACTGTTAAAGGCACAGATTAATTAAATAGTAATTCAGATAAAATGTTAAGGGTATTGTGCACCTGGTATCACTTATGATTTATATTTCTTGTAGGACATAATCTTCAGCAATTGAAACACTGGCGACTGAGAAGCAGATTCTGTTGCTTAGTGAAAGATTTCTCTCGATAGGAATTACTTTTGTAGTCACTGTGTACTTTCAGTTTGTATCTTGTGTCATTAATTTGCTTGTCAAACGCTTTACATCTGTTCAGGGTTCTCTGTACCTACATAAACCTAAGCATGATAGGTAATCATTGAGTTTTAGAACTGCTTGTGGAAGATGATAATTATGAACATTTGAAATAATTTACTAACATTTTTATAAGATCTTGATCCACGCATTTCAGTCATATTTCTTTTTTGTTTTTACTTTGTATTCAAGTAACATCTTCCTGCTTGTAAGCTGAAACTCGGAGTAATCTGCGAAAGTTGTTAGGGCTTGAAGGTTGGATAACTGCATTTACAGTGTTTCTCCCAATATCATGCTGAAAATCAGATACCGGGTGGTATGAAGCAGTGTTGAGCAGTGTAATAGAATGTCATTGTTATGTCTCCAGATGGCATGGAACAGCTGATTCGGTCTGTCAACATGTACCCTAAAATTAAGCTGCTTTTTTCTAAAACATCTGTATGCAGTTTCTAAATCATGCATAAAAGTGGGGATGGAGAAAAAAATCAAGAAATCTGTTGGAATTGTACATTTTAGGTAATGATTTTATAATGGACTTAACTTTGACATTCTGTTCATCTTTTCAAAAAAACAAACAAAAAAAACCACACCAGCAAACCCCACCTACCTCCTCTCCACTGCCATGGTCTTTGAAGGAAATAAAAACTCTGAGAAGACAGCTACTAGATTACGTGAACTTTATGCCAAAATTTGACTAGCCGCTAGAGGACTCTGTTGTCTCTTATATCTGACTACATGTCTGTTCAGGTGGCTGTCTGATTAGTAAATAGAGATTATAACCTTCTGCAAGTCTGGAGATTCATTTCATGACAATAAGCAACAGTGAACTGTTGATTACTTTTAAATACAAGTGGTGTTTTGTTATCGTGCTTTATAGTTGTGTAACACTTAGGATATTTAAAACTACTTTTAAAAACACAGTGACAGCAGCAGTTTTTGATAAAGATGGCTGTGTCTTTTCTGTGCGTTTTAAGGTGTTCCTAAGGGACCAGAATAAGAGCTTTCTCGTACAATTGTATATGAACTGATGAGTTCATTTGGCTGATACTGGCCTTGGGACAAAGCAGATTTTTTTGTTGCTTTTTTATGTTAATGCATTTTCTTTTTTTATTTTTAGTGGTCCTGTTCCAGTTTTGGTCATGAGTCTTCTTTTTATTGCTTCTGTGTTTATGCTGCACATCTGGGGTAAATACACTCGTTCATAGACTCAGCTGCGAACTTAAATCATGCATCTTGGACCAAAAATAGTGTGGATCCTGGTTGTTCTTGGAGAGAGATTGGGGGAGCTTCCTATTAGCTATTGAAGTCCTATCAACTTTGGCTCAAATACTGAATGAACCCTTCAGTCCTCTGGGCAGGGTTTGAAGTGTGTCATGAGTCATTGTGTATTTGTATCTGTACACTTAGAATACAGGTATTGCAATAAAACTTGTGTATGGAAATGGAAAAAGTCTTAACTTTATTCTTTCTTCTTACTTCAACATGCAGCAACTAGAGCATTATAATTATGTTTTTTATAGATAACCTTATTTCTGATCAAATGTAACTAGAAGTTTAAAATAGATTCTTTTATGCTGAACACTGATGTATGATTTTTATACCAAAAGATTTTTTTTTTTTCCTCCATGAGAGACGCCAAATTTTGTGCACAAGCATGTGAAAGGAAAAACACGTTTATTCAAATAAAACAGATAGATTGGTTGTGCTGGTCATGTTCTTCTCTATCTCCAGAACAAAAGTTGGATAGCTCTTTTGTTTATTTCCTAAATGCAAGTTAAATTTTACTCCGTGCTAATTATACATAAAATATTTAAATATACTTGCTTTTCAAACTGCACTTTGAGGAAACATATAAACAGGTACCCACTTTGATTTAAAAAGAATGTAATTGCATGGCTGTCAAAGACAATTTAGGAAAACTGTACTTCTTGGTGCAAAACTCTGTGGGTTTTCTTCCACACATCTAGAATCCTCTGAGGAGACTTAGAGAGGAAAATGGAATGGGAAGCCTGGAGGAGTAATAGCTGTTTTTTAAATAACATCACATGCAAACAGCCTGAGGTACAACTAAGTGGCTGTTCAGAAAATCACTCAAATTTCCTTCCAGGTGTTTTTTATTTTCCTTTGGATAGTCAGATAGATTTCTTATGTTAGTGCATTAGAGTGAGTTAATTCTCATAGCTGTAATGTGCTCTTCAGTTTCATGTAACCTGATCAGTCCTTTCCATACTATTGGACAGAATTATTCTAGCCTGTCTTTCATGTTACAGTTCCGTTTTGAACATCAGCTCATAATAGGAAAATAATATTCTTGGTTATGCAACCTTGATAGAAGGTTTGACTGTTGACATGGGGTTGCAGAAGCAGTCTTTTTTTCTCCTTCACCTGCCCCTCCCCCCCTATATAAAGCAATTCTTAAAGTAGTAGTACTACAGAAAAGAAGAACAAAACCAGAAATAAACAGGAATGTGGCCTCAGGGCTAGAGGGATGCCTGCCTTGAAGTGTGCTTATGCCCTGCTACTTAGTCTAAATGTACAAGGCAAGACAGAAAATCTGAGAATTGGCTTACTAAATGTAATGGTGTGAGAGTTATGTTTTGAGAGCAGTGAAAGTTGAGGAATAGGGAATTCTAGTGACTGAAAGTAGTAGCAAATTACCAAAAGGCTGTGGAAACTGAGACTAATACATTGTGTATCAAAGGAAAGAGGATCCCATCATCACTTAGTGCTGTGCATATTGAAGGGAAGTGAAGACTTACCACAGAAAAATAAATCCAATAAGGAGATCAGCTCACTTCAAAAGGCAGAGGTAAGGAACTCTTGTTTAAAATCTGTGCCTAGCAAGAAAAGAAAATCTGTACAGCCAATGACTTTATTTTAAGGTGGGATAGAGAATGCTTTAAAAAAAAAAAAAAAAGCCCAAAACAAGTCAGTTGTTCTGCTGGTCATGTGGACAGGCTATGCTGCTGACTTAATTTAGAGTACTTAAGGGAAAGGAAAAATGGACTCTAAGGTACTGTAAGGGGAAGGAATAATGGATAACAGTAAAACAAAACCTAAGTAGATAGCCACTGATTCAGTCACCTCTTGATGCGCAGTTCAACTACACTTGACTAACACAGCAAGCAACAGTCACCTTTTAAACACTTCTGATCTATGAAGACTGTTTTGCCATATCAAATACTTCATTTAAAGCCTTTCATATTTTTGCTTATCTGGCATCTTGTTGATCTAAAGACTGAAAGCAGTCATGAGCTCAAAAAAAGAAAAAGGGGAGGGGAGAAAAAGGCTCATTGCTGTAGAGCCTGCATTTTATTCAGCTGAGCATAAGTGCTCAGCTGAGCATTGACTGTTTTGACAGCGTACTCTCCTTGATCAGCTGTTTTGTTTTCTAGAATGATCTGTATCATAGAGTTTTACATACACTGTCAGGGAGTTTGATATCTTCAGTTTTGCACAAATTATTTTCCTCCCGTTCTCTGGTTTTATTTTGGAAGCGTGAACTTTCTTCTGGTTTAAAAAACCTTGCTGCTTTCATTCATGAAAAAACGATGTATCTGGATGCTGTTAACTGAAATATCTACATCTTTGTAATAGCTGCTTCTGCTTCATGAAAAGACTAAGATTTCTCTGTAGTATATTTTTGATTTATGATCATTTTAATAATTGGCATGAAAATGTTAGGTATGCATGTTTGTATATGTGAGCTGTAGTGGATTCTTGCAATCAGCATTTATCAAGACTTCATGTTCACGAGTACAAATAAAGAAATACAGGTTGCAAAGACTTGCTCAAAGTCTAGCTAATAATGAATGTGAAATTCAGTTTTGCCTGGGTGAGTATATTATGGACATGCTGATGAACGGTACCTAAGTTAACGGTACCAGAAAGTTATAATGCTTTTTAATAATAAGTGGAAAAGAAATAAAGGATGGTCATTTGCAAAGTTTTATATCAGACAACAGTAAGACTTTAGATTTCCAGTTCTAATTGTATATGATTAAAATAAAATTTGTCTGCACTGACTGTTTCAAATTATAAGTATCTCCATGGTCTGCCTAAGAGCTACAGAAGGAGCTAGGTCCACAGAGATCTTTAGTCTGTCTTTTTAACAATAAAAGCTCAGGAGATCTGAGAGAACTTACATTTCCATAGGAAACATGCTACTAGAATGTTGTGTTCTGTTTTTTTTTTTCTTTAATATTTGCAACCTCGGGCTTCATTGTTCTTCAAGTGAAAAAGGAGTTCTATAAGGAAATAGGGCTTATGTGGTCCTGTTACATGTAAATAGGCCTGTGTCACCTAAGCTTTCCTTCCCTCCCCTAACAATAGCTCTGGGTATGTGAGCCAACTTCAGTCCAATTTGAGAGGAGTGGAAGCTGAAAGATGCTATATCTAAGGGCTGTGTGAAATAGGTAGGTGGTGGAAGAGGGAGACTATGGAAGTTCTCCCTGAGCAAAAAGGCTTTTTTACCTACTGGAGAATATGGGAAGGGAGACCTGCACTTCTTAAATATCTTTACGATAGGAAAAACTTCAATTGTTGCATTTGCACCCTTTTGAGCACTTAAGTCAATCACTCACTGTCTGTGGTTCTGTAGGGATACAGGCTTTATCAGTTATGTTGCAGGACTACTTTTTACTTGTGCTGTACATGCAGAAGCCAGCTGTACTACACAAAAGCAAGCTGGTTTCTCTGGGCTTCATTATTTACTGGTATCTAGTTGGTTACTCCCATGCCAGCCTCTTTTGTATGGTGCACATAGCATGTGCACACTCCTCCCGTATTTTGCTATCATGTCATGATAAATAATATACCTCTGATGACCTCTCACAGTGTTTCTTGTTATTGAAGGGACTGGGGGAGGGCCAGTTTTCCAAGTGCATAAATTCCTTAACTGAAGACAACTGTCCCACACACAGACAGCTCTTTGTTTGACAGCAGATTTTTTTTTCCTTTTTTTACATCAGATTCTGAATTCATCCTCCAAGAAAAAACTGTCAGCACTTTTCAATGTCTTGTCTATCTTCAGCTGTTTCTTAAGGTGTGTCATCCTATCAGAAATAAAATAAGCTAGTGTTAGCTCTCTTCAGCACCATTCACAGTATGAGGTCTTTACCATCAGCATGAATAAATATGTCTGTAAAGATATACACACACATATATAGGTGTATATATTGTCTTTTAATCTGTTTAGAAATGCAAAAAGTTGAGTCTCTGAAAATGTAAGATGATGTGCCCTTATTGGACTGTACTGTGATATATTCAGCAGTGTAAGGAAGCAAAGTGAAGAGCTTGTATTTTTTTCCTCAGTTGTGTCGGCTATAGATGGGTGGATGCTATACTGAGATCATGTTATAAAGGCTACATGATCTTATAAATATGTTAATAGATTCCAAGAGGCGCTTAGTAGAGAATTTTGTCATTTTTTCTGTTTTGAAAGGAGATGCCTCAAGGTTCTTCAAGGGCTAAGTTGTTACACACTTTCAGCTTTGATACTGAGTCAGCAGTTACATCCTTATGTTACCTGTTTATATAAATGTGTTTTGTAGAAGGCTGGTTATGTGGACTTTTCAGTGTTGGTAATAATATTAATTACTGTTAACTTGGAATGTGGGTTATAAGAGGAGACTGTTTGCCTTCTGCCTCTTTTATTGAGGAAAAATTATATAGTGTCTACAACTTCTGCTTTGATTTCAGAAGTTGGTGAAATGAAAGGCAGGCATAGCAAGAGCAGGTGCAATGAATTTCCTGAGTAGATCTCTCTCCTGACCTATACTGTGACCTTCTCATCTCATTGGTACTATATTCTAGTTGTCTCTTTTCCTCTAGAGACTGCCAATTATACTGAGTTGTGTCAAGGAATAGGATAATGCTCTGATGTACAGACATGTCGTTGGTGACAGTTGTGAACAGAACAGACCCATCTTGCATATGACAAAATCCAAGCTCGAATGTGGATCACCAGAGATTTGACACCCTTATTCTTGCATTGGACTGCAGTTTGCAAATGATTCCTGCTTTCCTTATTTTGGAGGTTTTATAGTACACCTGCCTTCCAGAGTGGTGTTTGTGATTTTTTTGACCGAGCAGAATTGGAATTCTTTGAAATTACACTCTCTTTTCGTAAAACGGAACTAAGCAAGACTTTTCATATGCAGCCTCTTCCAAAGAGTTGTTTGTCTTAATGTTAGCAAAGTGAAACTGGCTTGTTTGGTGTGATCTTTGCATTCAGGCATTTATTACTTAGTTAAGTAAACTGACCTGTTTTTGCCCCTCTAATATTATAGAGGGATGTAAATATATTTACAAGTGCTGTAGAAATATGTAATTAACTCAGTGAGCTGCTTTCAAAATAAAATTAGAAGAAAATTTTGAATCAGCATGTTCCAGTTCCAGAGGGGCTGCTTTGCCAGCCTCTATTAATTATCAGATACTTACTCTGTGAGGCCTTCTTCCAGGTTTGATAGTACCTAAAGTTGTCTTGCGTTCCCAGGATTGGCTGGGAAGTGATGTTACTCCCTTCTTTCGTAAAAGTACCATGTAGTACATTTTGTATATGTATATGTTGTATGTATTTGTATATACTTATATATATATATATGCATATACAATTCAATATATGTTGTAATCAGTGAAGAAGAGGAGAGTATGTGTTCCTCAACTCAGGAAGACATCTGGGGGGGAAAAATCCTAGCAGCTTGACCCAAAGTTGAGACGGACCCAAACTATCATAACTGAATATGAATCTAGACCTGTTGCAGTAGTGGGGCTTAGTAGGCCTAGGTTTCTAGTTTTGCTCCATTGTTGCCTCTATGTTCCTGCTGAAAGGCTGTTTTATCACCTTTTATAGGGTTCAGGGGTGACTTAAGAAAAAGTTTTACAGAGGAGTGAAAACTTGTGCACAAGGAGCTCCTAGTGGGGGAATAGTAAAATTAGAGCCTTTCTCTCAGGTGGACTCAAATAATCCTAATCTCCTTGCTGTCTACATGAAAAATTCCCTAACTGTAAAATTGTCTTCATGGAATATAAGAGTGTGGAGAGAGGTTGTATCTACATTTCTGCCCAGAGAACCTCATAACACACATGAGAATATTTTTGCTAGTTTTGCTTTGAAGAGTATTTTCCATCTCTAAGCTAAAGTTATTTCTAACCACTTTCTGCCCCATGGCAAGGTCAAGAACATAAGAGCATCAGATAGGACATCTTGTCTTGGACCACTGCGTGAAAAATAACCGCTTCAAGGAGGAAAATATTTTTCAGTAAAATTAATTCTTGCAGCAAAACTCATACCTCACTTCTTTAGGCCATTGTAGCAATGGCAGTGTAGCTTCTCTGAAAAGACATGAGCGTTCTGTAGAAAGCACAGAGGTCTTTGATATGTCCTAGTAGCCAGGTAGGGTAGTTGACCTGCGAATGTTCCTTCCTGACATTTAAGAAATGCTATTATTTCATCCAGTGATAGTCCTTTCTCCCCACGAAGTCTTTTTCATGGCTTTTCTTGAGGATGGGCGAGTTGCTGAACTCCTTTTCTCTGTGTGGAAGAAGACTCCTAAGGTGAGATTTATCTCAGTTAACTTTAGCCTTTGGCATGTAGCCACTCATATCTGGATTCCTGTTGTAGTCATTGGTGACAAACATGCATTTCTAAGGTGCAGTTCTGCTAAGCTATTTTAGTGTGAGGTGGTAAGATGCTGTGTAGGTGCCTGTTTCTCCAGACAGTTAAGGGATGTGGATGGCAGCTCAGCATAGTTGCAATAGTTGTCAACATTGTAGATGTCAGGTTGTTTGAGATGAAAACCGTCCCTGCATTCTACCTGCTGCTGAACCAACCTGAGGGTGTAGTGTGATGATGAAAAACCAAAAACCTCATGAAACCATACTTGGCAAGTCACAAGGCTTTCCAAAGAGCAAAAATATTAGCAACAGCATGATCCTTGAAGAAAAAACATTTCACTATTCAGGAAAGCACTTAAAAAGTAAAATAAGTCACTAAGAGCTGCTGGAGCACATTTTTTCCATGTAGTTATCATTGAACCATTTCATTTTAACTTGGTTCATGCTGGTTGTGTCAACGCAGAGTTAGATTCCATTTGCTAGTGTCTTGGCATTGCTAGGCACTGTTGGTAGGCAGTGTTTTGTGCTACATATGAGCAATGAGCCACCCCTATGCAAAAGGGGAAAATTAAATTGATTGGATATAAATTTCCATTAGTTTTAGTCCTACATCAAAATGATTATGTCACCAGGAATGCTAGAAAACCTCTTTGAGAATTGTTAGCAAACTTTTTTTTTTGTGATGGACTTGACCGTCTCATATCAGCAGTAATGGTCAGTGTTCCTAAAGATCTGTGTGAGGACCATGAGGCAGCTGTTGTAGGTTTGTGTCAAAAAGAAGATTTATTGCTGATGCTGCTAACTTGCTAGGTGCTCTTTACTGTATGCTTGCATACCTGGATTTTGAAATGAACACTCAGGAACTATACTGATGATTAATTAAATGTAAAAAATAGACACACTTTGTACTTGCGGTAAGAATTAGCTTTAAAACAATGTGTTTCTTCCAAAAGACTGTTTTTAATTCCATTCTTGTTTGATATTGGGAATATTACAGAGACCAGGAGTAAGAATACATTTGATTGAAGTTGCAGGCACTGGGCAGGCTGTGACAGAGTTCGTGACATTTGTGCTATTAGTGCCATATTATATTGACTGATATTATAGTCAAATTGAGGTCTGTGACACAACTGTGATTCTGCACTTTTGAAATACACCACAATTGACTAATAGAAAGGTTTAGTAAGTTTCAGAAGATGCTTGTACCAGATTATATCAGAAAATTTTTTAGATGTTTGAGTGTGTTGGGAGCTTAAGATGCAACCTTAAGGTTCAGAATTACTAGAGTATTTCTGAACATCTCACAACCTTTTTAGCATGTCATGTGAATGTTTTACTCGTCTGCGAAGAAAACAAGTGAAAATAAGTACCATACCATAGCGTTTGGGAATATTTCTTTAGCTTGTCTGTGGGGTGGACCTACGCCCAAATAACAGAGGTAGCTCAGTAGAGCACAGCTTGTTAGGGGTGACTATGCATGGAAAGGTAGACAGTGCAGCTTAGGGTGTGTGTGCTGGCAACCCTATGGGATAGAAGGGGAAAGGAGTCAAGTGGCTGAAATAGATATAACTGCTGCACCTCTCCCATATCCCATTGATAACAGGTATACTTTGTATGCTTTTTCTGACCAGTAGACTTTAGCAAAAGTATTTACCACATTCCAAGGGAAAAAAAAATCAAGTAGTTCTGTTCTAGAATCTCAGTATTTGTTTCTTTTCACCTTAATGTGTACTAGCAATTGTAACTTTTTAGTTAGCTGGATTAAAAGGTATGTGTGTAAATTGGTTTATTATGTCATTAGGCTATTTGAGGACCTAGTCAATTCTATAACTAGGAAGTTCCTTTGCCTCCAGATACCATAAGGAGGAAGGGGTTATGAACCCTGCCTCTTTGCTTCTGCACAGCAGCCCTGTTAACACCACTTTTTGTGCTGACTTCAGTGAAGTTGGTGTTTCAGCGTGATGTCCTGTTCTGTGGCGCAGTTCATTGCAGCCATCCTTCCGCAGGTGTTTCTTCAAGCTATGGAAGAAGTGAATTTCAGTGTAGTGTTTTTTGCTTTGAAACAGTGGAACTTCAGACTTGTAGGTGGTATGGAGCAATGGCCATAAGCTGTGGTGCTTCACATCAGATCTGGCTGAAGTGTGCTAAGGCTCCCTTCTTGGCCTCTGTGATCTGTCAGCAAAGCAATAGAATAAGCTCTACAGGCTTCAAGAACAGTTTTGGTGAAACTAGGCAGCCTTCAGAACTGATGAGACAGGGAAACAAGGATAGGGGAGATGTCCCTTTCTGCTTTCACAGTGTATAGAGAAAGACTGCAAGGTTTATGTTAATACTGTCCCCCTACTCCCTCCATACCCTGGAATCTGCTTGTCTTCTGAATTAGATATTAAGGTCTGTTCACTGGAGAATTAGAGAAATGATGAAATTATGAATTGTTAAAGAAGGGAAAACTGAACAGTTATGTCCAAAAGGATGTCTAGAAGTTGTTTTATTCATTAAACAGCTATTTAAATCAAAGGCTAATTAACATCTTGATGAGGGATGTTTTTATATTGAGCAGCCTTAGATTTTCATATCTCTACTACATTCTCAATTAATAGCCATAAACTGATTAATATTCAGTTCTTGCTTTTTGATAGCCTGCTCCTCGTCTGTTATGTGTAGGTCTTTGCACACGGACCATCCTAGAAGAGGCCTACAACATGCACTCGGTGGCCAGAGCAACACATTAAAAGTTCATTTCTGGTAGGGCTTCAGCAAAAAGCTTATGTTCTTCTGAATTTCCTCTCACCATTCCCTTCCCTCACCTGCCCGCAGTGATCCCAAAAGAAAGAAGAGAACTTTTAAATACTTATTTGCCCTCATTCTTTCTTTCTTCCCTTGAACTTTTCTCTGAAAGTAAAAAGGAATCTACGCATACAGCTGTAACCATTCTGCCAGGCACTTCTTTGCCAGTAAAAAAAAAGTTTCCGTCTGTAGGACATCTCCCTAAAATGAGTTAAAGCCATTATGTGCTAGTATCTGTGTCCAAGTGCATAGTTTGATGGGCAGCTCCTCTTCCCTCTATCTCTGCAGATGGGGGTTTTTAGATAACTTTACCAATGGTCCCCATCGCTCTTGCTTGCTCTCTGGCCTGACAGCCTCTGGAGTGCACCTCTTTTTTTTGGATAAACATCTTGCTTCTTTCTTTCAGGAGCCTTGATCTGTCTAGGGTCTTAGGGCTGGAAGGTGTTCTCCCTGTTCTCGAGTAGGCAAGGTCCTAAAAGTTTTGTGACAGAACCCCATTCGTGTAACCCAAGTAACTGCCACTGCTGATCCACACAGCTCTGCCTGGTCCCACACAGTGGCTGAAGTATGGACGTTTTCCAGAGGGCTTGGGTACAGATGTCTGGATGTTTACACCTGGCTCACCTCTGTCACATAGATATCAAAGCCTAGAGGTAGAAAATACACCAAGGTTGCAAAGTCCACTTACCCTGCTCTTGCAGGCAATGCATCATAAAACTCTTTCATAAACTGATTAAACTATAGAATTTAAGATACATGAATGTCCCATGTCTTGTATGAGAAGTTACACTGGGATAGTGCAGTAGGTTAGCTACCTTCCTTTGTAAAAAGACACTGTTTGCCAGTGAGGTGGTAGGTTTAGTCATGGCAGGTTTATTAAAATCTATAGCTGGTTCACTGGCTTTGTAGGTATGTCTGTACTTTTGGAAGATTGTACTGGTACAAGAAATTGTATTGTCTTGCCCCTACAATGCACGAGTGTCAGGAAATAAATTGGTATCTTAAAAGGCCATCTAATCACCATATTTAGTAGAAAAGTGCTGTGACATACAAAGATAGTTGTATTATTGCTCCAGCACCTGCTCCTCTGCCATCTGCTATAAGACAGTGATTCTCAGATAATGTCAAAGTTAGGAAAAATATTGTTTCTGTTTTTGATAATTCATGTATCAGATGACTGAAGAACTTTGTCATAAAAACTGGCATACATGCCAATCACTGCATCCTATTTCACAATAAATGTCTCTGTAAATTACCTGGCTGTGAAAAAGTTGAAAAGATAGAACAAAATGGTAGAGTGAAAGTACCATTGTTTCTGCCATTCCACATGTAACTCAGTTGTTTTACTGTAAGCTGGGAAATGTGTGGAGTCAAAGTGATATTTTCTCATACAAAGTCTCATTTTTCACTGTGTATTTAAGACCTTCAGGTCCCGGACTTGGAAGTGTTACTGTAATGCCTAATTAACATGCCACTGCTAAATATTTCCAGCACCTGCTGTGACAAAAGAGCTTTCATGCAGTGCTTCCCTTCTTACTTTTCACATTTCACCCTCACTTGATGCTGCTAGATAAAAACACTGTAGCACAGTCTCCCTGTAAGGCCATTAAGATGCATCACAAGACAACATTCTCTCATTCATAACAGGAAATAAAATTAAAATATAAGCAGACCTTCATTTTGTCTTGAAATAAGATAGCAAAGAAAACACCATACTTTGAGATATTATTAATTGCTGACAAATTCTAATGCTTACTATTAGTAACTAGTAATACTGACATCATTTCTTTTTCCTCTAGATTTGCTGCCTTTAGGGACTCTCTGGCCAGCAACAGGATGTCAGACCAGTACTGTTTCCTGTTGCGTTACTGGCTGTCCACCATTCTTACTATTCCTATTCAAAATAGGCTGTTATTTTCAAATATAAACAAACCTAAATTTTTCTCTTACTATATGTTATGGAGGAGAGGGTTATATTTAAAATACATGTGAAATAGCAATATATTACATTGGCATTTGAAGATAAGCCTCTACAGTGATATTGCAATAAAACTTTAAAAATATATCAACATCGTAAAGGAAAATCCTGTAAGAACTTTGAATCAGCAAACAAAACCAACAAAATTACATAGTAACTGGAAAACTGGGAAACAAACAGAGCTTAATCTTAAAGACAGGCAAGACATACAAACAGCTCTTTAGGCTTTTAAATGTAGGTCTTCATTGGTTTGACAAAGAGACATTTTAAAGCTATGGTTTTGAAATCCAAACTATTCAGATACCTCTTTTCTTTTTTTACTCAATAAACTTTTTTCACTCATTGAGTATTATGTGAGCTGCAGAACTGAGCCCACCAAGAAACCATTGTAGTATTAGTCCTACTGCTTCCATTTCCTCCTTTGACTGAGGTTTTACTCAGTTTGTATCTTTCTGATTACCGGACTGAGCCATATTGATTGCTAACAATTCCTTTGACTGCTCTGTTATTATGTTTTGGGTTAATCTCTCTGGAACCCTTTGTGGGTCACCTGACATCCCTTTGCTTTTTATTTAATTTCCATTCCCATCTGCTGCCTGGCTAGCATCTAGACTAGTTCTGTTTTTTGGAGAAGTACTTGAATTGTCCCCTTTCATGGATGAGCTGAATGAATTGACTAGTGAGAGGAACTGGATATTCTTTAGGCTGGTTGGACAGCAGGTCGGGGCTGCTTGTGGTAAGCAACATTTAGTCATTGTCGTTCTGTGGCATATTGGCCTTAGCTAAAGCACTGTTCCTGGGAAAAGCTGTCACCTAGGTAGTGATGTTACCTAAAGTGAGAATTAGTATTTGTTTTTCTATTTGTGGAGACATATTTAGCGTTTATTTGAGCATTAAAGGTCCTAATTCCAGTGGATGAGGTCAGCTATTTATGCAAGTCATTCATGCTGGATGAGTTGGTGAACACAGTCTTGACTCCTGCCTCCTTCTGGGCACAAATGACTTGACAGAAAAAGCTGTAGAAGGAAAGGCATGATTTCTGTGCCTTTATACTGTCCTAGTATGAAGTCATGTTAAAGAACTAAGCAGAAATGCTCTTCACCACAGTGAAGAAAGAGTAGAGTTCACTTAGAGGTGCTGACATATGATCATAAGTTTCACACAAGATTTATGATGTTATGATCGTGTTTTTCCCATTTTTATGTGCTTGGGCTTTATAAACACTACAACAGATGAATACATTTTTGTTGGGATAAGCTGTAACTTACTGCATGTATACTTAGCTTGTAGTCCTTGTGCAGGGACTTGTGTACAAGTTTGTGCAAGTCCATGTGTACAAGAAACATTCACATGTTCGTGGAAAGAAATCTTATACTACTTACAAGAACTGCTGAAATGAATTCAGCTTCAATTTTTTGCAAATACTCATACACAATTTTCTGAGGTACTCTTGCAGCCCTAACGAGCAGTGAGAAGAACATACAGAAATTAATCATTCTCAGACTCTGTCAGGGTACACAAATTCCTCCAGTCACACCTATAAACTGAGTCATATGGAAACTCTGAAAGAGAGGTCTTCTAGTGAGTAACTGCTGTGAACCATCTTTATAATTCTTTATATAATCTCACATACACCAAGAGGAGCTCTTATGAATTGTTCCTCTCTTCTCCTTTGTTGTCAGCAGAGATCCTACAAGGGAGTCTTGATCCTGTTGATTTCAAGTTTTGGCCGGATTGATCCCTTGGCTCCTTTCCTACTTTAAAAATTCGTAAGGCCTCTTCTCATTCCCCTCTTTCCCACCCCCAATATCCTGACTAGCTGCCATTAGTACTTTGTAGGAGATGAGGTTTGTATATGGGATATAGTTCACTGAGAAACTAACTTGACCTTTACATCTGGTTATGTTTGGTCTTGCATAGGCACAGGCTCCATTTGCTTGCTGAGAATGGCAGTAATCACAGCCCTCTCTATATCCTATTCTTTGCTGCTGTGTGTGGTATAAAGCCACTAATGTCTAAGCAAAGCCAGTGTTTTGCACCAGCTTTCATTTCCACACTGCATCACTGTCAGACCTGCCTTCTCTGTGTATATGCCCACCTTCATTAGTGCCAGCAAACACTATTTATGTTTTCGCTAAGAGGACCTGGTGGGTTCCTGCCTTTTCCAGGAAAAATATAGCTTGAGAAGAAACTGTTGAGTAGGTCCCACCCTTTCACACCTGGTTCTGGAAGCGGGCCTAGGACAATAGGAAACAAGTTCTTTTGTCACCATACTGAAGAAAGAATAGTGCTTGTTTCAAGTCAGTGTTGCCAGGTTGTGCTGAACTTTGAATGTATGTTTCTTGTAATATTTATGATGGCCTTGCATGGGATTAGTGTGGAAATCAGGGACAGGTAACCTGGGAGGAATATAAGGATGTTGTCAGAGTATGCAGGGATGGAACTAGGAAGACCAGGACCCATCTGGAGTTTAATCTGGCAAGGGATGTCAAGGACAGCAAGAAGGGCTTCTATAAATGTATCGGTAAAAAAAGGAAGACTAGGGGAAATGTGGGCCTGCTGGTGGGTCAGGGCCACGGGAGACAAAGGACACAGAAAAGGCAGAGATACTGAATGCCTGCTTCACCTCCGTCTTTACTGATAAGACCAGCCGTCAGGAATCCCAGGTCCCTGAGACCAGTGGGAAAGTCCAGGCAAAGGTAGACTCTACCCTTGGTGAAAGAGGATCAGGTTAGGCAGTATTTAAACTTGACACACGTAAGTCCACAGGCCATGATGGGAGGCATCCACAAGTGTTGAGGGAGCTACTGATGTCATTGCAAGGCCACTCAGTCATCTTTGAAAGGTCATTGTGATCAGGAGAGGTTTCTGAGAACTACAAGAAAGCAAATGCCCCTGCTGTCTTCAAGAAGGGCAAGAAGGAGAAGCCAGGGATATACAGGCCAGTCAGCCTCACCTTGATTCCTGCAAAGGTGATGGAGCAGCACGTGAAGGTGATCAGGAGTAGTCAGTATGGATTCACCAAGGGGAAATCATTTTTAACCAACCTGATAGCCTTCTCTGATGGAAGAACTGGCTTGGCTGGTGAGGGGAGAGCAGTGGATGTAGCCTACCTTGACTTCAGTAAGGCTTCTGACACTGCCTCCTATAACATCCTCATAGGCAAGCTGAGGAGCAGACAGTGAGGTGAACTGAAAACTGGCTGAATGGCAGAGCTCAGAGGGTTGTGACCAGTGGCACAAAGTCTGGTTGGAGGCCTGTAGCTAGCAGTGTCTGCCAGGGGTCAATACTGGGTCCAGTGTTGTTCAACTTATTCATCAGTGCCCTGGATGAAGGGACAGCGTGCACCCTCTGCAAGTTTGCTGATGATCCAAAACTGGGAGGAGTGGCTGATACCCCAGAGGGCTGTGCTGCCATTCAGAGGGACCTCGACAGGCTGGAGAGATGGGGAGAGAGGAACCTCCCGAAGTTCAGCAAAGGGAAATGCAGAGCCAGGTGCCTGGGGAGAAATAACCCCATGCACCAGTACAGGCTGGGGGCTGACCTGCTAGAAAGCAGCTCTGCAGAGAAGGACCTGGGGGTCCTGGTGGACAACAAGTTGACCACGAACCAGCAATGTGCCAATGGTATCCTGGGCAGCATTAGGAAGGGCATTGCCAGCAGGTTGAGGGAGGTGATCCCTCCCCTCTACTCAGCACTGGTGAGGCCACATCTGGAGTGGTGGGTCCAGTTCTGGGCTCCCCAGTACGAGAGACATGGAGCTACTGCAATGAGTCCAGTGAAGGGCCACCAGGATGACTAAGGGACTTTTCCTCATATGAGGAAAGGCTGAGAGAGCTGTTCAGCCTGGAGAAGAGAAGACTGAGGGGGGAATCTTATCAATGTGTACAGGTATCTGAAGGGAGGGTGTAAAGAGGGTGGGGCCAGACTCTTTCCAGTGGTGCCCACGAGAGGTAATGGGCGCAAACTGAAACACAGGAAGTTCTGTCTGAACATAAGGAAAAACTTCTTTACTGGGAGGAGGGTGACTGAGCACTGGAGGAGGTTGCCCAGGGAGTTTGTGGAGTCTCCATCCTTGGAGATATCCAAAAGCCATCTGGACAGGGTTGCTGGCAATGTGCTCTAGGTGACCTAACTTGAGCAGGGAGTTTGGACTAGAAGATCTCCAGAAGTGCCTCCGAACCTCAACTGTTCTGTGACATTTCTGTGAAATTCCCTAAACAAGTCAAAGTCTGCTCTCCTGAGGTCCAGGTTCCTAATTCAGCTGTTTCTCTTCCCCGCAGTCTTCTGTATCTTGAACTCAATCATTTCATGGTCACTGTTGTCCAAGCTGCCATTTTGTGCTTTGCTTGCCACCAGTTCTTCCCTGCTTGTGTGCAGTGGGTCAGGTAGAGTCTCCATCCTTGGAGATATCCAAAAGCCATCTGGACAGGGTTTCCTGGGTTGCAAATCTTCCTTCACACAATGGTGTGCGCTTTGAATAATAGTGTGAAGTCCATCTACTATGAGTTAGTGTATGCATAAGCTGTCAATACTAGGAAAAACAGGATAGTCACAATGCATCAACTTACAGCAGAGATGGGGTGTGTCCAGTTTTGAGTCCCCCCTGTACAGGAAAGACAGTGATAACCTGGAGCAAGTCCAGCCACCATGATGGTCAGGGGCTGGAGGACTTGCCCCGTGAGAAGAGGTTGAGGGAACTTGGCCTGTCTAGCCTGAGGAAGAGAAGGTGTAATAACAGCCCTCCAGTACCTGTAAGAAGGTCATCAAGAAGATGGAGGCAGGTTTTTCACAGCAGTGCATGTCAGAGGATGAGAGACAATGGGTATAAATTGAAACAAGACAGGTTCTGACTGGATGTAAGGAGAAGCTTTTTTACCAGGAGGACAGTCAAGCATTGGAGCAGGTTGCCCAGAGAGGTTGTGCAGTCATCACCTTTGGAGCTTTCCTAGACCTGACAGATAAAGCCCTGGGCAGCCTGGTCTGATCTCATAGATGACCCAGCTTTGAGCAGAAGGAAGCAGGAGCTTGCACTAGATGACCTTCCAACATCTCTTCCAGCATGAATTATCTTATTATCCTATGATCCATATTCTTGTGGAGCCTTTCTGACACTGTCTTGAAAGTCTGCATTCTCTGAAACTTAGGGTATTTCTGCTGGACAGCAGTTGAGATTAAAAAAAGCTGACAATGTGCAGAACCTCAGTAAAAGCCTATTTCAAATTTTTCAGTTATCTTGGGTAGTTGTGGAGAGAAAGGGAAATAAGATTCTCAGTTTTCTCTATGATTTTATTTGGTCATTGGAACTTGAATTCTTGTTTTACTGAACTGAGTAGAGATAGTTCCAGAGTATTATCTAAAAATATAGTATGCACTCCAAATAAATAAATCATTTGTCTGCAGGAATCATCAAAACTGTACATGCTACTCCATCTCGTGGGGAAATGAATAAAAACTTCCAGTCTTTAAAGACACAGAGATTCCTCAATCACAAAGGCAGGCTTTTTTAGTCTCTTCTTTGTATCTGTAAGCAAGTGTCCTTGTTCTTGCCATACTTACAGTAATGTCACATGTCAGGCAAGAAATCTATCTTATTTGGAGAATTTTGTTTTTTGAAGTATTCTGCAGCTATAATAACTATTTTTTGTCTCAGTCCCTTTTTTTCCAAGATGAGTAGCCCAAATCAATGTAGTTGATGGGTTGTACACAAAAGACGGTCTTCGAAAATTGCACCTACTCTTTTCTACAAGTTGAGGACTCAGAACATAGGAGTGTTTTCTCCTAGGTTTGTTAAAATATCTGTGAAAAGAGTAGATCTTGGAAGTCACTGGTCCAGGATTGTGTTCTGTCTGTTTGTAGATAGCTTAGCTCAGGGGACCCTGAAATAAAGCTTCTCTGCCCAACATTATCAGGTGGAATGTTCTTCACCAGATTCCAGAAGAAATCTCTGTTGAGGAAAATGAGAATGATGGTGCTGACAGTGCTTGGAAATAACACCTGAAAATGCAGATTAGGAAATGTTAGGTTAAAAATGAAGGAGGATAATAGCAATAAGGGTGTTTTTCCCTGTTCCATGAGATATGAGATTCAGTGTCTGTTAGTAATTTATCTCTTCAGATAAAAGAACCTCACAAGAAAAGGACATGAAAGGGTAAAGGCTAAGCTAAGGGTTATATGGATTTCATAGATTTTTATTATTATTATTACATGATCAGGAAGACCCATCCTTTCAAAGTGACACATACTGAAATGGAAAGAGAGGGCAGATATAGTGAGCCACAGGTTAAATCTGCATTCTTGGTTGGATATACAGGCAGAGATTGAAGAATATGTTGACTGTCCTGGAGACTTGCATTTGCAGTTTATTCCTATATTGTGAGTGTAGTGTTCCAGGGCTAGTGTTTGTTATGATCTCAGAAGCAAAAGCATTCAGACTCCTTAAAGTATTGATTAACATACCATTTATTGGAGCTCACACTGGATGGAAAAAGAAGATAGTATAGATAATCTTATGTCCCTTCAGTTGCTGGGAACCTCCATTTGTGCAGCACTGGATGGACCTCTACTCAGGGCATGGCACACAGTACAGATCCTATCTGTGGACAGGTTTGCTAACATTTTGTTCTTTAGTGCTCTAATAGGATTTTCATAGAGGAAAACAATTTTGTTCATTTCTACTGTCAAACGAAAGGATGGTCACATGAGAACTTGCTGCTTCACTTTAAGATAAAGACGAGGACACGCAGGTGGTGTAATTGCTGGTGCCAGGTGGGAGCTGCCTACAGGCTCCGCAATTACAATTAGCTGGCTAAGTTTATCCTGTGGCCAAGGGATATGTGCAGCACAGCACAGGCCTGAAGGCAAAGCTATATGTGTAGCATAGCACAGCACAGCACAAGACTGCACCTACTCAGATTAACTCCTTGATGTACAATAGTCTTCCAGTTAGGATCACTCCGTACAATGAGCTAGAAATGGAGCAGTGAGCACCTTACAGGAGCACGAACACTTGACTTTGCCTGAGAAGTATGCTTTCAGCTGGACCAAAGAGCTGTATACAGTGCTCTTCACAGCCATGAAATCTTCAGCTCCTCTTCTTTTGCTGCTAATAAAAATGCCTGCTTGTTTCGTGTGTGAAGGCAAATTAGTAATTCAGATACTTGTCTGAAGTGAACTAGAGTGAGGTCACCAGCTGTTTCCTGTATTCCACTGAGACTGACCGATGTGTGATAAATTTAGCCCCTCCTAATCTAGTCCAAGTTTGAGTATCTGATCTCAAAGAGAAAGAGTTTGCATCACGTTCCCCACCACTTGTCAGACGTCTACTTCTGATTTGAAGACAGATTCTTGAAAGTTTTTTTCAGACTCAGTGTTTGACTGGAGATGCTTCGGCCACTGGCTTTCACAATGCCAGTATTCAAAAGAAAAGTTGTGGCCTTGTAGCCCAGTAAACGTGGTGTTGCCATTGATTATAAGAGGTCATAGGCTTTGCAGGAAGCTAACAGCACAGGCCTCTGGACCTGTCAGGCTTTGTCTGGACTTGGCTTGGCCTCCCTGGAAATTTCTTTCAGCTTCTTTAGCTATAAAACAATAGTCTAAAGATCCAGGTAATTATTACCTACTTTGTTTTAGCTTTTGTTTAGCTTTGTACAACTGTGTGGTGTTATGCCTATTGTTATATATATTTTGTAACTAATATATATTAATAACAAGCAGTTATTCTCTATAGACTGTACTATCTGTGATCCCAGAATAAAATGTGTCATAGAGGACTCAAGGCAGGGGATGGCAGCAGAAACCTTGAAAGTACAGGCACAGGATGATACCAGAGGCTCCAGGGCTCTAAACAGCTCACAGTGGTCACTTACTGGTCATCAAAGGAATGCAACCTTTGGAGCTGGGTAAAACCAGTGAGGGATAGCAAAGACAACAAAGATCAACTATCCAACATAGAGAACACACACCATATGTGTAGTAAGTTCAGATGTAACATGGAGTTGGAGACCAGTGAAGACAGAGCAAGCTGTAGAGCATGTTAGCAAACAAAAAGGATGCCAAGCAGATGCTAAAGTGAGGATGAAGAAACCATCGACATTTACATTGTACTCCTTCCAGTGAAAGACTAGGATGCTGACAACTTGCCATTCCCCTCCCCTTCTACTTAAGCCATCATCTTAACACCCAGAGGGGCAGTGTAAAGGTAAGCATAAAACCAAAGAAAAGGGTAGATAATAAAAAGTTTGTGTATGTACAATTGTAACTATATGCAGTCTGAACTGTGCAGCATTAGTTTCCTGTCTGTTGTAACTGGACTGATGATATTTTTTGATTAGACTGTAAAGACTTTAATTAGACTGACAATAAATTCTTGGTTTTGCATATAGGGTGTCTGTTTTGCCCTTAAAATTCTGAGTGTAACAGACTGGTGGGAATTCAGTTGGTCTAAAATGCAATTTAGATGCAACAAATTGGTAGCAACGATTAGGAAATACTCATAAGCCATTGTGTATCCCTGAGTGATATAACAAAAGCAGCAAGGGATGACTTGGCATGAAGGAGTACATAGCCACCTTTGGTCATGCGTAGCTGGAGCAGATGAAGCTGTTTCTAGAAATTTTTGGAGATGAGAATAAAGGAGAGAGCTCTGTTCAATCAAGGTGTACAGTTATGTCATGAGAGTTGCTTTTATTCTAGAGAGGCAAGATGCATAACTTCTTTAAGTGTCTAGGAAAAGACAGCTCACACACTACTACAGCTGGCACATTACTGGATTTGTCCTTCAAACACTTGACCGAAGTATAGTGAATTTGTGATTTATTTTATGGGTTATTATTTGGGGATGATTCCAACACAGTCATTTCCTCTGATACTACTATCTGCCAGCTTTCAAAGCAACTTTTTAAAACGGTTGTTTTAGCTAGAGTCGGTCTAGTTAGATGTTGTGTGTGCTGCTAAGACTTCTCAGGAAGGATCAGGAATATCGCCAAATTTAGAGCTGATTTACTTTGTCTAGCAGTGGGGTTCAGAGATTTGGGCAGCATAGTCATTACATTCCTGAAATCATACTGAGAAAGCTTAGCTTGGGAGCAGCTCTGTGAAGGAGAAGAATCTATGATGATATTTAAAGGAGAGCATTGAAGACAGGAAATTAAGCTGTTACTGTGTCTTTATCTTTTCTGAAAAATGAAGAACAAACAACACCAATATTAAAAGGAAATACTGTAAGTCATTCATAGGCTGTTTCCTTTGAGGCCAAAATGCAATCCCTACAATTCAGATTGCTCTTCCCATGTGGGAAGGACAGATTTAGACCCACTAGGGAAGGAAAAGCTGTGAAGAAGAGGAGGAGAGCTAACAGCTTACTTCTTGGCTGTTAACATTGAATAATTAAACACTAACAGCCAACAGGAAAGCTGTTGTTTTCCTAGTCCGAATACCCAACAAGGAATAAAACATTAAGCAGCTATACTGATGATGTCTTTCGTTTTCTTTTCATGAAACAGTAAGTTAAACAACAGATACTTTGGAGACATGGAATGTAAGTACATTGAGAATAGCTACAAGTGTAATTTCTGGGGTTTGTTCTTTGCATGTTATAGGTAAACTGAACATGACTTAGTGCTGAGTTTTTCCCTTAAAATTCATTTAGCCTCTGTGGAAATTAAGGCTACTGACAAATATCTAGAAGACTAAAGCTTTAAACAATGAATACCTTATGGGAAAGAACCCAGTTAAAGGCTTGTGTGCCCAAAATCTTACCTATTTCTTTTCCAGCTCTATTTTTTGATCCAAAAAAAATTATTATTTTTTATTACAAATCTTGTCCTGCTTCTGGAAAGTGAGTCATTAGTCTGTGCTTTTACTGGTGGAAAGTCTTACAGTGCTGTGGCTTTAGACTTTGGCCACTGCTCCTTTGTAGTCTTTTCATGAAGGTTGAACTTTCAAGAAGTTCTCAACCTGCAGCCTAAGCTTATCAGAGAGGAGGATGAACCAAGTTGTTTTGCTGTTAGTTTTAATTGTGTGTAAAAATGGGATTATAAAAAATAAAGTGAAACAGAGACACCACATTCATCATTTCAGACTACAGCACATACCCATTCACACATTTTATGCTTTAAGAAAACTCAGAAGAGAAAAAAAATAAAGAGGAAGAAAAAGACACATGAAATGAAGGAGAGGTGGCACTCAGATCTCAGCATGTCTGACAGAAGAAGTACCCCACAGAGCCAGAAAATTGTCATCGGGTAGCAATGATACCAGTCTAGAACTCCTTCCAGCTCTGGATCATCAGGCCCATCAGCAAAGCTCCCCGTACGCAGCACCCCTTCACAGTCACTCGTCAATCAAACAACTCCTAAAATAAAGACCACATGTCATCATATTTGTGGAGTTCTTCCCTTCCTGTTTATGCTGCTCTTGCAAGAACTGCCAGATCACTTATGTTGCAGCACCAGCTTTCTATCCTTGGAGGGGTGGGTGATATTTTTCTTCTAGTGTCAGAGTATGAGAGTCCTTTTGCCTTTGGTGTGAAACTCAAATGTTGTTGTTACAAGGCAATTCCATGCTGCACGGGACACCAGAGACTTTTTTTTACAATGCAGAATTAGCAGATATGAAAGGTTATTTGTTCACCTCTGTAATGCTCCTTTACTACCTTTGAGGGGGAGCATCGGAAGTATGAAACCAAAATAACATTTCTGCCTATGCAAAAGCATTCTGTGCTTGTTTGGATTGGTTGGATTCAAGCACTGGAATTGGCAAATTGCTCCAAAGTGGGCAGTGTGTTGGCCCAGTACTTATTATATGAAGGTCATAGAAACAAAGTATAGAAGCACTTAGGAATAAATGGAGCCAGGACTCAAAGGCTATACCTGTATTACTAAATAAAGTGGGCTAGGGACTATTCTGCGGTCTTGGTCCAACAGGCGTGGCTGAGGTGTTCTTACAGCTAAATTCCCTCAACCCTTCCTCCTCATCAGAGAGGCTGGCTGTATCCAGAGTGCCTACGTTAGCTCCTGAAGTGTTCCTAGAGATTAATAATGTAATTTGGCCTGGGCCAAAACTATGCCAGGAACCATGCTAACACTTTCATGGTAAGGCTGATCACTTGCCAGTGCTCAGCCCCTGTTTAGTTTACTTGGATAGGTTTAGTCAGAGATTCCCATACCCAATTAATATTACATATATTACACATATTACATAATAATATCCTGGAGATTCATGACAAAACAGCCCCATTTCAATGAATTGTCATCTCCATGTAACTCACTTCTACTTGGATTCAGCCTGCATGTTCAGAGGCATCATATGAAGTAGAAATCACTCTTGTAGGAGCTGGCACTCTTTTCTCTAATAGAGCTGCATAGACAAAATGGGAAAAAGGTTGAAATTTGTATTAAAAGCATTTAAAAAATAGCGGTACTCTTGTTGGCAGTTTTCCCAGCATACCATATGTCTACCTTTTCTGATCAATGTACAAACCACAGTCAACTGTTATGGGATCAACATTTCATCTCAGATGTTTCACCCCATGCTTTTCTTTCTGTCAGATGCCACCCTGTTATCCTTTCCAGGTGACTTTGGGCTCCTTTCACATGACATTTTCCTCAAGGCTATTTTCAATGAGTGTTATCAGAGAAGATCACAGGGTCACAAAGCCCAGCCTGCATTTTTCCCAAAGCCAGGATTTCATTCATTGCTATGCATGCCTTGGCCTGGGCCTCTGTTTCTTTTGTGGTGGTTGTAGAAACTTGAGGAGTTTTTTGCAACACTTTTTGTTGACTTGCAGGTTTCTTCCCAGTTTGATTATCAGAGGAATATCCCCTGCTTTGTCTGTCTGTGTGTGATTGTCTCTTACCTGCAACATTTTTTTCTGAAGTTTCTTCATCCTCTTGGCCCATGGGGACTACCTGAAATCAGTTCTTTGGTGGTCTTTGTTCCATGTGCTGAGACAGAGGCTTTGTATATATTTATCATTCTCCTATAACATTAATTCTTTATATCCAATATGAATTATTGGCAGATTAACAGCAATCTGGAAAAGCAGATGGTGCTTTCCAGACCTCCCTCCTCCTTCCTTTTCATGGTTGAAAGGAAACTAACATTAGTGCAGCCCCAGCCTTCAGTTAGAGCATAGGCCTATTCAGTGTATCAAGCTGCCAGATCTTTACATACAGCTTTAACTCATATATATATATTTCCTGCGCTGTCTGGATGTAGAAAGAAACCTCCAATATATAGCAGCATTTCTACACTATACTGTTATTTCTATCTAGGGTTATGCAATGCAAATATAAACCCACCATGTCACCATATCTCTGTATAATCACATAAATATAAATCAGTGGCTCTTCCTTTGTAGTCCTAAATATATGGATGTGTATTCACAGAAACATATGTGTATATATGTATATATGTGCATACATGGTACATCTGAAGGTATTTATGTGTACTTCCTAAATCCATTAGGCATCAATATTGGCATGTTTCTCTGTGGAAATTCTGAAATTTAAGTTTGATTGAAAGTTGTTTGCATGCGTTGGAATGGCAAATATCTACCAGTTGCTAATTAATGACAGACGTCTCCCCTGTCTAGAAACAGACCCTTGTATCTCCTGTCTCTACACATCTGCACTGTGTCCTGCCTTTATACTTGTGTCATATTTGGCATCTTTTCAGCCTCTCTCGCTGCTGGATGACTTTCCTCAAAGATTTCATGTCAAGAAAATTCATCATGCTAGTTGTACAAATGGGTGTCTTACTGACTTTTTCTGTACTCACACTATAAATATTTACACTGTAAGACAGGATAAGAACTAGTTTGGATGTGCCCCAATACACCTCAAGCTCTCTTTCCTTAAGCTTCTTCCAGGAAAACATTCATTTTTTAACAATTCTTTCATTCCATAGGAGATGAGGTTAGTATGAAATTCACTTAAAGAGGCTAGTAGTAGAAAATATGTGCCCATGTATACACACACAGACATACACAGGTTTCAGTCTGAGATATGCAAACTGTGTTTGGTAGATTTCTTACCTTTTCTTCAGCAGTTTATTTTTTATCTTCTTTCTTCTCAGCCCACAGTTAATAGGACTCAGTCTCCAGAGGCAGTGAAATTATTTCTTATTTATTCCTTAACACAACATGGACTAATAAACTGTGCTGTTAGCATGTGCACACAAGTAAGTACCCACCCACATGCTTCTTGCTGTATTACCTGCAAGAAAGCTTTTGGCTGGGCACGTCTCAAGCCAGAGGGAATCCCTCAGAAGTCTGGGTTAATGAAGCCCATGGTACCTCCTTAAATTCTACACTCTTCGCTTACAACAATGGTTTCTGCTTTGTGAAAGAGTAGTGCTTAGTCATTTGGTCACAGCTTCCCTACATTCAAGGGTCAGAGGCACCCCTACAGAGGTGGGGGATTCTGGTCTGGCTTGGCAGGCATCCCCCTATGGAGCCTTGCACGGTCCTCTCTGCAGAGAGGTCCTGGGGTGATACACCTGGAGAAATTTGCCCTCAGTTCTCTGCTCTGAGTAATTTCAGTGAAACTAAGTGTTAAACGGGAATCAATAAATATAGTGCTTTCGGTAGCAAGCAATGTAAGAATGAATATTTACCGGGTATGATGTAATTTTGTGAGGTTTTGTTTTGTTTAATTTGGTTTGGGTTTTTTTCGGTTTGTTTTGTTTGTGAAGTAATAAATGTATTTCAGGCATATATTAAAAAAAACCTTTTCCTCCCATCCATGTACAAGTGCCATTTCATTTAAGACCAAGCAGATCAATACAGAGTTTACCAAGAGAATTATGAGCCCTATGATGGAAGGCAAAGATTACTACTGGCTTCTAGTGTCATTTCAGACTGTTCCATGCTCATCATATAAACATCCTCCTGCATTTACTCAGCTGTATACTTATACTCCAAAAGGAGTAACATATGGTTTAAGAACCAGATGCCCCTGCCCACATAAAAGCTCTATACATTTGTTTGAATGTAGTCAGGAAACAGTCACGATCTTCTTCCCACTCTCAGAGGAGTCAGCTGAACGCAGCTGAGCCTCTGTGTAACGCCCAGAAAGAGACTGCTGGTGCTGCCCAGCTTCTTTTGGAGGCTGTGTCTTCTCATGAGAAGATTTCACTATGCTCCTCTAAACTTTCCACACTCTGTATTGTCCTCTCTACTGACATACTCTTCCTCTTTCCCCTTCAAAAGCTAGCTCCAAAGTATCAGCTTTGGCTGCTAGGTTGATGGTGGGTTCCTCCACAGAAACTTTCTACTTCAGTCTTTGCCAGGATCTTGCTCTGTATCTCAGTCTTTGCATCTGTGGAGCAGTTAGCATTGTCAGAGACCCCCCTGTCCTGTTTGCAGGACCCCCCTATATTCATTAACCTGTTTCTAGAGGCCAAGTTTGCATCCTTCCTGTCAAAAACTGCCTTTACTTCCTCATCCTTTTAAATCAGTACTTCAAATTAAAACACAATGCAAAGTCTATAATAGGTCACTTTGCTTCTGTTGCATCTTTACTACTTCCCATTCTTCATTCTGAGGTGTTTTCAGTATTTATGTCAGTCATTAATTTGCTATAGATTCCCTTCAGCTGTCTTGGTACTGTGATTTTTCCAGCATGTGCAATTGTAACAGAATATGATGCTCTGAACACCAGCACAGGTCTCTTCTGTGTGGCATAAAGTCTTTGTCGTGCCTTGAGATGAGGTGACGTGTTTTATGTGTAAAGCAGTCTAGTTCCGTGCTCTTCTCATTACCTACCATGCGGGGGCAGAACAGCTCCACCTAGGAAGATTAAATGAGTTATGTTGGCTCCCAAGGAGAACCAGTGGTTCTGCAACTCAGCTCTCCGCAGTGGTAGATAGTCCAATGAGGAAACCTGCTGGATTAACTGAGTTCCCTAGAAGCCCCTTGGGTTCAATAAAGTCTCGTCAGGCCTGTTTTGTCTTTCTGTACCTTCACAAAAGCTGGCTCTACTGTTTTCACTATTGCCCCAAAACATAGGAAGCCCACAGTCATAAGGAATTTCATATGTTCTGCTGCACAACCAAACAAGCCAAATTCAGCTCCAAATATTCAGTGAAGATCAGAAGGAGCCCACAGTGCACACAACTGATGTGTGCTGGAAGCTTCATTGCATAGCCTAGATCAGCTGTGAAGCCAATGGAAATTCCATATGCAGAGGAACTACATGGCATGCAGAAAAGGTATCCAGCATATGGATCTCTATTTGTCCCATGTAAACACCAGTTCCCAAGATGTACAGATATACAGCTTTATGGTAGGACTTACGTTCTTTTTTAGTCATTCTAGTCTTATTAAGAATTCTGTGCATGGCCAGTAAGTCTTCAAAGGCATTGGGCTATTCTTAGTAATGCTTAGTAAGACTTTTTCTCTGTAGAGATTGTAATTACTTTTCTACACAGTGTCTACAGCTCTAAGTCATGTAAGTCACCAAAAAAAAGTGTGTGTTTTCTATTTATATGTAAAAAGAGTTTCTTCTTTCAGGACATTCTTACTTTGCCATTCCCCTTTCCCTTTGTTCCCAATTAGAAAACCTGACAGGTTTGTTCTTTCGGTCAAACTATAAGGTATTGTTAAAGGCCTTTAGATGTGTTTTTCTCATGTACATCAGATGACGCAGGTAATGAGTGGAAAGCACTGTGTCTGGTGTTTGCCTTCAAAATACCATTTAATACTGGGCTAGGACTGTCATTTCCATCCTGATGGCAAAGCCACATGTATTTCATGCCAGGTGATTCTTCTTTGTTCCATGGGACATGCCATTAGAGGCCAGAATTCAAGCAAAGAATCCTTACATTTGTGATCTTATATAAAAATCAAACATAAAAGCAAAAAGGCTGACTTGTGGGTGAGGATGAGGACCTCCCCCCCAGCTTCTACCAATGAATGGACTTTCCTTTTGAGCTGGGTAGCTGTATGTTTCTGGTAGCGCCTGAAATCCAATCCTCTGTATCGTGTTCTGGAAAACTTCCAAAACCTCCAAAAAATACTACAAACTCATAAGAAAAATCAGAGTTAAATCCAGTTCCTTCAGCCACTGATAGAAGAAATCTTATTACGCTCAACATCATTATATACAAGTAGGCCTTTTAGGACAAAGCCTAAAAGGCTTTGCAGAGTGACTGAAAAAGGCAAATCGATGACAGCACTTGAAAGTACCTTAATTATCACTGGCACTGGGTCAGCATCATTGCAATGACAGTTTAACAGAGTGGTGACTCTCACTGCTTCAGAATTTATACAAAATTGCAAAACAAAACGTGATCTCCACTTTCAGTATTAAGGTATCCCTGGAGCATTTAAGCATCTGAATTTGAAACACTCTGTGTAGCTGTCTTCATCTTTTGAAGAGGTGTTAAATTCTGAAGCAAAAGGTCTCAAGCATTTTTCTGGTCAAGATCAACTCTGCTTTCCTACTCGTATTTGCTCAGGCCTCTCCCTTCACGGTCACCATCACGCAGTGTCTCTGCAGCAGCTATAACAACTGCATATATAATAATAGGAAAGCATTTAATGAATTTTAAGCTGACTTTAATGTAATTTAGCAGCTGGAGACAAGGAGAAGAGCCAGCAGCACTGTGTGACCTGCCAGCTCTCTATGGATTGTCAGTGGTCAATAGAGCACAGATTTGAGAACTGCTCTCCAGGGTATGTTGGCTTTTTTTTTTTTTTTCCTTTTTCTTCGGCTACATTCCTGATTTCAATTAAATCACAGTCTGAAGTACCCTTTCTGATGTAGCCAATACCTTCCAATAAGTGCTCTTGGCTTTGTTTCTTCCAAAATGCTGCCTTTCCTCACAGTGCTTCACTCAGTGAGTGAAAGGTATCACTTGAAAACCAAAGATGTTCTTTTTAGAGAGACTGGCAATAAAGTTTTGCCTTGAGAAAGGAGGGGAAAAAATTGGTATTTTGATTGGTCTCCCTCCATAGGGAACCTCTTCAAGTCTTTCTTTTGTTCCTCCACTATTACTATTTCAATATTAGGGGTTTTATTTGCCCTGTTGGGCTTCTTTTACTCTTTTTGGAAGTATAAAAGAATTTCCAACATAAGGTTACACGTCAAACTTTATAGCTGAAATTTTTAGTTCGTAAGGAACAAGAATACATCGAAGTTCTTTTCTCTTCATTTTCCACTAGGTATATGAACCTAATTGTTAACACATTGACCCACTGCCTTTGAGGCATTATAAAGCTTTCTATGATAGCCTACAATTAGTTTGATACAGGTTCTTTTGAAGGAGGCTTGCAACAAGTGTCTTGGCTCCTTGCTTCTGTCTCCTCCATTTCAATGAAAACTATGCAGTTTAACACCATTTATAACCCCTGTTTCCAGTTCAGATGTTTCTGTGCGAGGACATGGGAGAAGGCTAAGGTTGTGTACTAAACTGGGCAAAGGACTGCATTTGGCTTCATTTTTGCAAAATTTCTTTTTGATACAGGTTCATTTTAGTGGTTTTGGCAGCTGTTTTGACTTAAAAACAAACACCCCCCTCATTTCCCCCGAAAAACCTGTTACACTCCTCTGATGAGTTCCACAAGCAGCTGCAGGAGCCCTGCTACTGAAATCTAGAGCAGGGTGGAGAGCAGCATAGATGGAATTTTGAGCTGTTCTGCTGCTCACGGCTTTATAAAAACCATCCCAAAGAAGATGGTGGGCTTCTGACAATTTCCTTCACTTGCTATGCTAGGGTTGTATAGACCACTTCAGACTCATTTGACTGGATTCCAGTATACTTTTTCATCATTCTCTGACATTCTCATTTTGCCTGTTTGGATTGATAACCAACTTGTTGCTGCTGAACCATGAAAACCAAGATGTCCATGGCTGTCCATAGCCATGGTAGCTATAGTTCGAGAGACCTGGCAGCTGATGACTGTATCTCCAAGGGTATCCTGGCAAGTTGTTGTTTGTGATAGCTGAATATTTAAGATAGATGATTTGCATCTTGGCCTTTGCAGATTTTTGTGTTGTATGAATCACATGTCCAGGCATCTGTCATGATCACAGCTATGCAGTTAGGCTAGCCAGAGCCATTTGGCAAAGGTGGCTCAGTGCTGCTTAGCACTGTAAAACAAATTCAGTGCTGCTGCCCCGAAAGTGAGGGGCTGGGGTAGGACCTGAGTTGTGGGAAGGGAGAAAGGAGGGAAGGGAACCAGCTGAGAGGGAGAAGAAGCTTGAGGAATGGGATTTGTTGCTGCTGTTAAATAGGAGGAGTGAGAATGAATGCCCTATCTGAAACCTGTTTCCATCCCCTCAGTGGTGGCAGCAGCTGCACCAAACAGCTCGCTGCAACTCTGCCATACACAGAGTAGGCATCAGCAATGTGGTCATTTTGCAATCTGCTGCCCAAGGCAGCTGCATACTTTGCTCATGCTTAGATTTGGCCCTGCAATACGTGAAGGTGGAAGGCAAGCATGTGGAGGTGCCCCAGTTCCAAAAGACAAGATACGTGAAGGCCACTGAGCACTGACCTCCCATATCTACCCTCCATTGTCCTGGATAATTTATCAAGCGAATGAAGCGTGAGGCTGCAGATAAACAGCATTTAAGTTGGGGCCACTGCTGAACATCCCTCCCCAGCTACACATTCCATCCCTTTCTCTTGTGGTGTCTCTGGCAGCCCTACACAGTGAGTAGGTCAGAAAACTAATCCAGTAACAAAAAATAGTTTTCTGTTAGTTCACCAATAAAGCAGATGTACATAGAAGGTAATGCCAAGGTGAAGATTGTCTATGCAGCTGGGGTGAGACCAGGCAGGACTGTGTTGCAGAACAGCAAACTCAGATCAGCAGACATACTCAGCTGGCTAACTCCTGTTCAGGCAACTTTTTTAGGGATCTGGACCTAGCTTTATTTTGGAGATTTTGGGCATGATGTGGATTATTTCTGGTACAGAATTTACTGTTTCCAAATCAGACCATTGCTGTTGTAGGACAAATGCATTTATTGTTACTTTCACTAAAACAAAAAAGGTTATATATGATGAAGAGCAACAGTATGACACTTACCTGAAAAAAAAATCTTCCATTCACTTTTCCCTTTCCAAATTGACCCTGTCTCCCCTGACATTTCCTTTATGATACTAGATTAAGCATCGCCTTTAAAGATCATTCATTCAGGTTTTCAGAAAAAAACAGGAAAGTTGTCAAATTCTTTAATAACTAGTATGAATAGCTGTAAAAGAGCTTGATGCACACAAAAATCCTTGAGATTTTGATAACTGTACATACACATACTAGTTCCCAGAGACCATGAAAGCCCCATACTCAAATTCTCAAGACAGTTGATTTCAAATTGTGTAAACACATATGTACATAAACTGTACAATTACCACAGTCTTCAAATATCCAGTTAATAGATGAGTTTTGATCTTGGTCTGAGGGTTCCTAAAGAATGATGGCTGTAACTGTGTGTGGTAGAAGAGCCTCAGAACACCACTCAGAGCCCAGGACTGAGGTGTGAATCACATTACTAAATGCTGGGAGATTCATAGTTGCTCGCAGACCACAATGTGAGTGGGCAGACTTGTCAGCCTTTCTGGAGGGAGGCACGATCCATTGATGTGCCCAGCAATTACATTGTGAGTTCTAGTTAGTGTAAGCAGTAAAGAGATGGTGCCTTATGGCATGGAAAAAAAAGACTGGCAGATACCTCTAGTCATTTGCTGTGCATTGTGAAAAGATTCTCCAAGTGAACATCGCTCCATTCAATCACATTTTCCACTGGAAATTCCTCTTTCCTTCACATATCTTTCAACATATGAGGCTTCTGTGGGCTCATTTGAATAAGTTGCCACACAGGTACCTCGGCTGAAACCACAGGCTGCAGCCTCAGAAAGAGCGGAAATACTATTTTAAAGAACTAGTGTCTCTCTGAGAGTCAGGCTGACACTGTCTGTTGCTTTGCTGCTTTTGCATGTACTTGCCAAAAAGAAGCTCTACTCTTTAAGGACTGAAAAAAAACCCAACCAAATCACTCTGAAGGTCTGAAATGCCTTAAACTAAAATGTGCTGTGGTTGTATTGCACCTTCAGAAAATCCAAGGTAGTTTCATTAAATCCTGCATGTAGAGAGCCTGGAGCAATACTTAAGCACTGAGGTGTGTCTTAGGTCTAATTCCTGCATCAGTCTCTGCATAACAGTGCCAGGTCTATGTGAGTAATTGGGGGCAGAAGCTGGAGTCTAAAATCCCCATTCAGACCCCTGATTCGCAGCATCATCCAGGTGAGGAAGCAGTGACAGTGGGAAACATGACTCACATTGGTGGTGATCATTGAGATTAGAGTAGAAAATAAACCTTTTATAGCTAGAGTGCTGGATGGTGACAGCAGGATCTATTTGACATTTGATTCTGTCATTTGCTAGCACAATAAATCGCCTTTTGGTGTCTCTTGGTTCCCACCTGTAAAACACTGGGCAGGAGAGAATAGGACAGCTTCAATCTTTGCTGTTATCCTCAGACGCTGGAAAATGCCCTCTTGTGTCTCCAGCTCAGGAGCTATTTGCAGTGTGCTCCAGAAACAAGGGAGTAGGGATAACTGGCCGTCTCACTGTGCTTACATGTCATATGAAGGCAACCACAATTGCTGTAGTTCTGTGACACAATCCCTGTAATTCTCATACTGTTCAGTAACGTGACAAGTGAAGCCACCAAGGCCTGTAATGTAGCAAAACAGAGATACTTCTGCTACATTTTGAGAAGTAGCGAAGGGCTTGGAAGTGCTGAAGAGAAACACATGGAGTGACAGGCAAGGGAACACTGGAATAACAAAGGACAGCTACTGACTTGATGAACTCTACAGACCTTCTAGAAGGCGTGCTTATGGGCCACAGTCTTTTAAAGCTTTAAAAGCATGTCTCATATGTTGCTGTCAGACACAGAATAGGGAAAATTCTGTATATAAACATCTAGTTTTATACTCTAGAGATTACAGTGTTGTTGATTCCTTTGAATATTCTTTAGGGGGCATTCTTTGCTATTCATTGATAACTTCTATGCAGGTATCCTGTTAGAAGATTTACACAGAAACTTCATCCATTTTTGTCCTCTCAAGACTAATAGAAAGGATTGTACAACATAATCAGTATAAGTAAAGAATATTTTTAACCCATTTTTAACTTCAATACAACTGTGGTATAATTATTGTGCATAATTTTGCAAAGAATTCTCAAGTAAAAGGAGTATAATGAGTCTGTTCATTCTTATTGATCACCTACAGATTTATCTCTTGTTCCAGTGAATGGATTCAAAGTTAACTATTTTTTCCTACTCCTAATAATGATAAATGACCGTAACTAGATCACAGAGTTTTGCTCACGTTTGTAAATGATGCTAAATCATTCTGAGTGGTTTAAAGTGCATTCATGATTTTCCAGTTTGATGAACTGCACCTTATGTGTATTGGAAGCCTATTACCAAACCTCAACACTTACCCCTGTTTGAGTATTTTTTTAGTTTTTTTTAAGATGATTGTTATTATAGAGTCAGTGAGGTTAGGGACCCAAGTGTGTAAAATACAAATGCAGAAGGAAAGCTCAGTACCAAGAGAGCTGACATCCTGTTTAATAAAATGACATGAGAGGTGATGTAGAAAAATATGGAGAGAACAGTGAAAATAGAGCGGTAACATGGAGCACCATCTTACACAAAATGCATGATTAGAACACTTCAGGTGGGAGGTCTTCTAAAACATACATAATGTGTTATATCCTGCCTGGAGTACCCATGACTGAGCACAGGTTGTTTACAAAAGTTCAGCAGAAGGTTCTTTGTAAAGGAGCTCCTTGACCATGTGTCCCGATCCAATATCGGGAGGGTTTTCATTACGATCCCAAGGACGAGATTAAGACGCTAAAACCGGTCAAATGTCGTACAGCCTTTTAACTGTATTTTCCACGAAGTGGGGAGAAAAGGTGGGGAAAGGCGAAGGAAAGGAGAGAGAAAGAGGGGGGGGGGGGAGAGAGAAAGAGAGAGAGAGAGAGAGAAAGAGATATCACCGCCCGTGGATCCAGCGGCGTCCCGTTGGTCCTCTTCACCCTGGGTGTAAATTTTAGCGATGCGCATGCAGTAATTACAACTCGAGCAGGGTCCGACCCTAGGTACCCGCTGAAAAGTTTGGAGCCAAATCAAGGCAAATTAATTGTAATGACGCGCATGCAGTAGTTACAGCTCGAGTTGGGTGCCTCTGAAGAGGGACCCTGAACAAAGAAATCCCTGGGCAATTATACTTTCCAATCTAAGCTCTCCACCCCTCACAGCGTAGTTTGGACCAATAGTAATATTTAGGTCTGAGGTCTCCTGCTCCTTACTTGGTCTCATCACTGTCCCTAGGTAGGCTGTTTACTGTTGCGGTTTCTGCTGACAGGTGTGTCTTCATTCCTTGGGTCCCACCATTGTCTCTCAAGGTCCTGACAAAGAGGTGGTAATTCCAGCAATTAACACTGTTTCAGCAGTGCACAGGAATGCAAACTGCTGGTAACTCCCTTATCATTGCAGTTTGAACCAGCTCTCAGGCCCTTTTCTTACTGAACTAGGTAAAAGTTTATTATTTTATCTAAGTGCGGCCTAAGGCTTCAATAAATTTAGCTAAGCAAGTTTTATAGAAGTTGTGCTAAGCGGCAGTAATTTACAGTCCAGGTCCCAAAGTCTCAGCCTGATCGTGGTCTGGTTCAGCGCAGGCTTGGTGTGTCCTGGGTGGTTGCAGGGAGACCATTTTGGGGGTCGCAGCAGCTCAGTCCTGTTTCCGCCGGGGACAGATGGCTTGTTCGGGGTTATGGTTTTCTTGCACCTTATGTACCAAGAAATGTTTAAGGCAAAAGTTCACTCATCTGTCCGCCACACCATGCAGAGCTCTGATAGGAAACCAGGGATGTCTCTGAAGAGTCAAGATCAAAGCGCAGAGTGACACGGTGGTGAGGTCTGTTACAGACCCCCTGACCAAGAAGATGTAGAGTGTGAGACTTTCTACAATTGCAGAAGACTCCTGATTGCAAGCCTTTGTCTTCAAGGGAGATTTCTGTTGTCGAGTTAGGATATTGCTAGGCCTGCACTGTGCAAGCAATCTAAGAAGTTCCTAGACTATGTTGGTGATAATTTCTTACTGCAAATGCTAGAGGGGCTCTACCTGACCCACTGCACACAAGCAGGGAAGAACTGGTGGCAAGCAAAGCACAAAATGGCAGCTTGGACAACAGTGACCATGAAATGATTGAGTTCAAGATACAGAAGACTGCGGGGAAGAGAAACAGCTGAATTAGGAACCTGGACCTCAGGAGAGCAGACTTTGACTTGTTTAGGGAATTTCACAGAAATGTCACAGAACAGTTGAGGTTCGGAGGCACTTCTGGAGATCTTCTAGTCCAAACTCCCTGCTCAAGTTAGGTCACCTAGAGCACATTGCCAGCAACCCTGTCCAGATGGCTTTTGGATATCTCCAAGGATGGAGACTCCACAAACTCCCTGGGCAACCTCCTCCAGTGCTCAGTCACCCTCCTCCCAGTAAAGAAGTTTTTCCTTATGTTCAGACAGAACTTCCTGTGTTTCAGTTTGCGCCCATTACCTCTCGTGGGCACCACTGGAAAGAGTCTGGCCCCACCCTCTTTACACCCTCCCTTCAGATACCTGTACACATTGATAAGATTCCCCCCTCAGTCTTCTCTTCTCCAGGCTGAACAGCTCTCTCAGCCTTTCCTCATATGAGGAAAAGTCCCTTAGTCATCCTGGTGGCCCTTCACTGGACTCATTGCAGTAGCTCCATGTCTCTCGTACTGGGGAGCCCAGAACTGGACCCACCACTCCAGATGTGGCCTCACCAGTGCTGAGTAGAGGGGAGGGATCACCTCCCTCAACCTGCTGGCAATGCCCTTCCTAATGCTGCCCAGGATACCATTGGCACATTGCTGGTTCGTGGTCAACTTGTTGTCCACCAGGACCCCCAGGTCCTTCTCTGCAGAGCTGCTTTCTAGCAGGTCAGCCCCCAGCCTGTACTGGTGCATGGGGTTATTTCTCCCCAGGCACCTGGCTCTGCATTTCCCTTTGCTGAACTTCGGGAGGTTCCTCTCTCCCCATCTCTCCAGCCTGTCGAGGTCCCTCTGAATGGCAGCACAGCCCTCTGGGGTATCAGCCACTCCTCCCAGTTTTGGATCATCAGCAAACTTGCAGAGGGTGCACGCTGTCCCTTCATCCAGGGCACTGATGAATAAGTTGAACAACACTGGACCCAGTATTGACCCCTGGCAGACACTGCTAGCTACAGGCCTCCAACCAGACTTTGTGCCACTGGTCACAACCCTCTGAGCTCTGCCATTCAGCCAGTTTTCAGTTCACCTCACTGTCTGCTCCTCAGCTTGCCTATGAGGATGTTATAGGAGGCAGTGTCAGAAGCCTTACTGAAGTCAAGGTAGGCTACATCCACTGCTCTCCCCTCACCAGCCAAGCCAGTTCTTCCATCAGAGAAGGCTATCAGGTTGGTTAAGCATGTCCCTTCATCCAGGGCATTGATAAATAAGTTGAACAGGACTGGACCTGGGGTACACCACTAGCTACAGGCCTCCAATTAGACTTTGCATCACTGATCACAACCCTCTGAGCTCTGCCATTCAGCCAGTAATTTGTAGGCAGAATTCTTGGGGAAGCTGCCAAAGGGGGGGAGGGGCAGAGGGGGACTGACCACAAACAAAACAAACAAAGAAGAACCTTATTGAGACCTTAATTAAGAACAACCCATCCCATTTTACAGGAGGACTAGGACTTTTAGCAGAAGGCTCAGGTGACTAAGCAGGAAGCTGCATAATGAACTCAATACAACAGAGTGTACTGGAGTTGGACAGAAGGTTTTGCAAGAAAGGAGAAGTGTAAAAACATTGTTTCGGTACTTTTTGACAAAAATCAGGAAGACTAAAGCCTAGCTGGAGCTAAGACAAGGAAAGGACATTAAATGTAACAAAAATAGATAATACAGTTACAAAAGGAAGTTCAGAGAGAGAGTTGGCCCAGTAATGAATAGCGAATAAGAACCTAGTGATGAACACTGCAAAAACAGAAGTTGTCAGATGTCTTTTTGCACCAGTTTTTACAGGCCAAGCCTGCTCCCAGTTCCCCCCACACCAGCACAATTTGTTAAGCAGAAGGATAGCCTACAGTTAAGGAGCAACAAGTTAGGGACTACCAGAACTGGAGGTGTTTAGATATATAGGGCTTGATGAGGTTCATCTTATGGTGTTGAAGGAGGTATCTGATGTGACTGGGAGGCTGCTGTCTATCATCAGTGAGATATCAGGGTGATCTTGGGAGGTCCATGAAGACTGAAAAAAACCTGAAAACTAAAAGGCTCATCTTTCATAAAGGGAAAAAGCAGGATTCAGGGAAGAGTACATAGTTAGTGTCACCACAGTCCTTGGAAAAGATCATAGAACAGTTCTTCCTGAAATTATTTTTCAAACTTGGCAAGGACAAGAAGGTAGTGTCCTGGATGAGGAGGCAGATGGCATGATTTCAAATTTGCAGGCAATGTTAAGTTGGGCAAGGAGGGAGGGGAGTGATAGACACACACAGAATGACAGAGCTTCAGTCCACAGGAATCTTGAGGAAGCTGAAGATTGAGCCAACAGAAACTCTGTGGGCTTAGACAAGAAGGACAAGGTTCTGCAGTTGGGGCAGAATAACCCCAGCATGGGTGCAAGGTGGAAAACAACTGGCTGATCCTTGCTGGAAAGGGCCTCAGTGTTATGGTGGACTGGTTGAACCAGTTACGTTTGAGCCAAAAACGCTTTGTCATCATACGGCAAATGACACACTGGGCTAGGAGGAGCATGGCCAGCAGATCAAGCAAAGTTGTTATCCTTATACCCCTCTACTAGGCACCAGTGAGACCATACCTGGAATTCTGTATCCGATATTGACCCTCTTTCCTCTCCCAAATTCAGAGAAGACTATCAAGAAATGGGGGGGAGTACAGTGGAGGGTTGCCAAGATGGTGAGGGGCCAAGAATGCAAGGAGAAGTTGAGGGAGCTGGACTAGTTTAGTCTGGCGAAGGCTTATCTTAGTAACAGCCTACAGCTACTTGTGGTGAAGTAACAAAGACAATGGAGCTAAACTCTTTCTGTTAGTGGCAGACTACATGACAAGGAGCAACAGCCACAAACTCTTTCTGTTAGTGGCAGACTACATGACAAGGAGCAACAGCCACAAACTGCAGCTGGGATGTTTAGGTTGTACAATAGGAAAAACTCACTAGGAGGCTAGTGTAGCCCTGGAACATGTTACTTAGAGAGGCTGTTGAACCTCCATCCTGGGGAATTTTCAAGAGTTCGCTAGACAAACCCACAGTTGTCACCCACCCAGTCTAGTGTGGGTGATTCTTTCCAGTAAGAGGCTGAACTAGATGATCTCCACAGGTCCCTTTCAAGGAACATATCTATGATAAACATTGTGTCTAAATAATAGAAGATACCTGTGTGTTCACACAGATGCAAACAAGCATGATCAAGGGGAGAAAGCCTTCTGGATCAGAGCAAGAGCAGAAATCTCTGGGGAATTTTTAATGATGTTGCATTTTTCTTTTACATCTGTCCAGACTACAGAATGGTCATGTTTCCTGCTTCCAGTACATGTTTCCTGGAACGCTGTTCTTCCTATTCTTGATGGCCACTGAGCAAAGGCCTCATTTTGTTTCCCAGTATTAGTCTATGTCTCATATTTATTTCTGTATGTTTCTCTCATACTTCTTCAGGGGAGTTTGAAGTCACTCATGCTGACCTTTTGTTTGTTATGTGCTTGTAAAATCATTTGGTATCTGACTAATGACTCCTGAAACTTTCTCTTGATTTTCACTCTTGGGTGTCTATTGGGTTTGACTGGGTGGTGGTGTTGTTTTTAAATGACCTTTATCCTGGATCATACAACTGTAATGAACATAACTTTTACAAGAGTTTGATTTGTTGTCTTCTCATTTACTCTGCTTCAGTTTCCTCCACATCAGGGAGTACACAGTTGCCTACATTCCATGAAAGGAAAAGCAGAGAGCCAAGCCAGATGCAGACTAAAGCAATGAAAGAAGTCAGTAGTGACTGTAGTATGCTGCTTTCCCTGTAGCAAAAAAAAGGCATCTGATGCCTTTTGCGTCACCTGCAGAGGTCTCAGGGGATTTTGTGAGGTGACACAGGATAAAGAACAACTGAAAATGGCAGTCTTCCTTGAGAGCCCCTGTTTTTTTAAGCCAAAATCCCATCTTTCTTCAGTCAACATGTTGTTCCTCTGAGCTTACTGTAGTCTCAGAGGAGAGCAGGATGTAGTTAAGACAGTATGTTTGTACATTTATGAGGACTGTGGAAGAGGAGGAGCATGGAGGTAGGTGCAGAATAGCATCAAACACCTTGAATTTTTATAAATATTCCCTCCAACATTTCGACATAAACCTGAGACAATTCAATATTATTGCAAGTGCCTGCTCTGCTGAAACTGGGTTGTCACCTCCTTAGTCTCAAGACAGTACCTTTTGCCAGTGCAGTATGTGTGGGACTTTCTCAGGCTTTCCTGTTGCGTCTGTTCCATGCTGTATTAATAGTCACTGAACCACAGAATGACTGACTACGCTTCCTTCATATTCTTGTTGTGAATCAGGCAGAGCTGGGACTTGCATCTCGTTCTCCCACATGCCACATGAATTTCCTTCACAACCAAGTTATTAGCTATCCTGGGGTTTCTTTCTTCCAAGTTTTGATCAAAACTTTGAGCTCTCCGTGTTGACACTGACTTATTTTCCCAAAGAGTATGTATTTCACTAAGTTGCATTTTCAAGCAATAACAAAATACATTCAGCAAATAATTGACCATCACCCTCTGAAGAGAACAAAGGAACTGCAAAGCAGGATATCCCCTTCAAAGGACCCAAAGATTTGGGCATTTCAGCTGTTAATTTCAGAATAGGCTCTTGAGATACACCGATTTCTCAAAAATATTTTAGAGTTACCTTTAACTAGGTCTTTATAGTGACATTGTTATGTAGCCACACAACTAGGAATCCTAGCAGCTTCACTGGGCTAGATATTGTACACAAAAGAACAAAGACTATAGTTCCTAGCCCCATATTTGAATGTGTAGACCTCTGTGAGGTGCCAGTTGACTCTGTCCTCTTTGAACTTTATTTTCAAGTATCTCTCCCATTTCACTTCCTCTCAATTAGGTATTAGCTGGACAATTGCTTTTGTGAATTCATTTCTGTTCATGATTTGCAATTTTAGTATTACATTCAGGTTTTCCTGATGCACATTTTGGTTTTATTTTGATGCTACTTTCCCACTTTCCCTAACTATTCCTCAATAGTATGACCTTGTTTTAATTGAAACCAAAAGCAAGTGCGGTGTTGTATTCAGAGGAGAAAAAGAGATGGCCTCTAAGTTACTTTATGTATGTATGTTCTGCACTAACTAGAGGCAAATGGTGGAAGGAGAAGAGGCTGCCAGACAGCAGCTACACGGTAGTAGCACTCCTCACTGTGTGAGGCTGAGCTCAAGCATTAGAGGAAGCTCTTAGCTGTTCAGGCAATCTTTCAGTGTGATCCAAAGAAAGCAGCAGGTGTCAGGTAGCAGCAAGGGCCAACTGCTCTCTAAGGAACCGGGAACCACAAGGGATAACACTGCTGACAGGGCAGGGGCCTCACCAGCCAGAGTCCAGGCCCACACTACCTGATCAAGACAAGCAGAGCTGGCCCAGAGATAGAGGCCAGGTCCAACCAATAGTCCAGGTCATAAGGCAATATTACAGTCATGTGGCAGGCCCTAGATCAAAATGAAAAATGAAACCTCAGGTCAGGGTTAGCATCAGGTCTAGTGGCTGCTAGGCAGGTCCATAGTGATGGACTATAGCTGAACTGGAGACTGACACTCCTCCAATGTAGCTCAGGCAGGTAATGAAAGCTCAGGGCTGGGCTTAAATAGAGCTCCTGGGCCCATGGGGGTGGGTAGAGACCCTAGGTGAGGCTGGTCAGAGCCATTAAGGCCTAATAGTGCCGAAAGGGCCCTGACAGCAGGGTAGATTTTTTATTGTGTTTGACTGTTTCTGTGAGGTTGCACACAGACTGTCAGTGGGTTTATATGCTACAGATTGGAAATCTTTGTCAGAGGGGTACTATAAATTTAGAACTATAGTTGCAAAGGGGGCTATTTTTGTTTCAGTGCTGCTCAATACTTTTATCACCAATTTGGAAGGAAATATATAATCATCACACAGATATAGATGATGAAAATAGGAAGACCAGTACATAATCATGTGATCCGGTGGCTGAATGCTGAAGCCTGGGACCTTCAGGCCAGAAGTCAGGCACTGGGTTCACTCTGGTTCACTCACAAGAGGTGGATTGTCTAAACCACTTCTTATACCACTTTTCTAAGCATAAATAGTGAAACACATAATTTGGCATTTCCCCCCCATCTGTACTGTTCTACTGGAGCTTTAAGATGACTCTACTTCCATATAGTGCTATTTTATGGAGGAAAGGGTTGGGTTCATTTTGTGAGATCTAACAGTTTATAGGCAGCAGAAGCTCACTTCCTGAAGGTGCTGGTGGGCACTGTGGTATGCAGCCAGGACAGACCCTCTCCCTCCCCTCACCTGCGCTGAGCACACACACACTCAGATTCTCATGGAGTCAATGCTGCAACAGTACACAGATGAGCAGGAGGGCAGGATGCTGTTCTCACAACTTTCCCTTGCACATTAATACACACAGCCAAGTGTATTTTAGTTCATTCTTTCATGTCAAGTAATACCCTCTAGTTCTAGTAGCTGCTCAACTTCCAGGTTTCAGACTAGTCTATCAGAAGCACAGCCTGCAAGTTTCTGACAAGACCTACCTTGATTGGAGTAAACCTGGAAAATATGTCCAGACTATCATTTAATAATAAGCTTTTACAGTAGTATCCTGAATACATACAGTCAGTGAATTCAGTGGGAGTCAGAGTGGACCATTACAGTGTAGCCTATGGCAAATGTGATTATGGCTCATTCCATGTAAGTTAAGTGTATGAAATGCCAGTGCATAGATGGAAAAATGTAGAAGCCATAAAGTTTTGATCCAGCAGTATAGATATTGCAATTATTCATCATGTGGATCAAGCAGCTTAGTATATTTTCTAAGATCAGGTCTTTCAGAAGGTTCACTTCTATTTGCTGTCAAGTTTTGTTTGCACAGGCAGAGCTTACTGGTGGCAGAATGGTGTTAGCCTATCAGGGAAATGTTCAGGTGAGGTCTCCATAGGATTCTTGTATTTCCTCACATAGACTTACCCCTAGGGAATTCTATAGTTTGGTGGGCAATTCCAGCTAAGAGGAGATTTTTAAGGGAGTTTGTGTCTTCTTTGGCAAACACAGAAGACAACGTGTTGCCCTGAAGGAAGAATATAATCTAAACAAATAGATTAGAATGTAAAGCCTTACAAAGGCAGAAGAGATTAGTGTAATGAAGACAGAGGACCCTTCCCTTTCCTTTTCCCTTCCCTTTTCCCTTCCCTTCCCTGTAATCAAACAGGCATTGCCTAATAAGATGGGGAAAACACTTCTGCTCTTATATGGCTACTCCCACCCATCTGCTCATTTTGTCTGCTTGCGACATTCAGTCTGACATTCAGGGTTACACCCATATAAGGAAAAAGGTTAATGCCTTGTAATCTCAGTTTGACTGGGTCTTTGCTAGTGTCTGCTTTTATTGCTAAAAAGAGCTAAAGATGTTAATAAGGTGTTAGTGTACATCCTACACTGGGCACAAGTTTGAATTTCACTCAAGGTCAGTTAAAATAGATGGATTACCTCTAGCCTAATCACCTATCTCTTTCCAAGTGGAGGGATGTCCGAGAAATCTTTGTTCTTTAAAGTGCGGGCTCTCTTTTGTTTTATTTTTGCGCTGCTTAGCTTAATAGGGCTATAATATAATCACAGGTTCCACTAAAATATTCATGCTGTTTTTGTTAAGAAAATCGAACAATAAAGACAGATCCAAAGCTTGGAGAAGTCAGTGGATTTGAGTGAACTTTGTGTCTTTACTGAATAGTTGCTACAAACCTAATTGTATATTTTAAAATAAAATATGACATCATTAAAATGAGAATTTTCAGATGTACTTCATAAGCACTCTGGTATAGAAATGATGGCTTTGAATCTCTGGTTTCTTTTTAAAATGGTTTAGATGATATCAAAATATTAATATATTTGTGTGAATAATGCCAACAATTATTACAAACCCGCCTTTTGCTGAATTGCACAGTCACTTTGTGAATCAAATATAAAATTTGGGTTTAGTTGGTGTATTTTGCCAAACATTGTATTAGTCGTAACCGTTTGCCATTTTATAATGTTTAAAAACTATAAAACTAATGAGAGACACACACTGCATTAATCAGGACCACTTACAAAATCCTCTCTTATTCTATAGCTAGTCTGAGCAACCAGCTCATTTTTTGACCACCTGGGGTTGCACCAAACTTTTCTTTTTAGCGGGTGGTATGTTAGTCATGAAACTGAGAAAGCACTAAGCAGCAAATTGGCCATGAGAAAGTAGCAGATAAAAATGTTTCATTTCCATAACATTTTCTGTGTTTTTCCCACTCTTTTTTTGTACATATATACAGGTATGTGTGCATGCATGTATGCACCAGTTTCTGTGTCCAGTGGTTTCCTGCCAAGCGTACTCCAAGACAAACATCTGGCATTTGCTGTGTTCTGTGGATGGATTGTGAGTGACACACACAGTGTGCAGCTAGCTGTCTGTATCTGGCACTCAGGTGACCATTTGCTAATCAACCAGCAGCTCCATTAGTTGGGTTGGAGGTTAGGAGTGGGTGATTAAATATACAGAAAGAGAGGCTGTTATGTAGTTATGGGTGGAATACTGGATGATAATTACAAGAGATGTAAGGATTGTTATTGTAACCAAGGCTGTAACAAAAATGAAATCTATCTATTCAAACTGCCTATCACTGAATATCCAGCGGCAGTTCCCTAAAGGAGAACAAAAAACAAAACTAGTCCATATTGCAGTGAAAGTAAAGAGGTATCTCCATGTTTGCATTAAAGAGCTGTGGTCACCTGCAAAAAATGATCAGATTTCAAACTAAGTCAAATATGCAGTTTCTTACAACCCCTTGCAAAGGACGTCAAGAGTAATGTGTGAAAAAAAAAGGAATGAAAACTGATAGTTTTGTGCTGCTCAATTCAATCAATTTAGCTAGTGGAGCAAAATTGCAGGTGTTAATTCTGCAGGTGCCAGTTGGGTCTAGTCAGGTTTTATCTGCTGCTTAGTGTGACTCAGCTGGCCAAGCTACAGGCTTACTACCTAGCAGAGAGGGACAGTCACCTGCTGTGCTGTAATGTGTTGCTGTATTTTGTACAACTTGTAAGAAAATATAACTCAACATAAATAAAAGATCTTTTCTCAGCAATATTTTAAAGCATCATAGTAAGTTTTAAATGAACTTTACATGTAGATTGTTCAGACAGTGCAGAAGGAAAACACTGACAGTTTGTTTTTCATTCACTGAGTTATTTATAGTGACATTTATCCAATGTACAAGGAGGAAAAAACCCTCAAATGATTTTAAAATGTCATCACTTCATCATTAAAAATACACAAGGTGACATCCAGGTCCTCTGGAGGTCAGTGGGTCTTCTGGTTTGGACCTCTGCAGTTATGGGATAATGTTCATATTAATCTGAGGTAAAATGCTGCAGTGTTGGGGGCTGGAATGGGTGACAGAGGAGTCATGGTACATGGTATGTTTAGCCTGGAGAAGAAAAGGCTAAGGGGAGATCTAATTGCTGTCCTCAACTGTCTAGAGGGAGATTATAGAGAAGACAGAGCCAGACTCTTCTCAGAGTTGCTCAACAAAAGCACAAGAGGCAGTGGTCACAAAATGCAACAAAGGAAGTTCTGACTGAATAGTAGGAAAAAGTTCTTCACCAGGAGGGTAGTCAAACACTGGAACTGGAACTTTCTGGTTTCCCCAAGAGGTTGCAGAATTTCTGTCCGCAGAGATGTTGAAAACTTGCCTGATCTACCTTGAAGTCTGGATCTGCTTTGAATGGGTAGTCAGAGTAGAGACCTCCAGGTATCCCTTCCAACCTAAATCTTTCTGACATTTTGCATTTGTAATCTAAGTTGCATCTTGCTGCCAGCCATGCTCTCTGCGTCCTCTTTCAGAAGAAGATGGAATCCGTTCTCACCTTGGGATTCCTGAAAGACAGTCCTTAGGGGAAAATGCTTGCTTCAAAAAAGAAGCTTTTAAAAAGTGACTGTGGCTTTGTTAGCTTATTGTTTCTAATTGAAAGCTTACATGGAAAATGTTTTTGCTTTCTAGTGGTTAGCCAGGTGATTCATGTGCTATCACTTGTAAGAAGGACCACACAGGACAAACTCTGCACTGCTGTGCTCAAACAGCCTTATAATCTTCATCTTATCTGACCGTGCAATAGAGGTCATGAACAAATAACTGCCTCAAAAACAGTGTTTGGTTTAAGTTAACTAATACTAGAGTTTTCTCTGAATAAACAGCACTTCTCCCTCAGGTGCTTATAAAGGCAAGAAGGCACCTGGGAAGTGCAGAGAGCTCATGGAAGCAGAGGTTACTATCCTGCCTGCTGTCCCCTCCAGTTACTGAGTTCTGCCTTTAACCAAGACCTTTAGTGCCATTTGGGGGGGAGGAGGGGTGGCACTCAGACCCAGAGGGGGTTTGGTTGGCCACAAAGTAGGCAAGACTTAAGGGACGGAGGGGTAATTGCATATATTGTGCCTTGGGGAGCTCTGTGAGATTGTTGGTGGATTTAAGAGCTAGAATCTGGCTGAACTGAGGAGTGGAGTGAGGTCATATTAGTCATGGCTCAGACTGAGAATACTTTTTTTTGTCTACTCCATAAGATCATTTTATTGCACAAGTCAAAGCCAGGTGAACTCTTGGTAATGTTTCCCTCGGGGTATCTACTATCTGCTATATTTTTGGTGCATAGGTGTAAAATGGTTGTGTATCTGTCATTCTAACGCTTTTGCGGGAGAACGTGTGAAGTCACAGGCATCCTTTGACTCACACATAGCCCATCCAGACCTGGAACTGTTGGTGTCTGGAGGGTCCAGTGTACACCGAAAGTTTCCCACAAGCTTGCCTGTCACAACACTGCTCATGTTGTGAGCCAGTTCTCAGTTCCTCTTAGGAACTTTAAAATTTAGTATGTTAGGTATACACATGGGGATTGCGGGACTTAAAAAACAGAAAAGGGGCTGCATCACTGAGTATCCATTCTGTAAGCCTTGGTCAAACCTTGCTGTTCTGCTTCCTGTACTTTTCTTCATAAAGAGGAAGACAAGCCATATCCTGTGGTCACAGTCTATGACTCTCTGCCCAAATTGCCATGTCCTAGTACACTTGCCTGTGCTACTGTCTTGGAGTCAGAAGGTGCTTTGTTTTGCCTGACTTCAAGTGCATGCCTCAAGAAGAGGGAATAAGAAGGTCCTGGGAGGTGTCCTTGAAGCTGAAAGAAATCAGGGCATTGTGTTCCTTCTGCCTGGAACCAGTTCTGTTCTTACAGCCTGGGGAGATTGTTCATTGTATTTAGTACAGACACCTTTCCTGGGAGAACTTTGCAAATGTGTGTTGAACTATCTGAAAAGCCAGCTCCCTGCGAGGGCCCAGGAGCTCACGTGCTCAAAACACCTGCTGTATGAGAACTCTCTTATTTCTGGTCAAGCCTGCATGCTCCTTTCAGAAAAGGAGCATTTTGTCCCTCAGTAGCAGAGCGGATGGAGTGAATCCCCCCTGCCCCAATATGGCGTGCCAGTGTGGGATCAGCTAGATCTACATTCAGTACATACGTCCTCTTGCTTTCAGGGGTCTTAGGTAGTGTTGAGTCAGGCAGGGTCCCTTTGTAGTGCTTCATGATAAGGTTATGGGGTGACCTTGGTGCCTATGATTTGAGGATGAGATGAGCTCTTGCCTGGCTGATGAATCCCTTTCCTCCTGGAGGGGCTTGGTGACTGGCATCATGCCAGAGAGTACAGAGCTGATCTCCACCTGAGGAGGACTGGGAGGCCTGCAGGCCTTCGGTGTGGACACAGATAGGTTCCTCTACTTTGGGGCACCCTCAGTGGCATGATCTTAGGGGTCATCTAACAGGGCAATGTAGACATGGCCAGTGCCTTTTCTTTTTTCTTTTGCATCTGCACTACTCTGGAAATCTTTTCCCCCATGTAATTATTCTGCCCATTTCTCAGGCCTTTGCAACTTGCAGAGGGTTAAAGAGGTTTATTGGCACAGGGCTAATCTATTTGGGAAGCTGAGTAGATTTAGGAAGGGAACTAATGGGACTGTAGCCCGTACTTAGCTACTGTGTAGCCATGTAAATTTACACAGTACCTGCAGCCATGCTGTGCAGTAGGTTAAGCTGGGGATTCACAATGCACTGAAACCTCCCGGAGATGCAGTGTGTGGAGCAAACTGTGAACCACTTTTCATGCACATACCTTCATTTAATGAGCAGTAACTTCCCCATGTAGACAAGTCCTTGGACTATGGCAAGGGGCCATCCACTATTCTGTCTTTGTAGGGTGCCTGGCAGGGCCTCATTTTAGGTTGGTACTTAGGCAGCATTGTAGTAAATTATAAAAGATCCTTGCTTTGATGCCTCGTGGGAGAAGGCACTGGGCCTGCTTTCCCCCTGCCTTGTTCCTTGTGTTGTGATTCACACAAATCACTATAAAATGCTATCATGCTGGTTTGGTAACCACTTTGCCACAGGTGTAAATTACTACCCTAGGTGCACAGCAGTGGGGGAATGAGGCCAACTGTCTCTAAAGGTCAAAGGAGCATTCATTGCACCACTAAGTCTATTGTGACTTCATTGTGATTTCACATCAATCAAAATGCTGTTGTTGTTAAAGCATTTAAAATCAATACAAAACTGAAAAAAAAAAAGACCCACACTTTCCTTTTCTGCTTCTTTGTTCTGTGCAGAAATATCTTGTTATACTCTGGCTTTCTCAAACACTGTTCCTGTATGTACAGGTTACAGATATAAATGTGTTTAGCCAAAAGCAGCATGAAAAGGGATAGGATAATTCTCACTCAACCTAAAATAGAAGGGAACAGTGCTTAGAAACAATCGCTGTAATTCTAACTTCCTCAAACAAAAGGGCTATGATGTCAGATACAGGGAAAGAGGAAACAACGGTTATCATACAGTATGGTTTAACAGAGATGAAATTTTTTCCAACTTTCTTATAAAAGGTCCTCTGCTGTAAAAGGAAAATATAAACGGAGCAACCAGAATCCTTTTAGAGATACCCAGCTGTACAAAAGTACATGAAGAACAGATTTCATCACCCTCAGCTGCCTGGCACAGACTGTGAGAGCACATACTTGCTTTCAGTTCTCTCCTAATGTGCCTCTCTGCTTTGATGTGGAGAGAGCCCCATAAAACTAGTAACTTCCACTTGACAACGCTAAATTACAGTTCTTAAAAAAAATCTGAAATAAAATAAAAGCCAAAATTATGCTATGTTTGACAACTGTAACAGCATTTTTTCTTGCTGTTTGTGTTTAGACGAAAGCATTATGTTTCCTTTGACCGTTTTGTTGCTAAATGTGAGCAGCTTACCATTCCTGTTTTCTGAGTATACTGTGTTTATCTGAGAAAGCTGATCGTGAATCAGTGTCATATTATATTTACCTTTTAAGTTAACATAGTGGTTATCTCAGAACTTATTTATATAATTCTTCTGGATTCTTAGTTTGATGCTGCACATCCAACACACAAGGACATCTCCAGTGTTTCTGTTGTGTTTCATTTCGTTGTTAACTAATGATGATCTAACTTTGAGCCTGGCTCTGCTTGAGCAGGAGGCTGGACAAGATGACCTCCAGAGGTCCCTTTCAGCCTAAATTATTCTGTGATTCTGTGCCTTCATTGATTATTGCTAACAGATTTTGGAATAGCAGGCAGGGAGCTCTGAGGTGAACCTCATTGTCACTGTTCTTGTTTGTGACCCTTGCTCAGCTGATCCTGACATGTGATCCCTTCTCAGTAATAACAAGGAAAGTGAGAAAACTGAAGGTTCCTCTCGGGCAGCCCTAAAGGAACTGCATTTATAGAAAAGAACAGAAAATGATAATTCTCCTGCAGCATTTATAAACGGTGTGATGGAATTTACTTCTTCTATAGAACTATTTGAGTTATTTTGGAAGCTCTACAGGAAGGAGACCTTTCTGTATTGAAATAAATTCTATAGATTTTTCAGTAATCTCTATACGATCCCACTGATCACATCCCTATTCTGTAAGTCTCATACAGGTAAATTTGGTAGGTGTTCAGGACCTGCCAACCAATTGCAGTCATTCTGCCACACCCTAATTGGAGAAAACAGAACGTGGGTTCAGTTTCTAGTTGTCCTTTCTAACACACTTACATGGCACCAGCTCAAATTCCCTTCTCTGCAGCAATGAGTGTCTAAATTATGCTCAATGGACAGCCAATGGATAGTGACACTTTCCCAATTACATGCTGTGAATGATATAGAACGAGGTTAAACAAAAGAGCAGTTCAGTAGAAATGGCAGAGGGAAGAAAACTGTATCAACAGTTGGGAAAGCCTCTCTCTTTTCCTTCCTCCCTTCCTGTCTTCGAAGGAACATTGGTAATAGTCCCATTTTCCTACAAGTATGAATATTTAATGCAGTATCTTGTGCTGGATCTCCCCAGCCACAGAATTGTTTGGTGGACAGGCTGATATGTTGGAAGGCAGTGTCTGATTTTAAGCCCTAAGCAGTCACTGCTGCTGTGCGGAGACTGCACTGGAACTGGAACCTTACTCGTTCCTCAACCAAGCCATAAATATTCATTCTTGTTAGCAACAGCACTAGCCATCTTCACTGCTGGTCATGACTTCTGCCTTACTGGTCATTCCCATTAGCTGAATGCTGCCCCTTGCTTACTGCTCTAGTGTGTTGAACCATCTTTCATGGCAGCCCCAGCAGCTTTTTAGAGAGGGAACAGTGACAGCAGCAGGACCAAGCAAACTACCTACCTTGACAAGTATTGTACACACAAACATTTTGTAAAACCACAAGCCTAATACCTGTATCATTTACCTTGTAAAGCCAAGGAAAGGACAATTTCCAGCAGTAGTTTACTAGTGGGAGATGACGAGGCTTTGCAGGAGCTCTAACCCCCCCGCAATGGGACATCCTCTCTGTCCCTGGAGAGGAAGAATGAGGAGTCAAAAACTGAAAATCAAGCAGGAGTAAGGCTCACAGCAGAACAACTTCTTTTTCTTTATTTTTCTGAACGTCTCTTTAAATTCAAGGCCTAGTCAGCACTTGGGACAAAAGACAAAAATCAAATGATTTTTTGTGTCTGTCAGAAGCATTTCTGATGTGCCTCTCAGCATAGCACTTAGTCACCTGTTGCTCCATTATAAACATTTTAAATGGAGTCCTGGCTTGAATTAAATCAGTGAGGCTGCTGGCTCTATTGCCAGTGAGAGTTACAGGTAGAAATCTGTGGTATTTTGATTAAAAATAATTTAAAAGATTTTTATTTAAATTGGTGCATCATTTAACTAAGATAAAGGCTACTGATCCCAAATTTGGAAGCTACTGTTGCATCAGGTTTGTAATTTGCAGTAATGGCTTCTCCATTCTCCTATGAGTGATTTAAAAAAATTACCTGGATTTTTCTACAGACATGAAGCCCCAGTTTCATAACTCACAGATAGTGCAGTGTGCTATCACGTGACATTACTGTTATCAAAAAATTATGCATAAAGTCGAGAGAAATGTGCTGAGTGAACTTGGACATTTGAAGACTGCAGCCACACAGCCTCAAAGCTGATGAAATTAATGCTTTTGGCATCACATAGAGTCAGTATTATATTCATGCTGTGGTAGGGATTTCTTTTTCCAAAGACCTCCTGATTGTAAAGGGGGATTCCAAAACTCACATGCAAGCAGCTAATGTCTCCAAGTACACTGTGGAACTCAGCCAGGAACAGAAACCCCAGCTACTGTCCGCTACTGCTGTACACTGATGGAAACTGGATAGCTCTCTGAACGTGGTGTATCATGGCACTCACAAGTCATGTGAGGGAGACATCAGGAAACAGGAGCTGACAGTCACATCACTGCCACTCAGAGAGGGATCGGTGCTTAAAAGGGAGTCATGGATGCTTTTGGCATGACTAAACCTGCTGCTAATCTGCATATGTCTGGATTAGAAGTCACACCATCGTAAAGGTGCCATGATCCAGGCAGTACCCATATGTCATTCTTGCACTGACAGTTCCTAAATATTCTGTCCCCCACAGCTCTATTCCTAAGCATAAACAACAAAAGGAGGCGAAAGACACAGCACAGAGACTGTAAAGCATCCCAATTCTGATCCAGGTATCCCTGTGCCTTTAGGATCACTGAGCTGATACTCTCTGCATGTGTTTGCACATCCTCTTCATCTTTTGAAAAAGAATGATTGCATTTGCCAATAGTTTCTCATTTTAGTCCTATAACAACAAAATTATGTGGGTTGACTGAATATATCACTCCTAATCAGATGCGGAACAGCATACCCTACCTTTCTGACAGTGTTATGGACCACATACCATCTGATTTAGTCTAATGACAGGATTGTAAATATAGAGCTTCACATCAAGCTCCCTGCTGGAGTGGTGCCTCCTCTTCCAGCCTGAATGCAAATATTCCTAGAGGCGGGGGCTTGGCTCTGAGTGATCAGAAGATGAATACCAGTGCTGATGCACATTTGCATCTGATTCTGAATGCAGACGTGAGCTTGAAACAGAAAGGCAGACATTTTTGGACAGATTGATATGGATCATTCTTGGCCATCTGGCAAAAATGAATCAAAGTTCAAATTTGCTCAGCCCAGTCCTGTGCAAACATGAACAATATATGCTCTATACATTTTTTTTTCCAATGAACTGAGTGCTAGGCAAGACCTGAATGATGTGACCTCCTGAAATATTTTTCACATGCCAGTGATGAGTTCAGTAGTGAATTGTGATTTCTACAGCAGGCTGAAATGAATTAAGAAATACACAAGGAATTAAAGTAAATGAAAGTCTCCTGAAGAAGACAGCCATACCATACATATGTAAACAATTACTGCATGAACCAGAACTGATTTTACTGAAAGTCATGTTTCTTGCTAGTCTTTGTTTGTTTGCTGTGGCAGAGCACCCTTTACTCAAAGGGTGTTGATTAAGCGTCGCTTCCTGCATTGCATGTGGGGTGACAGGCAAAATGGCAGTGAGCAGATCCCAGCCCACGCTTCTGTTAGTACTCATACATCAGAGGATTTGGCGGCTTAGCTTCAGGCCTCTGTTTTAGCCTCTGCTCCACACATTACAGGCTATGTGGCACTACTTGCCAGAAACGTTGCAGGTTACCAGCATGGAAGGAGGGAACAATCTGGGAAAGTGTATAGAGCCTTTCTTTTTTTCCTAAACGAAGTACGTGAAGCAGCTATTCAAATTGCAGATATTCACAAGTCAGCTTTCCTGCTTCGTAATGTCATTGCCAGTAGTACTTAGGTGTCTTAAGTATGGTCAGGTTCAGTAAGATAGTGCTACCCTGGTTTCTGCTTGGCCTTATCCTGGGATGCAAAGTGTACAGAATCAAAGCTAAAATTGAATCATTTTTTCTTCAGTGGAGCAATCCATGTATTGTGAGCACCTTCAAATAGCAGGCCCTAGGATCCAACCAGTTCTAGGAGGAATTTTTTTGTTTTTACTATGTGCCTGAGAAAGCCTCATCTACAAGTAAGGCCAGATGCTTCAAAATTCTTAGTTGTTCAGTTGCCTGTGGCAAGATTTTCAAGCATGACTAAAGAAGTTAGGTACCCAACTCTTACTGATTTCATGAAAGCAGTGGGAGTCAGCCGATTGGCCTGTTTAGTCACACTTGAAATTCCCACTAGATACCTATCTACGTATTTCAGCAGCTTTGGAAAACCTGTCTCCTAGCCCTTTCTGGAGTGTGTTGTCATTAATATAGAAAGGTCAGTCAGCGTTCCAGTATTATTTGGACAAGACTGGTGTGTACGAGGGAGACACATGCACAGCATGGAGGAAATCTGAGTCCTACACTGGAATGTACAGTGAAGACTAGTGAAATTGGAGTTCACTCTGTGAATTGAGGCAGATGTGCTGTTCTCTTTGGAGAGGGCAATGTGGAGTGAGGGTAATACGATTACAATACAGGCATAAATCCTGGATCAGGACCCAGGTATTTCAGGCTGAACTGACTGATTTGACTACTTTGTACTTTTTTTTGAATTTAATTTGTAGCACTCCAGGCAAAGTTTCCTCTAAATTATGCAAGAGTTGTAGGCTCTGTAGGCATTATTACATGATAACTAGCTTTTCTGGTTTAATGCTGCTTATTCTACTGTTGAATAAAGCTAAAAAATTAATTGTTACAAGCTCAAAGCTTACCTGGTTTGATCTCATATACCTTCCCTGCAGTACAGTCAGAACTACAGTGGCTTTTGAGGGCCGGGTACAGTGCTTGTCCAAACGCATGAAGATGAATTAAAAATAACATTTATATTTACCTCAAGGACACACCAACAGGAGCCAGGCAAAGTCACTGTGATGTTGAAACAGATGCTCCTAGCTGAAATGACATTCTTGGGCTTAGGGGTTTATGTTTATGTTATGGGCTGTTAACCAAGTACATAACATTTTGCCCAGAAAAAGGACTTACATGAGCTGTAGTGCTCATTCTGTGGTGGTCACTCCAATTGGTTTCTGTGACATGGGACAGCTTGAAGGAAATAAAGAAAATTCATCCTTTCAGGCAGTCTTTCCCAAGACTGCCACCTTCTCAGCACCTGCCCTCATTCTCCGTGTCCTCCACTTGATTCCTGAGATTTATATTCCTTCAACCTTCCTCCATAAAACTTACACACAGTAGGGGGGGGAAGACAAGAGGCATGCACACAGAAAGGAAAAGCAGTGTATGATAAAAGGAAGTCCTGCAAAGCCTGGAAGAAGAGCAGCATCTGGGGAGAAGAGGAACCACTTGACAGCAGAGAAGGTGGAAGGGACAGTGGGCAGCGGTACTGGTTTTGCTGGTCAAGATCAGTGCTCGGCCTTGGGCCAGGCAAATTGAGACAGCTTAAGGACACGGAAAGCTCAAATTTTCATCCATCTTGATTTGTGCTCAGGGAGAAGACATGTGGGGTCTGCGTCTCTTAGCAGTGCACTGACTACCAAGCCTAAATATAAGTGTACAGCATAAATCAGAATATGCAGGTCTTCCTGTGATGGCACCTCCCTGATCTGCCTTTACCCTTATCATTTTGTTCCAGCACCTCCAAGTCGTCCCCGACTGCAAAGTGGAAACAGTGCACCAGAGAATTTTAATTATGAGATGGTTGGTGATGCAACAGAGATGGTGAAATGCATAGAAATTGTGGTGATTTTAGTATCATAGTCATTGCTGCACTAGGAGGCTTTAGTATTAAACATGTCTCATTAGAGGAAGGAGGGTGGCTGTGATCATGTCTATGGTGGGCGCTTGTGTGTCTGTCACCTGATCCTTCACATAGTTTGGATTCATTGGCCAGTGTTAACCAAACTGTACAAAGAGGCAGAAATTTCAAAGAGATTACGTTTCCACACACTTTGTGGAAATAGGTAGCTGGGTAGAGGATAGAAAACTCCCTTGCTGAGCCCAGTAAATGGAAAGTTAGTAATTTGTGCTTACACCTTATTTGATACTAGAGAATGCACTCGGTAGAGAAATGGTAGCACTTTCTTTGATGCCGAAGTCAATCCAATAGGAGATACAAATCCATAAGAAGCCAGGCTTCACAGCTCCTGCTCACACAGAGCAGCATGTTTCAGTATCTGTCTGTCTTTACACCTGATGGGTTACAGACAGCTTAACCACAGCAGTTAACAGAGCTCTGCTGTCTTTGCTGGGAAAGGTGGCACTTGGTTTCAAAGCAGAGATCCCTCAGAGTTGCTTAAATGCTAGCTAGATGGCGGCAGAGTGTACACATATTTTGCTTTGCTATTTTAATGTGACAGCTGGCCATGCCGAGGTCAGGAATCATTTCAAAAGAATAACACCGAGCCTTCTTGCTGCTCTGACTCCCCCCACACACATTCCCCTTGCTATATATGTGCCTCATTGAAGGGGGTACAGGTTTCTACTTTCCATCTATGCCTTTTTTTTTGGCTTAGAAAATGTATGGTTTTCTTCTTTTTTTGTGTTTTTGTGGGGGATTTTTGTTCGTTTTTTTTGATGTCCTAAAAGCTCTCCTCTCCTTCCTTCTTCCTCAAGGACATGGACAATAGCAGTGACTCCTACAGGAGGCAGAAGAGAGAGAAATTTTGGCAGTTTTATTCTCCTAATAGATTCTTCAGAATGGCATCCTTTTCTTACCCTTTTGACAGAAGCTCTTCTGTCTTTCAAGAATTGACCCATACCACAGAACCATTTTCACACACATTTTGTTTGTGTTGGCAGAAGTTCAGCTTTTTTCCCTAGTCATCCATTCATTCCACAGAAGTGCAGTCCCAAGGAATGGGGGTGTCAGTCACCGGATTAAAGAGCCCTAATGTAGCTGCTAAGAGAACAGTAACGAAAGAGAAGGCACAGGGGCAAAAGTGTAGAGGGAATGGAAAGAAAAACGCTGGATACCCTGCAATTTTCAAGATAATGGAGGAAAAGTTATTTGCCAGATAAGTGTGGAACCTGAAGGTTAAGGGCCAGCAATAAACAACTACATCTGGGCTTATAGTCTTCTTGCTCTTCTACCATTCAACTGAAAAACAAATAATGAAAAATTTGACAGCTTGGATCTCATTGTCTGGAGAATAGTCCATAGGAAAATATGCAAAATTTTGGCAGTATGGTAGTAATAAGGTCAGTCCAGACAAAGGGAAACTGCAGCCCACTTAATTACTTTGGTCAAGGAATTTACATAAAAATTATCTGCATTTTTAACTATCAGCAAATCTAAGTCTATGCACTTCATGTGGAATGTCAGAAATAAGCTTACAAATCTACGTTTTTTACCTCATGCTAATTGTAGTATTGTGGCTATTTTTTCTTGTGTTTGGGAAGCACTCTGATCATACGGTAAGGAAGAAGAAACAAATAAGGAATACATAGATAGGTCTCTCTTAGTAGAGACAATAATATGCAAATCATCAGCAAGTAAGAACAGAGGCAGTGTAGAGACCTCGTAATTAAAGCTAGGAATTAGTACTTATTATTAGACCAGTTTTTGTTATAAGTGCTTCCTCATAGTTTTAAACAGCAACGTCCTTTCTGTTGCATCTTCTAGATTTTTGCTCCTTCTGAGCATCCTGTCTAGATTTTGCCTGGGGGCAAGTTCTTAGTACTGATGTAAAAAAACTGTGATATACTGAAAACCTAGATAAAGGCAAGGTGATATTTGAGGGATTAACATAAATATAATTGTACTTTCCTCATTGTTAGTTTTTATATTTTAATTAAACATTTCCTTTGTTAACGTAGAAAAGAAGCAGTGGCAGAATTGGCTTTTGCCGCTACCAGATTGTTGCAGAATCTAGGAATTCTGCCAATACAATTACAGTGGAGTCGGCTGTGGAGTATGTGGGGCCCCAGTCCCAAATCTAGGTAAACTGAGGCATAGACACATCCTCAAGACTGAGGACAAGACAGTCTTGCCAGGCACATACACAGTATAGGATGGTGAATGGGAATTGCAATACATTATCTTTACTCTATACATTAATGCTATTACTGATCTGTGTTTTAAGTCTAAATCATGTCCTGTCTATCTGATCTTGGCTCAACGTTACAGCAAAATGCAAATATAGAATAGAAAAGGATGTTATAGAGGTATAAATACAGGGTCAGTCATGTTTGTTTTAAAAAATATTTAAGTAGAAATGCTTAGAGGCATCTTACTATAAGTAGGGAGAAAGACACATGAACAGGGATGGAAATTCCATGCATTAGCATCTAGAACAATAAAAATATAGTCACCTCTTTTCACAACATACTATCATGAAATCACTGACAGGCAAGAGAAAGGGGCACAGGCACCTGCTGGGCAAGGAGTTCTCAAACCTAACTAGTGTCAATGTTGCTTAATGCCTTAATCATTAAAGTGGCAAAAACGAAGTCAGTCTCTCTCTCTGGTGTGAGGCAAGCAGTATAGCTGCATTACTGATCACTCGGTTCTAGCTTTCTGAACAAGTGGCCCTTAACAATGATCGAGTGTTCTCAGTGTCACTAAAATGGAATCCCAGTTATCAATGCCTCATGTGTGCAGGGTCACATGTTTTTTTGGGACGCCATGGGTAAAGAAGGGCAAGCCTGCACAGACTGCGTAGCTGAAATACAACCCTTTTTGATCGTATCCATCACATGTTTTTTCCAGGGGGAAAGGCATGATCAGCAGGGATGCTAAGCTTTTTAACCTTGAATGACATCCTGTGATAAGCCCAGGCACACAGGAAAATAAAGAGGTAATGGGTTCCACCCACCAGAAGTCATATGATTCGACAGCGGCTGTGATAATTATGATGTATCCAGCTGGTGCTATTATTCAGCCATTCCTGCAGGAGATGGTTCGTCTTACCAGCATAAAGATTGCAACAAAAGTTTATGGCAGCAAAAAGTTAATTAACAAAAGCATTTAACTATTCATATGAATGGCAGGAACAACTTCCACAGCCACGTGATTATATTTGCATTCAGTGCAGTGCCTAAGATGCCTCACGCATGGGCCAGAAGCCCACTGTGCTGAGTGCTGCATGAAATGGGTGAATGGAAAAAGGAGAGAACAAACTCATAGTGGCAGTTGTCAGCCTGCTCTTAGAGGAACAGTTGTTGTAGTTGAGCCAGTGCCAGTACAAAACTTGCAATGGGAAAAAGGGGAGAAAGAATGAAAGCATCAAGAGAATCCAGAGATTCAGCGAAGCTATTAGTAGGGGAAAAGACAGAAGGTAGAGAGCAGATGCTGATGGACTGGAAGTCACTTAAATGCTGGATGAGGTCCAGGAGCAATGGACAATGCTGAAGGGGACTTGGTTGTGATAGGAGGGGGAATTTATGAGCAGAGAGAACGAAGAGAGAGAGCGGGGGTGGTGAGTGGCCTTTCAGTTGGGTGGAAAGGTTGAATCATGGCTGCAGATAGAATGAAGACACATGTATGACGAAAGATACAGTTATAGGATCAGATTGTCATCAGCCCCAAAGTTGGAGCATCCATGCTGAGGTTGGGGGGAGGGGGTGAAAAGAAGGTGAGAAAATCTGCCAAATTTCTCAGGTGACATAAGCTGGGGAGAGGCATGATTGAGAGCAATACGGGAGCAGAGAAAGGGCTTGGATACAGGATTATTCAAAAGAGCAGAAAGGAACAGGAAGAGGAGGAAGAGAAAGGGAAGAGAGTGTGAAAAGAAAAAAGGCATCTTTATGAAAAGGTGGCTTCAGAGGCAGTGATACCAGAAAAAATGTGTCTCTGTAAGGGCTGGGAGATGATGGAGAAAATAATTGATCTTGGCTGTCTGCAGTGGCTTTAGAAATGGTCATGCAACAGATTGCAAGGGATAGGAGGGAAAAACTGAGAGAAACGTTCAGGTCGGGAACATTATCATGAGAGATTATAGCAGAAGCCTGTGAGGAGAGCAAAGAGGAGTATGGAGACAGAAAGGCCACCATGTTGGGTCAAATGTCATCAGAGGTGCGACAGAAGGCAAATGTAGGGCTTGGATTTGTGGTAGTGGGTGAAGTGAGAGGCGAGGAGAACAGCAGACAGAAGTGTAAATGGAGCAGTAAAGGTTGTCAGAAAAAATGATGGTTGAGAAAAAACAAAGAAAACAGCCTAAGCAGAGGGGTAGGTGAGTTCTGTGAGGCAAGTGAAGGGTCTGGGGAGAGCTTTTGAAGAGCGTAGAAAAACTAGAAAGCTAAATCAGTGTCCTCTGAGGGGAAAGGGAAGGGCTATGAAGGGTATTCTGGTACTTCCTTGTGTAGCCACAGAGCATGGTAAGACCAGGGAGTAGCATAGAGGAAAGGGGGAAGCTGAGATTTCTTAGCAGGGACACATGAGCTTTTATGCCTTAGATAGTGACCTGTATTTGATCATTTAATGTTAGATTGTATGTTTTCCTTACATTCATCCTGCTGCAAAATTGTTTATAGTGACCTTTTCTGCAGTCTCCTCTTCAGCACCATGTTCTGCCAGCTGTTGGAGAAAAGGGTCTGAACAGACCACTCCTAGGTTTTTAGTGTTTTCCTGGATTCTGCATTTGGTAGGATATCTGTCTTCAGAGTTATTTTTAGATCACATACAGATTTACATTTCTTCAGCTAGAATTTCCTTGTTATTTTCCACCCTGGTTTTCAACTTCACTGGGTTGTCAATCTCAGATCTTCCCAAAATTCCCTGAAATTGTTTTTAAAAGATATTTTAGAGACTTCTGATAGATCATCCAGCTTCTTTCTTTTCTGCCTGCAGACCAGCTGTACTGGCTTGGATGTCGTTTTAAGAATCATCATAGCAAATTTCTGTTAACACTCATAAAAATGCGTGTTCTGTCAATGACTAAAAGTGTTCATTTTTCTTGCCTTTGTGTTCAGACAGCTTCCTACATTCATACTTTCCTTTTTCTTCTAAATCTTTGCCTCAGACTGGGTTCATTTTCTGCCTTGCTTTTTATGTTAGAAATACACACCACGTCATTTGAATTAAACAAAAAAATCCCCTATTCCTCTTCTCCTACATTGTTTGAATAAAGGCCTGTGTAAAAGCCCTGCCAGCTTTGAAATGGGAAGGCTGGTAATTTTTTTGCTTACATGGAGATCATTTTCGTCCAAACAGACTTTCATTACGAAAGATATAAAAGACATTCCATTGCTTTTTGAATCCAAAACACTCCCAAACTGACATGTCCACCACTTGGTCTCAGTTTGCACAACACAAACCACATAAGAGTGCTTCGTCTGCACTCTTATAATGCTGTGCTTTCAGAAAGCTGATAATCCTCTAGCCTGAGCTTCAGCATGATCTCACTAACACAACTGAGCACATGGGCAATAGGGTACATATCTGAGGGATGCCTTATGTCAGAGCCCTTAAATTGTGATACCATTAAGTGACCCTTATGCTCTCAATAGGCCTTCAGCCAATGAGAGATACTGTCAGCTACAATCAAAAGTATCCCTTATATGCCAAGACTTCAAGCTGAGATTGCTATCATCAACAACTGCTTGAAGAGCCATTACAAGCTATTTGGGCAGCAAACACTACTTTCAGATCTGCAGGAGCTTTCTTACAGTCCTGAGAAATTCAACCTGAGCTTTAATGGAGGGCCAGAACTGAAGAGGGAATCTGTTCAGGACATCATTAGTCTAATGACTGACTAATCTCTTCCTGCTTTAATTATGTTCTCCAGAAAGAGGATGATCTGAACTGGGCAGCAACTGTCAAGCTTAACTTTGCCTGTCTGAGGGTACATGGTAGTTTTCTGTCTGTCAGTCATAGAGGTGCAAAAGTGATCCTGCAAGTATCTGCATGGACTGCTCCAGCTCTTTGCAACCCTTAACACATAGGCTATGACACATTCACTAAAACTGCCAGATACATTAGCTTTTGGACTACATATAGCTTTTGAACCTTACACAGTAGGCATGTGTCTGTGAACAGAATCAAAGAATTTGGTTGCAGATCAGCAGACAGGCCATCTCCCCTTTGAGATGTGTAGAGTGTGTACTCATAGCTGAGTTGAGACAATAAATATTCTTGGAGGATCTGCAATTGTGGCTCATTGTGAGCGGTGTGAAAATGTGTGCGAGAGATGTTTTAACTGACCTAACCTAAGAAGTCTTAGCTTAGCCTGAGGGTGGCTCTTTTATTTTTTCACCTTAAGCATCAATGTATTCTGAGCTCTTTCACCTAGTGTGGTATGTATTTCAGTGATATTGTTCCTAACATACTGCAGTGAGATGAGAATCAGACTTCTCAATCTAAAAAAGAAGTATTTTTGATCTTAAACATTTCCTAGAGTTTGAGATTAGATGGATATGATTCAAAATCTGAATTAAAATGGAAATGAGACCAAATTTTAACAGGCAAGACACCTTAAAACATTGCCTTTCCTGTATGGAATCTTTTGAAAAACCCAAAGAGTGAGTTAGATTTGCAGAATGGAGGCCAGAAAACAAAACTATGTGTTTAGAAGAAAAGAAACCAGCCCTGTGGTTCTCTGAAAGGGGCAGTCCCTCCTGATAAAGAGACTCTGGAGGCAGCTGCCTCCCCTATCTACACTGAGTAGGATGCACTCATATTTCCTGTCTGAACAACAGAAAGATAATGCAAAAAAGCCACAGTGACATTTGACATTTCTTTTAGTTTCCCTTTTTATAGCCAGACAGTGTGATTCACTGGGGTTCTTCTTGAAAGTGGAGTGGTGTGAAAAGAATATTCAAGTATGAGACTTAGATACTGAAAGAGTGATATTCTTATCCTTATGACAGTCTCCAGAAGGCCTTGGAGGAGGTCCCATTCGTAGCAATGAGTACCTCATCTTCTACTCCATCATAGATAAGAGGCAACTCCCTCATGACCTCAGTTCTTCTGCCTCCTTTGACCCTCGTCACACAGGAGTCTAATCTAGGTCAGACTCATAGGAAAAGGCTAGTGTCTTGTTTTTTTTTTTTTTTTTCCTGATGCATCTGTTTTACAGTGCTGTGGAACAGCTCGACACATGCCCACTCTCTTCAAAGCTATATAAATGGCAGATGCAACACTGTGGAAGGTGGTGAAAGAAATGTCAGGCTTTAATAATAGCTCCAAATGGTAAATACGCATTCAACATGGTGATTTTGTTGAATCAATTCTGCATCTCTCCTCCAGCATCTGAAGAGAGTATCATAGTAAGTGCAAAATTTAAAGTTACATTTCTCTGAGTTACAAAAGAAGCTTACAAAGGCATTGTACCAACCAAGACTTTTTGGAGCTATATACAATCCTTTGATGTGCATTATGTATCTAATTTATCTATGTCTACTTAAGACCTGAACTGGGAGGCAGAGTCAAATACTAATGATAAGTATGTAGCTAGAGGGAATTTCAGAGATGAGAACAAAGTCATTAAAACACCTAATCACGCCTGTTTCCCATATGCAGTGCACATACCCATCACATAATACCTTCAAGAAATAAAATCAAGTCCTTTAAAAATGAGGTGGCATGGGATGAATAATTCACTGCTCAATAAGCTGGGATGACCAGAACCTGAAATAGCATAACCTGTGTATGACCATTTCCATGGTGAAGCTCTGCCCTGTGTCTTCAAGAATTCTTCATTTAGCTTGAGCATGTTGAGAGGCCCAGTCATTTCTACACACATACATTCTAGGCTAGTTCCCAGCCATATTATTTGCAAGAGAACTTGTTTGTCCTTGGTGGGGAGGTTGATATTGCAGTGGGGCAGTATGCTAGCAAAGTGTGTTTTTATACATACAAACATATGTAAACACCTGTATATACAAACACATACATACAGACACACAGATATATGTCTATATACATTATATATAAAATAAATAAATAAAAATTATAATATATATAAACAAAACTATGCCTATGCCTGTGTGTCTTTGCCAGTGAATTTCCCTCTGCAGACAAGGTGTAGGTGTGTGCATGGAGCTCCTGAAAAACTGGATTACCGAGGGACAGAGCAGATGGCCAATAAAGTCACAGAATCATAGAATAATTTAGGCTGGATGGGAACTCTGGTAGTCCCTAATCGCATTCCTTGCTCAAAGCAGGGCAGGCTTCAGAGCTAGATCAGATTGCTTATGGCCTTGTCACGTTGAGTTCTTAAAAAAAATCTCAAGGGAAGGAGATTCCTCAAGTTCTCTGGGCAACCTGTTCTACCATGCTTCTCCAGCACAGGTGTGCATGCGTGTGTGTGTGTGTGTGTGTGTACACACAACAAATGGAGGAGGCAGGAGCAGGACGCTGCTCGGGGAATACACATACAGGTGAGTGTTTTCTGGTTCATGAACAGAGTCCTGTTTGCAAATGAACGACCCCAAATTCTGTTTTCTGTTTGGCAGGTGAAAAGAGCTTGCTGCCACTGGTGACTAGGGCAGTTGCTAGACAGCCTTTTAAGTAATCTCCAGGTTAAACAGAATTGCAAGTTGTGATAAATGAGATATTTTTAGATAGAATATGCTTTTATTGTGGAATTAGTCTTACAGTTATGCAAGGATTCACTGCTCTTAACTGGAAAAAAATAGTGCCTTGAATCTCTTTCATATTGAGATCTATTGTCAGTTTATTAAATTCAGATTTATTGCTGACTTCCTAGCCAAAAAATAGCTGTTAGCACACTATAACAGAGCATAAATTTGAGTTTACTGAATTAAAGACATTATTAAAGAAAAAAATGACTTAATGACCTGTCTAATCTAATAAATCCTGCTATTCACATAAAACATGATGACAAGAATTTATATCTACTAGATGTGTAAAACTAAGGCAGCCACAGTGGTTAGGACTTGAAATGGTTTCTTCAGCAATCTGGTCTTTATCACAGACTTTTGTGACTGTAGGTAAAGATAGAAATGGCAACATAAGATGCTATTGAGAAAGAGATATTTTCTAAAGTAGCATTAAAATTGAAGTAGCCAGGTGCTTTGGGACTTCTGAAGTTCTCTGTGGGCCACTATGCTTCATGACTGCCAGAATCCTCTTGACTAAAGATCTGCTTTTAAACTGCAGACTTACAGTGTAAAAGGAAAATAATCATTCTCTCCATTCAGGAAGTCCCATTTGTAACAGTGCGATACAAACTTTTTGACCATCAGCTCCAAGTGCTAGGAACTCTATAAAGAGAAGTTTCTCATTCTTCACTATGCAAAATGTCTGATTTGAAGACATTTATGTCTCTAGCCTGCCCACTGCTTGTCTTGCAGCTGCTCCCTCTAGTTACCCCAGTGGCCTCCATTTGTGGAAATGGAAACCACTGCACTGACTGTCTCTTCAGTGCCTAACTGAAATTTGCTTTATGCTATGCTCTTCAAGCCAGCTGACAATCTTCAGTGAACCAGCAAAGAAAGTGGGTTTTTCCATTCCTTCATATCCTTGGTCAACTCTCGCTACCATTGCAATATTTTATAGGGAGAGCAAGAGCAGGCTTCTGTAGCAGGTGTGGAGTGGCTGGGAGAGGTTTTTGTAAAATACAGGACCACCCATTAGCACATCTAATTAGGATAAAATCCAATATACTGACATTTCTTTCAGATGCATTGCTATAGATGATACTTTTGTCATCAGGTACAAATGATCATGAATAGGACTGATCAGAGAATGAGCTCTTTCTTTCTTGTAGGAAAATTTGGACAGTTCATCAAGAACTGGAAACCAAACCCATTTTTTTCTTAATTTTGGTAACACAGAAAAAGAACAAAAAAACCCTACCAAATTTAACTATCAAACTATCAAAAATCAGATTTAATATGAAAATTATAATATCTTTCTTGGTTTAGTCAAAAAACCAATTTTGATGGAAATTTTTTTGCATGATATTAGTTTAGAAAATCCACATCAACTTTTCTGTAATGAAGTCAAAATAAGAGAATTCCTTTGTATCTGCCACATACTTTTGCATTTACTATGTACCTATCATGCATTGTCTGAAAGTCAAATAACTAACTTTGTAGTTTCACCATTAGTTTAGACTTACAAAGATAGGATTCAGGTAGGTATTATACTGTATATCAGTAAAAGTAATTTAGAACACCAGTTTCTGTTTAAATGCAAAGTTTACATATGCCTACAAAATTTCATACATCCATAGGCATGCCTAAACATTTTTTAGAATCAGGCATGTTTTTGTTCAGGCTCAGTCATCAGTCTTGCAACAGATGCTACAGAAAGCCAAGTGCCTCTCTGTTCTCCCGGAACAACATTGCCCCAGGGCCATCCTTGGAGGCGTCAGTAGAGACCCAAGTTTCTTTGTTTGAATCAAAGCATATCAGCATAGGTTCATTGATTGAAATGTACTTTGCTTCCATTCATTTACACTCATGTAGTATTCCCTCATGGCAAGGTCTTGTAACCATGGCATGAGCATCACAGTTTTTGCTGTCACATCTGTCCTGAATTTTCCCAGGAGCATATACACTCCAGGATGGGTTTCCTAGTACGACTTCAAAGTGAGCACTCCCATGACAGCATTTCAAAGCTTTTCTCTTTCTTTTCCAAATTCTGAATCTTTGGTGAGCAGTGCAGTAACTGTTCCCTTACCCCCTTAAGGGCAAACATTTTGCATTCCTGAATTGCTTCACCAAATTAGGCCCATAAAGTTTTAGCATCCTGCCTGTTTACCCCGTTCTTTAGAGCTTTCAAGAAGCCTAATGCATGTGTGTCATCATGATCTGTCTTCAGTACTCTATGTGTGTTTGTGTGCATGCGTGTGCACAGGTCTCTATGCACAAAAGAGGAATCTTATCCTTGCACATACTTGGGAAGTTGGATAGAGAAACAATGAATGCCAAGTGCAGTGGTACCTGCAGTGAGCAGTGTAGCTCTGCTGCCTGTGTAGGTCACTGTCTCCTCCCATATCCTGCACTCGTTCAGAGTTGGCAAAGCCCTTCTGGAGCCCCAGAGCCACTGTGCAGCATGCAGAAGAGGAAAGGGGTCTGGGGCAATGTGGGGAGAGGTGGCAGCACAGGCTGTCAATAGTGTTGGAGGAAATGCAAAAAATGGGGGCTGGGCAGAGGATTAGGGGATGCAGGGGAACTATAGTTTTGTCAGGAGTTAAGGACCAAGGAGAGGGAACAGGTTTCTCAAGAACAGGAAACAAGCTTGTAAAGATGTAATAAGTCTGAGGAGGAGTGGAGGTGCCTGGGAGAGGGGAGAATGACAAATCAAGAAGAGGGGACCTGCTCAGAGGGTGAATGAGAAAGAGAGCAAGGGGAGCAGCTCTGGCAGGAGTTACAGCAGATAACAGAGAGTTTATCAAGATTGGAAAGAAAGAGGAAGCAAGTGGATGATTTAGGTTCAGCGAGGCAGTACTCCTTTTTCTTCAAAAGTACAGGCATTTCGTCTGGATGGTTCCTTGCAATATCTTCATTGCTTCCAAAACAGGCCAGCCCCCATTTTTCCTTAACTACTCTTCTCTCTGTACAATCCTATAGGACATTTGAAGATTGGGAGGAGGAGAGTTTTCCACCCATAAGAATAAAGCCCAGGTGACCTTGCACTGTTGAACTCTTGCCCCAGTGGCTGCATAGCTATGTCTTTTCTGGTGATAAAGTCTCAAAATGCAACTGTAGGTCGATTTCAGACACCAAAATGGAGATTTGGCCTAGGAAATTTAGCTAATTTTCACATCATATTATTGTGTGTTTATTTCTTTTGGTGAGTTTACATGTTTTTTCCTCAGTCTGCCATCCTCTTTCTGCTGGTTGTGCACATGTAGTAACTAATTAGTTCCTGAGAATACAGTTTCACTTCCTTAGTCCTGATGTTTTTCTGTTTCAAATCCAGATGTGTTGCTCCATTGGTTTAGTTCTTCTAAAGTTAGCATTACTAAAAATAGGATTTGCCACTGCCAGGAGGTGCATTTGAAAATAACTCTTTCTAAGAGTTGCATGCTCCAGCTCAGGATTCTATCAGTGTACATTTATGTCCCTTCAAGACATGTCCCACAGTGAGAGATGTGATTTTAAGATTACTCTCACTCTGTCTTTTGGCACCTGTGCAAGAGGAGATTTTTGAGGACAGAGACAAGTTAGTTCTTTGTGTCCTTCTCTTTTAAGATAGATGTGGTCAGCAATAGAACTATGATAGAAAACTCATTCAGGTCAGCATGGTTTCTGTCCAGTTTGTCTTGGTGTATCTTCCCATGTTTGAATGAGATGATGCACATGCAAAGCTGAGTCCGTGGTCCATGTCAGGACAGAGGAAGCAAAACCATTGTAGGAACTAACCACTGCAAATATTCAGCTGGTGGAAGTGAATAAGAGCATCTAAATTAAAAAAAAAAAAAAAAAAAAAAAAAAAAAAAGTAGCTTAGCATCTAGTATATTTAGGTCTCTCCAGCCTTTTCCTGGAGGATCTGTAAGTCCTTCACGGCCCCTTGCCACTTGACCTGGGTTCCATCAAGCACAGTACCAGCTTGATGGCTTTTAGGTATATCATGCCAGCAGCAACAGATAGGGAAGTTAACAGAAGAAGTGATCTTCCCTGCAGGGAGTTTTGTCGGGTTACTCTAGAAGGGAAGAGGATCCTGTCCCTGAGAACTTGAAGGTCAGACTACAGGGGCTCTGAGAGCATCCCCCTCCTGGAGGTTTGGCTGCCTGGGCTTAGGGCCAACTTAGAGGCAGTGTATCTGAGGGCTCCCCTCTTCCTGTGACTACTTTGGAGAGTGCTCCCAGACAGCTCTGTGGGGAGGCCTCAGCCAGCATGGCTCCCCTTCCCCTGGGAGCTGTTTTTAAGCTGAGGTTTCAGGGCTTGACCCCTGCCTAAGCTCCAGCTCCAGCTGCATTGCAGCCCTGCCTGTGCCTGGCCATGGGCCCTGTGGAGCCAGACCCTGACCACAGACTGACTTCCCAGCCTGACCTCAGATGTGCATCATCACTCTGGACCTGCCTGGCTATCACTGAACTGTGTCTGATCCTGGTTACTGTCACCAGACCTGCTCCTGACCCTGACTTGTTGACTCACTTTCTTGGCTTGACCTTGGACCATCACTATGGGCTTGGCTGATCTGGACTGTTGACTGACCCTGGCTGTCATCCCCTGGGCCTGCCCTGCTTGCTCAAGTACTGCAGGACTTAGTCCTGGCCAGGGAGGCTACTGCCTCTGTCTGCCTTATTGCACTCAGCTCCTGGCTCCCTGTCCCTCACTGCTCCCTGTCACTGGCAAGCACCTACAGGTTCCAGATATGCTGAACATGGCTGAGACTGGCCAGACTCGCTCGTGGAGTCAGGCTGGGAACAGTATGTAAGCAAAAGTTACTGCCAATGGGTACTCAGCTTGCACGCAGCAGGAATGTTACCTGGCCACTTGTTTGCCCGCTGAGAGAAAGCATTCTCAGATGATGCAGCCCTATGGTGAGCAAGAGAGTCCTTTGGGAGGGACAACAAGGGGATTCTGTAGCTCTTAGGAATCGAAGAGAAATCTCAGGAGGAAGATATATGAGCATCATGTACAAGCAGACAACCCCATGCATATGACTGCACCTAGTCAATGGGATCTGGGTCAGCTTTATGTGGGACACTTGTCCTGTACCTGGAAGGGGTGCTGGAACATACTAAAGGATCGTTAATTGGAGCAGTCAACCCAAAATTCAGTACTACCATAAGAAGATGATGGATGTTGCCCTGGACCACATAGGCTGGGCACAATCCTGTGACAAGGTGTGGCACTGGAAGCACAGCTTTCTGGTTGACCTTAAACATCTGATGATATCCCTGTGAATTTTGTATGCAGATCTGTTTGTGTGCTCTCTGTTATGGTAGGAACAGACTGTAGCACAGTTCATGCTGCCAGATATACAAGTCCCTGGAGAAGACCTGATTTCTCTTTTTCAGAAATACTGCTGGCAATACTCATCCTTCTTAAGAAAAAACTAATATTCCAAGCAAGCTGGAAGGAGAAAACCAGCAATAAGCAGACAGAACTTTGGGTAAATGTTTAGTGGTTTTATTACTCATTCTTTCATGGCAAGGAGACTGAGGATAGAAAAGAAAATAGGTGGAGGGAAGATGGTGACACTATATGCAAATGAAGAATAATACGAAAAAAATCCTGTTTGGTAATGCTGTTGAGAAGTTTCAGGGCCAGGGAGACAAGTTCACAACACAAAAGCTAGGCAATTACACCTGTTGTTTGTTTTGTGCCATGTTAAGCAATAGACTCAAAGAAGAAAACATATCTTAGGTATTCTTGAATTTGAATAGTTTTATGTCACTGCCTTGGTGTCCCCCCTTTTATAAAAAAAAATGCTTTCATGAAATAGAAATACAGAAAAGAAAAGCCATAATGCCACATTTAAATTCTTTGTTCATTCTTGGAAGTTAACCGTGCAGCAGACCAGGACAGGTCTCGCAATATGTTCAGTAATGCATAGATGTGAAAATAGATTTGTAAGGCCTGATTTTTTGTGAAAGTAAGGTTGCTGTTTCTGAGGGAGCAGGAATATGGATGCAGGGAATATACTGTGCATTCAACATGAGTAAATAGAGCTGTCACGATCCATACACATGGGGTGATCTTGAACTTTCAGTGAAAATGAATGATCTAGTCAAGAATGGTCTAGTCTTCTAGTTAAGAAAACCACAGGAACTGAAAGGAGAAATGTACAGTGTTTCAACAAGAATGCACAATAGTCTTTGGGTAGCAGTCTGCTCTGGCCCTGACAAAAAGTAGCTGGTGAATGCAGAATGCAATGAACACATGTAGAATTCTAAAAGTACTGGCAGAAGAAACAAATATGATCCAACTTTTTCAGTGGCATCCCCTACACTTACCCTTGCTCTTTGCATGTCTCTGTTTGGGTGACTTAAGGTGTTTCCTGAAGAAACGTGCTAGAAAAAAGACTGTCACTAGAAAGATGCATGACATATTCAAAGCATCCTCTGCTTTTATAAGTCTGTACCAGTATTCCAGCCACTCTGGTTATCTAGTGAGTCTTGTTAGTGCTTCTTATCATTGCCTTAAAAAAGCAGCTCTATTAAGACACCTATCTATTAAGAGAGATCAGATGGTCTATGCAAAATATTCAGCAGAAAGTAGGGCTTCCCCTTGGGAGTCTGGCTTATGCGCTGTGATTATGAGATGCTTGAAGACACCTTTTACATCATGTAATTCATTTGATATGACTTCATTTAGACTGTCTCACATCCAGAGACAGGTAGCTAATCAAGTGCTGCATATGCATTATACCAGAAGAGTTTTGCAGACACATCATACATCTTAGACAGCCTCCAAAGAACAAGCAATGAAAATTGCATTGAAAGTCAGATGGGGGAGCAGTTGGACCATGGGCAGGAATTAGAACATCAAAAGTGAACCAAACATTCTTGTTGCAGGACCTCATGTCTCCCATGTGGTTGCAGTTTGATCTGTGAAATTCAGGTCACTTGCCAGGTTTGTGTTGCTACACTAAACAGCATTACAGTAAAAACAACATTATACTGTACAAGGCTTAAAATGAAGTAGTTGCAATACAAAATGAATGTGAGAGCCAAGAATAAAGAAAAGGGACACTCAAAACTTTTGAAATGCATGTATGCTGTTCATTTCTGAATAAATGAAACCAGCTGAGAGGAGAGTTTAAGTTTGTGTTTTCCCCTCTGTGGAAGAAATTCTGAATTTAAAGAGATGCACAAACCTGGGACATGAATGATTACAACCAAGCTCAGAGGCAAATGCCAAGCCAGAGTGTATCTGATGGCAATCAAGCAGTAGTAAACAAATTTTTAAAAAATTCAAAAAGAAAAGAGAAGCCAGCTGTTTCCACTGAAAATGGCATTGAGGGAGAAAGGCTGTGAAATTGGGAGATTCAAATGATCATATATCAATATGTGCAGGGCTGGATTTTTGAGAGGCCCTCACTCCTGGATGCTGCCTTCACCATTGCTTGAAGGAACGAAAGTATAGGATTGAGTCTGTTGGTACAATTAAGTGGGATCATAACTGCCTGTTTGATGTGGGTGTGAAATTGGAAATTAGATAAGAAAATGGGTAACAAATGGTACATATGGTAACAAAAATGATAGAAAATGGTGACAAAAATGAAAAAAAAATTAGCTAACAAAATGATCAGTAGTATGCATGCAATTTGGTCCACATTTTCACTGAAAGAATGGCAAAGTTAAATAATTAAACATGTCTCAAAACAGGATTATTATAGGGATTAAGAGGAAAAAACATAGCCACTAAAACTAAAAAAGAAATGTAGAAACAATGCCTCCAAACCATGGCTGTTGTGCATGATGTTTTACATGTTGCTTAAACAGGAAACAGGTGAAAATGGTAATCTGGATGCATCTATTAACTTCACTCTTTAGTGAGGAGACTCTGGTCTCTAAAACACTGCACAAAGAGCAGTTGATGGTATTGTTAATCACTTCTGGAGCATCTGCCTGCAGGAAGTCTGGAGCATCTTCCTTCTATAAAAGAAGGATGGGCTTTTGCCAGTTTTTCTTAGAGGCACACTGAATCAGAGTAATTTTTTTCTTATCAGTTTGAGTGAATCTCTTGATCACTTTTTATTTTCTCAGAATAATTATGAGTATTCACTGTTTGTTAATTTAATCCTCTAATTTGTGCCATATACTTGACTATTCACTTCATGTTTTCCCAATGTATCGTCATGTTCCATTGTCAAGCATATGGTTTGGTTTTTTTAACTGGTTTTTTTTTTCACGTTTCACTGAATCTGAAAAAGGCAGTTTTAAAACTTTCCAAAATACATTAGTTCTGAGCAGAACCCAAATAAGATAAGTGAAGACCCACGATAAATTAACGATAGCTTTAATCACAACTACAGAACAGATAAATCTGAAAACCACAATACTCAGATTATTTATTCAGTGCATAGTTCCCTGTTGTGGCAACTTTTTCTTTAGTTCTTAACATTGTTAACCTAAACTGACAAATAAATATTCCCTGTTGTCTTGTGCTTCCTACAGAGTGGATCATCCACTGAGTACATGTAATTCACATACATTGTTATAAAAAACAGCAGCCAGACAATTTTTGTTTGTGGCAAGTTCCTCCAAGAGGAAAATATTTTAAAGGAGAACAAAAGGGAAGCTACTAGATTTAGTGAGAATATGCACCCAGTAGCCTATAGAAGTCTATCCCTCACATTCAGAAATCACACTGGAGATGCTCATGGTTGCATTATCAGCTGCGTGTATGAATTAATCCACAGTGCAATGAAATCCTGGCCCTGCTGAAGTCAGGGGAAGTTCTGCCATTGATAATAATGGAGCCAAGATCTCATGCCATTTTTCCAAGGGCTTTTCTTTCTTTTTCCTGTAAGTCTCTAGCCTTTACATTTACAAAAAAAGCCATTTTATACTGGGAGCAGAGTGGTAATAATGTCAGCTGTAATTTTTAGACAATAAAAATGTTTCCAAAAGGAGACTGTCTTTGACTCAAAACAATGCTAATTCTGAACATATTCATACAAATATAAATATTGGTATTATTTGGCATGAAAACCAGTACATATTTTTCCAAACTGACCCGTGTGGTCCAAAAGTCAGAAAAAAGAAAGGAGCTTTGTGACGCATTACTGTCTCATCAGTAGGGCCCATGCTTGATTCTATTTTGAACATATTCACAGTCTATAGAGACCTGCACTGCATGGTGGGAACTCATATATTCAGTGACAGCTGAATGCTGTATGCAAGAGGTCTATGTCGTGGACAGCAAGGGAAAGCAGAATCTATTACCAACCGTGTGACAAAGCTACTCTAACTCCGCATCGGTGAAATAGGCCAGGTGCAGTCTCATATGTTAGTGTGATTAAGGAAATCACAATTTCAATATATACCTGGAAGAGTTTGCAGCTAAAGTGAATATTTGGTTTCCAAATCAGAAAAGGGATAGGGGAAGAATTCAACCAACTATGACCATCTGAATGTGGAGTTTAGCCTAGTAATCTTGGCTTCCTGTTTAATTGACAGAGAGAAACTGATGACAATTCATCCTGTTTGAAGATAACTGTCTAACATCGCTGAAAAGAAACAACTCATGGGAGTACCCCTCTTTCACCATGGACCCCAGAAGAACCTGTTTAACTAATTTAGGAAGAACAGTTTCTTTCTGGATGGTAACAGCTAAGTCAGAGGATTCTTTCTCTAAATGAATGTTTGGCTGAATGGAGCTGAGGGGCCCAAATAATTTCTTTGTGACTGTACGTGTGTCTAAGGTACTTAGTTTTATCAGATAAATTATCAGCTATTCACTCACTGTCAATATATGACACAGATCACTGATATGTGTGTGATATGTGTGTGTGTGTGTGTGTGTGTATGTACATCTGCACCTATGTATCTACATGTTGAAATAGAAAATAAGATTAGCTTATGGGAATGCACTGGCTAAAGAAATTAAAATAAGCATCATATACTTAAGATCAGCAGTCTCATTGCACAATACTTGGATTACTCAAATCCTGGGAGTTTCTTTGTACCTTATTGCCACACTAATGGCTGGCACATTTGATTTCATAGTAATTCTAGGTTACCGCATCTGTGGAGCAGCATCCTTCAGAAGTTTTAGTTTTCTTAGTCATATTCTGTGTAGCCTTCTTACCCCTCACAAGGTCTGGTAGAAATGCAAGTCAAGCCCAGCGTTCCAGGGACATGGGTAGTTCAGAACAGCAATTCCAAAAGTTTCTGTGTGAATGTGGCTGCTGTCAGTATCCTGCATTTCTTGTGGGATTGCTGGCATTGATCTCATCAGCTTTTTAATTAAAGGTGCTGGTCAGTAAGGAACAACTTTTGATCATCAGCCACTCTCCTGGACTATGGTGCCATTGATGGACTATATCAGTGAGTTACAGCAATAGGCCCAGTATGCCTACAGTAGTGGTAGAAGGGGGCTAAGAAAGTTACAAAAAATAGCACAGTATCATGGAAGAAATTCCTAACTCTCAGGCATGTTACTTGGTCTTGTTAGAATCAATAATGGAACTAGAAATGCTGTATTAGTGTGAAACTGAACCAGATAAAGTATTTTGAAACTTGCTGAAGGGAGCAGTCCAATAATAATGAGGAAAAGTGGATGGATGGAAAAGACGTCCCATGTTCCTTTTGCATGTTTCTCTATCAAAAGGACAAAGGACCAGTTCTCTCCAAGGAATAGTAGTTGCAAACTTGGAATGCATCAAAAAATATCAGTAATAGTGGGATTGATATATGTGTAAAATTTGGTACTTGTGCTTTAATTCAGATCTGTTTCCTTTTACTCATAGCAGCACTCAACTTTAAATATTTCACCTGTTTTGTTTCACTGCTGTATCACACATGGAATAAGAAACGTGTTGTTATAGATCAGGTTCTACAGAGGGAACATCACCCCCTGTGCTTGTAAGGGTCCTTATTCATCTAATTTAAGTCTCTAATGGAATTTTACCAACTTATCGGAATTAATCAAGTTGTAAACTACAGTATCTAATAAGATGTAGATTTCTGTTCTGCTCTACTATTTGTACCACCATTTGAAGTTCTATAACAGCATACCATTTTCCACCTTTGTCATAACCTCATGTAGCCAGTTCCTCTAAAAGATGCACAAATCTACCCTGGGTGTTTTACAAAGCATTTCCTTTCTTTAAAGGGTAATTTTCATTGCAACACCTGCATATGGCACACAGTGCCATGCATGACATACATATCGAGTCTTGGAATGTCCTCCCTAAAGAATAGTCAGTGAAAATACTGATAGTGAAAAGCTAGTCTTAAACTAGATACTAAGTAATGTGAGGAGTCTTCAGAGGCAGAGGTATCTCATGTGCTAAGACGAATTCTCTGTAGAATATCTCAGGTTCTTAGTAATGCATTAATTTTAGATACTTTTCTCCATATTCAGAGTCTGACTGATACTATACTGCAGCTTCCCCAGAAAGCTAGTATCAATGTCTAGACAACTAGTAGTCTGGTAGGGAGGGTTTTTTTTTTTCCAGTGATGTGGCTGAGGGTAGATGGAAATGTGGGTATGTGGAATTGAAGGTACATGTAGTTTACTCAGTTCAAGTTCAGGCAATCCAGACTGTTAGGTTATGTGATTAAAAGCTAATCTCCATAAATATGGAGGAGCAGAGGAGCAGTGACAGGCAGAAGAACTCCCAATAACCTAATCCGAGCAAAGGGGGTGCCCTGATTTGGCTACTTGTAAGGCAGTCAAAGGAGGGCGATCAGCCCATTGTCCAGGTGTGAGACCCACCAGATAAGTCTAAGAGGGGGTTACTGCATACAGAGGTATGGGACTCCTTATGGGATGTCAGGAAGAACATTTAGGGATTGTGCAAGACTTGTTATGGGACATTTAAGGAAAGAACCAAAGGTAGGAAAGGAAAGGATTAAGACAAACTGGGGAGAAACAAGCATGGGAAAATAGGAAAGGATAAAAAGGGCTAGTAATGTGTAAAGAGGTTGCCAATCAATACAATTCTCTGGCCATGCCCTGTGCCTGATGACTGTAGTCTGGCCTGTTTTCTTATTTAACTCTATTTCTATTTTCCTGGGTAGGGGGATTTTCTGTTCCGTATGCATGTGAGTGTATGAAAGTCTAAGAGCCAGCAACTGGAGAGACTGGAATGCATCCATATTGTGTGTGAGTGCATATGGGCGTGTGTATAATTACTAGTGAACAACAAACCAGACTAGTTGCTGAATAGGATAAGAGGTTTAGGAGTCAGGTATCAGAAAAGCCATGAGTCTGGGCTGAATACTGGAGAGACATGAGTCTGAGAGTTGGCAGCTGGAGGGCCTGAGGTGTCTAAGGCAGCTACTAGAGAGACCAGGAAGCCTGAGGATCAGCTACTGTATAAACCCATTTGCTTGTGTGTGTGTTTCCGTTTGTGAGATACCTGGGAGATAAAGGGATCCAAGGCCAGCCATTGGATGAACTGAGTGTCTAAGGCCAGTTAGTGGAGTATCCATAGTGTGTGTGCACCCATGTGTGTGTGTATTTGTGAGTGAGGAAGTCTCCAGTAACTGGAGTGGGGCTGCAGACCTTAGGAGTCTGTATGTCCAGGTGCCAGGAACTTGGGAGACCAGGAGATCTAGCGGCCAGCTATTGAACTCTGTATCATACTGCATATATGTGTATATATGTGTATATTTTCAACTAATAGACTTTCATCTTGAAAATATGAAAATATGAAAATATCACCAGAGAGAACAGGATCAAGCTGCTCATGCTGATTGTATTTGTGTGTTTTCTGTCTGTGTTGATCTCTGTGACCAGCCGTGTATACATATGCATGTTGTGTGTAGATATGTGCCTACCGGGAATACATGGTCAACCTTGCTACTCGCTGGACCTGGGAACACGGATCTGCGTGGGTCTCCCCTCTGTCAGGTTACTGGATTGTGCAACCCCTAACACAGAGTTTGTCCTGTTCATCTCAAACAAGTGAGTTTGCCCAGTCTTCTTTTTCTCACATAGCATCTCTGCTTGAATATTGTGGAAGTTTAGTAGAAAGGAGTCAAGCATGGTGTTTCAGTTCTGAATCATTCCCAAAAGAAAAGAGAGGTATATTTTGGAGGCCTCACAGCCATGGGCTTTCATTAGCTTATTTTCTTATAGCAAGGGAAGTAGTTCATAAGCTCATGCTGAAGTGAAACAGAAGCTTAAATTGAAACACGACCTGTCCTGGATTGAAAGCACCATGTAGCCAAGGTTAAAGGCTCTCTGTGGACAACACAGACAGCTAAGTGCCATGTTCAGGTGACAGTCAGGATTCACTCTGCAGTGAAAACACTTTGGAATTTTTTTGCCTTAAAAGCCCCTCAAAATCCATAAAGCTCTGTCATTTCAAGCATATTGATCCAGTGTTTTTGTTTACAGAGACTGGAACAGGCACTGACGATAGCTAAAACAGATCCATATTACTCTCTGACTCTTGACCTGTTCGTGACATGTCAGCTGGCATGAGTTATGGTCACGTTGTAAAAACCCACCTTGTTTGCTAGAGCTGATACTCCTTTGCTGAACAAGACTACTATCTTCCCAGGGACCTTCTTTCTTGGGATTACACAAGGCTTCAGCAGGCACAAATGTGAGTGCTTTTACCTTCAGTCTTCTTTTTCACTTCTCTCCTCTTCTGATGCTTTGGAGTTTTCTTGGAGATGATTTATTAGTAACAGTCAAAAGAAAGACATGGAAATCATCATAACTGATTACACCCTTTGGTAGATAGTCTAGCACCTTGAACCAGCACCTGGTTTTAAATGGTATAGGAAACATGCAGTATCTCCTTTATGGAGAGCTGTGTCAACCAGAAAATACCTTTCTTCTTAAAAGCCTCTAATGATTGCCTTATGTTGTGAGGTATTATAGGTCACTATACTAGGTTTGGATTGATTAAGATGTATTGCATTTATTTAATATTTAATCTATCTAAATTCGGTTAACACATGCACTAATTTATGAATGGAAATCAAACATGGATTTTGGAAAACAGACTGTTTGTACCCACATTATAGCTAACCAAATGGCCAACAACAGAATTTGCAGAGATCATTTTCAGAGAAGTAATATGCTTTCAGTGCAACTGAACTTACTGAGGTTTCTGTCAGTGGTAGTTGCACTTTATCGTTTTGCATTTCACATGCAGGAACAAAGAGAAGTCCAAACAAAAAACTTGTCTCACTCAGTGCATTCCAGCCATCCTTTCACCACAAATCTTATATGCCCAGTTTCCAGTAAACCAACAGTTTCCTTCTCTCCCTCTTTGCATGGAAACAATTTCTCCTTCCCCAAACAAACAAGAAAAACAAACAAACAAAAAGCTAATACCAAATGATCAATAAAATACACCCAAAAATATGTGACTTATTACATTTTATGATTTGTCCTGAAAACATTATAAAAGTTCTTAAAACATTTTGGCAGTCATTTCTAAAAAGCTGCTCTGTATTGGAGAGGGAGCATATGCAGCGTGTGATACGGCATCTGCCACAGTAAGTAAGCTTTTAATTGAATATTTGAGGAAATAAACATGTAAAACCCATGTATCTTGATGTCAAATAAGTTATTGTTGCCCCAACGCTTTTTTGATTTTTTCCATTTTTTTTTTGGCAGGAAGGTTTGAAATATTGTACATGTTGGAGACAGGAGAACTTCTCATGCAATTGTCTACCAAGATAGAAAATATAGCATTGTATTATTGCTGCTACAGAACCCCCTTCTCCCTCGCCCCAAATCTTGGCAGCTATCAAAGTGGCATTTGGGATCTAAGCTTAACAATGTTTCTGCTCACATCTAAATACATATATTGAGCAAAGAGGGTAAGAAAGGGAATTGGCATATTTTCAGTGGACTACTGCACCAGTAGTAACTGGAAAAATCACTCTCACATTACCTCTGTGCCTCTTTTCAGTTCTGTAATCCTTTAAAACAAGCAGTGTGGTTTTTTTTTTCTCTCCATCTCTTTTATATATACATACATACACACCTTACAGGAGGCTTGTGCAGCTCAGAAAGGAATGATGTTGATCCATCCCTCCATAATCCAATCATCTTTCAATGCCTTTCCTCTTTTCCTTCACCTATCCCACACACTTGCTTCAGATATAGAGCTGAAGAACAGCTCCTCAGCAGGAAACATATTCTTCTCTAAAGACCCTGCTAGGACATTTTCCAACTCTTCCACACATCTGCAGTACTATTAGTTACTTTATATATCTCTCAATAGGACACCTACCAACTTTATTCCTGTGCTGAGATAATAGATTTATTTTCTCCCACCATTCAGTATGGGTGAGATAGAAACTGATGCGGGAGAGCTCACACTCCCATTTGTGCAGCCCATGCTGGCAGTACCAGTGGGTCTCCTCAAGCAGTGTGCTACCTACTGTAAGTTCACTCTGCAGGATCAAGCTGTCTGTTTGACCCTCCTCCAGTTCACTGACAATGTCAGAAGTGATGGTCCCTACTGCTTTTTACAGGGTCATTCCCTGCATCTTCATGGCATTTTTCTCCATGTGACAAATCTACACAGCCCATTTGAATTAATTTAGCAAGTAAGATTTTGTGAGACAAAGGTGTCAGAATCTTTATAAGAAAAAAACAGGCCCTTGATATTCTGAGCCTAATTCTCACTACACGTGCAGATCTTACTCTTGTAATTCACTTGGGCCTGGCCCACCTCTCACTTAAGAGTACTATAAGCTATTGATTTCCACAAGCTCACCTGCAAAAGGAGTCAAAAACTGGACGAAGGGAGTCCCTCTTCCATTAATTATGCCTTTCTCTCATAGAATTTGCTCATCAATATTTGGTATGGTCTTATTTTTTACAAACCCATTCTGCTTATTTGCTTTGAACCCAACATCTTCTATCTGTTTAAAGAGCCTTCTGTAATAATTACTGTCTTTATTTCAGTAAACTGTGAAGCAAAAGAGCATTACCAGGCGCACACACAGGAAAGCAGGCTAGGACAGCTCAGCAATACCAACAGAAGCACAGACTCATTGCAGACAGGACACATCAAGTGTTTAGATCAGGGACAGTGCAGCCAGTGGTTTGAGCTCTTTGGAGCAAGGCCTGACTCAGTTCTGCAGTGGGAGCCCAACATGATTCACAGTGTGCAGGGTCCCTTCATTCTTTGGGGCTTCAGAAGAGAACATAGGAGATTCTGGCACAGCTTCAAGCATATGTAACAAGATGACTGGCTTCAGTTTGAGAATGAGTAGCCTATGCATTGCGGTACCATCTCTAGCATGTAATTGGTTATGGAATTCCATTTGTTTTACTGTATTATAATTTAATAATAATTTATTGTATTTACTATATTTTTAACTCAGCTGATGAAGTTTATATCAGAGATACAGGCCTGTTCTGAGAAAGCAATTAAGGAGATCTAGAGGGTTTGCTAGCTGGGTAGGTGAAGCATTGGTTGATCGTCAGGGAGAGCAGTTTGGTTCCCAGGAAAAGGACATTAAACAGGGTGCTAAAAGGGCCAGTAATGGCCTGAAGTTAGGGAGTTAGATTTGGATGAGGATAAATGAATGACAGCCTATGCACTCACCAAACTGACTGCTTCAGGCCCCGTCTAATTTAGTCAGCATCACTGTGACTAAAATGAGTGGTAGTTTATTTTTTTTCTTCACAGCCAGAAAGGCTCAACTTCAAGAAACTGAATTTTTCTAAAAGGGAACATGTGATTCAGAAACAGAATTGTGCCATAATGCTTTTGTGCCACGGGCTTCTGCAGCAAGTCCCATGGCCTCTGTCATGGAGCTACACGGGGCTCCACCCTTGAGTGTCACATGAGACCTCATCACAGCATGCTGTTCTCACCTCCATCCAGGTCCTTCTTCCACACAGACCTTCTCTTGTCAAGGCTCCTCATAATGACAATCGAAATAGTGAGCCACTGCCTGTGAAAGAAGATATATTCACAGATAAGGGCCACGTCTGCTCTCTATTTTTTTGTAATTGGGGGAGAGGTGGACTGGTGCTTGAGAAAACACATGCCTAAAACAGGCTTTAATGCCTGATTAAGGTGAATGTAATATTTTAGCCCAGAAATGCACTTGGTCATCAGTGACATCCATAATAATGCAGGCTAGTCTGGGGTAGCGTTTTGCTTTTTTTGTTTAGTGTGAAGGGATAGTCTGTAGCACTGGTTAGAACCACTGCCCAAAGAGGTTGAAGAGAGTCAGGAGAGGAGGGAAACCCATTTTTTCCCTTGAGCTTTTGCTGAGCCTAGAGCCAATGTGTGGGTGGAATCCACAGGAGAGCAAATACAGTGAACTCAGCCCTTTCGTGATTCATTTGGGGTCTTACATGTGAAATGGGATTGATAACACTGACATATATTTTGCTTAGAGATGTCTGCTTTTAGCTGTCTGCTAGGTAGATGCAGTACAGCGATCTCATTAAGAAGGCGAGGCAAAAAAATCTGGTCCCCAGCCGTCAGCTCCTTCCAGTTTTAAGAGAGGAGAGTAACTTTTCTGAGGGCAGAAGCCTGAAAATGAATGTTAAAGGTCTATCCTGGAAATCATGGTGAGCCTCTAAATGGTAGCCTGTTCCAGGCACACAGAATTCTAAGTGAAGAACAGAAAAAGCACAAAATTTAGAAGATATATTTCTACTGATTTTATGGTAGGTTTATGTCACCTTGCTTCTGAGAGATCAGTGTTGAAGATGATTATGTTGCATCATTAAGGATCATCTAATCTACTGTATTGGTTCAGGACTTTGCAAAACATTTCAGATGTTTTTTCAAACAAAAAAAGCCTCAAATGTGTTGACGCATCATTTAGTCAAGTGGATATTTTGCTGGGGTTTATTTGGACCCTAGCATCTGTTTATTGATGGCTATTTCAAAGCAATCTATTTCTGCAGGATGCAATTGGCAGTGTGTGTGTAAGCGTATTGTCTGCTGCTAAGAGGAGAAAAGACATTACTTTGTCACCATTTTAAGCAAAATACTGACATTAATTTCTTCAGAAGCAAATACAGATGACTTGTAGTAGAAACTGCTAATATCCTAATCAAAAGATTAACAGAGTGGCTATTTACAGTTGTGTTATGATTAAATATCCTCTCTCTCTTTCTGTCTCTCTCTTAAATGCACTTCCTTACATGATAAAAATATTAATATGCATTGGATATCCTTATTTGCCCATTTTAGCATGCTTTGGAAGGGTTCAGAAGTCTCTGTGCCGCATAAGCAGAGAAACAATGGCCTTACCCATCTTTATTTTCAGGGGCAGTAGGACAAAAAAAATCTTGTCTGACCCAGTTACAGTTATTTGTCTTTCCAAAAATATTTTCCACATGGAGATCTCCAAGTCTGAGTGCCATCTATGAGGACTTCTTGGATTTCTTTTACAGAGAAGTCTCTGGAGGAAGCCCAAGTGCACGACTGGGCTATGATGACAAGATTTTTTCGGTGAGAAACAAGGACACTTGTGTGCAGAGGAGCCTACTTCCCAGTCATGCAGTTTTTGATAGTTCTCAGTCAGGACTATATGGCTCATCAGAAATTCTGTGCTGGCAATGCAGACATAGAACTTCAATCTGAATATGTGTAGCTATGCAGATGCTCTGCAGTCTTTAGGATGGATGTTCTGAAATGGCAGTTAGGCTGCAAAGTGCATGTCCCATCCAGTCACCCCACTATATCTCAGTACTGTTGTTCTTTCCACTTTATTTTCTTGTATACATTTCTGTCTTCTGAGTGGCAAAGCTACACAGGTGGAAACATCTGATATTTATTTGAGAGTAGATAGCCTACTGAAGAATTTTGAAAAACCAAAAATTGAATCTTGGAAAGAGACAGGGCAGTGTCTGCAACATCAAAGAGATTTCATGTGGTGTGTTTTATTAGCTGATGGTGCATCAGCTCATTAATGTGGGATCATTAATATCATCAGGATGCAGTGAACTCTTGATGTTGAGACAAAAAGGACATGGATACAGTTTGTAGCATGCAGGAAGCCAAAATCAAGACAAGGAGGGGAGTACAGTGAGATTTTAGTAGAACTTCCAACAGAGATCTGGACATCCGTTAGCACGATCTCCTGGGATTATGTCAAGAATCTCATTCATCTCAAAATCCTGTCAACTTTGTGAGACAGCAGTACCTCAACTGCGCTGAATGCTGCAGAGATCTGGCAGTTCAGTTGTGGCCACTGTCCTTCCCACAGAGCTTAAGGGAAGCTGCCACCACCTGGCTATGTATCCTATCCAACTGGAAAGCCTAATTGTGAAGAAACCAAGAAAATTTCAAAGGTCAAAGGAGGAGCAGCCATTTTTAGCTTTCCAGCTGTGTTTCTTGGGAGTGGCAGATTGCACACTATAAGGCAGACAAGTTTTGTCCACTGAGCAATGTGCTGTTTGGCTGTGGGCTAGAATGCAACCTGCCATAAGGTGTACACCAAATACTTTGTTTAAAGAGTCCCTGAGACTTTCTCTTAGCAACAGGCACAGACATTGGTGCCTGCCTTTTTGCTAGCTTTGGAGAAAAGTTTTTTCCTAGTACTAACGAGCTCTGTGAGAAAGCCAGACTGAGAAATGAAGAATGTCACTCCTCCTCTGCAAAAGGATTTTATTGCCCTGGATTCTCTGGGTCCAGAGAAGCTGTCCTGACTCTCATCTCCACAGCAGGAGATAACAGTGCCTGGAGTGAGGCAGCTAATTCCTGGCTAGCCAGCTAGCTATCTGACAACCTCCAGTCACTCTGCTGGGCATGATTTAGGACTTGTCTTAATAGGCAAATATGTAGGCATCACTGAGCTAATATAATCCTTGCTGCTTACACTTTTTTCAGGGAGTGGCATAGCTGTGTATTTTCTGCTCTGTCACTCTACCCTTGGTGGGAGAGTTGAAGCTACAGGAGTTGTGACATCTGTCCCTCCTATGCAGACTGGCCCAGGCTTCAACTGGGACTTCAGCACCATCCTTTGCATTACCTACATGTGAGAATTGGGTCTGTTCCACAGCTCAGGTGCTATCCCTGAACCAGGACAGCTTGGCACCTTTCCCACTGCCGGCAAGTCCCTACAAGACAAACTCTTCCCTTCAATAAATAATAATGATTTCTGGTGGACAGAAAGGGCAAAGTTATGTCAAGCAAAATGAAAGGGATCCCAGAAATTAGTTTCTTCTTTTTTTTGAATAACATTTGTCTGTGCTGTTTTGCACAAATTAAAGCAAGCTAGGGCTACAGAACAGTAATGATTACAGTTAACGAGGGGCAATTGAAAGGTATGAAGTAGTTCTTCCAAACAAATTCTAATCGAAGCTGGAACCGCACAGACACTGCACTCAACAAGCTTTCCTATGAATAATGCACCTAATTACCAGCTGCTTTTTTCATAACATGGATAAAAATGTGATCACATATAAAATTCTCACTGTGTTTCCTAGGATACAAGGTGATCCTCATTTCAAACTAGCTTGAACACGGAAAACGAGCAAACTTAATTTTAATAAAAACAAGGAAACTCACACATGTGAAATATAATCTGCACACTTCTGATTTCTTGAAACAAGTGCCTTTGTTTGCTTTTCATGCAAAAGGTAGTGAGGAACTTGATAGTATAGCACAACAAGACATATCTGGTTTCGACAACGTGATGTAGAGAGTCTGTATGGAGGATGGCAGCACTTCTCGCAATGGTCAATGTGAGAATAGTATGAGAAAGTTTCCATATTGAACAACAAAACAGCAAAACACCAAAGCTGATTTTTCAGCAATGCAAGGCAGAAGAAGAGCATAAAAGACTCTCATTGTACAGCATTTTTTAGTTACCACAAGAGTTAGTTTACCTTTTATGTAGTGGCACCAGTAAGTACACTGCTCAGTGAAAACAGGGAAAGCTAAAATTACACTTCTCTTGGTTGTATGAGCCTCACAGCAAAGGGCCTGTATCACAGAATAAAGCTCTTTAAATAGAGTGATATCTGGAAGACAGTCTGGTTCTTATTGCATGTCAAAAGTGTGCCTAGTGCTGGATTGATTAAGGAGGCCCACTGGGATTTTACAATCTAAGCTTCCAATCCCTCTAATACTTGCTATCAAGCATAATACTTGCTATCGAGCATAGCACATAATATCCATCAGGAGTATTCCCATTATTTCAGTGAGGTTCCTCAGATGAATGGAGTGGCATGGTGGAGACATGAAGATTCCCACCTGATCCTGCTGCCTTTGATGGGATAACAGCTCTGTCATGACAGCAGTCTGGCAAAGCCCAAGTAACTTATGCTCAGGATGAGCAAGGGAAACAGAAAACAAGTCCCTAAAGGGTGATGAGAAAAATCTTACTATGGAAATGTCAATGGGTTAAGTTGCAGCTTAGCTGAGCCACAGCAAAGAGATCATCAAGGATAACTTTCTTGAAGCTGAAGGCACACACTAAAGAAAGGACAAAGCATCCCCTCAACTGCTGCTTTGGAAAGTGCCAGGAATTATGACTATAAAAAAGGTACTTTTCAGTTCCCTTACACCTCCCCCATTCACAGGCTAGCTCACAGGGCTACATCCACAGAGGCCTTAGTATTTAGGGTTCCCGGACTGAACTGGCTCCCTCCTGCCTTTAATGGTCCATCTGGGGGGTGAGTCATCCTTCAGTCTCCTTGCCTGGGGAGTCAGTAGTTTTTTCCACACTGGAGCTTGAACGTTGTTTTGGGGTTTGCACTGCAGGCCTGGTCTCCAAATCCTTCAGACCATGAGGCCTGCAGGAGAATACCACAGTTTCCTTCATGCCTGTGTGCCTGCATTTTTTTTTTTCTGGAGCATGTCTGGGGAGGCAAGAGGGCTAAGCTGCAGCAGATCTAATGGCAACATGAAGTAGTGGGATGTTCCCAAGCCCCACAGTGTCAATCCAGGCAAGAGACACAAGATAGGCAGTATGGGGAACTGGGGCTCAAGGAATATTGATCCATGAATTAACATGTCAGGATGGACTTATATCACACCCAAGAGATCACAAGGTACTAAAAAACAGAGAACACTTAAACTCCTCCCTGTCCCAAATTTTCTAGGTCAGGCAGCCCTGTCAGGCTTTGCATCTGTTTTGTGTGCAGAAGGCTTCAGCTGCAAAGGTGGAGGGGTTTTCTTTCTTTTCTTTTTTATGGTCATGGTCATGGGAGTGGAAGTGGGTATGGACTGATGAATAAGGAATTGTTTTCAGTTTTCAGATTAACATAGGACACACAGGACTCTGCATTGCCTGAGTCATGAGACTAGTCTCTGCATCACACATGTAGTGAGATGAGACTCATGGAACAAGTGCAGCTCATCTGGGCAAGGCAATGGAAGTTGGTTGTAAGGTACTGAGGGTCCAGGCCTTGGATCAGGGCTTTAAGACTACCTTTAGGGAACTTCTTGAGAACTGCAGTGATGTAATGACAACAAACACATGTCCTCCAGAAACAAATGTGAGGATTGTCTGGGAACAGTGAGAACTAGCTCCAAAGCTCATCTTTTGGAGCTAGGCCCATGCTGTCTGTGTGAGAAAGCTTGAGGCTGATCGTTCACACAGACAGGACTTAAAATCTTAGGCTCTAGCACTGGCAGAAGGCATTCCCCAGACTGTACAGGACATGTGCTCAGTGCATGCAGTGGGGATTGAAGGTACTGGGTCAGGTGGGATAAAACAGTTTGGTTGCAGGCTGCCCTCAGAGCAACTGTATGGCCAAGCACACTGTGTTCAAGTCTATCTGGGGATGACTCTAGGGTGAAGCAGCTATAGCTAGTGCTGACCAGCTGTGTGGATCCAGCAAGGCTGAAGGTGCTTTTGGCCACCCCAGGGAAAGCTATCACAGCTCTTCTTGACTTCAGAGGTATCCTAGTATGACATCTTTCTCAGCATGCCGAACAAGACCATCATAGTTGGATTCACCTGTTCTCTCTTGCTCTTATTACCAAGGCAGTAAACCAAGCCATTCCCACATGGAAGAGAGAGAACTGCAGCTCTGTCCTTATGGACTTCCATTTCTGCTTTGCGATCTGGTGGGAGGAGTGGGGGAAGAAAGAATGAAGCAGAGTTCCCTTTCTACAAATTAAGGGAAGCTCAACCTTGAACCCTCAGCATTGCAGATCTTATGAAATGCCACAGAAGTCAGAGTTCCTGCTTGCAGACCCACTGTTTCTGAGGCATCCCATGTGGTAACTTTTCCCATTCTTTCCATTCTCCCTATTCCCCAGTGTGGAGGGAGAAAGAGGAAGTGACAACAACCCCATAGGACCAAAGGGATTACATATCTTGTAGAAGGAACTGGCGTATACTAAAGGTAAAAGGCTGAGCAATGACTCTGACTGTGTGCGTGTCTCAGAGAGGTGTTGCAGATAATGCTGAGTCTGGTAACCTTCCAGCTCTCCTCCTCCCACATTTTTCTACTCTAAGAAGCTTGCCCTTCATGGATCATTCTGGAGCATTCAGGCCTGAAGGTAAGGCTGAACACAATGATTAGTGCTAGTGTCTAGCTTCCTAAGAGATTATGCTACATTTTGCTCCCCTCTGACCGTTACTACATAAAACTGAGTGAGGCAGGCCCAAGAATCATGTGCACACTTCTGTCCTCTTTACAGCCTCTTCTTTGCCAAGGACTGTGTATTTGTTTTAGTTAAAGAAGCTTGTGACTGAAAACAGCTGCAGACTGAGTGGAAAAAAAACACCTAAAAATAGCCCCAGCCTGAGAGCACAATGTGCATTGATTTTACTATGGAGAGTACAAGAGCAGGAAGGTGGTGGTGACTAGGTTGGTATGTTCTAATACGTCTAGCCCTGCCATATTTAGAGTGCATGTAGTAGGCCCGGCAGCCAAGTCAGTCCATGTAGGTATTTGACTACTTTGGACGTGTTCCCGGCAGAGCCACTCCAACTACAACAAAATAACGTGGTATTTTTATGAGCTGACAGTGAGGAAATCACCCCACAGTAATACCATGTTCTGCAGAGAACAGAGAATATGTAATGGCTGAATAAGGAAGATAAATCTCCCACTGGTTGTTCCACTCAAAACATTTTCCCAGAATAAATTATCAAATAGATAACATCATTTTCTCTGGCCTGCTGTATGCTAGGTTGGTACCTGAAGGAGAAGCCAATTCTAGATGCAGATCACAGATGCACTAATTTATCTCACAGTTTTGCCAACCTGAATGGGCCAAGCCCATGCAGCAGCTTGACAGAAATCTTAGTTCAGATTCACCACCACAGACAACAAGGGGGCATCATTTCTATGTTATGACGACTGTGATTCCCCACTTACAGGTTGGTGGCAGGATCATGTGCTTGTCTCCTCAGAGACGGCAGCTTTGAATTAAGGATGAAGTTTTACAGGACCTTTGCCAGTGAAGACCTACCCCAGCATGAACCTGCTCACTGCCTGACCACCTCCAGGCCTTAAAGCCATGGAGACTGCGGGTGAGTGTTGATGAGCCATGATTTTTTAAGGCTAATCCCAAGTAGTGAAAGAAGTCTCAGTCTTAAATAAGGAACTGCTTTTGGTTTGTGCATTTGCAGTTGGCAAGGGCTTTAGTTCTATCTCCACCCTCATTTTCCCCTTAGGCTTTGAAAAGCTATTAGCTCATTAACTGAGCAGTGCAAAGCCACTCTGGGAGGCACAACAGTGTACTGTCAGGAGTCTTCAGGTTGCTTCTATGCCAACTACAGCTCTAATATCAGCCTAACTCCTAAGAGAGGGGACTGCTGCCTGAAAAGTCAGTCAAGAGGACAGCAGGCCTAGAGGGTGGGTAGAGAAGTGCAGTTCTGAGAAGCTCAGGTGTTAGACACCTTTAAAATCATTGTTTTGCCTGCAGATTTCAGAAGGAGTTTAAGAGATTCAGCAATTTACAAGACAAGCTTCAGCACCTTGTGGGTGTATTTGCTATGACCAGATTCTTTTTTTCCCCTAAAACAATTATCTTAAGAGTCACCTGCCCCTCCCTTGCTCAGTACATGCACAGAAACCTTTCCTCCTCAGAAGATATCACTCACTTGATCTTTCTGAAAACAGGAACCAGACAAAAGTGTAGCAGTTAATCTGTGATTGGCAGATTGTCCCCCATCACAGGAATTTTCAGAATAGTGCATTCAGAGAGATACCCCCCCAAATGTCTCTGGTGCAGTTGGCAGAAGGGAGATCTGACAGCACTTACAAACTTCCAAGCTCATTTTGGAGTCACTTACAAGGAGACCAGAGCAGTTTTCCAGACCCTGGTATGCTGCCTTCAGAGGAACCACTGAATAGGCATTGCTACTGTCTGTTCTCATGGAAGGTCAATAGAGGAGGGTGAGGTGAATTCATGCCACTGGTGGTCTTCTTCAAGGACAGCAGAGACAGGCCGATGTGTCCTGGTCTGAGCCTGGTGTTTCCTGAGCAAGCAGCTATAGCTCTACCTTGATGTCATTGCACTTCTTTGAGGCAGGGTGGACATCTGAGAATAAGGCTCCGGAGGTGCTGGGTTTTGGGTCTTCAGTTTGTGACTCCTTGCAGATCCTGAACGTAACCTAGTACACATACATGCAAATCTCAGCCTCACTTCCCCAGCCTGCTGCACTTTTAGCGTTCTCACAACCCAACAAAATAAATATGAATGAAAATGTTATCCAAAACACAAGCCATTTGCCTGGAAAGACAAAGATTTGTTTTTCTGTAAACATTCAAGAGCTGTCCACTTTACTGACACTGATATTTTCAGGAAGAGAATTTTTACAAAATGAATTTCTAAGCAAAGAATGTTTGTGACACATGACAGACCAGGGATCTGAAACAAAGTGACTTGACCTAGCCAACTAATTATAGAGTGAAGGAAATTAATTTCAGTTTAGGATAGCTGTAAATTAATCCATATAATAAGAAATGAATTAGTCAATGTTGAAGAAGTCTAAATAATTAATAATAGAGGAATAAGTGAAATCTGGTCATAGATACCCCATGAGGAGAAGGAAGATAAAGTGTTTGATGTAAATTATTTGCTCAGCTTTACCATTTTGATAAAACATTTTGTTACTAAGAGCAAAACCAAGTGAAACAGAAATGACTGCATGGTTAATGAGTCAGACATAAACGATACTGTACTTATTGGAGTAGCTGATTGTGAAAGATACACCAGAAATGGCAAAATGTGTGCACACAGCAGACCAAATGAAACCATGTGGCGACATTTATATTATGAGAGATAACTTCTAAGCAAAATTACTAAAGGTAAGTCAAAAACTGTACAATACTGTAGATAATACAAAACTTAAGGCTAAAACAAGACAAACGTAAGAATATTATATGTAGCCAGAAAGTTTTTCTGTATATGATTTGCATGTACACATCCCCCCAGAATTTCCTACAAGTCTAATAGATTATTTAAATTTAGAAACTACTAGTACAAATTGTTTTCTTTGAAAATGTCATGAAGCCACTGGGTTCCTTGGTCCTTGATAATGGAATTAAACAGTGGTCTGGGTTATTATGACCAAGCTTCTGTAAAAATTTAATGAATCTGAGAAAACCTTTGGTCATGAGCTGAGTTTGTGATGAAACCCAAAGGCATGAGTTGCACATAGTGCTAGAGCTGATTTGTTAAGCACATCTGATACATGTCCTCAGTGAAGTAGCTTCAAAGCTAAGTAGTTGGGAAAAAGGAACAAGATACAGAGTAGAGACTCAGTGAAGCAAAGGAGAATAGACATTCAGGCGGGGAAGTGGAAAGGAACAGAGATAAAGGGAGAACTGACAACAGTATTAGAGGCAAGTTAGAAAAATCTTTGTCAATAACATCTGAATTTGGTGCCTAGGCAAACAAATGGAACTTTCAAACTATTTAAGTGCTGATTTTGAGACAAAAATGAATTTTTTTAGCATGAGAATAAATATATTTCCATGTGGTTTGTGATAATTGGTCTAGTTTCACAGTACAACCTCTTCCCTGAGGATGACAAATTCAGTGTGAGTGGGATCCCTACCAAGAACCCTTTCTTCCTTCCCTCTAACACTCTGGTTAACCTGGACTGGCTTTATCTATACAAAGAAACCAGGCTGCTGAGTCTTCTTTTAACAAGTCCACATGAATTTTTATCTTTTAGATGCAACACAGGTCACTGAGATCCCTCATTATCACACTGTATCAGCAACATGTTGGAGCAAATTTTGAGAGCAGAAAGGTCTTGAGTTTGGAGGGAAGAAATTAATTTCAGCCCTGCTCATTTCAAGTCATGTCCCAGCTTTTCAGAACATCTTATCTTTTCTTTTTTCTTAATTTTCCTGCTTTTTGTTTGATTCTATTGGGTGTATTGAAATCTTCTCAGCTGGCCCACTTCTTCTCTTTTATGTTGAGCAATGTAACACTAATAATACATCTTTGTTTCTTAATATCTGCTGAGAAGTAGGGAATTAAATGTTATTTTTATAAATATAATATGCTGCTCAGACAACATCCCTGATATTTTCTTGCCTTAATTTGCAGAGTTAATGTAAGGAATTTGTAAGGGGGAAAATAAAAAACACAGCTGAGAATGAAACAATGGTAAAATCAAGGGGCCGTGCTGATTATATCAGCCAGCTGAGATTCTGAGATTTTTTGAGTTGGCTTAAAAGCCATATTATTGCAAAAAGGAGCCATCCCACATTCCTCTGATCCTGTGTGTTCCTTTGCATTAGCCCAGGTAATAACAGAGGTGCATGGTGAGTTGAATCAGCTTTTCACTAAGAAGAGCTGAGACAACTAGACTAGACTACACACTTAACCTTTAGCCAACTACATTAGGTAAAAAGGATTTCTGTCCCAAACAGTAATCTTGTGCTTTTCTGAACTGTTAAAGATCAGCCATATACCAAAAATGATAGCATTTCCATGACAAGTGAAAGGATTAAGATTTGTGAAGTCATCTAAATTTCAAATTTGTTTGGAATTAAATGTACCGTAACAATAAAGTTATTGTTAATCTTCCAGTGAGCACTCCCGTTTTGCTTCATAGCCTAGTAGCCACCAGAAAAGTCATTTGAAAACTTACTGTATTATTATTCATGATATATACAAGGAAAATAGAGAAGAAATGCCACAATAATCATTTAAGCATACTCAGTCTTACCACAGAAAGCAAGATCAAACTAATTAAATCTGTATTATCACTTTCTGCACAAACAACACATTTTTCTAATGTACTTTAAATACAAGTTTCATTAAGTAAAGGCCTGACTGTGCCTACATATTTATGTATGCATGAGAGGGGAGGGATGGAGAGGAGATATGAGGAGTCATTCTGTCCCCTGGGACTTGTTGCAAAACCCCTATTAGCTCCAACAGGCATTGGGACAGGGACTTTCATGCCTTTGCGCAGTGTCTATGTATAAACATGCTGGAGTATTAGCACTGCTGTTGCTGTTATTTCCTAAAAGACGTCTGGTGAGATGGGATAGGTGTGAGGTAATGAGCAGTTTGGCACACAGCATTCTTGTATGTTCTGCTCTGAATCTCCAGGAGACATATTGGCTCAGCTGATCAGATTCCTTTAATAACAGAGCTCCCATGTCTACACATGCTGCTACTTCTTTGCTCTATAGCCAATGATGGTCATGGCTTGAGGCCACGGTCTAACAGCAAGTTCCCACGAGAGTGGGGTTTTTTTAATCTCAGTCCAGGGTTGCTTAAGTAGAGGAAGATTTAATGCATTTCCTGGTGTCTCTAGCTTTCCTGTATACTTCTCACAGTGGTTCAGAAGTCAGCATTTGCTAGAAGTCATCAGTAAGCATGTGATGAAACTGCTGCATCTCAGGTGCAACAGTTACCAGGTAAATTGACAGAACTGTGATGAAAAATGCCAGCTTGCTGAGCTTGAAACATTGCCTTCAAAGGATGTCACTTTCCATTAATATTTGCCAAATGATAGCCAGGAATCTTACAATCTTGACCATTTCCTCATGAGTTTGCCTAAGTGTTTGGGTCATTGAAAGCTGCACCTGTGCACAGTGCTAAAGCACTGTGTGATATCTGGCACATCAGACCTGCCAGATACATCTTATTTGTATTCAGTTAGGTGATTAGATGACTGGGTTACCCAGATGAACAACAGTGACTAAGTTCCAAAGAGTGTAATAGGTGACAGGATGGTTGACACAGAGCTGAGGAAATACCTCGAAATATTGTTACCAAGTACTTGGTCAGAATGGTTTGCTGGCTCATTGCTCCTTTCATGTTTATTTTCCTTCAATGTTCTTTTGAGACAGTCATTGGTAGCAGTTATTGAGAACAGTATATTTAAAGGAAGGTGAAAAGTTAATTTCTAATAGAGAGTGCCCTGAATTCAAGAGATATTTGCGTCCAGTCAGAAAAGAGAATTAATAATGTGTGATTTATAAGTCTAATAAATTGGATCTCAATGAGCTGCTTACATGACCAAAGTTATCCAGGGTATGATGCAACAGATTTCATAGAAAGGGTAATTTTTCAAAAACCTGCAGGTGGTTTCTAGATAATTTGGAAGCAGAATTTGGCAGTTAACACTGACATGTATTTGCTATAAACAGCTTTCTCATTTATTGACAAATTTCCTCTCCCCACACTATGCAATAATAGTGGCAATGCAGAGAAAGTGTCATTTACATTAGCTGTGTCCTTGATACAATTCTGTAGTTCAGGGCAGGCTGTACGAGGCTAAAAATTCAAATCTTTATTATTACAAAATACCAGTCCTTGCTATAGGAGTTGATGATTCAATGAGAATTATGATTATAATCAATGTATAAAAGGCATTTTGCACCCCTTATAAGTGCTGCCAAGAAACTATTTACTAGCTAAAGAATTAAATCTTTGTTTGTAAGCTCTTTCTTGTTCACAATAGAAAAAGTGTGTGACTTGGTTCACGAGCAGTTATCAGTCTGGCTATTTTACTAAAAGTGAAAAAAATAGGCCTTCATACAGAAGGACTTGTGATATTCAAAACAATTATTTTTATTACACACACACACACACACACACACACATATGCATATATATGCATATATACATATACATACATCTGTATCTTTTTAAACCAGAGTTTTAACTGCACTGAAGCTACTGATTCCTTTTTTCCTTTATTGCAGGTTAAAACTATTGTGATATGCCGTATGACATGCCCTCATGCTGGATATTCATTCATCGGTGGCACAAGCCGCTCGGAAAAGATAGAACAGATGAACTGGGTCATTTTACTTGCCACCTTCCACTTTGTAAGAACAATAGGAATCCCCTGAAACTACCTGACCATTTTTCTCCAAGAGATAAAGGCAAGTAAAAATGACACACCAGATGTTTCATCTTTTCAGAGGACAGTACCCTAAGAAAGAGACATTTCGCACAAAAATACTCAACTTACATTATCAGGAGAAATATTCTGAGTTGGTACCAACTGTGCATTGTTGTCTTTATTTACTGCTTTCTCTAAATATGTAAATAGGTAAGAAAATTCAGCATCCATATTCTTTTAGTTTTAGGAATTCTGGGCAACTTTGTGTAGAAACTATTGGACCAAAAACCGAAATCCTTTAAAAAGAGTATCTCAAAGTAAATTCTTTTTAGCCCAAATCACTATTGAACCGTTCAATTTGTTATCAGTTGATATCATGAAAAACATAAGATCCATGAAAGAAATAGGAATAGGCGTCAATGAAGATAATGCGGATCCTGAAGACAGCATCAAGGGCCGGGTTGTGGTAGAGGACACCTTAGTGGCTGTTACTTTTCATAATATCTGCTAGTAGCTATATATTTCTAACTAGATGGAATATCCTGGTTTACCTTGGGTGGCTGTAAGTTTAGAGCAACTCATCTGAGAAGAGGACATGGATTCCTGAATGTCATTCTTCATATTGAGGTAAGAGGCTCATGGCATACAGGATTCCTCTTATAATCTTCCACTGAACCAGATCCTTCTCTGGGATAATTTTATTTGATTTGGGAATGGAACGCAACAAATGCACATCATGACCTAGGCATAAATGTAACTCACTTTGGTCCTATCTAAACAGTTATGCTTGATAGGAAAAACTCTTATATCAGGAATCCAAACCTACAGAGCCTAGCCCAGCTGTAAAACAGTAACTGAAACAGTAATGAAAACAGTAATTTGATGAGTGAAATATACTTGCCCTACGTCAGGTTATGATATGCGCCTTATAAGGAGGAAGGTAACTTATTGTAAAATATCCATACCAGGTGTTTGAGCAAGTGAGTGAGAATGTGCATTGTGTATCCTGCTAAGAACAAAATGTGGTGAGAAAGGGTAATGTGAAGTTATTTCTCAGTCCAGTAAAATGAGGGATGTTATAAGGCTGCTTTTTATTTTAAGATATCTTTCTGCTTGGGTCAGGTCCTATGTCAAGTCAGTGAGAATTCTCCATTTAACTTCAAGAGGACCAGGATTAGGGCAGCCACAGTGGAGTCTTAATAAATGTGAATCTTATTAGAAATAATCTCTTTTATAACAAGTGCCAAGATGTGCAAAGCTCCAGGCTACATTGCCTTAGAACACTGACTGAAATGGCAGAAGAGATTACCATCCCCAATAATGAATTTCTTTAGTTACTCTTTGCAAAGGGGGTGATACCAAAACTTTAGTGAGAAACAAAATTAATCCTTGAATTCAAATACACTGGAAGGCTTAAAACATATTTTAAAAATTATTTTCTGGTCACCACTGTTATTTCCTGAATCAGCCTAGGAAATACTAGCTGTTTTTTTCCTCTTATTTTTCTTAATCATTGAGTTTTGGGAAAAGGATTGCTAGCACACTAGGAGAAGATCTGCTTATCTATGAGAGAGAATGGCATAGGCATCAGGAATGAAAGCTTCTACACACTATCAACCCTGTTTCTCACCCCACTAACTAGAGATATGGTGACAAAAGAGGGGTGTGGGGGGGATCTGATCACTAAGGACCTTATCTTCCGTGATCCGTATCCTCATCTTCTCTTGGCTTACTAAGCAATTAAGCTGCCATGACCCATAGTATGCTTTAATCTTCCTGCTGACCTCAAAAGATACATATCTATAAAAGTGGATGCTAGGACTGTAATGGGGTCCAAGAGTGGTAAGCTGGATATGAGTTATGAGCTGGAGACTACTCACTCATTCAATCTTATACCTACCATGCGAGATGCTGTAGGGTCAAAATGATTGCCTGTGTATATGGCTTTTCAGATTAATGGTATCCATCCCCAATAAAGTGGCTAGCTGCTGGAATTTAAAAGGCCATTTTATGCAAACTTTTCCTGGCAGATAAAATAGCAAGAACTGAGCCCACAAAACATCACTGCCCAGCGGGCTTCCAATAGTCATGTCTTGGGCACTAAAAGTAGGCTTGGTTCCTTTCTAAAGAATGGGTGGCCAGCTGTGAGACAGATTTTCATTAGGGAAGAATAATACAGAATTTTTGTAGTCAAGTGTAAAAATTCATATGATTTAATTTTTAACAAGAGGGCAAGTGACTCAATTCAGCTTAATCAAGAATGACCCTAATTTTTTAGCACAAAATGTTGAATTAATTCATATTGGACTCTTTATGGTTTTAATTTAATTTAATTTCTTTAATTTAATTTAAAATTTCTTTTTCTGAATTTCTGTATTTTCTGTTCTAATTTAGCAATGGAAGCAAATATTGTGATACTTTCCCTCTACTCAGCCCTGGTGAAACACACCTGGAGGACTGTGTCCAGTTCTGGGCTTCCAAGTATAAGAGAGAGAAAGAGCTACTGAAGTGAGTCCAGTGAAGGGCTACTAAAATGATTAAGGAACTGGAGCATCACTTATATGAGGAAAGGCTGAGAGAGCTGGAACTGTTCAGCCTGGAGAAGAGAAGGCTGAGGGCAGACCTTATCAATGTGTATAAACATCTGAAGGGAGGGTGTAAAGAGGAAGAGGGTGTAAAGAGCCAGACTCCTTCCAGGGTGCCCAGTGATAGGATGAGAGGCAGTGGGCACAAACTGAAACATGGGAAGTTCTGTCTGAGCAAAAGGAAAAATGTTTTCACTGTGAGGGTGAGAGACCACTGGAAGAGGCTGCCCAGCGAGTTTGTGGAGTCTCCATCCTTGGAGATACTCAAAAGCCTTCTGGCCAGTTCTGGGCAACCTGCTCTGGGTGACCCTGCTTGGTGGGGGCGCAGGGCAGTTGGACTAGATGATCTCTGGAGGTCCCTTCCAACCTTGACTATTCTGCGATTCTGTGAAATATGGATTCAAAGTTCCTAATCTATTGAAAGTCTGGTTAGAATAAGCAAGAATCTATTTCATTTACCTTCTCATGTGAAAATGTTTTGAGAGTTTCTTTCTCCAGTTTCTTCCATGCTCCTGTTAAATATAACAGTGCTTCTCTTGTCTGAGCCTGAAAAATGATCAGGTAAAACTCATAACTGAAATCAGAGGCAACCAGTAAATCTATGGAAAAAATATTTTTGTCTCTTTTACTCCCGTTCATGAAAAAATCTAAAAAGATTGTATGTATCCAAAAAGCATGAGCCCAAATCAAACATCAGATCCAAACACCTTGTGCTTTGGTGAATTTTGTATAGTTATTCTCATCCAAATTCTGTACATTGCCCCTTTTTCTGTCATGTCCCCAAATGGTCTCCTCAACCTAAGGACTGCTACACGGAGAGCCAGAGCAGGGAAGATCAGAACAGGTTCTACTCCTAAAGTGTGGGTTAAGCCCATAATACCACATTTGTGGAGAATGGCTGGAGCTCAGTACCAGAAGTCTTGCACCTGCTGTTCCAAGTACTGTAACATAAAAGGAAAGCAACACAGGATGATGCAATTAAAAGGCCTGATTGTGCTTGGCTGTGAGGCAGGTTTCCATTAGCACAGAACAATCCATACGTGGCTGACCACAGAAGACCATGATAGTGAAAGGAATCCCTGGATGGTCCACAGCTGCCATTCAGGTTCCTGTATGGGCTTTGCCTCATAAATGAGACACTCTAAGAAATCCTGACTCTGGATCCTGCTGTTCCCAAGAAGGGTGAGGGCCTGGGAACATCAGACATTCAAGGGTCGTTCCTGGGGATCTCTTCTGCACAAACATCCATACAAACACTCAGTATTATGTTACTGAGAAGGAAAAAGACATGGCAATGAAGTGAAGTAGTTAGCCATTCTTCAAGCAGAGAATCATTTCAGAAGACAGTGAACACTATGAGAGGGTCAGTAAAACTCTAGCTGTAGTATCTACACAATACTTACCAAAAAGAGTGCAGGCAGTAACACCTATTTTTTAAAACCTATTGGTTTTCATGTAGCTTCTAAGACTGTTACCAGACCTGTTTGGAAAATTAGTCTGAAAAATCCAAAATAATTCATTAGGTGAAAGAATGACACTCTGTGATTCTGATATTGCTAGTCTTAGCGGACTTGATCTGGTACTATCTGCCAACAAATAGTGCTAGAGAATGAATATCATCAAACAGACTAGAACATTGGTTTGTAAACATAGAAATCTCAAATGGGAGTTAAAGTATGATGAATTGTCAAAATCTGGAGAAGGAGGTACTTGCTGAGATGAATAAAAGAGAGATTTCAGCAAGAGCCAGTGCTAGAAGTTATTAGTCCAGTCAAATATGCAGTATCTCCCTCTCATACAGTCAGCAAAACACCAAGCTTAATTCCAGCTCAGCAGAGGCATACCTAATCTTGACCAGTTTTACACATCATGACATCATGAGTCATAAATACTAAGGAAAAGAGGAACAAAAGGTTATAAAGTGGCTATGAGTATTAGCCAGATCCTAATAAATAATCAGCTTAGCCAGACTGCAATAAATAACAATTTTTAATGAAAGCTATATGGTCTGCACAATCATCCTTTAGTATTACCAACTAGCAAGTTTCTTCATAGGTCACCCTATACAGTGAACAATGAGAAAGTGGAAGCAAGCAGACATGATTAAGAATTTTATTTAGCAGGAACATTTTAGCAAACTGTCATGTGGATAAGAGTGAGTACTCCTTTGTGAGCAAAAGATCCCCATGCTTGAGATGAATTTAGGAGATGGGACCTGTAAGCTGCCCTTGATGGAATTCTCAGCTCCTCTTGCTGAGGTACTGTGGAAAGAGAGAAGATGAAAGAGCTAAGCTCTGTACACCAGGAAATCTCAGGGATGGAAACAAGCAGGTGGAGACAACTGTAGAGAGCACTGGGACTTCTGTGAGCCTCTCTGCTCCATTCAGTGCTCTCCCCACACTCTGGCTCTGCCTGCTATCCATTGCGCTTAGCCTCTCCAAGCTGGATAAGAGAAGGCCAGGTTGTCCAAAACATGCATAGAGAATCCCAGACAGGAACACAGATTCAGAATGAATTACATTTTAAGTGCACCTCCATTCTGCTATGAAGAAAAAGAGGCTGCTTTGACTCCTTTCTGCTTTGTTCATCCCTGAATCCTCATGGCCCTGGAAAGATCAATTTGCCTTTCCACATACACACAGGAAGAATTCAACAATGAGGAAGGGTCATGAAGAAACTAGTGGAAGTGCCAGAGCCAGTGTATGAACAGACACTTACATAAATTCCCATGCTGACCAGACAAATATCTGAGTTCCACAGTACATACTCTGTTTTGATAAATGTCCCTGTATCATCATTGTGGTGTTTATTTCTGCTCATTCTGAATGTGAATGAGAAATGTGCATAAATAAAGGCAAATACAGGACTGCCTTGATCTAACTTTATTTTGCTAATTGAAAATTGCATTGGCAGTTCTTATGGCTGTTTAATGTATAGAGCACTGTGAAGAATCTGGAGACTCCAGAAATTTTTGTGGGTGGTTGATTTGTATGTTACAATATGATTTGATAAATGGGCTATATTTTATCCCACTGATACCTTATCTCAGTCCTGTCTTTTCAAAACCTTCTAATTTGTATATGCAAATATGTAAACTATATAGGATCAAGTTTTCTTACTTTCACAACTTGTGCGGGAGAAAGAAGTTAGCCTCTAAACATGACAAGTTTATTTGTTCATTTATTTATTTTTAAATTCTAATTAGAGAAAGGAAAAGGGTGGCAAGAGTCTTTAGTGATTCACATTTTAACAGCCAGGTTATAATTTATTAATTCCCAACTTATAAAATTTTCATAACCTCTTTCCACTGGAGTCCAAGAGCGACTCAAATTTATTTATTGTTTCTACATAGGGTGTCATTAAATATTTGTTATCTCCTAAAGTTTGTTAGGAAATGGGATTATTTTCCACATGAAATCACACCAATGCTAATGGGAAAAGCATTAAACATTGACCCAGCAAATTAAACTGTAAAATATGAGGTTCGTTGCTATTATTATATATAGGCACATTTTCTGTACTCCTTATTGAAACTATCTTAATCAAACTCATTGTATTTTAGTCTGTGTTTTAAAATAATTATTCCAGAATAAAAACACATAATAGAGGGAACAAGTTCCTCTTGCATATGTTCAGTTTAACTTCTTTTAAGGAATTTTTCAATTGGTCTGTTTTGACATATAAATAGATCACCTACCAAGAAAAAAAAAACACTGAGAGTTGTTTGTGCTTTTCTTAAAGCTTCCTAAGATGCTGTTTCTATTATCTTTTCTAACAAATACAAAGAAGCATCTCTGCATATATAAATTTCATGTAAAGTATATTGCTGCAATTTCTGTGTTTCTAACTCTTTGTATTTTATTGTTATTGTTTCATTAAAAGGGACAAAACTCTGCCCCACAGGGGGGCTGAGTGTTCTCTGTCTCCAGTGATTACTCTTACCTGGAGCATATCTGGGGAAATACTCCTTATGTGCTTTCTTTACAGTTCTCCCCTCAACGATTTGTCACCATGGACCCCACCCTAATTCATATGATATTGGTCACATCTGTCACAGGATACAGAGCACTGAAATATACTTAACTTTAAAAAAATTAAAAAAAATCAAAAATGCTGAGGAAATGTATTTTTTGTGTGATCAGCTGTAACCTAAAGGTGGAATGGAAAGGTTTCCCAAGGAAAAGGGTTGGTCTATAATTTGGTTAGATGGTCTCATTGATGCTGTCTTGTTAATTCAACCCTTCAGTACACAACAGCTGAATAAGGGTTTTGTTTGACTCTGTGTAAGATCAAAAGCTTTCTAATTATTTCAGCAGCTTGATGTTTGTATAAAGTGTTAAGACTATTTTTGCCTATTAGCTGAAAAATTATATCTATGGTAACAAGAAGAACTTGTGGAGTTATTGGCTGCAAATATGATAAGAAAATCTAGCACAGAAGGAGTTCAGGACTTAGATGACTTTTAAAGGAAATTTCAGGCTTCCACTGCAACCATTCAGACTGACCTTTCTGTGTTGCTTGCTTTCTCTACAAACTACTGCGAAGGTGAAATATTCCCAAAAGTCTGCCAAGCAAGAAGACATTAGCAATGATGTAGTACGTTGTTCCTACATGAGAGACATATCTGCTTGTAACATGCAGAACTGAGTAAAGCATGGTATAGTGAAGAATATTGCTCTTTTAAAACAGGCATAATTTAATCTGTGCGGTGTTACGAATAGCTGGAGAAGTGACATAACACTCTCAGCTTGTGAACCACTCACTACAGTGAAAAAAAAGGCTGCTCGGTTGATTAAAGTCCAGGAAGCCAGGAGGCTGGAGGGGCAATGCTTAGATGACACTGACTTTGTAAAAATCTAGATTACTTTAGAACTTGCCAGAGTATCCAGGCATTGGGTCAGGTATCATACATGGATCACAGAGGAAACTGTCAGGTATGTCACTGCTAAACCAGAAGATATGGAGGGGAGAGCAGCCCTTTTAGAAGATATATCTAAAAACTCTACAGTCTCACACAGAATACCTGATTTCTCTTTGCAGGCAGAGCCTCCATTTAAAAAGAACATGAAAAATGGAAGAGCAGGGTTTTTAAAGTCAGAAACAGTATAGAAAAGAGAAACCTGATACATAGTTAAGATATATAAAGAAGAAACAAAGAATCTCAGGAGTGAACTCAAAGCAGCACCCAAATTCCACTTTTTTTCCATTCATATGCAGGAAAGACAAGAAGTAAGAAGTAAAGAGCAATGTGGTACCCAGAAAAAGAAGTCTCACAGGGACAAGGTGAGTTTTTATATTCTGCAACTAGAGGTGAGAATCCTCTTACCTAACGTTGTCTACAAGGTAGGTGTCTAGGTAAGTGGGCTTCCTCTGTCCTTCCTTTAGTGTCAGTGGAGATAGAGTCAATGCAGAAACTGGAGGGCAGAGCATGATTCATCTGGCTAAACATAGATATTTACCTTACGATGAGAGGAAACATGCCCATGGGTTCTCCTGATTAGTTCTCAGCTGGTTTCAAAGGGAGTCTGAGGACTGGCTCAGGTTGTTTTTGTTTGCAGATATCACAGGTCACTTGTAAAATTAGACTACACATTCCATGCTGCTATTGATTTAAGAAATTCGGTGAGTAGTGAAGGGTTAAAGTCTTTATCCTCTGCCTTTCCAATAAAAAATTAAACTTAACAACAGTGAAAAAGTTATGCACTAAGTACAACCCTTAGTTATTTTGTCTTACGAACTGCAGAGAAAATGACTGCAAAATACAGATCCACCTGGTTATTAGTCCTACTTCCTTTGGAAACAAGAAACTTCTTCCGCATACCAATGACTGATCACAGGATATAAAAGATTGACCTTACATTTAAAGATCTTACCTTACATTTAAAGAAAGCAAAGCCAAGAGATGGACTTTATGCCTCATGGTGTATCTCTGCTCGTGAGGAATGGTCCACAGGCTAAGAAATACCACCAGTCTTCCTGATACTTACCACACACTACACTTGGCAAATTGATTAGCCACTGTGCATCTGGCCTCTTTTTACTAAAGTAACAACATACATTTGGAAATGAGCTCTGCCTTAACTGTTCAGACCATGATATTGGCCAGCACCGCTTTGCTCTCCCTGGTGTTGATATGTCTGATCATTTTTTCATTCATTCATAATTCTACAGATGCACAGACATCTCACTTCTAAATCTGTGAGTGAACCGGCTGCACTCTAACATTGTTGAAAATTTATTTGTATCTTTAGAGTGTCACTCCCAGTGCTTTTTTACCAAATGCTTTCTAGACTTGCTACTTTGCTACGTTAATGTCGTGTCTTCTTAAAAGTAGGTCATGAGGCTTTCCCACCATTGCTTCAAACTGATTATTTTGCAAGCCAGACCTTTAATTGTGACAATGTGGAGAGTTCATTATGCATTATGTGTCAGATTCACAAATTCTCTCCATGTGTATTCACCAAGCTGCCAACTCCATTCCAGAAGTATAGTTCCTTCCCCTTTGCTATCTCCCTGTGGGGCTGAGATTCCAGGACACATCACACAAAATCAAGATCAGAAGGCAATTGAAAATAGACTGTCCTCTATCTAAATACGGACATCCTAAACAATGAACTGGATCCCATAAAGAAGGAATTGCTCCTAGAGATGGAGTACCTTGGCCACAAAGTCTGCTAGAGGGCTTACTAAAGAATAGCCACCCAAGAGAGTGAAGAGAACAGGAATTCCCTGTTCAATGTTTAGTTCATCATTTCATGATCAGGAGGATCTGTGCGGGACCCTAATGGGGGCAATGGGGAGTCCTGTCTTTCTGATACTTTGACACCATTGACACCATGCCCAATTCCCAAAGAGAGCCAGCATTCATAATGTTTTTGGAGTTTTGTAAGTCAACAAAAACTGGTAAGTTCTTTTGTATTTTTCTGGTAAGTAAATGACTATGTTATGTTCAGAAACTTTACACAAAGGCTGTATGTACCCACCCATAGCAATGATGGCCTAAATGTTGAAGAGATAGGTGAAAACTGAATGTTAATCTTTTCAGTGGAAATACTGATATAAGAAAAGACTGAATAATCTGAAACCTGGGCTAAGCAGTCACACAATGAGGTCTCAGAAGCAGCTGTTAGAGAGTAGATAGAGGAAGCAAACTGGGGCACTTGCCTGGATTCTGCCCAAATCCCGTAAAAATTCAAGTGAAAGGAAGGATCCAATGGCTGGATCCTCACACAGCAGGCTGGTGAGCATCCAAGTGGTGAACCTTGGCCAGATTCCGTCACATGGGCATATTTTCACACTGTACTCATAACTGGTGGTTTTATAATCCTCTCGTCTTTGTGGGGCAAGCTCCAGGAAAACCCTTTGGAATTTTGCCATATGCATTTGCTGTAGTTACATGAGTAAATTCTGGCCTAAACACTTGCAGCCAGGGCATAAATGATTCTCCAAATAGAAGAGCAAAATATATTCTACTCTTCCTTGAAAACCTGAGATATAAAAATAATTTGCACTCTGATTTTGAGTAAAATGTGTCCAGAGAAACTATGTCATCTCCATCTTTGGAGGTTTTCAGAACTCAACTCAATGAAGGCCTGAGCGACCAGTGCTAGCTCTGAAGCTAGCCCTGTTCAGAGCAGGGGTTTGGACTAGACACCTGCAAATGTTCCTTCTAATCTGATCTTTTCTATGATTTTATGACCCAGTAAAAATATCAGTTACTAGTAGCTCTCCTCTTGCTGAGAATAAGGCTCCTTGTTGTAGTATATATTTTCTATTAAAGCCATTTTAACTCTTGTAAAGTCTGATATAATGAGACATGCTATATGTGCTGCATTGCCCAGACAGTCCCAGTCTTGGAGCATGTATAGAAGATCCATACATCTGCATTTGTCTAAGATATTGAAAAGTGCATGAATACCTGCCCTGCAAATAGCACTTCCAGTATTGACAGCAGCAACTTGACAAGGTATGAAAATACAACACACGGATAGTCTGGATCTTAAGAAATCTTTCCCAGAAAGGAACCTTTTACCAAGAAGTGGTTTGAAATGATATCGGGTCAGTGATCAGACAGGCCTGCCAAGACATGCTTTGCTTGGTGACAGAAGCTCCATGTGGGTCACATGGCATGCTGGCTCACACCACCTCTTTCTGTCAATCACTTAGCGGTTCTTGGACAACAGGCACAGAGTGTACAGGAGGGATGCACAGAGGTTAAAAAAAAAATCTCTTGTAAAAATAACTTCGGAGACTCCTTACACCAAAGGTGGAAATAGCTGAGAAAATACCTTCCATACTGGTTCAGTGGGGTCTACATTGCAGGAAGGGACTTCTTTTTGTGCATGCTCTAGGTTTTCAGGTTGCATTTCAACTGGGTTATTCCAAGCTCCCTGAAGTTGTAACTGCTTTCCCAGAGCCACTGTATATTTACTAGCAATATAACAAGGTGATCAAATCAGCCTTTTAATACTCACAATAAGCAAGGTAAGAAACAAGCATTGTAATTTGTTTAATACTAGAGATAAACAACAGACATGGAGGAATTGGTTGTATGTTGTGTCACAGTCAGATGAAAAGAAAGACAGATAGTGAAGTCCTGGAAGGGAGAAAGGAACAGGATCAAAATATAAGAAGCATTAATAAGAAAGGAGATGCAGCGTCTTGAACAATTTACATTAGTGCATTAATCAGATTTGAATAATAGCACTAGCTGGTGAAATTCAGATCCTAATCTAAATAGGAATCAGGTGTCAACTTTGAATATGATGTAGACAGGCTTTCTAACTCAGCCTCTTGGTCCCCAGGAGAAACACTGGAATTTTTAAAAACCTTACATAAGAGGAGATGAGATGTGTGTATGAGTGTGGGGGGTATCAGGGCAGAAGGAACAGAAATATTTTTGTGAGACTTACAAGGAAGAATATTGTGGATAAGAGGAGTATTTTCCCTTCTTTTTAACCTCAGAATAAATTAGGGAGAGTATTACTGGATAAGAATTTTACCAGAGAAGCTGAAGAATGCTTCCCTAAGCCCCAAATTTTTCTGTAGTTTCAGAAATGTGTCAAAGTGCCAGGGTATCTGATTATTTAGCCCTTGCTTTGGCATCATAAAATAAGAACAAGTGCCATGAAGCATGGAGAAGATTCAGAGTGAAAAAGCTGCTGGGGTTTGATAGTGTTTTGGATCTCAGAGAAATCTAAAAATACCAAATACGGCCGGCACATGGGCAGTGCGTTAGCAAGCAGAACATCTGGGAGAATGCTCAGATATTCCTCTTTTATGCTGCTTGTTACTCTACCAGAAAGCAGTAAGGTGCAAATGAAAACTTACCTGATTTTGGTAGTGCTTCTAAGTCCAGGTACACAGACATTAAAACCAGTAATGGCAGAAATTAATATATGCTGGTTTACAGTCCTCATTTATCCTAGCCTTAAAGAATACACACGTGTGCTATGCTACATCTCTCTCTGGTTTTCTGGATGAATCATGCTCACGGTGGAGGGATAGGTACATTCAAAATATGTATATAGATATTTTCCTTATGGTGTTAGACCTTTGCAAATTCAAAATGAACTTCACATAATGAGGTAGAAATAGTAATCATGTCACTCATCATTCAAAGACACCACATTTGTTGATATAGTGCATGCCTTAGATATAGTGATGTCAATACAAAAAGATCCCCTATAACTCAAAAGTGGCAAACCCAGGTCCGTAATAAATAAGCAAGTTTTGCTATAGAAGAAGTTTTGCTAAAGTCTTCAGTGAGATCAGGATTTCACTCAAAATCATCCAGTTTTTGCTCATTGATTACATGATCTTCTTAAATAAAACTGTTTAAAGGAGTAACTACAATTGTGTGTCTCTGGGTGTCATGCATGCTTGGCAGAGGGGGGTGAAACAGTAAAGAATCTGCATAAAGCTGTTTTCCATGTCTTAGACAAACAGCACAGTCTTTGAAACTTCTGGATCAAACAATACCTTTACCAGATATGTAAGTATTAGAATGTATATGTTATAAGCTTATGTCAGTTAAACAGGAATAGGATTGTGCCAAGACCGAACAGTGACAGGGGACAAACAGTGTAAAATGGCAGCAGTCAAGGCCTGAATCTGATCTAGGTGGCCTGGAAGACATCCAAAAATGAAAAAAAAGTTTCTTTTGCCTGTGCTTTTTTAATGCATCTTTCAAACTGCTCAGCCACACTACTAAGTTTTAAAAAAATATATCAGTACAGGCTCTATAGTAAACAATGCAACAGTGCAATTTAAAAAAGAAAAACATGGATGTTCTAAGCTAACTGAGTTGATCTTTTCTTTGGATGGCATTTTTCTCTGCATCTTCAGGTGGACAGTCAGTGTTACCTCATGGATAATATACCGTTACAGAAATAATGCTCAGAAGACAGCCCAGCACAAAATGCCTCCAGGTTCTCGCTGTGTAGAGTTGTAAATAAACACAGTTCTATGGAGAAGGCTAACCAAAAAATATACTCTATGCTCTGTGAATAGCTACTGATTTCAACAAAGAAATGGCTGAAAATTTCAGGGAATGGAGACAAGGTAAGACCATTTAGCAGGATCTTGTTTATCAAGGGCTTCCATGTGTCTGAAAGGTACTGTAAAAATGCCATTAACCTGTAAGGTGAAAATAAACCATATTAGACAAAACCGTATCACCAAATATTGTCCTCCATAGACTAACTTGACAAGACTTTCCTCGAATTAGAGAGAAATCCCTGAATTACGGAAAATTCATATACTACAGGTATAATTTTATATCTTACATTCCACATTCATGTCTTCCACATGCTTCCAACCCAGGAAAACCCTGGTCATCCTTTTCCAGTGATGGATGCTCTGCCATTGCAGGCTGACCTACTTACACTGTCATTGAGAGACAGAGGCAGGAGGCAAAGAGATAGAAATATCCCTTTCCATGCAACAGGACAAAATTTATATTTGAAGAAAATACATGTGCATATTTTTATGTACACTAATCAGAATCAATGGGAAATTTGCACAAACTCTGTGAGCATTATTTAGGTAAATATGTTCATTAGAACATGATACCTCACAAACGCATTCTTGAAATTCAGTTCCTTCTGTCTCCTTCCCTGTTCATTCTTGCACTCATTCTTATCATTCTCTCATTCCATTTCTACACCTAGCGCTCTTCCTTTTCAGCTCACAGACTTTATGACCATCTCATTCTGCAAAATAAAATAACATTTTATAGTAAACAACACAGAGTTTAAGAACTTTTGGGGCATTCAATGGCCAACAGGATCCTTTAACGCATATACCTACACTGATATGTATACCCCCCGGTTATTTTCTGTGTAAGTTAACAGCAAATGTCAGTCATATCCTCCACTCAATCTGTATGAGTATCAGTTAAAGCAGGATTTGAAGTATCATGCCATTACAATACTTTTTAAAAATATTGCCTGTACTGAAGTTTTTCATTTAAAGTCTCCATTTGCTTCTTGCTTTACAGTTAGGTTTCTCTTTTCCTCTAGAAAGAAGTCCTTTCATATGATTTCAAAATGTTCAAAATGTCCTAGAATTCAGATTCATTTCTTTTACTCTTTGCTTGAACAGCCATTGACAGCCTAACACTCATAGACTAAATGGTATAATCAAAGTTTATAGAAAGGCCCATCAAATGTCTCTCAGTTTTTGCATTCACCATTTTACACTATGTGCTCCAGTCTGATATTTAACAGGCATTCTCTGCACAAACTGTGGTGATGCCACTAGCCATCCATAGCCTTGCTAGCCACCTACCACAGAATTAGTATATAAGTATACAGGAGAAATAGGGTCAAAAAAAAAAGGGGGGGGGGGCTACACCATATCTCAAAGAAAAGATCTGGTATGAGGGAGTTAAAATGGTTCCTTGCACTGAAGGTATTCAAATGCTTCATCTCTGTCATCTACACAGGGCATAGAAGGCCAGGGGGCCCCAACTACAGCCAAGGGATAGCACTGTGACAGCCTGTCCCTGTACAAGAAAGGAATTACCTTGGCATTCTCAATTCCCCTTGAAACTGGGGAAATCAAGTATTTTATAAGGTCAGTTCAGGGTCACACAAAGGTTGAGATAAGGAGACAGGTGCCCTGTGTAGTTGTGCAAGCTAGTATACCTAATCCAACGGCAAGGGACACCACTGGTTGTACACACTCCCTGGCTCATAAGAGTTTCCCTGCAGACTTAGACCAATCTTTATAATGACTTTAATAACCTAAATCCAGCTGGGATGGACTTTCCAGTGGTACCTGCTACAGATAACAGTCATTGTGCACCACAGCCACCAGCAGGTATTGAACTCAGACTTCGTGAATCACAAACACTGAATTCCTCTGGCCATCGAAAATGAGGAGGTTCTGTAAAGCTGCTAGGACAAGCCACACAGGACACAGCATGTTATGTAGCAGACAGCAAGTACTGCATACTTATACACAGAATGGCCTGTCTGAAAAGGCAGTTATAGTCCAGCGTATGTGCTACATTTTGCTTTCCCAGTCATCTTCCGTGAATATTAAAATAGAAATAAACAACCTTTTTCTTCCGTACTCCTCTGCCCCCAGTAAACATACCAAAGTGAGATCAATGCGAAACTAAGCAATAAATGATATGGAATGTCTTTAGAGGGATCAGGTGTTCTGAGTCCAGATCATCTTTAAAATCTCTACAAGGAGAGTTATGAACAGGCTGCAAAAGCTGAAGAATGGCCAGATCACAGGGTTTGTAATTAGAGCAAGTACATGGTGCTTCCTGGCTGGGGAAAAAAAAAAAAAAAAAAAAAAAAAAGGAGAGAGAGAGCAGCTGTCTCAGCAATGTTAGAGTCTGAGAGGACTCCCAAAGAAATCAGATACTCCTCTGCAGAGAAAGTGAGTACCATCCATCCATCAGGCGGGTATGTGTCACAGCTAATTGAAGAGAAACGGCTTCTAGAAAGTTAAGCTTCCTCTGAAACCTCAGCATCTCTATTAATAAGGGAGAATGAAAAGAAGGCTAGAAAATAACATAGAAATACAAGCAGCAGTCACCTGAGGCTGCACACGATTAAGTTCACTGAAGCACATTACATGCCTCTACAAGGAGAAAAATTCAAAGAAATACTTTACTGGATTTGCTAATGGTAAAAACAAACCAGTGCAGGTTCCATATCTATGTGTAACAGTTTCATGAGTCAGTCAATTATTTGGGACCTGATTCTGATTTTACATCGGTTTTATGTTATTGTAACTCTATTTATATTGGTGTAAGTTTCAACGGAGTAATTGCACACATCCATCAATTTAAACAGACAGATGTTCCCAAGCTTTTATTTAAGCTCTCAGAAAAAAATAGAAAAAGAACTCTGAAAAACTAAGAGTTACCAAATTTTATCATGCACTGTGCAAATATTATTTGGCTGTTGCAAAGCATTATCTCTTACAAAACTGTCCAAAACAGTCAGTAAAGGAGCCTAGGTGCCAACGATAAGTAATATAGCACTAGATGCTAACCTGAGAGGTCTCGCAGACCAGGAAGTTCCCACAACTGGGGCTTTTCTCACCCTGCTCTGCAGTTAGCAGTATGCCTCATATCTATTCTGTACAGCAGATCCCCTTCTCTCTCACTCCAAGACCTCATGTGCCACATGAAGCTGGTCACTGCTATATCAGTGGCTATTCCTTAGAGATGGGAGGTATGAAATGTAACTTCCCCTGGAATGGTCCAGCTGAGGCCCATTGTTACCAGAAGTCAATGAGTATTTTGGCAGAGAGAATCAAAGATCTTTTTTCTCCCATCATCCACTCTTTCTCTCAATGTTCACTCAAGTTTCACCACCATTACAAGCTATGGCTCAGAGATGTCCTTCACTACTAAGTGGATCTTGTGATGTGCTGATAACTGCATCCACCCCGTGGAATCCCAGAACAGGAGAGAGGCAGCAGAGGTACCCTGAACTGGTTCGGGGAGTTTGCTTAGAGGTAAAACACAGGGGCCTAGCCCTCTTTATCCAGGAGCTACAAAGATGGAAAAACCCTCTTATTTACTGTGGAGAACTTTTATTGTGTCTGTGTTTCCATAATCTTCTAAACTAAATAAGTATTATCTGAAGGTGAAACAGAAAGAGCTGCTTTCTGAATTAAGCTGAGTCTAATTTGAAGTGATTTGAAAACCAGGTATTGGCAAAGCAAACTAACAAAATTCTGTGCCTGCAGGACAAAATGCTTTTATTTCTCCTCGGTAGGGAAACAGAGTTCCATGCACTATTATGTCTCTTTCTTCCTCTTGCAGTCAGGAGAACAAGTAAAGTTACACCATCAGGCAAATGTTATTCTTGCTTTGCCTTGGAATATGTACCACATCCTGGGCAAATGAAATTGGTATAATTCTGTGACAGTCAGATAGCAATTAATCTGTACTCCCTCCACAGCTAGATCCAATGCGGCTTCCATCTGTCCACCCTAAAATACACGGCAGGCTGGGATCTGGGGCCATATAAGCAGTCCTCTGCATTCCTTCTTGCACAGGAGGTAAAACTATGTGTCTTTGTACAGCATAGAAGCTGAATTGGCTATTGTAACCCAGCCCTGACATTCTTGATGCTGGGAAAGGAGGATTTTGTCTGCAAGACTATGCTAAAGGGCTTGGCACTCTTTCTACTTTTGTTGCATAATACATCTGTTCAGAAGCCGGTGCAGGGTCACAAACTGGGCCTGAAGGCAGAAAACTGGCCAGAACTATGACTGTCTTAGACAGTAGATGTTGTACATACAAACTGTCATACCTGAAACACAAACAATAACAAACTAAAACACCAGTACCCAAACATATAATAAACCTTAATGGCAATTTATATCATCCCTAAATCTTTCCAGACCCTGAAATTAAAGATTTACAACCAAATAAAACTACTGTAACTCCACAAGAGGCAATCAGCATGGCAGTCTCAGGTCCAGGAATTGCTTCATCTCCCTGAATGGAAAAGGTAGGCATTTCACCAAAGCCTCCTCTGTAGCTTGCAAGGACAGCGCACAGTAACACTGTGGGGTGATTTATCTCACATAACCCACTTCGAGTGCTGTGTAAGTCACCCTTCCAGAGATACCCCTCACTGCCCATTGACTCTATTCTGGTTCAGATCAGGTATCTGACTTTTCATTAATCAACTTAGGGAAGGAACATGGATCCTTCCCCTATTTTACCTTGAATCCAAGTTTCAATAGTGAACTTAGTTTTCTCTCACTGGTAGTTTTTGACCAGATCAGCATTTTTAGTTCCAATTTGATAAGGTGACATGAATAGCTGAATTTTTGCAGGGTTTTTAATTGGTACTTCATATATAGGGTATGAATTAATTATATGGTATGAATTTACACTGTACATGTCATGAATTTTAGGCATATGCGTTTCCAGCAGAGCAAACATTCTGAATTTCCCAGACAGACAACTATCCTCAAATACAAACTAACAGAATACAGCCCAACCAAATTCCCTGTGTAGAGAGCAGGCTTAACATGCTCTCTATTAGAACATACTAGAGTAGTAGAATTTTTCTTCTAATGAACCAAAGCTTCATTTCTAAGGCTGTCATAAAGATACCCTTTAATTAAATTTTTAATTTATTTTGTAATATTCAATAGTAAACTCTTAATTTACAAAGTTAAGAAGCTGCAAGATGATCTTACAAAATTTTCTACATTTGCTTTTTTTGTTTATAAACAGGGTGTATAATGACATATGTTTTTTGAACCAGCTCTTAGCAATTAAAGTTGTTTGCTAATAAAAGTTTGCTGGTTTCATAATACAGACAGAAATCTGTAACTGGGCTATACAAGTGAATTTAAACTCGTAATTCAGACTGATAGGTTGTGACAATAAGTGTTCTTCATTTCATCTGTAATGCATTTCAGAATATTTTATAAAAAATACTTAACACGTGCTATCAACATTTAATTAATAACTAGGAGACTCATCATACTGTCCCATGTTTTGTAAATTAGTCTGTATAAAATGTTGCAAAGATACCACATGTCCAAGTTAGCAAGTGTACATTGACAGGCTTGGTTACAGGAATTATTTTTGACAATAAAAGAACTTACAGTAGCACTAGCCTTACCAGTGTGGTAATTTTGCAAAGTAAAATGGACCTGGAAAATGCTGATTTTTACCTACAAGACAAAACCAGGCTGAGAAGACAATATCAAATAAAAAGTTTGTGAAGTAAATTCAACTAATTTGCAGTGAAGACACTGCAGATGTTGCAATGAAGGCAAACACCTGTACCTATCCCTCCAAGTGAAGATTTGTCCCTTTGTCCAATAAAAGGCGTATTACAAAAGCACACTGCATAATCAGTTAAAGGAAATGTACTAGTTTGTCTTCCACTTGATGAATAATTAACGTGCAGTTAATTAAGAGGAAAAATGTTAATGCATTCGACAGTGAATGTTTTAGCTACTCCTATATATGTTTTAGCAATTCAATGTATGCAAAATAATGTATTTTGGAAGAAAAGAGTACCAGCTGAAAACATGAGCTGTCCTTAAATATAATGCCCATTATACGTTATTGTTTTGTGACTAGAGAGGACTTGTAGTTAGAGAAAGGGGACGGCAAAAACTCTGCATCCTCCTTCACTGAATTACATAAAAGTAACTGGAATCTAATTTGAAATCGAAATTCAATTAAAAATGAGATAAAGCAGAAGCTTAGACCTCTCTTATACATGGGACTTCCTCCAGCTTTATCCTTTGCATTGTCAAAACTCAAACAGACGGCACAGAAGGAGTGCATTCAGTTCTGAAAGCGAAGCCAGAACAACAAGCAGAAGATCCAGACAATCTGCTGTGTTCCTCACAAGGAGAATTTACAAATAGTGGGAATGTTTTTAATTGTCCGTCTCTCACAAAAAGAAAGGAAAATAGCATAATGGCAACACAAACTTTTAAAGTCAAACAAATCTAGGAGTATTGTGTTAATATTCTGTGTACAAACAACAGGTGCAAAAATTCAAGCACCAAAAACTAGCATACTGTAAAATTAAAAAAAAGAAAGAAAGAAAGAAAGAAAGAAAAGAAAGAGAAAATCACTTTGAGAGAAGTATTGTGGCAGATCCACTATTGTAAGTAGCCATAGATCCATTGACTGAAACGGTATCAAATGTTTATTTAGAAGCTATTTCTCAGCTTTCAGCTGTTGACTGCTTTGGCCCTCCTTTTTCATGCTTCTACCCTATCCCCTCCAAGGTAGATGCCTCAGCAAACATACTTGTGGCCTGCTGAAATGCTGTCCACATAATATGTATAACAATACAGACTTATGAACAATATAGGCTTATGAATTGCATCTCATATGCACACATTCTTGTGTCTTTCATACTCCGGAATGTAGATTTCCACTAAAAAGCCATGTAAACTAGTTAGTTTACCAGGTAGTTTACTTATGTCAACAGGAAACTATCAACTCCAGTGCCTTTATTAATAGGTGGGATGGGGCCTTAAAATTTTATAAAATAAAGTTGATATCTAAAGTCTGACTCAGTAGTCTATGGTGGCTCCAAAATGTCCCCTCTCCTCTGCTGGGGATCAGTGGAATTTCCCTCTTCCTTCCTGGTTATAGCCCAGTTATCCCAGTGTAACCTTTCTGCACAGTGTCGGATGGGTTTTTTACCATCTGCAAATGTCTTGGGTTTTCCAGTTAGGCTCAGAACAATCCTATGTGTAGTAGTAAGCCCCAAGCCACTCCAGTACCCAGCATCAGAAAAGTTTGATACTGACTGAATTTTGATGTGACTGTGGTACTTATGAAGGAATGGGGAAAAAAACTCTTCCCCAAACCTTATTTTGGACTTTCGTGTCTTCACATCTATGTTCATGTACAATCCATGGGATTTACGTACAAACTGTGGCACAGGGCAACATATATGCAGCTAGTAGAGCTTTTGTGCCTAAGCAAATGCATATTGAAAAGGGAACATCTATGAAATATATATATATTTAAATGTGGAGATTATAAAATCATCTTCATAATTACCATTCCCCCTGCTACTTTCCAAGATGCTCTTGGAGGATCAAAACACAGCTGTTTCCCTACTGAGAATTTTCACACTTACACAAGCCCCAGGTTTGTTTCCATCCCGGCCAACAGACGGCACAGAGCTACTGGTCTCTGGGCATGGGAGAGCTCTGACTGTTGATTGTTACTTCTGAAAGAAGGCTAAAAACTGACATCCTGTTTGAATACAACTAAAGAGGAAAAAGGAAAAAGGACTTCACTCAATTCAAATGACAGTCTTACAAATCTTGACTGTTTTCCTTGAAGCCAACTCCAACTAGCAATTTTTCCCCCAATTTCTACAAAAACATCAGCATTTGAAACAGCACTGTGGGCTTTAGGAGAAAATGGTTTCTCACCATATGAACTGTATGCATAATTTTGAGAAAAGAAATGGCATGTTACTTTATTCACATATATTCACATTCATTTATTCACATGAAAAGGAGGACATATTCTCAGCTATGATTGACATAAGGTACAAAGAGGATTTCTTCTCTAAAAAAGCAAACAAATTATGAGTACTAGGAAGCAGTAAGGATGTTTATTAACACTCCTCTATCTTCACCCCCCTGCTCACCCCATCACCCACAAAATGGTATTCCAAATCCTTGACACAAAAATGCTAATATACAATATCAACCATACGTTCTCTGCCATTACCATCTGAAGCACCAGTACTGCGAATGTAGTCATTTTCTTTCTAGGGGGAGATAACAAACATACATACTTGTGCATTACCTTTATTTGGCACTCAAATCTTGGTGAAGTACAAATTGTGCCATTTAACACATTCCCAGCCTCCCAAAATACAGCCTTTCTAAGGATAAAGAAAAGCCTGTATTGTCTGAACAGACTTAAGACACTTTACAGTCCTGAGTCTTCTTACAAGACTGCTGTTTAATTTGTATGATTATTTGGGTGAATGAGGTTAACTACCCTGAGCAATGGGAGGAAATCAAATTATGATCTCACAGGCTCAAATACACATTGATTGAGTTTTTTAATTCATTTCCTGGAAGAAGATTATTGGCAATGCTTAGAATCATGCCTATGCTGTTCATTTTAAATTTTTGTACAACTATCCTCAGGAAACAGCAACATTTCAGAGATATTCCTTGAGCAGAAAAAAAAATACATTAATGGAATATTTACCTGGGCCAAAAATATGTAGAATCTTTCTAATTCAGAGTACAAGCTCCTTGACTATAACATCTGGGCCTCAACAGTTAAGTGGTTGCACTGCTTCATGTTTAAGAAAGGATTATACAAACAGTGCTGAATGTTAGGGTAAAATGTAAGAGTAGTTTTCAGCTGTTGACATCAAGGGACAACATCATGCTCATTTTACTTGTGCAAGTTCTGACACTGAATGAAACAGATCTATGTCTCCTAGAACAGGGAAAGGAGTTTTATAAAATTATTTCTCAAAGTAAAATTCAGTTGTGTGTTACAAAGTGCTAAAAGCTTATAAAGAACTGCAGGTAACTTGAAAGATTATTAGATAGTTGTGCTGGACTCAGAAAGTGTAAATTCCCTATCACAGAAAGGCATAGGGTGAGGGAGTGATATGTGATCCTCTAAGGTTCAGTGAAAGTGGAGCAATTGTAATTAATCTTAACTGACTCGTGACTCAGTACCTCACTGCACCCTCCAGAATGGGTGACAGAGAGGTCTTCCTGGGAGAGCGGAGTGAATAATTTAGTGCCCCTTGGAATGAACTCAGAGACATGAGAGCGAAGTCTGACTTAGCAAATGTCATGGTGCATATAGAATGACTAAAGGTGAGCCAATGTCCCGCTGGTGACATAGAGGACAGGATTCCCTCCTGCCTGCTTACTAGCAATAGCTACAGAGCACTTTCCCTGATCGCCCAGTTAGAGGAAAATCCCATGCTCCCTTACGGGCACTACTCCCTTCTTTTTTGTTTTATAGACTTAAAGGAAAAACAAGTCAGGTGAACAAAGAAGTAGTTTTGTGTTCCTGAAGCTTGCAAGAAAATTTACAAGGATCTACACAGGATGAGTCATATCTGTATAATACACTCATGGCACTGAGGGCTTGTGTGGTATTTCCTCATGGATGAATCTTCACAAAGGGATGGAGAGAGCAAAGATAGGACTGAGGGAACAGCCAGGGGCAGACAAGACTCTGGACTCCTGAGCTGTGTGCAACAAGCAGTCTTCATGCCAACTGCCCACAGGGAAGACTAGGGGGAAGCACTCCACAAGTGACGGCAGTGCAGACCATGCAGGCTTCACAGCTCAGCAGAGTATGGAAGCAGTCTGAGGTTGAAATGGCAGTTAGAAGATGTTGTAGTGCAATATGAGAAACTGGTATTGGGTTCTGGCCTGGATTTGGTAGTTAATTACCCCACAAGATTTTGATTTAATATGAACAGATTTTTTTTTTTTTTGAGGTAAATACATGATGCTTAGAAGAACTTAACTAATTAAGGTTGGCCAGAAGCCAGTCCATCTTAGCCTGTGTTTGTTTCCGCTTTTGTTAGCTGAGGAGCTTTGGACTGGTTCAATACTTCCTTGGTGGACATTGACACACATGCCAAGTGTTCAGTGAGGTGCTGTTTCTCAGAAGGCTCTTCCTTGTGAGTCCACAATGGGTCACGAAAAGATTGAGTAGCATGGGGAATCACAGAGCTGCTAGGCATATCTTCTTTCAGATAAAATATTACTTATTATTTAAAGTCCTCATAAGCATGAGAGTTATTTAACTGTGTGGACGAGAGAGACCAAATCTTGCATTTGAAGAGCCTTAAAGTAATTTTTGACATGTTTTGATGAGAGGATAGCAAGACTGACAGAATGGGTTTAGGGAGGAAGGGTAGGGAGAACATGAACAAGATGATCTGTCATCCATGAATAAATAAATAAATAAATAAATAAATGTACACATGATGTATACATAATTTATACAGAGAGACTGGCTATTCAACTGCTTAGCTTTCCCTTCTTTTCCCAGAAGCTATGTGTGTTTTTGTAACTGATTTTCCACTGCTTTCTGGTGACAGGGCCACGTTATAGATGAAGAACTGTCTCTGAGAGCAAAGTTTCTGCTTCTGAAGTCAATGCCCTTGAGTTCAAGCCCTGCTGATCACATGCTGATGGTGATCTCTCACCCGAAGGTTTTATGTTACTGAAGCCACCTTCCATGCTCTTGTAGTAACTGTCATAATCAGCCACAGAAGTGCCTGTATTTCAGCAACATCAGAAGCAATAAAAGTCAAATCATCAAAACCAATTAAAAAAATAACTAAGCAGACAGAAGAATTAAATCAGTCTAAAGTACTCTAGTAGACCAAAGCATCTGTGCACCCAGCTGTTTGGTTTACAAAACAGATGTGACAAGATGTTTGAATCTGGTGCTGTTTATTCATTGGGAGATTTTGGCTGGATGGAATCACTGGCTATAAAAAATGTATACCTCTACCCTTGCTTGTTCCTCTGCTGTTGCCTACGCCAGAGGTCAGATGCATGCCATTGAGAGAATCTCATCTATCAGGACACTGAAAATCTAGTAGCTATGCTGACAGGTCTCTATAAAACCAGTTCAGGAAATAAAAGCTCTCTGTGGCTCTTGAAAATGAATTTTTAACTCTTACTGAGAGCATATTCAGCAACATGGAATACAAATTTATTCCTGGAGTCCTCACACAGTTCTTGTTGAACAAAATTCTCACAAGCTTATATAGTAATGTGTTCCCACTCATGGGATTTTACAGTGTGACTCTTCTAACATTTGTGATTTCAATTCAAGTCCCACTTTTGGAGTCAAATAATTTGTGAAAATCTCATTCTACCCCTAACCTTTTATCCACTGAGTTCCTATCTCTTCTGGTTGCAAAGGAAAACCTGAAAACATAACCCATATTAAGTCTCAAACACCAGACGGCAAACAGAAATACACAACATTTTTTTTTTTAATCTCCTGATTTTTAGCACTTAGAGTTGGCAATATTGCAACAGGAATTTGGTTTGAATGAAGACTAAGGGCTGAATGCCAACTCGTTCTCTCTCTCTCTGAAGAAAAGCAATGCCTGGAAATGCCTGGAAATTAAGGGCCTGATTCACAGCTTCATTACAGGCAGCTGATGCTGCCTCACCCTGCCTGTAAGCCTAGATCCAAATATTCATGCATATTCCAAACTAGGTCCCAATCTAAACAGTACAAATAGTCTCTCTCTTTAGAACAAGCTAAGCTCAGGTCCAAAACTCTTTGATTTCTGTGATACATGAAATCTAGATCCCGTTTAAATAAGGTTATCTCTGCTTCAAACTTATCTCTAAGACCTCTGAAACAGAGTATGCAGAATGATGTAAGGATATCTTATAAAAAACATTTTTTTCCCTGCTGTGTCTCCTGTAAGTGCTGCTACAAGTAGTATGATGCAGCAACAACTGAAAACCACTGCCTATTCTCTCTGAGTAAAATGGCTTCATAGTCTTGACTGTAGTTCCTCCTCAAAACCAGCAAGGGCTGAAATTTAAAAGAAAAAAAAAAGATTTACCACTTTCGAAAAGTCCATGAATTTTGGTATATGTTGGTGCATCTACCAATAATTCCAGGTAAGTTGGTGTATCTACCAATAATTTTGTCTCCTTTTAAATCAAAAGAAGTTCCTTTGTTGTTTTCTTTTTGGTTGATAAGTGATTATTGGAAGAAAAAAAAGTGTCACTACTCCCACACACCACCCCAAAACTTCTCTGTATCCAGACATACCAGGGCACCAAAGGTGAAATGTGTATATGTACATTCCTGTACTATACCAGCAATGTTCCTTAGGTTGCTCAAATGGCACAACCTTGGAATTTACAGCAAGTATGTAACATCTATCTGCTTTCAGATCTATGGCTCAGTTTTGGGGCTCTGGGCTTCACTGTCCTCTGGCCAGCCATAAAGAAAATTCTGAATAGTAAAAACTACTGTAGAATTCATTTCATATTAATAGCTAATGTGAAAAGCTCCTTTTACACCACAGGACATTGCTGACAATGTGACAAGTTCGATTGGTCACGTGAAATGGAACTTGTGCTACGGTTTTTGAGTATTGTCTCCTGACAACTCATGCATTAACCCACAATACACTCATATATAGATTTAGTACATTCAAGAATCAATATGAAGGAAGAGGAGAGAAGCAGCACAAGGTCTGCTCAAGTTTGACTGCAGTGATCCATAAGCATTGTCCTGGTGTTCTCCACCATGAATAACACAACAACGGCTGAGATTTCTCTACATACCACGGACATCATCTTAATTTTAGTAACAGGTAACTAATTCCAACTTGTCCTGATCTGGAGCATTTTCTAGCGTAACCCCCTCCACCATTTTTCACAGCACAACCTCACAAATGAAGAACAGAAGCTGGCCACTGTTGTTCTTAGAATTACCTCACTCATTGACTCATTGGCAAGCACAAGGTTTCTGCAGCAGAAGCGTGTTACCTCAGCTGCTAGTCTTCTGTTGCTGAAATACTTTCCATCAAAGGGAAAGCTCCACAGAACATTAGAGCATGAGGGCTGGCTGTCAGCTTGAACTTCTGTATTACTTAACCCCTTACCTCCGCTCCACAGCAGCTCTTCAGATGAAGAAGTCTCTCTCCTGTTTTGATAAGTCACCTCCTGCCATAGCATCTAAGTGCAAGTATTTGATACAGTAGAAAACCAGATATATTGGCAGTCAGTTGCATAACCTCTGCTACTGGTCAGTTTTATCTTCTAGTAAGCTGCCTGTGACCACCAAACTACAGATTCAAATGCTTGCTGCTTTTGGTGGAGAGAGCTAAAAAATGATATCTGATAGCACTGACAGAACAGTGTGAGGATGTTACCAAAGCTTCCCAAATCCTATAGATTTCACTGCGCCCACCCTCTCCCTGGCAGAGATCTCACAGGAAAAGAACCAGTTATTCATGCATACACATACCATGTCACTGTATACACTGGAAAAATGTGCCTGAACACAGCTGTGAAAATGTTGGAGAGAAAACCTTCATGGGAAAGGGCTGAAAAGTATGCCCACGATGTCTGAAGCACAGTCATTGCTCCTTGTAACTTGCGTCAGTAAACAAAAATGGAGCTGTTTGTTAATTAGCCATGATTTTGATATACTGGTTTCTTATCAGGATAAGATAACTGACTGTTATACCTTGAAAATATACACGAGCTCACCTTCATGCAAGATATGTGCAGTTCTTGGCTATGTGTCATTTGTGAGCCATGTGCGTATCACATGCTTGTGGCATGACAAAGGGAAGACAGGTTCTGCCTCCAAACGGACATTTCTGTATATTCTTTCTTGTACAATTTTAGATATCACATGACAGTGGATGTCAGGGACATTTCACATGGGACATAGTGTTTGCAGTTACACTACTGCCAAAGGACCAAAAGCTATAAAAAAAAATTAGATTGTGATTCCTCAGCTAAATAAGTAACACTAGTTAGCCTTGCTTCTCTACCTTGCCAGCATGAATCATGTCCAAACAGATTCACACAGACACTAAACATTACGCTGGCCTGGGCTGACCCTTCAGGCTTGAGTGCATGTTATTCTCTAATGGTAAATCTAAGTCCCAGTAAAAACTTCAGGAACTGAGAGGGACTGAGAAAGCTAAGCTTTTAAGAAGAAAGTATAAGAAGAAGTATATAAGCAGAGATACACAGTTATGTTTGGGACATGCTTCCCTTTCACTAGGTTTTGGTTTCACTTTGTAGTTTCTGAACCAACAAAAATGTGCATCAGTTAATGGCAAAAAAACATGATTTCATATGAAAAGAATCACATATATGGTAGTATTATCATTTGAAATACCAGATATGTAAATTCATTCATATTTAGTCACTTAAATGGATTAATCTATAGAGCAGCTAAGCATGTGCAGTTCTCAGTGACCTGCCCAACACCTGTCAGTGACTTAGTGAAGATTTAACTGCACAACTTTGAAAATATATATGTGAAAACAGCAGTTTTGATACTAAAGCCCAGAGCTTACTTTTCAGACAAACAGAAGTTTGTTAAGAAAATGAAGGCATTCACTGTAGTGGGGAAAGAAATAGCAGTGGAAAAGTTAGTAACAGGAAAATGTAGAAGATTTGATTCTGTTATGATAAGCACACAGGAATTTTGACTTGTGTGAAGCTTATTCAGTCTCTCTCATGTTGAAATTAGTCTGAAAAAGGAATTAGTGTTAGGAGTGGGAAGTACAGAGAGAGATAAAAAAGCCTGTAAGCATTCCAAAACGTTTCAAATTTAAACAAAATCCACTTCTAGTAGGTTCCATTTCAGCTTTTTCCTAACTTGCCTTCCCATTAATACTTTCCAGTTAAGCAAGCTAAGAGCAAAGCATTAAATAATTGCTCCCTAACTTTACTCCTTTCTAGGAATTCATTCTTTTGTGTAAATAAAGATGTTACCATGTGTGTAGAGACTATCCTATACCCTACAAAACCATATGAGTGTCCCAAACTCCCAGGCACATGATGGAGGCAATATCAAGAGAATCGTGTGTCCTGAGTCAGCGTGCTGAATGAAATATTTCTAACCTCTGCAAAGGGCAGTTCCTTTAGGTCAAGCTGAGGTTACTAGAGCAACACAGGGAAACTCATGCAGGGAAGAGTGTGTAGAGGCCCCAACTTCCAAACTTGATTTATGGATGCCACACTTTCTTTTTCAGCATTTCAAGGAACTCTTACACTGAAAATCCAAGCTAATTATCTGAAAATAACATCTGTTACATTCAAGCTCCAAAGCACACACCTCCTAACAAGAAGGATCAGAAAAACACTGGTTATTTATACATAATATATTTTAACTAACTGGTGGCAGTACTGGAATCATAATGATTTCCGGCTCTCTGTGTCCCTCATCACACAGCAAGAACTCATGGCTCATCCAGGAGACATCAGAGTAACAGACATACCTCGAAAACATCTTCAGCTTTAACAAATTCGGCAGGACTAAGAACACAGCTTTATGACTAGACCACATGGGATAAAAGATGCCAACCATTAAAAAACAAGTTTGCCAAATATACTGCTGAGTTGCTTTCTCTTTGCTAATCTGTGTATCTGCTGCTATACAAAAGAGCTTTCAAGAACTGGCCTGATGAAGCATTCTCATTCTTTCTTCCCATAAAAAAAGCAGACCTGGCACAGGCACAGTAAATAAAAATAACAAGCATATGATGCCCAAGATGCATGTGAACATTAAGTGACGTTGGCAGCCCCCGCAAATAGAACTCCAGTTAAAAATAGCCTTTGTCTAAATGCGGAAAGTGAGTAAATATAGTAGCAGTTTCAGCTTACTATAGAGGCTTACAAGCTCCAAGTAACGGAGCTTATTATAGAGCATGTGCGTCAGAGAGGGGAAGAAAAGGGAGAAGAGAAAGACAACGCTCTCTGCAATTAGTATCTACAATGAGACATAAATTAATTTTTTCCTCTGTTATTTTTCTTGTTGCTTAAAAAATGGACAAGGGAAGAGCACTTTTGAAATGCAGATGTCTTCCTGTTGTAACAGTGCTAAAGAGAAAAAGAGGAATTGAGGAGCAAGATGAAACTAGCACCAAAAAGCAACACAGAGAGCTTTCTGCACAAAGAATGGTTGCACAGAAAATGAGACGTAAAAGCAGACGACAAGAGAGATTTTGATCTTAGTCTCACTGAGACGAATAAGGAGTACAGTAACCTGGCTGGAGGGAGCTCTCCTGGATTTGCATGCACTTGTTTGACTGAACATAACCCAGCGAGCCAACTTTTGGGCTGACTGAAAAGAAACCGACGTCAGTGTTTTCCCCTGGCACTGTTCATTCTTTACTTTCAAGGAAATTTCACAAGTGTCTAGTGACTGTAGAACTGACTTTGCTGAAAAAAATGTATGTGGTGTTTCACTTCATAACCAATTTTTAACTGTGAATGTCCACAAAGAAAATCTGTGAGATAATTTATACGCAAGGAAGAGACCTGCTGTGGAACCCAGATATACATTAAGTAACATCCTCCAGACATTATCTCCACACATGATTCTTCAGGCAGTGCATCGTTTAATTTTTTTGCCTTCAATTTTAGTTGGATTGACAAAAAGGCAAGAAACATTGGCTGTTTTGAGTTTCTGGTCTTTTCAAACGAGGTGTAAGGGTGGGAAAGTTCTTACTTCTTTCAATGTGCAATTCAATTAAAGACAAGAAATAGCTCCCCAAAGCTGCAAGTCCTCCCCCACTTCACACAGATAAAGGGCACTGTTCACGGGATTCAGTGGGCTTCTTTTTCTGTACTGGCTTCTTATCTTCTTACTTTGGATTGAGAACAATGGGGTGACAGTGCATGATCTAAAAGTTGTGGCTGGTAAGAGTTGTCAGCAAAGTTGCTTTATGCAAGTGGCATGGTAAACAAATGCTATAAATTCCCAAGTAGAGCCTAAATTAGCTTTTGGCATAATGCATCTCACTATAACAAGTTAATTTTACTGCTCCAAGGAATACCCTTATATGGTTCACTTAAGTAATCATGCTAAATGAATATTTAAGTGAGAACAGTTTGCCAAATGCAAAGCAAGAACCATATATAACCTCTTACACAACTACATAACACAGCAGTGCTGGCTGGTTTCCAAAATTCTGGTTTATGTACAAATCATATCTGCTAACTCCAACTAATACGTGAGCCAAAAAGAAGCTACCTGGAAAATACTAGCATGACTGTTTAGGATTAATAATTTAGCACTTGTCGTGGTCTGTCTTCCTCATAACTGTGCAAATGAGACCTCCTCCCCACCTTTCTATTATGGCATAGAATAGTTTTGGCAATCTCCTTTACTTTCATTGTTTTGCTGTGAAAGAAGGAAAAAGAAAGGAAGGAAAAGAGAAAACCGATATGCCAAAAGCTTCAGTAGTTGTCTCAAAAAAAATTCAACCTTCTTCTAGTCTAATGCATCATTGTTGTAGTATTTGTGCTGTTTTTGTAGTACTCCTGTCTTGCAGCCACCAGGGGATATACAAAATGTATTCAGGAAAGGAATTACAACATGCGTAAGCTTAGTACTGATTGCTGCTGTTTTTCCCCCTTGCAATCCCAAATACCTGTAAATGTGACCAGTAAAACTAATAAAGATAACTGAAAAAGTTCAAACAGATCTGCCTATGCCTGTAAGTCATCATTCATGCATTGTAACAAAATAACCTGCAAGAGATGCTGTCTTGTATTTTGCTAGAGAGTGCTGTTGAGTTCTTGCATTCACAATAAATCTGTTTGTCAGACCGCCCTAAAAGCGTTGCCATGGTGATTATTTTGGTATCACAGCGTAGAAGCTAAAGTACTTACTAGCCATATCTAAAATCTTGTCTTCTGGGCAAGAAAAAAAGAAATCAGCAGATGGCATTTGTCAGAAACTCTACATTCTGATTTTTACTGGAGTTCTGTTTTTGGAGGAATTCTGAGGTTTGGGTTTTTCTGTCCAGAAAATGAGAATGAAGAGGGTGAGGGGAAGGGAATGGAAAAAAAGAAAGTTACTATATCTGAAATACGTTTAGCTTGTGCTATTACAACAGTTTAGGAATAGTTTTTAAAACAGTATGTGTTAAGTAATGGTGATTATCTTCAAAAGACTTTCCTTCCAAACTATTTACTAGATACTTAACATGCTGTAATGGGAACAAGGGGAAATTGTCATCTCCTTGTAAAAACATCACAGATTTCCAAGTGATTACATCACAAACTTCCAAATGACTTTCCATCGCATGAAATGAGCTCCATTTTGCATCTCTCTTATGACGGAATAGTAAAGGGAACATAAGAAATGTCACAAAGAAATTCATACACCAGTCTTTCTACTCTGAACAGTACAAATGCAGGAATGTAGCTCGTCAAACTAGGCTGTACATTCAGTGTGAATCTTAGCCAAAAGGTGAATTTAAGCTGATTTAGTGAAATCAGTGCACCATCTCACTTCAGTACAAAGCAGTAAAAGTTAATTTAGCTGCTCAAATGTCTGAACTTGCCAAATTCTCCAGTCAATCTAGTACCTGTATAGAGATTTTGCACAGATTTAAGGTTTAATGTATGGTGTCAAATTGGGACAGGTATGTGTGCTAGCATGCACTAAGACATGGTGTTAGGTACATGTAGGACATTAAGCAGCAATACTGGAATGGTCTGGCTTGTCAAGACAGCACAGTACAATACTGCACAGACACTGGCTTGCACGCTAGAAGCTGCATAATTACATTAAGTATGGGCTGTGTAGTTCAGGCAGAGTGCCACATTGACAGGGCTGTACTGCTTCTCACATTTGGAGTTCACTCAGGTATTGCTGCAGGAGGCTGCCATGGATGATTTAGGGGAACTGCAATGTGTTGGACAGCTTTTTTCATTCACAAGTCTTTTCTTTTGCTCCTTTTAGCTGTCTGTTTTCTCTGAGGCAATAGTAGCTTCCACTTTTTCATGTATAAGGAATCCAGAGTTTTGGTGAAAAACAGCTTTGTTTACTTCAAACTTTATTTACTTAAAACTGCAAAATTGGCCTGTTTCTGGTGAAAGGTGCCAGATGAGCAACTTAAGGAACTGAAACTCTTTATTCACTCTGGAGCTCATTTGCACCCCATTGGAGTCAACGACAAGCCTCTAATTGACCAATTTTCTGGCTCCTGGATGAGGCCTTCACAGACCAGGCAGCAGCTGTGCAAACTTGCTCCTACTCTCTCACCAACACACCTCGGAGGGAGAGCTCAGGTATACACTCTGGAGGCTAGTTTAGCCTGAAATCCCACTCAAAAACTGCAGCTACTGAATGATAATGGAATAACTAGCTAATGATTAGCATTTCTTTTTCCAGAAAGGAAATTGGGCTGAGGATCTCATCTTTACTACCCTGTGATTCTTTTCACATTCAGATGACCCATTCTTCAGCTATCACTCAGAACCGCTGGTCAATACTTTACTTTATTCTTTTCTATTTCCCAAATAGTTTTCCATTTCTGTACTTACTTTTTTGCAATTTCTTTGCTGAAATGGGGAATCTGATTGATGCAGAGAAAAGCAAAGGGCAGAAAAAGGAAGAAAATTAGTATGACATTCCCATATCTCCCGCCAGTTAAGGGACTTCTGGAGGCAGGGAGTGTTGAAAAATTTCCAAGGAAACTTTCACAGGAGATGCTCTTTAAAAAACAAAATCTTTGCTAGCTTTAGTTTCTATTCATGTCTGGCTGCCAAGGAGCTTTCAGAAGTTACTTCTGGTCACTTTTGCTCAAGTAAGTTTGGCTTCAAATTTGTGCTTGTTTGTGAAAACTCTCCGTAAGTCTCTGAGTTATCTAGGCCCAGTTAGTAGTCTTTCCCCCTGCGCAGCTGATAAGTAACTTTGCTTGCAAAACTGATAAAAATCCTCTTCACAAAGACAGAAAAAGTGAAGGTCTATGATTAAAAAGGGTAGAGATGAAGAGTATCGCCATGCAGTAGGAAACTCAGAAGGGCAGTTGAGGATTGGATTGTAAGAATGAATTTAAAGATAATTAAAACCAATTGCACAGCTAGTAGGAGGCTCAAGAAAGCAGCCAAAGATGTAGTCATGAAAGGAACACCAAAATTATTTCACTGAGACAATTTTTTCTCTTAATTAGCAAAGAAGTCATAGAGAAGTAGCACATGCCGGTAATCTATTTTTATTATTCAAAACATTCATTCAGCACCACATAGTCTGTAAAGACAATAGTAAAGCTAGAAAAAGACTAGCTAGAAAAAGCTAGCTTAGAAAAAGGCCTATCTAGATGCACTGGGTACATGCTTAAAGTTTCCTGCTATAATGGGAATACTGTGTCTTAAAGCTTAGCTTCATCATAACTCTCAAAAGTATTTACTGACATGTAAACAATACCTCTCTTTCTCTTACATTATTACTACTGAGGTTTCCCTGAGGAAAATACTTGTTTAATAATTGACTTATAGTAGAGATTAGAATGAATATTAGATTATTAACCAGGGTCATGTTTGATGGGAAAGTCTGGAATGGTGCACTAAAAGGTGTTCCACACAGCAGCTGAGTTACCATGTTGTTATATCTTGTGAGCTACCTCCCAGCAACACCTTCCTCACAGAAATAAATCAGGATGTTACTACCACCTTAAAACAATGTTGGCACCCATGGAAAACCAGAGATTTACACTTTCTATTTCAGCAAGCAAAATATGTGGAGCCCAAAGAAGTAGTGGAACAGAGGGAGAATCAGCTTCATGTTAGAATAAAGATGTTCCATGATCATCCTCATTTAGGGTGGGGATCAGTATAAGTGATTTTGAAGCCCTGGTTCAAAGATAGTTGAAGTCATAGGAAATACTGCTATTGACTTCACTGGGAGGTCATGACAAAATCTGGTTCTATAAGTCTCACGCATGTTACTCTTCATATAGAATGAGGTATCACTGAACAAGATTTGCCAAGAGGCTTGAGAGGATGGAGGCCTGGGGAGCAAGTTGCTGAAACAAAGGATAGTTTAGACAGAGACAGTATTTGTTATTGTGACCTCTTTTTCTTTATCCTGTCTATGACTTGGACTGACAAAATAGAGGCTGTGTCTGCTGATTCTCTCCTTGGTGTTTCTCCTCTCAGAACACCAGTTCTTATAACCCTATTTGTTCACATATTGCTAAATTATCAGTGTGTTCATTTTTATCTCTGTCAGTCTTGTTTCCTTATTTCTTGATGTAATGCATAGTCTAATTACTGCAACATCAATTCCTTAAGGAACTTCAAATAATTACATCTGTGTATTTCAATGAGATCCTGAAGAGTTTGGGGGAGGTTTGCTTCAGGCTCCATAGTATCAGGTGCCTCCTGATACATACACTTTCTGCCAAGATCTCCCTTCTTCCCTACTTGCTGAAATGTCTGGAAAGAAAAATATGTCAGTCCTAATTAAAACAATCACCCAAGTACTGGATCTGACTTAGGGGTTGTCATTGTCATTTTAAGAGCTGCTTTCTCTGCACATTTGTACTGACTGTCTTATTTTATTTGGAATCTTCATGTTTAGTGAACCCATGTTTTACTTTTTCCTTCCTTTCATTTCAAAAAAGGGTCAAATTATACAATTACTCTCTCTGTAGTTAGGTAAACTCAGAGGAATGACAGAAATAGCAGTGTGCCAGAAAAGCTTGCTTTATTTTGTTATGGGTTGGGTATAGCCTGCAATGTAGTTTTTCTTTCTTAGTGCGGAAGCAGAACTACAGTGCTGTTTTGTCTTTCACTGAGCCAAGCAGAGGGGCAGGGAAGCTGTGTAGAAACAGTAGTGCTCAAAGAGGGAGTGGGACACCAAAAGTAGAACTTGCCTTCTGTGCTGGTCTCTACATCAGGTCAGTTCCTGAGACACAGTGCCTTTTGGTACTGGTGTCAGCTGAGACACCCAGAATACAGGATACTGTCCCAGTATCCTGTACCATCATCTTGCATTTGTTCAGAAACAATACAGTAACTTAGTACACATGCAGACTCCCACCCTCAAAAATAAGCAATCATGAACCACGTGAACATCATGTTCAGATTCACCCTTTCTAGCTTCAGACATCTATACATGTCCTAATCATCTAAACTTTAAGGAGAAAGAGGCATTTCATCTCATCCTAATGTAGCTGCGTATAAGAATCTAGATAAATTACACCACAGAAACCCCTTTCTCCCTCTTCCCAGACTATAAAGGGAGTCCAGGAAAAAAACTTAAGTTATGTGAGCTTCATCCTACTTCTGTTAAGGGCATCTGGGAAAGCACTAACACTCTTCATAGAGAGGACACATTGGAGAAGAAGGGCAGTGATGTAAATGTACCTAACTGCACAGTAGGAAGGCTTCATTTTCTGTAACCTTGTGCCCTTCTTATTAGTACATTTTACATGGATGTGGGTGGAGGCTTTTTTAAACATTAATACTTCCTAGCATATGTTCTAAATAAGTGAGTGGAATTAAAGAGCATGGAAAAATATTTTGTACTGGGATTATTAATCTCCATGGTATTCAGCTACTTCTTAGCAACACACATTCCTTGAGGAATTCTTTCAATCAGAACTCACTTCTTGGTCTCTGAGTCCTTCTGGATGTATTTGAATTACATATGGTGCATGAAATATACCTCAGGGCATAACTACAGGGAAATTTGGAAAGACGTTGGGGATGGTTTTGTACATACACTGTAAGCAGATAAATTGCATTTAAAATCAACCACTTGGAATTCCAGCGTTCTTGAGGAAGTCACTGCTTGAGACCAGCAGGAAATGTCTCCCTGCTGAACACGGCTAAGTATCAACAAACAGCTCTACCATGAGCAGTAAGGTCCAATTGAAACAGTGCTGTGTGTTCCATGCAAATGTGTTATTAGATGCATGGCACCTCTTTTTAATTACATTAAAATCAGTGATTAGAAAAGTTAGAGAGCAGCTAAATGATTGTAAGAAGGTGATTTCATTCATGCTTCAGAAATGGTAATATACATTTTTGTCATGGAAAGCAATTGTACATTTTTCTTCTTAAAAGTATGTCAATAGTTTGAGAAGATTATTTCATCCTGCACAGAGTTGTGCAAAAAGCTGTGTTGAAGTCAAGGAGGGGGTTCGCCTGAGAAAACATTTACAGACATGTAATCAAGATTTTACTGGTGGTCTGGGCACACTGGAATGCATTTGTATGTGGTATAGGGATTTTATAAATAGATTTTAACTACACATTTGAGTAATAAGTTGGAAACTGCATATTAAGTAGTCACTCCAGTGGTCACTTATCAGAACACTAGTTTGTGTGTGGCTATTCAGCATATTACAGGATAATATTGCATAGAACCACAACAGTGGATGATGTAGGGGATGCATTCTAGCAAGGCCCTCAAGCCTCACCTTTCTCTTCTGGCCTTTGGGCATAAAACCTGGGCAAGCAACAAAGAATAGCACTACTTGCCATCATCTCTGCTTCTATTCTGTGTCCATGGAAGGGACCTTGCAGTTTTAATAATTTTATAAACAATGTAGTATTGGCAGTACAGGGAAAGGCTGACCTCTGGAAGGTCAAATCTAGCCAAGTGCAAGTATTGCTGTAAGCCTAACTTTCTTTTTGCTGCTGTCAGGCTTGCTTCCTGCGCTGAGCCTTCCATAGTCAGCTCAAAGAAAGTAAGTATGAATACTTTTCCCCTTAGAGCAATGTCATGCCAAATTGTTGACACACAACCAGAATGGGGTGTGTATGTGTAAGGAAGGTCATAATGGTCAGGAAACTTAGAGATTATAAATGGGTCCCTGACCTCACCTAACTTGTAATTATTTTTACACTGTAGACACCTGCATCTGAACTAGTCATTTAGGTTCTCTTTATAGCCAATGGAAAGAAATTGTCATTGCTAGCATGCAGTTTCTTTTGGATGAAACATATTATGAGCTAGAATGCTGGGAGAGCCCAAATTGAATCTCCCTGTAGTCATCTAAGGCCAGGTGGAATTAGCTCTGGTCAGAGAGCCAACATGCAGACCCAGCCTCACCTCTTTGACCCAGAATATCCTATCTAACTCCAGGCAACTAACCAAAGCACCAGAGTTCAGATTCACCCTCCCTCAATTGCTGGTGAAGACCAATACCTTTAAAGACCAAGACATTATAGTGGACACAAATATCACTATGAATTTACCCCTTGTCACAGCTCTCTGCGCCTCACAGAGTGACCTGTGCATATTGGGCACCTCACCATTCACAAGACTCATCAAGCGTGTGTTTAAAGGCACAGTGTAGCACTCCATCTCAGCGTACAGTTTAAGAGAACAAGATAACGTTTCCTAGATAATCTCTATTGTTTTATCTATTTGGTAACTAATTTTCATTGAGGTTGACAAGTTTCAGAGGCCAGATAAACATTTGCCAACACTAAACAATTAGCAGATTTTCATTTACGTAGCAGTATTCTTTTGGCAATCACACTGACTTTCAGGAGAACATTTCCTTGCAGTTTATTGATGTTACATATATTTTAGACATTTCCTAAAATAAATATTGATTGATCACTAGAAAGATCGTTATCAAGAATGTTCAGCCTTATTTCTTCCCAGAATCTATTTCCTGAACCAACAAAGTCTTTATTAGTCTGCTAGCATTATTAATATCTGTTTTACTTCACTATGCCTATCTGGTGAGTTGCATGTCAGTCACTTAAATAAGGAGGGGATATGGGTTATGTCTACCCTGCTCTTATAAAGTGAATTTGGATGAGGGTTGCAAGGAAGGCATAGGCCCTAATCTGCCTGTTTCTCATTCACAGAGGTGCCCTACTGACGAAGGGTCTAGAAAAAAACATGTCTTGGGGCACTGAGCCACCATGCACAATCACACAGCTGAAATCTTGCTCCCTGTGAAGAGCATAAGCTAGCTAGCACTCTATTTTGAGCAACAAGAAGGACTTGAGAATACCTAAAGTAACCTCCTTAGAAAGGAATGTAAACATATTCTAACAAAAGCTTCTGGAAAATGGTGTAAGTAAACCTTTCCCTTGGCTAACCAGGTCAATCTAATTGCTGTAAAATAACTGTGAGCTAAATATTGCAATTCCAGTGGGAATGTTAGAAGAGGCATTCCAGCATTTGAAGGAGATCAAATAAATAAAGCAAGGGGAGAAATGTCACACAAGGCCTTTGAAAACATTAATTTTTATGATATCTTTTTTCTTCATACTGTGATGGTTGTGGAGAGATAGAGATTGGTGTTCAGTTGTATTTTCAGTTTAAGCTGATGTATTGGCCTCCTCTAAAAATAATATACATAATTATTTTGATCTCAGTGTCAGCTAGGCCAAGTGGGAGATTTTCTATAGATAACATATTAAAAATGTGCAAAAATTAATAAATTCTGTCTGACATTCAATTTATGACAGTTAAAGTTAGAATCAATTTAAAAATTCTGATTCTTTTGTGGAAAACCCCAACCAAATAAAACACATAAGAGAAGCAAAATGAGATGTGGTTTTGTGAAGATCTTTCCCTGGTATCAGGTTCTGTTGCAGATTAGCTACTTAGAATCTAAATTAAAATGATAAATATAGTAATATGTAACTTTGACTATAATTCTCAGTCACCAGGTCTGGGCTGCTTAGCCCTGCAAATAAAGCACTGCCAAGGACCAAGGTTTTCCATTTTAGAGATGAAATCTTTAGTACTTTTCTAACAGACCTGATCTTTCCTTTTAGAGATGGTAGAGGAGACTTCTTAATGGGATCAGAAGACTTCTTATCAGAAACAGCTCACAGTGGAAGAGAAGAAGCTTTCTTGCCTTCACCGCATTTGTTTTCATTTTCTTTGTTTTCTTTAAAATTAACCTTCAGTAAACTTAATTTTGAAATGAAACAAAATGTTTCTCTAAAGAAAAAAGGAGAAATAATTCAAATGAAAATAGAACTGTCTTTCCTTTTTGAACCAAAACAATGTAATGAATTTTACACAGATGTGTCAATTAACTCGAATGGATATTTTTTAAAGGAGAAACATCTCCCTTTTAAAAAATGGTCTGTCAAAGGCATGCTGTGCTCTCACTAAAAGATGTTTGCTGTTCTTGGTTTCAGAGAGGGAACTCTGCCCTGATCATTGCTGTCATCTGTGGTACAAGGCTACACAGTGGAGACTTCTCTACTCACAAATACAAGCTGATTCTTGGGGGTGACTGCCAGATTGTATCCTTTCCTTTCTCATGCATTCACGCAAAACCTGGGCACAAAATATCCTTTTCCTGCCATGTACCCTTTGTGCAAGCAATGGACAGGAAGAGACTGCTTGCAATTAAGGATGTCTTTAGCCACCAGGCTAGAGTATTTTTTTCTCACAGTATAAGAATGGGAGGGTGACTGGAGAGGAAGGAGATCCAGTGAAGTTAGCAGGCAGCAGCTTTAAAGCTAGCAGAAGGAATCACTTTTTCACACATCACAGAATTATGTAATGCATTGCCATTGGATATTGGGGAGGCAGGAAGAGTAAAAATAATTCAAAGTGGGATTAAAACAAGTTCACTGGCAGCCTATCTAGCTATCATATGCTAAAGCGTAAAGATGGTATCTGGCTCAAGAAGCCTCCCCGTTCCTAGTTACCCTGACAAACTACAGAAAAGTCTCTCTCTGTAATTGCCTTGTTCTACTTCTCTTTCCCTAAACATCTGCTGCAGGCCACTGTCAGTGAATGTGCGTTGAGCTGACTGGGCCTTTGGTCTGACCCACTATAGCAGTTCTTATGGCAAGGAGCCATCTAGGGCTCATCTAAGGGGATGAGACTATCTCACCCTGCACACCAGCCAGTGAAGCTGACAAGATGCAGAAAGGAGTGTAAAGTGCACCCTAATTAATAGTGATGCAAGGGTAGCTCTGGAAGCACTGTGCCTCCCTAAGACGTGACATCTCCCAGAACTGGCACAGGAGTGATAGGGGCTCTACACTATCCCTAGAGCATAGCTTGTTGCTTGATGCCATAGTTTAGTACTAAGTATGTAAGTAAATTTTCAGCATAGCTGGTGGCAGAAATTGCACTTCTAAGCTGTCTGGTGGATTTATATGCTTAAAGGATTATGAATTATTGCAAACCAGTACCATTTCCAACTCTTTGCTTTCTGTCCTACACATCCAATTACTTGAGGGCATATATGATTGTGTATGTAGTTAGAATAGGGGTTTGTTCTGGTTATTTTACATTTTTATTGTAGTTAGTTAATACAGAGGCAGGCTTCAATTTAGCAAAGACTCACACTAAACTTTAGCAATATTACTTAACTGAGTAAAGCTAAGCATATGAGTAAGTGAAGAATTAAGCACAGAACTTCAAGCATCTCTGAGAATGTAACCACACCACAAATAAATAAATCTAAAAAATTATAAATTACACCTAATCCTGCTTGAATGGCAACATTTGTTTGTGCCTGCATCACTAACACACAACGAAACCTGAACAAACAACTTCTGGAAGAGGAAGCCAAAATTGTAAAAATCTCTGTCCAAATATATATGAAAAGACTGACAGCTATGTTCGAATATTCCACCTGATTTTAACAGGAGTTCAAAAGCAGTGAAAACCATTTGTGCAGAGCTGTTTATCCTTATACTAACCTAGCAGGTGCATGTAGCATGTATCTCACCATGAAGAGAAGAGAGGAGTGAACACGCAGCGTGGGCCACACCACACAGACAGACTGGAAATCTGGGAGGGGGCACTGACACCTCTGTTCCAGTTGCATTCCAGAGGGACTGAAATTTCAAATCTCGTATCAGGGATCATTGTGATTATGGAGATGTGGCGGGATAGCTCGCATAACTGGAATGCTGCAATAGATGGATACAGGCTCTTTAGGAAGGACAGGCCAGGAAGGCAAGGAGGCAGTCGCCCTTTATTTGAGAGAGCAGCAGGAAGGCATGGAGTTCTGCCTAGGGCTCACTGAGAGCTCACGGGAAAGGATTAAGGGACAGACTAACATGGGTGACACTGTTGCGGGTGTTTGCTACAGGCCATCTGATCAGGAAGAAGAAGTAGATGAGGCCTTCTACAGACAACTGGAAGTAGCCTCACATTCACAGGCCCTAGTCTTCATGGGAGACTTTAATCATCCCCAGTATAAGAAGGAAGCATACAGATGGTGGAGCTCTGATGGCAATGGCTACAGAAAAGGCAGAGATACTGAATGCCTTCTTTGCCTCAGTTTTTATGGATAAGACCAACCCTCAGGAATCCCAGGCCCTGGAGATCAGGAAGAAAGTCTAGACAAAGGAAGACTTTCCCTTGGTGGAGGAGGATTGAGCTGTGGATCACTTAAGCAAACTGGACATACACAAGTCCATGGGCCATGATGGGAGGCATCCATGAGTGTTGAGGGAGCTGCTGATGTCATTGTGAGGTTACTCTCAATCATCTTTGAAAGGTCATTGTGATCAGGAGAGGTTCCTGAGAACTGCAAGAAAGCAAATGCCCCTGCTGTCTTCAAGAAGGGCAAGAAGGAGGGGCCAGAGAGCTGCAGGCCAGTCAGCCTCACCTTGATCCCTGGAAAGGTGATGGAGCAGCTCATCCTGGACACCATTTCCAAGCACATGAAGGACAAGAAGGTGATCAGGAGTAGTCAGCACAGATTCACCAAGGGGAAATCATGCTTATCCAACCTGATAGCCTTCTCTGATGTGATGACTGGTTTGGTTGGTGGGGGGAGGCTGCAGTGGATGCAGCCTACCTTGACTTCAGTAAGGCTTCTGACACTGCCTCCTATAACATCCTCATAGACAAGCTGAGGAAGTATGAGCTAGAGGAGCAGACAGTGAGGTGAACTGAAAACTGGCTGAATGGCAGAGCTCAGAAGGTTGTGATTAGTGGTGCCAAGTCTAGTTAGAGGCCCGTACCTAGCAGTGTCCCCCAGGGGTCAATACTGGGTCCAGTATTGTTCAACTTATGCATCAATGACCTTGATGATGGGACAGAGTGCACCCTCTGCAAGTTTGCTGATGATCCAAAACTGGGAGGAGTGGCTGATTGTGGCATTGTACCAAGGTGGCATTGCACCAAGGTTTCTTCTGAATGTTCACTAACATAAGGAAGACAGTAAAAAGAGCAAGGACTCCAGGCTTAGCATGGCCACAAGTGATAAGTTTTTATTACTCATCATTAGATTAATCTTTCAGCCTAATTTGCTATAGCCAGGCACTAAATAATATTTCACATGTGCTTCAGGTTCACAACTAAGTTGCTGTCTTACAAATTCTGATCATTTGATGCCCCATCAGTCATGGAGGAATCATGGTGTGAGCATCCCCTTCTCGCTGGGTGGGAGGTCCTAAGGTCAGTCCAGCTGTCCAGAGCAGAGTCCACACTATGTAGGTGGCATTAATCTTTTATAGTCCCTCCTGTTGTTCCACCCAAAAGCAGCAGTTTAAACCAGTAACAAACCAGATTGTCTTTTTATCCAACCACGCTCTGTTGTTCCCGTATGATTCTTTTGTTTTTATTTCTTATCAGCATATTTCCTCGTAGTACTGCCAGAGTTGAGGGTTTCTGCAGTGTCATCTCATTTCTTATCACTATATTTGCACATAGTTCTTCAGCGTGGTGCCACAGATCATAGACGCCCAAGGTGATTGCCGGCTGGTGGGATGCACCAGCGCATCCTGCTGTAGTAAGGGCTGTGCTATCCATGAGGCCCACTCTTGTCTGCAGTCCTGTGACACCAATATCCCAGAGGGCTGTGCTGCCATTCAGAGGGACCTTGACAGGCTGGAGAGATGGGCAGAGAGGAACCTCCTGAAGTTCAACAAAGGCAAGTGCAGAGTCCTGCACCTAGGGAGGAGTAACCCCCTACACCAATAGAGGCTGGGGGCTGACTTGCTGGAAAGCAGCTCTGTAGAGAAGGACCTGTTAAGCACTGGTGGACAAGTTGACCATGGGCCAGCAGTGTGCCCTTCTGGCAAAGGCAGCCAATGGTATCATGGGCTATGTTAGAAAGAGCATTGCCAGCAGGTCGAGGGAGGTAATCCTCCCCCTCTGCTCAGCCCTGGTGAGGCCACACCTTTAGTACTGTGTCCAGTTCTGGGCTCCCCAATACAAGAGAGGGATGGAGCTACTGGACCAGGTCCAGCAGAGGCTACTAAAATGATTAAGGGACTGGAGCATCTCTCGTATGAGGAAAGGCTGAGAGAGCTGGGACTCTTCAGCCTGGAGAAGAGAAGACTGATGGGGGATCTTATCAATGTGTATAAATCTCTGAAGGGAGGGTGTAAAGAGGGTGGGACCAGTCTCCTTTCAGTGGTGCCTAGTGATAGGATGAGAGGCAACAGGCACAAACTGAAACATAGGAAGGTCCCTCTGAACATGAGGAAAAACTTTTCTCCTGTGAGAGTGACAGAGCACCAGAATAGGTTGCCCAGAGAGGTGCATCCTTGGAGATACTGAAAAGCTGTCTGGCCAGGGTTCCGGGCAACCTGCTCGAGGTGACCCTGCTTGAGCAGCGTAGGGGTTGGACTAGGCGACTTCTCTATATTGATTAACCATGAGCCAACAACATTTTTTTACATCTTAGAAATGTAAAAAGAGACTGTCAAGCATTATTATTTTTAAGTGTGTTTTAATTTCAAAACAGGCTGGTTCAATATTTTGTCTCTAGTCAGTTCTTACTAAGACAGTTGAAGACATGACATTATAATCAGAGATCTAGGAGATCTGTCACAGGTGTTTACCCAGATGCTTATACTCATTAGACAACAGGTTAAGTATGGACCTTTCTGCCACCTTTTCCCTCTTTTAACTGAAGCACCAATAATTTTAACAAATGCATTATTTTGTAGATCCATGCACTTCTCAACTAGTTCTCTCAGCTAGAAAATGCTGGCATATTATTACTGCTGATTGAAATCTGTACTAAGTCCCAGAGCAGTTTCACCCTCTGTAAACTGAGTATTTGTGTGTGCAGCAAATCATATATCCTGAAAACAATTTTCTGGGTTGTATACAGATGTTTCTAATGGTACTGTTGCGACATACATAAAATATACTTCACAAGTAGAGATGTCAGTGCACTGTCAGTATTAGAACCCTGTTACAGTTTCATTAGTCTGGTGCCCCCACACTAAAGCAGTTAGTCATAGCCTGAGTATCATTCATAACTACGGGAGTTTCCTCAGTCATGTTTGTATTTCCTTCACAGGTTATGTTTCAGAAGGAGCTTGGTCATTGCCTGCATATCCAAAGTAACTGATCAAAACTGCTCTAGATCACTCCACAAAGACTACAAAGACTAACTTTTCCCTTATCAGTCATGAGCTCTGTGTGATATTACTATGGTTTTATCTTTCACCCCCATCGTCCTCTTGTCACATTACCACTATCTTTTATTTAAGAGGATTCAGCATTGCAATGACAGAGTGACAATCACTAGTTGAAAACAATCCAATCCAGGGAGGGAGTGGAGAAGGCTGCTATCTTTATTTACAGTGTCCTCTCCACAAAGAAAAATTAATAATATGGAGGGGGGAAAAGAGGGTTTTCCCATCACTTAAAGAGGAAATGCTAGTCTGCTGTGACCAGTCCCTTTTGATCAGATACAAAATGTAGATACTGAAAGAAACAATTGTAAAATTCCAGGAACTTTCAAGATATAGAAAGAGTGCCACAAAAAGCAAGAACACAGATCAAGGGATTGTGGATGACTTACCTGCTAAATCTACAGCAAACTGGGAGCACTGCCAGACCAAACTGCTCCAATGAAGAGAGGCATTTGCCACAACAAACATTCCACTTCACATTCTGATCATCCAATTTTAAAAAGACATATTTGGGCAGTAAATAAAATGCAATGACAATATTAAACTTAACATCAGAGAGGAATGAATAAGAGAGGAATCAGAGAGGTACTACCTGCCTGTCCTTTGAGTGTCAAACACGGGGAAAAAAATAGAGAAGCTAAGACTCTGCTTTTTGCTTTCCATTGCTTATGGTGAAATGACTTATTCAGAGGACAGATACCGTGGGTATGTGAGCTGTACTATGACCAGCTGGCCTATTTTGGATTTCAGCCGCAATACACAGATGGAAAGTATGTTTCTAGATTGCATGATTTCTTTTAAAAATTTGGGGGTTTTTTGTTTTTTTTTTTTTAAGCAGCAATTACTGAAGTTAAGGAGAAAGTGATGCAGTTCATTTGAAGCTTAAAGGGAGTTCAGAGATCATTCAAGGAGCATTTTCTGAACGTTCTTCAAGTGACCTGCACATCTTTTGTAATCCTGCTGCTGAAATCTCAACATAGGTGACAGAAGGTAAATGTCGTATCACACAACTGGAAAAAGTCAAAGGATTTCCAAGAGAAATATGAAAGCCACCATGTGTGCTTGCTATCTCTGTCGACATGAGCTACTCTGGGGCAGGAATGTTTCATTATAAACACCTCAAGAATTATGAAGAACTGGAGAAAATAGAAAGTAGGGCCATTCTGGGTGCCTTGCAGCATTTCTAGAGTCAAGTTATCAAAAACAATTTCTCTTCCTGTGGAAGATCAGTTTGCATACAAACTGCATGCTGAATCAGTCCTCTGCTTTTATTTGGAGCGCTTCATGGCAGCATTTCTGGATTAACTTCCATTAATTACTTCTGTATCCCAGCAGTTTTCTTTCTTTTAAACACGCACACAAACCTCATAAAACTCACTCAGGTTGATGTCTCATTTCAGACTACAGTTGCTATACCTGTGCCCTGTTTAGGATCAATATATTTCACTTGGGTGTTCATAGGAAGATATTATCAAGCAGGTTTAGCTCCTCCAGTATGTAGTACTCACACACAACTAAACAAAGCTGCTGTATGAAATAATGGGAAACTGAATGGTTCCAGTGTCACAGGTGTACCATACACCCAATCCTCCCAATTGTACACCCAATCTTCCTCCTGCAGGAGATGGAAATGTCCTAAAACTGGAGGCATAGAATTGTAGCCACGCCTTTCCCACCAGCTCTCCACTTAACCCAAAGGTGACAACAGGCCGTTAATCTATATGGGCAGAAAAACAAAATCCAAATTTTTTATCTTTTCTCTACTTAGAGGAGTAGAAGAGCCAGCTCAGGCCTCAGCAAGTAAAGAGTAGACCTGGTTATGGAATACATAGATGTTTGCTTCTGGAACTGACCTCCATTTATATTCAGTCCAGGCATTGTTACTTGCTAAAGAAGTATTTTATTCCAAAACCTGAAGAGGTATTAAGTGCATTGGTTATTTGTCACCTTACTGGTGAAATAAGGATATAAACGTCATGATTTTGTTTTAAAGAAAAGAAAAAAAACAATATCCACTTGCCTTCCCCTTTTCTCCCCCTCCCCACACACAAAGCACTCTAAAGCCACGAGATTTTCATTCACCCATAAACAAATCAGCGGTTTACTCTGTTCTTGTGCTGACAGGAAACGGTCTTCTGTGACCTGGGAAACTCAGCAAGTTTCTAAACAGATACATCCACATTTCTGGGTTGTTTCTTTATTTGTTTTTTAAACAGAGAAGTCTATAAATGTACTTTGGTCAAAGACCTTAGCCTTCACACAAAGGAAAAAAAAAGGGAGTTGTGGCAAAAAGAGTATATTTGGGGGATCTGAAAAGTCACCTCTAGAGAGCTTCATAATGAGCCATTTTCTCATTCTTTACAAACACAGATTGGTCTGCAAGACAGTGAAGAAACCTTGTGTGAATAGGCTTGCACTGTAATGTTACCCCATGCACAGTGATCAAGTGGGCAAGGAAAGTAACTTACCAAGAGAAGATAAAAGTGACTTCCACATGAGAGAGAATATGCTGTTTACATGCTCTGTAAAACTGTGCTGATAAATTCCCAAAATGGCAGCTGCCCCTCTGGACAGCCAGATTCTCTGAAGAGGAGAAGGCAGAGCATAATCATAGCTACATAGAGGCAATATATTTGATGAAGTCATGTGCCAAGGAGTACCTTTTCTATTCAATCAGATTCAACTCTTTTTAAACAATATGACAGAGCTTTTGCTTCGATTTAATGCCAATAGGCAGTGTTTCAGATATCTCCACTGAGAATATAATTTTAAAACTAAACAAACAAACAAAAGAAAAAGTCTCTTGAATATTTTCTAGATTTTGCCAAGTCTGCTTACTGCTAGGCTACTCCCCTTGCAGTGCTATTTTTTTTGACATAGAGTCCAAGTCCCCCTGGTGTCTTCAGGCTTTCTGCCTTGTAAACATTATGCTCATAGAATGGGCAACAATACACAATTATTTGACACATATTTTGAGTATCAGATGTCAACTTCTTATAGTAAGCCATTTGCAACTAACCTTCACATCAGCAAAAACAAAAGAAAATCATCTTTCAAAACTTACAGCGACTGAAATTTTCTTGAATTCATTCAGTTTTGCATGGGGCCTTCATATCATTTCAGAAGAATTAAGAGTTGAGGAAGTATTGTGAAGAAGAACGGTTTCTAAAAAAGGTAACTTCTCTGTCAGATTTTTTTCCCTGTGTCATCTTATAGATATATCTGTTGTTTTCTCTGCATAAATATATTTTTAAACTCCTCTTACTCCTATAAGATCAGCAGAACTTTAACAGACAGAAAGAACCTATTTCTGAGTTCTCTTTAACCAGGTTCATGCAGGAGGCACTTCAGCATATCAGGAAAATCAGTAGATTCTCCTAATTTGCACTACCCGCGTCAGTAAGCATTTGTGGTATTTGCCATCATAGGACTCAGGTACTGAAAGAAAGGTTTGAGTCAACATATAATATTCAACACAGGTCTACTTTCTTCTGTTCTCTTATACAGGAGAAACCCCACTTACCTCTGCATATAATATAGAAAATAACAAGACACAATAGCAGCCATAATGCCAGATCATGCTTCTAAAGTTTCCCTTTTTTTCCTCACACCCACATTTTTACAATTGAAGACAAATGTGTTCTCACAGGACCAGTCTCACTGCATAAACTACTCCTTCATTGCAGAACTACTTTGCCCTTAGAGCTGGCTGTGATTTAGCACTGTGCAGTGCGCTGATGTGGCTTTGTTTCGCCTGTCAGAAGGTGGCACTACAGAGACAAAATTGACAGCATTTGCCCAGGTGGCTGCACTTCTCTTATTTGTGATTGGTTCCAAAGCAAAATCAGAGTTATCTGTTATTTTTCCAGTAGCATCATAAAATGCTAATCCTGGCTGCTAGTTGGGTAAATTATAATACCTATATCTCACATAAGAAGAGACAAGGAAGAAAAAATACTGTCACTTCCTTCCAATTTTACTACTGGATGACCAAGATGGATGACGTTATACACCACCTTGTTCAGAAAAAAAGTGGTAGAGATACAAAATCTAGTTGAGAAAAAAGCATACATAAGGTAGAAACCACGTCATGTTAGTACGAACAAGCATAAAAATAGTTTAAGTGCATACAGATAAAATTAGAAAAGCCTATGCAAGATACCTAATGAGGGATATGAGTGATGTCTTGTTTTACTTTCAATAATTATATGAGTGCTAAAGTGATGATCAGAAAAGATTTGGTGTCCTTATTGAAGGACAATTAAAGGATGGACAGATGTGACCAAGAACACCAATGTGTTTAATTTCTTCTTTTTTTCCTTCCCTCTTTACTTAAAAAGGTCAACTTCAAGCCAATGACTAACATACAAGAGGCAGAGGGACTAGAAAAGGTTACTAGAGCAGGTTACAGAATATCAGAATAACTTTGTTGTTTTCAGGTCAGCTGTGCCCCAAAAGATTCATCCTGAGATACTCTAGGCCAGACATTTATCACAGGAAGATTGGTATTTATCTTTAAAATTCACAGAAGAGAAGGGGTGCCAGAAGATTGGAAAAAGAAAAACTCTTGCTTTAATTGGTGAAGGGAGAAATAAGTCAGAAGGAAGGAAGAGCTGGGAAATCATAGATTTGGCTTTACTTCTGTTTGCAGAATAAAAATCACATAGAAAAAAAGAAAAGGAAATAAGTAACAGTGAAGATAAGTTTGTGAGAAACAAGTTGTGTCAGACCAGGCCTTGTGAAGAAGCAGCAAAATGTTGTATCTTGACTCCAGTAAGTCTTTTGACAGTGTCTCATATTGCTAGCATGTTCACATGAAAGATAGGCAAACATGTGCTATATGAAACTACAGAGGGGATGCAAAGTGTAGTATCTTAGTGGTTATAATGTTTATATGTTGATATTAACAAGATGGGCTGAGAAGAGATCTGCCGTAACATCTCTTGGACCGATTAGTATTCAGTATTTCTATTATTGACCTGGAAAATAGAATGGAGAGTCTACAAATTTAACAAGTGTACAACACAAAGCTGGGAATGACTGCAAGCATGTGGAAAGACACACTTAGAATACAAATGATCTTGTTAAAATGGAGGAATGGTCTAAAAAAGACTGGATGCAGTTCAATAAGAACAAGTGCAAATATTTATACTTAGGTAGGAGGGAAAAAGAGCGCAAACATTGGGGGAATAACTAGGCAGCAGTTTTGCAGAAATGCACCTAGGTATTATAGGTGATCACAAGCTGAGTTATGCACCAACAATGTAATGCTGTCATGAAAATGGCAAATCATAAGAAAAGATAACTATGAGGAAAAATTCTAAGAATTGAGCTTGTTGAGAGAAGGGGTGTATTTGATGCAGTGCTAGAAAATTAATAGCAATGGAGGTCTTTCAAAAGAGAATGTGTAAAGATATTTTTCTGAAGAAAAAAAGGGAAAATAAGAAACAAATCAGATCAAAATAGGATAAGTGTATAATATCAATTGTTTTCTTAAGATAATTTAACCAATTGCAATTTCACTCTTATGCTGCATATCAGAGGTTAATATTATCTGAGTAAAGATAGCTAAATTGGCTTTTTATTATTGGATTATAATCACTTGAGCAATTATAAAAACAGGTGTTGCTGATTGAAATCAATTATTCCTTCACCTGATCACTACACAGCTGATAAGAACTCAAGATTGCTGCTCAAGCACTCTCTCACTTGTACTGAAGCCTGCTTGAAAGGCATTTATTAAGCTAAGATGCTCTGGAAAGAAACTCCGCTGAAGGACAAGGACAAAGATTAAAATCTTCTAAGAAAGAGTGTGCAGGCTGTGGTGTCTGCAGATCTTGATTTGATCATTAAGTAGCCTTGATACTTAGGTGACTGTTGAAAAGAAGTGTTTTCAATATCTGCAGGAATTTTTTCAGTCTTGTAGACCTATCATTTAATCTCAAATCCTCTGGTCTAAGATATTTGCAAGAGTACAATGTAATAGTATGTTTAGCAGTTTAGCAAAGTACAAGTTAAAATAGTAAATAGCATGTATTCAGTTTAGCCTTAGTTATAAGATGACTGGAAAAATACCAGGGGATTCAGAGGCAGAAGAGGGGCTTTTCACAGGCAGCTGGAAAATAGTTGGCAAATGAGCTTGACTGCAAACCCAGTAGATACTGCTGTTGCTTTACATGGAATACTGGTGCTTTCTATTGCATAACAGGCATTATCTAAAATACTTTAATGTAATTGCTATAATTCTATATTAAGGATAATAAGGAAAATGTCTTCTCTGAGATGGTTTCTCTGCTGTGTAATGTGTGTTCATTCTGAGTTTTCCATGTGTGAATAAGCTTCTACATAACCTTCTTTGAGCCTTTTCTTTCTAACTGGGGCAAATGAAGTGGGACTTATTTCCCTAATAAATTGGTTACCTATTAGTGTCTATTAGTACCCATTAATATTTTATTTTGGTTTCTAAAATATTCTTTCTCATTCATCTATCCAATACAAAGCTTCATATATTTATGTCACCATCATAAGTGACTTTATGCCTTATGCTTGGTATCATTCACTCAGCATGCCTCTCTACTCTTCATAAACTTATTTTTATATACTTCTGTGAAAGTCCAGTGTCTTTGGTTGCCCAAATATGTATGGAGGTCATCAGCCTGACTGCTTTAGTTGTGGAGTTGAAATAAATAAAGTGAAGTATTTAGAATCTTCAGCCTCTAAAATGTAGGTGCCATTTTTATTCTGGCACAATTTTGCATATTTAATGATCTACTTCCTCTTATTTGATTCACTTATTTTGTAGATAGAACACTAATTACTTTAAATGCAAGCTGTCCCAGCTTTATCAAGAACAGAATTTATAATAAGATGTCTACAAGTTTTTACAGAAAGTCAAATGCAGAGTTCTAACATTGCTGCTTTTTCTACACTGATGCATTCTGCTTTTGCTCATTTATGTTTGAGTGGTGTGAGAACTGACCTGAATGTTTTCTCCTAGTAAAGCTGACATAGAGGTGCTACTAAGTTAGAACATAACAAGTGATCTTAATACAGTCTGTATGTCCAGCTGTTTTGCATTTTGAGTAGGATACACAGACAAAAAACTTTCTCAACTGGCTACCTGTAAAATGCTCTTTCAGATGATGATCTGCATTGCACAAAGAAGATTGATGTTCTTGGTGCAAGCCAAAAGTAGAAGAATGAAATAGCTTTTATGGAAAAATATTTTCTATGTTGTTGAAGAACTGCTTTTGGGGCCATAGTCCAGACAGAGACTTAGTGGGTTTATGGGCTCCAGCTACTGGAGCACAATTGATACCATTTTATGAAATCTTTATATGAAAAACTACAACTGGAACTGCAGCACTGTCATGCAAGATGAAAATCCTTTAAGAAACTCCAAGAAAGTGCATTTATAGGCTTGGAATTCAGCTATTTTAGATCAGATCTTTCTTAAGCATCAATAACTTGGAAAAGGAGATAGACCATAGATTCATAACATGTATAATTTAGAATGGTGTCCATAAGTGGTTAAGTATCCATAATAAAGAAGTGTGGTCTATATCACAGATACCTCAGCAAGGCTGAGATTTTTTCAAAGGCACTGACCGGTTCCTATAGATTTCTGGACATATTTGTTGATATGCATACTGTGGATACACTATTCTTGACAGTAAAAATTTGAGCTGCTCCGGGTGCAAGGAAACGATATGTTTCTCTGTGATACCTAGGTTAACACGTCACTAACTAATGTGTCCAGGGTGCAATTGCCTTATTGAATTCCTGTGAAGTATTTCCATTAATATTCTTCCATGTTTGTGTAACATTTGTGAATACCTCATCAGCGAATTGCTCAGTAAGAACAAAGCAGCACGAACACAAATCTGAGTAACATTTTCACTGAAGTATTTTGATCATTCAATAATTTTTCCTAATTTAGAAAATGGTAAAAGTATATGTCAGGATAGAAATAGATAAAGCAAGTCAGAGCAATGGGGAAAAACAGAATAATAATACTTTTCTTAAAAGCTAACGTGGAAGAAAATAGTCATAACAGTTGCAATATGCAGAAGGGAAAAAACTGTAATTTGCTTAGAGTGAATGATTTTGTAGTCTTTCTGATGTTGTCTTTTAAGATCATCTGCACCAACATGTATGGCAAATTCATGTCTGCACAGCTTTCCACTATCTCTAAAAATGTGGGGGCAATCTTTCTCTTTCTATATGCAGCTGCAGAGCAACTGATCCTGAAAGACTGCATTCATAGCTGAGTACTGAGGCCTGAGTGGTTGACATGATTAAGCTGTAGAAGGGTGTATCCTGAAGGAATGATTTCCTGAAATCAAGAAGCCAGATTTACTTAAGTGTTCAGGTATTTTAGCATGCAAATAGATAGATGCATTTGAATGTTCTATACTATGTATCTTGAAGTATCTAAATATCTATAAAAATTCTATCCTAATTTACTAGAAGAACCCTGAAAGAATAGAATGAATTCAAGTATAAATAATTGCAATGACCTAAAATGCAAATAATCTGTATTTCTAATAAGATATAAAATATTGTTAAATAACAACTAATCTCTGGGACCATAGAAATAGATAACAATATATCTGAAGGCTGAAAAATCAAGTGTGTCTTATTTGTGTGGTATTAGGAAAACCTGTCTTAACATTTTAGAAAGGAAGACCATAGCACTTCTCATTCTAATAAGGTTAAAAATGTGAAAAACTGTGTACCAGAAAATGTGTTGAGCCTGCAGAGAAATACAGTAGTTTCCACAGCACGGTCCAGTTGTCTATGAGACTTTGTAAGTGGTCTGCTCAAACCAGCCCTGCTATTCAGTCGTAGATTTGGAGTTTATTGCTACAACATCGCAACAGTTACCTTTGACTTGGCCAGTCACACAATTTCAGGGAGACTCAATGGCCAGCAAGCATTACCTGAGAACATGTTAGCTTGTGGGGTCCTAGCAAATGGCAAACACCACCATAGTTCACCCTTGTTACAAGACCCAGCATAGCTGACACCTTCCAGTGTGTGTCTGACCCTCTGTCAGGCTCTGCTGCTTTATGGTAATTCATCAGGAAGAATTGTTTGGAAATCAATAGTTAGAAAATGTAATAGGACTTTTCCAGCTTAGGTTGATTTTTTATTTTCTGATATTTAGTTTTACATAAAAAAATACTTAGGGGTGTGGTAGTATTTTTTTTGTTTGAAAAGTAGTAGTAAACTCTTTAGTTTAAGTAAATTTTGATGGTCCAGGCTGTGTAATGCAGCACAGGTAAAGTCTAGATTCCAAGTTAAGAGAATGTAAATCCACTTGTCTGCATTTACCCTCAACTGGGTAACTAACTACTTCTAACTAACCTCTATGCATTCTCACATCTTCAGAACAAAAGAACAAGCAATCCCTGTATCAGAAACCTAGATAGTCCAATTCTAAAAGTGCACAGGAAGGCCAAGAACACTAAATCAGATCAGTATTCAAAATGGATATTAACATTTTACCAAGTGGCTTCTCTTTAAAAAAGAATTTGTTCTTCCCAATTCTCAGAGTTTTGAGAAAATTAAAGAGGAAGGAGTCAGGTTACCTCCCTTATGCTTTGGCCTTTTTAACAGTGTACCTGAATCATTCTACTAGCTAAAGCTGTTAACTACTGCAAGACTGCCATCACCCTGTATCTGTGTGTTAATGAGCTAGCTAATGGGGAAAAGGCAACTACTGTTTTGGATTACTTATGCCCCCACATGCCCCCAAAAGTCAAAACGTATGTCAGGAGAGTTCTTGTTTGGTATTACATTTATAGAGTCTGATTAACACTCTCAGCCCAGAAAAATCTGGGATGCTCCCTTTCGTTCGTTGTCTTTCATGTCAATTGTCTAATGCTACACCATGAATGAGAGGAATCTATGTGGTTGTAATGCAACAAAAAGCAGAAGTTCATTTGAGTCCCAAAGTTGGGCTATGATCAGAGAGCTCTCAGCTTCCTCTGTGACATTGTATCAATTTCTATGAAAATCTACAAGAAAACTTTAATTTTAACTTTCCCATACAATGCCCCTACTCACTAAATTGCTGTCCATCCTATTTTGGCCCTCCCAAGGCTTCTCAACAAAATTTTACTGATTCTTCTTTCTAGTTTATAGGTATGGGGAAGGCTTACCTTGCTCTGAAAAAAATCATCTACACCAATAAACCAAAGATGTCCCCTTAAAAGTAGCTCAAACTGAAACCTGGATGTCAGTCCCAGTGCTTTTCATCCCCACAAAGCCACTGTCAGCTCTCTCATTTCAGCAGCACTTTAACAAGGCACAACCTCCAGGACTCCACAGAAATGAATTTATCACTGATTCCTTGCCAGATACTAACAGCTCCTAAAAGTGAAACGGTTCAAAAGGTGGCAAGATGAAAAGGGCACCAGACTGAGACATAATCAACTTTAGGTCAGTTCCTAGCTGAGCTACAGGTCTTTCTGGCTTGACCTTGATCTGATCATTTATTCTTGCCCTTTGTCAGCTCCTCATCTGTAGAAGAGAGATGGCACTGTCCTATTTCATAGGTTCTACCTCCAAAGAAATTATCTTATTTTCATATCTCTTCTCCTCTAAGCACAAACTGCAACCTTTCTGGACAGACGTATTCCCTCTATATAAAGATTTGCACATATTTAGGTAACTTAATAAAACATTTCTTCTCTACTAATAGGTGAAGCCATGCAAAGAGCTAACAAATACAAGGTCTGTGCATTTTTTTCTCCTCTAAGCATCTTCACCCATAGACCCTGAGTCATGTCTCATGTGAAGTCGCTACTGGAGTGGCAAAGGTCTGATCACCATTTAGAAGCTCTAGGAAAACCTATCATTAAATAGTCACAGGAACTAAATCGCAGTTCTTGCTCTTCCACCATGGAAGGAAGTATCCTAAGTGCTAAGGTGTGTATTAAGTAATGATATAAATGGTTTAATATACAAGTTTTCAAGAAAGAGTCAATATTCTTATAGCAGTGGAGACTTCGTGTTAAACTGCTTTGTATCTTCTATTATTTTCTGCAGTCAGCTGAAAAGATAGCCCAACTCTATCAGTCCCATGTTTTTGCTTTATTGGAGAGGCACAAGGAGGAGAAAGGTAAAAGGAGACAAAAGCATTATTCTGGGACCCAATTGTATTTGTAATTACCATTCCCACAAAAACATCAGTTTGGTGTCGCCGTTTTCACTAAAGGTCAAAAAATTACTTTGGCCCATGAAGCATAGCACCGTTCTTGTCTGGACTTCCAGCACAGATTTCAGCCCTCTTGCTTAAAGCAAAGCCTGCTTTCTGACTTTCTGCCTTGAATAGGGCAGGTTTCAGCCAAGTTCAAGACTGTGTCCCCACTTCCATTTAAGCTCAGGCCTAGGCCTTCAGTCCATGCCTGAGCTATGTACCTGTCTCCAGCTCTGCCACAACTATGCTTGTGTCTGACCAAGGGCCCTGTTGATTCTGACCCTGACATGCAGACTGATTTCTTGGCTTGACCTTGGACCCGCTTTGTCACTCTGGACTCATCTGGTGATCACTGAACTGTGTCTGACCCTGGTTACCAACATCAGGCCTGACCCTGACTTGCCGACTTGCATTCCCGGCTTGATCTCAGACCTGCCTTGTCCCCACAAACTTGCTGGTGATCTGGACTCTCTGTAGACCCTGGGCACCATTCCCAGGCCTGCCCTGCTTGCCTTGCTTGGCTACTGCATGACTGGACCCTGGCTGGTGAGTCCACTGCCATGCTTGCTGTGTTATTACACTTGGCCCCCCATCGCATAGGTAACAGTCAGCCCTCACTAAGTTTGCTCAGGCCATCTCCATCCCAAAGCCAAGCACCATGGAGCCTGGCCTGCAGCTGTACAGCGTCTTGTCCCTAGACTCCTCCTGGCTGGTGAGTCCACTGCCATGCTTGCTGTGTTATTACACTTGGCCCCCCATCGCATAGGTAACAGTCAGCCCTCACTAAGTTTGCTCAGGCTATCTCCATCCCAAAGCCAAGCACCATGGAGCCTGGCCTGCAGCTGTACAGCATCTTGTCCCTACACTCCTCCTGAGTGACTGGCCTGGCCTCGGGCTGTGATCTGCCCCACAACTTCCTACACCTACTCAACCCGAGGCTCCTGAGCGAATGGTCTGTCAGAGTCCAGTATTCTGACTAGGTTCTTTTAGATATTTCACACATGGCAGGTGTAATGTTTAATATCAAAATGTACTTCTTTGAAGATATTCAATGTTACACAGGATTTTTGATTCAGCAGAGTGATATAGCAATATATTGAAATCACAATACAAGTGTATACACTTAGCAAAATATAGCAATTGCAATATACAGTTCAATCACAATACCAAAGTGATTCCTGTTACTGGTCTCTATAATATACTCACCATCACAATGCTAGGTGTCCCCAGTCACGGGGAAGGAATATGTGGGTTGAAGCCCGTTGAAGCCTGTTGCTCTCTTCAAAATTCTTCTGTTAGTTGTTCAGGTTTTATACTTTATGTTGGGCTGAGCCATGTATACACTTCCCCCCCATGCTGGTCTGGCTAACTTGGAGACTCTTTCGATGAGCTCAGGGAGAAACATTTACACCAGTTGATGCACTCAACTGAAATAGCTGTTTATCTAAAACAAAGGCCATCCTCGGGTCCCCTTTGTGCTGAGATAAAGTCAGCTTTCCACGCAACAGCTGTGGTCTGTCATTCCCTGCATTCGTCCCTGAGCTTCATGGGCACCTCACCCTTGCCCATCTTCTCTGAGTCTTCTTCCATTGTAGGGGTTTATTGGTCCATCACATGGCCCCCAAGTGCTGCCCAGGCTCCAAGGCCAGCCAGAGGCAACTGGGACCCTTCCTCTCCTCAAACTCTCCCAGGCTCTGGGACCCACCAGGTCAGCTGGGAGCCTTGCCGCACTCAAGCATGTCCAGAGAGGCAGCTGGGGACCTTCCATTCCCCCACAAGAGTGTCCAGCCTCTCTGTCCCTTTCCAGTTTTCTGTCCTTGCCCTGACTCTGCTTCCCCTGCAGTAGCCCACTGACATCCCACAGCAATTAAATCACTCCACATCAAGTCGCTGCTGACCCCAGACCTCTGCAAGGTGTGAGGACACACCTTGCTGGGAGGGGAGGCTGCTGTCAGGGCCCTGAGGGCACTGGTAGGCCTTAATGGCCCTGGCCAGCCTCACCTGCAGCCTCCACCTCACACCCCTGCCCACCCTGGACATCTCTGGGGGCAGTGGGATAGGGCCCTGGCTGGCAAGGCCCCTGCTCTGCCAGCCATGTTACTGCACTCAGCTCCCCAGCCCTCAGGAAGCAGCTCAGGCTAAGAGTGAAGGCCCTGCCCTGGGCCCAGGGCAGAGGTTGTGGGGGAGGCCCTAGGTGAGGCTGGCCAGGGTCAGGAAGGCCTAATAGTGCCCTCAGAGCCTCGATGATGAGCATTGCCATGCCAGGCATTTTGGAGAACATGCAACTGAACTTCAGATACTCACATCTGCTACAGAAGGAAATGGAAGGACTGAGGACCCTTTTCTCAATTGTAGGCACCAGTTCATGGCTCTTTATGGCTATATCTATGTTCCACTGACCTTTTTCTCCTGAGGTGGATGTTTGATAGTTTCTACTAAAATGTTCTTTATTAGTAGATAAACAGCAAGGTGAAGTCCAAACCACAGGAGAAGAAAAGTAATCAAAATGTTCAGTTTTGATACTGGCATCTGCTGCTCCTTTTAATGTGTTAGTGGAAGAATAACTCACTAATTTGGACTGATGGACTTCAGATATGGGAAAAAAATTAAGAATATATATGCTGTTTTTCAGTTGTATTTTTATTACTGGGTGACTTCAATAGAATTCTGAACTTAGCTGTCACTATCAAAATTAGTGATGATGATGTGATTGGCAATAAAAAAAGTTTTTAAAGTGTATTGATCAAGAATTGTATCAAATGTTCAATTAAGAGGGAGGGTATCTAGGTAATGAAAATATACCCTGTAGGAGTTCTTAGTTTCTCAAAATATTTCAATTTTTATCTACCAGCCCTGTATCCTCTAGAACAGAAAGTTTTCAGTTCTTTTTCTTTGGATGCTTAAATCCTTTTTGAAGATTAAGTGGCATCCAAACTCACCTCTTTCTTCCTGCCAATGGACCCACCTTGTTGATGGAAAGTGTCAACATCTGGAAGCTTTACTGAACATGCTGTAATTCTGAATTTAGAGCAAGTTATTAGTTGCAGCTTTTCTCCTCACAGCTTTATCAACACAGTACAATACACACCATGATGACTTATGATTGCTGAGGGCTAATTAAAATGCACTGGTATTTCTACTGACAGTTAGACTTGACTATGTTCTCTTTTTTCTATCAATATCCTTTTTTCCAACAGGTAGGACTATGATAACGATACAATGATATAATATCTCTGCTTGTTAGAAATGAGTTTACATTTTACTTATTTCTCAGGAAAGGATTTCTCAGTGAAGAGTACATCGTTTGCAAAATAGCAAGCAATGCATTACATTTACTACACAGGGAGAATAGCTGCAGAGCTATTTACTTTGCTGATCTGAGTCATATTATAACTAAATAAGTACGATAGGGCTGGGTCCTAGTTTTTTAAACAATGAACAATACATTAGCATCTTGCTTTCCTATTCTTCTATCATTAACACTATATGTGTCAAATTCTCTGTGTTTAACAGGATCTGGTCATTCCACATAGCATTAGTTATGCATCTTTGGAGATGGGCCAGGACAGATTCTAATGAAATAAGCCAACCATGCAATGAGGGATGAAGGAAGTACTGCTATGTGGCATACAATGACATTTTATTATGGATTAAATGAATCTAACTGTTCTGTGGTGTTCTGCAATCTTCCAGTAGCTAGATTCAAAAACTTTACAAAACTAAGAACAATGTGGTTCTCAAAGGGTCTGATCTTTTGAAAATAAAGTCAAGTTGTTCAGAATCAGAAGCTGATTAGCTAGCTCATTGCAAATTGTGTTAAGGCATATATATTTTGAGAATTAGTTTGTTTATTCAGTAATAAAAAAATGTATCACACGCATGCTTCATTATCTCTGCTGATTCTTTTAATAGGTTTGTAAGTGGAGTTTTAGGTTGGGGGTATCACTTATGTGAAGGACTGTTCTATATGCCTCACTTCTTTTATATCCCTGAACCACTATGGCAGCAACAGTATTGCCTCCCTTTGTCCCTAATTCTACACCTCTTGTTTTCTCAGATCAAGCACCATCCCTTCTCAAAAGAGAAGAATGCAACAGTCAGATACTCTTCTGTAAAAACAACCCAGAGTGTGACACTGTTCTATACAGCCTATAGCATGCTGCCACCTGTCCTCCTTACAAAGCTTCTCTTTGAGGTGGGATGGGCTCCAGCATGGCAGTAGATCAGGGATGGTGACTTTTCTTGAGTTATTAATGTAATTTAATGTAATGTATGCATAGTAATTTATGCATATTCTTTTTTGATGCAAGTGATCCAATTCACTCGGATGGAGTTTATCTTGAAATGTGTGTCTTAAAAGGACCTCAGACAAGCACCAAAAGCTACTGGATAGGAATGCTTTCAAGAAATACAGTTCTATAAATCAATAGTTAGAAAAGAAGTAGAGGAAAATGTAGGATCTCAGCATCACTAAATAAACTAATCAAATCGAACTTATCCAATCAGTTTAAAAATCAGTCTTGCCATCATATGAACTAACCCACCACTGTGCTTAGGTAGCACTAGAGTATTCTCATCAGCATAGATCTCAAGTACAATAACATATACTTTACTCCAGTGGAAATATAGTCCATGGTACTAGTTTTGTATTTCAATCTATCAAAGATTCCTTTGGAAAGTAAGAGATCTGTCCTACCAAGTGTCTCTTTAAGACCAGGAACTGTGTTGAAAGGCATTTCTCCACCGTGGCTGGAGAAAATGTTTGGAGATTCTTGCAGATAAACTGGCACAGGACTTTGTACAACACATTCTTTGCTTTCTGATGACTTTTTTATTATAGTTTAATATTATACTGGCCTAGGGATGCAATGACAATGTTTGAGTTTTGGCATCCCTGACTGATTTGCAAATCTTGATGCCAACGAAATGCAGGGAAGATAGCATTATTTGAAACACTCAGAAGAAATTTTGTTGTATTCATTCCATATACTACTTCTTAACCGTAACTACAACTTTCTTTCTGGGACTTCTTGTCATATTTATGGTTCTTACCAGGAGTGAATATGCTTTTTATTTAACAGTTATGATGAATAGTTTTTATGTATCACAGCAAAACTTGGTATTTTAAATTTATAGTTGCTTTGAATTTGAATCATGAAATATTCATTGAATTTTGACAACAAGTCCTTCTAACAAATCATTCATTCAGTTCATTCTATATACTAATTTGATGTAGCTCTAGAATACAAATTCTGTGCAGAAATAGGAGTATTACCACCACAGGAAGCTGGTTACCAAACATTTGGAATCTGAGCATTTGAAGAATAATGTGATTTTAATGATCTTTCCCTCATAGGCTGGGGTGGAGCTGTAAATTCTTTGTTTGTGAAACATTTCTCAGAATCTAGAAGTTAACTATATTTTTGTAAGCAGAAAATTAAAACTCCTTGCTCTGCACCACTGGCTGCATCCATGAAAAGCTGCTATGAAGTTTCATAACAAGTTTTAACTGTCAGTATTTTGGCATGTTCATTAGCTCCAGACCTATTTAAAATATGTACTGTTTCTTACCTGGATACCTCTAATTTAACTCTTCTGTAGATATCTTTTCATAGCAAGATGAATCACCATAGAATATAGCCTTACATGAAAGGAGGGAATAAAATCCATACATGGTTTACATGGTTGTTTACCAGCCCCTGTAAATACAGAAGGTCAATGTTGTGTATCGTTCCACTTAGCTTAGTCTTCAAGAGTACTGATCATGAGAAGCTGCTGACTTTTTCCATATCCATCCAGCTAGGGTTGGTAAGGATAAGGTATATAGGGAATATTACACCTCCCTATTTCAGAATTTTGTCACTGGCAGTGGAAATGCTGGACATGAACAAACAAACAGAAAAGAATCATCAACATTCACAGCAATCTGCCTCCACCTTAATTTAACCATTGATCTCAGTGGTTGGGGAAGAAATGCAGAAAGCTTGCAATAAGTCTGTCACATTTTAACCACCCCACTTCTGGTGTGATTAAACATAATGATAGTTAAAGCCACAGTGACTTATTATGCATTTTGTTTTTGGTAGGACTGATTTAGAAAGATCAAACTTTGAAACATTGATCAAGTTTCTTCCCCAGGATCGAGCATGGATCAGCAACTGACCTATCAACTGCTTCCATTATGGGAGATGAATCAGCTACAGAATTTAAGATGTGTCTTCTACAATAGACATAACTCCTAGTTCTCTGCTCAGGAAGAGAACTAGAGTTTTGTATGAATTATAATTTGTATATTTCATTAATTAAATTTTATTAATTACTTAAATGCTCTATATTATAGCTCAGACAGTGAAAGAGAAAATCAACTGTTTCAATCCAAAATGAACCCAATTTGCAAATTTTTACCAAAACAAACAGAAAAGATTTAGTTCTGTGGGTTTTCATTTTAAGTTCTAAGAATTTTCCATATTAAATTTAGGCAAATACTGCAATGAAACTACTTTTCATGAAAAAATCTCAATTTGGTATAAAAGATCAGAATCAAACTACTCTGCTTCCAAATTTTTTAAGACTTTTGGCTGATATGATTCAGAAATACTCATAGTGTCATCTTAAATCTGTACTTTTGTATTCCAAATTATCATCTCTAATCCTGACTTTTGAAAATATGCAAGTGAAAAAATCCTTCTTTTTCTTTTCTTCTTACCATGGTGTGTAAAATGTAGCATGAAGTGCATATTTCTTTGCTTTTAATTAAGTGTTCTGTCTTTTTAAAATCAATACAAATGACAAGTTACTCTTAGTCTGCAAAGTTTTCAGTACAGAGCTCTTTCCTCCAAAATTCTTACATCTCTGATTATTCTATGGGCACATAATGAATGTAACCAAAGTAAAAAAAAAAATAATTACAAAAGTAAAAGAGAATACATTCATTTAATTTCTGTGTTGCAAATGGTAGCAAGTATTGGCAAAGTATTTGAAGTCTGAATCAGGATTTCAGCACTTTAATGTGACTGTGCAAAAATCAGGCTATGAGTTTGATAGATTTGCTGAAGACAGCCCTTGACCAATCCCTTTGAGCAAATCCTTAAAAGATCAACATTAGTATCAGATCCAGACAAAGAAGTGTTTCCAGCCATGAGATACCAGGAGGAAAGAGAATGGAGAATTACCAATGTAGACTCAAAAGGCAAAGGAAGTGCTGAGAAAAATAAATATAAGGTTGTTAATTCAACTAATAAAATGAGGGGGAGAGGTTAACAACTAATAAAATAAGAGGGAAAGGTTACATAAAAGAAATTAAATTAATCCTGAAGCATAAACTGAGAGATAAAATTGGAAATTCCATCATTAGACAACAGAGTATGCAAGAACACAACCCTTAATCTCTGTCATTTCTTCAGTATAAACAAATCTGCTCATTGCTAGCATTATTGCTGAAAACAGATCTCATCAAATTCTACATGGAGAATAAGTTTTGTCATCTGGAAATAAAAATATCACTACCATTCTACCTCTTTGTCCAGGAAACTTACATTTAAGTCCAAACTGAAAACAGTCAAAGACACAGTTTCTTATTAAGTAGTCAACAACCTGAAGGCACTGTTTTCTCTAAAGCCTTAAATAAAAAGTAAGTAAATAGGGAAAGGGGTCCAGAAGGCAGGATCTAATGTAATTTAAAACTGGAATTACATCAGCGATTTCAAACAGATGGCAGAATGTGGAGATAAATGTGTTAGCTCCTTTAGCTTATTTGGTCTCTCTATTGTTTGCATCATTAAAAACAGGAATAGTTTACAATTTAAAAATATACTAGGTATTATACGTTGGGAAAATGGACATGCACCTACTGAGTGGAAGGAGGTAGGATAAAATTAATTTGCCATACTTTAGTCTACAGTATCTGGGATGCTTGAGGCAAGTCTGCAAATAGGTTTCCTAGGAAATGAGATGAACAAAAAGATAATGACCTTGAAATTATACCCCCAAATGTCCCACGTATTTAGCAACCTGGCTCAGAAGTGGTAATTACATAAAAATACAAAAGATCCTTAATTGCTTCAGTTATAGTGTATCCTGGCAGGTCAGTTACTGTACACAGCTGCAAAAAATGGTACGTGATTAATAGGGAGTTGCTTATGATAGCGCTAACTAGCTAGTGTATAGTGCAAAACACTCATTTCTTTTCCAATTAAAGGAAAAAAAGTCTGGTTTTGATTAGGCTCTTCTAAAGGTCTAAGTTTGTAGCAACAAAAAACTCTCATGTTGTGAGACGTCTTAGTCAAGGACTAAACAGCATATATTCATGAAAAACAGGAAGGTTTAAATAAAATACTGGGGTGGAAATGCTGTAAATATCAAAATAAAACACTTCAGCCCATTCTGGTTATCCTAGTTTGTTAGTTGTAAAACAAAAGGGTAAACCAGTTCAGATAATACTGCACTGATATAGATGCTTCTCCAGAGCTGGAACCAGGCACAAACTTCTTCGATTTGTTAAACTGCAACTAAACACTCTTTTCATGTAGCTCTAAACCCATTTCAGCAAAGTTCGAAGTATGGAGCGTTCAAAATCACATACGAGAACTTGCAATACTTCAGCATAGTTTTGCAGTCCCCAGAGATCTGGGCAAAACCCTGAACTGTATGGAGAGCTCTCCAGATTTGTGAACCTTTTGTAGTTCACCCACCAGCAGGGATCAATTTGGGGAAAATGTGTAGTGGTGGTCTTTGGAGCACGGCCTGAAAATCATGCCCTTCAGATGAATTGCTAAAATGGACTCTGCTCAGATCCAAGTGTGCACATACTGAAAATATGACTTGGTTCACAGTGTTTCCAGAACTTGACTATCCTCTGGCATGCTTGCAGTGTGTCAATGGGACCTGCTGGGCTCCAGATATGACTCCATCAGGATTTGGGGAGGGGAAGGGAGCAGGAAGTGGTGGGGAGTAGAGCAAATGATAATTTTTTTCAAGTGCCAGCCATCAGTGGGGCTAAAATCTAGAAAAAACTGTGGGTTTCCTTCTCTTTTTGTCTCTCAGGAAAGGCAGGAAGCAACACTGACAATCCAGTCTTCATCACTGACTGTAACATTCAACACTATGGAGGTGGATGGAGCAGCTAACTTAGGAATTGATTAAGGATTTTCACAGATCTCCCCATACCTGGATGTGCTTGGTTCACATTTCTGAGGTTTAATTGACCACAGCAGTTAAACAGTGATGGCTTTTTTCACACAATAAAAGCTGAGATTCTAGAAAATGAAATATGACCTTCAAACAAACACCACTATGACAACCAGGCTTTTAAAACTTTAATCCAAATCCTGGTCACCATAGCCTTATTATCACTTAAGAAACAAAAGTTTAAAAAGTTTGTAATTTGTGTTGTGCTTGTGTCTACGCATTCACACACACAGAATTTAAATCCTCGTCAATTTGTAGTTTTCAGACTGAGTAACAGACAGGTTTAAAGCCTTTAATACTTTCACATTATCCATTGGCAAAGGAGTAGTCTTAAAGGCAACTCAGAACTATGCATTATGATTCAACCATGTAATTAACATTATTCTGCTTGCTGAGTGCAGCCAGGATCAGGGATGACAGGATTAGATCAAGCACTGGAAAAAAACAGGTCTGGGGAGAGATTTTCAGAAATTAGCAGAGACCTGAATCCTGCTTTGCTTGTCACCAAGACTGTTGGACAGTGATAGGGGAGAGCTGGGAAGCAGACAATTAATGCAGCATTGGGAACTCCTGGGAAAAATCCTGAATGGTGCCTACTGGTGAATCCTTCTTGAAGTACCCTTGTAGCAATCCTTGGCAACCTCTTCCACTGTCCTTAAAAAGGCGCAGAGTTCACCCAGATCTGTGGCCACTCAGTTCTGCTATAGTCCCATTCTGCCGCCACACCTCTCTCCTGCCCAAGTCTTCTTGTGCCTTAGAGAAGACTTAGTGCAGACTAAGCTCCACAGTGCAAATCTGCCCTGGTCCCCTATAATCCCCATCTTCTGCATCCGTGCAAGGACCAGCCAAAATCTCACTCAAAGAAAGCAAAATTTTCTGCAATGCAGACAAAAGTCACGCTGAAAGGTCTAATTTCCTTAAAGGATCTGATTTCACATGTTCATTTTCTGTATGGACAATGATTTTCAAGTGATGTCTTTCCTATGTCTATTCCTACTACAGATTGACTCTCACCCGATCAAAAATAGAACTTTCATTTTTTGGAACTGAATGCAGAACAGAGAGGGTATCCCCTAAGAGAAATCTCTTCACAAAACATTATTCCTGCAAGGCAGGTCAAATGTTCACTGACACATCTTGACAATGCCCATTTTCTTTGCATTGACTCTGTCTGATTAAACTGATTGAAATGCATTTCATATTTGTGCTTTGTCAGTCTATATTTTGGGCTTCATAAACAGAGTGATACTAGATTGACTTACCCAGATACTTCATATAGCATGTCATGTTGAATTAATTGATGTTGCTTGTACAGCATGAGAATATGGAGATACATCTTTTCATTTCTGTGTTTGCTTTATAACCAAATGAGGGAATGATAAAATATTATGATGATAGTTACTAGATATGTTAAATGTCTTCATTTCTTTCAAAAAAATACAATGGAAATATTATAGCATTTGTTAACACATGTTATATAACATTAATTGGATAAAACCAGAAATACTACAGTAGTAACCAAGAGTAGTAATGAGTAAAACTAGCTATATTTTTTCTTTTCTTTCCTTTTTTCTAAAAGAAATGGAGGATTAGCTAATTACCTGCAGAAACTGATCATACATGTAATTAACCTTTAAAAATCTGAACATGGAAAATTTAATAAAATCCCTGCAGAACTGCAAAGTCATAAGGAAGAGTTTATGTCCTGAAGAGTCTTGCAATATTCACAGTGAAGTCTGTAGAAGATTATTAATTAACTTAATTTACAATGCAGCAGTGCTTCCCTCATCTCACTTCTAGATATAATAATCGTTTGGGCTTTTGGAGTTTTTTTATGATATCCAAAACCCTTGTTGCTAAACACTACTCTTCAATAACGTTGAAGTCTCTGTTAGTGTGAACTAAATAAAACAAGCAAACAATGCTAAGTACTGTAAAACAGGAAAGATAGAAATTAACTGTAAGAATGTAATGAGGAGAAATTATGTGAATGCACTGTATTTTTTCAGTGAGAAGCTGGAAAAAGCATGATCAAATATTATTGTCATTCCAATAGATGTAAGCTGGTTGATACACTATTCTGTCCCGAAACTGTCTTTATTTGGGTTTGTCAAATTATTCTGTCTTAACATAAGAAAACTCTTTTTCACTGTGAGGGTGACTGAGCAATGGGACAGTTTGCCCAGGGAGGTTGTGGAGTCTCCATCCTTGGAGACGGACACAGTCCTGGGCAGCCTGCTCTAGCTGATCCTGCTTGAGCAGGGAGTTAACCATCTCCAGAGGTCCCTTCCAACCCCAATTATTCTGTGATTCTGTGATTCCTTAAGCATGAGACACATGCAACAGTTTTTAAGTCCTTTTTTACTGGATCACTGTACTATACATTGCTTTATTTCAGCAGCAATGGAGTCAGAAGTCCAGACGGAAGCTATAGAAACTCCCATTGCCAAAAGTTTATCTACTGCATTTATAGCTTACATGTCATAAAAGTATATTAATACATCTGAGTGCCTGAGGAAATGCATACTTATGCTGGTACGTTAAATTGTCTCTCTGAACTCCATGGGTCAGATCTTTGTTCTTTTTGTGGTATAGAGGCTATGAAAACAAGCTATGTTCCTGCTTACTGATAACTGACTTAATTTTCTGCTTCTGCAGGGAAATTGGGTGCTGCAGCATCGTACTGGTGGGAAGGCGGGCAGTCAGTGTACCAACCATCAGCTGAAAGGGCAAAGGGATTTATCATACACCAATGGATTCTATATGCATATTCTAAGTTAAGCAGCAGAGCAGTTACAGGGGTCCAGAGGTGTGAATTCAAGGCTCTCCTTAGCCTTGCACCAAAGTTGCTTTCAACTGATTCAGTCCTGAAGGGGTATCTGGCCATTTGAAGCAGAGGGAGGAGTCAGCTTGGGGTGCCATCAGCTATAGACACAGTCATGCCATAATCATGTTAGCTTCCTGGGCCATCTAGGTTTGGGCATACTTTTTTTACCTTTGCAGACCTCAAGCCCATGCCTGCTTCCTTATGATTTGTGTATCAGTCATTTGTACTTCCAAAATACAATGAATATGACTATGCTTTCAGTGCATCTTTTCTCTCCTGGCTTTTTTACGAATTAAACTAAAGAATAGCTCTTTTTCTTTCTGTTACATAAATTTTCTTAGGAATATAAAATACAGAAATAACTACAATCTTGCTTTCATTTGTGCTAATGTCAAAAGTCCTGAGTGGAAGGAAGAAGGAAAGGAAGGGAGGGAGGAAGAGAGGAAGAGAAAGAAAGGAGGGATGATTGTAAAGGAAGGAACAATCAAAGGAGATGGGCGTTGGTAATAGACTATAGAAGGAACTAACTTCACCTTAGAAAATCTGCTTGCTCTGGTCCATGACTAATATTTTCAATTATGTGTTTTTCAAATCAGTTATTTGAAATACTTTTCTATCCTATAACTGGGTCTTTGAGCTTCCTTGCTTTCCAGCATATTTGGGCCAAAAGCTGAAAATGCTTGCAACTGAATAATTCCTGGTGGAGATGTAATACAGTGTTTGTGACACACCCACTGGTGACTTACAGATTTCAAGTAACAGAAGGCAGATTCTTGTCTAGGTAAATAGTTTCCAGGGGTTAACCAACCACACCAAAAAATAAGCACATCATTTCTAGCCTGGCTTTGTTTACATTCACTTTCTATGAATTTAATTTCTGCCATTTTCTTCAGTGTTCAAGATGTCTCTTGTATGCCATGAGTGAGTCATCTTTTAAGCTCCTTTTTATAAAGATTCAATAGCATATAGCATCCCTCACACTTACAGACTTGTGTCTCTTTTCTGAATTCTTTCCTAATGCCAAATTGTTTGGTGTGTAGAGACTGGGTAGGATTTTAGTGGCAGATTCCTCCAAGTACCATCTTCCTATTGTTACTTGAAAGCACTGCTCTTTACAGAGAGCTTGGCAATGCTGTACATTGTTCCAGATAACTAGTCAATCTCTGCTCCTATTATTTTCCAATCTGTATCAGCAGAATAGACTAACACCACACTCGCATATTTTGTCCAGATGAATGCACTGGAACTACTTGAGACAGTTCCCAATGGTTCACTGTGTGAACCATTCAGTGTTCCTTAGTGATGCTGATTACCCATTAAGAGTATTAGGATGAGGATAGAACAGCATTCATGTGTATCTGTGCAGCAGCTGGGTAGCAGTTACTGCACTCAAAAACATCTAAAAAAAATCTAAAAAAAAAATCTAAATTTACAGTAGTCCAAAAAATCTCTTATAGAACCACACATCTATTCCTCTTTTTCTGAGGATGAAGTGACACACACAGTTCACACTTAATTTCTTGTGTGAACAAAGGAAACAGAATGATTTCTTACTTTCTGAATTTTTTCATTCATTATTTAATATTTTCCTCATTTAAAAGCTTCATTCTGGTTTAAATTATTTGTAAAACAGTCACATAGAAAGGCAGACTATAAATGATTCTCCAACAGGCAAAGCAAATGTTTCATGAGTAGCTCCATGAACTACTCAGACAACAACCTGTAGCAAACAGTGCAACACAACATGAATATTATTCATTTATATGTTGTAGGTGAGTGTTCATGATTGATTGTCAAAGAATAAAAAAGGAGGGAGTTTTATGCAAATGAATAACTGAACCAACCCCCCCTATTTTTAGTACAGACCAAGTTAGTTTAGAACAACCCGCATTCAGCCAGAATGACACTACTTAATGGAATATATTTCATGGTGAATAATTTGCTCAAGCAAAATTGCCTTCTGCTTGAAGTGGTCAAGGTGTATGCTACACAGAAACAATGCAACAAAGGTGGAATCTCTAGAAAAGTTTTTGGAGATCTGAGGACGTACACAAGTCACACAGTAAAAGCAAGATAGCCATAAAGTCATTCCTGCAGTCAAAATACTGCCTAGTTTGAATGGTACATTTTTGCATTGTCTAAAGCACGAAAGAAAAAATTCTAGCTTAAAACTCTGCACAGACAGTCTGCCTGCCCCCAAGGTGTGAAAGGTACTATTTGGATTTTGACATTCCACTGTCTATTATAGTGAAATGTAAGGAACAAGAAGCATAAAATTGTATATTCTGGTAACTGGAGGCACCAGAGGGTGTAATTCATAAGCAACAAAACCACCGAGAAGCATATAAGGTGAACATGGGGGAGGCACATGGGAGTGTCCCTCCCTTTTAGCCCCATCAAGATTTCATTTACTCCTCCTTCACCATTAATACTAATACCACCAGGAACTCAGTGTCACGCTTTGTTAGCAACTGAATACCTCAGAGCTGGTTATTCAGTTCAGATGTATTTCTGAGGAAATGTTTTGACCCTGAGAGAAAGAAAGGAGGAAAATAGGTGCATTTGTATTTGAGTAGCTGTGTAACTCCAACTTGTTTTCTTAATACAGATGAATCTACCAGTGATTCTTGGCAGAAGCTAGCTTTTCTGGCACTGAATATGTAGCTTCAAAAATACCTTTGGCTGAGAGGCGCAACACAGAGAGAAGTAGCACTTGACAGATGACTGAAATGGTAGGGTCGAAAGACTTTGTCTTATGGTATACATAGTCTGCTAGCTGGACGGGTGGAAGAGAATCATTTTATCCTCAGTATGTATTTATCTTGTTTTGCTGTGTTTCTCAAGCTAACAAACACTTTTCTGGGTGTGTGTGTAGTGTGTGTAGTCTCTGCCTGTTTAGAGTACTAAGGGAGATGTTTGGTTTTCCAATCTTTTAGGTCAGGAAAGAAGAGGGAAAGAAGTTATTTCTCAGGAAAGACCTCTCAAGCACTTTCTGCTGGTGTTACCCATTAAGCAGAAGAGTCCCAACAGTGAAATGCTACCTACTCTGCTCCTTCCCAGTTAAAGGAATACGGCACCTACACTCTTGCTTCACAGCTCAGCCAAGCCATGGCAGACCTGCACCTGTATATCACCAATAACTATTAAAAGGAACAGGCAAATATGTTGACTTTCTTCTCTTTAACATTCCTTTTTCAAACCTCTTTTGTTAGCTTCCCCCTCGAAAGAAAGCGAGGCGTGTGTGCAAACACTTGTTCTCCACATCAAGCCTGACTGAACAATTTCTCTGCTATTCTGAGCTTCTGGTGAACTGAAAATTACCAGCTGTACTGAATTGTGACAAACAGAGTATGCATGTGTGCGTGTGTGTGTGTGTGTGTGTGTGTGTGTGTGTGTGTATGCATATGCATGTGCACTCTGGGCAAAAGGGAACAAAGAGATGGACAGATACTATCATACCTGATAAAATTAAACTCATTTTCACATTTATGACCCAATCTAGCATTTTAATTCAGTGAAAGGCAAATGCGGCATTAGCTTTGGACTAGGAATATTTCTTGGAGCTCTCATAGAAGCATATATGGAGCATAGGCAGAACAAGGAATTCTCTAATGCATTTCCTGGCTGAGACACAGTCAAAGTGCAGTCTTCATTTCAGAAACTGTATCTGAAGAAAAACAAATGTGTCACATGGCCCCTTCCATGTCAAAGTAAACCACAGTACCTATAAAATAAATGTGGCAACAACTCAGCTACCTAAAGCCTTGCCAAAAATTGACTTCAATGGCTATCTACAGATCCAGCCAGAATACTGTCCGCCAACTCATACCATGTGCGCCTTGTAGGGTAGTGGCTTTTAAAGTACACTGGATTTGCCAAATTTTCTCCCTCTTTTCAGCCAGAATGCTCTTGATCATTCATGAAATGTAGTCACATCTAGCAGGAAAGAAATACACAACAGCCATCAGCACAGAGCACACCTAAGAAGAGAAGGTGAAGAATGTTTTTAGCCCCTGAATGAGAGCACTTTTTATTGGCATAATGTAACTACTCAGACTGGGATGGATAATTACATATTGCAAAACACTTTTAAAAACCCTTTTGTATATTACACCTACCTGGACACCTGGGAGCCAACTACTATTTCTGGCTGCTCAGACAGTTAACTAAAATCTGTACCTGAGTTTCTCAAAGGACATTTATAAACACATAGTGAAAGCTGCCCCTTTTCTGAACAACACCATCCAGACCTCGTTCTAGGCAAGGACCTGGGCAAGCATTACAGACTTTGAAAATCAAAGACCTGATAGTAATTTGATCATAAATCACGATCAGATTGCTACTGCATGTGAACAGAAAAACTCTACACTGCAAGTACAGTGAGCCCACTGCATCTAGGACAGGACATCTGTATTGTGCAGGCACAGCTGCATTGCAGTAAGTGTGTGGGAGACAAGAAGCCACCTACTTTTAGATCTGCAACTAGCTCTCCTTCATTTTAACGAAGACAGCTGACAGGAATATAAACTAGCAGTAGGCTCATAGATGTAGGAGACATCATGAGAGCTGGTCTGCTCCAGAATCCACTGTAGTGGACTTTCCAAATACAGTTCTTGGGTCTCTTGCGCAAATTCAGAGTCGAAGGAAGATGGGGTAGAAGGAGGTCACTTACGAACTCAAAAATGAGGCAAATTATGATTTTCCCCACTGCTACTGTCTTTTGTTTTTCTCTGAGAATTTGCCAAGATCTGTGCTTCAATAGAGATTTGTATGCAACATCAGTGTGTCTGGAAAGTGACGGGAAGTGTCTGGAAGTGACTGGAAAGAGAAAAGAAGGATCAGAGTGGAGTAATAGGTAAGAACCTGAAAAAAGAAGGAAAGGCATGCAAAAGCAGCCCAGGTGCCTGGCAGCCATAAAACATTATGATTTTGCATATCAAAGTGATATTAAAGATCGGCTAGATTTTCATAACTGAATTTGCCAGTGAGGGAAAAGAAAGAAGACCGAGCTCCAGAGAGCTGGGCTGAGGCTGGATGCAAGCTCAGTTCACAGTAAAACTCTAGCCACAGGGAAAACTGGGTGCCAGTGTCTGAGGGGAATGCTAGCAACAGTGCTGTCTGTGACACACTATAATTACCGACCATCTGGGAGGTGGGGGGAGTGCAAAAACCTTCAGCAGAATGCTTGCAAGTGAAAAGAAAGTGGTTGGCAGAGAACTTCCCCTCTCTCCCTTTGTCATCCATGGTGGTTTATGGACCTCTCTGCTGCTCTGTCTTGGTCTTTTAAGTGAAAAGAATCCAGTTAGCTTTTTCATAATGGCAGAAGTAATTAAAAAGGTGATCAACTTCAGAGGAACATAAAACACACAAAAAAGCCTGTCTCTTTAATGATATCCCCTACATACTTTACTGGCAGGGATTCTGCTAATTTAATACCTGTTAATTTTCTTTCTAATTAAGGCTATAACCCACCAGAGGCTGTTTTATACTTAATTTGTTGGGGTTTTATTATATGGCTCAACTGTCAGCCAAGCACTATATGCATCATGTGATCCTGGTTAAGATCTTTCAGGCATTACTGCACACCAAGGCCCTTGGAGAGAACGTGCCACTACAATTTGTGAGTCACCCGTTCTTGTTCTGCCTAGGTCTTGTCATGTGTGTGCTTGTCAGGATTCATCTCCATCTCCATTACCCCTGGGGCAGAAGTCATAGTTTGTTTCTGCTCACTTGTCTGATTTTTAGCAGATCATATTCCCATCCTCAGAACCTTAAGCAAGTGCCATCTTTTGAGAATTTAAGGTGGAATTCTAAGTGCTGATCAAATCCAACTCAAAAACATCTTTTGATTGACAAGAAATATCCTCAGTTCAACCATCTTCCAAAGCTGAGGAAGACTGCTGTACAAAGGGAAAGAAATGCATTAAAACTGTTCTTTTTCTTAACTGTTTTCCTCATCTTTCTCTCTTTTTTATATATTTACTTTCAAGACTTTAAAATTAAGATGATGGCTGAGGCAGATGTTTACTGTCTGAAATAACTGAGATCTTTATTGATTCTTTTTTTGCCAAAAAAGTTTGTAACCAAATTATACACCAGTTAAGCAATTAGCTGGGAAATTAAAAGGAGAAGAATCAGGCAGTAGATCACAGATAAGCAAAGTCAGTGGTGCTTTAGTGACCTGAACTCTCTGCCAATAAAAGAACATTTCATTAAGCCCCTGTATACCAGCCCAGGGGATGGACAAATTTTTGTTTTGTCTCCAAGATCTCAGCTTCCAGGTAAACAAAACTATTAGTATAGCATTGGCTCCAAATTGATAGCTAGAAGTTCACCAATAGCTGTTAAAAAGAAAACCTCATCCTCTACCTCTGTGGATACCGGGAAGGATGTGCTCTAAAATTTATTCAGTCACACACCGAGAATGATGAGATCACTTGTTTAGTTATGTCATTCTGAACACAGGAATTCCAGAGGTCTGTTGTTCTGCCTATCCAAGTCCATGAATGCCTTAATTCTGTTGCCAGCAATTCTCAGGACTTTGTCAGTGCAATTCTTACAGAAACAGGATAATGGAAACTCTTGCCCGCTTCTGCAGTGGAAATAAACATCAGGAAAGTCCTGCCCTCCCCACTGCTGTCTGCTAGGATTTTATTGAAAGAAAGGGAGGGTGCAAGGTCAAGATAATGGTTGTTGAAAACCTTCAAAATAATCTTCAAAAATAAAAAACCTTCAAAAATCATTATAAATTCATTCTTACATGTAAGTAAACTAATGCCATACATCTAGCCATGCATCTAATAGCTTTCAGCAAGACAATCTTCAGTGGTATTTGGCCGGAAAAAACAAAGGAATTAGAATTCCTAGATTAGGAAATTCATAGCAAAGTATCAGCAAGAAAGCCAGCCCTCTGTGTACTCTGTGTAAACATATGAGATGCAGCTGACAATGCAGAGGAACGAATGATTTATACTCCATCTGCCATGGAAGACTACTAGCCTTGTTACAGAAACAAATAAACTAGGGCACCAGGTAATCTGTTGCCTCTTTTCCACCCCACAAAAGAAATTATACATACTTAGCTGAAAAGGTTCTATGCTACCTTTCTATGGAATAACCAAAACCATAGCAAAATGGGCAACCCAAACTCTACTAGCAAAAACCTCACAAAAATGAAGAAGCTTCAGGTGGTGGGAGGAGTAAGTTACATTGGAGACGTGATCTCATAACCATATTTTTCTGATTATGCAATTGCAAGTCTAGCTGGTTCTCTAGAAGGGAGGCCTTGCACAATATGAAAAATAGAGGGTGGAGTTCGCACAGTGCACAATTAAATTATGCGTCTCAATGCCACCCACTGCTAGATAGGCCTAACATACAAACTTTTCTGAAAGACCATGAACATATTGATGAAGGTCATATCTACTGGTAATCTTTAAATAGAACTGCTCAGATTCTTGACCAGGGATCACTAACTCAGAGACTGCTGACAAATATGGAAGAAGGATGTAACAAGGGAGGAATCACTTTAGATGGGCACCTGTTGGCACCACTAAGAGACAAGATGCTGAGCTGGAAGGAACTTTGCTTCTGCCCAGAACACAGTTCTGCTCTGTACACACCTGTCACTGGTATTGCCTCTCCCTTTCAGCTCTGTTTCCACACAATACTCCAGTCCCTGGCCTCCTTAAGAGAGACTGCAAGCATGAAGGGACATTACTGTTGATGCAATCACCAATGACTGCTGCTGGAAATCCATGCAGAAACGTGTGCAGGGCACAGGAAAGTAGACAACAACAATACCCAGCTCTCCTTCCCAGTCTCCCTTCCTCCACTTGTAACCAAAAGTGAAGGAATGCCAGTCCCACTATCCCCTGTCAGAAGGATATTTCCGTTCCTTGGCGAAGGGACTAGCAAGGGCAAGCCATGCCATAGTGGCACACCTTGCATAAATGTGTTCATACCACACATGCAAATACTGATGTATGCATGTAAATGGCTGGTTGTAGCCAGAACCTTCTGGGTGCGCAAGAATTAGCGAGAAGGATAGATTTCAGTTCATGTACATGTGCTGGTTGAAATTACAATACTTTGCTCCCACTATTTCAGGAGTTATCATGGGCTAATCTTCCTCTCTAAGAGATACAGAGGAAGGCCAGGTAGTAGAAGGTCCTCTACCCTTTAAAGAGGATCTGCAGCCTTGCACTTCTGAGGTGTGAGGTCTCCGGGGATCCCAAGCAGCCTGCCCCATACTTTGCTCAAACACAGAGAAGTCCTCAGTGGTCCAATCTGGTCTTTACTCTTTGGCTGTAACCTCCAATTTGTCAGGGAGCAGCAAGGGCTGGCTGCTTCTTACTGGATGGTGGGCAGGCCAGCTGAGCATGATAACATGGCTGGCAAGGCAGGGGCAGGAGATGTCACCCAGGTTCAGCCAAGAGTCCAGACCACCAGACAAGTTTGTGGTGACAAGGCAGGTCTGAGATCAAGCTGGGAAAGCAAGCCAGCAAGTCACGGTCAGGTCTGATGCTGATAATCAGGGTCAGAAACAGTCAAGGGATAACTTGGCAGGTCCATAGTGATGAGGTAGGTCCAACATTGAGCCAGGAACTCAATCTGCAGGTCAGGATCCTGTTCAGCAGAGTCCATGGGCCAGCATGACTGCAACACAGCTGGAGCTGGAGATGAGCACAACTACAACATAGCTTGGGCAGAGATTGGGCTGAAATGGACCCACTGGGACCATGGGCAGTGGGTGTGAATGGAGGTCCCAGGTGAGGCTGGTCAGGGCAATTAAGGCTTATTAGTGCACTTAGGACCCTGACACAATTTTTCTTGGAGTTATATGTCAGAAGAGGTGAAAAAGTGCCAAGAAACTTTGGCTTGAGTCAAGGAATACCCAAAGAACTAATGAGCCCCAGATGTTTCATCAGGGCTAATACCACAGGAGTGTCAGACAGGCTCAGCCATTTCCCGTCCCATAGTTTTGCCCCAGAACATTTAAAAAACAAACAAATAATGGTTAGAGACACTCTGCAGTGACCATGCCCAAGAGAAGAGGCAGCCAGCCAACATGACATTTGCTTTCCTCACACCCAGAAAAGCCAGCAGCAAAGAAATTCTTAAGGGAACTTAAAGGAAAATTAAAGACTTTGGATTGTGCTGGATTTAAAAACTGTAAAATTTAGTGCAAAGTACTGTCTTAATACAGTTTTTTCATAATACATGGTTTATATGCAAGAGCACAGACCCTTACCTTTGAATTTTCAGCTTTTGTTGTTTCCAAATTCATCCTTAGGATTCTGATCATGACTTTTTTTTATTGAATTTCTTTACAAGAAAACAAGTAGCTGGGTGAGCACTGGAACTAATGCTGCCTAATTTTGAATGGCTTTTGGGCTTGTGGTAACTGAGTTTTTAACTTCTTAACCCATTATTAAAGACCAGAGAAAGAGAATCTACACAGAAAACAGCTGAGCAGTAGAATCTCCATTGCATAGTCAGCCATAAGCTCTGAATGAAGCATTTCCTGTGGTTGGGCTTTCATAACAGCTCTTTTCCATGTGGTTTCTCTGACAGATAATAAGCAGCTATGTTCCCTTCATGAGGATTAAGAGGATCACTCTTTTCTACTCTGTGCCTAATTTCATGGAATATCTAGGAACACAATATGTTCAAGATCTCTGGCCCTCTATCAGATCTCACTGAAACTGGCCAACATGTACAAAAGACAGATGCACATACAGAGAAAGGGAAAGAAACAGAGAGCAGAACTGCATGAATCTCATTCCTTAGGAATCCAAGCTAAAAGGAAAAAATGTCAATCACATGATAATCACGCTTTGATTCACTTTCACAGGCAGGTTGTAAAAGCTCTGCAAGAAAAATAAATAAATAAATAAATAATAATAAATAAGATACCATCATGTTGTATTTCCATTTAATACAAAGATCAAGCTGCTTTACAGCTCATGCCTCATCTGTGAAGTAGAAGAGTAGTAACATTTATAAAAGGGATTATTATAAAGGTTTAGCGACTTGTAAAAGATCAATCAGTCAGTCTAATGTAGAGTTGAGAATACCTGAACTTTAATGCCTAAAACTATTACAAAGTGAAAATAATTACATTTTTATTCTATTGCTCTGTCAATAACAGAGAAAAGACAGAGAAAAGAATGGGGGTATTGCTTCATCACATTTCACAAAACAAAAGAGTGGCCAGCAATTTTTGAAATCTTTATGGATTATGGAAGATACAAGTAATTGCCTGACTTTTCTTACAATTTACATGGTATCTAGTAATAAAAGAATCATGGAATATATCATCATTGAGCATTTCTTCATGTTTCATCTCAAAACTGTAATAGTCCTCTCCTGCAGCCCTTTTGTGAAGCATATTATAGAAAATATGTCTAGAAATGGTCTCAAAAAGCAACATAGTTCCTCCTTTTAACCCACATCCAGCCATTCCTCAGAGATACTGGCCTAAAACAATGACAAATGTTTCTTTTAATGAGGGAGATCTAGCAGCTTTCCCAGGCTTCAGTGTTCAATATTAGAGTACCCTTTAACATTTTCTCTCTTGATTTGGGACCTGAGTCTCCTTTACTGCAGTTTAGGCCCATTACTTATTGTCCTGTCCATTTTGAATGCTCTGAGAACTGACTGTTCCTATCTGCAGCAACCATTTGCATGCCTGAGGAATGTTTCTCCTGTCTTTATTCGGAGTTCTCTTCTATCTCTTCTTTAGGCTAAACAAACCTAATTCTTTTTTTTTTTTTTTTCCTTATTGATCAGAGTTTCAAGGTCTTTAGTTATTCTTCTTAATCTCTGCAGAGTACCTGCAACTGGCCCACACCTTTTCTAAAGTATGGTGCCCAAAACTATATGGAGCACTCCAGCTGAGACCTTGCCATCATCCATTCATCCAAACACACATTTTGGCATCTCCAGATGATTGCTTTGGGTTTGTTTTAGTCCTGTGCAAGCTCTGTCAGTATATAAAGACATACTTATTTGAAAAAAACGGCAGCAAATTACAAAACCGAAGGAGTAAAATTTGTTATGAGAGATTGTGAGATGCAATCTGTCAGAACTCAATTACACTGGTATAAAGGGTTATTACTAGGAATAACTAGAAGTTTAGAAAACAAAAATATAACTCCTCATTTCCTCTTGATTGGCACCCTACAATACAGCAAGCATTGTAGATGTCCATGAGTTCCTTTAAAATTTGCAAGACTTTCCAGCCATCCATTCATTGCATCCAATTCCCTGCAGAAGCCAATCCTCCATCCCAGTGTGAAAATACTTGCAAATTTTCTTGCAAATATTCTTGCAAAAGTGAATCTCTGAAGTTTGTTCCTCATGCTTTGCAAGCCAGCCCAGCACAACCTCTTAAACAGCAGAACAATTGTGAAATCCGTATATACTATCCCTCTATATCAACTGGATCAACTGTAGATATTGTGCAGCAAATAACTATCTGTGCAAAGAAGAGGATAAAGACTGAATGCATTCATTGGTTTTCACAAATGATATTTCAGTGAGTCTCCGAAAATTTATGGAAAATGATTACTTCTTGACAGGACAGCAACCTATTTTAATTCAATAAAAGTTGGGGACGTTCTAGATGGAATGAGATTCCACAGTATATCCATGATTCCTGAAATTCTGATTATTCACATTATTGTTCAACCTAGCTGCAAGTTACTACCCATAAAGAACTGCAGATGAGAATTCTGACCAGCTATACAAAGTGGAGCTAACAATAGAAGATTTCCTGTTAGCAAAAATTCATTATAATGCATATTAAATCATATCAGTGCATCCAAAGATGGGCTAGTTTTCAAAAAAATATATTGGTACAGTCACCACCAAATACTTGCTAATCTTGCTCCAAAACAAAATCTATGTTTGCAGGACACTTTCTAAAAGATCTTGGTAGCTTCTATGATTCGCAGTTCTGTGAACTTCATCAAAAAGAACGTGCTACAGCCACAGATCCTGGAAGCCTATTCCAGGATTTCTTAAATCTAAATCTAAATCCCATCCTGTGATGGTGAGACTTGTAGCTTTCAAAGCCTCTCCCTCCCAGGTCTTTCAGACTTACAGCTTTGGGAAGCCTCAGACTGGAGGAACCCAGTCCCAATGTTTGGGAACCCAGAGCTTGGCAGCGTGCCTCTTGCATCTCCCCTGAAACAGCAGACATATGAAGTACCTGCTTCTCCATCCAGCCATCGTCTCAGACAGAATTCTACAGAACACCTGCCTTTTAAAATAATGAAAAATACTTGGAAAAAGTGCTCAGGATCAACAAAAACTGAATTGACCAAAGCCTATTTTACTGACAAATTTCAGACTAACATTTGACCTCAAAAGAGGCAGTATGTACATATACATTTCCTTTACAGAAGTGGTCTTTCCCCAGCAGCCCAGTGTTCTCTCTGCCTCACTTTAGAGCTAGAGGGACAATACAGGCAGAAGAGGAGAAAGTCAAGTATTCATAATTCCATTCTGCTAATACGATAGTGGCCCTAATTTTCTGAGTCACAGTTTTCAAAGGGCCTGGGATTTTTTATACCACATTGAGAAAAAACATGGCTGTGATGAATGTTTATACATTTATGGCTATGTTGAGATTTCTCCCTATAAAAGCACCTTCTATTCAAAGTAGTATAAGTTCCATGCATATTTCATGGCGGTTTTGAGCCAAGATCAAAAGAACTATGGATCTTCCTGTGTCTTTTCTATCATGCCTACAGTCTTTCACTCCCTTCTTCTAAAATCTCAGTCCATAGCTCCAGATTCTTTCACTGATCAAGGATTAGGCCCTTTAACCATATCTACATTGAATATAAAACAGCCTCTGGTGAGCTATAGCCTTAATTAGAAAGAAAATTAACAGGTATTAAATTAGCAGAATCCCTGCCAGTAAAGTATGTAGGGGATATCATTAAAGACACAGATTTTTTTTGTGTGTTTTATGTTCCTCTGAAGTTGATCACCTTTTAATTACTTCTGCCATTATGAAAAAGCTAACTGGATTCTTTTCACTTAAAAGACCAAGACAGAGCAGCAGAGAGGTTCATAAACCACCATGGATGACAAAGGGAGAGAGGGGAAGTTCTCTGCCAACCACTTTCTTTTCATTTGCAAGCATTCTGCTGAAGCTCTTTGCGCTCCCCCCCACCTCCCAGATGGTCGGTAATTATAGTGTGTCACAGACAGCACTGTTGCTAGCATTCCCCTCAGACACTGGCACCCAGTTTTCCCTGTGGCTAGAGTTTTACTGTGAACTGAGCTTGCATCCAGCCTCAGCCCAGCTCTCTGGAGCTCGGTCTTTCTTCTTTCTTTTCCCTCACTGGCAAATTCAGTTATGAAAATCTAGCCGATCTTTAATATCACTTTGATATGCAAAATCATAATGTTTTACGGCTGCTAGGCTTTCTCCAGGCTTTCCCTTCGTTTCTCCTTTAATGTTCCTTGAAGATCTTCGAGGTCAAAAGTAGAATGAGACACAGAATTCCACAGCTGGATTCCTGCAGACAGTAAATTCATGCAGTTGTATCATTTTTTGCTCCATGTACTAAGCAGAAACTGAAGACCGCAAATTGCACTGCAGCATTCTTGTTGAAATGACACAGGTATGTCACCAGAAAATAAGGTGATTTTCTATACAATACTTCCTATTTAAAGGCCTTTTAGATTTTTTTTATTTGTTGCTGTTTGAAACAGATCCTCCACCTTGACTGAGATTTCATATGTACTCTCATAAATACCTGCTCATAACATCTTCCAGTCCTGTCTTCACCAATGCTACAAAATAGCAAGTCCATTCAGACATGATCTTCAAATCAACATATCCTGTCAGACAACCAGACCAAAATGATGGTGACCACAAAAGCCAGCACAACTTAACCATGAAGTTGCACAAATCATAGTGTATATCAGTTTGAGCTGCACATATACATGTATTCCCCTCACATCAGGAGAAAGGCTGGAAGAAATTGTGCAGACCAGAGGAGGAAGGAAGGCTAGGCTAATAGTTATTGCACTAAGAAAGAGAGGCAGTGTTGTGAATAAGATAATCAAAATGCTTTGATTCAGGCCCTTTATCTAAAGGCCTATGGAAAGAAGCAGGAGACTGGGTAAAGAAGCAATTGTCAGCCCTGCAAAATGCAAGTTAAGTTTTAGAATACCAATGTGTAATTTTTTACCAATCAACACACTGCCTGTACCAATGCATTCCCTACTGGAGCCATAAAGCGTAGAGCAAGGTGGAAGAAAATGATGGATGCATTGCTCCAAATCTGAGCTTACTTCTCTCTCTTTTTTTTTTTTTTTTTTTGTTTATGATTATAAAACATTAAGGCAATTAAGTTAATGCTTCTGAGAAAGGTCTTGATCTGTTCTGATCTTTATAATCCATTTTTTGATTGAAAAAAATTACAATCCCATCCATTTATTCCTATACCAGAATGCATCAGTTGTCTCCAGACCCTAGCTGACACAAGATGGTGTGTCAGTAGCTCTATACTGAACAGAAACCACTAAAAATGAATAGCTATTATCAAAAGGTAACTGAGGTGCTCCCCTAGACACCTACTGTGTCAATGTTCAGTAATCTGGAATAAATATAGGTTAGGCTGTCAGACTGTAAAAGAAATTGAGGCCAGTCAGCCACATTTTCAAAAACAGCTTAGCAATGTCATATATTAATAGAGAATAAATTTTATAGATTCACCTCCTTCTTCCTTGCATGTCGCTGCAGACAAAAACCCAAACTGTCCAAAAATATCCAGTGGGTAGCATGGTGTCATGCATATGACACTTTCCACTTAAAAAAAGTGTTTTATTGAGATCCAACATTCATACCAAAAGTGATCTGCTTTCACAGCTCAAGGGAGACAGTGCAATCTATTGTGAGTAGACTAGGCAGAAATTTTTTTAACATATTTTTATACCAAAATCCACATTTCTAGAAACCAAAAGTTTTAATGGAAATATACTAGTTTTCTTGAAAAAGCTTTTATAGCTCCAGAATCAAAACAGCAGAGAGAGGGAAAGAATTCATTCTATATCTTCTACATCCTAGATGAAAGTTATAAATTCCATAAACTCTCTTTTCTCTCCTCATTCTATCAGTCCTCAACTCCCACAAAAATTATCAGCATATTTTAATTTCTTTCAGTTTAGATGAAATAGGTGTTGGTGGAAAACAATTTTTTTCTCCCAATGTTAGGAGGGAGGATCAAATCAAGGAAAAAATGGAAAATGCTAGACATTTCTAGAGCAAGCAGAACTGCTCATCAGAACAACACAATTAGAAGATCCACATCCCTGTTTGCTTCACCTGATACTAAAAATTAAATAAAATATCAGAAGTTCCAGTTGGACAAAATGAGAATTTCCTAGCAGGAAAACCTGCCATGTCTTAGGCAAATACAAACATCAAAAGCATCTGTTTTCCTTCAGAAGCAGTTATTATTGACTTCATGGGTTGACTAATTGTCTAATTTTTCTTTTTTTTATATAGATATATCAACAGGTACTTGTATAGTTTGGTGTTTTCATATACCTAAACATAAATTTCTTTCTCTGCACAGTAATGATTATTGGTATTTCATCACTAAAACAGATATGAGAGAGAAAATTGTGATGCTGTGATTCTTTTGACCCTTCCCTTACTGATGCAAATTTAAAATTACTTTTAACCTTACTGTTGTTACACTCCACAAACACACTCCAGAAGACTCTGTAACATTTTTTTGTACCATTACCACAACCATAAAAAAGACTGGAATGCATTTTAGTTCTACAGCTGTCTAAGCCATGAGGGGCTGATGTTCCCAGAATGGGAAGCAACTCTTCATTTCTGCAATTTTCTTTTCTAAGGTAAAATCATTGACCCAGTGAAATCATTAGAACCTTCATTACTGATTTCAATCTTGCCCTTTTTCCTTTCTTCTTATACAGCTGAAGAAAACTCTTTTCCAAAAAAGGTGAAACAGGTTGTGAAATACTGGGAATGTAGAAAAGACATTTGTTTGTACCACAGCTTTAACACTAAGATGATTAAACACATTTTCCACAGACTCCCTGAGAGAAAAGTATTCCTTCTCACTCTAAAATGGAGTAGATTAAAATGTGTTTTTAAATTAAGATTAGTCTTTTTTCTTTAACAAAGAATTTTTCAACACATTTTGCCAGCTGTTAAGCTATCATAAATCCATGGAACCTGTTTTTCTCTCGTTGTCCAAATCTCCTGGAGGATATCAATTCAAGTTCAAAGTTTTAGACTCAGTCTTCAAAGACTTTCATTGTGTGGGAATTCCTATGTTAAGTATCTCCTTATAACTAAGGAAAGCTTACTTGTGTAAGGACAGAGTATTCTCAAAGGACCATCTAAGGGTAAAATAATTCTTCAAGGAATTGAGATCATCACAAATCTCATTACCTTCTTCTACAGGGCACTTTGAGCTTGCCTCATAACAGCATATATAAACAGCAACCTGTATTTTAAAAAATAATATTTGAATGTGATGGGCATTAAAAATATATTGCCTCAGTAATCACAGTAATAAGAGCAAAACCAATTCTCTTAATACAAAATTGAGAATATATCATTGCTGCTGTTGTAAAAAGGCCAGATCTCTACTTTGGAAAGGCTTTTCGTCTTATGTAACCTATATCTAGCAGTGACTCTGCAGCTGACAAAGCCTCTGAAGCAGCAAAACCCCACTCCATGTGATAAGATGAGGGACAAAAGAGTGATGCAAAAAAGGAGGGATAAATATAACTAAACATACCACTCGGAACACAGAAAGCTGAGGCAGATGTTGTCAACTCTGTCTGCTTTCAGTTTCCTTCTTTCGAATTTTCCAGCTCACATCCTGAGCCCTGCTTAAAAAACAAGGAAGAACACAATAAGGAATGGCAATGAGACTTTTGGTTTCAAATCTATAATAACAAGTGTTTTGAAAAGCAATCTAAAAATGCTGCTAATTGGTTTTAAAAATGAAATGAATGTCTTGTTTTTCTTTTCTAGAATTCAGACCTTTGCTTCTGCAAGATTAGGAAAGACAAGATAATTTCTAGAGGACAAAACAATGATCTTAAAATTTTAAAGCCTTAGGTAAAACATGTACAAAATACAATTAAATATTTTATACAAACAAATCTAAAAAAATTCTCACTTGTAAACCAATGGTCTAAAAGAAATGTTAACATGCAAAAACAAAGTTTGAACTTCTTAATGAAGTCTCCAGAGGCAATAGTATCCAAAGTTGTGTCATTTCTGTAAGGACTGAAAGGAGAAAATCCCCACCATTGTGAGAAAGTTACAAAAATAGCTAGCCTTGGCAAAGGAGAGTCAACTGACTTTAGTAAACGAGGGAAATACTGGCAGGCATAAACCATGACCTCTAGCAGTGATATTCATGTTTCAAGACTTGGAGGTCTACACATATAACCACCTATTTCTGTCAGAGTCTACTCTTGCTGCAATCCTTCCCTGGGCAGCCAGCCAGCGCAAAATCTCTCCAGCACAGAAGCCCCACTTAAGCCATGGGTTTAGCAGGAACATAAATGAAGAGAGTGGTTGAAAATAACCTGCCTTTACATGGCAATCACATTTCAGAATTCCCAGGCTATGGAGAAAAGGCATTTGCAAACAGCAGTGTCTCTAGTCTTGCTTTTTCATACTATCTCCTTCTTCCTGGAAAAGGAAACCTTGGGCAATTTCTGTAAAAGGAGCACCAGCAATACAGGAAAGGGAGTTGCTGTTCTTAAAATGCCTTCCTATGCCTGTACTAGCAGTAGCTGAGCAGTGGCACACACTCTTTCCAGTTCTCAATAATGTGAGAGCAGGCGGCTATATACTCCTGGAACCTTGCATCTGCTTTGCAGATGGTGAGATTTTTCTTTATGCCTTCGTCTTTTCTGCTAGTTTATAATCTGCCCCCCAGCTTCCCTGGGTCCAAGGAGAGGAGGATGATCTTTATATAGCTCTCCTTGGGGACTGGGTGAATCACAGAGTAACATCTAATCCCTCCTGCACTCTGCAAATATATAACATCCCAGCTGATTATCAAGCCAAAGAAGATAAGCTGCAGTTTTATATATAAAAATCAGGCAGAAAGAATGAGCACAGTTAGAGGTGTAACCAGTTTCCACCATAAAACTCAAACGGAAAAATTAAACAAAATGAAGGTAATAAATGGAAACAACCAGAGTCCAGGGAGGGTGCAAAGACCTCCTAAAAAGGCCAAGATATTATCTTCTTCATCTTGACATTTTATTTTTCTTATGCTTTTGAAAAATGATATTCAATAGCTGTTCTGTGAATCTATTGCATGATTTGTTATTTTTTTATCGGAGAGGATAAGGAGCCATGTTTTTTTAAATGTTTGACCACCATGTTTGGTATCTGAACTGTATCTCATGCACTGTTTGTCATTTCACACCACTTAGAACAAATCCCAGTTGGCTGGAGTCCTAGTCCTGTGGACTGTGAGTCATGGATATTAAATGACCATCATGTGAGCTACTGCATGCTGCTGTGGTTAGTGTATGACACTGTAAAATTGTACAGTATCTTATCACAGAAGATCATCAATATGAATATATAGTTTGAACAGGGAGCACTTCAATAACAGCATAAAACAAAATATTTCTTTTAGCAAGAAGAAAGAAAGGGATGGGGATATGTGCAACTGGAAAATTGTATGGTGCTTCCTTGAGTTTCAGGGGATCAATAAGGCACAGGAAACCAGCTTCTGGTTCTGTAATAGCAGAACTGGGAAAAGGATGGAAAAGATACTTTTTGTAATGGAAGAGTTTGTAAGAAAATTCTAAGTCTTTTGAAGGAAATCCTGGCTTTTCCACAGATAATTATAACCTAGTCCAGCCTTATTAAGGTGTCCCACCAGGATAAAGAACTACATGCAAGCCTATTTCAGAGTCTGGTTCTTGGGAACAAGAATAAAGTCTAGAATTGACTAAAATATCACCTCCCAATTCAGAATTTAAAAATAAATGAATGAGATTTCTTCCACTGATGTGGAACTGACACTCCTTGAAATGGATGTTTTCAGTCTAGTAGTAGTCCAAATTAGAAGATTTACTGAGCAACACATTTCATGCTAATCAGTATCATGCAGGAAATCTGTACTACAAATCAGATTGGAAAAATCTTGGTGCAATGAGGAAACATTATGTTCAAAGATTAGCATTTCATACCTGGAATAGGTGGTTTTATTCCATCCTAATTAGGAGGTAGGAAAGTTCCTGCCGTCAGTGATAAAACAAAAATCCATTTTAGACAACCCACAGGAAAACTGTGTAAGAATTAGATGCAATAGCTCATTTCCATCTTCATTAGCATGAGTAAGTTACTGAAGTTGTTGTTATCCAGTGAGAAAAGTACTGTTATCTTCTGCAGGTTACAATGAAATTATGTAATGCTGTCAAAGATTCATACGAGTCTATAATGTTTCAGTCCTCCATTACGACTCCAGTAAAATGACTTCACTAGCTGCCAGCTCCAGCTTAGATCTGTTTTTCAGTCTTGCATCTGTTTCTCTTCCTTTTAACAGCTACCAGCTCCTTCCCGCTATCCAGTGACTAGCGGATTTGCCTACCTTTGCTTATATTTCTATCACATCATAACAGTGCAGTTAGCTCTCCTTAGGTCAGCAGAGTCAAGCATTGATAGCTTGCACTTTCTACAAGTTTTAAAGCACCAAGGCATTTTAAATGTATTATATTTCTTGAGTTAAGCATTAAAGACCTCTGCATTTGAAGCCTGTTCATGGGTCAGAAGAGACAGTTAAAACTCACTACTGTTTTTTTTATATAGCCGTCCAGGATTTTAAAGAGATACATATGACTTGAATCAGATGGGAAGAATTTATTCAAACTTATCCAGACTTAACCAAAACCACCATTATAAAGTGGCCAGCTAGTCACACCAGGGGAAGATTAAAGCTGCTAATACATTGTATTTAAAAGTCAAATACTACATTGGGCAATATTAATAAAAGCATCATTTTAAAAATAGAATTATGTCACTAGAGATAGCACCGATTGCATTCAATTATTTAAAATATGCAGGCAAAATGGAAAAATGCTATAGAATTCAGAAGAGTTTGAGAGAGATCATCTTCAACCATGAAGAAGTTTTCAGGAAAAGAAAAGACTAAGGGGAAACAGGATTATTCACAAAAATATAAATGGATATTATATGAGAGATAAATCAGTCTCATTAATCAATGGGGAAGACCAGGGTGTAAACAAGTAAAGTATTAACATGAAAAATGTAGATTAAAAATTAGGGAAATTTTCATAACTATATGAAGACAGAATAAAGCAGGTTGCCAAGGCAGAAACAAGATGTCAGAAAAAGTTATGAAATTAATTTCATTGAGGATATTCAGGACACCAGTCTGTGGGGAGTCACTACAGCACAATGAAATCAGTGTTTTCCAATTGCAAAGACAGGAACTGTAGATTCCACTCAGTACCAGTCCCTCTAACCCAAATGATCAGAAATGGCTTGTATTAGCTATATGTTATATTGTCACATGCTGTCCCAATTTATTACAACCTAGTTTTCTTGAAATAAATACATGGAATAGATCAATAAGTATGCTGACAATGGCCTCATAACACGCAACCAAACTGAAGGTAATAACTAAGCTAGCCAGAACCATGCGGGTATCTGACTAAAAGTCATTGATCTTCTTCCAGGTCCTGTCTTTTTTTTTAATCTATCCTGTTTTAGCAAAAACATTTAAAAGCTGTATCTTTAAAACGTAGTGAGATAAAATTTCAAAAGGATTTTTATGAATAGACCTGCTTTGTTTCTAACAAATATTAGTGCTTTTGCATAAGGGTTGGAAGGTAGTTACATAATCAAAGGAAAACAGAAGTCACCACTGATCCTTCAGAGATAATGCATGCCTGACAATTAGATTTTGGTGTTCGAAAATGGAATTTTATATCTCTCCACAACAGTGGTAACAATTTGTAAGCCAATGTACTACGAAAGTGTCTCCAGAAATGACTCTCTTTGCAACAAATGTACTTTAAAATGATTATAAGAGCAAAGTGTAATGAAACATTTGAAATTCCCATGCCCACAGGGCAATATAGCATTACATCTGTGATTTGATGTCACAAACATGCAGACTTCTTTAGTTTTATAAATACTCTTCAAGGAAATATTTAATCTTCTCTCTGGGGAAAACATTAACCCCTACCTCAGAAAATTGTACAAGAAGGAAGAAATCTGGGTTGAGATGGCCATGTTTTGGCTTCCAGCTACTGAAATCAAATCCACTCCTCTTATTTGCTCCAGTTTTAGTTTCACAGCCCTACATATTTTACCCTTTATAAAATATACCCACCTGTAACATTCCAGCAGCTTTTGCTGTTTTCCAGGATTCTAGAGATCCATGATTACACTGGGATTCTAAGGAAATGAGGTTTATATGATCACACAGTCTTTTCATACATTTCTCCTCTTTCCTCCTCGCTTTTGAAACAATTGGATAACTTTATTCACATTTGGCATATGGATAAAGGTTTCAAAGATAAAACATTTCTACAAGTTTTGTGTCTGGGTAAAGGAAAGAGACCCAGACACATACTGTCAAAGGGATCCAGCCATTGTGCATGATAAGAGATGGCAGCCAGGTGGCTAGTCAGCATGCATGTACTGGAAGGGCAACCAGTACTCATGTAGTTTTGAACCTTCCATGCTACATGCTGACACTTGCCCAGCCATTCAGGCAGAAGTCATATGACAAAGCTGGGACATCAGAAATGTTCCACAGAAAACCAAACTCTCTTTTTTAAAAAGCATGTAGCTTCCAGGCTCTAAGCACAGCACACAAGATAAACCATTCCCCAGCATTGCCAAAATCATGTGGCTAATAAGCCCTCAGCACTGCCAAAACAGAGGCAGATATCCATAATCATCTTTAGCATCATTGAGGTTTTGCAGTGAACAGTCACTTACCCAGAGCATGTGCCAGGGTACGGCATTAAACCTCTGTGTGCTAGAATTCACGCTGGAGCACTCAGTAAGGCACTGTCCAGCTTGTAGTGCAATCTAAAGGTATTTAGTACCCACAGAAGTGTCCCACTCAGTGCTGGGAAGTTAAGCAGAGTTGGAAACCTACCTAGAGTACTAGAGAGATATGTTGGCATACAGTCCAAACAGTGGCTATGCTGCCATAATTGCCATCGTTTGTTTAAGGGTAGTTCAGACATGAACTCATCAAATACATCCATATCATCATACAAATCAGTGCATACAAGGAAATTCTCTGTATCTGACTAGCCGCTGTGCTGGAGAGGGAAGGAAGGTCTTTAAGGAAATAGGACCCAGAAAAATTGGAAGTAGTGAACCAGATACAAGCTGGAGAGAAGACTTACAGAACAGTGTGTCATAAAGGATCACAAGGATTCAACTCAGAACTGCTATCTAACCAAGTCTAAGTATGACAGCATAGTATTTATCTTGACATTATTTATGTTAGATTGTAAGCCACTATGATTCTCATGTTTTACATACATGGCACTGTGACACTGCTTGCTACCTACTGCTGCAGTGTAGATGTCCACTCATAAATGCCTCATCTAGGGACCCTTCAAAGTCAAGGAAGAGAAGTGGGCAGTTTGAGAGCAAGAGCTATCTGAGCAGTTGCAGCTGTCTGCTTTATGATGAAATGAACTCCTCTCTGGGAAACTTGCATCATGCAAAAACCGTGCAATGCATCTGGAGCTGACTCTGGCATCAGGAGTAGTAGACCCAACCTCATTCACTGGGTTGAGAGAGAAGGGAGAGCTGAGACTGACAGCTATGTTACAGGGAGCTGGAGTGAAAGACCAAGGGTGAAGGTCAAATTACTGCAGAAGTCAAGTGCTGTAGTGTCAAGTGCTGTAGTGTCTGGTTTCAATGAAGAGCCAGAAATGAGCTACCTGCATTTAGCTCTCTTATGGATTTGTGTTCAGTATGTTTCCTAACATTCAGATTGCTATAGGATATGAGATCCACACAGACACTTCACATGGAAACATGCCTGTGAATCACCAAAGTCAGAGGATGGGAGCGAGTTTTTTTCTCATTAGACAAAGAATTATATGGATTTGCAGATCCCAAGATAGTGAAATTATACTTACTTTAATTAAGAAGAATGGTCAGGACAAATTCTGGAATGGGTTTTGGGATGAGGGAATTTTTCAGGAACCTCTTCAAGACAGAAGTTAGCTATAAAAGCTAATATGGTCCACTAAAGCAGAGACTATATGAAGGACTGAATAAAATAATTCTGTCAGTGGGGACAGCAAGTTAAATGGACAACGGAAAGAGCGTGAGAAAACAATCTTTCTGATGTGCTTTTGATTAGATTAAGTATGGGTTTTCTTCCCTATGTTTTTTGCCAACTGTCATAACTGTATTATGTACATTGTATGTGTAAATCTATGATTCAGTATGCAAGTTACCCAAACGGGACTTGAGATTAGTGTGATATGATCTTAGGATAGCATTGATATCACCAGCACATTCCTGTCCAAGTGTGGCAAATCCCATACCAGGGCTCTACAGCACTTTAACATGCACACTCACTGCCCAACACACCTTATAGAGGATGCAGAGAGTAACAGAGTGGGTCACACATAGAGAGCTAGTTCAGGAGAAAGTATAGGACATAGAAGAGAGACAATTACCTTCCAGCGACCAGTGATAGCAAGGAGAAAAGCACTCTGACATGCAGCAAAATGCTGAAGTGGCCCAGAAGAGCAACCAAGTCATCAAAACATCCTTCCTCCCACCATGCAGAGCACTGGAAGCCAGATATCTTGAAGAGCTAATAGGCCGATCAAAGAATCTGGACAGAGAAGGGTATTTCCAAATTTTCCACATTTGTAGGCCACAGAAACCAGAAAGGAAAAATATCCTAAGGGGGGCTAGACTGCAGCCTGCAGCCACAGTTAGCATGTGGAAAAGAAAGACAGAGGGGAGGCTGAACATTCAAAATGAGCAAGCTAATTAAGTGTTGCAGAACCTAGTCCCAGAAAATAGATTGTTTGGCTCTAGTGAAAGTCGTTGATGCATAAACAGGATCCAGCCATCAGTCTGATCATTATGCTTACATAGCATAATGCAGAGGCAGAAGAGCATATCACATACCCATGAGGCCATCTAGATAAATTAAATATACTGCAGCTTGAGATGCTGAGCTGAATTTCAATTCACATATCAAGATCAGTGAAAGGAGATCTAAGGTACAGAGGGCCAAAGAGCTTCTGTGGTAGAACCCGATTGCAGCACAGCAGAAAACAGCTAGTAATGAGGAAAAAGGAACCCAATCACCATGAGAGTAGTACCAAAACATCTGCCTAATATGTGTGATGGAAAAGGCAATTCCATTCTGGTTCATGCCTCTTTTGAGTGGTTAGAAAGGATATTAACATTGATTCGTAACACCAGAAGGACTGGCAATAAATCATAGAGGGTAGGCACCTATTCTGTCAGATAGTGGTAATGTGAAAAAACAGGAACACAAGACAAGAGGAATGTTATAAATTTAAGTCTGCCAAGGCAAAAATGTTTCCATCCAGTCTGAGATGTTAGAATCGATCTGAGAACAGACTGATCAAATTCAGACATGCATTTCATTCTGGTCAGTCATATCAATTTCATATCAGTATCACTTCAGAATCAGCTTACTGAATGTGTAAAGACACCAACTTCACTGATAATGGTTTGTTAAAGCAGACATACTTAAAACACTAAGAAATAAGGGGATCTGGAATTACAGCACTTAATCCACCTCAGATTGAGACAGTGTGTAAAAACATGTCCACATAAGAAAAAAATGAGCTTGAAATGTAAAATCCTAGAATTTGAATAGGATATGAACAAGCCAAATACAAGATATTAATTATCAGTTTAAATATTAATATGATTTAGATGCTAGGAAATAGGTTTTGCATGGCCAGTCTATGCAAATCCCTTTGAAATGAGTAGCCCATGTAGAAGAAACAATATGCAGTAAGCTTTCCGTCCTAATGCTCTGTGCTGACATTGTGATATCAAGTCATGCACTAGAGTAGCCTTTAAGAAAGAAAGAAAGAGAAAGAGGTTGAAATTTGAAACCTAGAGTGTTGTGGGGCACTTTTGACTGCAAATATTTCTGTGCAACAGGGGAAGAAATCAGTGCTGAGCATCCTAATGAGTTAGGAAACTGCTTCAGAAGGACATTTGCGACCACATTTGTTCAAGCCATGTCTTCAGTGCAGACGTCAGTATAGAGTAACTCACCCCAAGTGAGTTACTAACAAACTACTAGAAATAAATCTATGGAGCTCTCCACAGACTAATTTACTCTGCCATTGGTAGCCTTTATCCAGTCTCTGACTCAGGCTGAGCACCTTAACCTATCTGTGTTTCAAATTACCTTTCATATTCAACACAGATACTAATGTTTGTGGCTTGGTAACAGAACACAGAGAGCTAAGAATGCTTAAGTTCAGTGGCTTCTTACATCTAAGTACCTACACATTTTAGAGAAAATTTGAGACAGAACTGGAGAAAAAATGTTTCTGAGGCACAGGAAAACTTTCAGAAGTGTAATATATCTACTGGTTTCCCATGAGAAGCAAGACATTAAAACAGGTTAACCCATGGAAGAACGTAAGGCAACTGTGATGTATATGTGCAGAAGTGGGTACTAAACACAGTAGGCTATCAATAAAATCCCAGTTTACAACTAAGAATCACTTGCACAAATATCAGAGGGACAGTATGTGAAGCCCTCTACCCAGCCAAACAACATCATTTGAAAGCAGTTCTTTCTAGACTGTAGGAAGGAAAGATGCTCACAAGAATGGTGGTTCCGAGAAGAATGGGAAGAGAATAAGATCTGTCTACAATAATGAGCTGAAATGTTCTGATAGGAGGAATACTTCATAAGCAGTTAAATATTTCTGATCAGTCTGTTAATGTGTTCTTCTGACTTTATGTCTGTTTGGCACTGGTTATCTTGGAGATCATGCCATAGCCTCAGGCTCCACTATGAGGTAGACTGGATTTTAGAAGTATATCTGCTAGACATCATTAGAGGAAATAAAGATGTGGGGTTTTTTACCAGTTATCTGTTTCATTTAAAGGTGTGATTTTACCCAAACATAGTAAAATCTGCACTATCCCAGTCATACAATTATAACAGTTCTGTGTGGCATCAGCTGTTATCAGTCTCATACTAGAATGTCTGCACTGACAGTAAAAATGTTGTTTGGTTTAGCTTCTCTTACTTCCTCATCTAACAAATTTCAAGTAGTATAAAAATGCTCAAGTTCTAAGAAAAGATAAATAGCATGGGCACATGCAAGCCACAACCCAAAGGGTCACTCATTGGTATTGGAAAATAATGGCCCCATGCTCACTCTGCAAAGTTCAGCTGACCTATGAAGAAAGGGGAGTAGCTCAGCAATCGCACAGGAGGTAGTCTGAGAGCTTCCTGGTGCATCGCATGCCCCAAGTTCTAGCTGCTCTGAAACCTGCACCTCTGCATAGCAGAAAGAAAGCACTTCCAAATGGCCCTTCCAAAGACATGGCTCAACCCACAACTAAAAAGTTTTCTGAGATTCTAAACTCAGAGACTGGGGTATCTAAAGAGGCAGCGAATGAGGAAAGCGGTTGAATGTCAGAGAGTAAAGGAGCTGAGGCAGAAGGAGACAAATGTTTCTCTGGCACATGGCTAAACTGTCTGGTGAGACACTTTGGCAAAAGCCCATGGCCTGTGTGTTCCTATTGCTGTTGAGAGGAATTGGGCTTTGTGTACAATTCTGTAAATAAACAGATGACCTCAAAACTATCCCAGATGCACCCACTCTCCTGCAAAGCAGCGATATTCAGATTGCCATGAAACCAAAAGGGCAATGAGGCTATCATCCCCTGGTTAGTGTACTTAAGTAGCCCAGCAACAAGCAATGCAAAACTAAACTGCAGATTGCCCCATCCATTAACCTGCCCTCTCCCTTTTCCACTTTAGCAGCAATGAGACACGGAGAAAACAGAAAGTTGTTCTGATTAGATTTTTCAACAGTTTGGACTAAGTCTTGCTTACTTCAGTCACAAGAAAAGTTTGATTAAAGTCAATGTGGTTTGTGTTTTCAGATGATTTGGAAGATACTTTAAATGGTATTTCTTGCTATATGTTGGCAGTTCCTGGAGACAGCCATTGTGCACAGAGGAATGCAAAATGAAAAGTAACAAGAGCTGACTTAATACTTTTGAATTGAAAGATAAAAATTATTAGGAAACTGAAAGAAGCCCAGGTCTGCTCTGATTTTATTTGAACAGTATTTTATTTCACACATACTAGAATGATTGGGAAATGCAAGTAAAGTTGATTAAAAATCTTCTCCCAAATTCTGCAGAAAGATGGCCTTAAAAAAAGTTTATATAGGCAAACATATTTTCTTCATTTATTTCCCCACCCATCAGTGTTCTAAGACCAGGGTTTATAGCAGCAAAATAGAGTGACTCAGAGTATAAACACTTAGTGGTCTAATAGGCTACATGACAATTACGTAGTAGGGGACACCAAGCTTGCAGGAGTTGGCTTTTCAAAAAATGTAGTGCTCTGCTACCTTAATCTAATTAGAGCTGTTCCTTGCAGCTGTGATTGGCGGTTTGGCAAGCTGTGAGCATATCTAAATATTGACAGCCTTCCATTTGCTGCTGTTCAAGAAAGGGCTCTCTTCTTGCACTCTTCCCTTGAACTGTTTCCATGGAATGCTGTCCATATTCAGAAAAATGTACAGGTTGCCAAACTGTCAACTAAAGCTGTAATGAATGGTTCTAATTACATTCAAGTAGCAGAAAGCATTGCCGTTTTAATCAAATCTGAGCCCTGTGAGCTATTTGGCAGAAATACAAGAGAAAGCCCGAGGAAAACACTGCCAAAATGTTAGTAACCTTTTATTCGAAATTCTGCCTGTCAAAGAACTGAATACCAAATGCTTAGCAAAGGTTTTTGTTTGTTTTTTTATGTAGTCTATATGGTTTCTTCATAAATTATTATCCCATTCTCTAACAACAAAGCAAAACAAACCCAAAAAACACAGCCCTGCAATGTCAAGACTAAAAAATAATGATCAACAAGTTAGCTAATCAGTCAGCTACAGTCACACTTGCCAGTCACAGAGGAAAGGGGAACCTAATAACATCCTTTCACTTAGACAGTTTCTGCCAGTGCTCAGCTTCATGTTGCATACAGCAAGAGACATACAAGGAAACTGCTTTGTCAGATATCCTGTCAGATGCTACTCCAGCTCCTCTCCGAATGGCACAGCTTTATGTTCTGGAGCACCTTCTCATCCTAATACTGTGAAAGAGATATCCTTACCCGTATCTGATGATCTTTGTATTCCATTCTTTTTTTCAAATCCAAAATTTGGAAATAACACCCAAATTATACTTTTTCTCTTTAGTTACCACATCTTCCTTAAAGACCGTATGGTGATTCAAATGTAAAGTATCAAAATTACTCAGTGGCAGGAAAGAATAACAAGTTATAAGATAATAACAAGTTATCCAATCATTTGGTAAGATTAATTCCTGGACTGGAGAAAAGAAAAATCAAATCTCTGGAGTTCTGCAAAATCTCTTCTGGAAGCTGAAGGAAGGCAGCAAAGGAAGCAAGGACCTTCCTCCAGAGGAATTCATTTGGTAAGGTAAATGCCATTTCTCCCTCTCATAGATGTGTCTGCCCCAAAAGCATTCTAAATGAAACAAGACAAAAGAGGAAGGATTGATATCCCAGATATTTCAGGAGGAGCACAATGGGTGTCCACCCACTATCTCTCTCTTCATTTTCAGAGATGGTTCTCATGTATTCCACAAGGCAGTGTACTATTCTTGCCCTGACAGCCATTGCAGAGAAATCCTGCTGCCTTGTGTCTCAGCAGAAAGCCAAACTCCAACCAAGTCAAACTGTTCACTGTTGCACGCTCTTGTCCTAGCTCCATTCCAGGTAACAAAGGCATTCAGAAATATGCTTATTCTGAAACTTCAAAAGGTCTTTTTCAATTACTTGTTTTGGTGTTCATTCAATATGTTTTTAAGTTGTACAAAAGTATTGGTACTATCTAATAACTAATTTTGAAGTAGCCTCCACCAACTCATTATTCATCTTCCCAGACAGTGACAGGAGTTGGAGAAAGACATTGTCTAGGTGTTACTAGTCCTACCATGGTCTTCCTCAGTGACAAATTTTAACCCCTATCAGGAAACAGCCTCTTGATTTCTAATCCTAACCTCTTTTTCTCACACAGCAGCAGTCTGAAGACCATTGCACTGCCTTTCCTCTTTGGTGAGGATGTTTCTAAAGGAGCTTTCTCTTTTTCTCTTGACAGTTTTGTTTTGGACTTGGTGAGGACTTTGGGGGATTCCTGATGGGTTTTTTGTTTTTTTGGTTTTTTTTTTTTTGTTGTTGTTTTTTTGGATAAAAAATAATCTTGCTGTTATCTTTTTCTGGAAAACGCATGTTTTGAAGCAGCTGGTGAATTACCTTCCTGGTACACTGATGAAACATATCGTCATGAAATATGTCACTGCCAACTTCATTGTTGATTCAATTAAAAAAACAGATTAGCTAATATAAAGACAAAAAAGGAGGGCTTTTTAATATTGGTTGCATTCTCCATTCTTTAAATACACACATAGGTCTTTCTGACTTTTGCTAATAACAGATGTTTTAAATGTGGTATACAAGCCCCACACAGAAGGATATTTCTCTTATCAACTTAAGTTTGAAGCATGAAATATAATTATCCTTATATCATTATCTTAGCCTACACAGTTCAAAGAAATAAGACACAATCTGGGAGTGTTTCCATGCCAAAAAATGTGCTAGCCTTTTCTTCTTCTAAAATCTGAGTAGCAGATAGGAAGGAAAGGACAGAATCCTTTTCTTCTTTTCTGGATTAATAAAAGTTGAGTATTTTCTTCTTTATTTCTTTATTTACCAGCACAAAGTCCAGTATCAAAATCACTCTTCCTTCCAGGCTAGAGCCATTGAAATGAGTGGCATGGAAGATGCCTCAGTAGAAACAGTCTGCTTTTCAGACATATTGAGTGCTTTCTGCAAATGATGCACCTCTGATGTCTAAAGAGAGCACAGCATAGGGCAACCAGAAATTAGGTCTATTCTATCAGAAGTACTGGGTCTGTTTTGTTCTGCATAACCTGATACCTCAACATGTCTCCCATGTTACTTCAATGAAGAGTAGTAACGGCAACTGCATGAGGACTAAATCAAGTTAGAAATAGGAGCATTAAAAATTTAACATATGCTTTATAAATCTTTGGTTTCCACATGTTCCAATGTGACCTTGATAAATTAGGGTGGAACCAACTATTCCACATATTAGGAATACTGTTCACTTGACAGTAGACAGGTACAATCTGGACATTTACACAGGAGCTAATCAATCCTAAGTTCTTAAAGCCAATGGGCATCAGTATACTTAACAGCATCTATGGAGTTATCCCTGCCTAAAGCAGATTTTTAAGGCACGTCAAACGAAGCAGACTTTTAAGATAGGTTATTAGTGAACAATAGTAATGGTACTGGTTGCTTTTCACTGACTATGAAGGCAGCACGGGTGACCAAGTCAGCTCTAGTGAGGTGAGAGGAATCTTACTGGCATCTTTAGGTAAAATGTAACAGGAAGGTGTTCATCTTCATCTTGAGAAACAAAACTTTGGATCACTGGAATGTTGCCAACAGGGATTTTGCTGTTTTACACCAGCTAAAAAATCAACTAATTTGCATTTTCTTTATTATTGATGTGATTCAGAAGAGTTAGTGGCCTCTTTATCAGGTTGTGAAACTTTCAGGTACTAACACGTTTATATCAGCTACAACATAGGATATTAGCATTCATGTCAACTGATTTCAGACAATTCAGTATCATATATTATGTCTATATCAGTCACACTCAGCTTTCTCATAGTCACTGAAGAGAAACAGGCCTCTCCAACTGGTAATTCACCTGACCTGTCTTATACAGGATGACTTAGAACGAGATGACTCACTCTCCAAGGATGTTTTTTTCTCTCCAACAACAGTCCAGCACAGGCATGTATGTCTGATTTTCATAAACATAAGGGAGGGCAGACAAATTTCACCCACTGTCTCACTATCTGCAAGATCTGCTATGGCCATCACAGACCTGATTCTCCATAGTATTTTACTGAATGTGCTTCCTCCCAGACAGTATCTAGGTTATTTTCTTTTTGTTCTTTGTGCTCTCTCTCTTTCATTTTTTGGTTTTTTTTTTTTTTCTTTCTTGTCATTGTTGTGAGGACAGATGTTAGGAATGAAAAAGACATCTCTGATTACCTGTGAAGTTACTTTCCCTAGGACAACAGGACAACAAGTATGTACTGAAGCTGAGTTAAATTTCTCACTGTTACGGAGATGCGAGAAGTGAAAATAGGAACTCTGCTATGGAGGGCATGAAAACTGGTAGTCATTTCTTGCATCAAAAATCATTCCACAACTGAAATTAATCACATTGCTATATTTTTTATATTTGGAGGAAGGCACAGTATTTTTTAATGAAGACAAGATCCTAGGAAAGTAAGTTTAAGAAGGGGATTTTGAACCCCTCCTCTCTTCAGTTGTGAAGAATTTATGCTTTCTCAACCAAAAAGCTCTTAAGGAGATTAACAGCTGTTTGGTAGAGGCAGTGACATGCAGGAGGGAAGAGAAGCTAAAAACTTATATATACATTGTGCAGTAGAGGATGATGCAAAGATGCAAACACTACAGAAAATGATTTACTCAAACATGCTGCCATTCTCACGTAATTTTACTGCTACATGATGTGAGCTGGTAGCTCTAAAAGGTTCTGCATTGTACAGTGTGCTGATACCAGCCTAATTCATTGCATAGTATATGCATATCTTATGACAATTTCAATTAAGACTGCTATAGTCCCTGGACAAGATGAGGATGAGTCCATGTTGAAGCAACCCATGTCCAGAGAATGGCTGTGGAGATTTAGGGATCTGAGAAGTTTAATGGGAGGACTGGTAGTAAAGCAGTGCTTCTCATTGTCCTTCCCAGACGTCATTGCAAATGACTTCTCACACTCCCGATGTCCAAAGCCAACAAGACATGAATACTGCTCCATCTGATATCATTTTTAAATTGAAGGTGGAGGTGGAGCATGGGCAGTATGCCACCATTCTCAGCTCAGCATTAGTGTTTGTTGTCTTTTGTTTGTTTGTTTTGTAGACAGTATGGTCTGCTGGTCCAGTTTTTCCAACATGTTTGAACACCCAAGGATAGATAAAAGGATATCTACTACTTACTGCAAATCCTTTAAGATATGTATTCTTGTCTTTTAGTACCTAAACTTATTTAATTATGATACCTAGCAGAAGCAGCATAGCAAGTTGCCTTGAAGCAGCAGCAGGATACATGTAATCACCACACACACATGTCACTCAGGTGTCAATAGGTGATACTTATTTATAGGACCCACCACCAATCACATATTACTACCCACTGCTGGATCGGGAGCTATTGGTCTATCATGAATACCCATGGGTCAATATTATACTTGGAATTCCCGGTACACCAGGTTGAGATACATCAGATTTCAAACAGCAGATTTTACCTCAATGTTTCGCTGTTGAGCTGTAGCTCAAGCGGAACAGTCACAGCTTCCTCAGTCAACCACAAGTCTTGGTAGGTTTGATGAAGCGACTTCTAATACCTTTCTCATTAAATAACATACTTAATTGTTATGACAATAAAAATATGGGATAGTGCATGATTACTTGATATGGTTTTCTAGTGTGTATTTTAATTGGTACATAAAAGGATACAAGGCTATTGGTTAAAATGAAATTCTTCAGTTAAACAATTCAAATGATTACAGCAACCTAAGATCTCCAGTCAACCATATTATACACACAATAAATATATAAACATGTGGCACAGTCCTTACTAGTGAAATAAAAGCACTAGCAAGATATAGGCAGGTGTTCTGTATCATTTCATAACCTGTTACTTCATACTGGAAGTTGACTGAGCAATCAGGAATATGAGTTCATGCTGCAATATTATGAAGACATAAGCAATGTTGACAAACCTTGGAATGACAGGATCGTTTGCCCGAAGATTTTTCTGACTTCAAAATGGACATTTCTGTAGATAGATAAGTGCCATTTGAGAGACTGGCTTTTAAGATGTTGTGGACCAGTCCAAAGCAGCCGCTGGAATAAACCAACAAGGAACCTGGCAGGCTGATATATAGGAAGTAGCCTGAGCCAGCAGGGTTTGGATTGTAGCTAGACCCGCAGATATTCTGTCCTGGCTGTATTAAGATGTCTTTTGCTCTCGACCTTGAACCATGCTGAGGTCTTCCAAATCTCTGCAATCATTTAAGCAGCACAATCATTTAAGCAGCCTTTGCCAAAGCTCCCTTAATGTCTGGGCTTTGGTTTAACACCTTTAGAACCATGAGATGAGCAAGTTTTGTACAAGATTTCTAAAACTACAGTCATATTTGAAGTGTTTTAGAACTTTAAATTAAAACAAAGTTAAATCTATAAAGTCTCCCAGCTGAGTCAATATTCACTTCTTGCAAGTCTTTAGGACAACATCATGTTTAAAAGAAGATCTTCTCTGCCTCCTGCAGTCTTCCTTTTCTCAGCCCTATAGCTGGATAATGTCCAGTTGTTACTTTTTTAATTTCTTACTTGAGTAATAAAGACTTAGTTCTTAAATAAGTCTTTAGTCATATGAACCAATGACCAGATACAGAGCCCAGTCAAGTGCTTAAATCAGAAGTTCCCACTAGAAAAAATCTAGGAAGATCAGTTTCAACAGCCTAATCTGTTCATTGTATCATAGTTATTCTTCTGAAAGGCACCACAGACAGCTCATTAGTCACTCTAGCGAAGTCTCCAGCCTCACAACAAGCTGCCCTTCACTCCCTGAGATGATTAAAGTCCTTACTAAATAATGTCAGTCATGTAGTTTAACACAGTGGCTACTATGTGAAGTGACAAATATCTTGACTTAGGCTTGTACATAGCTCTGTTGCCAAAACACTTTGAATGAAAAACCACCTGAATGAACTTTCAGTTTTAGTCTAGTGACTCAAGTGTGAGGTTGAACTAAGGAACCTGCCTGCATGATATGCAACAGGAAACAAAGAGGCATGTATATATTTGGAGAAGGTTTCTTGATTTACCTCAGTGATGACAAGTGATCATGATTCCATCTAAGTGACTGTGAAGCAGTTCTGTTGTCATAGTCACTATTGGTGTTGACACACTTGCAATGGCTATTGGAAGCAGGAACTTTCAGGTATATAAATAACAAAAATGTTTGGGGCCTGATTCTCCTGCTGTTTCCACCAAAGGCATTGCAGTTAATGAGATGTGTTATTTCAGACTGGCAAAATGCTTAGGAGAAGAATTAGACCCAAAAGCATGAAGAATATGATAAAGGTATCACACATTTTCAAGTACTTAATCTTTTAGTAACTAATACTAAGCAAATATATAGCTCTTAGGAAACCAAAGAGTGGGAGAATAAAGCAAAAGTTTCCAATCAAAAGTGACATTTAGAAGTGCCGTAAAGAAGGTTTAACTAGTGCAAATCAGCACGGCCTTCAGGAGTGGGGCTCTAACCATTTATACCAGAAGACGACAAGGCCCAGTATCTGGAGCTATATTCAGTTCAAGTTTGTTCTTATGAACTTTTATGACCCCAGGCCTACTGCTTGAAAACTGCTCTTCCTTTAGAAACCTGATGCTTCCCAATATGAATCTTTCACCTGGGGGACAGGGGCATAGGAAATTTGTCCTTTCCTTCATTTATCTCCTCTAGTTGCACACTTTGGTACTTTTCCATGAACAGACAAGTTTCATGAAAAATTTTACACACAGTCCTGCTGTTTAGAAAATCATAGAATTCATTTTATTAGCAGCAAATATCAACAACTTGCACAATTTCCTACAAGAAGCTGGCAACAGATGTCCTACCAACAACACAGTATTTCTCAGAGAGCAATATAGATACATGATCTAACTTACTCGAGAACTCTCTACATCCTTACCTGATTGAAAAATGGACAAAGAAAAGTAAACTAGAAAAAAAATAACAGTTTTGATAAGTATAGTGCTCAAATTCACAGCTCTAAGAGAGAACGACTATAATGGTACTTCACAAAATTCTGACTGATGTCATGATTTTTAATTCCCATAAGATCTCAGGAGGCTGTTTAGGCATTTGTAGATACATACTACTTTGGTCAGTTACAAATCACATAAGAACATTTACAAATTAAAGAAAACATTAAAGCAATCAAATTAAGCTGCTGTAACACAACTGTGGAATCGTAATCATATTTGACTTCAGCATATTTGACTTTAACAGGACTCTTAATATTGTGACATATGATAGTCACATAAGCAGTCTAGGAGAACATGCCTACATCAGCAAGTAATTTGGCATAACAAGAGCAGATCAGTAGAACAGAAGCAGTTGGTGCTGAAGACCCGTACATCTGTCCTGTGCACAGTTCAGGGGTTTTACCAGGCTAGATTTAGTCTGGTCCTCTGAACAGAAAATCTCCAAGACTGATGTGGTTCAAAGATGCCTGAAGAACCAATCAACAGTTTGCATCCAACTAGCCCCAGTAGGGACTGCAGACCTTTCGGTACATACCTGGAGCAGAACTTCAGATTTAGTTTTGTGGGAAAGGAATCTAGGTTGCAGATGCCAACATCGCTGGTGAACCTAACCAATGCACATACATGGGGCAAAAATACGCTTGTGAATCAGGTCTGAATCAGGTCATTAATGTAGACAAGGCCAGAGGTTAGATTAAATTACTCTAGTACAAGCAAAAATGTGGCTGAAGAACTTTGCACACAGAATGGTTAACTACTCAGTTCACTATCAGCCTGAAAGATGTATTGAATGGAGATCCGCAAAGGGCTGCCCTGGATCTCATGTTTTTTGTTATTTTCATTAACAGTTTATATTAAGAAACAGAGGGTATGCTTACTTAAATTTGCCAACAACACAAAGGTGGGATGGCCCACAAGCGTGCCGTATCTCAACAAACTGGAGAATTGACATGAAAAATTAGCCTGAAATGCATAAAGGACACCTAATTGAGAATCATAATAATCTACACAAACATAGGACTCAAAACTACTGGCTCAGTACCAGTTCTGGAGAAAAGCATCAAGCAACTTTATCATAGGCTGAACACAGATAAAAAAATTATCCTGTGGCAAACAATTAAATGCCACACCAGAATGCTCAAGTAGGAACAGTGTACAGAGCAGGTGAAATTGGTACGGCTGCAGGTGGAATACCACGTTTACTAGGTCTGGAATAAAAATACCCCTCTTCCACCTATACATGCCTCCACACACACCCTTCTCCATTCTCATTGTTGTAAATTTGTAGTCTTAAAATGCTGATCAAACATTAGAAATATCAATAATAAGGCAAAATAAAAGTAGCATAATTGATCCACTCAAACCGATAGCAATAATCATTGCTGACTGCATTATTACTTTAAACACGCTTTCTAACTAACCATCCCAAGAGGGCCAGTGAGGAAGTGAGATCATAACATGACCTTACCTGTCCCAGTGTTGGTCAACATCCCTCTTAGTAGACAGTGATCAGCCTGCTGTGTTAGGACCCATAACGATGTATGTATGTATAAAATTATGTAACCTATGTATTTCAATATATTTTCTCTATTCTTCTCTAATCTCACTTACTATGTTTAGGATCATTGGTACCATTTCTCATAAAAGGAATCTAAGCTTTAGTGTCAAGAACCCCAACACCATTCCTAGATCTCCTCTTTTCCCAGGCTACTCATTTTAGTGGATACTTCATGACTGAAGCAAATGACAGAAACTCTGCAAAGAAGGTTTCTCAAATCATCACTTGCTTTTTTAGACAACAGAAGAGTTATGGAATCCATGCCCAAGGAAAAAAAAAATCCTATGGATATTTTTCTGCCTCATTTTCTTCCCCACTCTACTGCTCTTTCAGGCTGGGTCCATCTTGGAGACAGGCCAGGGTTCCCCTTTGCAGAGCCTGCCTTTTAATTCTGGCCTTCTCTGAAAGGGACAGTGAGAGATTCTTTATTTTTCCAAATAGACTTCAAATTCTCTTTATCAGGAGATGCTCCTGTCAGTTTCAGCCCCTCTCCCACAATCCTACTGCCTAATCAGATCAGATGATCAAATCACTATGAAGTGATCTGTCCATTTATACCCAACTGAATTACAGATCTGAAAACTTCAAAGTTTTCCCTTATTAGGCGGCTTTCCTTTTACTGAATGGAAGCAGAGAAAACTTTTAAGACCTTTCCTGTGTCAACCCTCTGCTGTGTGTAAGAATTTTCTAGAAACCTTCTGAGCATTTCAGCCCAGCATAGATACCACAGAGGCAGGGTGAAGGCCCAGACAAGATTACAAATAGCATACTTGTAAAAATTAAAAGAAGTCTGTCGATTAGTGCAGATCAAGAGAGCAAGAGAGTATTCATCACAGATAAGACATTTGTGGTGCTGTTATCACTCACTTCAGCAAGAGATCACCGCCTCTCTGAACTTCAAACTTCTTTTTTAATGGGCAGGGCGAATCCTGCTCAACTAACTTTACCTTGAAGTGTCTATGAAAGGCCAGATAGGAAAACACCAAATCAGAAAGTGCAATAACAAGAGATGGTACATTAACAAGAGAGGTAAGAAGAAAATATGTTGGAATTTTGCCAGTTTTGCTGAGCAATATATTTGCAGAGCTTTCAACAAACAGATCTGTACCCTTTTCTTCTGGCTGGCCTTTACCCATGATAATTTACTTGAGGGACTGTGTAGGGTCATAAAATGTGGAGAGAATTGATTCACAGAATGCCTTACATGTCTGAAACTGAACTACAAATATAAAAATGCAAGTGAAAAGGCATTTATTAGTTATCTAAATACTATATCAAACATAAAAATTCCAGTTATTATGTGGCTGTAAAAATCCGTAAGCTGTGTTCATGTTTATGCAAAAAGGTACAAGAAGAGATCAGTTTTAAAAGTCAGTTACTTTTTTTATGAACCACAAACCATGAGAAAACTCTTTGCACATGATAAACATATTTTTTTCTCCATGCTCTAGCAGACAGTTTTGATGATGGGTCTTAAAGAGAATGAATTCCAATGAACCAAGAGCACTGCAAGGTTTAATTGACAAAATATGAGCAATTTTAAAACCAAAAATCCTGAGTGCAAAATACTAAAATCAGTATTGTTACATATTGTTAAAGTGGGTGATGCACTTCACCAGTAATGCCCAAAATGCTGGAATTTCTCAATGTGAATTAATCAAAAGATACAATATAGCTTTTTCCAAAAAGTCTATTTGGATACTGTCTGATTAGCCATCTAACTTTTAGATCCCTAAATTAGAGTGGATGAATCCCACCCAAAGTTACTGTTTTACAAAACTACAGTATCATTATTAGAATGACAAACATACTAATTAATAGTGTAAATCACAAACAAAATGTAAGAGATCCCTTTTCCAGGCACTAAGAACAAGCGGGATCCAGCAATCACTTCTGGGATCACCTTTTCATATCTTCCAGACCAGCACTGGCCCACAAACCACATGTTGAGCAATGCTGGCTTCAGTGCAATTAGAGGGACAACTGCTGCACAAGAATAGGTCTATGTGGACCAGTTGTAATCCAGCCATAGCAGCTCAGGTTTTGGTGCAAACTAGTCACCCAGGCAAGTACCTGGCATGGCCCTGTGCCCTTTCCCCCTCCTCCTGGGGGTCTGGTAGCCTGCGCTCAGGGTCAGCTTAAGTAACAGTGGGATGTCCAGCTTTGAGGAGAGCTCTTTGTGATAGCTCTGCTAAGAAGCCTCAACAGTGGGTCTCCCCTTTTCTTCAGAAGCAGCTTGGTATGCTTCGCATAGCTTCACTATGGATTTGACCAGTGATCTGGATTCTTGGCTGAACCTTATTGTCATCAGACCTTCTCTGCTTGCCTTGTACAGGTCCTGTGGGACTTGCTGCAAGAACCTTGCCTCTGCCTGTGTTCACTATGTTCAGCTCCTGGCCCCTCTTCCCATGGGAAGCACCTCCTGCCTTGCTGCTCCCTGACAGTACTCAGGATCACAGACAGGCTTGTGAAGCTCTGTTGAAGCCTGTGATACTACATGTAGTTTGTTACAGTGATTATAAACACACCAGACATGTAGCAATAGAATAAAATGCTCCTATTTTGGCATTAGTGCATGGAAAACATGTATGACAGAGAATAAAGTGTCAATATGAAAAATGCTAAGCCTGGTTAAAAGGGAGGGTAAGTTTTGTTATGAATAGGTGCTCCATTTTTCAAATATCAATTTCAAATGAGCATAAATTCAACTTTAAATGGTTCTCTGCTTCAGAAACTGTATTTATTGTGACACAGAATTATGACAAATATGACTATAGGTCAGTACCTCATAATTTTTCCTTGAGGCTCACTACTCTCACAACTCCCTCTGATGCAAGGTAGAATGATTGCAACTTTGGGAGAAGATGACATTCTTGATAAATAAGTTCCATACGTACTGTAAATTGCCACTAGTTTACAGTGTAGATGCGAATCACCGACCCAGGGAGCTCTCTGAACACTACACAGAGTGGAAGACATTCAGTCAAACAGTGAAAGGGAGGGGGTTGTCTGAAGCAAAATGAAAGGGTCCTATGAGGACTTCCACTCTGTGAAGTGGTTGAATGAGAACACAGGCAAGCCAACAGCTGTAGGTTTATAGCATTCCTATAGTTACATTTTCTTTGAGCAACTCCTAGTCAGTGTTACTTCTCCTTATATATATATATATATATAAAAAAAGAGAATTTCTGCCTGTCCCTGTCAATGTTAACAGATTTATAGCATCTCATAATTCCCTGTGCACTAATGCTGGGTAATTATGCATTAGCTATACCTTTACATGGCTTCTACCTATCTAGTAGCTTCTAGGGAATGGCAGGCTTGTTTGAATCAAAACTTCTGAAAGCATTCCTGTTTAAATGTGAATGAATGAAGTGATATGAATCACTTTTTGATTTGCTTCCTGACTTTTCAGCTGTTTTTCCAGATGTCTTCTCCACAAAAGTTTTGCTCATTCAGGCAATTTAACATGGGGAGAGTTAAAAAGAAAACTCAGACAGGTAGACAGATTGATTTTTGTAACAGTATTTTGTTACAGTTATTAATTGTATGATATATAATCATATATAATATAATAGTATATAATTATTACTTTCTATAAAATACTATGTGTAATTATATATTGATTTTTAATTACATAGTGATTATTAATTATATATTACAGTTTGTTACAGTATTTTGTAACTCCTAAGTTACAGTTATCTTCAACCTGCTGTGACAGACATCAATAAAACAAAACCAGATTCTTATTAAACTATCTGGTTTTAAAGGTGATATAGGCAAATGCATATGAACAATAACTTCCCTCTTATCTGAATAGAAGTAAGGTATCTGAATACTTAGTTAGGCAGTTTTGACTATTCCAGCCATTTGGGTTTTGGCAGCAAACTATACGGGACAGAAGAGGGACAGAAAACAGATATGACAGGTAACTGGATTTCCCCAAACTGTTAATTGGGCAGTATCTTTTCACTACACTTTCCAATCTATTTCCTGGAGTTATTAACATATTGCAGTTAGCTTCTAAGTACTTCTAAGTACAAATGTTACCCAGACAGCATATGATTACTAATTTTTAAGAGATATAATTTGTGATGATAAATCATTATTAAAAGAGCAGAAATATCCACAATGGCTAATCTCTCTCTTCTCTCTGCATTCAGTGCAAAGAAATCAGTCCTCTAGAAAGTGATTTACAGCAGGAATGTAACCATATTGTCTTTCACAGATAATCCAATTTCAAGTTTAGACTTTAGCCAAACTTTGGCCCTGTTTCTCTACATTGACTACAGAAAGAGCTAAAGAAGATTATCTTCACTCTGCCACAGTTTGCCTTTAGGAATACCATTATATTATGTCTGACTGAAGCTACTGAAGCTAAGCAATAGATTGTCTAAAGACTCGCTAGACAGCTGGAAAAAGTTAAGGCCTTGCAATAACAGGCAAATAATCCAAGCCAGAACATTGGCTTTGCTTGTTCTCTGAGTTCAATGTAGAAAAGGTTCCACAGTTTTCCTTGATCATTATGTGTGACCAATGAAGTAGGATTATCAGCCATTGAATTTCACCGAAGTTAAGGAGACAAGAAGAAGGAGAGGTTTCAAATACTTTTTAATATCTTATTTTGTTTGGTAGGTACAAAATAGGAAGCATTAGCCCTTGTCATGGCTTCTATCCTCTGCAGGATCAAGTTACACTCGATGATTCAAACTCAGTTGTATGAGGTTGTGGCATGTCCTGGACGATTTTCTAAGGCATTGTTCTGGCAGCGGAATTAATAGAGTTTCCCCTTGGTTCACAGTTGAGAGATATTTTGGAATAGAATGCTAAGCTGCTTGCTACTCATTTTGAGTCCTCACACCATAAGGCAGACCTAGAGAAGCAGGAGATGCTGTGCAAATCACGTTCACCAGCAGATGCTGGACTGACCAATACACCTGATGACTGATAGCATGAAGCTTGATTATGACAGGACTATTGTGAAGGAACTGGAACCAGTCCTAAGTTCAGATGTCTAAAAAGAGAAATCCTGAAATTACTGGGCTACCTTCCAGGTAGCACAAGCAATTTGTGTTTTCATTTTAGTTTTCATAAACTTATTGCTAAACATCACTAACTTTATTTTACTTTTAATTGTGACAGAATTAAAGAGTTTAACTCTTCATCTTTTATATTGAGGTGCACACATCTTACCCTTTTTCTACAGGGCTGATGAATCTGTACTGTAGGGGGCTCAGGATACCTGCAGCAAGAGGCAGTTATCAGCATTCCTTTGTTGCATGGTGAAAAGGATGTGAAGCAGACTACAAGAAGCAGAATTAAATCACTTAATAACAAGCAATATAAAGGGGAACATATTCTCTCAGCACAGTTTATTTTGTGTAGAGAAATCTTACAAAAAGTTTATGCATGTCTTCATCAATGATGAAGACTTAAGGCTTTGATGAAGGATACGATATATTGAAGTGGGCTTGGGTGAGACCATTGCACAGGGTTGAATTTTACCCTTTGATAAAAGAGGCTACAGCTTCATGGATGGCTATATTAGCCCCTAGCAACCTCAGTACCATATTAAACTCCATCTATATTACTACCTGCAAGAGTTCCCTCAAGTGCAGGTTAGTGTATGTAGTTAGCTACTTAAAATTTTTTGAAAAGAACCTCTGGTGTGGTTAGTTTCAAGAAGATTCTCGAAAGTGCACTAATCGGGCTTTATTTTATCACATCTGCCTTTGCTCTGATAATGGCAAACAGGACATGTTAAACAGGAGCCTAACTAGAAGGTACTTGTTGCCAGCTATCACAAATGGAATTTATAGTAACCTGAGCTCAGGCTGAATTCAAGAACAGGGGTACTATGATCTCAGGGGCAAGCTGGACTGTGCAACACCGTGGGGACTGGACTATGAATATAAACACACTTCCAGTGAACTTCATTGCACACCTCCGCAACTAGCTAAAAGTTGGAAAAGATCTGTGCCTCTGTCTGCAGTAGAAAATCAAAAATGTGATACTTCTCAGTTACTGATTGGGACTAATGGGAAATTTAGGTTAACTTGCTTTTGCAATGGCAGAGAGCAGGCTGAGAAAGAAATTAATCCCAGATTTTTGGCTTTTTGTGTGATTGGACTAGTCAGGAGGACAGATCAGCCCTCCTTCTCTCATGGTCCTCTTCTAAAGGAAGTGACTGCAAAAGGATTTCAAAAGGTACTTTGTGCACAGCAGAGAGGCACACGCTTTAGACACCTAGAGAAAGCTTGAAGACAAAAATAAGCCATACTGTAGAGTTTAGACACTCCTAAGAGTTGGCAGCAAGTAAACAGAGGTTTCTGGATTGCAGTTTTAAATTTAGGCACTTACTTCTTTTTCTGGATCAAATTCCAAGATACTAAACAGGGAGCAAGGAGATAGACTCCTAGAAGACCTCCCAGTCTGAATAGAAGAGCTACATTGCAGGTGAGAGGATATTATTTTGATTTATTTTAACTTCCATATGTTTTGGAGAGTCTCCAGTTCTCAAGTCAGGATCTTCTATTTGATGATGGTGGCCCGATAAAGCAGACAAGGATAAACCAAGGCAAGTCCTAAGCAAAAGAACACAGATAGTTCTATTCCAAACTAAAATCACAGGCTTTTTCCTCTTCCTTCTCTCCTTCCCTCCCATTCTCTTCCCTGGAAAAAGTGCTGATTAATCACCCTTTTTATTACTGAACAAAGCAATGCATTCAAACCAAGAAATCATGAATCCAAGTTAAATGGGCACTGCTTTCATGATTTGTGTAGTAGAACTTGCTTCTGGATGTGGTTAAAATGCAGAGTATACTGCAAAAGTAGTAAATAACTTTCTAAGAGGAAGTTTTATTCCCTTAAAAACTTAGACAAAAATATAGAATCAAACATTTCTGCTCAGTTTCATGAATGAGGTTAATATTCTTCCAGAATTTTATTAATATGAAAAATGTCATTTTTCTAAAATCATACCAGACCACAGTTTCAAAATAGGTATTATACTGAATACCAGAAAGAGTGTTCAGTTAGGGTGCTATCCTGAGAAATGCTGGTGGGGCCTTCATGTATCAGTGTTCATCCAGGCAAAACTCATATTTGTTCCTGTAAATGTCCAGCCTGGTCACATAAACATTGATTTGTGTGCATAAAGAAGATATTTTTCCTGGCAAAAACTTTTGGAAGTGTGGCGTACCATCTAGTCCCAGACTATTTAATGGCCTTTTTAAAAGAATGTTAACATGCAATTTTTTTTTGAAGCTTGTCAAAATATTACAAATTTGAAACATAGATATTCATATATTCAGTTTTGACTGGTCTGAATCTTGAATACAGAGTTTCAGAAAGAATAAGGTTATACAGAATGAGTGTCTCCATTTAAAGCAGTGGCCTGGGAATATGGAGACGTATGTTCAGTACCTGTTGCTGTTACAAACTCTTCTGACACTGACCAAGTATCCTAATCACTGTCTTTTAGTGCACAGTTGGAAAAAATGGGAATATTAATACTTTGAAAAGAGGATTGTCCCTGACTGGTTACGTGTGGTATGATGAGTGTTGGTAGGAATGGGGCCCAGATCTCTACTGAAGTTCCAGGAAGTGCAGGAGGAGTGGACAGTGTGCAATTAAAAGCGTAAAAACTTCCAGTATAGCATTTCTGAAAACATTTCCTTAATTGCTCTTTAAAAAAAAGGAACAAAGTTCTTATTTTCTTTTTACTAAGGCCCAATGAACTAAAATATTTACTACACCTACCAGGTAAAAAAAATGAATACTATAAATGTATCTAATTTCAGGTATTTTAAAATTTAATTAGTACTTTGGTTATTTTACAGAAACAAACTCAGTATATTAGCCTTGAGAACCATGACAGTAAGACCACATTCTGCTACTGCTGTTCTAAATAGTGTTAGTGAAAGTGACTTTTTTTCCATGTCTCTCCTTGCCAGATATGTCTCTTTTTGGCAAAGATTTGCATGTGAAATCAGGTGAACCTTCAAAGAGAGACTTTTCACAGTGTGATGTGAAATAAAAATTGTGTCAGTTCTGTCAAAGAGTGTAGCCAGTCCTTTTCAGCCAGGACTGAAGATTAATCACTGTGACAGGTTCACACAGTCTTCCACAGCAAATCTGCAATATTTTGTCTCAGGTAAAACCACCATTTTTCTCCACAATCAAAATTTCAATATTTTTAATTCAGCATCTTTTTCATGGTAGAAAGGCACAATCTGAGGCCTTTGACAATATCTCTCTTTTAGGAAAAAATGGGCCAAGAGAAAAGGAACATCAAATATGCAAATTGTTTTGTGTTGTCACAGAACTGAAAGTCAGTTATAACTAAGGCAAAACAAATACCTGACAATGTTGTCTGGCCATCAGCCACTGGCTTTTTTTTCCACAGTGAAATGAAAGATCAAAAGATGATCGGTTTCAAATCAAATGAAACTGTTCAATTTGGGTGGGTTTTTTTTCCTTTTTACACCTAGTTTATGAAATGTAACTAATTTCTGAAATGAGGTATTTGGGGGAAGGAATCAAAATTTCCATTTAGAATACATCAATATTAATACAGTAAGTTTTCAGTTAAAACAACCTGTGTTCACAAATGTTTTTATTTGCTCTGTGTACAAAGTATGCAATCAAAAGTGTTTCACTCAGCTCTACTTGGCAGCATTTCTACACTAGACTTCTCTTGGTTTATGTTACTGGCATAGAAAAGATTTGTCAGCCTCTGAAAGCTCGTGAAACTTGCTTCAAACCACCAATGTAAATATTTATGGCAAAACTATGGCTGTTTGAAATCAAAGGAAGTTGGACCATATATTTGGTAAGGCTGATGGTATCATTTCAGAGTGACTGAGCCTTATAGAATGTGAGGACGTATCTGGGCTAGCATTAAGCTGTATGGACCTTTGCAAAGGCTGCAAAATTCAGACACAAAGCTGGGTAAGTATCTGGGGGCAAATAACCCTTTCAGAGCACTCAAGCTACATGGCTTTCATTACACTGAAGTGGCCATCTCTCTGCCTGCAATGTGTATATTCCTGAAGTCCCTTCACTGGCAAGTTCATTCATCTTGTAAGGACCAGCAACTAGATCAGAATGAAGACCCACAGTCTAACCTTACATCCACAGGACCAAAAAGAATCAGTAAGTGACCAGCTCACATTCATTGATATACTGGACAGCCAGTGAGCTCTATTTTGGCCAATAAAGCATGCCAATGTATCTTTTTAGATTCAAAACTTCAAGTAGTGGCACCAAAATTGTCATTACTGAGAAATCAGTAATGACAATCAGTTAACGTAGCTTTTTGTCTCCAACAAACAAATCAGTTAACGTAGCTTTTTGTCTCTGTGGCAGAATGCAACTACCCCCACACCCACCCTTATCTTGGGCCCAGCTGACCACAAATAACTGAGCGCCCAGTGCTGACCAGGAGGAACTAGGCGATACTGGTTGCAACTGGCGAGGCCAGAAATGGGCATGAGATCAGCAAAATGGGTCTGTTTTCCCCAACATGGCATGAGGTCAGCAAAAAAGGTACATCTCCACACCAAATATTGTATGACCATGAGTCAAAGTCCATGCCCATAAATAGTGCTGCAGCCTAGAGCCCATTGAGCTCTCCTGCATGGCAGTGGGCTGCACAGCAGTGAATGTCTCCTTGAGTTGGGAAGCCTCTCAAGGTTACTCTCTGGGAGTTAAGAGGACGTCTGACAAGAAACCATTGGAGTGGTTAGAAACCGAGATTTGGGCAACAACAAATGTGCAGTAAGATTTGCTTGCTATGACCACACTGTACTGCCATCTTCAATAAACTTGTTTGCAAAAAACCCAGAGTTAATATCTCCCCCATGACAGTTTCCAGGTCTGCTCTTTCATGGCTACAGATATTGTGAAAAGAACAGGGATGCTATTTGCTTTTTGCTATACATGCTCAGAAAACTGTTCCCATACATTGACAATCAGCTTCCATTGGTATTTATCTGCAGAATCAGAAAATTCATGAAACTATAGTTCCACCTGCCAGCCATTACTTTTCCTTGAAATCTTCTGGGGAAAGCCCTGTTTTTTGGTTCTACTCCTTCAGAAGGCAGTCAATGAAGGCCTGTATTAATTGATTCTCCATGTCAGCAGAGGCTTTTGAAGCAAGCAAGACTTATATAATTATCTTCTTTCCCTTTTCCCTCTTTCCTATAGACAGGTTGAGTGGAAGCAGCAGAAGTGCTTGGAACATTAAGTGGACATCTGAAACCATATCAGGCCAGAGGAAAAGAAAATCTGTATGTTAACTCTCATCCCTTATTTCAGAAAGGCCCACATTCTATCTCCTGTGGAAAAAGCTGTGCAATTTCAAGCAATATATTTTCCGTTACAGTAGGTCGTACATTACAGTAGGTTATACAAACCTAATGGTTCCATGCGGGTTTGGAAGGATTTTACATTATTTGATTATAGGCTTTATCTATTTGTTATTTTATCATTTTTCTCTTAAAGCTACTCCTATCACACTACTCAGCACTTATTATTGATTCCAACCAAGTTCAGACATCCCTTGGGTAGAAATACAGAGACAGAAGTGTTCACTAGTTTAACAGCACCCAAGTATCCTTTGTGTCATGAAGATCTCTGTGTAACCTATCAGGAGCAGTTCCTTGTTCCATTTTTGCTGACAGAGCTGTACAAAGGGTTGGAGAAAGAGTGAACACGATGTGTCCTTAAGCGTCATATTCTGATCTTAATTATTCTGATGTAATTCCATTAAATTATAGGTCCCATTTTTTGCTTGCGAAAAGGTGATATAAAGTCTACCCTAAAACCTGAATTTATAAATACAGCTTTCTTATTCCCCTTCCCATTTTTCTAATGGATGGTTTTATAAGACTTCAAATACTATAGTAATTGGTGGGCTGTAAAAACTGAGCTAGAATAGAATTTCTTTTCTCACGTGTTTTCACTGAACACTGAGGAAACCAGGCCTAACTCTAGCCAGCAGTGTTTACATAATTAGTTGAATTCCAGATCTCATGAATTTCAGGTACTCAGCATGTCTGGTAACTCATGTATTGCTTATGTTGTCAACAATACAGGAGTTAACCACAGGCAATGGAATTTTAAATGTCAATGAATCTTTAAGAAAATACTCACACAAGTGTACTAATAACATGAATATAAAAATAGACAGCTAAGGAAAATATAAATTAAAATTAATATGTAAATATAATAGTATTGCAAATATAACAATATACACATTTCTAGTTAAATATAGTTTAAAGAATGTAACTTCTCATCAGCAAAATACTAATGCACTACTAATTTGATGAAGAATTCTTGATATCATAGCTTCAGGTAACATTTTTTAATATCAGAACAAAGCAAGAAAAGGCATACTTTGCATTCAGACAGCCTGAAAAATAGCTCTCTTTCAAAATGTAAATACATATATTGCTTGTTACTGTATAAAACCTAGTAAAACACAGAGGGTATAAATGATCTTTTATAGGGACCATACTGGGCCCTTCATTGTTACTTGTTAGCTTCAGTTACTTTCATGTAATTTAGCTCTAAGCAGAACTGGATCCACACTGTACTGCTGCCTTCAACAGGTAGATGTCCTCTTAGTCTACAGCAAAGATTCTTGGCCAATTTTCACCCCTTATTGCAAGCTACATGGATCCTTTTTTTCCAGAAACTCTTGCCTCAGAGGAACTTGTGGGTCCATACCACAAAAAACCACTGTATTTTTACAGTAGATCAACCAATTTTCCATAATTCAGAAATTTGCATGACTCACATATCTATAATTGGTACAAATCCATTGAATAATTTTTAATTTTTAATAAAATTTCAGAAAAACAAGTCCTAGATCTTTTTTCTGTTTGTTCACAAATGTAAAAATTCACATTCAAACACTGCCTATTGTTGCATAGGCAATAACTACAGCAATTTCAAAAGAGGCTTTCACATCTATTCTGGATAAGTGTGATAGAGGAATAGGTCTGCAAAACAGCAAATTCAGAGTAAAAACTGAAGAGCAATTTTTGTCAGCAGATATTAGTCATGCACACAGTAATTCATATTGGAAATAAGGTTCTCAGATTTCTCTTTGGCTGAATATAATCACCATTATCTTCAATTAGCTTTGGATCTGGATCTACGTATAGGAACAGAAATGGTAATGAATTCTGCATATCAAATACCTATAGAGAATAATAAACAGGGCTAAAACAAGAGCAGGAGGGGTGCTAGAGGTCCTGTGCTGCTCTAGCAATTTGCCCCACTGATTTGTATCACAATTGTATTGTTCCTGTTGCTGGTAATCTACACCAGACTTCTCAGGTTTAGTTCGCTGCTTGTCATACTTCTTTATTGTGGTCAGTCACACATTTAAAAACTATCCAAATAGCCTTCCAAAGGATGTTTCATTAGTCTTTATTCTAACACCACTGCACTTTGGCCCACTGAAGTGCTCAGGAATCACTACATTTACTATTCTTGATCCTCACAGACCTTCCCAAAATCTTTGTCATCTTCCTCTGCATATATCAGTTTCCTCTCCTCACTAAAAAAGTGTGTCTCTACACCATGCTTTCCCCATTTTTACTAGATGTGCAGGTTATATATCTACATAAAAAAGAGGCTAGACCAAGCTACAGATACACAAGATTTCTATTCCTCAGTTATTGGTTGTGGCTAAACATTTCCATTAGAAAAACAGACCATCATGCTTTTGTACAACTCCTTAACTTCCATCATCCTCAAGATTTTACTAGTAAGAAATTCCTCCAACTATTACAGTGTCTGATTTGTTGATGATATCTGATTATTTATTACTAGGCAAGCTTATTCAACATCTTCTCATTGGTTTTTATGTATTTGGTTTTTCTTACCACTTCAAGCACAGTTTCCAGACATACTTTATATCGTATTTTCTGTCTATTCCATGATAAATTAATCATCAGCATGCATTAGCACACATTAACAGTCGCTCAAGGCCATCTAAGCCACCAAAAGACTTTTGCAATTATCACAGCACCTTTTCCATTCCCATTCTAAAAATCACCAAGGATCTTCCTACCTTAGTATCACTTCATAGCAAATTGGGCAGAGATTTCATTCCCTCATTATGCTCTGCAAAGACAAAGTTGAAAACTTTTCCTAGGAATCCAAAATTTTTCATTGTGGCCCCAATGAGCTATACTACCATGTATGTTTTTGTGAAATAATATATTCTTATTATGTTCCCATCTTTTCTCAAGCAGCTGGCAAAATGAAAATATTTTAGCCATTAGAGACCTCTTTTTTGAAATTCCCATTGATACTCTCTTACTAGCTCCTCTGTGTAACTGTTAAGGATATATAAAACTGTAAAAGACAGAATCTTATGAACTGAGAAATTCCTGCAGTAGTCTTCTATTCAATAAAAATTTGGGCATTTGATTCCCACTTCCCTTTTACTTTGGGTTTTTTTTCAAAATTCCTGACTTAAAAAATAAATCTGCAGATCTTTTGATTTAACTTGTACTTTAACTTGCTTTCTTACTCTCTTAAAAAGCCTGGTGTTTCCACAATTGTTTCAGCTGCCTAAAAAATGGCTCTGAATCCTTGTCTTCACCACTAAGATACTCATTAAAACAGCTCTGCTCTTGATAGAGCTGCATGCCTTATATCAGAGTCATAGTACCAACATTCTCTGTAAACATCAAGCAATGGTCTTCTAAAGCCAGCTCTGGTAACTAACATCACTCTGTGATACTGTCCCGCTCTTCGAACTCTCTGCTGTAGCTGCATCTCATTTCTTATTTTCGATTCTTTATAAGACCAGTTTTCTCTCTTACACAACAGTGTCCTGAATCACAACTGACTCCCGTTAGTCATCTGAGAGTCTGAAAGTTAGCCTGTAGTCCTTAATCAGCAAGTCTGTTGTTGATCTCGTAGATAAGAACTCCATTGCTGTATATTCATGTATTCTTGCGAATGCCATTGTGAGGTACAATAAGAGCTTTAGAGTTGCAAAACTAATTAATCTGATTCCACTGTCAGTAGCCATGTCATAGATACAGATCCTTCTTCTTTTCCTACTTTAATACCTCAATGATTCAGGATAACTTTCATGTCAGTGCTGGAAGCTGCTGTAAGTTCTTTCTAGAATTCATTACTGATACTGAATTTACTCATAGATGTCTTCAAAGACAGTAACTGTACCAGTGGCTTTTGCACTAAGAGTTTCTATTCCTTCTCCATCATTTTTCTGAGAATAGGATGCACTTTCAGATAATTACTCCAACATATTTTGGTGGGATTGCTGCTTTTGATGAGCCAGATGTTCCATATTTTCAGCTCTCAGTACCTGAGTAATTTATTGATATTATTGTTTATCTGTAATTTTTATTTTGCTTTTTCTCAAAAGAATAAGAACGTTCAGGCTTTGCTCACTCCACAGACTAGAAGACCAGATCCTTCTTCTGGCTCATGTCCTCTCACCTGCCCTGTTCAGGAGATTCTACTTGCAGCTTGTCTGGTAGAGCTCCTAGTGTCATGGTAACACACAAGAGCTGCCACCGTGACTGGAGACTAATTTAGAAGAACAAATGGATTCAAGGAAGACCAAAGCAGCTTACAAACAAGTGGCAGACAGAGACAGAGCTAGATTTATCAAGTAATGCATTCTGTCCACTCTTTGCTCATCCATCTCTAACAACTCTATGAGCATAATTATATCTTCTGCAGTGGTTATTTCAGAGTACATTTTTATGACTGTATCATGCAGCAACATGTTAACTCCCCCACAATAAAGCTTTTTTGTTTGAGTAATTAAGTACCAGCTGAAAGATTTTGGTTCTCCAAAGAAGGGACAGAAGATCCTTTCTAATATTCATGAAAAAGTAAGTGTTATAAAGTAGATTTTTTTCCTGAGTCACAGCATGCATAAAATCATGCTTAATATAATTAACTGTTTTATTTTTAGATAATAAAGAACTTAAAAGCAAATTTAAAATATCTATGAAGAGTTACTTCCTGTAGTGGAAAATAAGCAGGACACAATTCCTTTAACAAGCAGAATGATATTCATTTACCATTTTTATTTATGTTCACAAAATTACTCTTAAGCAATACCAAAACCAAGAATAGTACTTTTCTATATGTGTTGCAAACTATTTTTTAAAAAAATGTTCCAGAAAAGTTGTAATGCTAGAACTGAATGTTTATGGGAGCTAGTAAGAATAGCTCAAAAAGCCTGTCAAACATGTAACTGTTAGTCTTTAAAAAAAAGAGGGGAGGAGTACATCTGAATGAAGGCTGAAGTTTTAAGTGGCCAGTGAAGAGTCATAAGTAATAAATGAATGATGTCCCACTTAGTCTATTTGGGTCATAGAAAAACTACACTGAACACATTCACACTAATTCCAAAAGAAATAGGAATCATAAACTACTCATAAATAATAGAGTATAATTTTAGATAGTTCTGTGGTCACACTATTAGAATTTGATGCATAATTAAAGCTTTTCACATTTTATTCCAGACTGTGATTATAAAAATCCCACGGCCCTACTGAATTTGTGGGAGTTATGGGAGTTCACAGCCTCTGTGTATCATGTCCCTTTATAATGTCCCAACATAAGCATCTTAAACATGGACACCAAACACAGAATATTTATTAGGGAACAAAATCAAAAAGAAATTAATCAGCATCATATACTGTAAACTAACAACTTAGTAAATGGGAATTTACTGAGAGCTAGCCCAACACTAAAAAGTCACTCTTAATTCACAACAACTTGAATATTTAGAACATGCAGTTCAGTGAAAAGTGTTGTACTATAGCCTGTTACTTAATCACAGCTATTTGAAACAATAAGAAACCATACCTACCAGATATTAATCTTTTGAGTCAAAGGTGTACCCATGCTGTAATGATAAGAGGAACATTATCCTGAAGACACTGTCCACACTAGCCTAGAAATAAATGACAGCAGTGGTCATAAATGTGGTCATAAATGGGACCAAGATGTATCAAGAATTTTTTCCAACTACATGATGACATTTACTTTTTTTTTTATACACTTCTTATTACAATGCAATCAATAAAAAAAAAGGGACATCATAAATCAGGTGGAAAAGAACTTAAGAATTAAACTGCAGTTAAACACATGACAAGAAACCATCAATTCAGCATGAAAAAATCTGACAGGACTATATGGTGAAGTAGCAATACCATTAAAACAGCTACTGTAGCAGAAAGTAGAACGCTGGAATAAAGCAGAGATTTTAAGTTTGTGAAAAATGTGAAAATGTGAAATATGAAAAGCTGAGATAAGCCATTCTAATGTGGTATGTGACTTTCATGAAGGAAAATTGTATTTGCACTTTATTAGATATTGCTGAAATAGATTCCTTTTCTCACAAAAATAAGAGGAGGGAAGGAGAGATGTGAAACCCCACAAACACAGTAATAAACACTGTGCTAGTAAACACTGTCCCATAAATCACAGCCCTTAGAAAGTATCTAAAAATGGAAATACACTTCATAAATATATGTTTGGATTCAGCTGCAAAATTGTATCTGCAGTGGTACAGTTATGTGCTGAAATTATGTTACTGGCTTATCAGTCTCCACCACAATTTGGACATTCAGTCACTATTTTGCACATTATTTCAGGTTCTGAGTTCACAGCTGGCTGTGTGTCCATTCCCTTGCTGTTTTTTCGGCATACAGCCTATGACAATAACAAAAAAAAAAAATCTCAAAAGCCAGTAAAAGGCTAATAGACAAGACACATGAGTAGCAAATTCAAACTGAGCTCAAGAACAGTGTTTAAGTGCTACAGAATTTAGGCCCACCACAAAAGTTATTGTTTCTATATCATGAACCATTTTTTTTACGTGGTGGTGCCACTGACCCTGTCACAATAGTATCTAGTTTTGACACAAGCCATCTCTAAACCTGAAAAAGTAGGAACAAACAGAATTAAATGAAAGAAAGAAAACAAAACAGAGAAAAATCATTTTCTCCAAAATATCTCCAAAAAGAAAAGAACAGGAAAAAAAATCTGTATATAAAAAAGGATAGAGAGCAATGAAAAGTCGCAGGAGAAGAGACAAAAGGAAGAATGTGTATAACACCTTCAAGGCTATTGATGTGATTGCTGATAAAGAAATAGTGAAACTGTATCAGCTTAATAAGATCTTCTCAGGCAATTTTAGGATGAGCAAGGAAAGTTTTCTGAAATGGAAAAGCAAGCAATGGGTGAACAGTTTCAAGAGCTGCTAAATAAACCCACAGCACAAAAAATGCTACAAACAAACAATTTTCTCAGAAGGAGACACATCTCAACACCTCACATCTCAAAGTAGTAAAAGAGCCAGTAAAGAATATTGCAGATAAAAACCTTACAGCTGAAGAAAGTTGTAAAAGAGGACCAAGTCCCTGGTGACATGCCAGAAGCTGCAAAGATAAGACATTTGAAAAAAATCATCAAATACTGTGACAAAATATGGCACGGGAAAAATTGTCAAGAGTGATGAAAAGAATGGCATTTGAGTCAGTCAAAACAGTAGAGATGATCATACAGCTCCAAGAATGGCAAAGCACTAGAGTTTTCCAGTGCTAAGTCTTCTGCAATATCATCTTAAACAAAATAGAGCAATAAACTGGGAGATGAAGTAAAGGGAACAGCAGGGTAAATTTATGTTAGACTTTGCCCACATTTTCAATATAAGGTCATCACAGACAGCACTGACCAGCAAAAATCTCTCATCGTGGTCCTTATGGGTTCTCAGAAAGTATTTGTCAGTATCATCCATTCTTGAGGTTTAATTGCATGCCAGGCAAAATAATTAGCAAATTAAAGTTTTATGTCAAGTCCCAGTATGCAGTAAAAGCCAACTAAATGGAAAGGCTCGTCCTACATGCTCACCTCGAGTGAGGATGAACTCCATTCCATTGTTTGGTATAGCCATGTATTCATGACTAGCAACTTAGACTGTGTTGACAGGGTTACTGTAAACGGAGAGCTTAGCTGATGTTCAGGTAAAGATGATGCATCCAGCATCAGAGAGATAAGGTTCATAGTTCTGAAGCCACAAATTTGGGCAAATCCTCAGTCTTCTAAACTAGGTCTTTATTTTAGAAAATAAAAATAAGCAAACAAACACAAAGTCAATCTACACACTTGAAATTTCCTTCCTTAAGGAAATTACATTATACACTGGCAAAGAAGCTGATGTTCATATCTTTTTAAAGAGTTTGGTATTGAAAAAATGCCACTTCTAGTTCAAAATATGAATCTTAAATTCAAAAATTATTTTCTGCTTAACCCATGGCTCTGAGAGTAGAAATCCACTTAAAAAATGCCTTAGAAAAATACATAGTAGTGGATGGAATGTATTTCTAAGAAGTGCTAAGATCTGTCAGTTTTCAACCATTTTGTTGCCTTTAAAATATCCATAAAAATATATGATAGAATTTCAAACAAAGTCCTGAAAGAGGATCCAGTTGATGGAACATATAAACAGAGCTAAGGTAAAGTATATCTTCATAAAATAGCACTGAGAGTTTATGGGCTTTACAGCAAAGGGACATGCTGAAAGCAACCCAGGACAGACAGGTATAATAGAGCTATCTTTGAGCTCCCAGGAACATAATGGCAGCATGGACAATTTCAGTTCCATCATCTGTATGCTGGAAATTTTATCTAGTGTGCAAATGAAATCTATACATTTTTTCACGCCATGATAACATTTCCATGGAAAAATGAGCCTTTCTAACTTCTATATCTGCTTTGTGTGTAAGGTAATGATATAAAAGATGTGTCATTAGAAAAACTACCTTATTGGGTTTGAAGGGTGCTGTATTCCTGGAGGCTGAAATGAAGCTCTTGAGAATGCATGAGAGTAGAATTAATTTTTTTGTTCTTTAAAAAGCAGATTCATCTCTAGCTCAATACCTCACTCTTACTTTTTTCAAATGCAAAGGTCCGCTACTGAGCATCCTTGAAGGATGGAATTTGTCACAAATAAAATATTCATTCAGTTACTTTCCTATATTCTGTACTTTACATATGAGACTTCACAGTTTTTACCTCTTCTTGTTAGGATTCACATGTGCAATAGCTGTTCCTATTTCTATTTAACTGAAATTTGGTATATTAATGAAGCAGTGTGTGCATCTGTTGAGTTAAATGGAGCTCAGCATGGTGTTTAGACACATACTTGATTTTACATCCAGGAGTGACCTCATTAAAGTCAATTGGTTTGCTTGCTTACTTGAAGTTCCAGTGTCCCAAGCACACTGAACTGAACTGGAATGATAAAGAACGCTGCACTTAATGGACAAACATGGAACAAGAGGTAAGTAGAAGAATTATAATTGTCTTTAGAGGATATGATTCTGTATATGAGGTGAGCAACAGAAAGCTGAAGATAAAGTTTCCATTATTTTTTCTTTTTTCAGCACTCTTTTGTTTGCTTGCTTTGTTTAACACATTCGATCTTTAAATTGTAAATTGCTTTATATTCTTTCTTGAAAGAAAATGGCTTACATATTTTTATCTGTGCTAAACTTTATGGAAATGATGTTTTGCATGTGCATTGGCAAGACTTTGGGCAAATCGTATTTTACATGTGCATTGCAGAATTTGATGATGATGCACAAGGAATGCACTTCGCTAAGAGGGAAATGACCACACAGAATTTGAGGATGTGATTTAAACAACAGGGCAATATCAGTTGTCATTGTTAATGAGTGTGACCAAGGTTAAAAGAAAGGAATCAGGTAGTACACAAACTACAGTGTAAATTCCTGCACATAAATCATTATGAAACTGTCCATGTTGTACTGTAGCACGCCAAAAATCTGCATTAAGAGAATAATAAATTTGCAAAGTAAAATTTTTACAAAGTAAGAAATGTCAGAATTGAAGTTGTCTATGTAACTTTAACCAAGTTTCATTGTGCTTTCTTGTAACACTGAATACATAAATTAATTGTGTACTAGTTTTTTTCATACAAAGAGGTGAAAAACAAAAGTATTCATTACATTTGGATGCCCACTTTGAAATTCAGAGTACTTGGATTAGTGTCAGAGTCCAACACTCTCTGACCAGGTTCTTTTAGATATTCCATGCGTGGAGGGTGTAATGCTTAATATCAAATCACTTATTTGAAGATATTTGACATTACATGTGATATGGGTTTAGCAGAGTGCTACAGCAAAATACTGATATCGCAATAGAAGTGTAAGTTACACTTAGCAAAATATTGCAATTGCGATATACAGTTGATTTACAATACAAACGTGTTTCTCATTACTGGTCTCTGCAATATGCTCACCATCACAACATTGGGCATCCCCAGTCACTGGGAAGGAACACATGGGTTGAAATCATCTCAAACCCATTACTGTCTTCAAAATTCTTTTGTTAGTTGTTCAGTTTTTATACTCCGTGTTGGGCTAAGCCACACATACGCTGCCCACACCGCACCCTATGCTGGTCTGGCTACCTCAGAGAGACATTCACTCTCTTTTGATTAACTCAGGGAAAAACATTTACACAACCAGTTGATGCACTGGACTGTGACTTAGTCAGTTGATTCGCTCAATTGATATTTATCTAAAACAAAGGCTACACTCCCATCCTTCCATGTTGAGATAAATTCAGCTTTCTTTGCAAAAGCTGTGGTCAGTCACACCCTGCATTCTTCCCTGAGCTTCCTGGGTGCATGGCCCTTGCCTATCTCCTCTGAGCCTCCCTCCATTGTAGGGGTTTATTGGTCATCACATTTTTTGAAAGCTCATGGTGAATAATACAGAATTTTATGTATCTGACATTAGGATCCTGTTAATTCCATCCCACCCACAGACAGCACTATAAAGTGCCCCCCAGAAATTAAAGGTCATCTTTTAAGGACTAGTTTCCTTTCTTCTACTTACTCCTAAATTCCTAAATGGAAAATCGAAGTCCTTGAATGTCTTTCCATAATGACCTAGCAAATGGGTCTTGCCTTCTGGAAGGCAGGAATTTGGTAGAATATATCCCATCAGAAAAGCTTCTGTTTGACACTGCAATAGTCTAACCATACTTTAAGACACTGAAAGACATTTTAAGATGTGTACAATCTTGGACTGTACAAAAATCATGCAGCTTTGTGTATCAGAAAGTTGATCTGGCATGGTAAGCACAGATATCACAAACATCTTTTTTATTTTCTTTTTTTTAAATGTATGTCTTATACATCTACTTTGATTGATGGGAGCAATAACAGGGCATACATATTGTGGCCAAGAAGTGCACAAAGTACGTAAAGCCCTTATAATTCAGATGAGCTGACTGTTCTTCTAAAGATGATAAATACAGACTATGTATTCATAACACAGTAAATTATGCATCCATAGTAGCTATGTAACAGGGCTCTGGGGACAGGTGTTTCCTGACACTGTTCTTATTGACTGTATTCCACTGATTCCGGCAGAAAACATGATATTATTTCCCATGGGAACAGGGTTACAGAAACCACAACTGTAAGAGACAGGAGGTCTGATGCAGGTATGCGATCGGGGCTAATAAAGTGGATCGGAGTCTAACAATTAGAGAGGCAGATGTTCTACCTGGACGAAAAAGCTACTACTTCCAATCCAGCCAGAAGATAGATTCTAGAACTTTTTAACTTTTAGTTTTACGTACACTAGTAGCAACTGCATGCTTACCAGAGTGACCTGTACTTCTAGAAAATGCCCTTGTTCTACCCTACAACAAAGGTACTCTATTTTAGGAGTTGTTTTCATGCTCTCTTGCACTGTGTTCTCTCCCAGTTAACAGATTTGCTCCATTGCTCCAAAGCTGGGAGTCAACACACAAGCACTGCTTGCTGCTCCAGACTCTTCCCTTCCCTGTTGTAGGTTACTATTTGTGATCTCTAAGTGGAAGCAGTTGAAATAATTCAGAAGCTGATATGTGGATTACAGGATAATTCAGGCAGGAAGGAACCTCTGGAGGTCAGCTAGTCCAACTTCCTGCTCAAAGCAGGGTCAGCTATGAGATCAAACGAAGTCACTCAGGGCTATATTCATCCAGGTCTCAAAAACCTCCAAGGATGGAGTCTGCACAGTCTTACTGGGCAACTTATTCCAATGCTTGACTGTCCTTATGGTGAAAAAGATTTTTTTTATATCAAGTATGAACCTCTGTTGTTTCAGTTTGTGCTTGTCTCCCACCATGCACCACTGTGCTGAGCTGGCTCTGTCTTCTTAGTTACCTTCTTAAAGGTTTCAGTAGGCTGCTGCTAGGTCCCCCTGAAGCCTTTTCTCCAGCCTGGACAAGCCCCGTTCCCTCAGCTTCTCCTCACAGGACAAACACTCCAGGTCCCTGGCCACCTCGGTGCTCTCCCACTAAACTCACTCTAGTTTTTTGATGCCTTCCTTGTATTTGGGAGGCCCAAACCTGACCATCTTGGTGTCCCTCTGCTAAACTTGTTCAAGTTTAGTGATACCTTTCTTGTATTAGGGGACTCCAAATGTGGTCTAACAAGTGCTGTAGAGGGGAATAATCCCTTCCCACCATCTACTGACTATATTCCCTGTTAGTGCACCCCAGGATACTGTTGGCCTTCTTTGCTGCCAGGGCATACTGCTGGCTTATGTCCAGCTTGCTGTCCACCAGGACCCCCAGGTGCTTTTCTGCAGATCTGTTCCCCTCTCACCCTGTCCCCAGCCTGTATTCTTGCATGGGCTTCTCCCTTCGCAGATGCAGAACTTTGCATTTGTCCTTGTCAAATTTGATAAGATTCCTGTCAGCTCATTTTCCCAGCTTCCTTGTTTTTGCCATTTCTTTCTCAGACTTTTTAATATATCACTTTATTATTCTTTATCTTCTTCCTTCCTTTGTCCATTTTCAGTGCCAAAATGGGAAAAAACAAAAGAGGGGGGGGGAGTGAGAGAGAGAGAGAGAGAGAGAAGGCAAGAACATAGAAGTTAGGAGAGAGGGAACACCAAACAAAAGCATTGAAATGAAAAATATTGATTTGGACATTTGGAAAACAAGTGTCAGTAACTTTGTAAATAAAAATATCAGTTCTTTTTTGAATCTTTCAAAATGAAGATGACTGCAAATATTATTTTTAAACAATTTTCTTTAGTTTAACTGTTTGTATTTCTATGCTTAATTTGTTTTGAGAACTGTAAAACTGTTATTTCTAAATGACCAGTGATGGAGTTCTATCTGATACTTTTCAGACAGTAGAATTTTTAGTTTCTAGGAAATTCTGACATTTTAAAGTTCTCCCCTTTCCAAATAGGAGCAAAGTGAATGTTTTCCCTAAGACATTTTTAACTCATTTAAGTCAACTTACATGAGATGTTTAAATTCTGAGGGGTTTTTTTTTTTTTTTTTTGGCCTTATGTATAATATAAAACACAATCCTGAATAAAATGTTGTTTCCAAATGAAAAATTCAAATATTCTGTCATAACAAGATTATAAGAAAGTTATCAAAAATCTTTGTTTTGATTGAAATCAAAACAAAGTATAGTCAATACTGACACAGTCTCATAGAACTTTTACAACTGAATTAATTTGCATCTTCTCACTGAGAAATGTTCTGCTGAAAATTTCTGAAACCTCTCCACTGACAAGCACATAGATTCATCTCTCCATCCCAGGCAACCCACCACACATGAACGCACCCTATTGAGCTGACAAAATACACATTGAGAGTGCATTTTAAAGATGGTAGCAAATTACTATATTCTTATCACAAAGGTACAATAAGGAGGGAAAGTACAGAAACTGTTCATAGAGGAGTGTCTCAGAGGCACAGTTTCTCTCTGTGCTTCCCCTGAAACAATGTTTTTATCCTTTCTTTTTGCTCTAGGTTATACCTAGAAGTAGAGTCTAGTCCTTTAATAGGTCATTTAATGTTATTGCATGGTTACATGGAAGAATTTGGATATTCATCACCTAACAGTTCTAAGCCATTGAAAATATATAATGCAGTTAATGTTGTAGTTTTAAACCACTAGCTTTAAAAAGGTTCAAAAATTTTCTCAAAGTGCACTACCAGAGTGATATATGTTAACTGTGAAAGCTTGCTGATGCACACCCAGCTTCAGATAACCTGAGGGGTATGTTAAAGCATCACGCATATTTTATCATGATTTACACAATTCATTGTTATTTATTTTACATTTATTTTATTATTAGAAAGGTGATCTACTATTACAAATCATCAAATTGTTTTTATTGTAAGCATTTTAGATTAATAAAGATTAGAGAATAGACCAAAAAGTACTGCTTTCCATTACTATTTATCCAACATATCATAGCATTTACAAGGCCAGAAAATTTCTGCTTTTCTCCCCTTCTCCTCCTTTTTTGGAAAAATTTTAAATATTTCTGCCCTTACACCTTGATACAAAGGTTCTTGCAGCAACCTGTTGAAAACTATGGTAAATATTCACAGGGAATCTCTTTAGTGGACTCACTTCACACTTGTCTGAGGTCTTAATTTCTTCACTGCCAGTAAATTTTAGGCTATTCTATGACCATTTCAGAAAGGAGAGTCCCACAAATGCTGTGAGATGGAAGATACATACATAACTTGTATGCTATTTGCAAATAATGAATTGTAACTGGCATGAGCAGAACAACTTTGGTCATAACCAAACCCGACAGGAACTAAAGCAAACATGCATTGTTTTGGCTGACCTATGTATAATTTGCACAAATTACACCAGCTTATCCAAGCAGAAGAGCCCCTACAGATCCACAGATCTCAGCAGATAGGACAGGAAGAACTGCATATACAGTTTTGACCACTGCCTGTAAATATTCTGAATACAGTTAACACATGGTTATATCTGAGATGAAGGTTTCACAGAGGGTATAGGTAATATGCCTATCACCTATAGGTGAAGGGGTATAGGTATATACCTATAGGTGCATAGGTAACATACTGGTAAGTAGTAAGATGAAAAACAAGAATATTGACAAAACAGCTTTTATTTTCCCCGATGTCATCTGATCCTGTCACTTATTTCAGTTAAACCCAATCTCTAATTGCAACAATCTATTTTGAACAATGTTCATGAATTCATTACATAGTGTTATGCCAAGTCTGCATTTTAGCACATACTCTAATCATTTATACTTCTTCTTCTCTAGTTATCTACTGCTGAAGTCCTACCAACCTAAAAAAGACGAGGCTTGTTGAGAAAAGGTGTGTGGGCATATGTAATGGGTAATATCATGTAATACATAAGCACACATTTTCTTGTATATGTGCATACCCTTGTGTTCACCACAGTTTCCTACTTCCTTTGTGGTCATATATTTTACAGCTTTATCTGCTGAAAAAAATAAAGTTTTAAAAGGCAAGAATCTTGCACATGTTGCTCCATTTACACAAGTTGAAAATGACTGAAAAAGGTATGCAAAACACAACCATGTCAATATCAAAAAGTCTTACACTCATGTTGCATGAGCAGAGGCAACTGCAGGAAATGACAATGAACTGCTGTTGTGAAAGCCCCTGCCAAATCTGCAGCCACTTTCAAGGCTCCTTTATGCAACCAGAATTCTAGAACAAAAATGTAATGGCAAACTCACCCTATAATATTTTAGGGATAAATAATAAAATTTTGTGTGATATTGCATATCTGAGACTAGGAAAGACACAAAATATCTGCCAGTTATATGAGAGAGAGATTTATGATGATTGTATGTCAAAGAATACTATTCTGAAACATAAAAACACAGGCTACCAGATGTTGGAGTGGACTTTGTAATGCTTTTTTTTTAATGCTGGTAACCTAAAAATTGAAGAAGTTAATGTTTATATTTCACAATGGCTGGTGACAGCATGATCACTGTAGTTTAGAACAGTTCGGTTCTGGATCTTTTTCCTCCATTCACTCACATCCTTCTGCATAGATGGCAGCAAAATCCCCAGTTAAAGTTAATTTTATTGATTTTTTTCTCAGGTGGTAGAAGGAATAATTTTAAACTCAAAGCCCATAAATGTCATTTGTGCTCACAAAACTGAGGCTGAATTCATTTTAGACATAAAAATGATCTCTGTTTTCCTATTCTTCTAGCTCAGGTTTTGGATGAATCATTCAAAATGCTCAAGGACTACAAGTCCTAATAGTGAAACCAGCTATTACAACCAAACAGTAGCAGCTGTAAATGCTTTCTAGCTGGTGGGCATCTCAACAAAACCTTTGTAGTGGGGAGGGGGTGTATGTGTGTGTGTGCGCGCGCACATGACTGTATAACATAACAGAGGTTTAGCAGAGCAATGTCATACAAAACATGAATAGTACAGGTTATTCATTGTCAAGATAATACTAACATGATATGCATGAATGCACAGGAACTCCAACACATTTAAGTGGAAAAGTATTAGAGGAAAAATACTTACCTATTTATAGAAAGTCTTTTACCATATATAACAAGCTACAACATGTCACAGTTGCTACAGCATGTAACTTTTGGTGGGGACTTTGCTGGCTCTCCTCAGGCTCAGAGGGTGTGACGTGTGGCAACTCCAATGAGGGCCAAAAAAAGGTGCATGCAGACAGTTACAAAGTCCTCCACGAGATAATGGCCATTTTTTATGTTTCCACAATGAGAGACCTAAGTATTCTTATCTTGTTAGTATTGTCTTTATAATGAATAACCTATAGTGTTCTTGTTTTGTCCAATATTGTCTCTTAAGTCTCCCTTCTCTCATGCCACCACTGCATGCCAGTATTAAGATAGAAAAACAAATAAAAATTTTAGCAAGGTTTATAAATGTCTGGTGGAAGGGGAGAGAGGAGGAAGGATACCTTTATCCTCAAGTAGAAGTTACCTTTGTATGAGAGAAAAAGATTGAAGTTAATATCACGATGTCAGAATCTTCTACAGGTCTTAGTAATATTTGCCCTCTCTAGAAGAGAAACTTTTCAATCACATATTTATCATTTTCAATCATATTTATCACACATGGTAAATATGTACAATGCATACATTCCTAGTCCCTGTTATTAGTTCATGGAATCAGCTCACAGAATTTTTTCCTGAGGTTGTTATTTCTGATTTTACTTTTTCCTTGTTCAATCAATACAGGTAGTACAGTAAGAACTGAGAGAAATAGTCCATCAGGGTTTCATTATTTGACCAGCTAATAATAAAAAAGTAACTGCTCGCAGATTTAGGTTGGTACATTTTTCAGGTGTCTTCTTTATCATTCCCACTGAACATCTTTTTTAATTTTTCCGTAAATACCTGAAGCAACAACAAAGCAATCAATACTCTCAGAAATATTTTTAAATGCTCTGTTGCTCTCATTAAACTGTATCTTGGCATCAATTTTTAAGGAGAAATTCCTTATGATTTTAATCCCCACCCCTTCCATTCAGCTTAAAAGGGATGCCTACATAGTGTAAAGTTAATATTTTTTCATAAATGTTTTTCATAAACATTCTCCTCTTATTTTCAACTTAGTATTTCTAGGATCTTAAGATATTATTTCTTTTCCTCATGTCTGCGATGATCTTTAATGCTGTTAACAGGCTAATTATGGCCAGAAAGATAATCTTTGTATTTACAGGTGAGTTCTCTGTGTCTTTGCTGGTACAGTTCCATTGCACAGCTCCTTTGACACCCACAGAATGCCTTTTTACACTACAGCATGGTCTATGGCTTAACTCTCTTTTCTCTCACACTGCATGCATCCATTTTAACTTCTTCTGAGTACTTTCTCTAAGTCAACATCAACAGGACATACCTTTAAGATGCCAAAAAGGCCATGTCACACCAATCCTAAGAGGTGTGTGCAGGCACAGAAGCAAAGGAAGCAAGTTCCTCTAATTCTGTAGTACCTGTGGGTAGTTAGCTATGGTGCCTTTGCACTCCAGCATACTCTGGGCTCAGCTGGACAAGCTGCCAGATTGCAATGAGGTGAGAGGGTGGCAGCAGAGAGCTGTAAGTTCGCAGTAGTTCCAAAGCAAAAGTGAGAAAGGAAGGAGGAGGAAGAAACGTGAGTCCTACCAGCCCATACTGTATGTGTATAAACCATGTTGTGCCTATGAAAAACCACATGTTGTGCATAAGGGTAGGAGTTGTCTACTGAGGGCAGCACAAAGACACAAAGAGCAGAGCAGTACTGTCCCTTGGCCAGCACCTGCTCTGTACCTCTTTCCAACCCAGGTATGCCATGTTCCCGCTTGGAAAGAAAATGCCAGCCTACATCTGATTGCTCAGAAGGGGTGGGCAGTAGTCTAGGGCATTCTTGCTTTCCCTTATTTGCTGCCTTTCTCCTTTTACTTTCAAATCAATAGGTGTTTCCTTCTCCTGCAGTTCTGGATCCAATAGAATCCATATTTTTCCTTTTCTCCTACATTCTGATCTGAGTCCTTCTACTGTTTCTCATACATTACAGAATTAAAATCACATAACAGATGAGGTTGGAAAGGACATAAGGAGATAATCTAGTCCAGTCCTCCTGCTCAAAGCAGGGTCTACAAGAGCAGGTTGCTCACAGCTTTGTCCAGCTGAGTTTTGAATGTCTCCAAACATGGATACTCCACAGCCTCTCTGAGCAACCTGTTCCAGTGTTTGATGATGCTCACAGTAAGAAAGTCTTTTCTTATGTTTAAATGGTATTGCTTTTATTTCAGTTTGTGACCACTGCCTCCTGACTTTTCAAAGGATATAATAACTCCCATCAGATATTTATGGTTGATAAGATCCCCCGGGTGTCCTCTTCGTGACGCTAAACAATCCCAGCTTTCTCATCCTCTTCTTGTAGGAGAGATGCTCCAACGCCTTAATCACCTCCATGGCCCTTCACTGGACTCACTCCAGTAGCTCCATGTTTTCTTATACTGGGGAGCCCAGAACAGGATGCAGTACTCCAGATGTGGTCTCATTAGTGCTGAACAGAGGGTAATAATCACCTTCTTCGATCTGCTGGCAAAGGTCTTCCTAATGCAGCCCATAATGTCTCTGACCTCCTTCACTGTGAGGACGCATTGCTGTCTCATGTTCCACTTGTCTGCCAGTATCCCCAGGTTTTTTTCTGCAAAGCTGCTTTCCAGTCAGTCAGCCCCTGGCATGCACCCCAGCATGGGGTTATTCCTCCCAGGGACGGGTCTTTGCATATCCCTTTGTTGAAATTCTGGACATTTCTGTTGGCCTATTTCTCCAGCCTGTCAAGGTCCCTCTGAATGGCAGTGCAGCAATCTCCTACCAGTTTTGTAACATCAGCAAACTTGCTGAGCGTGCACTGTGTCCCCTCATCCAGGTCATTAATGAAGAAGTTAAACAGAACTAACCCTAGTATCAACCCGTGTGGTACAGCACTAGTGACTGGCCACCAGCTGGACTTTGTGCAGATCAGTGGATCACAACCCTTCGAGTCCAGCACTTCATCCAGTTCTCAGCCCACCTCACTGTCCATTTGTATAGTCCCTACTTCTAAGCTTGCCTATGAGGATGGTATAGGAGACAGTCTCAGAAGCCTTACTGAAGTCAAGGTAGGCTGCATCCACTGCTCTCCCCTCGCCAACCAAGCCAGTCATCACATCAGAGAAGGCTATCAGGCTGGTTAAGCATGATGTCCCCTACCTAAATCCATGTTCATGTCTCCCTATCACCTTCTTGTCCTTAATTTGTTTGGAAATGGTTTCCAAGATTATTTACTCCATCACCTTTCCAGGGATCGAGGTGAGGCTGACTGGCCTGTAGCTCCCTGGCTCCTCCTTCTTGCCCTTCTTGAAGACAGCAGGGGCATTTGCTTTCTTGCAGTTCTCAGGAACCTCTCCTGATCACAATGACCTTTCAAAGATGATTGAGAGTGGCCTCACAATGACATCAGCAGCTCCCTCAGCACTCAGAGATGCTTCCCATCATGATCTATGGACCTGTGTATGTCTAGTTTGTTTAAACATTGCCTAACCTGATCCTCCTTCACCAAGGGTAGGTCTGCCTTTGCCTGGACTTTCCCACTGGTCTCAGGGACCAGGGATTACCTCTTACCAGTAAAGACCAAGGCGAAGAAGGCATTAAGTACATTGGTCTCCTCCACATCATATGTGACCCAGCCCTCATTCCCATTCAGCAACGGGCCCACATTTTTCCTGGTCTTCCTTTTTCTGTTGTTGCACCTCTAGAAACCTTTCTTGTTGCCCTTGGTGTCCCTCACCAGGTTCCACTCCAGACGGCCTTTGGTTTTCCTAATCCCAGTCCAGCAAGCTCAGACAGTGTCTCTGTATTCCTCCCAGGTCACCCCCGCCTGCTCCCACCTTGTCCATGCTTCTTTTCTATGTTTGAGTTTTGTCAGGAGCCCCTCGTTCATCCAGGCAGGCCTCCTGCCACCGCCACCTTTGCTTGATTTCCTGCTCGTCAGGATGGACCATTCTTGGCCTTGGAAGAGGTGATCCTTGAAAATTAACCAGCTCTCCTCGACCCCTCTTCTCTAAAGGATGGGCACCCATGGGATTCTTCCAAGCAGATCCCTGAACGGGCCAAAGTCTGCTCTCCTGAAGTCCAGAGTTCTGATCCTGCTTTTTGCTTTTTTCCCCTCCTCTCAGCATCCTAAACTCCACTATTTCATGATCACCGCAACCAACTGCTGTCCTCCACCCTTCACATTGTCCACCAGATCTTCCTTGTTTGCAAGTATGAGGTCCACCAGAGTCTGTGAACCACCAGTGCTTGTGAACATGAAGCTTCTTCCAGTTGTCTGAAGAAGGCCTCATCTACTTCTTCCTGATCAGGCAGTTTGTAGCTGACACCCACCAAAATGTCATCCAGGTTGGTCTGTCCTCTAATCCTACCTCATAAGCTCTCAGCTGACTCCTTGACTGTCTCAAGGCAGAGTTCAAAGCATTCTCGCTGCCTTCTCACATAAAGGACAGCTCCCCCTCTTCACCTTCCTGGCCTGTCCTTTCTAAAGAGCCTATATGCATCCACTGCAGCTACTCCCAGCTACTTTAGCTCATAGCTGCAGCAGAACACACAGCAAGAGCAGCCAAAGTGACTGCCTTATCTTTACTTCTGCTGCCTGGGATAGGTGCCCCTACTGGCCTGCCTTTATGATAGACATGCCTGTGTAAGTGTATCTAAATGTGCCTGAGAATGGCTGGAGGGACAAATGGTTCTCCAGATGGGAAAGACAATGATAATATAATCTGCTGCATATGTAAACTCATATTCTTGAGGAAAGGGAAGCACAGTACACAGATGGAAACATCTGCTGCAGAGAAACACACCAGAGAGAGAACTATATTGATGCATGTTTCAGTCCTTTGTAAGGTCTGATCCAGACCTCTAGCTCTGTAGGACAAAACAAGAAACATAAGATGGGAAGAAGACCAAGGAGTGGAGACACAAACGGGACCAAGGGCAGACAGAGAAAGACACCAGACCAAAAACGATACCTGCCCAATTTATTGCCCACTAAAAAGGACAAGACATCTGTCAGCAGACACTCTACACAGGGGAGTTTAGAATGAACTCCTGTTGCCATAAATTGCCAGACGTGTTCACCCTACCCCCACCCCCATTTTATCACCTCCAGTAATGGAACAGATGTGGTACATGCCCTGCAGGCAAGGCAGTTTGTTCACGTGCCATGTTTTGCACAAGAACACAATTTGATTGTCAGTAACTTCTTATGCAAACGTAAAAAGATACAAAGCACATTGGCTATTTCATTGGGAGGCTGCCATCAGTGTAGCTATTTCTTTACAGCCTGACACACCTGGGAAAAATTGCAGCTGCACCATCTCAAAACATGAGTTGCAAACCAGGTGGATTTCTCACCTCAGAAAGGCTTCAGTGAGTTTCTGCAAAGTGAAGCCTGCAATGACTTCTCAGTGGAGCAGTTCTGGGTAAATAGGGGCATTCTTAGATACTGAGTGTACCCTTAAAAGAAGCTTACACGTAAACTCATTTTTCCAAGACCTTTTAGAGGGCATAAAATAATAATGAGTAAAACTACGTCATCTAGGCTAGATTATCCTCTTTGTTCTCTTGATTGAAGAACAAAATGCCTGAAATTAAAACTGCATTATTCCATTTGGTGGACACCTGAATAGTTGAACCATGCAGTGAATTGGTCCTGGCTCCATTTTTGACCTCTGTTTCAGGTATTCCTGCAAGTCTGCTTTGGCAAGACAGTGCATGTCTAGGGAAGTCAGACCTCCAAAAATAGTAAACCTCCCACATTTTAGTGGGAGACTACATTGGAGAGCACTCATGCTGTCACACCATACATGATCCTCTCCCTTTTGCTGTTCCGGGTACCACCCTTGAGACTTCAGTCAATTCCTAAAATGGAACCAAAAACATGGGTTCAACTTTTATGCAATGAGCAACTAGTAGCTGGCAGAGCACAATTAATTCAGCAGTTAAATTATGGGTGCACAGAAGAATTCCTTATTAACTCATCCTCTCTTTTTTCTCATATACCTCTTCCCTGTAAATAGGACTCTTTGTCACAGATCTCTTCTGGATAGCTGATATCCACATATATTCGCTGCCCGCTTTTGGATAACTAGCAAGAGCAAGCCTAGATGATCATTGGACTAGGTTGTCCAAAAATATCCTGAATAGTGGCACCTCTGTTACTTGTGAAATCAATGACATTTTTCACTTGATTCAAATATTTTTGTAGAAAAATATAATGCCTTTTCACCAGCTCTGGAAAGAAGTTATGTATAAGATGGTGTGTGTCTTGCCATACCATCTATGTAATCTTACCACAAAATATAGACATTTTTATGTCTGTGATTCCAATTATCCATTTTAAAACAATCATATTTTCAGATTTGTTTTCCAAACCTTTTGTTTTCTCCATTCAGAATTAAATTCTTTGTCTGGTAAGACAATGAAGCACATGCCTAACCAAAACATGTAACTTGTCCCACTGCTTTTAGTAGAGTTCTTTACACATGTAAAAGCCAGTATCTTGGTAACTGGAACTCAAGGGCCAAGTTCTCTGCTGGTGTTGTCCTGTAATACCATTTCCTTCCTTTCAGCTCCACTGATTTATAAGCCCTAACTGTATAATGAAATTTAGCCAAGTGGAAAGTAGAATATAAAAGCATTACAATGCTGTCAGCTTTACAGTAGAAAGCCTTGTAGCTAGCATTTGTTTGGAAAAATAACAAGCCCTGAAGGTGCTGGCTACAGTTCCTTAACAAGTCATCCTTTTAATGTCATTCCTTTGTATGGAGGACACTTAATCCTGGAACCTTAAATAAAAACAAGATCATATTTTAAAATTTTCATTTGTCAAGGTCTCTTGAAGAAAATGAATCCCTCAATAACAAGACCAGTAAGCAGGTGTATGGTTCCCTCACAACCTGCAGTTCTCCACTGTACTTCTCTGTTCTCACAAAGCCTCAGGATCAAGGTTACCGAACTGCAAATCCTGACTAGTTATCCAAGGAACTACTACTAGTGTGACCAGGTAGTAGTTTCCAGGAACATTATTTAGAAGTTCAAAACAAAAACGATCTTGAAACTCTTACCAGAGCTGAAGTCACTCATTGGCTTTCTTTCTGGGTTTTTTTTTCATTTAGTTAGATTTTTTTGTTTCATTTGGCTGGAATTTTGCTGGTTTGTTTTCTTTTGTGTAACTTTTGTCCAGCAAAGCTTCAGATTGACTAAACCTCTGAAATGACCACAGGAGGGTGGAAAGGCAATGTACTGCAGTGTCGGGACTATGTGGGAAGTGCTGGATAGAACAATTTTTTCACCTGTGGTTCCCTGTGGATTGGAAATATATATATGAGTTGTCTTGTTCATAATACCATTCATCTTCTTTTATCACAGGTAACTTCAGTTTTTAATATAACTCTAACATAAAGAGTAGCATAGCTTGTTAAACAGACATGGGTACCACTCCTAAACAAAAGCTGGTTATATTTATAGTTAACAACTGGAGGTGTATCCTCTAGCAGATATTCCAGTCTGCCTGGAAAGTGTATATACTCTATTAATGGAGTCTTATAAAGGCTTTTACGATTCCTATGGTAACCCAGCAGAAAGGCTGTTACCATGGGGACTAGACAAGCCTATATAAACCTTCTGTCTTCATTAGAGTATCTCTGAGACTGAATGCTTTAACAGTTAGCATTCTGGAATAGTTACCAATAATCTCTGCTTTGGGGAAATAATTCATTATTGTTTTCTGTTGGAAGTCCAGTTATTTAGTCAGCTTTCAGTAATACTCAACAACCTGAATACTCATCATATACCAATATAATGAACAGACTAAACAATGTTATATATTTTGAAAAGTACCCTGATATTACTGCCTCAGTATTACCAGATATGCATATTATGTGTTTGAAATTGCAGTTAATTTAAGCATAATGACAGAATAAATCTGATTTCTTAAGTTTAAGAAACTTGCATGTAGCAAGTACCTTCTATCTATGTGTATGTGTTGTTGATTATCCATAAAGGTGAAGTTCTATCTCCCATTCAGATTCCCCTCCTCAGTTGCTCACAACTCCTTCTAAAAAACTTCACAAATATATATAAAAAAAAATCTTTTGAATTGAAATGTTTCATGCTTGGTCTCAGCCAGCTTTGCTTTTTCTTTTCTTTTTTTTAAGACTGAAGAAAATCAGTTCAACAGTTTTTGAGTTATGCAAGTGGAAATAAAAGCTTCATTTCCTCCATATGTTCTACACAAAATGTTTATGCACTCCTAACTCAAAAATGCTTGAAGCAAGAAACTTCAAGCTTTGTTTCAGCAGTTTCTGAATCATCATTAATTTTCCCACCTCTTTCTTATATGTGAGACTCTTATAATGAGACTAATTTCTCTTTTTTGTGTGCTTTTTCTTTGATATATTTATAAGACCCTTTCTTAGCATCCTCCCTCCCGTATCCTTGGGATATCATTCTGCCTGTAAAAAGATATGTTGCCTAAGCTACAATATGCAGATCTCAAAGTAAATACATCAAACAAACAAACAAAAACCCCTGAATAATCCTTAAAGTGTTTAAAAATGTTCCTCCAACTGCTTTTGTCCCCAGTTGCCTTCCCATATGTGCAATTAGAGTATGAGTTCTTGATCTGGGTCCAAGAATCAACTGGAAATAGACAAATGGTCTCTCTACATTAAAAAAACTGTCCAGGTGCCCTTTAGGATAAAATTTGAGACCTTACCAGCTATGGTCACCTTGAAGTTCATAAAAAGCCCATTTCTGCCATATTTAATAATAGAAAGTTCTCTTTAGGGTAGGAATTCAACATCTTTCAGCAATAAAAGGGACAGTTTTCCTTCCCATTTGAAGATTTAAAGAAAGCAAAGAATATCATGTCATCCCTCCATTTTGGATGAATGACAAAGATGATGACCGAAAAACCAAGCGAGGACCACTGGATCCTGCAGTGGGGCTGGCAACCAGAGTGTTTAATGCTAATATGACAGCCCACAAGACCAGAGAACAAGGTCGCATTAGCGACCTCTTATGCCTTTTGCTTGCCTCACTTCTAATCTCTTATTCAGCCCTCTTTTGCTTCCAACATTCCTCCATTCTGTCAAACAGTCCTCCAGCACAAGCTGTAGCTAAGAAGCATGCTCCAGACTGGGATGTTGATAAATCTCCAGGCTTTCATGCATCTATGGGCCCAAATCTTGGTCAGCCTACCAAGAATGGTGCATACCTAGGTTCTCCCCATAAGACTGCTTGGACCAGTCTGTCATCTATGCAGCACATGTGCCAAAGCCAAAAAGTAGCAGCACACTACACAGCTTTGCTTTCTGTAAAGAAATCCGGTGTCAGATGTTCAGTATATGATGAAGACAGAGAGTGAAAATTGTTCTGTCATCTCTCATGTCTGTACCTCATTTCCACATGCTAGCATGCTCAGAACAGCACCACACATGCCTGGAAAACATGTATCTCAGAATTCACTGTTAACTGCTTATTTTCCAATACGCATTTGGACAAATGGCCGAGCACAGCATCTGCTTTAATATAGTTGGTTCTAAGTATTACTCGATTCCAAATTACACAATCTAAATGCACCTTCTAGCATGGTATAATCTAGTGAATGTCATTGATTGGCCAGTGCATTTTGTACCATAAAGATTTTCTTCTTTAGATTGCTGCTAAGGTGCAGACTCATCATTAGCTGCCCAAATTGAGGGAAAGGCTTCAGGAGATCATTTCTACTTGGTGCAGCAAATAGGAGAATAAAGATAGTCTCTTAGCTATTTAGTACTGTTTTGATTGTGGATATGCAATCTTTTTAAAAATAAGTGGTATTTTATTTTAAAAAAAAGAATTAGAGAAAAAGAGAGATTAAAAAATATGTAGCTTAAATAGTAACGTTAGTGTATACCTGAGTTCTAGTAAAGATCCAAGTTTTCAGGCTAGCCTGGTTTTCAGAACCACACAAATTCCAGTTGTGTGAGTGCACTACCCACTGAATCACTGTAGATGTACAGACAAATGATCCATCAAATCCATATTCCATCCCCTATGTGTACATTTTACTACAGTTGCATGTGCACTTGTGGCAATTGCCTATGCTAATTGGACATGCAAATGCTTACACCATTCTGAAAATCTGGATCTAAGCCTGTTGGGAAACAAGGCAGAACACTGGTTCACAGTGCACTACTGGGCAAGCAATCTCTGTATTGTATTGAAGTATTGTCTAACCATATCTCCTTGTCATCGTATTCTACAGCTTCATGAACATTCTGCTTAAAATGAAATGATACTCAAAAGGCATTGTACCAGAACCACTGTGGAATCTGAACAATTATGTTAAAGCAGTTCTTTGTGGTAGAACTCTACTAAGGACCTGCAGCATTTTACATAGCTCTTGAAATACCAGTATTTGTACACCAGCATATATTTTCAGCATTGGACAAAAGTTATGCACAAGGTGCATGAGATGGAATTACTTCCTACATTCTTGTTTTAATTGATGAAACTATGTGATTAAAGTGGATTTTTAGCTTTTCAGCACATCATTTCTACTTAATTTTCTATTGGTACTAATGTCCTGATATCTCAACTAACGCAAATGGTAACATCAAGGGCACTGATACCACTACCAGTACCCCTTTAAGCAGAGCCCAGTGAATGCCCCTGAAGCAGCAGTATACATGCCAGCTAAATAGAATAAGATCATTTTTCTCCCTTACATGTCTATCACAGCAAGTAATTGCCCAAAGGAGCAAGCCCCTTATTCGATGTCCCTGGATTCAGGAAATCATTGCCAATTATTGCAGTTGTGAATGATCCTTGACCTGCCTGGAGCTGTTTAGAATTGGACTAGAGAGGATCCTTAAGCCAGCCCCATGACCATACATCAGCCCCAGTAAAGAGATGCTATAATACAAATGGCCTAACAGTGTTGTAAAGGGAGAAGTTTGGGTGATGGGTGACATGTTCATTCCTTCTGCGTGGTGAGACTTACAGTTCAAGATGATTCAGTTAGGGAGTATGTCAGCAGAGAGTTTTTAATCTTGTTAAAGAAATCAGTCTTCTCTCCTATTGGGTACCTACTGACAGTCTCTAGAGAGATGACTTCTTCCCAGTGCTGCACAGGATCCCACTGCTTGCTGTGCTGGAAGGAATGTGTCAGAACTAATCTCACAATAACAAGTTGTACTAACTGCTGACATGAATCTTGGCACTGACGTAAGGCTGAGTTGTTTAATTAGTATTTATGAAAGCTGAAGTGATACAGTTCTTTAAAAAATGATAACATTCTGATGACCTTTTATCATAACCTCATATAAAGTTTTTAACCAAACTAACATTACTTGGAAAGGGGAACAGCCATCTACAGTTTAATAAAACAGATAGGGATTTGGAGAGCCCAGCATCATGTATAAGTAAAGCTTTGGCTTCATGATATGTATTTCCTATGTAGCTTCTCATATACAGCAATTTAGTGTTGAGAGGAAAATTCAGCTCATTATTACAAATGTGCTCTAAAAAATAAGTGACGTCCACCATACTTTTAAAATGTAACATTCCAGCAGTGATGTATTCATTAACAGCATCAACAGAATGGGGATCAGTATTTAATGTGTCTCTAATTAAAGAAGAAACACTTCTGTGATTCATAGGCCACTATTCAAAATGCAGAACTACATTTTCATATGCAGCAGAAACCAACAAAAATACATCCAATTACCCTTAGCTAGATTTCTTTAAATTAGCTTGATAATTAATGCTAAATTCTTATAGGTGAGTAATTACATATATACACACAGACACAGCATATCCTTCCATCTTCAAAGAAAAATCCATTTAAAAATTGTTATTAAAAGACCTCTGGGGATATTTTCAGGTGTTTTTCTACTGTGATAGCATAGCTCATGATAAATTCTGCTCATAGCTTCACAAATGTTTAATTTCCCACAGTCAGATTGCTTTCTTCCATTGAAAATCCCATGGGAAGTGGCTTGAATAAAGGGACACTCAGCAACATTCCTCTTATTCTCCATGCTGCTCTGTGCATATCTCTAGGGAATTTCTGAGGACATAGGGCTACCCACAAGGGTGGGAAAATGAGCACTGCAGAGTATTTAGCACAGTGATGTTCTGTGTTAACTTTTTAAATGAATCTACACCAGGAATGAAGGAGGCATTTCCCAAATGCTGGACTTGCTCTTCATCCATGATCCCTTCCCACACATTGTTATGTATAACAAAGAGCTGCTGGAAGCCTTGGAAAAGGAAGTCTGGTCCAGCTAGCTACCTGAGGAAAGTACCTGACATATACGGATTTTTCCCTTATACATGGAAGAAGAAGGGGAAGCAGGAAAAGAAGGTTGCTTGCCTTTATAATGTCAGTCTCCGTTGTTTCCATTGAAATCTCTGCACGTTTTGTAAAATCTTTCTCTCTCTGTTTATGATTATCCTTTCCAGGAATCAGCATTCTCCACACATTTGGTTCAGTTTAAACACGTGTTGAATTTTATCTCCAGGAAAAGATTTTAAATTGATTAAGAGACAGTCCTTGCTGTAATATATGTCCACAACACCAAAATAAACAGCATGTGAACAGCACGGTCTTTATCTTGCCTGATCCTAACTACCTGTCACCGTGGAAGGATCATATCTTTCCTCTGAAAGACCAAAAACAAGATTTTTTTTTTCCAGTCATACTATTCCTCAGTGTGTCCAGAAAGCCACTGTCTACTCTCCACTTTCCCTAGGGAGGCTGGAAACTAAAATACCCTCATAATCCATCTGTTCTCCATCTTCTAGCCAAGATCCTCCACTTCCACATACTGTCTCATGTTCACCTCCGTTCAGTCCCCTTTAGACATTTAACCTGTTCATGTTGGTCCCCAGTCTACTAAACCCGTCAAACACAGTCTATTTTCATTTGTATCAATGACTTCAGAATGTCTCACAATCATATACATACACTAGTCTTAGACATGACAGAAAGGCAGAGACTTCATGCATGAAAGCATGATACTGTACAGCATGGAATATGCCCTCTATATCTGACTGCAGATCTACTTGCATCTGAAGTGATTTTTGGATATGCAAAAGAGTCCTCTGACTAAGGAGAGAAAGAACCTGCATTATGGGAACCTGGTGACATTCTCCTCTGCTCCTCATCTCATTGTCTGATGCCAAGAGGAGCTAGGGCAGCATTGGACATATCGCATGCAGATTTTACCCCAAAACAGGCATACCATATTTAAGACACATGCACAGAGCAGAAATCCCATTTCCACCAGTTACAACAAAAAACTATTGACTGCTGCGGCATTAGTAGGCCTAGAAACAAGCTAGTATGTTTACATGTACTCGTCCCTGCACCATCTCTTCAGGCATTCTCCCATGTCTGATTCACAGAGGATAAAAATCACAACCCTGGAATTTAAATCATGTTCTGGCTTCTCAGGGTTTTAGCTGCAATGTCTTGACCAATCCCAATGGGTGCAGGAAGGCATGTAGAGGAGCCAAGGCAAGGGACCTGCCCCTCTATCTGTGGGGTTAGTAACACATTTCACCTGTAATGACAGGCTTCCACACCGAAACTCGGAGAGTCAAGAGCCTCTCAAAGTCCTTCTGGGGTGGTACAGCTTCATGCCGCCCCCAAACAAGCGGGTGGTTGTCAGGCACAATCTGGCCTGGACTGTTTTTATTGTATGAAGTTGCTATGGTATCACCAATTAAAAATTCTAAAAAATAATCTGCATCTGTACAATATGCTAAAATAACCTACCAAATGACACGTCCTTTCGTAGAAAGCAATTCTACTAATTACTGAGGGGCAGATTCCTCCACCCTTCCTCTTGCTGAACAGTGCCTTCAAGCTGCAAATACTCCCACTGCTTTCAGCGTTTGCCAAGCTGAAGTTTTCCACAGAAACCACGAGTCAGGCTCCAAAAATCAGGAGATAGCCTTGAGAAATCATGAGATTTAACTACAGCAGGTGAAGGACTTTGACTTCACAGTTGGATTTGGCAAAGGAGTTCAGTGTAACAGTCAGCCTCATAGCTAAAAAGCAAGCAATCATTCAGAAGCTTCAGCAGAGAGTGAACCCAGGCACATCTCAAAATATTTGTTTGAGTAGTGTCTGGCAGAGGGAAACTGAGATCCTGAATTCCCTGACCATTTTCTTCCCTTTCCCTTTTCTCCTGATCTCCTCTTTTTTATCTTTTGATAATGATATCATCTTTATCTTTCTGATCTCCTCTTTTTTATTTCCTTTTTCTGTCCCTCCACCTTAACTTCCAAATACATTTTAGTAAACTGATCATTAAAACAAAAAGAGGAAAGTCAAGGCTCAGACATCAAGTGTTTCCAGCAGCTGGGGAGTCAGAAGAAACCATGAACAACAGAACCAGTAAGTGTTGGTAGCATCAAGCTTCCTGGGTGCATCAGTAGGCCATGAGAGTCCTGAGCAGCTTCATACAGACCCTCCACCCTCACCCTCTGGTTGGGAAGCTCCCCGTAGCCATAGGTCTTTGCTCCAGCCTTTGCCTGAGCTATGCTCTAGGTAGACCTGTGCTTAGCTGCCCTCCCTGATCCTGACTTGCCGACTGGTCCTCCTGGACTGGTGTTAGACCTGACTTGTTGCTTTGTATATGCCTGATGACTACTGGCCCGTTGACAGAACCCATTACTGTCACCAAGCTGCTCTGCTTGGGACTGTCCCTTGTCAGTGAGGTCTCTCTTCTTGCACACTGCCATCACCCTCGGCTGCCAGATCATCTTCCCTTGCGGAGCAGCCCTGCTCTTGTTGCTCCCTGGCAGCAGCTTTGAATAAGTTTGCAAAGTTTGTGTTTGTGCTTCCCAACTCCAGGTCAGCTGTGCAACAGGAAAGTTCGTGGCATAACTTTGAGCAATCTGAAATTAACTCTACAATTGCCAAGTCTCAAGAATCCAAAGGAGACTCTGTGGTAGCCATGGACAGCAGAGCTGAGAAGTGCGACTTTCCTTCTAATGACAGGCATAGAGGTAGGTGTGACTAATACATGTTAACTATATGTTAAATTTCTCTATGCAAAGTAGTCAAATCAGAGGACAGATTTAGACCTGGTCAGATCTGACATGAAGAGAATCTGCCTCCTCTTTCTTCCTCTTGCTGTAGTGAGCCTTTTCGCCCTCATATGTATTATCAAATATTTCTTACACCTTCCTTCAGAACAGTGAGCTAGAAGATTGTGGCACGCAGAAAATGAGACCTCAGCACTTCCCCACTTCAACTCAGAGTTTTGAAATTTATCTCCCCCATGCAGAAAAAGTCTGAAAATTTCTGCTTATCGATAGACAAGTTAGCTTCAAAAAATTATAGGTACTGATTAATGCCATGAAGTTTGAAAGCAAAACACAGAAACTAGTTTTACCACATGAGTATTACAAGATTCTATTAATTAAAGGTACAAGCATTTTTATCTGTTCATGTTACAAGCTCCCTATCTATTAATTTGACTAATTAAATTAATATTTTATAGGAGTTTATTAAACTTCGGTCACAGATATGGTTAAAGTAGCATTCATGTAAGAGAGGAAACAAGTACAAATAGCCACCTGGATTTTTGCAAGAAAAACATGAAGTTTAGATATCATAAGACCAAAAAGTTGTTGCTCAAGTTGATGGAAGAGAAAGACTTGCGTAGTTTTCAAAAAGAAAAATTTTTTTTCTAAAATGGGTGTTGAGAAGAGCTAAGTGAATAACTGCCTGTCTGGATGCTGCAAGTGGGAAATTGTCTAGATGCTACAAAATTAGAGATGAATAATCTTTCATTATAACAAGTATAAGAAAAGTACAGAAAAGATGCTTCATCTTAAGAAAAGTCCAGAGAAGCAGAATCAGTTTCCCTATGAGGAAATAATTACTGCAAGCTGCAAAAATAGAACTAAGATCTCTGACGAATGGCTGGTGTATGAATTCCTGTTACAGTTTATTTATGCAGACAATATAGTGTCTGGGATGAAACAGCTCTGTTGGCAGAATGAGCATGAGCCACTGTATGTGGGCTCTTCGAGCGCTGCATGGGAGTGTTTACTTCAGCTCTCCTGGAACCACACAGAAGTGACGTTATGCTAGAGCCTGAAATAGGCAGTGAAATCGCCAGCACCCAGAGAAAGCTGAGCGTGTTGCTGAGATTTCGTCATCTGACAAAAACTAAACAAACTAAGAGGAAGAATTGTTTGAAACCTCTCCCTAAGCAGATCTCACTGAAGGAACTCAAGAAGGGGCTGCTGAACTGTCACTCCTTCTTTGCCCCTGTGATTATTCAGCTGTGGAGTTTTCTGCAGCACAGGACAAGCCACATCTATTTGCCTTTTCATTGCTGCGTATTTGCAATGCTTTATTCTTCTAAATAGAGCTCAAATTGCAATGCCTACTGTCAAAAAATCCAGTAATCCCCAGAAAGAACAAGATACTAGCATTCTTCTCTAAATGGAATAAAAACATACGGATTTTAAATGTATGTAATAAATAGCTTTTTTTCTAACCTAAAGGATCAGCTTAAAATATATTGATTAAATATGACCTATTTCAGGTCTGGAAGACTTGATCTATTCTGTTAAAAGATACCATCAGTAGGCCTTATTACGAGCCTTTTGCTCAGAACTGTTACAAACAAAAAGTGGAGAAAATACATATATATGAGGGTTAGTGAAGCACCACTGCAAAAGAACGGGCTCTAGTGAGGCAGTCAGCTCAGCATGCTCTGCTTTCTGTGCATATCCCATTGCCCATCCATAGCACTATCACATTGACTGGTGAAAGTCAGCCCTTCTGGCTTGCTTGGTATCATATTATCCCACTGAGCTCACATGGGCATGAAGTCCTGCATGCTATCATTGTGCCTGAGGCCATGTGTGGAGGTTCAGAGGCTGTATAGCATGACACCAGCCTAGGAAGACAGTATGGACACCCACCCCAGGGACACTGAGTCACAGGTCATAAAAGATACAGCAAAGAGGGATAGTAAAGAAAGAATGCTGTGGGAACTCAGATGAGTTACGCTGCACTGTTTCTCTACAGGAGGAATTCTCCATCAGTCATTATATAACTCTTATAAATCACTGAATCAGGACAAGGACTGGTGTTGCACTCATAGCCCACCTCTTTGGTCCTGCACCCTCTGAAGTGAGCGGCAGAAGATCCACTGACACAGCATTGCGCCCTACCAACAGGAATCACACATAGTTGCTTCCTCAGAGACCAAGCTGCTGTGAAACTGGATTTTTCTTCTGCCTTCAATGTTCAGTTTTTGGAACACTTTGTCATATGTGCTATAGTAATGTATTTCTAATGTGCTTCATGCAGAACCTGAGCACAGCCTGAAAGCAGCAACCCCTGGGCCTGCAAGGCCTCCTGGCTTATCCAGAGATGGATCAGTAGTGATGTGACTGAAGAAATGAAGCTAAATAAAATACTTAAATCTGAGAAAATGTTCACTGAAGTGATGTTTCATCCCCTTCCACTGAAGTCAACTGGAGTCTTGTCATGGATTGCATAACAACAGGATTGGCCTTTTTTTAGTACCCATCATGTCACCAAAAACACTCAGTTCTGAGTTTTAGATTTTCTCCCTTCTCTTTCATCACAGAGAGATCCTGTAGCATTAAGGTACTCAGTTTTCCCATGAAATATTCAGAACAATCCAGATGTGAATATTCAGAACAATCAGTATCTATGTTGCTACCCTACCAAAAATAACTGGGGGGGAAATCCCATTGTACAAAGACAACTTCTTCCAGAATGGGAAAAAAGATGGCATATCTGACCGTAGAAAACATATCAACAAACCTTCAAAATAAATAATTAGTTAAGGTGTATTCTAAGGGGCAGATGACAGAAACAGAAACACCTGAAAAGAGCAAATTACACCATCTCATATAATCATTGTTATAATAAAGTCATCAGTGATGGTCAATACAGTGGGAAATGATCAAAGACTCATCTGTGTCTTGTTGAGGAGGAAGAGAGAAAGGAAGAAGACATGTAAATAAATACTCTGATGTAGAATATGTTGTGTCTGCTTCCAGATTCTACCAAGCTAAAAAAGAGTATGCAAGTGGAAGTGTCTACTTTTTCTGAAAAAATAACATAGGGAAGGATGTATAGTTGTATCTTCATTGGTATATTTTTCTGTGTTAGGTCTGATACAGACAAAATCCAGTATTTTATGGGTTTGTGTTAACATTTTTGAGGTTTCTGAGCACTGCCTTTGTATCATATGAATGTGTATCAAGTATTGTTATTTTAAAGAGAGTCTGGTTTGATTTGGTAGTTCAGTTCAAAACTAGAGGGAATCTTTCCTGGGAGAAAAAAATAGGAATTACTCTTATCCTTGCTTTCTACAGGCTTATAAAAAGAGAAAAAAATGCTATGAAACATTTGCTCCATGACAGGAAAATGTAACTTACTGTGTTCTCATCAAATTTATCTATATTTTTAAACAGTGTCTTCACTAGTGAGGAAGAATTTCTGTGAGGTTAAATGTTATGTACATGCTGAAGTAGTTTTCAGTAACTGTTATAAAAGCATTTTTCTCTCTCTTAGAGAGTCAAAACAGAGGGGAGTTTGTTGGAGAGTAAAACATCTTTATAATATCTTTAACATCAGTAAAAGCAATAGCAGCTGATAGCACCAGCCAAAGCACATATAGCGGATGAATGGGTAGCAGCAGTGAAGGTTAAATAATAACTCACAGGCATTTACAACAAAATAGATACAACTGCAATCTCATACCTGTATGAAGGAAAGAAATGATCACTCACTGAACTCATTATTTGAATACATTCATTTGCTATGCATTAAAGAGAAAAATATCTTTTCTGTTGTTAGTTTAAACAGATATCAATGATTCAAGTGAACTCACTGAACTTCATCTGTATCTTACATGACATTACAGATGTGCAGTCTCAGCTTGGTTGCTTGTTAATTTTTTACAATTTTTAATAGCAGAAAAAGATATATCAGACTGAGAACAGGAAGTGCTGTATCTAGGCACAGCTGCAGCTTTTCACAACTTGAGTATGGTGTTCCCTAAGGCATCCCTTGGTAAAATATGTTAGTATTAAAACCAAAGCCCGTGGATGGGAAGGACTGGACAGATCCCTTCTTTTTACTTTTATGCTTACCATAAACTGATTCATTTCCAGAGGGCTGACCCCAGTCTACTTTTGCATTTTTCTAAGGCTATCATTATTGTCCATATCAGTCACTTGTCCTAACCACAGAGACCACATTCTGAAGGCTGTTGTTTAAAAAAGCAGGCTAGTATTGTCAGAGAAGCAAGATTTTCTTAACAGTATTTGAGCCACTTTTGCTGAAAGAAAATTGCTGCATGCTCTTCCCTATTACTCATGACCTTTCAGTGTATAGTAGGTTTAACTAATCAAACATCTATGTTTTGGAGATATTCAGTACTCCAATGGACAAGGTCCTTAGCAACCTCATCTAAGTTGGTACTGCACTTCTAAAGTACAGTCTGAAATGAAGGCACATACCGTCAGTTGGAGGAGATAGCAGAGTGGCTGCAGATGCCTCATAGCACTTTCCTCTATCCACCAGCATCACATCAGTCTAGTCTTCCTCAGGCTCAGCTTCAACCAGATGCTCTTCATCTCTGGTCTGATCTCAGACAAGCAGAGTCTTAGTGGTAGTGATTTTATCAGACTATTTCTGATATCAAGAAGGGAGTCCTTTGTGCATATTGCTGGTTTTTGTTTTCCTGCTATGGCACAATTTCAGCTAATGGTTCTATGTAGACATTTGACAGGACCAGTGAGAGAAATTACTGTGGTGGGACTCAACAGGTAAGAGATGTAGTGACACAGATACACTTTCCCATAATACCTCTTCAGAAACCTATCCAGAGAGGACTTCAATTACTTTAGTGAATTTCAGAATAACATAAGAAGACCCAGCAGAGTAAGATGAATATTGACATGCCCTTTGCTGACAGAAGAGCATCCATCAGAGTAGCTTACAGTGCTCCCATCACCTGTCCCAGTGTCACTCAGATTGTGCATGGAATAAGATTATGTATTCAGTTATCTGAGCTGCGGCTAGTCTCTGGTATGAGAGGTTTGAAACTTGCTGTATTACTAAAAAAGAATGCATCTCCCTACCTGTGGCAAATCCTGGATATGCACTAAGTCATTAGACTTGACTAGTAGGGGTTTAATGTTTCATGATGCTACAAAAGCACTGTATTTAAAAAACTTAGAATTTGGAGAAATACAGGAGTCTTCAAGACTTAAGGAAACAGATTAAGGGACAGGCTTCTGCACTACGGAAACGGCTCTGGATGACTTAAAAATAAGCAGGGGAACCACAAAATATGTAGAGAATTTGAAATATTTGAGATAATCAATGGCTGATGCGGCATCATTATATGCAGTTTTATGGATTCCTTCAGCATTACCCTGACAAGACATGGCAAAACCATAAGGGGAAGGAAACACTGCTTTCACTGCTGTTGATCCTTTTGCTGATCCCAAAACAGGGACACTTTGCTTCTCAGAAAGAGGATTATTGTCCTTATTCCTACAAGCTGAGATTGTGCTGCAATGAGCTGCCACATGAGCTGGATATGAAGTCAGTCAACACCTGGAGAGAACTGCACAGGAATCATAATCTGGTGATTGTTCCATCTTTTATTTTTAGAGCACAGGGCAATATAAGGGATAAGTGGTGAAATGCTGTAGGCATGTTGCCAAAAGGGATCATGGCCACACTGCCTGGAACAGTGGAGCTGTGCAGAGAAGAAAAATGAAAGTATCATCTGAGGGGACAATTTTAAGCACTGATCTTACATAATAAATGGAAAGAGAGTAGGTAGTGCAGTCACTTGAGAAAAGAATCTACCCCCAAATGAACGAATATGTACTTTTTCTTTGTGTTAAATGTCTTTATATGTTTTAGGCCTAAGAACCAAGACCAGATCAGAACAATGTGCAAACGATGCTAGTTACCCACTGTGAAAGAAGCAAAGCATTGTTTTAAGTAGGTATAAGGAAGATTTTGAAGGATCTGAGAGTTTAAGTCTGTTCTAACTCAGAGACCCAAACCACTTGGGAAGTATAGCATAAATCAGAACACAGATGACCTTGTGTATTCGTTGCAAATGCTTTACACTTTCCTGCTAGCTGCATATTATAGAAGATGCTTTGCCACCAGTACCTTGTTCATTCCATTCATTTTGACTTTTGCAAATTCCATTTCAGTGGGCTAAAATCAGAGGTGGCCACGTAAAGGCATATAGACTGTAGAGGTTTAGATATGAGCAGAAATTAGCTTTGGGCAACAATTCTAAGAACTAAAAAAGGGAACACCGCATCACTGGATAAGCTGTGAATGGAACAAAAGGATTAGCTTAAACATGTGCTCAAAATAGAAAATAATTTTAGCAAAGCTCTTCAGCTAGGAAGCTTTTTTTTCTCAGAACTGATCTGCAAAGGAAAAACTACAGCAAAGTAACCTCTCTTCCATTGACCTCTCAGGGCTTTCTTCTCTTTCGGTTCAAATTTTACAAACTAATTAAAGTATCTCAAACAATGAACCAAATTATTTGATAAGGTCAAATTACTGCGAGCATTGTGATTGTTACCTGTTTTCTCGGAGAGCTTGCCAATTTACCTGACATTCTCATGCAGCCTGGTGGCCTGTCTGGTCTCACAAATGATGACTAAGTCTTTGGGCAAAGTTGAGAATTTGGAACAGTGAAAGTGTAATTTAACTGCGTATATACCTTTCTTTTTGGAAGTCATGTTGTAACCAAGAGTGTAAAGATCACATCCACTCCCTTCTTAGTTAGTGCTAATTTGGGCAGGAAGACAATCTTGTCTATGGGGCACATTACAGTCTGATGTGGCATACGGAGCGATTCAGAGCTCCATATCAAAAGGGATGCCCATAGGGAGACTGGACTAAGCATGCTTCTCCTCCTACAGCCCTGCTGCATGCTGCTTCAGTGTACTTCTGTTTCAGGGTATGTCCCGGGAGCATGCAACTAGAGAGAGCTTGCTGAAGCTTCTGCATTTATTCAAGGCAGGTAGAGGACTCCAATCACTGGCTGCCAGAAGTATCTACTAAACTGACACCTTGTCACAGCCCTGTGGTAGAAGGAGGTTAGGGGATAGTATTTAATATATAAGCGAAGGTCTCACTCTCTCTGTCACTCAGGTTTACTTTATTGTCTATTCCCCCATGAGATGGGCACATCTTCAGGACCTTATCCGTAAGTTTATTTAAGCTGCTTAACAAGTCATCTTCCCTTCCAGTACTTTTTATGACTGTCCAAATCTGGTTAAAGACTCTTTGACAAAGCCCACTAAATTCCACAAGAGTACACCTAGCAACAGATGTGCATATTTATCACAAGTACTTTATTTGAATGCCTGTGTTACACAAGTATCTGACAGTTTGGTCAGCCTTTAGGAAGAGGAGACCATTAGAGTTCTTTTTGGTGCCTCAGTACTACTTTTTTCATAGCTGTTAGGAAGACAGCAACTTTTAATGGGCTAATGTGGGAATCCTATTGTTCTGCAAGCCCAGAGTGTATAGGATTAATGTTAAATGGTTAGAGACTAGACTTCACAGATCCTGAACTCAGATTGCATGAGTTTTTCAAAATTCTCAGAAGTTTGGCATTTTGTTGCAGTCTTTATAATTGCTCTCTTAACTTACTTAGTTCAATTTGAAATGATAACAGAGAAGTGATACAGTAGGACCTATTCAAATATTTTAGTTCAGATCTCTGAGCTAGGGAAGTAAATTCATTCTTCACATTTTTCCAAGTAAAATTCAGTCCACCATCACTTCTGGTCTAGACACAGTTTCCTCATTTTCTTTTATTCTTTGTAACAGAAGGGGAATTTTTAAAGCCAAGCCATTTATGACCATAACCTATGGAATTACTTTCTCATGAAGTGATTGAGAAATTCTTCCACTGGAAGAACTAGTGACAGTGTGTACATATTCCAAGCAATAATGTAAGTTAGCATTAGTAAGTTACTGGGTTTAAAGCTGTCTTCTTTTACTTGTGTGTAGTACAAATGAAGTCAGTGGGGGTTTCAAATGGAATAAAACTTGGCGCTTCTCAAAAGGCATATTTTGTTTTGCTAGATCTGCATAATTCAAAATTGCCTAAGTGAAAGTTTCTTGCACAGAAGAGATCTGAATTTAGCTCAAGGAAGAAATGCTGTCTTAATTTAATTCCCTAAGGCAAACAGGTGTTAGACTGTTCAGACGTTCACCCTCTAGGTCTTTTTGTTCTTTCTGTAAATTTACATTCTCTCAGAAAAAAATGGGCAATTTCACCATCCATTCAAATATAAAATATGACCAGTCACTATGAGACCAACACATGGATCTTCCAGCATTGAACAATGACAATTCTGCTAAATGAAAGAAAGAGAACAAAGACAGTGCAAAAAAGCCACTTCAGATAGCCATATTCTCTTATTTTATTTTTTAAATTTTTCCCAGGGTATGAAGAGAACCATGAACCTATTGCAGAAATTTTTGTATGTACATACCCATTCACATGCTCTATGTACAGAGAGTGAGACAGACAAATACACAGGCAATCCCTTTGAACAGATAAATGGAGGTGGCTCTTAATAGCTGTATTACTCATGATTTGTATTATGTATTACTCATAAGTTCAGAAGATACTCCAATGGTGATGCCAACTAAGAAACCAGGTGTACAGAAGACACAGCAGACATTTCCTGCTCTTCTAAGAGCTTTCTGGAGAGGACTCTAACCTTCTTTCCCCTCAGGGCTTCATAATCCACAATCTTTATATAACAACACTAGGATTTGGCCCAAATCTGTGTTCAGAATTTTTATGTGTCCAGTATTTGTCCATTCATTAACCTATGCATGAGAAAGAAATCTGCGGTACCCCTTTGCTTCATGCTATAGTGCTAAGGCTATGTTGAGAGTGTAGGAGAGAGGAATGAAAAAAGGCAGTCAGCAAGTTGGAAACAAGTTGATTTTACACACGTTTTATTTTATTCGGGAGACATTTAGGAAGGAAGCAAGGAAGGAGAGAAAGAAAAAGAGAGAAAGAGAGGAAGAAAGAGAAAGATAGGAGAGACAGAAAGAACGGAAGAAGGAAAGAACAAAAGAAATGGAAGAACAAAAGAACAGAAGAAAGAGAACTGTTATGAATCAAGAAAAGTTTCCAGATTGGGAAAAAGATATCTGGGTCACTGAATTATTCCTAAGTATGCCTGGAGTCAGTGGTCACCCTAATCTAAGGAAACACCTTGCAGCTTTTGGCTGAAAAACCAGGAGTTGAAGGTACAGGGCAAGAGGGGGAGAAGAGATAGTAGGAGAGTCTTTTGAAGAGTCTCTTCTAAACTGAGAGGTTAGAGCATCTGTCCCCCATATGCGAGAGGTCTGAGCACAACTTCATGTGCTGCTCCTAAACTCTTACTGAAGAGCTAAAAAGCAGAAACTGTTAGCAAAACTGCAGTGGTAGTCTTAGAGCAGCTGGTAGAGTGAGGAGCAAGGAACGGGTGAGTAGCTAATGCAGGGCAAGAGCAGTTCAGACTGCAGCATCACTGGCAGCTCCAACTGGGCCATGTTACCCAACAGAAGACCCTGCATCCATCACATTCCCATCACAAAGTGTTAATGAAGTCCCAGCAGAGGGTGTGGCAAGCAACCAGGTGACCTACCAGCTGTCTCAGCAAGAAAACAGAGAGGAGCAGTGTAAATAACTGCACTTCAGGAAAAAAGAAGTTAGATGCTGCTTGTTACACTGTTAATCTACCTTGCTTGCTTGCTTTCCTTTTTTCTTTGAAAAATGATATATGAAGGAAAACTAGCTCAGTGAAAAACAGAAAGTCTAACTTAATTCTCTCAGAGGTTTGGTTTTGGTTGGTGGGAGAGAGACAGAGGCTCAAGTTGGTGTTTCTTTAGTGTTTCCTAAAATATGAACCAGTCCTTATTTTTGCTAATCAAGTCTCATCAGGAGGGTTATAACTAAATGAAGAAAAGCTTCAAGGAGGACAAAGTGGTCCATCTGCTCTTTTCCTCCTTTTTTTCTCCCAGTTCAAAGCAGAATACAGTCATATTCCGACTCATTGCTCTGTGAAAGTCCAGCTCAGAGTACCAGATAAATTCCCCCACATTTTGGGGTTTGGTAGAGAACAGTCATAAAATCAAAAATATGTTTAGAGAATAAGATCTGTCAAGGGAAAAGCTATGATCCAAACTCCAGAGATAGTCATCTTTCCTGTGCTGAACCATGCCTGTAATAAGAGCCTGGCTGCAGAAGAGGGACAGTAGTGCAGCTATTCACAGAGATCAGCTAACAGGACCAATAAGCTTGTGTGTCACTCCACACGGCTTTGGAGGAGTTTCAGTGCTGAGCTTAGTCTACCTGAAAGCTATTCAAAGTCCAGGACTCATTTTTTCTCCTCTTTGCTTTCCCAGCTATGGTATTTTGTGATTTAAGGATAAGCAAGCGATAAACAACCCAGAGGCTGCACTTAAAATATATCATCATTATGGCTATCCCAAGACTAAGCTTCAGAGTCCTCCCTCACCTTGTATTAAACAACAATGTAATCACTAGCTGAAGCGGTTGCAGAGCCTTTGGCTAAGCAGTGGGTCAGCAGTATTTCTGGATGACTACTCGCCATCTAATAGTAATGTCAGCATGCATGGATATTTATTTACTGAGCAAATCACTGTCATAAATGGTTATTTAATTAGTTATTAGGTAACAGTTCTGGCACATAACAAAGACAAATATCACTATTGCCACCCAGGTGATTGTAGTTACATTGCAGCTACTCAGTTTTTATGTTTGCAATAAAAGTGTTAATATTTTACATTCCTTTGTCCTGAATCCTCAGTGACAGGCAATCTGGGAAAAGGATTCACACTTAGTGAACAAAAAGTGACAGCTCTGGATAACCAGCATGCCCTCTTGCAAACTCTACAGTGAAAATAAAGTTCCATTTTGCAGTGGCTATGCTTTTCAAATCAGTGGGGCAACTTACTAATAAGACAGACAGGAAGGAGATTTGTCTGTATTAAGCTGAGCAATGCTGCACTGAACAGGCTGACATCTTCCATTAAAGACAAATTGGAGAACATTTGAGTGGGCAACCATGAGTACGGCTACACAGAAACTGCTGATGTCTCTGGCCATGTATTTGGTGCAACAGTTACAAAAATTGTTGATCAGTTCTTAGGCTGCTTCAAGCACATCTTTGATTCTTTAAAATTGAGACCTTTTTTTTAATGATGATAACTAGGACTTTCTTCATGGCTGCTGACTTGCTAACCTTATCTAGGCTAACTGCTATGAGGAGTGGTATTGTCCTTCACACTGAGTACCCATCTTGCCTCAGGCTTTATGATTTTTGTATGCTGACTGCCTTTTGTTTATTGCCTTTTTTGCTTTGTATTGCGTTATACGCTATCCTCTCTTATTACCTTTCTTGGTGAGTGATACCTCATTCTCTCACCTGGTCGTGAGTGATACTTCATTCTCTGTAGCAAGCATCTCTTCTCTTGACTTTGCCATGGCCAAGTCCTCAAGAGAGACAGAGATGTCCTCAAGAGATGTTGTGCTCCCCAGCTGAGGCCTTTTACTTGGCTGGATTCTTTGGAATTGGACTCGACACAAATGATTTTGCCCTCTGTTCATTCAGATTCCAATGCCTAAGGATATAACCAGCTCACTGGTTAAGTAACTTCCTACATCAGAGCAATATTTGGCTCAAACCACTTCAAGGGATGAGAGGACTACTTCTTTGAATAATTTAGTGCAGTGATAGAAATATCACAGGGTTCATTATGAATGGTATCAAGTGTTTTCCATTTGGCAAAACAGCTGATAGCACATTTGTAAAGAGTTTTGCAATGCTTCCTGATTCTTTTGTAAAGAGTTGCAACAGACTTAATCTGATTAAAAAACAGCCAACTTAAAATGTTCTGAAACTTATAACATACTCTTAGTAACTGTCAGGATCTGGCCAGTGCTTAGAAATCTATCTCTGTTTCACCAGAACAGGAAAATTTCCAGGGAGGCAGATCTGTTTTACAGCAGTGAGTTTAGCTGATGAAAAGTACTGCTTCCCCTAAGTCACAGACAACTTCACAAGATATAGAAAGACTCTCCAACAGCTATTACAGCCATCCAATGCAGTAGCTGAATTCAGAACCACATCAGTCATTCACTTCTGATGCCAGATGGGGTACTACCTAGCAATAACTTAGCCTGGAATTCTGTGTATTATAAATTCTGCAGTCTTAACAGAAAAAAATGCCTTCTTCTTAGATGGGTGCATCTGCTCTGTGTTGCATCTTCATTTGTCTTTAAAGACACAGGAAACAAAAAAGCAGTATTTACTGACATGAGCTGAAACTGACTTTGCTTTGCTGACTTCTGTGGTACTATGTTAATCTATCATAGATAAAAATCTGTCCTTTTTTGCCCAGGTCTGCTCTCTACAGGTGAAGGCAGATCATAATAACTTCACTGGCCTTGAAGACCTCTATTTGGCTTCATATATGAGGATCAGTTATTAGCTTCTGCTTAAATTCTTTTTTGATGTTTTATATTGCACTAGAGATGAACTGGAGGTCAAAGTAGTAGTTCTGTGAAGACAGACAGTAAATCTTGGTGGTGTTAGTGGTGAGAAGACAGGTGTACAGATTTTAATATCCAGTTTGATTATAATAGACTATTTGTCCTTTTAAGTCTTATGATAGTCTTTTACCACAATTCTCATGATCCCTGTGTTAAGGAGATGATAGGAGAGTAATACCTATAAGTCTTCCTCCTCTAGGGGAGACAAACATTCAATAACATAGGCAGAAATCAGGATGACTTAACTCTCAGGGAAATTTTTTTTTTTTTTTTTTTTTTTTTTTTTTACTTCTTTGAATTTAGAACCACAGAAAGAATTCTGGCATTTGTGAGAGGTCTTACAAACTAAGGAAAGAGCAAGCAGAAGAAACATAAGGAGCATGGTTTCACAACATATGGGACTGATCTCTAAGCTAGACATGGTCAAAAGAAGAGACCACCTACAGAAGACAAAGGAAAGAAGGGGAGAGGGAGAGAGACAGAGAGAGAGAGAGAATCTGTAGTTCGAGGAGGAGCCATGAGATGCAAAAAGATGATTCTGGTCACCCTGGAGGACTTCTCATAATGTTATAAACTGATGAGGAAGCTGAGAAATATATGCAGGATGTTGTTATTTTTTCTGGTTCTATACATCTTTTATGCTCACTATACTGAGAAATAATTGCCCTTTGCACAGCTCATTGCTTGTCTGCTTCCTCTATCACACATCTAAGACATAAGCACCCAAGTGGGTTAGAGAGACCAAAAAAAAAAAAAAAAAAGAAACAAGAAAAATAAGAATTTCATCTTGGAGGCCTAAGAAATCTTGGTTTATGAAGTGTAGAACAGTCAAAGCAAGATATTGCATGATTGTCTAGTCCAAACACAAGAAACTCAAGTCCAGCCTGATAGAACCCAGCCACAGTTATTTGTCACTGCCAACTTGAGGAATGTCTGCAAGGACTGTTGACAGAATCCTCATTCCAGTTTTGGAGTGCCTTTTTTTTTTGGGGGGGGGGGGTGCACTACATTAAATGTCTCAATATGGCTTGTGTAGATTCTTTGGTATGGATGTGACATAAAACTTAATTCTCAACCATGCAAAGCCATTGTAGGACAGTTGAGCTTACCCAAAGTATCCTTGCAGTATTAACTTCCTAGAAGCATTGAGGCATACAAACCTAGCACGATCAGCTGGCAATACTCGCTCATGCCAGTCAGATGAGCCTGTTCAGAGAAAAATAGAAAAATACGTCTTAGAGTGCTCGTTGTCAGTTATGTTGCGCTTCTGTCCTACTTAAAGGTTGATCCAAGTGATTTACTATTCAGTGATAACTATTGTCTAAAAGTTAGACGTACAAAAATTAATAAAAATGTTTTACAACACATTACATTTTATTTCCTTTCCTAAAACACCTAGGTTCACTACCCAAAACAATTAATTCCACAGGGTGAGTATATTGCTGACTTACAATTGTATCACACATGAGTGTGTTTTAATTTTGAGAGAAACACATAAAAAATGTTGCAGAGCCTTCTATATGAAAGACACTAAATGAATAGGACAGCAGTGCTGGCTGTGAATGATTAGAATAGAACCCAGCATGTTTTGTATTGTTTCTGTACAGAGCAGTGTGATTAAGGTAAGGCCATTGAGATGCCTGCACTCTCTTACAACCACATTTTTGACATTGTGAATGTGGGACCAGATGCTCCCTTCAGCTGCTGTGCATGTGCCACTCCCACTGGAAGGAATGGTGAGTCCATCTATTTTCCGTCCCAGGGCAACAGCCCATCTCTATAGGTAGCGATGGAGAAAGAACTGCAATAAAATGTCATGGCACATTCCTCATCACCAGAGGAAAAAAAATAGCATGTAACACTAGCTACTTTTCTCAAAAAGACATATTGTGGCAATGATTTCTGTCAGACCTCTGCATGGAATTCTCAGGCCAGAATGACTCCTCTTTTCTGCTATTCCAATCTGCAGCTATTCAGCAGAGTACTGAAAGTGATCTGCTGCTGACACTCTGCAGTTTAACACTCTGGAGTTTACACGGCAGATCAGTATCAATCTCCTCATCTAGCAGCATGTAAATATGGACAGAGGAACTTGCCCAAGCTACTCCAATATGCCAGGTGGTGGAGACAGAGATAGAAGCTCATTTGCCTGAATCCCAGGCCCATGTTGCATACAGTATAGCATCCAGCCAGGATCCCTCCACATTTGAGAGAGATGGGCAAGCAGGAAACTCAACAAATTCAAAATAGGGCAAAAAAAAAAAAAGTAATAGCAGCAGAAGAAACCTGATTGTTCTGCAAAGTTGATAACCAAACTATTATTTCAGGTAAGAGAGACAGTAGATGGCAGTGTCCCCCAATACTTCCTAGGGAGACACAGATCTTATACTCAACATCTCTGCAGCAGAACACAAAACCACACCCAAGGCAATGACTGATGCTAGACAGGACAAGCTTCACTCCTCACTGCAATTTAAAAGCAGGGAGACAATGTCTGGAAGAGTAGTTTTCTGCAGCCTCTTAGCTCATTTCTCCTTAGGAAAGCCTTGTAGCTCACTTCTCCTGTCTTGCAAGTTAACCCACTATAAATGATATGTGACAGACGACAGTAGAAGATGATGACCATTTCTGGACTAAAGGAAACACTGGTCAATCAGCTCATCAAATACGCTGTGTAGTAATGAATTATGACAGCTTTTCAGTCTCTAAAATCCTGACAACTGGCCTTCAGATACAATATATTAGAAAGCCAGGAAAAGATTTTAGGGCAGAATAGAGATCTGGCTTCAAATTATATTCTTCTGCTGGCTTCCTGTGTCGCAATGAACAAGTCACTATGTCTCTCTGCATTTTGGTTCCTGGTGCAATGCAGAAATCTCTGATCTGGGATATATACTAAATAGTAAAAAATTCTGCTCTCTTAACCAGTAAAAGAATACAGAGTAACTCCAATGACTCTAAGAACCAGATATGTGTGGCACATATCTAAATATCTGCTGAAGTCTTCTCACAGGAAATTGTCAAGATTTTTCCATTAACATTTGTAAGACAACTAACATATAAAAGCCTTAAGAAAAACCTAGAACACAGATGAACAAAATAAATATGGAAGGGAACAGCATTTTGCAATTGTTTTCTCAGCTACAGATAAAACCGGGATATGTTGTGGGGCAGACACCTTTCAGACTTCTCTGGAAGAAGAAGAGCACAACAAATGAACTCAACAGAAAGGTCAAAAATTAGAAGAGAGACACTTCCAGCACTGCTGGATATCCTGCTCTGAGCACTTACCTCATAAAGATCAGCATTGCTCTATCAGCCACAATATTGGTGTACACAAGCTGGTCATCTGTCCTCTTCTCTGGACTTTGGTATTATCTTTGACTCTGAACACTATTAGACTGCTTTGCAGCTAAAGAATTGCTGCAGAGTACAGTGACATCAAGTTTTGACACCCACAGTGAGACTGGAGCAGTGTGTAGACTTTGCACTGGCCCTGTGTACAAGGATGAAGAATAATGACAAACTATGACAGGGTGAAGGACATGCCACCCAGCATTTAAAATTAGCCTTAATGAATCATCTAGGCATGTGCTAGAAGAGGAGATCCCAAACTTTCCAGTAATCTTTCTCCTCTAAAGCTCCAGAGTGGTACACAACCAAATCGGAAGAAAACTTTAATTACAGCATGTCAGGGAACTGATTTTCATATACCAAAGGACATATGCAAAGATAATTGTAAGTAGCCTCAGAACATAATCTGATGCATCCTGTGCTAGTGAAGGACAGTAAATACAAAGTCGATCAGGGGTTAAGGCATGTAGGAAAAAAGTTACAAATCATTTCTGATCGCTAGGTAGTTGCAAAGCTCTCTCTGTTTCCAGCATGACGAGAAAAAATTGTCAGAGTTACAACAGCAAGAGTAAGATAAAGAATTCCAAAACCTTGACTAGCAAGGTGGGAGAAGGCTCTCCTTCAGAAACTGCCAAACTGCAGGATTTGCAGTTAAAGCCAGTTGGAAGGCCACCTCATAAGCTGCATCTTTCAGTTTTACTTGCAGTGGCCCAGCCAGTGGTGCTATCATCCTCGGGGGTAAAAAGAAGGAAAGAGCCAGGCAGTTGTACCAGCACCTCCCTCAAATGCTGATTTCAGAGTTCCTACATGATCTGGATTGATCCTTCAGCTCTGTCAAAGAGCCTGGAGGATAGATTTCCATTTGCACTCACAAAGATTGGTTTCTGTGATCTTTGCCAAATGCATTCACACTGTCTTACATGGGCACATCTTTCATACTTTGCCTGTGGAATGAAGATTTTGCCTGGCTTCTGTGTCCAGAGCTGGAAATTTGCTGGACTACGTAATCACTGAAAGACATAAAAAGAACAGATTGCTTGACCATTTAGGAAAAAAGAAGTATATTTGTACATTAATCCCTAATTTCAAGATCATGCATAGTGCACAGTTACCTTAGAAAAGGCACTTTGCCCTTTGAACAAAGTAGGGGTGGCAGAAGAAACCTGTGTCATCACAAAAAATATGAAGAAAGGTGAGAATTCGCTAAGTGAACTTTGCTTAATGTTTACATCTTTAAGAGCAACATATTACAGCTATTCTGTGTCTTGAGATAGTCTTCTCTCTTGCAGACCTAGTGCTTATATGAAGCCAAGAAGGCCTTCACCTGCTACATTTAGTAAAAAGCTATTCAGGCCATTGTTGTTTCCTTATACCTCCCAGGCACAGAGCAATACACTGTTCCTCCTAGATGCTGATAACTCCATCTTGAAATGTCCTGGATATGCATTATGCTGTTGTGTTCCTGACCCCAGCTTAGCGAAAGGATAATCTGCCTCAATGCTGTTATTAGAAGTATCCCAGGAACATGCTGGGAGGTGTTCACCATCACAGATCTGGCTCAAGCTCAATTGCCAAGTAATGGCTTGTGCTGAGATTCAAAGACTGTTGCTGTTGGCATTTTCAGCTATGCCACAGTGTCACAGAAGACATAAAACTGATTCAAGATGAAATACCTGACAGGCTTTGGCCAGGATTTTAAATAACATAATTTTAGAACTTCTCAGAGTCTTTAGTTTTCTTTAAAAAAGAAAGTCTAGGGTTTATTTTTATGTTTCAGAAGTGAAACAGTGACTTTGAAGGTTTCATGAAATTGATACACTTCAGTTGGCACTACAAATTCTTATGTTCTATTTAGCATTCTAGATATTTTCATTTTTTCTTTTCCTCTCTGAGCTATCAGTGGAACACCTTGCCACTGCCCTTTCTTCTAACCAATCCATCCTTCCAAATCACCTTTCAGCCAGTGTCAGGTTCCAGTAGAGTAAGAGCAGCACATGTGATGTGACCATGCAAGGTTCAGCTGTGCTCTCAAGCTTTGGTGTTCATGTCCAGTGTACCCTGCAATCAGACTGAGCGTCACATTTCATCCAGGGACATGTGCATGCATGCTTGTATTTCATGTCACATATAATAAAGAGTATTTTTAAGAAGGCTCATCCTATTCTGTAACAGATAGGATACACACAGGTAATAGAAGCTCTTACAGCCTGCTGTACCCACTCACGTAAGCCTATACTGAAAAGGACTATGCTAGTAACTGATTTTTCAGCTCAGCAATCCAAAAAAAAGCAAACAAAAAGAAGGAAAGAAAAAGTTACATTTGGATTAACCTGGATGTAATTTTTTTCTTAACTCCCCCTACTCCTTCAACAAAAAAAAAGAAAATAACCTTCCCACTTCTTTCCCCAAAATAATAATGCCCTAAAAGAACAGACCTCTGCAGGTTTAATATTTTTCAGCCATCCTTTGCAGAACCCTACATTTTTTGTGTTTCTAAATGATGTTCCAGAAGTTCCTCAAGAGTTGAAATTACAATTTGGAAGCAGCATTCCTGAAAAATCCATGAACTAAAAGAATAATGAATTAGATGATCTAATACTAAGGCATCTTTCCTATCTTGCCTTTTGGTTCTAACGACATCCAATGTTTGCTCTCGGATTTCACCAGTCATTTAAGAATCTGGTTCAAATGCAGATTGAGAAAAAATACTTGGCCTTTTTCCATTCTCTTTTCTATTTTCAAAATAATACCTGAGGCTTTACTTTAATTATTTGCCTTAATTATTTTGTTTTACACAGTCACCATTAGATAGTTGTTTTAGTAAGGAAAAAGTAGTTATTACCTGAAGCATGTAAGGTTCCAAAGGCCCCCACCAAAATCATGGTTTCATAGCCTAGATGTTATATTAAAACTACTGGAAGAGGCTGCCATCCTACCTAAAGAGTCCACAACCCTCACAAGCAGGAGAGAATAGGACTAGAGAATGAGGCCAATATGAGAGTTGTAGTCAAAAAACCTTCAGCAAGCTCCTATTTTGGGTGCATTTCACTAGGAGTGAAATGTATATGAATGCATTTATAATGTGTACTAGACAACTCCCTGACTGCAGTATTAGCATGCATTACTTGAAGAACAGCTGTGGCACTGTGTAAGGAAAAAGGATTTAGAGTCCTCACTGTCATCCATAAGGACCCTGACTATGAAGATTTCACAGACTACTCTTTGCAAAAGCATATACCCCATTACACACATCACAACAGTACAAAACCTGACCAGAGCAATTTCCTGCAAGCTTTTTGCTACTTATTTAGACATCTCAGGAAATGTAAGCATTCCGTTCCAGGTAACCTAGTAAAACTATACTAAATGAAAATTACAGACAGGGCCCTCATGCTATAAAATCAGACTCCCCTCATCTTTAAGATGATCAGCTTCTCTTCAGTGCTGGCAATACCCAGAGTCTGGGTGTTTCAGTCATGAATTTTAACTCAATGCCTGGCTTATTGGTCTATGTTAAATGAAATCAAAGCCAGTGCTCAAAAAAAATCTGAATTTTGTAGTTAGGCTGATCTTTTTAATTTTTTATTTGTTTGTTTTTGTTAAATAATCAGTATGTTCTATTGAACAACCAGTATATTTCTTAACATAGCTGCAAGGAGTTTCACAATAGCATTCATTCATTAAAAAAAAAAAGACAAGGTCAAAGCTCTACTATCTTACATCATTTTCAATGAATGCTTTAGAGTGAAATGGCAGTCATGAGACCTCCAGCCTACATGAGGAGGAAGTGGTTTTACAGGCTTGCCAGATTAAAGAGTGACATCACATTATCTTCGTCAATGCTGATTCCAGTTCTTCGATAATCGGGCAAACATGGAAAATGCTGTTCTTGTATCACACGGTCAGACATCACTTTCCATTCATTAGTGAAAATACAAGAGGTTAGGAGGACTTGCCTCAGCAGAAGCCCTGCCTCCTCTACCGCAAGAAACTTGCGAAAGTTGAAAATGTGACAGAAAAAGCAGCCATCTCTATTCCCCAGCTGAGCTATTCAAGATGCACATTCACAAGGAACTTGATATCTGTTTTGACACAAATCAAAGAAGACTGAAGAATCTGGAGTTTCTTTTCTCTTGTCTCTGTACAGAAAAGAGTGCTGATGTGCTTTCACTTTCAATCCTAAGCTGACCGACAACAACATTTACAATTTCTTTCTGTAAGTGTGAAACAATCAGGCAGTTCTAGCTTTTCAAATTGCCTATGAAATACAGAGACGTAAGTGCATGTGTAGTACCCTTCCTGGAAACCCTGCAGACACTGCAGATGCCTGACATGATCCCAAATACCAAGAGTTCAAATAATTCATCATAAATTCTTTGGTAATTTTTTTTTAGTAGTGTGCCAGTAACTCCCAGGCTCTTACTTTCTTATTAGGTTCCTACACTGAAACTTTGCTGGAATGAGAGACGGCTTGGGTTCACAGCAGACATTTCAGAGAGCTTTGCAAAGAGACAAATGAAACAATGTATCATTTAATGTATCAATAGAAATTTAGGCTTAACATGCAGTCCTTGTGAAGTGAAGGCTATCAAGGTATATATATGGAGGTATAGGATATTATACAGAACAGCTGATATGTGCTTCTGACCTTAATGGAAGGAGAGGAAATTTGCTATCAAATGTAGTCTCAAAATTAAGTTCACTACTGTCCCTTAGCTAAATCTCAATGCTTCTTTTTATGTGGCACAAGGTAGACACACATTATGTTATTAAACACCTCTCAGTGCATTTTCTAAATAACTCCAAAAAATATGGCAAATCTTTTACGAAAAAAGCCTAGACATAGCCCATGCCCCAGAGATATTGTGCCTTGGCACCCCTACCTCATAGCTCTTCCACCTCTTATGTAAGTAAATATTGAGCAGCAGAAACATGCAGTGCACTAGCTACCTAACTACAGAAACTGGAGATATTCATTCAGAGCAGAGCACTAGACAGCAGCCTGTGTAGAGATGAGGCAGCAGGCTTTTCTTTTCAGTTCCCTTGTGGGCTGTTTCTTAATTTGTATCTACTCTTCTATCTGGAAGAGCAGAAAAGGAATTCCTCACTGTACATCTGGTCTGAGAGGAGAGGAGTGGCCTGGAGATTGTGAAGGGAAGGTCTCCAACTGAGACCATGCCTTTGAAGAGCATTAGGCTACAAGGTCAGTCTGTGAATTCCAGAACTAAGAACTGAAATTTTCTCCAGATTTGCATGATTTTGGCATACAATTAGGTGTGAGATTCAGATGAACTCTTCTCAGGGCCGAGGCTTTTATAATGTCTGTTTCTTTGGCTTTCTGATGTCCACCAGGAAATAAGCTGACTGCAGCTAGCCCCTCGTAAGGGCACTGGTAGCCTTGTTCAGTTTTACTCAGCTTCATGACTTCTGTAGGAAACACATCTCTTGAAGTTCTCATCTCAGGAGTTACTGCAGGACAAAAGGGTGCAGAGTCATATGCAAGCACACTGTATGACTGCATAACCATAATTTCCATAAGAAACCAAACTAAAACACTGATAGAGTGGACGCCCTGCAGAGATTCGTATAGAGAGAGAGAATGTGCCTGCAGTGAGCATAGAGCACACACATCACTGTAAATGAGCAGCACTACCACAGATCAAGTTGTGCAATTAACAGGCCTAGGGAAGAGCTTGGCTCCCACCTCTGACCCCTTGGCTATGCAATGAATGAGAAATGACAGGATACCAGGCTGGTTAATCTTCCTAACTTGCTGAGCTCCACACTAAAATCTTTAGGTGACCAAGACTTTCACCATGTACACTGAAAAGATAAGGGAAGAGGAGTTCTAGGATTAATCAGAGGAAGCAACTGATCTGCAGAGGGCTTTGTCAGTATTTCATTGTGGGCTGGCCTGGGTAAGCAGCTATATGTGAGGCCAAGCCACCAACACCACCTCAGCAGCATCTGCTGTCTGGCTTCTTCTCATCTCAGCACATTCACTGCCAGCATCAAGCTGCTGTTGGTCTGATGACAGCCTACCATGCTCCCTCATGCAAGTAGTGCAAAAGACACTTCGAACTGCCCATACCTCCACTGTTCTGGGCTTGAAATATTCCCTCTTTATTCCATAAGAGTTTCTCCAATGCTAGAAGGCTGGCAAAACAAACCCACAAATACTTGGTATTACTTTTAAAACATAAGGATTGAAAACCTCCTTTGACTCAGCTACTCTGAAGTCCCTAGCAGGACTTCAGTTTATCCTTAATAATTTCATCTCTGGGAACTCTGGGTGGGCTTAGATGTGAAATACACCATATCTTATCAGAGTAGAAGCAAGTTGTTCCCTGAAGTAAAGTAAGTTCCCCTTTTCATTAGTACAGCTACGTCATAGGTGGTAGAGAAGGAAATCTCCCAAGACTGTCAGGACCAAAAGTGGTATCACACCACAATACCCACAAGGTTAAAAAAGCACTACTCTGATAAATCCCAGTCAAACAAAGGAAAGAATTACTACTTCCTTTCTGAATTAAAGTCTCAATCAAGATTATAATCCCCAGACACTGTGACCCCCCCCAAATCAAAAAAAAAAAAAAACCCAAAACACAAGTTAACAAAATAACACCAGTATTATTACACATACATTCCTACAGTTCATCTGAACTGAAGTGCTCTACAAATGAGTGCAACTCCAGCAGTTTTCATCATAAGAATGAGATTTCTCAGCTGTCAAGAGGCAACAAACACTAAATCATTTAGATCATGAAACCTGGATAGCAAGCAGTAAGTTCAGAAGAGTGCATCCTGGGCAGAAACTCGCTTCCTCAAAACAGTGGCATTTGTACTGAACTTATAAAAGTCCATTTCAGCCACTTCTCTTAGTCTAGAATTCTGGGTTCACAATAGATGAAAATGTTCTAACCACAGATATTTCCTAACTGACAAGGAATTGGGAAGCGATGCCAGATTCTTCTGTCATTCAAAGGTTTTGGCTAATGAGTGTCACTTTGGACCCCTTTGAAAAATTTTCACGTGTATTCATGGAATGGTTACTTTTTGGAATGCTTTTGTTAATAAAACTAATTTGGTATCTAAGGGTCCAACAGGATCAGTATGCTACTGTACTACATGCTATGCAAACTAACATAATAAGTAGCCTCTTTTCCAGAAAACTTAACCCTTATGCCCTGTGTTGACACATTATAGGCAGGGTAGGCTCCAAGGTACATGCTCTTTCTGTATTACTGATCTGTTAGATGAAAAGTGTCCCATCTCTATCTGATGTCCATCCTAAAATCCCAAACTCTAAAAGACACCTAGGTTGTAAAGCAGCTTTATAAAGCATAGTAAAACATCATAAAATAAAAGAAACTTCATGGGGTAAAAATGTCCATCTTATTTTCTTAGGCAAACAGCACTCTAGACAGGTGCCTGTTGGGATAGCGACAGTACACAATGGCAAAACTCCTGTTTATTGAGGGTACTTTTTCTTTGTCCCAGCTGATCTGCTTCTTCCTGTCAGTGTCAGAGCCTTTACGCAGCAGGCATTTTTATTATGCCTCCTGCTTGCCTTTCTGGTACCATTCAGTTACAATTTTCAGGTTACTTTGATCTTCTCTCATGTGACTTTTCCCTCCAGGGTAAATACCACTGCGCGCTCTTAGAGGGGGCGATGACAGGCTTGTGAGGCACAAGCTGCTTGTTCCCCAAAGCCCTGATTCTATTCACTGTTTTGCTAGAATGGACCTACGCCTTCTTTTTCCTGAATTGTTTGAACAGAATTAAAGGGTTCCTTTGAAGATATAGCCTCACAGTTGCTGTCTTCCAGGCCTTTTCGTGATCTTAGTTCCAAATGGACACCCTTTTCACTCACTCTCATCTCTGAGCACCAGCTGTTCTTCCATTTAAACCAAAACTGTGCAACAGCACATTAATTATCCTAGCTAGAAGATGGACGGTCAGGTGGATCCTCTATCTGCCTTTGCACATACCAGCTTTGTATTTTTCCTATTAGTCCATGTTACTTTTACTTTGGTGCACCTCAAATGTCTTTGATATGGATGAGAGTTAAATGAACGCTTGTGCATTTTTAAAAATTACTCTGGACCCACATCCTGCTGTCCATGCTATAGCAGTAATTCTTTAACTCAAGGTGTGTTACTCTTGTCAGTACAAATAAAGTTAAACTATCAAGTATTTTGTGGGTGCAAGCTTATACCACAAGGCACAGGCTTGAGAGGCGTAAATGACATCAACCCAGCATAGTTCTTGTAGGCACTGACTTCACAGAAATCCAGTTAATGCAGTGGACACTTGCCCATCCCAATCACACGCACCCTTTGCATTGGCTTAATTTTTTTGGCCTCTGTACTGCAGTGTAGAGCCAAAATGCCCTTGAAGCTTGCAGTCACTAGTGTTGACCAATAAGACAATACTTGACTTCAAAGTGTTCTTCTACATTGATACCTAGATTAAATCACAATGAGAGTTGTCTGAAAGTTTGACACTTCCTCCTTTCCTCAGAAAATCAACAAATACCATTTGTCAAAAGCAAAAGAAGGAGAACCCTGTGAACTCTGATATGGGCATCAGTCATTTTCCTGTGGTGCTCCAAAAACATCAATGTACATAAAGTTTCTCTTTAGATAGACGTTGCCTTTACTTCATGCCTCATAGGCCTTTCTTCATCTGTTGTAGAAAAATAGGTTTCAGTGTATGCCAAATAGCTGCAGCAGATTAAGAAACAGAATTTGAAGAAAATAATCTATAAGTCATTTGAGGAGCATCTTAATCAGCTCTGAAAATGCTCCCAGTATTTCCAAACAGTAAGGCTGGTTATAAAAAATCTGAGTCACCTAAATGTTCTAATTACCTAATGAAATGATACTACAGGATTTTTCCATAACCTCTAAGTTCTTCCATAATTTGTCATTCTCTACCACCTTATCTAAAACTGAACTTAAGAAATAACAGACTATAGTTATAATTCCGTAGTTTTTCCTTCTGACTTCAACATGTTCATAGTGATTTTGCCAACCAACACTATCCAGTTCATAAATCCAAAAAAAACATAGCTATGATTTGAAGGCCTAAAGAGATGGCAAACTGTATTAGGGCATAAATTCTAAGCGGAGAGAAAAGATGACTATCCTTTGTTGAGTTTCTCTTAAAAAAGAGACTAACTGACTTGCACACGTGTGCTCGTCGCTTGCAAATGTGCAGTCTCCCAATCTAAGTAATTGATGCTGTACCACAGACTGTACACAAGACTTAATGTGAATTAGTACAACTTTATCAAACCTGAATGTTTAAAAATCACAAATAAAGGTCACAAAGCTCCTCATATCTTTAGAACAATCATGAAGATTTTCTGAAATATTATCATCTTTGTCTACTAGTTTTTATGGTGTCACTGTGCTCACTAATACCACGTTTTTAGGCTTTTCTCCAAAACTAGGAAGCACAGACATTTACTTTTAAAAAGTAAATAAATAAAGGGGAAAGCATAAACTCTTAACTAATCTCAAGAATCCATAAGCAGGAGCTTCATGATCAGAGAGCTGGCAAAGTTGTTAATACAATTTAATCACATAAAGAACTAGAAGAGAAATGTGGCAGGAGAAGTACCCAATGAAAGGATGTAATAAATTATCTGCAACTATATGCTTGCTGAATAGAATGTATCAATCTGTGGCAGGATTTTCAGAGTACTCAAGTGTCCTTTGACCTTTCTGGATTTGTGAGTGCTTGACATCTCGGAAAATCAGGCCACAGAGAAAATGAAAATCGATCAGACAGTACAGTGAGGGTGCCAAACAAAAATGAACCTATCTAGCCAGGCCCAGCCTGAGGCAAAAGCAAAGAAGTTGGTCATCTAGGAATGACAGGCTGCCAGGGACAGCCGCAAGTCCATCCAGGAATGATCTGGACAGTCTTGTTTTCTGGACACATATTTGGATTAGAATTAAACCCATATCATAGTTTACTGTGCTCAGAAAAAAAGTATCACCTACATGTATGGAGTGCATGGAATTAATGAGGACAAGGCTTTAGTCAATATCCATTCACCAAATTCCAGTCTCTCAGTCTCCTCCAGAAGAGATGGGTACCAGCTGTATGAACAAAACAAACATGCTACCTGCACAGACAGTTTCCATCTCCTGCCTGCACTCCTACAGGAGAGAACTCAGTTTTTTGTGAGACAGTGGTTGGAATAAGTCGTATAGTCCTCATCTTTGGGCTGGCTGGATTCATCTTTGAACCTTCTCCCCTTTGCAGCTTAGTATGTAAACTTATCTTACAAAGGAAAAAAAACCTCATGTTGTTCATATTGGAATTGGAATAAGGTTAGAGTTTGCCTTTAGCTTACAAAAACAGAAAGTCTTATCAATATAGATTAGTATGAGGCATCATTAAGTGTAGAAAATATATCAGAGCATGTAGCTAATAGACTATCCTCTGTCCATCTGGGAGGGATGACACAGTCAGATGTCATGATTTGTCACTGCCTGCTTATAACCTCCACTGCACCTATTTGTCTTTCAACATGTTATTTGCACTTATTCTCCCTTCTAGGTTACTTTAGCAGCTCAGGAGAAGACAGATGCAAGGTTATACTGCTCAGCAACCTCCTATCTTTCTTCTCAAGCAAGGACATGCAGCTGAGAAAACACAGCTCAAAACGCAGGTCCAAATTTGATGAGAATAAGATTTCTCACAATGATTTCTCGTGCTTCTCTATTCCAGTGGATCAGAAATATCACAGAAAAAGCACTTCCCATGGCAGTGCGATACTTCCACTTCTGACCAAAACCAGAAAAGAACAGATAATCAAAATTAAGGAAAAGGGATTACCCATAAAAAGCTGAACCTCCAGAAAGATCACTTTTCCAGACAGAAATGGAGGCTTATATCAGATCTTTCATCTATTACCTGTAGCCAGCAAATAGAAAATTCTCATAAAAACTTTCTCATGAAACCCTCTTAGCTCACTGTTCTGCTACAAAGAGACATGCGCCTGCAAATGCTACCTGACAGAACACATATCACTTCTCTGACAGCAGAAGTGATAAACAGGACTTCAGCAGTGATCAGTACCCATCCAGACCACATAGCTGCAGGAAAACAAAACACAACTAAGAACAGTAAACAGTCTGATAAGACCATTTTCAATCATAAAAATCCATATCAACTGGGTCATGTTTAATCCCATCTCTTCTCTCTTGGGACTTGTATAAAGGCAACAGTGCCACTTGCTCTTAATATTGGAACTACACGTGAAGGCAGGTAGAGCACAAAAGCGGGTCTCTGCTTCTTCCACACCCCACAGAAGAGTCTCAGCCCATGCCCTGTACATTGCTTGCATAGGGCTAGGAAAGCAAAAGCAAATGCTCACTCCCGTAACATGCTGACCTCCTCTCACAGCGACACCAGAGCAACAACTCTAGAGCACAGCTGATTAGCGGGTTGCAGGGACTTTCCTTCAGGCACAGGCATAACTTTCTTGGTGGGTTGAAAATATCTCCATAAAAAAAGCTAAGGGAATACTTTGAATTGTAGTAAGAGCAGAAATATATAAAATGTTTGTAAACTGAGCACAACTCACTAAGAAGTAAAGATCAAAGATTCCAGTTTGAACTTTCCAAACTAATCTTTGTAGCTGCCATGGAAACCACAGCAACCAATGGCCAGAAGCTCATCTCTTTTGCAAGACACAGAAGTCACCAAAAGCATGGCGGGAGGGTACAAAAGAAAGTCCCTGCAAAAAAAATATAATTTACACACCAGGATTTCTGCATCCCTTAGAAATCTGAAAACTTCTTCCATACAAGCTCTGATGAACTGGGAGCTGATAACTGGTACTGGAGGAAAGGAGTATCTGTTCTGCATAGCACAGTTCCTTGACATGCCACATGATTCTCATCTGAAATTTCATACAGGAACTGCTACCACTTAGCACAATGGAAACTCCATCCATAAACCTCCATGCCTCAGAGTGAAATCTAGACAGGGCTAAACAGACTATCCATCCCGTAATTACAAGTACAATACATTATGAAAGAGTGCAGAACTAAATATTTGGCATAACAAGCCAATATGGGACTAGAGGACACAAAAAGAACATCTGAAAATGGCCATGGGATGTTTGTCAAACCAGCTTCTCTAACAGGAATGAAGTGCTGAAGATAACTCTGTATGGGTCCCAGAGTTCTGAGTGAGAACAAACCTGCTCTTCTGGTGGGAACTGCAAAGAAAAGGCAACACTAAAAGCAGTCACTAAATGACTGACTTTCATGTTGCTCAGAGTGGAGTTTCTTTGCTACCTAGTACTCCACAGGCAGGAGAAAGAGGAGGAGGGAAGCAAAGAAGGAGGGAAGTTACGAGCGCCTCTGAAGCACCATCCACCTTCCGAGCAGTATTATTTCCACCTGCCATACAGGCAGGCCCAGTTGTCTGATGCAAGAAGATCTGAGGCTTACTTGAGCAATGTTCTACCTTGTACAGAGAACAACCTGCAGAAGAAGAGGAAGCGAAGACACTCCACCTCTGTCCTCTGCTCCACAGTCCACAGAAGAGTGTCTTCAGTGATTTCTAGTTCCTTAAATGTAAAAGTTCATCCCCCAAAAGCAGTCACTTACAAAGCAAAATAGGGTTTTTATAGAAAAATTGTTATTTTTCATTGATATTTGCAAGACAGTGATGGTAGAAAACTGATAGAGCAGAGCAGAGAAGTGATACGGAAGAGCTGTCTGGTTTTATCATGTCCCATTCTTTTGGGGATTTTATGTTCCTAGATTGTTTATTCAGTTAAGGCTTCTTCCATAGAAAAGATTTTTGAGCTTTCGGTAACTGAAGTCGCTGGATCAGCTTAATGCCACAATTGCCCACTTACTGATTACTTCCTTTTCTTGCTCTGTGTATTCCGTTAGGTCATACCAGATACAGCAAAATGGGGTCATTATGCCATATGCTTATTTACTATGTGTGTGTTAGACCTTTTGTGTGCTATTTTTTACTTGTTATCCATCATTATATGTATTTATCTCCCAGTGCCATATGGAGCAGTGGGATGGGGTATATATATGGAGTCAACAGATGGTGAGACTGTGTGATTAATATGTTCTCATAACTTTTTATTGTCTCTTTTTCTTATATCGTTTACTTTCAAAGTGACATTACTTTTGTCAGCCCTGTTCTCATTTCATTATTCCTATATGCTGTTAAACAAATAGAAAAAAACTCAATGTCTGTTTTTTTAAATTCCTCTCTATAGTATGCCAGTAGTTACTTTTATTGAAGTAATTTGTGGGTTTTTCAGGCCAAAAGGACATGTATCTTCTGATTTCTTTGTCTAACACTGGACACAGAATTTCACCTTGTGGTTTCTTGGATTAAAGAATAGTGTTGTTTCCAACTACTTTAGGAAAACTGTCAATATTTTATTGCCCGTATTTCATATGGCAGTCATTCTGTAATACTTATTAAAAAGTCCTTTAGAAAATGAAACAATGAATCATGCTATTAAATAGAATCTTAAATGCAGTCAGAAGGGTATATGTTGAGCTAAAACTAGTTCACCTTGCACTGGAGGCCCTGTGGAAACCACCACTGTTTTAATTTGCCCTTTCAGAGTAGCTGAGCTATCCAAACTCAAAAGAAAATGGAAGCCAGGAGGAGATTTAGTGAGCAGGGAGACAGCGAGGGAAAGGTAAGTTGGGGTAGGAAGGCTGTGACCAGTCCATTAAACCCGTCTCATACCACATGTACATCTGGTCATGTGCCAGGGAAGCAGCTGTGCATGTGCTCAGGCCTGTGCTTATATATTGCACTTTCCAGACCGTGCACAGCAGTACTCAGTTCCACTTTGAATGTCTTTGCACAGTAGCACAATGGTTTTCGTTTCCAGTGAAAGGTGGAGGTGGTGAAGGAGGCCCAAGCATGTTTCCCCACATAGTTCATTGTTTCCAGGAAGCCTTCTATATCTTCCTTATCTGTTGGGGAAGGCATGTTATCAAAGGTCTCAGTTTAGCTGTATTGCCTTTTCTGCCAGGTATGTTACTTCCATTACATGGAATCTGTCTGTCCAGCACTACAATTCTGGTGTTTGCCAAAGTCACTCTGAATGACTGGTCATAATCTTCCATTGATTTTTATTACCAGGTTGAAATATTGCTTGGATCCATGACTGCCACCTCTCCCCTTCATCTTGATGCATTCTGAAAACAAATGCAAAGCTGTACTGTTTCCCGAAGCCTTCAGGGAAGGTCTGCTCACAGCAGCATGATTAGCCCTGGAGACCAGGGTGAGATGAAATATGAACTGAGACTTTCAGAAACTGCTGCTGAAGGTGAGACCATACTGAGAAGTCTAAGCATAGTGTGGTCAGAACAGCCTATTTCCAGACTACAGCAAAGGGGGACTATAAACTCTATGCACCTATTCTATGATTTCCCTGAAATAGGATTACTATACGGTTATTATCCTGCAACTTTCTCTAGATGCATCATACCTGACACAACATTGTTGAATAATAAACTACCAATTAGTGACAAAGGAGTAAGCAGCTTGCAATGAGATATAGGTTTAAGTATATCATGAATAGCCTATTATTCCATCATCCAGCAAATTTTTATCCAAGTCAAGGGGGATCTGTAGCTATTAATAGAGCAGATAAGGTGACAAAACAAGGTTATGTGTAATTTGAAGTTCTGAGTACTACCATTATTTTATGAAAATGATACTGTGCCTATGTGTAACTAGAAAGATCATAGACAGCAGTGGTGTCCCAAAAGCTACCTCCAGTTTTGAATGTAATGGTCACCTCAAACAGTCGCACAGTACAGACATATCAATAATACCCTCTTCAAATCATGTAAGGCAGGAACATATGGGCTTCTGAGTAGGCTGTTTTGCCCAGAGGGTCCACACAGGCAACATTCATAGATGATATAAAGAGCTAGCTCATAGGATGTAACCAGAATTAGTGGACATACACTGTCTGCAGAGAGACAATCACTTGGGGCATCAGCAGTTTATCAGAGAACATTGAATGCTTGTGTTCTGCATGGTCCTGAAACTCTGTGTTACATTAGTGTTGATAATTAATTGTTGCTATGTTTCATTGGGGCAGGAAGATGTGGGGAACAAGACAAGACCTACCTGGAACTAGATGTGTAGCCATGTCTCTGTGTGTTGCACAATGATTGATGTTTAAAAGTGCTGATCAGTTAGAACTCAAATGCTTGGTGCATCAGACTCAGCGAGGCTTTGAGTGATAAGCCAACATTCACAAGCTGGAGGACAAAAATAAGAAAAGAGCTGGAAGATATGTCATCAGAGTTGATTTTCCCGGTATGCAATAGTTCAATGATAAACGGTTGGTATTTCAGCATTTTTCTACTAAAGCAAATCCTACTAAAACAAAAGGTAAATTCCACAGTAAATTTATAAATTTGGAGGACTGAGAAGGGACCACAAATTTGAGTGTATCAATTACCTATTGGCTGGTTGATCAAAGTTCCTTCCCAGTAAGTACAAAAACAAACAAACAAACAAAAAAGAGGCAGAACTGAGTGAGATTCAAGTTTTCAAATCCCTCGTTTGGTTCAACTGGTTAAGGAAGAAGAAATAGTGTTTTGTAGAAATCCAGGAAATGGATTACTTTCTTTGCTGACATCTCAGAAATATTAACATTTTGTCTAGAGAGAACATTCTCGCTGAATCAGATAAACTACAGAGAAGAAACTACTCATTTTCAGGATCTCTGAATGTTCCTAATGCTGAGGATTTCCCAACCAGAGACTTTTGTATGTTCCCAGTCAGGAGGGATTTGGCAATAGATCCAGATACATTGTGAATGCCTTTCAACTTCTGGAGGTTCAGATTGGATAAGCACACCATGTTTATAGTGAAGAAGGTACAGTTATCTCAGAATAAGAGGTAAAGAGGACAGAAAGATTGCATATATGGTATAAATGTGTGTTAATGGTCTTCTGAAAATATCCTGTGATGATAACAGAAGTTACAGCTGTTACTTTTCATGAATACATAATATATGGGCAACAGCAGGAGTGTAAGTTAGCACAGCAATGCACTGAATTAAACTTACTCAGAAATAAATTGCTTTCACACAGTTGTTTTTAAAGTATTCCAGAATGCATACTTTCATTGCTTATGTGTCAACTATAAATATTTTCACAATGAATAATTATGCACTATCTTTTTGTTAAATAACAGCTGGTTACCTATACAAAAGACCTGAATTCAGTATTTGACTACCATGCCTTGAATTTTAGTCTGTCAGGTTTCCTAACACATACTGCAATTGACATATCTCTTTCTTCAGCTGCAGCGAATGTTTAAATGGAACTACAAAGAGTACACTGACTGTGCATACTTTATGCTGATATTCAACATATACTAAATAACTTTCAGAGTAGAACATGTGGCACTGACCAATGTGCATCAGTTTTCAATCTTTTTTTCTTGTCTATAAATGGCACACTTTTTTTTCTAGGACTGCAGTATAAAGATAGTTTTCTGCAAAGAAAATCTTTGGCTCTTCAGCAACATAATGGCAAGCATTGAGAAAATAACTTGAATTTCTTTTAGTTGTTTGTTTTTCTTAAACAAAAAAGTCTGAGAATAGAAGGCTTCTATTACATGTTGCTCGTCAGTTTGATCAGAAACATGGCACCAAAAGAAAGGGAGCAGGCACAGTCTGAGTAGGCTAGTAGAAATACAAAAGAAAACAGATATTTTTTCACACAGAGCTCAACCTGAAGTGTGCACCAGCTATACGTTGACAAAGAGGTGCGTACACAGCACTTTACATATTAATAAGACCTTCCCACTGATCTTCAACCAAACCCCAGCTGAACCTCTCTCTACATTTTTCCTTGATATCTGAGCTATACTGCTATTTACTAGCCTTCAAACTTGGCAATAAAGCATTTTTTTCCCTCTATATATGCACTTTGATTATTTTTTCAGCAATAGTTAGTCCTTTGGGTTTCTTGTTGTTTTAGATTTTAAATAACATTTTCCACATACCTATTCATAAAGTTATCCAAATACTTATTAACTGATTTCTGTTTTCTGAATGCTTTATTTTTGCAAGGGAGAAATATTATTGCACAAACCTTTCTTACTATGACAGCTGACAAGAAAGCATTCTTGTCAATCTGTTCTGTGCTCAAGACCATGTAGGAGATTTCAAGTTCCACTTCAGTGTCAGACACACATTACAATACAGACTAATCTTGTCTTTACTTAGAGCAAGCTGTGTCAAATGATCATTTTTAAATGCTGGGCAAAATTACACTATTCCTCACACAGGCATAACACAAAAACAAAGAAGCCCTCTTAAAGATCACACGGTCCAAACCAGGTTGCTTATGATCAGCTTATGACTCTGAATGTCATGTCATGTTTTGATTGTGACCTTCTTAATGAGCAAGGAATGAGCCTTGTGGTTTCAGCTATAGGAAGGTTTTGGGTTGCAGCTTGCCATGGCAAGGAAGTTCACCACCCTGCCTAGAGAAATAAGCCAGGTACTCAAAGCCACAGGGTGAGGAGTTCCATTTGCTGCCTCTCCTGAGTTTCATAAATATTCCTGCCATTTCCCCTTCAGGCACACCTTTCCCCTCCCTGAGCAGTATTTTACTCCATTAAGTGTCCCCCTGAATTTTGTGGAAGCTAAGTGCAAAAAGAGTGTAAGTGGGACAGAATCAGGCGCAAAGCTAGATGTCAGTATGAACAGGTGTTGAATGCTGGCAATGTAAAGACGTTTGAAGTAAAACCCAAATGGTTGCACGGTAAACACAACTTCAAATGGAAAGATAAAGGACTAACTGCAAAGGATTTTTCCATTCCATTTGGAAAGATAGAAGTGGAATGTTACAGGAGAAAATGAAAACATTTTCTTCTTTTATTTTTGTTTTCTACTGACTTGAGAAAGAGCCTTGCATTTTCCAGACACTACTACAATGCACATTCATAATGATTCTCAAATATAGCTATTACCATATTTAAATATTTCTCCAATGCTTATTACCTACAAAGTCAGCTATAGCTGTATCCAATTCAAGATGATTACGACATGCACACGAAAGAGCTGAAAGGGAGAGAGGGAACAACTTTTGTTCTTAAGCAGCTTACCTCTTCAAAAAGAACAATGTTTACTGAGATAAATGAAGAGAGGGCGGTTGTTTTAGATCACTATGACTAATGTTAAGAAACAGCTGGTAAGGAATATTAGGTAATCACATACACAGGCTGCTCATTGGGAACATTACGCTAACATACCTACTATAATTTTATTCCCTTCCCCACGCGTTTATTCAAAGCTGCAGCTGTGTTACTGGCTTTTGAACACTAGAAACTATCAGGAAAAGCAGCATGAATCATCATCTTTTGCTTGTGCTATTTAACTTAGTCACTCAAGTGTAGTTCTAAGAGAACAATAATTGAAGGAAACTGGGTAGTTTTCTCTCAGAGATTTGTACAGAATTATTTTCCTTCCCTTCCCTTCTCCTTCCTCTCCCCTTCCCATTCCTCTTTTCTTCCCTCCCTTCGCTTCCCCTCCTCTCTCCTCTCCTGTCCCATCCTGTCCCATCCCATCCAGTCCCATCCTGTCCTGTCCTGAATGAACGAATGAATGAATGAATGAATGAATGAAAAAGAGCCAATTCAGCTAAAATACTAGCACATCTGTCAAATACTTAGAGCTAATCTATCCATTTCCTGAACAGTATATAAACTTAAAAGACAAACTATTCAGAAAAGTTACTTCACCTGCCCCAAGGCAGTTCTTTTTCTGGTAGGCTAAAAGTAGCAGCTTAGTTGACTGAAATCTGATACAGTCAATGGCTGCAATATGGAAAGTGAGGATAGTTCCAAAACCCTACAGAAAGACCTAACCATTATTGCTTTTTGTTGTAGGTAACTGCTGAATTTTCAATGAATTACTGTCTCCAGTCACCATGCAGTAATTCACTTAGATGTATTTTAAAATCTCACTCAGACTTCAAACACAAAATAGGGTTCTCTAATGAAGTACTTGTGATGGCCTCCATTTCTCCACTGTGCGTGTGACTGAAATTTTCAAGAAACTTTGTGCCTGTATGAATGCAGCACCTTTGTTGTAATGGTTTGGAACAAAGCTGTTTAGGAAGGAAAGATACAGAAAGACTTACTCCATACTGATGGTATGTCACATCCTTGCTACTTCAATCCTTAATCACTTTAGAACAAATTCTAGCTAAGTAATTCCATCTCATTTCAGGTTGTTTCTAGTGACTTTGTGATTAAACCTTATTGCTCATGCAGTCATCCATTTCACCAAGGCAAGGCTACAATTTACTTTTTTCCTTATACAACTGAAGGCAGATCTGCAGCCCTAGGCAAGCTCTCTTTGCTTAGCATTCACCAGCCTGCTGCTTTTGTATCAGTGGGTTTTTTCCTTGCAATTTTATGCTCCCACGAACATGAGTTGTCCATACAGCTAACTACTCAACAAAGAGTGTCTGCCATGTGCTGTTTCTGGGAAATGGAGCAGCACTGAGGTCCCAAGAATCCACGCTAAAGGCTGGACGTTCCTGGAAAGTGTTGGTTCAGATTGAGGGGTGCATGGGCATACCTGCAGGAACCAACTGGCAGGACTAGCAGTCTTTAAGACCCCTCAGTGTTGTCAGAGAGGGTTGAGGCATTTACAGGGTTAGCATTCACTGTCACAGGTTCCTCTGGATGCTCTGTGAGAGGGAAACCAGAATCCAAGCTGTTCTTCTCTGTATGGCCAGTACAGAATTCCCTCTGTCCCAGGTTTTCCCAGTAGTTTACACACACACACACACACACACACACACACACACGCACGCACGCATACACAGAGCAGATCTTGCAGACTGTAGCACTTCGGTTCACAATTTAACCTTCAAACCAGGAGACATCTGGAATAAATTAGAAACACATTGCAGAGCAACTTCTATATTGGCCGTACTTTACTTTCACTTTGCACAGGAGAATATGGAACTATGCAAAGTACATCCATACACTATCCTGCCACGCTTTGGCATTTGGTCAGCAGCCTTTCAGGCCTCTGCCATCTGTAAGTCTTTTCCCTAGCTCTGATTTCTCTTCTGGATCACTGGTCTGCTACAGTAGACTTACAGAGATGCTGTTTCAGCAGTTGCTCTCTTCAGAGGCAGATATCCTAGGAAAAATCCTGCGTCCTTGCCACAAAAGGTAAGATGTTGGAAAGAAAGCCACAAGAAATAAACATGAAGTGCTAATAGTATCAAACAGGTATTATAACAGGTATTTTAGTCTGCAAAATAGAACAGTACCAAACTGTAAGTAGTCCAATAATTATAACAAACTGGTCAAATTTTTCAAAGGAGGACAATGAAAAGAGCTAGACTTTATTGATATAAGATGGGCATAGCCAAATAAGAAAGTATCAAAAATCTAGTCAGGAACCTACCTACAAAATCAGACCTCCAGATTCTGAAAATGATCTACACACACACTTGTAAGATGTAGGTTTTAGATCCTCTGCTTGGCACCCAAAAGTTGTAATCAATTTTTTGTTCCCCAAAGATTTAATGCTGATCCCTCAGGTTGTCTCTGGGTTGAAATACATTATCTCCCAGAACTTACCCCTCGGAGTGCAAACCCGTTATACCTTTTAGCCCTCTATAAGTATGTGATAGAGCTAAGTAAATCAAAAATAAAAGTCAGACTATAGAGAAAGTTCACAAAGACTCCACTGCTATTTACTTCATATCACAATAAATACATGGATCTGTACAAACGTCTTCTTCCATTTCATCATCCTTTAAGCCTTCCTTTGAACTCTGTTCAAATCTTTTGGAGTGATACAGGGAACCTCTGATCAGATCACACCTTTCCTCTGAAACACAGGGTACTTTAAGCCCACCTTATCTCTTCTGAGCTGAAGTGACTCTGCATCGAACCCAGTCTCCCCATTACAGGACCTCACCTGTTTTACCTCTTCTTGAGAACTTTCTGTGTTTTCCCATTTCTGTGCCACATTTTTCTACTTTTGATAATTTTATTCTACCATATACCTTCTGTTCCAAGACAAGACTGGCCAAAAAAGTCTGTCTAAGCTTCAGAGACCCCACCAATACAAATAGTTTCTACTTCAGTCACTAACCATTATAATTTAGCAGCTAACTAATATCCTTGATCAGTAAGGGATATGACAGAGGTCTCACCTACAAATATGGATGCACATGGGCAGAAAAGTATTTATGATACAACAGCATACATATCCAGAAGCGCAAAATAATTTCATACTATCAACCAAATTTGGGCACAAGTTTCTCAGGTGATTATACAAGTGGGGTAGGGATGTTTAAGAATACCCTGTATCTATCTCAGGTTATCCATAATATAAAGACTTCCAATGGTGCAGAAGGCACAGATGGTCTACAGCTGGCTACCACTGACTACTAGTCGATCCCCTGATTTTACCTCCTGTGAGGCAAGTGGATGAGAGCTGAGAAAACCAAAGATCAATGTAGTACCAAGTCTGACAGACGAATTCTGGAAGATATATCTAGGACAGTTCAAAATATCACTGCAGCAAAGTGATATACTTGCACACCACTTTTCTGCACCTCCTTGTCAGAGATTACTACTTTGAGAGCATGGGCAGTGGAAGAGAATGTGGGTCTGCCCATCAGTCCATTATGTAGTACATTACTCTAAACTGCTGCAGAAGGTGGGTTTATACTAAAATGCCAGGCAATGGAGTGGGGCAGTCAATGCACAGGCATGAATCCTGCTCCGCTACCTTTGTAACAAGAGCAATAACCCATGGCAAATGGCACAGGAGACCAGCCATGCCCTTGAACCTCCATAGTTAAATCTACGAAAGCTAGACTCCAAAGGCCAAGCACCAGAAATTCTGTGGCCAGTTCCCATCTCTTGATCAATGGATTCCTCTCAAATGGCAAGGAGTAAACTGGCTTGTACCTCGCCCTACTCCCCACAAAATCTACTCTTCCCCAGGACATCATGACTATTTCATGGTAGAAGCAGAAGAATTTCACTGGTTGAGGTGTTTTCCCAGGATTCTGCAGGTTCTTTATCCTATATAACAAAGAAATAGCAAGGCTCTGATCAATGAGCAAATTTTAGTCAGACCTACTAAAAGACAGCTGATATGAAAGCACTATTACAGCTAGATACGTATGCTTTTATATAAATCTTTGGAGTCTTTCCAGTATAAATGAAAGCAAGGCACAAGTCCTAAGAAACAAAGGACCTCCTACTCTTTGATTCTTGTCACTGCAATATTCCAATAGTCCATTGCAATATTCCTGCACAGAATCACTATGGAGCCTTACGCATCATTTGATCTCCAAAAGAGAAAACATTCAGTCTCAAGAAGCAATCTGACATCAGTCTGCTGCGATATTGTTGGAGAGCTCAAAGAGGATAAACACAATATTCTTGAGTTCACTACTCCTCAGAATTCCTTCCCACCATCCTACAAACCATTACAGTCTGTCACAACAGTGATAGAATAAAAGATAGGAGGGAGAGAATTCTTCCCCACAACTGTCAGATTTTTTTAACTCAATAAAATTGTGAACAGTTCTATAATTGATTTTAAAATATTTAAAATAAGATGGAAAAAAGCATGAACTTTGTTAAAAATGATTACAAATTGAAAGTCACATTAAACAATTTTAAAAATTAAAGTTCAACACATTTTTACCAGAATTAAGATAATTTTGGATGGTGAAAATTTATAAATTTTCCACATAGCTAGGTATACCTGCTAACATATTCAATGTGGGTGTGGGCAAGTAGTCTGGAGCTACCTGCCAAGTCTTGAAAAAAATTTCTTTTGGCCAACAAGGTTGTAAGTACCTGGCTGCAAATAACACTTACAAATCCCTCAGCAACTGCAAACCAGGTCACTTGATGGGAAAAAAATCATTGTGGTTCCTCCACAAAGGAGAAATGCAAATTTTCAAGTGATCCACCTCATACTCTGCAATCCTGTTACACTGTCTGTTTTAGAGTAAGCCACAGCAGTGATGTCTCTGGCAGTATAACTCTTTGCGATCCCAATGGCAATTGCTTTGTCACTTTTTCTTACTTGCTACAACTGCAATTTAGCTTTCTTCCAAAGGGGTAGTTAGTTTTATTGGGACAGCATGTCACCAAGTGACAAACTGGAGTTCCAGCCAGCTGCACCCCTTCTGTACCATCATTTCCAGGCAGATAAAACATGCCTTGTTTGCAGGTATATTTTCAAGGTGCAAGTTAATGTATAGCTGTTAGCTATACAGCACATCAGAATTTGCCACAGGAGAAAAAAGAAAAAATACAACTCAAACTTCAAAAGTCTCATCTGGACAGATGCATAGGTCAGCTGTAGGTATCAAGTGCATATTTATACACACCTCCTCATCCAAAATACGTGGTCACATCACTTTACGGTTATTAACCTATGAGCTTAGGCTAAATACTGGAAAGAATGGAGAAGTATCTAGAACAGTTCATAACAGCTGGATTTTTTGAAGCTAGAAGCAATCATACAATGCCTAATCTTTTGCATACATCCTAAAAATCTTTATTAGTGTCTATTTTAGAAAAATTAGGCCATGATGCAGCCCTCAGATTCTTATTCTGGGTAGGAGATTATGAAGGATGAAAAAGCCATGCACATTTTAAGTGTATTTTCTTTAAATTCTGAAAGTTTTTTTTTTAACTCATATAACAAAAATCAAAAGAGCAACGCTCTTACTCATGGTTGTGGGTGATAATCTAGAGTGTCCCAAAGTTAGGGGCTGCCTCGCTATTACTCGTCCCTTGCCTGACCACCTCCTGTGTTGTGACACTGGCCCTCAAACTGCTCCTCACAGCTTGTTGGCAGAACAACACAGCGGTCACTAAACTTGCCTGGCTAGGAGACTCCTAAAGGTTTTGTTTGCACCCACTCTTTCCATGCCTACTGTGGCTTCCTGATACCCCTCTTAACACTAGACCACATTAAAGAGGAAAACAACAGGTTCATTCTAGCAATGCAAGGGTTGTTTTCTCTGTTACAAACCTAGGAACACAGTGACAAAAGAAGGTCTTAAAATAAGAAAATGTAATCTTAAACGTTACCCACCACCAAATTCCTGTCAGCACTGAAGTTTTCTCTGAGGCCAATACAGAGGGGATCCACTTCAAAGCACTCCACTTCACAGTGCAATTCCCGGAGCTTGTCCCCACAATTCTGCCTCCCATTTGTACTCAGAGGGACTCTGGTCACTACAGGATGCAAATAAAGCTTCAAAGCATGTTTCTTTTTTCTCTGCTAATTAGGAGTTCATGTCACAAGATCTAAAATGTTGGGATTGTTCCCTGGCCTGCTTCATCATGTACACCACAGACCTGGTCCTTGATTGTCCAGACATGGACACCTACAGGAAAGTGCTGCAGTTTCTCTTTTTCCTCTTCTTTTCTTTCCATGTTTCCTCCCAGTGGGAGAAATGGGAAAGAGATTGTGTCTAGCTAACTCCTGTCCCAGCACCAAGTCAGAATTCAGTCAGGGGCAGCCAGACAAGAATCATGGAGCTAGTTTACATTGTCAGGTCCCCCTATTTTGCTCTATCCATTGTGCTCTGCAGCTTTGGTTTAGCTGTTTGGTATCTGCTAGAATGTTACTGGGACAGCTATAGGTTTATCTGAGCACAATTCTCCAGAAATATGTCTAGGGGTCTTTTCATCAAGAAGTGCTTTCCAGAGATGGTATGTGCCACATTAATGATGACCAGCATAATGTGCCACTTGTCAGGTTTAGGGGGGTTATGTTTAGCCAAACTGATGTACAGATAGATATCAGAGGTCCTTCCCACCACTTCAAAAGCTTCTGAAGTTCATCCCACAGACCTCAGGGAAGAGCAGATTCCAGAGCCTGTAGTGGGTTTGATTCATGAGCTTTCCTCTAGCACCTTTTGTTGCTATTAGGAGGTCATCATGAGGATGCCGATGCCATCAGGCCTGGAACAGGCACTGTGATACCAGGATACCCAGTCTGTCCGCAGTGCTCCCTGGCTAGCTAAAGAAATCACCCTGCTTCCCCTGGTCCTCCAGACCATGGAAGCAGGTTTGATGCACATGGTATGGTCAGAACAACAGGTTTGGTTTATTATCATGATTTAGGCCATGGTGATCAATCACAAGACTGCCCAACAAGAACCCCCAGACAGCACTAATCACATGATTTCCTACCCATTATATTCCCTTTTTTCCCCTCTCACTCTCTTCTGCTTTATCATCCTCACTCTCTCCCAAATAAACCCACCTCTAATTACTTTTTCCCATGGGTCCCAGTGTTGCTACTTTAACACCCTGATACAGTTACCTAGGCGATTACCAAGGTATTACCAATAGGGTTACCTAGGTGTTGTTGGCCTTGAGAGATTCTACTGCCCAAAAGGTCCCCAAAACTCCACATACTTTTCTGTGAAATTAGGTTGTTTCTCACATAACTCCTATCTGTGAAATTCTGCCATTCCTGACAGCACTATCTGTAACTTTTGTCAGCTTCTTACTTCATCATATCATGTCCAGGAATTTCTGTTCGGTTATCTTAACATCAGGCTGGGGCCTCATCAGTGACCTAGTCATTTGTCAGCACCTCTAACAGTTGTCATTCTCAGGGCTATCCATAATAGCTATGTTATTGTTTTGGATTAAGTTCAGTTTTGGACACAAGAGGGAGGAGCACATCTACATGAGTTAATTTCATATACCTTAATACATATATAAACACAGGTATACATATAACTTAGCATGCTGGCATTATGCTATCACCAATTTGTTACTATAGAATGTATGTGCAATAATAATCCTTGCTTTTCTTTCTCTTCTCTCCCTTCTTTATTATTTCTTTCTTTGCTTGGTTATATACTTTAGAATGTCTTTCCTCTCTCACATCCTCCCTTTCTGCCTTCCAATCCTTGGGGCTCCTCGCCATGAGAGATAAACTTCAGTTCTCTCCTTAGAGCATTGCCAATTTTACAAAAAACAATCTAGTATTAGATTTACACAACTCCCAACAATAAGAATATGCTTAAATAGTATTGTCTGATATTTTTTCTGGTTCTATGATAATAAAAAATGTTCCTGCAAAATATGATTGCATTGTATCTACCTCTGCCTCTGTGAATTCTGTTCCCTTTTTGCCATATTTTTAGATCTTTCCCTCTTTGATCTCTTCATTACCACCACTGTACATAATCCTTCCTCCTCTTTCAGGAGGCATTGTAGATAGTTCATTTTCTGCAGTCACCTGAATGATCAAATTCTCCTTTCACAAATTTCATCAAGCAAACTTCAATCTCACATGTGCTTGTATCTGATTACAGTAAAGCTTCAGTCCCAAATGGGTACTTACACTGGGACAAATAGCTCAATATTCATCAAGCATATTATCTTCTTTCTTTATACAGATAGATTATATGTGGAGAGAGAAAGTAAATGTATATGCTTGATGTGGATTGTTATCCATCAGCTTATTGTTTCAACAGCTTACCTGCATAGTTCTAGCCATAAATGTCCTTTGCTGTTTCATTTTGATGTTGACTAGTTTCAGAATGGATATCTGCAGGACTTCACAGTCATTGCTTTGGAGCTAAACAGCTGAAGCCCAACACAACTCTTTTTGTGCCGTCTAAGAGTGACTGCAGGCCACTCAGCCCAGCTTTGCTTTAAAACTGAGTAGTTGGGGTCCATGATCAACCACTGTAGAAAGGCTCAGCAGAAAGGGAATGAATGTGTTAGAGGCAAGGAACTCTTTTTCTCTAACAAACTCATTGTACTTTCTGTAGTAATGTCTAAATCACAGGCCTTACTGTTGTGATGAGCTACCTGGTTCTTCTAGGCAGTTTTTCCTCAGGATAGCATTATCCATTGTTTGAACTGACAGGGAAATTGAAGCACAGAAAAATAAAGTGATTTACCAGGACACACTAGCACATCATTAACAGAATCAGGAAGACAGCACTGGTCTCCTATCACCCAGCCTGATGCACTTGCCAGTCAGCAGTCAACTTCAGATGTGTAGCCTATGTGCTTATGTCCTATGTGCTCAGCATCCAATGAGAGCCCCATTCCCTGGCATCACCTTGTATGTAGGACTACTGTCCCAAATATCTTGGAAGGTCTTAAATAAATTTGGCCTTCTAGCAGAACTTGCAGCATAAGTTCTTGAGTGGTTGGTCAAGTGGAGCACCTTACATGAAGCTGCTATGGTCTCCAACAGAGCATTTCATTTAGCTGCTCATCAAATGCACATACTTGCGGTTTTCTGCTGTGTGGGAAGCGTACATGCAAAGCTGATCATGCGCCTTTCTTCCTCTCATAAGATTTTGTGTGCATTCTTTAGCTGTAACAAGTACAGCAATTCAATATACATGTATAATTTTGGCCTATAGCTTTATTAATTTTAAAAAAGTAAGAAATCTCTCACAACCAAACATGCACCTGTGAAGGATTTTGTGCCAGATGATGAGGTTAGTGCAATAGCTGTCAATAGGGACAGTGCAGTCATACCATTCCTTGGGGAATTCAGAGATTTTTTCTCCCTAAGACATAGGAGGTTAGTTGGCTGGCATTGCCCTGATCTCAACAGCTGGTATAAGGTCTAGTATTTGTGTAAGCATCTAGTGGCAGAAATCCTTGTGCCAAACTCCCTCTTCTATTCCAGTACAAAACAGCCAGGCAAAATCCACCCTTACCATTCCCAATATCTAAGGCCTCTCATCATTGCTGCTAATATTTGAGGGAAAATTGTGGATGTTCATATAGTACTTTCCTAAGAACCGGACATGCTTTCAAGAAAGGGAATAAGTAATAAATCATACAATTTCAGCAGTACTGTGACACATCTGAACACACCAGTAGTATCCAAAAATCTTCTGGTAAAGAAGTAAAGCAAGTTTTTCCACATGGACACAGGATAAAAAGTAGCTAGATAATCCATTTTGACATAGCTTCCAGCTAAACTACAGGTATAAGGCATGGATCTTTACAAAATAAGACTCAAACAATTTGAAAATACAAATTTGAATTTGTGAATTGTGCTTTTCTGCCCTTTTGCTTTGTAAAATGTTAATATTATTTTTAGTTCATTAAAGAGTGAGTTGTAGATTTCCAAATTAAAGAAAAGAAGCATGAAGGTGTTGAGATACATTGACACTATGGATGGAATATGTTACTTTTACAAGTTTATTCAAGTTGGTTTCAGGATGTGAAAGGACCTAATCACAGACCTGAGGAGACTGAACCTGCTGGATCACCTTGTGTATGCCTGGCAACTGCAGAAGTTTTTCCTGTCATACCAAATAACCAATGATTCTTTGGAGTCTTCTCCAGACACATCCAAGACCAGGCAGTGCTGTATCGGAACCAAATCTTACAATCACATCAATCCAATTTGTAACAGATATACATAATTCTTTGTGCCTGGAAGTGCCATATTGGTGCTTCAGCAAATAAGATACATAATCATGAAACATAAGAACAAGAAATAATACAGTAAGATTCAGCCTAATAAATTTATCAAAAAGGTGTTAAAACACAGTTTTCACAGGAAGGCGAATTTGCCCTCTGCCTGTAATTCATTAGCTCCCAGTTCTCCCATTTACCCCTTTTGCCCTGAGGGACTATTAGGAAAGCAGACAGAACTCCCGAGGGCCAAGAACCCTCATATATGGAGCGTGGATTTGAGTTTCTCCAAGGACAGCTGAGAAATTTTTTCAGCCTTCTCTTTCCCTTCAAGACAATTTTTAATTTTAGTGCACAGTTTCCCTCCATGGCAAAAAAACAGACTACATGGTAATGGATGATAGCCCATTATTTGTACAGTCAGCCAACATCGGCTATCTGAGAAAAAAAGGACAGTGCTATTTTGGGGCATATCAGTAGAGTTATTACAGGAAAACAACCAACATAATTACTCCAGTCTAGACAGCAGTGACTAGGCCATAATTGGAATACTGAAGTTAGATTTGAGTACCACAGCTCTAAAAGCTGATTACAAAAAAAAAAAAAAAAAAAAAACTAATTCCCCACCCCATCCCACCCCCGCAAAAAAATAAAGAACAACCAATTAGAATACATAACCTATAAAGGTTGTTAAAGGACCTAGATCTATTCAATTGCCCCCTCTCAATATTATTACTTGTCAGCATAAGGAAGACAAGACCCAAACAAATAAATGTAACGTGTTTATGAGTAGAATCTTTATAAAGAACAAAAACTTAACATAACCAGCTTCAGGGCTGAAAGCCGTTGTTGAAACTGCTTTCACTTTCTATACACACCTATTTATCAGGTACAGCTTAGATCAGTTTTGTTCTGATTAAAGGCTGGACTAACAGTACAGTTAGCAGAAATCCATATGCAATGCCATATTCTTGACAACCCAGTTTTTAATTGCCTGGAAAGCTGGCTCATCATCTTTCGTAGATAGAAGCATTTTAAAAGAGAGGTGTCTTAGGGAAACACTATTTCTCATCCAATTTTCTCTCATTCAGCATTCCTGTTACCCTCACTGTTATACTACCAAATACAGTTTATTGTGATAAAACTAACAATGAATATCATTTTAAACATTTCAAATCTTTAAGTGTTTTTTTTAAATCACTTCATGTATCTTTTTAAATGTTCATTTAAAACAGCAGCATTAACTTGTAGCTTGGGTTTAACAGAATCATTATTTAGCAGATTTCTATATAATCTGTTTTCAAAGGAAAAATATTCTTCAGAATGTGCATACAAGTTAGCAGTGCAAACATTAAAGAATAAATTAAAAGAAATTCAGAAAACTAGAGTTAAAGGATAGAACATTAGAAAATTTCTTTCCACGAGGGTCATGTAGCAGGTATATTATTGAAACTCTCACAAGATACAAAATTCCTCTGACAAAATTCCACATCCAGCCTTGAAAGTTCAGTCTTTCATGAACATTTGTGATTTCCTAAAAGGATAAACTTTTTCCAGAAAAAGTGACTCCATCAGTTTAAATTTAGTTTTGTTTGCTGAGGCTTAAAAACAAATTCAGGTATTTGAAAGGTGAATAAAATTGTTCGTTATTTTTTCTGCTTCGCTATAAAGTGTTTTTAAGAATTATATTCATGATGCATGATTCTGTCATCATCAATTCTTTTTGCAGCTCAACTTTCACAGAAAGCATTTTGTCATAAACTCAACATACATAAGCATGAAGATCAGGTTGTTATGATCTTAAGAGTGCATCATAACAACAAACTTTTAACACATTATGAAGGAAATATAAATAGTTATTTAGCCATTGAAAGCATCACTCCCACCTTCATCATACTTAAATCTTCACAATCTTCACCTAATGTATAAAAGTAACTTCTGATAGTGGGGAAAATTTCAAGATCCCTTCAACTGCACAGTTAAGATAATACAATTGTTTTAAGTTAACAGTTAAGGTAACAGTTTTGTGGAGACTTGCTTCAGTAATTCCAAATATTCAAGGTTGATAAAATGAAATACCTTCTGTAATTCCAAAACTCTTTTGGCAGTGAGGAAAAGTGACTAAAAGCCTCATTACACAGCTTTTAAAACTGAATAATGATTTATGTACAGTGTACTTTGCTGTGTTAGGTTATAAATGAGTCAGGCAGCTACTAGTGTCTCCAGAAAGTCAGGGTTAGCATTATCTACTATAAATGACTATGTGTTTTCAAAAGCCAAACTCTTTGAATTCACTTTACTTTTCCCATTTGCAAATATTCCTTATGGAGTTACACTGATGTTTTTTAAGTAATTGAGTGAGAGGATACATACACCCTTTCAGTGGTGTAATAATGAATAACTTTCAGAAACATTGCTGTTTCCTGATTGGAGGTGGTGAGGCCTCTACTTGGTTCTATCACACTCTTTCTATGAAAGAGCAAAACATAACTGTAGCAGAGTAAAAATAAAGTACCATCCATCTCTGAGCTTCCACTTCTATCTCACATGCACAAAATTGATAGTTTTCAAACCTAAAACTAATTTTGCTTTTAATCCATGCAAGTCCTGTCACAGACTCATATACAAGAAAATGAACAAAAAAGTCTATATGAGGCCTTTTAATCCATTATGTTCAGGAAAATACAGACTAAGAAAACAGAACCAGGTGCAGCCACCTACGACCCACATGGATTAGGCCCTGCTTAACCAACAAAATAACATTTCTGAGACAGCTGTTGCAAGATACAGAGAAAAGTCAAAAAGAGCTAAACATCTGGGCATTTCTTAAAAGAAGGGAGATTGTGACATAGACAGTTGTAAGAACCAACCTTAGACTCCGAACACACTCCTGAAAATTCAAAGTAAGATTGTGAGAAGTGTTCAGCATTGGTCTCAATCTACTTCCACTGAAGTCTAATCATCTGAGAGGATTTCACCACCATAATGACAATTCCACCCTCAGGACCCTGCGAACTTTTTAGAGATAGAGAGTAACATCTGACGGCAGAGAGTTCCCTGTTTCCTGAAGTCACTACACTAGTTCTGTTATACAAGTAATACATTCCCAGGTTATCAGCAATTATAAATAGATAACACATTTACCCTTTTCCAGCTCTGCTTGCACTAAATAACTGGAGTGTGGCCAGCACACATGTGTTAGAAGGTTATGGCTCTGTATTTCAACTTAACTGGTACTTTTCCAGGAGCTTACCATTCTTCATAAATATTGAAGCAGCCCTTAGAGGCTTGTGGCATCTGGTAAGAGACTTTTTAAAACTCAAGTGCACATCATTTAAAATGTTTATGTACAAACAGCATGTGTAAACATGCCATACATCTGATCAAAGCTGAGGTCTGTGCCTGCCTTTTAGCTATGCATACATAGGTGTGCAAGAGAGGAGGGGCAGAATGGTTAAGTCCAATGTGCTTAATAATATGTATTCTTACATTTTTGTATTTTATAAGCTTTCTGCTATTAGGACATTATAGTTAAATGAGGTGACTTTAACTACCCTAATATCTGCTGGAAGCGCAACACAGCAGGGCACAAGCAATCCAGCATGACAACTGCCTGATACAAGTGACTAAGGAGCCATCAACAAGGGATGCTCTGCTAGGCCTCACACTTACAACCAAGGAGAACTGGTGGAGAACGTGAAGATCAAGGCACAGCCCTGGTTGCAGTGATCATGAAATAGTGGAGTTTAGGATGCTGAGAGGAGGGGAAAAAAGCAAAAAGCAGGATCAGAACTCTGGACTTCAGGAGAGCAGACTTTGGCCCATTCGGGGATCTGCTTGGAAGAATCCCATGGGTTCTCCTTTAGAGAAGGAGGTCGAGGAGAGCTGGTTAATTTTCAAGGATCACCTCTTCCAAGGCCAAGAATGGTCCATCCTGACGAGCAGGAAATCAAGCAAAGGTGGCGGTGGCAGGAGGCCTGCCTGGATGAACGAGGGGCTCCTGACAAAACTCAAACATAGAAAAGAAGCATGGACAAGGTGGGAGCAGGCGGGGGTGACCTGGGAGGAATACAGAGACACTGTCTGAGCTTGCTGGACTGGGATTAGGAAAACCAAAGGCCGTCTGGAGTGGAACCTGGTGAGGGACACCAAGGGCAACAAGAAAGGTTTCTAGAGGTGCAACAACAGAAAAAGGAAGACCAGGAAAAATGTGGGCCCGTTGCTGAATGGGAATGAGGGCTGGGTCACATATGATGTGGAGGAGACCAATGTACTTAATGCCTTCTTCGCCTTGGTCTTTACTGGTAAGAGGTAATCCCTGGTCCCTGAGACCAGTGGGAAAGTCCAGGCAAAGGCAGACCTACCCTTGGTGAAGGAGGATCAGGTTAGGCAATGTTTAAACAAACTAGACATACACAGGTCCATAGGTCATGATGGGAAGCATCCACGAGTGCTGAGGGAGCTGCTGATGTCATTGTGAGGCCACTCATCTTTGTACCAATCATCTTTGAAAGGTCATTGTGATCAGGAGAGGTTCCTGAGAACTGCAAGAAAGCAAATGCCCCTGCTGTCTTCAAGAAGGGCAAGAAGGAGGAGCCAGGAAACTTCGGGCCAGTAGTCAGCCTCACCTCGATCCCTGGAAAGGTGATGGAGCAGCTCGTCCTGGACACGATTTCCAAGCACATGAAGGACAAGAAAGTGATCAGGGATAGTCAGCACAGTTTCACCAAGGGGACATCATGCTTAACCAGCCTGATAGCCGCCTTTGATGTGATGACTGGCTTGGTTGGTGAGGGGAGAGCAGCAGATGTTGTCTACCTTGACTTCAGTAAGGCTTTCGACACTGTCTTCCATACCATAACAAGCTGAGGAAGTACGGACTAGAGGAGCAGACAGTGAGATGGATTGAAAATTGGCTCAGTGGCAGAGCTCAGAGGGTTGTGACCAGTGGTGCAAAGTCTAGTTGGAGACCCATAGCTAGCAGTGTCCTTCAAGGGTCAATACTGGGTCTAGTATTGTTCAACTTACTCATCAGTGCCCTGGATGAAGGGACAGAGTGCACCCTCTGCAAGTTTGCTGATGATCCAAAACTGGGAGGAGTGGCTGATACCCCAGAGGGCTGCGCTGCCCTTCAGAGGGACCTCAACAGGCTAGAGAAATGGGGAGAGAGGAACCTCCCGAAGTTCAGCAAAGGGAAATGCAGAGTCAGGTGCCTGGGGAGAAATAACCCCATGCACCAGTACAGGCTGGGGGCTGACCTGCTAGAAAGCAGCTCTGCAGAGAAGGACCTGGAGGTCCTGGTGGACAACAAGCTGGCCATGAGCAAGCAATGTGCCCTTGTGGCAAAGGCAGCCGAAGGTATCCTGGGCTGCATTAGGCAGAGTATTGCCAGCAGGTCAAGGGAGGTAATCCTCCCCCCCAACTCAGTCCTGGTGAGGCCACACCTTGAGTACTGTGTCCAGTTCTGGGCTCCTCGATACAAGAGAGACAAGTAGCCCTTTACTGGAGCAAGTCCAGCAAAGGGATTTTAAGATGATGAAGGGACTGGAGCATCTCTCATATAAGGAAAGGCTGGGATAGCTGGGACTGTTCAGCCTGGAGAAGAAAAGGCTGAGAGGGATCTTATCAATGTGTATAAATATCTGAAGGGAGGGTGTAAATAAGATGGGACCAGACTCTTTTCAGTGGTGCTTAGTGATAGGATGAGAGGCAATGAACACAAACTTAAATACAGGAAGTTCCATCTCAACATAAGGAAAAACTTTTCTTCCTGTGAGAGTGACTGAGCAGTGGACCAGTTGCCCACAAAGGTTGCGGAGTCTCCGTCCTTGGAGATATTCAAAACCAGACAGCATGTGGTCCTGTGCAATGTGCTCTAGGCAACCCTGCTTGATCAGGGGCTTGGACTAGGTGATCTCCAGAGATCCCTTCCAACCTCAACCATTCTGTGATTCTGTGTCCAGGACAAAGATCAATCCTTTGTTTCTTTTGTACCTTATAATTCTTCTACTTTTTGAAGTAGGGCTTCAGTCCTCATTTCTAGGCTATTTTGACTTATTTGTTACGACTACCTTCTTGAAAATACTCAGAATCAAGTGCCATACAACTGCCTACAATTTAATATATTTTCTTTTTCCATGATTAATGTCATATTGTTCACTCCACTCCACTGCAGGCCACTGACAGGACAGGGAAATACAAACAGATTGATTAGGAAAGAGGAACTATGTTACTACATAACAAGACCAAGGAGTAGCATGTGTCTAGTCCTTTAAATATAGTACATAATGTTTATTATTTGCCTAAGTGCCATATAATTTTCCCATTACCCTTGAGGAAAGGAAGTACCAATAAATAGAACGTAATACAATGAGATATAACCAAAGTTTTAAGTTTTGCACTTTCTTGAGTACAGACGCAATCTTAATTTTGCAGACAGCAAGAGTAATGGAGTTTTTCCACAGATCCTATTCTAGATTTCTTTATAAAGCTGAAAATATAAGTTGAGAATAAAAGAAATATTGCTAACAGAAAAAATGCAAGAGTGCCCTTTTCCACCTCTCCACCTGGGCTCCCACAACAGAAGCATCTGAAGGCACAGAAAAGGCAATCATTCTCTTCTTCCATAAACATCATCAGCAACTGACAGAAGAGGAAAACGGTGGAAAACTGTGTAAATACTCTTCTATCTATGAGACAAATCATTGGTTCCCAAACCTCTCTAGTGCACTAAACTATTCCTGATATATTGTGGACCACCCATGTGGGACATGTGATGTGCTGTGGAGAAAGCTGTCATATGAGGCTACACAGCAAGAGGGACGCATTGCAGCAGAAGTCACTGATGGTGAGCTACCACACAGCACTGGTAAGTTCATAAATGTTGTTTTCACATAGCTTTGCAGACCTGCTCCAGACAATTTATCATGGCCTTCCAAATCATCAAGATGTTAAAGACCCAGTAGATAGCATCTTCAGATAGTCTAGCTGATAAGCTTAACCACTTATTTGCACAATTAACCTAAGATATGTTTGGATTCTCTAACTTGCCCACCCTTGTGAGGTTTTTACAGGGACTGAAAAAGATAATATCCTTGTCAGCAGAGCCATCTCCACCATGTTTCAAGTATCTTTTCAGTTAAAAATAAAAAAGGCATTAGAAGTTTCCCATCAAAAGCATCGTGTAGCTGTATTTAAAAGGACAGAACAACATTCTTGGAAATGGCTTGGCATCATAATACCTGAACTTAAAAAGAGTAATCATTTTAACTGAAGGCTATAAAGTTATCCAGCACAGAAGGCTTTGACCCAAGAGGTTGTTTGTTACAGCCAAACAGCCATTTGGAAAGAAAGTCCTTATAATGGAACATATCAGAGAATCCTAATTATGGGTGACACCACCTATGGTCTTTTATTTTGATTATGCAAGTCAAGTTTAAACACCACCAAATTTCTATCCATTAAGTTTCATAACTAATACCTTACAGTGGACCTGTAAATTTGCCGTAATCTAGTGCCTAACAACTGTAGTAAGAACCAGGATTCATACCTGATTTGTTCCAAATTTTGCCACGGACACCTGCATCACCTTATCTGCATTACCTTCCCCATGCATCATTTTCTTTGGAAAAATAGACCGGACTACATAAAGCAGGAATGTCCTCATCATCCATTCCTCTCATTGAGAGAGGAAGAGGTTTGACACTTTACCAGGGCTATTCAGATATAAGAGGTCCATAACAGAAATCATAAAAAGGATATCTCACAGAGGTACTCAAAATCATAACACATAGTGAAGTATTTTGAAGACTCCAGATGTAAGTCATTGCAACAGTCCAAACTACTGTTCAAAATATCAGTCATTCTGCTACAATTCTTATCTTAGTCTCAGCTGCCAATGACTCTCCCAAATTAATTCCTCACTTTTGATATGCTGCTGACTCATAATTCTTTGCATAGTACCAACCAAATACCTACATGAAAGAAGCAGCAACAAAGAATTTGAGTGCAAGATGGTGTAACTGTGAATTCAGAATACTACCAGAGTGGATTTCCTGTAATTTAGCTCTCTAGGCAACCTTCCTATCCCATGCTGATTAGCTTTAAAAAATGGTCTGTTCAGTTTTTAGAGATTCCTAGTAAAATTCTTAAACAACATCTTGAGTCCCTACCCAGGAGTCTACAGAATTATATTATGCTTTCTCAAGCATAATTTACACCCAAGAGTGAGACAACATTTTCACTCACATGCAGTGAATCACACAAAACAATTATAAACAAGCAGAACTTCAGGGGGGTTGGAAATGGAGACATAAGCAAAGCTCGGTTTGGGAGACCTGAGTAAGAGTAATCAGAACTACCACCACTTGCCTCCTTCGTTTCTGCTCTAGCAAATGTCCTGATCTCCTCCCATGGGTATCAAGTGGCTGCTGAAGTAACCAGCAACTACCCTATACTGGGTATAGCCCATTATACTTTTCAGATAAATTCAGCTGCTGATTGATCTGTTGTCCCAAAGAGATGAGTAATTTCGGAAGGTTCTTCTAGTTATCTCAGTTCTGCTCACAACAGTGTTCCTGCTCCTGGCTCCTGCATTCGATGGCAGCATCTAATGCATCTACTCCACTACTAGTACATTGCCTCTGCATATCAATCTGCCAGATACCACCAGTAGCTGACATACCCAGTATGCAATTTAGTGATCTATTGGCTCCATCCTGCAGATGCATCCTGGCCATTCCTGCTTTCTTCTTTTACGGAAAAGTCATTACTCAAAAGGAACTCCAATGAGTCCAGAAAAAAGGGAAACATTTCCACTTTCATGCCTGGCCCATCCTGGCCCATGGCTTCATCTCCCTACTATGACAGATTGCAACACTATGTGGGCAGTCCTCCGCAAACACAAATACAGATCTTTCATTTCCTCTCATTTTACAGTTAAGCAGTAGTTTTTAAAATAGAATGTCAGCTGTTTCAAAATTAACTTACAAATGAGACTATCTATCATTTAAAGAAATCTTCTCACACTTCAGCAGATATCCACAGAGCGCTTACTCCCCAAAAAAGGCTCAATACCTGTAAGACGCTCAGGAAAGGGCTGCTCTTCTCTGGGGTCAGCAGCAAGTATCACTGGTGAACTCCTTTGTTTAAAACTTAAAGCCACTTGGCCTGCAACTATATAAAATGATAATTTTTGATCAAGTTATTGGTTTCTGTGAACTCTGAAGGACTTCACTTCACTTCATTTAAAAATTCATTGATTCACTCTAAATTCAGAGGACTTCAGATCAAGTCCCTAACATATGTTCAGATGGTCTTCTGAAACTCTGGCTTTGCTCTTGCTTACTGCTTGCTAGAGAGGTGCCAATCAAGACCTACCAAAGGAGATTTCTCCCCACAAATGTAGCAAACGTGTTACAGTCCCAGAACCAGGTTCTTGCAGCTTAATAGGGAAGAGTATCAAATTTATGTAGAGTGGATAGATGTAAAAGAGTAATGCAGTATGCTCTGGTATAATCCAGGATGCTCTGGTTTTTACACTCTCTGCAGCAAAGAACAATATTATCAAATTACTGGTAAAGTCACTGATAACCAACTTTAGTGCTAGGCAGATTTTAAGAACAGGAGAATAGGTTTTCTTCCTTGTATCTGAGTGAGGATTAAAATGTAGTTCATAATACAAAGGTTGTTTTCTCATCCTTCTTTTTGACAGGCTAGGCATAAGGATTTTATGCCAGAATTGGCCAGTTCTAGTTTTACTAGATTGCTCTGGTCACAAATTGAAGCAAAACTGTAGTCAAACACACACTGTGCAATGGTCCCAGAGGGCTCTGCTGAGGAAATGTCTCAACCATTTCCATTCATGTCTTTGCAGGTCCAGTCTCATTTGCAGCCTCACTGAACAACTAGCTGAAGGTGCTGAAAGAAGTCACAAGATACTGCAGATTCAACCTCCAAAGCATGTTGAAGAAAGCCAGTTGCATGAATCTTCTAGCTGTGGCATAATTAGCTCTACAGCCCAATTAGTCCAATGCTTTGCCAGGATGGAACTAAACCTTAACCAAGTGGAGAACTTGTAAAGTTGAAAATGAAAACCTTGAAGATACCTGTACTGGGGTTATGATTCCAAGATGATCTCAACAGTTTTTAGCTGCAAATAGAGATGCCACTAAAATTATCATTTTTACATATTATGACATAGCCATGATTCTTTCATATTAAAATAAGTTCCAGATTTGGCTGTTGCAAGACACCTTTGCTGTTTGCAATTGATGCCTGAAATTGTTTTAGCTAGTTCAAAGTGCATTAGCCCAGCTGTCTCAGTCACACTAGTCACCCAACACTCATTGCCCTGACTCAATCATGGCAGATCAGAATTGAATGATTCTGTTCTTCCTTTCAGAGCTCTCTATGGGCTACCTAAAAGGCTCTCACCTAAAGGAAAATTATTTCCCACAGAAATTTTATTTCTCAAACAGTGAATTTCACAACCTCAGCAGCCTCCTACTGGCAAGGCAGAGGATAGGTCTAGATTGACTTTTGAAGGATTCCTTGAGGCAACCTTCAAGATAAGTTCTCTGTGCATACAGAGGAACTGCAAAGGGGACACCAGACATGCATACAAGAACACTCAGAGGCTGAGAGTGGCATGAGGCAGCTTGCTGGTACACTACGCACAACGAAAGTAGTCAGCTGTAGGTTTCCTGCAAGCTAGCATCGTATACGGAGGGCAAAAGTCTGTGATGTGCATTCTTGTGGCCACCTACCAAAGTCCATGCAGACAGTGTTTTAACCAGTGACTGTCTTTAGAGACATTCCTCTAGCAGAAATGCTAAATGAGCATGAATCCCTGTGGCTTTAAGTCTGAAGGCAAAGCTTCCTTTCTGGCATATCCTTTGCATTACTGAAACAACATACTATTTTTTTAAAATATGTTCTGTATCTGTAATACAAAAATGTTCTGTGTCTGTAATACAGAAGCATCTACACTGTCTGTAGTCCTGGAATAACTCATGATCCTATGGCATGGTCACGCAAGAAAACTTCCATTCTAGTTATCTCTAGTGCCTCAGAGTAAATCAGTATAATCTGCTTTTTACTAAAAAATTACCGGATGCTGTGGCAAGAAAAAAACATTAAGCTTTTAAACACTTTGAAGTGAGTACTTTGAAGCCTTAGTAAGTGATAATCAAGACAAATGGCACTAACACTCTTCTGATAAATCTTCTCAATATATTTAACTAGGATTAATTGTGAAGCTTCAGAAATTAAAATGATTATATATAGCCTTACTTAAGATTTGAGTTGAGTTTAATGAAGCGTGTAATATTGGTTTTAACAGTCTCCTCTTTTTGAACTAAGGTAGCTATAGCAATGCCAGTCTAATGAGCTGTTCTGTAAGTAGTAGAACTAATGAAACTTCCCTCCAACAAACCTAACTGACATCACCAGTTCCCATCATGCCACCCCCACCAGGCAAGGGAGCACAGGTATTGTGGACAGCCCAAAGTTAGGCTCAGCCCACTGCTGCCTAGTAGAATACATAGTGTCTATACACTGCACTGCTCAGCAGTACACTATTTTGAGTTTTTCTCCTCCATGCAGCCCCCAATTCTTCATGTGACTTGAAGGAATTTAGAGTGAACTAGAATTCTTACACGTAATTCAGATCTGGTTGAACGTGACTAGTGAAATCAAAAGATATTAATGTAGAACAGGCAGATGTACAGAGAAACAATGCCACAGTATAAGCCTCTTCCATAAGTCTTGAAATAAAGTTTAAAAATAACATCTCTTAAGCAATCTATTCAACCAGAATTACTACCTGGGGTTAAACGTAAAACACAAAGAAACAAAAAGCACAAAGAAACAAAAAGCACAAAGAAACAAACACCAAAAAACAAAAAAACAAAAAGACACAAAAAACAAAAAAAAACAAAACCCAAAAAAACAAAACCCAGAACACCCCAAAAACAACCCCAAAGCACCCCAAAAACAACCCCAAAAACAACCCCAAAACACACAAAAGCAAAAAAAAAACAACACGCCAAAACACGCCAAAACACGCCAAAAAAGCACAAAAAGAACACACACCAACACACACACCAACACACACACCAACACACACACCAAAACAAAACACACCAAAACACACCAAAAAAGCAATACAAAAAAACACAAAAAAGCAAAACAAAAAAACACGAAAACCTCCGAAAACCTCCGAAAACCTACCAAAAAAACACACAAAAAAACAAAAAAACACAAAAAAAACACAAAAAAAACACAAAAAAACACAAAAAAACACAAAAAAACACAAAAAAACACAAAAAAACACAAAAAAACACAAAAAAACACAAAAAAACACAAAAAAACACAAAAAACACAAAAAACCCACAAAAAAACCACAAAAAAACCACAAAAAAACCACAAAAAAAACACAAAAAAAACACAAAAAAACACACAACTATAATTTTCACAATGGGGGGATTCCATAATTTCTCTGTTGGTTCTTAAAAAAATTTTTTAAATATTCAGAAAGCTCATGAAATCTCAGCACTCTTGAAATTGATGAGAATTTTGCTCTCAACTTCGGTCTTTTTTCTTGTAAAATCATACTGCTTAGCAAGAACAATATTATTTCTGTATAACATTTCTCATTCTTTGGGTTTAATGGCCGTCTTCACAGTATCATTACCAGACAGGATACTATGGAACCAGATGCTTTTGTCTAAATATTTCTAAAATGGAGGCTAATACTCGTGAAGTGCTTGAACATTTCTTGAAATGTAAAAAAGTGAGGAAACTGGCATAAGAAGACACTGAGACTGAGAATTCTATGTAATATACAATTTAGTCATTTGAAGTTTAATTAAGGGAACCTTAATTTTGCTGCAGGCAACACTTGCTTTAACCTCTTCTCCGTGTATATCATCTCTTCCATGTAATCAAGTTGTTCAGGACATTTAAGGGGCAATCCAAAGGTCTACACAAGTCAGTGAGCTGGCTTGGGAGCAGACTGGGAACTGTACCATGCATGGTAGCAGAAGCAATTGCTTTCCAAGCACACATCTTTGCAAGCATTGCCAAGCTTTTTCCAGAAAGCATAGGAGACATTTTTGTTTTATTCCTTCTCTCTTTCAAGCTTATAAGTCTTAAGCAAGTATAATCTGAATAACAGCAGTTTCCTATTTATGCAAAGCTGTTCTTGAAAATAACATATACACAAAGTCTGTATACACAAGCCAACTAAACTGGATGCCAAACACTCACAGGTATTTGTCTAGTTTTTAAAAACGTCATTGTTAAATGATAGATGTTCTTTTCAATTTTCTATTACTGGCCCCAGAGCCAACAGTTATGATAAATAAAACTATTCAGAAGAAGCTCATCTGTAACTTTTCAGACAACTGATCCTTCTATCGAAATATGTGGAAGGAAAAACTTCTTATAAAATACCTAGAGTATCAGATAAAAATCACACTTAAAAGTTACCATAGTGGAACTAACCCCTGCAGGAACACTAAGTCTTCCCTTACGGCATATGTCTTATCTGAAGGCTTTATCTTGTTTTCACATACTGTGTCATAATTTTCTTGTTTGTAAATTGCAAGTAAATCCATTTCTGTCTTCAAGATAAACCGCATATCGAAATCTTTACATTTAAAATGTGATCATTTAAGGTTAATCATTTTTTGCACCACACCCAATTACAAACATCTGTAATACCAGCTTCTTGACAGGAAACTTTCAATTCAGATAGTGCATCACAAAACCCTCACAAACGATGAAAGCATCTCTGTTCAGCATTCATCAGACAACTGTGTTTGCTCACAAGGAATTTGTTTGATAAAGTCACTTGAATTAGAACAGCATGCACCAACTATTAAATTCCACCACGCAAGATCCTAGCTGTCTTGGGGTTCTCAAATACATCGGAAATTTTCCTATCGCAAGTAAGGCCTGTTTGTGTGTTTGGCAGCCACAAAATTCAAGTGGTCAGTCTGAACAGAACCTGAATACAGCACAACACTGGGCACTTTTAAAGACTGGTAAGTGGCCAACATGAAACTATCTTTTTGAAGAACAAACTCCCAGCTCAGGGAAAAAGAAAAATGAGAGCACATGGCAAGTGACCGTAGAGAGAAAGACGCTTATGTAGATCAATCCATTGTTTCTGCCTGGTAGCAAGAAAAGCAGTCCCTGCAGCATCACCCACCTAGAAGAGAGGGGAAAGAGAAGAGATTTGTTTAGTGCAAGGATTCCTCCAGCAAGACAAGCTAAAAATGGAAGTGTGTTTCTATGCAAGTATATTCTGAATATGCAGAGATTTGCATTTGAATGGTGAGACAATATTAAAGGTATTAGTAAAACAACAAATATACTTCACAAATAAGACTTCTTGAAAAACAGAGATACTGTTTAAAACATCTGAATGCTGAAATACCTGAAAACTGCATTTACCCTGAGCCCCACAAATCATGGAGAAGGTTTAAAAAAAAAAAAAAAAAAAAAAAAACACAGAAAATTTATAGAGGAAATGGAGAAACATAGAGAAGGATATTCAGTGCTCTGCAGTATATCCCAAAAGCTTTTGTGCATTTAAAATCTCAAAATGGTCATTAAAAAATAGTCCTACATAAGTGACAGACCACTTTGACCCACAGCCTGTGTCTCCCAACAGTTCAACTAAGAGCAATTCGCACATCTGACAATTTCGGAAACCACCCTCTAGCAGATTCGGAAGAAAGCAAAGACTCCCAAGATAGTTATCAATTTCTATTCTACAGAATGATTAGCTGGACATGAAGAAAAGCAGAAAAAAAATCAGGAAGTTATTTGAAAAGTTTCAGGGAAGGTAGATTCATTTTGCTCCTTTTATAACATTTTAGCCCTATGAATGTGCTTAACTCACAGGTAAACTACGATATTCAAAACTATAAGCATTTGAAGAAATGTTTAAAGAGGAAACTTGTTCTAAAGCTATTCTCTTTCAGTATATGTGATAGCAAGGCGTATATCTCTCCAGTATATATTTGCGTAAGTGAGATTCAGTCTCTTACATTTAAATAAAATCCAGTAGACTTTGCTGAAACAATTTTAGGTATGATAAACACTGGGCAAAACTCATGAATCTGACAATGCACCAAATAGTAAATTCAGTTCTGGGAGTCAGTCTCCAGCAACGATTACATTTCTCCAAATGAAAATTGTTGAGTTAAAGAAGGGGCAAGGTAGGAATGCCTCTAAATATGTGTCAGTAGTGCTTACTTACGAAAAAATGGCAGATATGAATAAAAAACTTTTTTAAAAAGTGTTAGATTTCACTATAAATGATACTTTCCATGACTCTGAGATTATTTGTAAAGCCTATTTTTCCATCATTCCTTCACAGAAGGAATGCATGGAAAGAAATTACAGTAGATTTTAACTCATTCATAATTCCTCTTTAGGACCTATCAGTAAGAAAGTAGAGGCTGCAATTTTTGAGTGTCAGGTTAAATGTCATAAGAAAGTAACCGCCTTCATATTGCAAGCCAGAATATCAATATGCCATAAATATGTGGTATATCTGTGGATGGGCACAAATAAATATCTGCACTTATTAAAAAGGACAGATTTTTCCTATTTTCCTGCACATGTGAGGATTTATAGGAGACTGAGAATGATATCCCAAAAGCCAATGAGAGTAACACTTCACCTGCATATACAAACTATCTAGATTTGGCAGGAGAGAATGTGGTGCTTTCTATGCCAAAATATCAACCAATCTCCTTGGCTAGGCATTCATGTGCCAGGCGCAGAAGCAGGGAGAGAGTAGCAACTTCCCATACTGCTTTCTGCAGAGTAAGGTTAGGGCAATCAGTATCAGTTATGATAAGTGTTTTATTGGATAGTATGACAGTATTTTTCCTCCTCAAAGCAAAGCACTAAGGCCCATGCATCCTGATAACTTCTTTTTAGTATCAGCTACTTGTAATTGGTTTTGAATATGTCTGTCCAGACATGAATGCTTACTGTATACATTATCTTAAACTAACTAATAATTCATGCACTGTTTAGTTTCATGCCTGGAGTTGTCCTGTTAAAATCAAACTCTTTTTCTTGTCTCTGAAATAGACCAGTACTTGAGCAAAAAAAAACAAAGCAGTACTTTTACCATTTGATACTTTATGTCAGGCAAATTGTTTTTCAGATTTTTCTGGCAGCTTCTTTTATGCTGAAGTTGTATATTTATTTGTGGAAATGCCGCTCTCTACTTCTGAGTTCTAATGATGTCAAAAGCACACAGCCCATGCAATTCCTCCTCAGGTTTTCATAGAATTCAATGAGAAAAAGAAAATAACCTAGCCACTTTTATTTCTTGCTGAATTTGGGACTCTCCTATGCTAAATAAATTTTACAGTATAGTTATCCATGGGACAATTGCACTGAAATTTAATGTATGTACCTATCCACTATTCTTAATCATTAGGAGCAAGCAAAAAGTATCAGCACTTAAATTCAGCTTCAACGAGTCTGACTGAATATCCTGTGAAAATCTGAGAAGACTATAATATCCACCACCATAATAATGACACTAAAACCATCACCCAGTTATTTCTGTGTTTATATGATGAATCTTTTCAGCAAATGACCTTTAAGCCATATTCATTCTATCTGTAAGTTATAAACAATGAATAATATTACATGGTTCCCAAATCTTAAATTGGTAACAACATGTAATCCAGTCCCAAGATGAAATAAGGATCTGACATTTCAAACCCAGTCTAACCAGACTGAAACCCCCAACGTAGTTACCATCTCTCCTCACCAAATAGCTTTAACTGACTCTGTCCCAGACTTTGTTAACTGTTGCATGTCAGTAACATTACCCATTACAGTCCTCCTGTCCCGATCAATAAGAATGATCAGATAAATTACATTACTTCACAAATTGTTTCCTGAGTTGTGGCATCAGTCAGATAGAATCAACTATTCTTTTCATATTAACTAATTCACTATTTGCTTGCCTGCCTATTAGACCCACCTGTATTTCTAGGACATCAGATCAATGTTTTGGAATAATCCTTGTTTTCTTCATTTAGCAAGACAAAGACCAAGACCTGTTTTTAAAAATTCCTGGTTAGATATAACTCAGCGTGGCCTCATTCGCTCCCTTTGCAGTTACTATTTGTATACACAGTACATCAGTGACCTCAGATAGAGCAACACACATCAATTAACCAGTTTGGTTTATTCCACAGCAGACTGAATCCCTTCAAGGATCCTGTGAAACGCAGTTATGTATGGTAGCACACTAATATGAAACAGGATTAAGCTGAAATGTAAAGCTCAAAATATAAAATCTTGCCTAATCACATTGCCTGGTAGCTTCTTCTGTAGGAATTGTTAGGCCTACTGTTTACTTCCTGTCTCTAATGAATAAATTTCTGTTAAAACAAAATTTTATTGAAAGGGGCTAGTTGCTATACTCTTTTCAGAGATGACTAGCTGTTTAGTGAATAATTCCACTCTCGTTTTCATAAACTCACAATTATTCCTAGACACAGTCAAGAGAGTGTCAAATACCTTTCTGAATCATTCAATGAAACAAATGTCAAATATTGTTTGATGTTATTGCAAACACATTATTTGGTTTTGATTCTGTGAGTGCCAATAACAAAATGAATAGTAAGAATCCCAAATGTATTTAGACAAAATTAAAATAATTTTGTGCCTAGCATCATTTGCTTACAGGACCTAAACAAAAATATTACTGGATGCCAAAACATCAAGCTTTTCTGTCATAGCAGAACCATGAGCAAGAAAAAATTAAATAAATGCATTAATGAAACTATATAGTATGACCAAAAGTCTGCTTTGCTTGAAAGAATTTACAGAAATCCCTAATGTTCACAAATACTTACTAATGAAAAGTTCACAAAATAGAGACAGGGTCTTTTCTTGTTTGTTTTTCCAAGGCTCATTGAATTCAAATTTTCCCCAGTTTTCCTGGCATCCTTCTATGACTACAAGCTGGAAAGAATAACCTTTATCAGAGAATTCCTTTAATTATCTCACAGTAAACAAAAAAACGAAACACTCATGATAGCCTCTAGTAGTTACAGGTTTTGTTTCTTTTCAAGCTTCTCTATGATAGACCAGTTCTCAACATTTGATTTTTAAATGCCTTCAGATCATGTGTTAATTTTTGCCACTCTGCCTGGAAACCTTATAATCTTTCACTGAGAGAAAAGCTTCACATCTTGAAGCAAAGCTTCAGGTTCTTGTTTCACATTTGATAAAGCATAGGCTGTTATACAAGAATCCAAGACTGGAGAATCAAATCCAATAATGCAAGAAATCCCTACCACTTGAGGGAATCATTCTCTAAGTGGAACTGAATCATGATTTATTTACAAATTTGGAAACTACACACTCATCATGTCTGCTATTTTTGCAAAAATACTGAAAAATGAACTACACAACTTTATATAAGGGAGTGCCTTGCTCCTTGCACTGGCGGTTGCCCTTGCTTGTTCCTCCTGCAGAACAGCTCTTTGCAACAGTTCAGACAAAATTCCACGGGGAGTCAGTGAAGGGAGGCAACAGGGCATGAAGCACTTAGCAAGGACTGGTTCGAGGGCAGGGGGGAGCAACACTGTTGAGCTTATGTGTAACCATATGCAAAGCCATTCACTGACTGAGTAAACAATTGCCACATAATGACTGAATTCAGAATGAGAAATGAAAGGTTTGGCAGGGGGAAGAGAATAACAAAGAGTATCTTGCATCATAATATTGTTCTACTTGCAATAAGTGCTCCTCTTGATTAGAAGAGGAAATAATTTTTTATAAAGTATCACAGATGTATTAAGTAGCTTGAGAGCATAACATTATGGAGGCATGTTAAGGAACAGCACATGGAAAACAGTTAAATACTGTCAGTCCAAGATGACAGCTGTACATGCTTACTATATCAGAGAGATCCGCACATCACACATGATGCTATCTGGCCTTACCTAAAGCCACCCTTGAAGGCTCAGTGCCAATAGAGACCACTGCTAGTTTTGTAGACAACCTTAGGGTGACCCTTAAAATCAACACATACAAAATCAATACACTTGTACATAGTACATATCACGGTTTCTGTGCTATGGGTCATATCATCTTCCAGAGTCTGGCCTGCAAAGGGAAGCAGATAGACAGTGCAGCAATTAATCTTCATTTCATTGAGTGAACTGGCAGAAACCTGTGCTGAAATACCCAATTTGAAATTTTCATACTGGAAAGGGTACGAGGATTATGCATAAAAGAAATGGGAAGCCCAACTTCTGTCTTCTACTGAAGTGAAGGATTTACCTCCCTGAACCCAACAGATAAATACTTTCTAGTCCTCATTTTTGGTCTGTTTTGGTTTAGGTCCTAGCGTTCAGGAGTGCTCTCTGACTCCTCAGGTCTGCAAGCAAGGTCACTGAGAGGTATGTGCTCCCAAGCATGCTCAAGGCCAAGCTTGAAGACTGGAGTGGTGCAGGGAGTCTGAATGCTGCCAGATGTTTTCCTAACCTCAGAAAAAGTTGTTATGTCACCTCATAAAAAGTTCTCTCTCAGATATTTTCCCTTCCTGTTAAATAAGGATGCTACAACTAAAGGATAAGGAAAGGAAGAAATGTGAATGATTTTTACCACAGAGTGTTATCTATCCTTGCATTTAGTGAGAGAGAATGCTAAGTAAAAAAAAAAAAAGAGAGAGAGTATGATCATAAATTAAAGATACTTTGTATAAGTGAAAGAGGTCAAAGTTAATGTTGCCCAGGCAACTGATGCTCTGTGTTTCCTTTCTTTTTAAGATTTTCACTTTGCCACATTAATATTATTTTGACAGATTAGGTGTGTGTATACTCATAGATGAGAGGCAAGCATTAGAAACTGTTAAAGTCATTACACAGAGAATTATAACTAAAGAAACACTAGAAGATCAGTGAAAACCAGAGATAGCTCAACTCCTGAAGAAAGGAAAGCATACTGTTCCAGCAGTCACTAGTGGAACAAACCTAACTTCTTTCCCATACAAAAATAACAGTACAAATAACTTTAGAAGCAAAGAGAAAGGAACGACAAAACAGTTACAGAATATAAAATAATCACACCACAGGTGATACAGGGAAGGTGGCTCACTGCCTTTTCATTCACAAGAAGTAGAGGCCATTAAGAGAAGCTAGCAGGAGATGGGTTCAAAGAAACAAAAGGAGATGCTTCTTCACATAACACGCGGAATTTGACCAAATGTGTTTATGCTATCAGCATCTAATTACCCCTAAAAAGTAGACAAATTGGATTAAGGTCAAAGAAAAGCTACAAATATAATTACGGGACACTAAACTAAGAGAAAAAATGAAAAGAGAAATACGTGTAGAGTGCTGGCTAAATGACAGTTAAGTTATGATTACATCTACTACAACTCTTTAGAATGTGTAAATTCTGAAATGTTTCATTAGCAGAATTATTTAGAGAGATACAAGAGTATTACACAAATAACAAGGAAATAATTAAGTGACATAAATTGAAGCTTAATAGTAAGGAAAACTTTCACTGTCCTGTGAAAGTGAATTAAATGGGAGAACATTTAATAGTGGATTAGGTAAACACTAGAAACCACATCAATTTGGGAATGAGCCTGCACTGCCATCAGCAAAACTAGGTAATATAATAAGAGGAGATTGCCACAAATTTTTTCTAATAAACAATTTCGCAAAAAAAAAGCTTTACAACCAGCATGATAATTTTTTCAGAAAATTGTCATTTTATTCAAAATTTTCATGCTATTGTTGACATTTCAGATTGCATTTTTTAAGGATTTTTTTTTAATTTTGGTGAAGTTTATCAAGGGGTCATATATAAAGTAGATATAAAAGTGTATATATAAAGTAAATAATTGCTTTAGTCCTGCCTTGACTTCAGTTTACTTTGAAGTTACCTTGAAAAACAGTAGCTATTCCCCCCCAGCTCTACCCTAACATGTTACAATTCTGATTATCAGTTGCATCTCTATTTTTAGCTCTACTCCTTCCACATGTTCCCTTTCCCATCCCACGATTTTCTTTGTGCCCTCACCTTTCTTTTGTTGTCCAATCCCATTCCTTCCTAGCAGTGGCTGAGAACTTTTTTGTCCTTTCTCCCACAATACACTATAGCACTGTTTCACACAGGCATTCTGCAAAGCAGAAGCATCTGCAGTCAGAAAGGTCTCCTCTTCTCTCCCTGCTCAGTGTTCTCAGGCAGCAAGAGACAACAAAAAAGGTCTTTATGGACAGGACCTCGCCCACAATGTTCTTATCTGACATTTTCACCGTGTTTATCTGTCAAAACCACCATGATTGTGCCATCTTAGCTTAAGGCCTGAAGTCTTTGCACCTTAATTATGGTTTATGAAGCCAGATGGGGGAGTGGAGAACTCTCCAACCCTTCAAAACCAACCATCAATTGAAAAGGAAATTCTATGCAAGGACAAAAGAAGGTAAAGAGATCTAGTGAAGTTCTTTTTCCAGTTACATCTCAACTTCCTCAGTAGTTAAAAAAGACCCTTCGAAGAAATTTTCAGCAGCTGTGTTCCCACATATGCCGATCTAAATAGGTTAACGTCCTGAATCTGAACAGTATGAAAATGCAAAGAAGAACCTAAATGACCATCACAAGCATTGCCATTCTGTGTCACCAAAGGTTTTGGCAATCTAACGAAATAAAGGGGATGCTGTAATATTATCTGTTAGGAGACAGGAATTAATAAAGTGCAAACAAAGAAGACAAAGAATCAGAGAGAAATCCTGGGGCCAGAAATCCAGCAGCCTCTTTCTCTTACTGCAGATGGGGAGCAGCAAGAGCTGGGACACATGTTCAGATCTGTCACTGAACTGTGTCACACCTGATCGCTAGCTAGGCACCTTCTTCTCCTCCTCCAGGAGTCTCTGTGACACAACAGCCATTCAGTTTTATTGTCCCTGTCCCTAAAGCAACATGCTCTATATCATCCCTTCACCTTTTCCCAGCTTTCCTCTCTTTTTTTCTCCTCTATAATAAATCCCAACAAATCTCTTTTCCATATTGCTACCATGAAATTTTACTTCACAAAATTTTAAAACTAAATGTTTTTAATGTAAATAAAGTGCTACATGCCAAAAGGACATCAGACCAACAAGCCTCTGTGATAATTCTGTATACATGGCATTGTCTTCTCCCCCTTCCCTTCCTTTGGAGGTGTCTCACACCAGGCTTTAAGCTTTAGAGAACTGCATCTTCCCAGGTGTTTGCACTCGACACAGCAGTCCAAGCTGGGACTTAGTACAGCTAGAGCAGCAGCAAACAGAAATACGCTGGAGCAGGAAGTGGTTAAAAGTGGAAATACTCATTGTAATCCACAAGCTAAACATAGCCAAAACAAGTAGGGAATGACGTGACTTCCAATTTTTAAATCTGAGGAGATTCCACAGGAAACCTTATCTTAAGTTTACAAAGAAGCCTTCTCCAGTCATATATAGCAAGAATTATGAGAGTTATTTATTTCTGAAACACGATACTAAGCCTTTGAGGACCAGACAGTCATTTAATTAATACATGAAGTACCAGTTCTTTTCCAGTTTGAGAATTATAAGTGTGTGATAAGATCATAATGACAATGGTTTGTCCGTTGGTCTGGGTTTATACCAGTATCATCTGCATAGACTGTCTAATGTGTTTAGCTTCCATGAAGAATTTGTTAACAGTAAATCAACATCATCATTATTTGATAATATGACTGTGTTCTATCCTGCTGAGTGGAAATAGTCAATTCTGACTTTCAAACATCTTAATTTCAGAGATCATTTTATTGGATGGGCAGAATTAGATAAAAAGCATCCAAGTCAGAGCAAACATAAAAGCCTAACATGATTTCATTTAGCAGGGAAAATACACACTGACATTTCTTTTCTCATGCAAACACATGCTGAAAATGCTGGGTGAGACAGAATTGTGTCGTACCATGTTTACCACATACACACAGATTCCTATAAAAGGCCTCAGAGGCAGGGCCATGCTCTGAAAGAGTGTACTCCCTGAAAGGTGGGTGAGAGCTTCCCCAGAGGTACAGCTGGCATCCCAGTGATGCAAGGAAAAGAGTGGTGAAAAGACACCAGTGATCAGTCAGTACGACAAGACACAAGGACAGCCATGGCTAGGCTGAGGCATGCCCCTACTCAGGCAGGCAACATCCTCTATCACTGCTGGCTGGCTGGGTCCTGACCTAAGAAAATGACACTTCTCCAACCTGGCATGCTTAAGCTGCTGTAATTTATCCTGTTAGCATATCAAAGAAAGTTTGAACCCCCCAAATGCAATTAAGGTGATCCTACATCCAGAACACCGTATCGGTGTACTCAAAATAGCATTTGGTGCATACAGAGGGAAGCTGCATGCACTGGATACTCACTTGTGCGCACAAGTGCTCTTTACTAGCAGTCAAGAAGAAGAAGGGGCTGAGGAAAAACATCTTCTCTACATTTCTTGGGTGGGCTGCAGCACCCTAGACCAACCAGAGCTTCAAGGCAGATCTAGCTAGACCTTTTCTTCAGAGTGGGCTCTCCAAAGAAGACCAAAAGCTCTTAAATTCAAAAAAAAAAAAAAAAAAAAAAAAGACTCAAAAATGGAATACTGAACTTTTTAAATAGAGAAAATTCATAGTGGCTGTATGAGATAGAACAACAATGAAAACAGTTTATAAACAGCTTCCCCCACCCCAGCTTACCATGTACCAGGTCCTTGCTTCCATGCTCAGCTTCAGTCCACTCAGTGGCAATAGCAGTAGAGAGGGCCTGGGCCCCACAGGTCCCTAGGAAGCTTCTCTTCCTCTCACATCACCAGCCTGACTGCACACCTGCTCCTCACAGATACCTTTCCCCTGCAGCTGCAGACTCCCAGACCCTTGCCATGAGCCTCTTCTCACTGCTTTTCCCTGCAGGCTGGGACCTTCTCCCACCTCGAGCATACACAGGTGTGCTGAGGTGGCGTAGTCTTTGCTTTCCTCAGTGGGCATCGCCTTGGCCAGCCTTTCCCTCTGCCAAGGAACGTAGAGACAAACTCAGAGCAAAGAAATAACCCTGGCAGACAGCTTCCCTACTTGCAAATTAACAGCACCTTCCACAGGGTAAGAGAGTTTGCTAGCACAGAGACAGGTCATTCCATGATGGTTAATTTTTTACAGTTTCCTTCTTCCTATTGCTGTCTTATCTTCAGTGGTAAATCCTAAAACTAATTGTGATAGAAAAAGGAGTGCATTTGTAATATTCGCTATCTGTAAGGCCATAATGAGATTTCCACATAGACTAAGTTTACCCTCTAAAAATTCTATTTTAAAAGTCTTATCACTCAGTAACATGATTGTTAATAACAAAGTAAATAAATAAACAGTCCATGCAATCATTTAAATGTTAGATTTCAATAGGCATTCTGTTCAAAGAAAATATCTCTGGCATGAAGAAAGTGAGGGAGTAAGATTTTGGATGGCAAAATTTGATCTACTGGGCATTAGAGGGCTGAGATGGCCTCAGTGGCTTGGGACATTTCCAGGCATGTTTAATATTGTAGCCTCACTGTCTATCACACAGTGTTAGGAAAGGACTGACAGCACCATGGGCTGTCAGGCACAGATTAGGAAATAGTGAAACACAAATTAACTTTGGCATTTGACTTAATTTAATCTTGTATTTCATTATGCCGTCAGAAGAGCAGAATTCTCTATCCTTAAATCACATGCAATATGGCTTTGTGGAATGGCACATTTTCTATTCTTCTTCACAGAGCTTAATCTAACACGAGTTAATTTCATAGGCTAGCAGAAGTCAACCCTGAGTTCCCATTCTGTTGTCTGGCACAAAAAAAAAGGGGGTAAATTGTTGTATTATGATTATGATCATGAACTACCCAGTTCCCTCAGAAAATATATACTTTATTATATGTTTTATGTAATATATACTACATTTCTATAACATATAATTTATATATTTTACTCTGTTTTTTGGTCATCCAGTGAAAGATTTTGCAATAATCTGGTATAGATTTGCATTCTACCAGTTAAGTCCAGCTGTGGGTTCTGGAAAGGCAGAACCTATTGTATGGAAAGACAAGCAGGAAGGACAAAACTTTTTCCACTAACGCATATATTTTTATATAAATAAAAATGGCCTGACCTTTGGAATTGCTGCTTATCCTTGAAGTCAAAAAGACTGCAAATGCTCAACACCCATAAAAATTTAACTACTTTCTATTTAGGTCAAAGCTTACTTAAAACACATGTACTATAGGCCTTAGAGTCCCAGTGGCTTGAATCATGAGATTAATTGCTAGACACAAAGCTTTTACTAAAAATGTACATACACACACAAGCATGCGCGCACGCGTATAGTTCTTGTTGACTGCAAAGTAAAACATGAAAATGTGACCAGGGAGGAAATGATCAGATGTCTACCTAAACCTGAAGAAAACTGGAAACAATAGCTCTAGAAATGGTGAAGTATACCATTCCTCATGTGGGGTTTTTATCTAGTCTGAGATACCAACCTAGAAGGACTTGGTAACAGAAGCAGAATGTGGTGAATGCACTTCTGTCTCCCACCCTTCGTCTCTGTTGTTTCACTCAGCCTATTGGCTTTAGGCTTCTTGCTTCCAAAACCCAGGCCTTCTTTAGGGTTATTTCTTTTAACTATTTCTTACCATTGAAATAGTAGCGTGTCTCTAGCAAAACCTCTCTGAGTGTGGTCTAGATCTAGCTATTGCTTCAGTTGCTGCTTCTTAGGGAAGAGCCATGTTGCCGTCTCTGATCCTCTAGAGAAGGTGGAAAGGCCACTACTGCTTTGGAGGAGAAATGTGGTTTACTGAAAAATGCTGATGCACAGAAAGCTTCAACATCCATGACAAGATTTCAGCACTCTGTTCTGACCCCAGTCAACCAGAGGCAGCTTCTGCATTGCAATCCACCACGTTCCCAGGCTTAAAGCTTTGCTGGATAGGGCTAAGATACCTTTTTGCAGATCCATTGCAGGACTTAAAATTGAAATCAGGTTTACTAATAACTAAATAGAAATAGCATTGTTTCCCAGAACACAGAAAATCTTTCACAATGTACTGGGGTACATGTTTTTTCTCTCCACTGAGCTGTGAACAATAGGCAACTCTCTACTTTTATTAAAAACTTTGAGGGATTATTATTTTAGTTAAGCCTTTAAGAATTCATACCTATCTGGAAAGGGCAGCTTGTGTAAAGAACTTCCTGTTTTCATCATAGCTGGATACTGCCTTTTTCTGTAGCCTGTTATTACCCAATTAATATGAACAGTCTGAAGTTTATTTTTAGCTCACATGAGGCTATTGTAAGGGCTGTTCAAGAACTTTAAAAACCAGAAAATGTAATAACTGCATCTAACACCAACTTGAGGAATGTATTCTTAGGTCCTCTCAAACAGCCAAGATATAAAATGAAAATAGATAATGAATAGTGGTTGAACACAAGTAATCCATTCAATTCAAAAATTACTTTTTATTTTCAAATTATACACAGTATGTAAAATAACTATTTACTTGTTAGCAAGTCACACTTTATTCATTTCATCTCGAATTAAAATGGGGGAGAGGAATAAATATTTGCCCAAATGAGCAGGGCAGTATTTGTACTTGGGGAAAAATAGGTAATTATCAAAATGTCTTGTGATCATAGACTCAAAAACTTTAAAGTCTTCTGTGTCAGACACAATTTGTTTCATGTATATCAAATCATATTTAGCACAAATAAAAAAAAAGTACTTAAGATTGAAATGAGACATAATGTAAACTTTGAAAAAATACTTTTTTTCCACAGTTCTTCAAACTTACTGAAAAGAAAGTGACTGCTATAATAAAATCACATAGAATCATAAGACAATTCAGGTTAGATGGAACCTCAAGAGGTCACCCAGTCCAACCTCCTCCAAGCAGGATCAGCTATGTGGTCAGATAAGATTACTCAGGACTTAATCCAGTCAGAGCTCAAAATTCTCCAAGGATAGAGACTCCCCAACCTCTCTGGGCAATCTGTACCAATACCTGACTGTCCTCGTGGTGAAAAGGTTTTTATACCCAGTACTTTTTATACCCAGTACTTATAGCCAGTTTGAACCTCTCTTGTTTCTGCTTATGCTTGTTGTCTCTTGTCCTTCCACCATGCACCACTGAGAAGAGCTTCACCCCATCTTCTTGATGATCTCCTCATAGCTACAGAAATGCTATTAGGTGTCCCCAAAGCCATCTCTTCCCCAGGCTGAACTAATCCCATTCCCTCAGCCTCTCCACACAGAGCAAGTGCTCTAGTCCCTTGGTTATGGCCCGCTGCTGAGTTCTCTCCAGTTTATCGACGTCCTTCTTGTACTGGGGAGCCCAAAACTGGACACAGTATTGTAGATGTCGTCTAACAAGTGCTGAGAAAAGAGGAATCATCACTTCCTTCCGTCACCTGGCTATATTCCTGTTAGTACAGCCCGGGATGCTGTTGGCCATCCTTGCTGCCAGGGCATGCTGCTGGCTCATGTCCAGCTTGCTGCCCACGAGGACCCTCAGGTGCTTTTCTGCAGATCTGCTCCCCCTTCTCTCTGTCCCCAGCCTGCAGTCTTGCATGGGGTTCTTCCCTCCCAGGTGCAGGACTTCGCATTTCTTGAATTTCTATTAATTTCATTGCTATACTTAATTCCATAAACAAGTCTTAAACTGCAGCTTAACATTTTCCTCCCCTCTTTTTTGCTCTACTATTGCAGAGTCATTTTACCAGAATTGAGCTTAAAGAGGTAGGTTACATAATTCAGGATACATTTAAAATCTGATTAGATGAAAGACAGGGATAAAGTCCTGTTTGGTTTGCCACACAGAATTATTTTTGGCTTGCATTTGCGTTATATATATTTCACATTTACTGCTGTAACTCCTTTAGCCTTAACAGAACTATAGCAATTTAAAGAAGTTGTACACTGACAAGCATCAACTTTTTGTCTCTTGAGCTAGTCAGATAAACCACGGGTCACAGTAATTTCTATATACATACATTATGAACAATTTCAATATTAAACCTTAGCTATAATAACAATCCTTGAATTATTTACTTTAAGCCAACTTGATGTTAGCAGTAATAAGTACTCCGCAAGAAAAGTGAACATTATTAGAAAATACATATATTTTAAAGGATTTATAGGTAAGTGAGGAATATAAGCTTGATGAATCAATTAATAGCAGCGTCATTAAATTTCAGTTCATTGCATATATCAGGAAATCCATAGGAATTATTTCTTTTGTTGCAAAACTAATTTGTTTCTGGCCACCTGTTGCCCAGAAAATTTCACAAAGAATATGACAGTTTTCAAAAAAAGATGCTATAAATGTAAAGTTACAAAAAAGGAATACCTACTATAATCTCTATAAAGACCTGTCTTTCTGTCCTTTCAAGGAGACAGCACATAATTTTAAATAGCAATATTAAAAATATTTGTTTTAAGCTTTTTAAAAGGAAATGCAGAAGCTTTGGAACTAGCTTTGAGTTTCAAAACTAGGTGTCACAGGCAGGTGAACAAACAATTTCTTATTTCTTATTTTCTTATTTTCTTTTAAAATCTTTGACTTTTTTGCTACTTACATCATGGACATTGCAGATTTTTTTTAACTGCTTTATTGCCTTTTGCTTTAAAAAAATCATGCTGGAGATAAAAAAAAAAAAAAAAAACAACAAGAAACATTGTCATTACACTCCTTTCAAGATAATTTTCAGTGAAAGCTACTTAAGTTTGCCAGTTGAGTATCTATTCGATCTCAGGTCGTCTTCTCTCCTCTGCTTCATTTTACATTTTCCCTGCAAACAATCTGACATCAAACACCCCATCATCAGAAATTGCATAGCAGGTATTTGGTTAATTAGAACAGTCATAGTTACCACACATAACAAAATGCATTGGTCAGTCTGAACCAAATCAGTTAGTCACCACATGCGCTGTGCTCTTGAGTGTGACTATTCATCCTGCTTGTTCAGCATTGCGAGGACGTTAAAAGGGATCTCTCTCTTCATTTTGGACTAGCCTAGTCCACCTCTAAATGGAATGTAGAACAGCAAAGATATTACTGGCTTTGACATGCTTTTCCTCACCTGTTACAGCCAGAAATACTAGACATCCTGTAGTTGTCTCAGGCCCAAATATCAATTCTCACACAGCAGCAGCAAAGTAGAAAATGAAAAGGTGGATGAACTCTGACACAAACAAGAAGTGGGTGAATGCCCTGTTGTCCCCAGAAAAAGGGGGCGAGTTCTATTTACTTGTGTTTCAACCTTGACTATGCAGGTGCCACGTATTTAATTGCTATTGCCTCAGGGATAACAAATGTTTTTTTCTTTTTAAAAGCTTACCTCTAGCAACAAAAATTAGCAGATTGAGATGGAGTGGTTTTACCACTTTTCTGCAAACAAAGGGGAAGAGAAGAGCTTTCTCTTCCATTTTCATACCCTAGATTTAGTTTTCTCTACATCTGGCACATTAACCAGATATTTGCTCATTTGCAAAAGCTGCCTTCTGGGATATTTTTCTTGTAAGAACAATTTATGCACATGAAAATTATATGGTTAAAGCCAGAATTTGACTAGGGCGTTGGTGCTCACAGGTTTGTTTTTAAAAGTCCTGCCATGGACTCTTTAATGACAACAAGTAATAAGAACTCTAAAGTTCCTGCCTCGCTGCTTATGTTTTAATTATGGATCTTAATACTCAGGCCTAGATGGCTCTCAGTTGAATCAGTGTAAATTCAGAGAATCTGCAATGACTTTATTATAACTATTTCAGATTCACAGGAGAATATCTAGGAATAATAGTTCTGTAATGTTGTAATATTGATTTCATGTCCTTTAAGTCATAGCACACTGCAGGTACATTCAACTTCTTACTGAGTAAAACATTTTTAAAAATTCTACTGAAATAAAATACCTGAAAAATACAAGAAACACACTAACTGCAGGAAACTGACATAAGAAAAGGTGAATTTTGAGTTTTCAGGACCTTATCTGTTACAATTAATGAAACTAAAATGAGAGAGGAAACATCTTAATTTAACCTTCTAAAGCAGTTTATCCCAGTGAGGTCAATTAGGCAGCGGATAACCTGCCATGGGAGGTCATATCACTGTATCACTGTATTGACAGTATGACTAGACAAGAAACTAAGGAGAATTGTGTAGAGGTCTATACAAATTTGCCTGCAGCAGTGCAGAAGGAATCCTGGGTGTTTAAAATGTAATTTTCCTTTGATTTTCAGATATGTAATCTGTTAAACCTAAATATGACACCACATTACACTAGCCAAAGAAAATACATCCCACTCTGGAACCAAATACAATAATTGACAGCTTGAGATGTTCAGCAAACTGACAACTATGCATCACAATTCTGGTACGTCAAGCCCTTAACTCCATAAAATTGCAATATTTATCTCCAAAACCATAACTGTCTAAACATTTACATCAAGTTTCTTCCATAAAACACACATTAAAAGTTCAGAAATGTTGACTGAATCATTTCCTGTGACTCAGTGATCTACTATTGCATCTGCGCAGAGCACCAGGAGAGCTGGTTTTAGCTTGATGGTTCTACAATTCAATGGAATGTTAATGGCCTCCTCTATTTCATATAAAACAGTTTCTTATCATGTCCTTAATCTCTTATCAGATCTTATCTCAAATAAAAAACTCAAGGCCAGATTATAACCGTGGAGAGAAGTAAGAAAATTCTCTCATGCAGCTGATCAGCAAGAAGATTAGCAAGAACTGTGGGCCACCAATTTCCTGTGATTGATTGGGTATCTACAGAATCATTACTCTGTTTCCCTGGTGGGATGCTACGCGGCATACACGAAGAGTGTGTGTGTGTGCTGGTGGAGTTGTAAATCTACCATTATGAGTCAAAAGTAGTTTGTCATACTTTGGAGTCACCCTTCAAGAAAGAAGATCGTAGAGCTACCAGCCATCTCTTTAAAGGGACTATGTCACATTGGCATTCAAACCCATTTAAAAAGTTGGTTTAAAATGAAGCACATCCCACATCTGTCCCAAAGTCCACTGGGATGTTTTCTGCGGCTGTACAGTATGGATTGTTTACTCCTACCGCCATACGAAATAATCCCAGAAACAACATCTGCGCATGTCCATAGAAACTCATGAAAAGCATAAAGCTGAATCCTCACACTGTGCTGCCTCATGCACCGAGCCAACATGCAGAAGAAAGAGACAGAGAGAGAGATCCTTTTCCTCACTCTCCCTTTCCAAACCTTGTGCTTATTTGAAGTTTAAACTTAAAATAGGTTTTAAAAGTAGGTTAAAAAATAGCACTAAGTTGATTTCATTTAATTTGCACTGTTTCATTGACACTTCTATAAGGACACTCAGCTTTTAGGAAGTTTTGCTTGTTTGTTTTAGGAGAAGCTCTTACTATGTGATTGCTTAAAGCTGACAGAATAGAGCAAACTGAGTGTCTTTTGGGGCCTGCATTTCAGAGCAAATATCTCTGAAGCACAGCTCACAGAGGAGAACAGTTTTTTACAGGAAACAGCAGAAAATACTGAGTGCCCAAGACAAAAGGGATTTTCCTCAGGCAAGAATGATGTAATAAACATCTCAATAAAAATTAGTTAAGAAATATAATAGGTTGGAGGTTGGTCTTTGCTTTAATAAAGAAATGACAAAGGAAGAATATGTCTACACTCAAGGACCTACAAATTCCTCTACAGCAGATTTCAGATATAAATAAAAAATTAAAATGAACACTCTGATGCATGCCTTCAAACCAGCCACTATGACAAGGATGTGTAAGAAATGGCAGAAATGTGGAACTCTTTTCTTCTTTTCACACTGTATTGTCAGATCAAAATGGCAGGAACACACCATATTCCAAACCATCTCTTTTTCTCATGCTCCTTATTTTTCATGTGTGCCTCATGATAGCATTTCCCATTCGTTTCCTCCCATTACTGTTTCATGTGACCTCATCTCCCTTCCTCTCTTCCCTGGAGCTAGGGTCTTTACCTCTGCAGTCCAGCCCTTTGCTGCCCCAACATCATGGCTCTCTGACCCCTTTCCTGCTACTAGCTCTGCCCCTATTCCCTCTCACTGCCAGCTCGGTTTCTGGGCCCACTGAAAATCTTGATTTAGTGCTAATTATAATCAACAGCAAGTTAAAGGCAAAACTCTCAAGTCAAGGCTCATTCAAAGAGCCAGATTAGGTATGAGTTGGCATGTAGGGGGAAAAGGCCTCCTGGCATAGGTCCATCACAGCGGTATGCAAAGGGCTACTGAGGCCAAAGGCTAACTTTCACAGGCTCCTTCATACTAGTAAATCTGGCCTCTCTGATAATTCCTGCAATTCCAAATGTAGTTGGGATAGATAATATGATCAGTAAGAATTTAATCAATAAAAAATGATCAATGAGAAATTAATTCTTTAGCCATGATCCCTCCCCTTCCCAGCCTCTATCCCACTGGACCTCAGACTTCCTACTCCTCACTCTGCCAAGCCAGGAATTCACACTGGCACAGCAGGATGGTTTCTTCATTCATGGAAACTTATGCTCAGCTTCTGCAGAGGCAAAATTCTGTCTTCAGCTAAGAAACTTATCATCTTGGCTTCAAAAGCAGACCCATTGCTTGCCTCAAGCACCACAGCACAGCTTCAAACCACAAGCTATCTTCACAACTGCACTCAATGGTGGAGATCTGGGCTGGCTCCAAAGTTACATGATTCTTACAATTTTTGTTCAGTCTCTTCTGGAAAATAGAAAGAACCACTCCCCAACAGATGTTCTAAAGTCTAAATGCAAGATCCCTTATCACTAATCCTTTATCACTAAAAATGGGTCCAGTTGTTGGCAGATTTTGTTATCATTTGAGGAACAAAATTTTTTGAACAGAGCATATAGAAAATTTAGCTCCCCCAAATTCTAAACCTAGGCTTCCCTGAAGTTCTTTTACACAGACTGGGATCTCCAGTGGTAAAGAAAAGTCTGCAGTCTTGGGTAAAATGTGTAGGTTTTTGTTTTGGACAACCGAGTGCTGAAGTCATCAATCAGTCAAGTCAATTTGTTCACTGAAGAGCAAGAGATCAGACTTACCAACTGATACAGCTTTGCCTTTCTTACCAGGCTCTGAACCACATTAAATTCTCTCTGGCCTTAATTAATTTGTCTGTATTTAGGAGAACATTCCTAAGTTTAGCTATTTGTGTATAACCATAACTTGTGTATGACCAAGGCTAAAATTGTTGGTTGATATTTGACCTGCCTTTCCCTATTTGGTTATTGCTTCTAAGGACAATTGTGTTTATGGCCCATGTCTTCTAACTCTAATGTGAATGTCTATGGGAACAACTGCATGTAGTAAACCAGCAAAGTTTACTTCACATTTTAAATGCGAGTCCCATATGGCTGATACTCAGGATTTTGTTGTTGTTTGACTTCTACTTATCTATTTTTTCTTTAGCTGAAGATTTTATTAGAGATGAAATCATTCATGTGAAAAAATGAATTACAGAGGACATGAAACATACATCATGGAACAAAACCAGACCAACATCTAGGTCACAAAACTCAGCATAAGTAGGAAAGTTCAGGCACATAAAGAGCTATCAGTGCAATTTAGCTATCAGTTCTTCACGCAAGCAAAAAAAGGCACTTACATATGAAAAAATGATGAAGGAAAAGTCTTTAATTTGAATAGGTAAAAAAAATGCTTTAAATGGCATAAAGCCACAGCTCTAAGTTTGCAGTTTTACAAGTAGATAAGCCAATCTAATGGTTCCCTACTGCTGAAACAATAAGGTCTGTCTTCCCCTTTCTTCTTCTCCTGCTTCACTCTTTCCATGCCCCAACCCCTCTCCTTCCTCCTCCTGTGCTCACAACCACGTAACCTCCTGTCTTTTTTGACAGCGGTGGCACTCGTCCTGGAGAAATACAGGTGTCAGGAAAAACCCAAATTATATAATGACAATAGAAGGGGACAGAAGAGAGGAGGACCTCTTCTTTTTTGCAGTGGTGAGCTGGTATACCTGCTCATTATATCTCATTTGGCCACCCTCAAAGAAGATACTGCTTGAGAGAATATGCATGGCTCCGTCTCATATATTCCACCCATGGTGCAGACCAAAAACTGATCTCAGTTATATGGTAAATACTGTGGAGGTCCATCAAAATCAGCTTATTTACTCAATAATCAGAGTTCCTCCAATGGCTTCAGAGCACTCAGTTCTGCTTTTCTAAGTGCTACAGTTTTTACTACTCATTTCTCCATAATTTGGTGGAGCTTTTCTTATGGAGAGGGAAAGAAAAAAATGTCTGTTTAGGTTTCAGATCTTTTTCTGGTTTTGGAATAGCAAGAACCATCTACACTCAAATCATCCTGTCCCAAAACATCACCCAACAAAGATGCATCTGCCCAATATTTGCCCTGGCTTTGAGGTACAGCAGAGATACAAAAATCTGCAGCTTCCTTTCCTGGGTCAGAAAGAGTCCTATGCTCAGCTCCATGTTTGCAAGAGAGATCTGGAAAAAATGTTCTTTGTCTGAACATTATTGTTCCTTGGGGGTGGCAGAGCATGCCCCTTCTTCAAGAGAGAATAGGCTGCAAGGCCCCCCATGGACCACAGCAGCTCCCAGGGAATCTGTGATAGGCCAATACCCTCCATATGCCTCTAAACCATCTACAACCCCCGACAGCCACCATGTCAAATGACAATAGCACAGAATCCCCCAAAGAGTTTCAATCTCCTGACAATGAATTGGGAACTCTTTTAGAACAAGTAGACTAGAATTCCCCTTAAGAAGGCACTCCCAAAGTATGGTCCATGAGGCCAGGCTAAATGCTCTAAGGCTGGTCTGCAAAACTGTATCAAATGCAGTTTTCAACAGTGTTTCTTTAAAGGTTCAATGATACAGCTGAACAGTGGTACCAGAGAAAGAATGGGGCTAACACTCATCCACTGTTCAGAAGCTTTGGGAACTGCTACCTTAAACTGCTTTTCTTCCTCCAACTCCTGGCAGAGCTTTCAACTCAGCCCCCTTCTGCTAGGTTTTGTGTAACAGATTTAAAGCTACAGCATGTACATACCCTCACCACTTTCCCTTTTCTCAGTTAAGCACCGATTCTTCTTAAGAATAAGTTCTAGATCTTCATGAATTGTCAGCTTCGTGACCACCCTGTGAACCTGGTCATCCTCTAACCTTAAGAAAACTTCTGTTCTTTCAGTTCTTTCAGGTATCAAACTCCACAGAAGTGGATACCCCTCAAGAGACTTTTGTCTAAGGTTCTAGCATGACTAACCTTCATCTTAGCATCACACCACAGCTCAATAAAGTTTACATACTTCAGTCAACTGCAGTCACATACAGTCTATGTCCAGTTACAGTGATGTCAGCAGATATTGCTCAACATTTTCCCTATTCAGTTTCATTGCATTTGGATGGCCTCATTTTGTCTTGCGTAAAATTTCAGTGGTTAAGGAAGAAGACCTGAGAATGCTGGATTTTGCCACCTACAAGCCTCATGTCGTTTAAACAACACAACTTAAGATTAAATCATTTCCCTCTCTCTTTGGTGCTGGTGTTCTCAGCTGCTGACTATGCAGGGTGACTGACTAGAACACTGCCGTTTAACCAAGCAGAGCTAACACTGGTTATTTTTGCTACAGACTTCTGTATTGTTCTTACCAGTGTGTTCCCTCATGAAGGGAGCAGGCTGGATGTTATAGGCTTGAAATCACATTCTCTCTTTTGATGACTGGAACATTACAGAGCTAATAAACAGCTCTTTATCATAGCTATTTCTTCCAAACACCCAGATAAGAAAAGATGCCTTTAGCAGCCAGTAGTTGCCGCATAGGTAAGTCACGGAAACTTAGTGCCATTCAGCAGCTAGTGCCCAAACTCAGCAGTATTTGAAGCTCTGCTCTCAAACCATCTGTAACTTACAAATGTCCCATATAGGTCATATTTTTTTCTATCACATTCCACTGTACATTCTACCTATCTCTCATCCTCCAACCAATCTGGGGATTCTTTATATATTTCAACGCATATCCCATGTTTTTTCTAATTCTACAATACATGTCATTAATGGCTTTTGAAAACTGAACTTTGTAAAACTCTCTGCTGGATGTGCAGTGGGAGAATGAATAACCTCTTAAATTAGAAACTCCTCAATCAGTAAGATACTTAAATCTGACCTTAAACTAATCTCCACATATCTTCTGTTTAGAAACAAAACAAAGTTGATCTTGGAGTCAGTATCAGAGTAAGTTTTGCTGTCCCTCTGAGAACAATTATCATAGCCCAGATTACAGACTTTATGTCTACTACACTTCCCCAGTATTAGAAATTTTGCCCTAATAACCATACATTATGATAAGGGACATATTAGAAACAGCAACTGGACTAGAGAAAGAAGAGAACAAATAATGTATTTAGAAGCTAAATAACCAATTGTGCTTTGAAACATCAAAAATCTTAGCTTTTCTTAACTGAATTTCAGTTTCCTATCCTTGGCTTTGAGGCACTACTATTTTCACCTTTCTTCCTGTTCCCATGCTCCCCAGGATGAATAGTATTTTTGTGGACATTGGCAAAAAAATGAAAGCAAGAAACAAAAACAATGTTAAGTATTGGGCATATATTCTGTGAATTGTCAATCCTCTTAAAGCATGTGGTGGTGTTGAAAACCATTCCACCAGACATCCCAAACACTCTTAGAACAGCCTCTTTCTGTAGCATAGCATGAGTCCTGTAAATTCTGCTTTTGGGAATATTAGTCATATTAGTAAGGCTCATCAGTGTAGACAACAGTAGGCAGCACAAAGCATAAACAGTTGCAATTAGTGATCTACAGTTTTGTACAGATTGTGGAGAAATACGTGTACATAATCAGTTTTATTCAGCCGATACTATCTTAAGATCACTGTAACCAAACATGCATGACACTCCACAGGTGCAAATAAGCACAGCACTGTTAGTATTAGAGGAACTATACCATGTATATATTTTTCACTTACCAGACCCATCTTCATAAGTAAAAAAACTACACCTGCTCGCAGCTCCTCATTCCCTTCATCTTGCATAGAGTATGACACTATAAACCATAACCACACCTAGCCATATCAATCTCATCATCATAGTATTTGTATTTCTTCTCACCTGACAAATATCTGAAACCACAGTTTCTTCTTCATTTTATTTTTTGTTATCTTTGTAACCTTTTATTTATGGTTGAGGAGTTAATTTAAATAAGTGATTTTCTTCCATTTTGGTACAAAGTCAGCAGTAGTCTTCATCACCCTAATACATTCCATAGGATAATTTCCTTTGAAACAAAATGTTAAGATCCCAAACTGGTCTCTTTATACTGAATACTTCTGAAATCTCCTTCTACCAACCACATAATCTTTTTAGCAATGGCTATGCAATATATCCATATTGCACCAGTTTTACAATATGTTCTGAAAAGCAAAATATATTATATGCCTTAATGAATCAAATAGTATACCAAAATAAGAAAAAAAGTCTGTAAAATAAGGAAACAGATTACAGTCATTCTAGTCATGAGTCCTGGGACACAACATGCCACTCCATTTGCTGATGTTAAACTAGTAAACCTACAATAGCATTTAAGCGGGCATGAAACTTTTCTTTTGAGAACAGTCATGTTCCTCACAGGTTCCTGTATAGATGTTGCATCAAGTCTGCTAGAAATTAAAACTAGTTCAAGTTGTAAAATACTTTTTCACTTCCTTTTCTGAGTCCCTCTTCACAGATTGCAAGCCAGAAATAAAACCAATACACAGTCAATAAAGGATTAAGACAGCTTTTATATATTTGTGCTCCATAGCAAAGGTAAAGAACTATCCTATTTATTCTACTACATTTATTATGAGCAGTCCAGACTATTTGAAAAAAAAGATACTGACTTAACATTTTAAATTATTTACCTATCAAGAGTAACATTACTGAGAAATCACAAATACTTGCCCAAACAGCTTTTTAAGCCTTGGTCTTCACAGTTTTTCTAGCCACATAACAATTTCAGTAAAGCGTGTAATGTTTTTAGCAAAATTATTAGGCAAATATAGACCTCCTAGCATAGAGGTAGCAATATGGATAATAAAATTGCTTATACTGGTACAGCTTATAGCTAAAATACAAAGTTGTATTAGGAACAATTGTGTTTGAGAAGGGAAAGTTGTATCCTTTTAACCATACCAATACAAACGGAAGCAGTTCCACTCTGAGTAAGAATAAGCTTTTCTGCATAGGTATATCCTCTTTCAGATCTAGTTGTGGGATGGGATGCAGTTGGGTAGCATGGGATGAACATGCTACCACTCCCAGTTGCTCCTCATAACACATGAGCTGCAGGTTACCGCTTGCCAAGCCCTGCTAACAAAAGAGATTGTATGAGCCCTCCCTAATCCACACCAATTCAGTCTGCAAGGTTATCAGCAGTTTTAATTAAACCTTCTAGCTATGCCTGCAGTGAATGAGGCAAACACACTTATTTTCATTACAAAATTTATCAGAGTGATACTCCTCAACAGCAAGACTAGTAATAAAGAGATGATAGTGTAACATCTGCAGCCAGCCCAGCTATTTGCAAAGTCAGCAGCAGTCACAGCCCTAAGAGACTATGACTCAGAACAAAACAATGTCTATCAGGATCCAGAATTTAGCCTTGCTCAGCCTGCAACTTAGCCATTCCAGGGTGAACTACTAAGGTCTGTAGATACAAATTTCTAACCTTTTACCTATACACTGAGGAGGGATGGAGACTCTCCTTCCACTAATGTACAGATACATATAAATCACTATTTGCATTACTGATGGAAATCCGACCACCGACTCCTACAGTGCCATGCTGTTATTCTGCCTTCTTCTAAGTGCTGAAATACACGCTCACATTCTGTGTAATGGTCTGAAAAATGAGGGCATCAGTATAAGCTTGAGTGTTTGGGACCATTATTCTACACCCCCTTTATGGTACCTCCTAAGTATGAAACCCACTTCATATGCAAAAGGATAGGAAATCATTCAGTTGCATCAGTGATGAATCTGAAGGCAAAACTACCATCATCTTCCTTTTATAAGATTCTCATAAGACTATTTAGTCACGAATATCTTCTTCAGTCAAATATACGGTTGCATTGTCGGTTTGAAACATTTATAACAAGCTCATACGATGTCATATAAATCCTCTGCTGTGTCTTTACAAGTATGAAATCACTAACATTTGCCTTGGCTTCAGAAGCAGAGAAGCAGCTCGTGACAAGTGACACTTACTAAAAGTAAGTTGCTCTGATACACTGACCTTATATCTTTGCCATTGTTTTTTAACTTAATGATCCCCCCATTCACATAATATCATGGTACACATTACTATTAATGGTGAGTCTTAGGTACAGCTTTTTAAAGTATTCTAGGGTATAAAGAGGTACTGCATTCCAAGGCCTAATACTTTGAGTTAAAAGCAGAACATTTGTATTGACATATTCTGGTGACTATACCCAGAATATGGAGCTCCGCTTGCAATAGGTCCACTTATGAGTAAGTCAAGTATTTATCATCTTAATTTGAGACTCTGATGATGAATACATTGTAGCCAAAGCTCTTTGTATACTACTAGCATACATACTGAGTCACTGATGAAGGTCACACTTTGGCTATTTGCCTCAGACCAGTTGTACCCATGAATCTCAAGTCATGTACTCCTCAGCTCAAAATCACGAGCTGGAAAGATCGTGCAGGTGCACTTAAGAGTGCAGAGAGGATTGAATCTGTCCCTTGAAACAGAGGGCCAAGAATCCTCATCTTACTCCAAAATTTAGATCTGCCCATAAGAAACAAGAAACAAAGTCCTCATTGCACAGCTTAAGCCTACAACGTCATAGGAATGCCCAGAATACTTGATCGAGCCACTCTATACACTAAGCTAAAGAATCTGCAGTTAATGCATGTGTGGAGTTAAAGACATAAATGAATACAGCAGCTGTTAAGATTTAATGCTTTTGATTTCATGAGCCTTAACAATTATACAGGCTCTAGGGTCAATGTTTTTCTGATGTTATTGGAACAGCAAAATAAAAATGTATAAAAATACATTTGCTTTCATGATGTTGTAAGAGAAAATGATTCTATATTTATTAAAGCAAATTAGCATTTCATTGAAACATGCATTTTTCCACAAATGCCATAAATGTAGTTATCACATCAGTGAGGCATGCAAGAATGACTTTCTGATGCCTACTCCAAATTCTCCCCTTCCTCTGCTTGTGTTTCTTCTTCCAAGTTCTGTATAAGTTGTGAAAAAATGTGCATATGTGGCACTACTTGTTATTAAAATATATTAATGTATAATTAAATAATTGTATTAATATAATTATAATAAGTATAATTAATAATGTACAGTAAAATATAAGATGTTATCTGATGGAAGGCTGATACTTCCCAGTGAACATTGTTCAGAAATCATTCAGAGAGCAGGAATTTCAGAGATTGCCTTCATTCAACACGTGAACTGAAAGAACTCCTTAAATATATTGTTCCCTGTAAATATACAGTTAAGGATGGGATTAAAGAAACAAAAGACATTTTCCCATTAGACTAATGTATGCATACCCTCAGAGGAAGGAGAAAGACTTGCCTCAATCTGAAAGTCTTCTATTACCATTATTAATGCTACAACATGGTTCTGATTTTCTCCTTTCAATTGGTTATTTGGTGAATTGAAGCAATGATTGCTAATAGTTGAGTATATTCCATACATGATCATAAAGAAGTGTCCAGACTAAAGTGTCATATTACAATAGAAACACATGTACATGAAATTTCATTCAGAGAGATTTGGTTTCAAACAAATGTCTTTAATTACTGGCAGAGAAAGTCATTCTGATCACTTATTTCTTCCCCCCTCCTCCCAAAATAAGAGCTTTACTTAATTATACTTCAGTATGGTCCTTAAAAAGTTCACTTTTACTCCAAGAAGCAGCTCTGTGGGGGGGGGAAAAAAAATCTTAATATCTCTGTTTTGTTTAGTACTTCACAAATCCCAAACTGTGACTTCTTTTTACACCTGTGAACACCAGCATACAGATACCATAGCAAAAATAAACAAATTACCGTTGCATAATGAATTACTGTTCGGCAGCTGAGCAATGGTAATTTACAGCATGCATGCTTTTAGCAAAATAAGACCCATTAGCTTAAACACTGATGAAGATATACATTAGGCTCTCCTGACAACCAACAAAGCAATTGTTTTTCCAATACCAATTCCCTACAAGTCAGTAATCTGGATTCTGCATTTCTTTCTGAACTAAGTTCTACTTCATGTGTTTACTTAAATCTACTGAAGACAATTAACATATACCAGCATAATAGAAAAACAATGGAGTTGCATACTGTAACTGAGGCCTGAATTGTCCTGCAGATCCTTTACTGCTGAGACAGCATAAAAATGCATAATAAATCTGGTCCGATCTTTATATTTCAGACTGCAGTAAGAAGGCTTTCCCTTTTCACATAAGGACAGAAGTCATTTGATACAGAACGCTCTAGAGATGCGCTAAGCATGGAAACAAAGGATGGTATGTTTGTAGCATCACTTTTTGAGGGAAGAAAGAAGAACAAGTTTTGCTATTAACAGGTGTTTGTTACAGGTTAAGTTTATCTTATCACAACCTGTGAGCTATGCTTGAGTCACTGGAACATATTTTTAAAATCCAGTTATCCAGGAAGAAAACTTACTTAAGAGTTGCCAGCACTTACAGGCTTGTATTGAATGAAAAGAGCATAGGGAGATATCAGTGTCAAGAAGAATGCAGAATTCCATACAACCCCTGCTTCCTGGGTGCTTGACTCCTCCTGTGACAACATCCATGAAGGAGAGAATTTTCCCCACATTTTGATTTTATTTTTCTTTGCAAATAAGCCACCTATTATATGAATTTGTGGATGCAGTGTTTGTGGATGCAGTGATAGTGACTAAGACTGTATAAAATCATGAAAAGAATAAACTTAGTGGGGGAGCTCCACCTAGCTAGCAAAATTTCTCTGTTTGGCCCAGTTGTTTTATATGCTGTATGAGAGTACTACTTAATTGTGCAAGCTGATTCCATACAAAAGCTCCCTATAGAAACCACAAAGACAAATGGATATCCTCAAAATGTACAGGCAGGACATTACACTATTGAGTCTGCAGCATCAGATTCCTGAAACACAAGGTCCCCCTACTGAGTACATTCCAAAGATCATTTGGAGGTCCTGTTTATGGGAATACCATGGAAAAACACTTCTGCTGAGCATATTTCACCTCCAAACTCCTACCCTCTTAACCCTCTTGATTCCCACTCAGAGGGGAAAAAAAAATCGTAAAGGAACAAGGAGACTGACGAGAGAGAAAATGTTAGAAACATGGACCCAGTGTTTGCATCTTTGATTCTTTGTTCCTTTAGAAAGAACTTAGCAACTTCACAGACCTTTGTTTGGGATGTTACACGAATGAGTGGTTGTGTTGCATGTGAAGGATCACATAGGAAACTTTTGTTAAATTAATTATATAGTCAGAATGCTGTGACATTAATTCTTTTTCCTTGGCAGGCCGATTACCATAGAATGAGGTCCATGAAAAGTGACCTGTGTCTTATCTCATGGGCACTGGGCCTCTGAGGGTTTGTTTGTTGTGGTAGTTATGGGGGGTGGGGGGTTTAACCAATTTTATTACACTATAATAAAGACATTGTCAGAAGTCATTGCTGAAAAGTGCAAAGCAACCTCTCACCTTATAAGGCCAAGGGAATTTGAATACTAAGACTGAAACATCAGAAGTCAGCTGAATTCTGTATTCAAAAAGGTCAGAACAAAAAAAGTAAAGGAACTTTTTCCAAAATTGCAAAACTATCATGCAACTTACCATTCAAATCAGTCTCTGCATCTGGAAATGTGAGAACTAAACACGAAAGCAAATTCTTAAAAGGGCTAGAAGGGGAAACCTAGGATCCAAGGATCAGCACGTCTAATCTCCGTACTGGTCAAACCAGTAGAATCTATTATGTAGAACAGAAATGACTAAATTCTTAAAAGGCCAAAATAAAGATAGGGATAGTCGATCAGTTTTCATAATGAAAAAGAACTCATTGCTCATGGAGTATATTTGAACAGAACATCACACATTCTCACCAGTTCAAAGTTTCCTTAGTATTGCAAGAAGGACTTAAAAGGGATTCTGTTGGTCCAGCCTAATTAATTTTGACCAAGTATTTCCTAGCCAAATTCCTGAAATAAAACTGTAGTTGATGCATGGAAAAAAAAATACAGAGCAAGCTATTGCCAAAATCAGCAACATACTTGAGATAAATTTACAGAATCACAGAATAGTTGAGGTTGAAAGGGACCACTGGTGATCATCTGGTACAACCCCCTGATCAAGCAGGGTCATCTACAGCACATTATCTAGTCAGGTTCTGAATATCTCCAAGGATGGAGACTCCACAACCTCTCTGGGCAACCTGTTCCACTGCTCTGTTACCCTCACAGTAAAGAACTGTTCTCTTGTGCTCAAGTGGAACTTCCTGTGTTTCAGTTTGTGCCCGTTGCCTCTCGTCTTGTCACTGGGCACCACAGAAGAGTCTGGCCCCATCCTCTTGCCACCCTCCCATCAGTTATTTATACACATTGATAAGATTCCCCCCTCAGCCTTCTCTTCTCCAGGCTGAACAGTCCCAGCTCTCTCAGCCTCTCCTCATAAGAGAGACGTTTCAGCCTCTTAATCATCTTTGTGGTCCTTTGCTGGTCTCACTCCAGTAAATCCATATCTCTCTTGTATTGAGGAGCCCAAAACTGGACACAGTCCTCCAGATGTGGCCTCACCAGGGCTGAGTAGAACAGAAGGATCACTTCCCTTGACCTGCTGGAAGTGATCTTCCTAATGCAGCCCAGGATATTGTTGGCCTTCCTTGCCCTGAGGGTGCATTGCTGGCTCATGCTCAACTTGCTGTCAACCAGGACCCGCAGGTCTTTCTCTGCAAGGCTGCTTTCCAGCAGGTCAGTCCTCAGTCTGTACTGGTGCATGGGACTATTTCTCCCCAGGGGCAGGACTTCATACTTCCCTTCATTGAACTTGAGGTTCTTCTCTGCCCATTTCTCCAGCCTGTCAAGCTTCCCATTAACAGCACCAAAACCATTTGGTGTATTAGCCACTCCTCCCAGTTTTGTGTCAGCAGCGAACCTGCTGAGGATGCATTTGGTGCCTTCATCCAGATCATTAACAAAGATGTTAAACAGTAGCTTTACAATCATTAAAGCTAACATTAACAGCTAATTGTTAAACAGTTGTTAGCTTCCATGCAGAGGACAAGTTTTATTTACTTTAAATACATCATTTAAAGAGTCTAAATCAGTTGTTTCAAGTTCTGGAGACAGACCTCCAGAGCACTGCTGAACTGAGGGACCACAAAACTACAAAGCCAAGTCTCTCAGGCTTAGATTTTCTCTACAGGCATTCATTCCACCATTGCAAATTTTTCTGGGTCTGTAAACTTAGAGGTTGAAAGTCACTGGTCTAAGCATAAAAAGAACACTTAAAGCCCTCAGCAAAGAGCTAGTTACAGGAGATGAGGGTAACACTACATTTATGACAAAAATAATTTGAGTCTCATAAATTGAAGGCTTCAGGGATGAAAGTAAGTACTCTCTATCTTAGAATGCACTCATATTGTTGTTACGACCACCTATTCTCCCACAGCCAGAGCTCCAGCTTAGAAATGACATAGGTACCAGCATTTCTCCCAGTATTTCTTTCAAGTGACCTGCAGAACTGGTGAGTGAACTTGGGCTACAATATCAACAATGTGCAGGCAACACCCACCTGTATCTTCTCTACCTCAAATTTAGACATCATCTCCTATGTTTAGACATCTCGAAGAAATTGGTACCTGGTTAAAAAAACACTAAGACAAACTCAAGGGAAAAAAAAAAATAAGAGAGGTTGTGCAGTGAGGAATGGGTAGACACTAATATTCTCTGACATTACCAAGACATACCTGAGACTATATGCCCTCAGACAGCCCATATACCTTTTCAACTAGTACTACTGAAAACTTACAAACATTTTCACATTATAATTGTCCAATCAAATCAACACGTTTGTGGCAACAGACCAGGCAATGTTTTTTTTGTATGTTTATGACTTTGAAATTCCACTACTTATGTCCTTTTATATTCAGGCCTTCCTTTCCTCAACTTTGTGTGCACACACCACATACTATTAACAAGACATTTCAATTGCTACAAACTAGGTTACAGTACATAACAACAACTACTCATCATACTAGTGCTTAGAACATAAAAAAAGCTTCCATGTATGAGGCCAAAATTCCACCAACTATATTATCCTGTCCCTGAGCATGGCCAATGCTGACTACTAAGAGAAAAGGTATAATACCATCTCCTTTTGGCCAGGTAGAGTTCAGGGACTTTCAAACCAGAAGCAGCAGCATCACCTTTATGTTCAGTAATCCTTGATGGACCTTCATCCCACTAATTTGTCAAATCACTGCTTTAACCTATTTCTTCAAAAAAACCTGCAGCAATGACTGCCAAAATTTATCCACTCACCATTTAAAAAAAAAAAAAAAAAAAAAAAAAAAAAAAAAAAAAGCGTTTGTTTTTAAGCCTGCATCCTGAGACTTCATTTTTCTTCAAGTTTTTTTTTTTTTTTTACTGAGAAAGGAATTATTTGCTCTTTTTCATTTACCCCACCATTCACAGCTCTGCTGACAGCTATCATATTTCTCCTCTCCCTTTAAATCTACTGTTTGTCTAAGACGAATAGCTTTTCTGTCCTTTAATGAAAGCCATTCCAACGATCCTTGTTCCCTTCCTTGTAATCTTTCATAATTCCACTTAGATTCATGTAGCTGCCTGATTTTTTCCCCCCCCATTCTCTCTCTACCCACTCCTAACACTGTACTTGCCTTTTTGACCTCCACTGAGTATTGAGCTGACATTTTCACAGAACTATTCACAATGAGTCCAGGATCCTTCCTGAGTGATAATAGCTAATTTAGAGCCCATCACTGTGTATGTCTAATTAGTTGTTTTTCTCCATGTGCATTATTTTACATTTATCAAATTTAAATTTCATCTGCCATTTTATCATTGAGTCACGCAGAACTGCAAGATCTACAAAGCTTTACAGCCAGCTTTAGCTTTGATTTCTCTGTAAGCCTCATCATTCCTTCCCTTTTTCTCAGATTGTTTTTAAACATAAAAATATAGAGACAGCTGTACTGTGTCAGACCAGTTATCCACCTAACCAAGCATTCTGGGCAACACTGACTAAAAAAAGATGCTTTTAGGCAACAGCATAAGAATACTTTCCTGGAATACTCTTTCCATTTTCAACCACTCCAGAGTTTGCATACTATGTCTTTCTATCTACCTACTAACTCTTGATGGCACTTGTTCATTCTCTCCTTGACCCCAGGCAAGCTTCTAGTATTTGCAGTGAACTAGGGCAAGAAATTTCACAGCTTACCTATACACTGTGCAAAGAACCACCTCCTCTTCTGAATGTGACAACGACTACCTTCTTTTGGGACAGCACACATTGGATCTTCAGACACTCTGTAATTACACCCATGATTTGATAGACTTCCATCATGCCAGCAGTTTTGAAAATTAAGCCATCTCTTAGTCATTTTAGGTCAGATTTACAGTACCTTTTTGCATAGACCCAAAATTTAAACATAGAGCAAAAGGACAACAGCAGCCAGATGGGCCATCAACATTGTTCAATGCTTTTATGAAAAATTTTCTAGTGTGTATTCTCTCCCCTCTGTTAAATCTCCTCTTGTGGATTATATTTGAGCAAGCGTAAGATCACTGAGGTTCTTGTTCCAAGAACAGCTGCAACACCTCTGCAACAGTTAAATTTTATTGTTGCATTTTAACAATTGATAATGCACAATGCACAAAAATAGTATATGAAGATTATATGTAGAGGGAAGAGAGAGGGAGGAAAAGAAAAAAGTTAAAATTTTTAGAAACATTCTTCTGTGGCTTGCTTTTCCATTTGGAAAATGGAACAATTCCATTGTTCCAGTGGAATGCAGCTGTCATGAATGGTCATGACTGCAGAAGGTATTCCCCAAGGCAGCTTGGGCCATGTCCATCAAGCATCGTAAAGTCTAAGACCAAAACCTTGAACTTGTCTTGGTACTCAGCAGGGTTACAGTGCAATGAGCAGAGCTTCAGGGTGATATGCTTTCAGCAGACTGTATTACAAAGGAGATGAATTGCTCCATTTTGCGTCAGCTTTGCAAATCTATACCATATGACTGGCTACTAAATGGCAGTAGCCAATTAGAGTACAAGGATTCACAACTTCTAAAATTATTGTGAAATGGGGAAAGGGGGGGGGGGGCACAAGAGGTTCCAGCATTTATACAAATGAGTGGCAAAATCTGAATTCAGGAAACTGCTTAAATATAAATAAATCTGTACAATTATACATCCATGATTCTACTGAATGCCCTCCCTGTTCAGCCAAGAATTTATTTTAGCTTAATACTTAACATAGAAACTGCTTTCTTCAATTTTAAGAAACAATGAGGACAGTGTTCAAAAAGAAAACATTTATGGTCCTTGTGTGCACATGAAAGCTACATCTTTATATCTACAGAGCAATTATGCCAGCAGGTGCACATTCATTTTTACAAGGAGAATTTAGACCTCACTTCTTAAAAACTGTTATGTTAACTGGTACTTCTTTTTGTTTACATTGTTTCATTTTGCAAAACAAGAAGCTTTTCTAAATCAAAAAGAAACAGTCTTAATTCTTCAGTTGCAGAATTAGTGTGTGACATTTCCCATCTTTTCTTCTGGTTATTAAAAAAACCTGCCAGTGCACTTACTCCAGCATTCATGACCCACTATTACCAAATCTTCTCACCTTCTATTCCTCCTGTCTTATCAGTGCTACCTAATTCTATTACCAATCTTTTCTAAATCATTCTTGTTCATTTGCCCTTCTCTTGCCCAACCATTTCCCATCTATACAAATAATTGCTCAAGTCTAAATGATCACAACCCAGAACAATCACTTAAATCCTCTGCCATCCATTTTCTAGCTTTCCCTTGTCCTTGGCCCAGGAGATTTCAACAAAATGAAATTATATTCCACACAGTTGCATTGGTTATTTCTACCTTTCCTTACTTTTGTAGCACTTCCGAGAGTAAACAAAACAAAAGCAATGTTAGTTAAGTGCATCATGCACTTTTTAAGCATCAAATGACTTGAAAAGGAGCAATAACCTTCCTCAAGTGCATTGCTTTAAATAAGAATGTTACTGAGAATGCATGTAATAGCAAATCCTTTTCCCTCTAGCCCAAATTCTTTGGCACATAGGATTACAGGGGCTAGAATGATAGTAACCCACTCCCTTTCACTAAAAATAAATAAATAAATAAAAATGTTGCCTCTCCTCACATATTCTAGAAACAAAGAAGGGAGTAGTTTTTCTCAAAATACTTCCTACTACCTTGAAGGAACAGGAAAATCAAGGAAGTCACCAATCTCTCGTGGCTACTTGTCACTCTATGGTAGAGGTCTTAAGAACATTAAATGCACTTGGATCTTTTCCTCAGAGGGAAGAGAGAGAGATCTCATGCTTATATCTCCCCTCCAATGCAAAAATCTTAGCTTTTTCAGGAAAGATTGAGACAAGCTACAGATCAGCTGGAGGAGGGAGACAGCAGCAGAGATCTACTAACTGAGAAAAACATCACATGGAAAGCCATACATAATCACATCAGGCATAAGTAGCTCTGTCCCTATTACATACCAGGTCTCAGAACATAGAGAAAAACTACTTTCTAGTTTCTATTCATGATTGAAGTCAATGCTGAATGATATAAAGTCAAGAGCAGAAGAGTGCATAATGAAAACCAAATGTCAAAACATGTTTAGAAAAGGCTGAATGTAGCAAAACAAGAACCAAGCATGTTTTAGACATTAATCAAGAGCTATAGGTTTGATTAGCACTTCTTCCACAACAAAAGCAGCTTGTCAAAGTATACATTTTATTAAAACTCTACAAAGCTAGCATGAAGTCACTCCTGATTTCATTTTTAACATATAAATGAACAAAGCTAGCCAACTAAGGAAATGTGATGTGGGGAAGTCCAATATTGGCTTATTGTGGGAGGAAGGAGATCTAAAACAGAGACTGGAAACTCTAGAGGTATAAGGCAGAAGAGAGATTAAAGTGAAAAGAAGAACAGAAGGCAGAGAAACCAAAAAGGGCATTTTTAAGTGTGACCACAGACGTAAGCTGCAACTGAAGGGTAACATTAACAAACCACGTTATCTTGTGCTCTTATGCCTATGATGTCAGACTCAGTCCATAAAGTTATGGCATTTTTGCTTCTCATGAAAAGCTAAACATGGAAGCAAGAAAAACAATACCAACTAATATTTCTTTAGAACATGGAACACTAGCATACTGTATTATTACAATCATGTTCAAGAACTGTACCAAGCAACACTTTTTAGTATTCAAATACTAAATTGGATTTTAGTACAATCATGGAGCTTATATTCCTTCCAAATGTTTTTCTTCTAACTTACTTTTCTTTATTTCAACAAAATGAAACATGTCTTGAAAAGAAGAAGAAAGAATTTGCTGAAGATAAACAGAACAAAATTGTTCTTACAGACATACACTAGAGAAGTAATGGAATGTGCCAAGTTTTCATTTTTCCTATTAAAACATACCTGACACACTGAACCCTGTAGAAGAGACTGGAATTACTTCAATGATCAAAGTATTCCAGTCTACCTGAAACTACAGAGCAGACCTTTCAAAACAGATACTTTAAAGAAGCATGTATTATTCCAAAAATATTTTTATTGTTTGCCAATGGGATTACAGGAACAATATCAATTAACCTGATTACAGAGAGCATCATCTTAGAGGGAGTTTACTCCTAGCACTGAGCATTAAGAGGAATCTGGGCCTGGGGAAACAGCAAGACCAGTTTTTTGCTTCTCTAGCATACCCTAAAAAGTCATTAAGGCTCCATATTTTATTCATCTTTGTCTGCCTTCTCTTGAACTGCAACCCTGTTCTGTTTGACTTATCTTCTATTCAAACAATATTCAGTACACTGGTAGAATTACTGTCCATGCATTTAAACTGAGAGAATCACTAGCCTCTTTTTGGTTTTGTTGAGGTCTGTCAGGACTACCTCCAGTTTTCAATCTTTTCCATTCTCTTTTTAAAGGCCTTGGGAGCCTGCATAGAGAAGTGACACAGTATTAAAGTCAGCTTTCCCCAGAATACCGTCAAGTATCCTGACTCAAACTATTCTTTCCTAGGGATAAGAGTTTACTGCACAAATATGCACTTTTACTGTTCAAAAACTTTTAAAACACCAACTAGTAAAACCCTTGAATCTTGCAAGAGACCTTTAGACATCAGCTGACATAAAGGTCATTAACAGTTTACGGCAGCTTGCTAACAGCTTCTGTTCAGATACATCTAAAGATCCCATTTTGCCCACTGGTGGCATTGTGTGATAGCTCTCTCAAGTTCTCTCTCTGAACTATCACAGAGCAGAAATACTAAGCAAACCCTTCCTGGAATTAAGCTACGGCATTATCTTTCCACCACCTTTTGAAAGGAAGATCAGTTTGAAGGCTTGTTCACAACTAGATCTTTTTCATCTGACTCTAGACAGTTGCACTCTAGATGGCTTGGCATTCATACTTTGGGGAAAGTTTTACTAGCTCGCGGTGTCTTACTGCAAGCAAGCAGTAAGAGACAGGAATTGTCTATAATCAATTGAGATGCCCTCTCAGCTCAGAAAGCTTATAATTAGACTATTACCTAATTCTGTTTATCGCCACACTATTTCAAAACAATAAAAGAATAAGTATATGTAAAAGAACACAATTTGTTTATATTATTAATTCATTAAGCCCTTCAACTGACTGCTGCTTTTAAAGAGAGATGGTGCTTGAAGTACTAGAATTGTATTTCTTCTTCCAGAATTGTTTTTCAATAGGCTTTTCAGCCAGTCACTTAGGCATATCTTTGGATCTGCCGCTATGCATTTAGAACACAACTAGGATGCCTAAATATTCGAGGCAATCACACTGTCCCTGCCAAAGTTTTTACCAAAAGAGGTTACTCAAGACATCTAGAATTGTTGTGAAGAAATCCAGAGGTGCTACCATCTGCACTGAGATAGGCATTTGTCTCCCCACCTCCATCCCAGAAATACCATAAACTCACAAGACAGTCATTCCTATGCCTAAAGTAACAGAGAGATACCTTCTTCCAAATGGAACTGTCAGATGATTGTATTATTGCCATAAAGGTTGTTATCCACTGTGTGCCATGGATTACTAAATCCAAATGTCTGCCAGCAAAAGAGGTCAAATGAATCCTCCCTAGCATGCTTCAGGCAAAATTAGTACAGTTCACCCAACTGCTCCCTTAACCACCATTAACTCAAGAGCTGTGGGGCAGTAACGCTGGCAGAGAAGAGGCAGCAAACCACTGAGGGAGAGGAGCATCTTCAGCTAGCACAGCTGCTCGCAAAATGAATTATCTTGTTACACCCCTAGCCCTGAGGGACCTAATACATACTGATGACATTGAGATCAGCCATCACAGCCATTTTCATGTACCAGCCTAGTGATTGGAACACTTACCTAGAACACATGAACTACGTTCACTTCCCTCCTCAGCCTAAAGGGATTACAGAAAAACACTGCCTACTTCCTAGAAGATCATTGCAACTACTCCTATGAGACAGTTGCTATGTAGAAAGGAATACACTACCTACACTTCTAAATAATAGCTAGCTAGATACATACACAGCCCTGGAACTGGACCTGGAATCTGATTTCCCAGACTGCCCAAATCATTAAGATACATGCATGACAAAAAGATACTTATTGATTTCCACAGATTACCACCTATGAACTTGCAAATGCCCTTTCCACATTACTCCATCTGTTGCAAACCCCATTCTTAGGGCTTCAGATCTCAAACTACAACAGCTACAGAAGGATGGCTGAAGTTACCATTTCTACTATCCATTCCATCTCTACTGCACATGGACTTAGTCTGACTGCAAAGCAACTACAGAATTACTAACTTACAGTCAGCACTTGAAAATAAATACTAGTTTATTCTGAAACACAAGGCTGCAAGTGCTGTGGCTCAGGACCTGCTATGCAATCACACCACAAGCCTACACAGGGGAAAAGGCTGCATCACTTGCTACCTAGTACAAATCCTGAGGAAGCCAGCATGCAGCTCTCCTACTCCAGCAGACTTGAGATTGAGGCACTTGAGAGCAGTTAAACATGCTGCTCCCACACCCAGCTAGGAATAACCCAACACATTGCCATGTGCATATGCTTTATAGAGCCAGGCCTTCATCCTGCCTTGCCCCCAGAAACCTGCTTCCTCGGCAGCAGCGAGGCGATTAGCAGCACGTTGTACAGGGCACCACCAGCAAGGGCCAGGGGAAGCAGCCGCGGCAAAGCAGCAAGGCAGAGCAGCTCGGGAGCCCAGGCCTGCCCAGCCCAGCTCCACGCGGGATGTGGCCCGCGGCCGGCCCACAGCTCTCCTCCACCCAGCCGAGGCCCAGCAGGCTCCCGGGGCGGGGCGGGGCGCGGGGCGGCGCGGCGCTGGCACCCCCAGCGCGACCCCGCGGCCGGCGCCGCTATGAAGGCACTCGAGGAAACCGGGCTGCAGTGACCATAGAAACGAAGCAGGCCGCTCCCCCACAAAAACCACCTCAGGCCCGCCGCCGGCCTCCCCTGGCAGCCATCACCGGAAGTCTATTTATAGCTTGGCCGGATACGTCCTGACGTCACGGAGCGCACCGCCCCCGTGCGTCAGCGTAAGCCGTACGTAATGGGAACGTGACACACGCACGGCGCGCTCTATTTATAGCTGCAGGAGGCGGAGAAGGGGAAAGGGGAAAAGAGGAATCCCGGCGCTGCGGTGTGGTGCTGTGCCGGCCGCACGCGCGCGGGGGTGGGGCCTGGGGAAGCCGGGGCCGCCGGGGCCGGGCAGGCTGCTGACGCGCGGCGTGGTCTCTGTCGGCGGCGAGTGGTGCGGCCGCGACCCGCGCACGGACACGCCGCCCGGCGGCGCACCGCGAAGCAGCGGTCCCTCCGAAGCGCACCCGACTCAGGCTCTTGGGCCGCCCTGGCAGCGCCTGTCCGTGTGCCGGCGTGAGCCCCCCTGGAGGCCCCCGCCGCCCGTGCGGTGCCGGGGTGCGCGGGCGAGGCTCTTCCAGCAGCCGCGCCAAAGGGCCCCGGACCCCAAGGAGCCTGGGGTCTCTTTAAAATGCTGCTGCCACTGCCTGGCACTGGGAGCACTTGGCCTTTAGCGGCCGCCGGCGGCGCGGGCCGGTTCGGGTGAAGGCGCTGCCGAGCGCAAGCGCTGCTCGCCAGTGACCTCCTGCCGCAAAGGAGGCTTGTGTAAGGCCTTCAAGGTGATGATACACGATAGTAGCGCGAGGTCAGTGAATCCTCTGTAGATCTCTCCTAAGAAACGATGCTAAGAAAATGCGGTAATAATGACAGCCACCCACAGAACTCCAAATCATCCGTGTAGTTACTCTAGTGGGAAAACAGTGTTCCTGTTTATGTATCGTAAATCAGTGTTTCTGAACTATGGGGTTATTTTGCTGACTCTGTTATGATTATTACTTAAACTAAACCAAAGCAATTTAAAAACTCCTCTTGAAAAGTCTTTCACTTGCCCTTCCCTTTTCCTGAAAGTTGTAAGAAGAGTAGGATTTCTCTGCTTTTCCTCCAGCCTCTCAGGGCAAATAAGGTGAGGAGGTGATTGACCTGTTGTTTGGACCAGCGCTTCAGATGGAAGCTGCTGTGCAGCTTTACCCTTCGCACTACTTCTCCTGAGGTAGGATGCGGAGTGGCAGACTGCGATACGGCTCGATGGCTGGAGAGGTGTTATGCGAAGGGGCCTTTCCGTCCCGAGGAAATCTCTTCGGGGCTGAACCCTCCCGGGGCTCGGAGCCCGCCTCCGCTCGGCTCCCGGGCGCGCGATGTCCACGCGCGCTTTCCGGGCGCGCGCGGGGCAGCCGGGCAGTGCATGGCCTCGTCCGCCGCGGCTCCGCCGCAGCCCCTTAAATGGCAAAGCGGCGGCGGCGGCGGGGCGAGGCAGCGCCCTGGAAGAGCCGCCTGGCGCGGCGGCGAAGCGCTGGCCGCTGCCCCGGGGTGCCCCCGCTCCGGGATGCGCCCCGCCCCGGGTGTCCCGCTCGGCAGCGGCCGCCCCGCGCCCGGCACCTGCTGGCGCCCCCGCGCCGTCACGCGCCGCTCAGCTGCGCGGCCGCGCCGCGCCGCCCCGGGCCAAGTCGCGGCGGCCGTCACGGGACGCGGCGCCTCGTGCAGCCGCGCGCCCCGTGACCGCCGCGGGGCGGGCGTCACCCCCCGCCCCGCTGCTGCCGGGCGCGCCTCCCCCCGCGCCGGGGTCGGCAGCGCCTCGAACGGCGCGTGTCGCGGGGCCAACCGGCGGGTGGAGGCCCGGTGACCGGCCTGCCTGCCCTCCCCGGCCGCCCCAGGCTCGCCGGCGCGCGGCCCGGCCCGGCCGGCAGCGGCGTGCCCCCGGCACGGCAGCGCTCTGCCACGTGCTGGTTACCCTGAGCTCAGTAGCGTGTTTTATTCTGAACTTTAGTCAGTGGAAGTTGGATAGGCCTGGAGTCGTCTTCAGCCTTCTGCAGACAAACTCTTCCTTTCCATGGTTAAGCACTGTGTTGTTGACAAGCCATACAGAAAATGAGAAATAAACCGTTCCTTGGAAAGATCTACAGTGAGCTGGGGAAAAGAGTTTAAACCACATTGTCATACTCGACATTCTGATGCTGGTTACTTAGTAGTAATTAGTTACTTAATCTTTGTTGTATTTGAGCACTAGTGATGCATGATGTAGGAAACAGAAACAAACAGTTTTCACTTTGTAGCTGCTGAACCTGTAGCAGCTCAGCTGATAAAAGTTGAAAAATCTAAAAACAGTGCATTCTTTGCATGCTTATCAACACAAATGAAAAATTAATGGAATTTAATGAAGTATGCTGGTGAAGATGTTATAAGAAATCTGCAGGTAATGTGGAGCCCTCTAGAAATGGTTGTAATACAGAGAATCAATTTAAAAGCTAATTGGATAGCTAGAAAGGAAGTGGTCGTGAAATTACATAATTTTTAATAAAAGCCTGTTTAGGATATTGCATTCAGTTGTTATCGTTAGAAAGAAAATACCATGCCAGGAGAAGGTAGAATGAGTGATAAAAAGGTACAGCTTGCTGCTATTATGTATGTACTGAAAACAGGGCACCTTCTTTGTCTTAAATTAAGAAAAGTAGTATGAAACATGAAGTTAATTACCTAAACTCTTAAAGGTACAAGTACTGTAAATGTAAGTTACTGTTTCATGACAACAAAAACAATAAAGCAGGGAATAAATAGGAAAATACATCTAATTCAGAACAGATGGCAGGAAGCATTTTTTTTCCTTTCATGGAACCATAAATGTGTGGAATGATCAGTGGGAAATTTTGGTAGGCTGAAAACACCGGAGTTATATTGTTGTTCAGTTTCACCTGCAGCATGACAAAGCTTTTGCCTTATCTCCTCCTACAAATTTCTTATAAAATGCAAAAAAGCATAGAAAAAAATAGAAGATTGCTCAACGATGCTGCACCATGTTCCATTCCCTTCATGTGAGGTAGAGTATGGCAAATCCATCAGCCAAAACTATGCTCACTTTAAATAGTCTTTGCAAATACATTTTTCTGTCTTTTCTTTCAAAGAGTCACAGAAATTAGAGAGAATCTATTATGACTTTGTTACTTTGTATTTTTGCATTGAAAGCACATAGGTGCTACAACTCTTAGCAGATCAGTTGCTTTTCAGTTCCACTGTGGTGCTTCCTGTTTGCCTCTGGAAAGCTTGAACACTGAAGGGAGCATAATTTAAGCAAGCAGAAGTGACATGGAGGCTATTTCCTCAGCCAGTTACCTCTTCTCTATCATTAAGACATGCAGCCTTCATATAATTACTGTTCTAGATGCCTGGGAAACAGAAATGTTTGTTTTTTAAAGCTGTATTTAGATGGATTTGACTTTCATTTCTGATGTTTCAAAATTTCGCTATTCAGACTGCATGGCTGTCTCACATAGCACTCAACCTAAAGTCCTAAGTATTTGAGTCCTGGATAGTGTGCAGCTATGGTTAGATGACATGGTCAAGTTTCTTGCCTCCTTGAAATGAGAGGGAACAAACTCAGGAATTCATCTTCTCTTTCAGTTAGACTTTCAAAATAGACTGTCAGGACAGCAGCAGGCTCCTCTTTAGCAGAGGAGGAACTGCCCAGCTTCCATAGGCTGGTCCAACAGCAGGCACACCTCTGCCTAGTGCACTTTGCTCCTCTTGCTTTAAGTTTGTTTTGGCACTGTTCCCTCTCATCATCTTCACAGGACTGCGCAGAGAAGTGTACATAACTCAAGTCCAGATATGACATTTTCAGCCTACTATGACCTTGGGCAGCCTGACTGGCCAGTTTCACTCCAGTTTGGATTTTGAGATTGTTTTCACAACGCCAAAGACTAGACTGACCTCACCAGTCTGCTCCAGGAGCTGGGGCCGTAAGCGCAGGCCTGGAGTGCAAACACTGTGGTCTGATCTTTCATATACAATGCAGTGAAAAAAAAAAAAAGATTCATCAGCTCACTTTTACAGTATATCTCAGCTGATTCAGAGGCACCAGAAGTTTTAGTCATAACTGAAGAAACCTGATGAAGTCCTAAGACTGAAGAAACCTGAAGAAACCTAACTCCCTTAGCCTATGGCATGATGCAAGAGCCTATTTTTGGTCATTAAGCTGTGACAACCTTGAAAGAAACAGCCCAGATGTGCTTAGATTCATTATTCATTTATTTATATAAGAAAAAAAAAGAATAGTTGCAACAGAGATGTCTGAGGCCTTGTGTATTAGTAAAACATAAACAATAACAGTACTTAGTTTTAAGTTATGCAGCTTTATTTCCTAAGTCCCCAACTGTAATTTTACAGATGTGGAAGCAAAGTAGACAGAGGTAAAATGACTTGTGCCAAGGCACAAGCCAGGATAGAGGCAGAGCAAGAAACAAAGCTTGGACACTTCCTTGTCTTGGAAGCTGAAATCTCCCACTCTCTTCATCTGGAGCCTTTAATCCTGTCCCAGACTAAGAAACTGTGGACTGCTCACTCTTAGGAATGGGTAGTTCAGGTAACTAAAAATGATAGTGAGAAGAGAGAGAAACCGGCGGGGAAATACTAGAAAAGAAAGAAAATACAATCAATACAAAAAAAGGTGGAAGGGACAGTAAATGAGACACAATGCTAGGCAACACGTAAATGGGAAGGATTTAGACATCACTGCAAGTAAATGGACATGGTAACTGGGAAGAGAACATAATAAGAGTAGATGGAACTTAAAAGGTTCTACTCAGAGAAAGATGTTAGCAAAAATAAATAAATAAATAAATAGTTGATGCTTTCGAGAAGCTGTCCCTTGTCAAGATGAACAGAGGTATTAGTTTGCCACAAAGGCAATGCCTGATGAACAAGCCTAAGTTATTATCTGGTAAAAATGATCATTTTCCTTACAATGATAAAGTTACATTTGTGTAATACCTTGTGTGGTAAGTAGAGAGCCCTCTTCTCGGGATTAGAGATTGGCAGTTTAGTCAAGAATTAAATTTAGAAACAAAAGGCTCAAGAGGAAGCAATGGGGAAAGGACTTATAAAATAATAATGATAACGGTTGTTATTTTATTAAGTGTAAGGTAGAGAAAAAAGTATTAACCTTTTGGGTTTATACAGCAGTACCATGGCTTTGATCTTTCATTAAAATCCAGCTCTCTCTGATAAACATTAGTCTTTTCAAGGCCTTTGGCCAGAAGAAGATGGGCTCGAGCCTCTCTCTCTCTCTCTCTCTCTCTTTTCTGTAAGTGAACACAGTCAAATCAGATCATCCCTCTGAAAAAACTGAGGCCTATGCTAAACGTATTTCATGAGTATCCATGATAAATCCAGTTTAAAACTGCTTTGTTATTACATAATTAATGTACTTAAATTAAGATCCTTCTGAACGTTTCTTCATCTCCTTTTTTAATAATCTGATATGCTTGCATGACTGAACCTTGTCTGGCCTGGGCTTCTAGCATTCCTAATCAGCTCTCACGTGGGCAGCAGGAATTATATTCTCAATAGCCCCTTCACTTAATATGATCACAGTTTGGTCTGTGGGTTTGTTTGAAAGGGAGTTGCTCCTTTGCTTAATATGCAATCTTCTTTAATTTTGGATCGCCACAAGCAAGAAAGAATTGTCTATTGTCTTACAAGCCAGGCAAAGTGATCAGCCTGAGTCAGTTCAGGAGTATTCAAGCCTGCCCATCTGTGGTATCACAGAATTCCAGGGCAATTCCACCAGTTGGTGGAGCTTCTGCCTGGGAAAACAGAGTTATTGTGGACAAAGCATACTGAACATATTTCTAGCATTCATAAAAGCCTTGGTTTGAATCATTTGAATCCTTCTCAAAATTTTCTTCCTTTCTGGCAGAAATTTCCTATGTATGGCCTCAGTCCAATGGCAGTTATTTGGATAATCTGAGCATCAACCATTCAACCACTTTTTTGGGGGGGAAAATTGGGAAAAGAAAACATAAACTTTTGAATGTAAAAGTATGACAGCAGGCTAGATTAGACTGGGATTTTGTTTAGTCAAGACTGGGACTTAATTTTGGCAGAAGGTACTTTGCCAAATGCAACGTCAAAGACTAAGCTAGGTTTTCTCTCTTCCCCATTGTAACCCCTGCATGACAAGGGTGCCTGTCATTCCTACTGGGAGAATCAAAGAAAGTTGAATGAGTTCCTCTTTCAGTTCGAAAATACAACGGTGATAAGTTAGGGATTCTGAATACCACGTATTCTAAAACTATCTATCTCACATGTTGAAACTCGTGGGCTGAACCAAAAAAGCAGGCAAAGCCAGAGCTATTGTTCCAGGCTGTCCAGATTCCTCTAGGCATCATTTTGACCAGTATCACATCCTGTTTTCAAGACTTTTTTCACCTTTATCAACACTAGAAGTTTTTACATTTATTCTCTGAATGAAATGAAGGGTAGGATTCGGTCTCAAACCTAAATCCAACACAGATTTTACGTGACAAAATTATAAACTGTAATGTTTTCCTTAATGCCCCATCCCCAGAAAGGAATCCAGAAACCCAAACTCATCATCTAACTCTTCGCCTACTTTCAGGAAGAGAAAAGGCAAAGAACAGTCTACCTTCAGCAAGTCGACAGGGCCACATGTAAAATCCCACCCCTCTGGGAAAAAGCATACATAGCTTAGGACTGCAGGGAATTACTTCTTGCCAGCGCAAGGTTAGGGTATTAGAACACTTTCTTGAGGATGGTCATCTACAAGCTTTTTTTTAAAGACACAGCCAGAAGAAGATGGGTGCTACCTTCTGTTGGCACAATAGTTTGCCAGTTACAACATTTGGTACAAAACAGAAAATCTGACATTCCCTTCCTTTCTCTGTTTAAAGAGACTCAAGTCCGCATTCACCATTATCCAAGAGAATGGCCTAAGCACCAGGCTACTGACTATTAGGGAAGGCATGGAGGGGAAAGGAAACCTTTACTATAGAGACCATGCTTGGTAGAAGGAATTAATTGGGCAAGAAATTAAGTTCGCTTAAGGCCGTGACAGTATTTTATACCGTAAAAGTTTAACATAAAATACACATGCCATCCTTGGAGCAGGAGTGGATACACAGAGTCCCTTCGTGCCAACAGATGGCCTGAAGCCATTGCAGTGCTTGCATACAAGCCTGAAAGTGGTTACACCACTTCAAAAGGATGAGTGAGATGCCACCCAGAATGATCCAGGGATTACAACAGTCTCCCGGGAGGTGGAGAATGTAGGTGGACTGTCCTCTTCCCTACCTTTATCTCCCTACCCCAGACAGAGAAAATTTGAATCCAGATGTCCTATTTTCCATGCAAGTGCTGAAATTACCAAGTTATGGTGTTATTAGGGTGCAGCAGCAGACTTCTCTTTTGGGATATTCCTAGAAGAAAGCATTTAGGCAGCGAAACAGCTGTTTTCTACATCCTGGAGAAAGATACGGACATTTGTAGGTAATACAGGGGGGATACTCTTTGAGCAGGAGGTTAGATAAGATGACCTTCCAAACAGCATCTCTATGGCACTGTTGAATTTAGGTGTCTCCAGAGAGATGGCAGCTGGACAGGATTTCTGGAATACAATTTTTGATTTAGGTATTTAAGTTCTGCAGTAAGTACCTAAAAACAATGACGTTTTTATTGACCCCAGAAAGCTGTGGCCGGAGGACTGGCCTGGAATTCACAAGCTCTGGTCTTGAAGAAGGCAACTGCAAATTCTGATGAAGAGTTTATCATTTAGTTATTTGACCATCAATACAGATGCATGCATGGGAACCGGAAGTGAACCCCTCACCCTCTCCACGTTGTTTATTCCCTGTGCAATTCCGAGCCACCTGCAGTTTCCCTAGCTCTGGCCTTTACTTTGGCCTTTACTTCTCCCAAGACTTCCCCCAGATTTTCACAGGCTTCATCCCCTCGTTCCAACACAGAGACTCCAGCGCTTAGTTTTTATCCTGAGTGAGCCACAAAGCCCCAGCAACAACATCCTTACGGCCCTCATTTCTGTACTGCTGCTCACAGTCAATCAAGCTGATGTGTACACATGTGTTATATAATTTGTCTTGTGTTGTTCCTATCCCCTTACTGCCACCACCTCAGTGTCTACACTTGGCTTGGGAGCTCCTTGCACGAAGAACTTCCTTTTTGCCGGCTCAGAAGCACGTGGCACATAGCGATCTCTCATTTAACAATTCGCTGCAAAATAATCGCGGTCACGCTCACCCAGAGGAAAGGGCTGCCTCTTGGATCCCCGAGCCCTGTGCAGCTCCCCAAGAACAGGCACAACACCCTGAAGGCCTTAGTGCTCTCAGTGACACTTTCTAACCATTTTCTCCAAGTATCGAGTTTGCTACATAACGCTTCTTTAAATAGCATCTCAAGGATTATTTTAAAGACTTCTAAAACAGCCTTGCTTCTGGTTTGGGATTTGAGGGGTTTTTTTTAGCCGTCTTGTATAACGACATATTCACACCGTGGGAGACGGGAGCAGCTCGGGGGAGCAATTAAGTCGCACCGCGCCGCGAAAGAGTAACGGGGGCGGGGGGGCGGGAATACAGCGGGGCCGATTCTATGACCTTCCTTCTAGTACCGTCATTTTCGAGGCTGCTTGCAAATACAGTCGGTGCAGGCCTGTGAGTATGGGTTGCTGGTGTTACTTAATACCTCGGGGGTACTTCCCCGAGGGGGCGAGCCGCGGGCGGGCCGGGGCCGGTGGGTGCGGGGCTGCCCGGGCGCCGGCCGTGCTCCTCAGCCCCTTTCCCAGCAGACACGCAGCGATGAAAAGAAGAAATGACAGCATGGAAAGCGGAGTATTTTTATCAGGGCCGGTTCCCGGGGTGAGCGGCGGGCGGAAAGTGTTGCCCTGCGCCTCTGCCCTGAGCCGCCCACGGCGGGAGCGGCATCAAAGGGAATCTCCCTCCGCGCGGCGTGTCACCGCCGGGGACGAGCGCACCGGCCCGTCATGGCATTTTCACTTCTCCCGGCGCTTACTCAACAGCCGGGGGGGGACTCCCAGCCAGCCGCCGCTGCTGCCATGAGGTCACCGCTGCGCTATGCGCGCCCGCCGCCGCCCCTGCTCCGCTCCGTGACGTCAGGCAGGGGGTATCCCCGCCGCGGAAACACCCCGTGCTCCCACGCGTGTCCCTGGCCGGGGAGGGGGGGGGGGGGGCGCGTCCCAGCCCGCTCGCCCCCTCTCCCACTCGGGCGAGCGGGCGTTTGGCCGCCGCTCAGGAATGCCGAGTGGTTTGCAGGGAAAGGGGAAAAGGCGGCACATTCCCGAGCGAGGGAATCACCCCGCGGCGGGCTGCGCGGTGGGGAAGGCGGGGGGCGCGGGCACCAGCAGCCGGGGGCCGCTGCCCCTCTCCGCGGCGGCTCCGCTCCGCTCCGGCAGGTAACACCGGTGCGGCGAGAGGAGGAGAGGAACAGGGCGGCGCGCAGGCAGCACCGGAGCGGCCGCGGCTGCAGCCGGGGAGCGGACGGCACTGCGGGCCGGGCCGGGCCGGGCCGGGCCGGGCCGGCCTGCAGGCAGGCCCCCCCCCCGCTCCCCGCGGCGCGGCGGTGCGCGGCGCTCCGCCCCCCGCGCAGAGGAAGCGGCGCGCGGCCGGGGGCGCGGCCCCGTGACAATGGGACTCGCGGGTGCTATAAATACCCGCCCGCGTCTATATTTGGTTTGGCCGGATCACAATCAGGGGGCCCAAAAATAGCCCCGCGTGCCCGCCCCGCCCCGCCGCCGCCGCTCAATGGGCTGCGGCTGCAGCTCCGCCCCCTCCCCCGCGCGATCCCCATCGCCTCGCGCAGGGCCAGCGGCTAAATTTAGCAATGCCGCTTGCGTCAATTACGCGCCTGTCGTGCGTCAGCCCGTCGGGCCCCGCCCCCTGGCCCGGGGCCCGGCGCGTCCTGTGCGTGGATTGGCCGCGGCGGCACGAGGCCGGCGTTCCGCCGTGACGTAGCTCGGCGAGGGGCCGGCGGTGGCCGGGCGGGGAGAGGCGGATGGAGCCGTGGGCCTGGCGGGGCCGGGTACCCCGGGAGGCCCGGCCGCCTCGGGCCCGGCCGCGGCAGCGGCGGCAGCCGGGAGGGGGGAGCGGGGGCTCGCGCGGCCGCGGTGGAGTGCCTGCGAGTGACCGGCGTGAGCCGCGCTCGGCGGGGCGGTGGGGGCCGTAGCGCTCCGCCCGCACCGCTTTGCCCCGCCGAGTCGCTGAGCCCGTCGGCGCCCGGGGCAGTCCCGAGCCCCTCCGCCCGTCGGCGGCTCCTCGCCCCGGTGCGAGGCTGGCAGCGCTGCCGTGGCGGGGCCGTGGAGCGAGGCTCCACAAAGCGAAAGTGCCAGCGCTGTCCATTCCCCGGCCGTGCGTCAGCGGCCAGGGCTCCTCCGCGTTGCTGTGTGCGCACGCGGCTCGTGGTGAATCCGCTTCGATCCGTGCGAACGGTGCTCCCCACAAGCACAATGTAGTAACAGCAGCGATAGCAAACGCCCCTACTGCAAACAACGGAAGTAAACACAACAGCGAGCAAAGCGGCGGTCACTTGCTGCACGCTGAGGCAGCTGAGGGCTCAAGTGCCGCAGACTCGGATGTCCCAGGCAGACACCCGGAACCGGGAGTTCCTCAGAGCAGCTCTCCCAGACGCCCGCTCACAGCCCGGCCTCCCACAACCTGCCTTTTGCTACTGCGCACTGAAAAGTTGAAAAAGAAAATAAAAAGGAAAGAACCTTTAATAATTCCTCCTGAAAACGCCACTGATTGGCCAGCCACAGCTCTTTTCCCCTCGAGCCAGGCCAGTAAAGTGTCGCCGCGGTTGCAAACCGACATGGCAACGCGATCGCTCTACTTATTATTTTTTGTTAGTCTGCCTGGGAGTAACTCGCCAGGCTCCCGCGGCCGCCGGACGGCCGTCTCGCTCCGCTCCCGGCGGCGGTGCTGCGCGGGTCGGTCGGCTCGCCCGCGCGCTGCTGCGCGGCGCGGTGCGGCGGGAGCGCCGCGCACACTGGGGCGGGGGGGGGGGGTCAGTAGCGTCAGGCTCCCATGGCGTCACTATTGACGTTTCGCATTCCAGCCGCTCTATGGAGAGGCCGCTAGGGCTCCTCTCGCATAAATGACGTTCAGAGCGAGGGAGCGGGAGAGCAGCGCGGAGAGGAGGCTCCTTCCTCTCTGGCGGCGCCGCGGAGCACACGCGCTCGCACGGGCACACGGGGACCCGGGGACCGGGCTCTCTGCGCGGCCGCGCACACAAAGGCACGTTGCAGCGGCGGCGGCTCCTCGCCGCCTCGCTCGCGATACTCAGGAGCAGCAGCGGGAACGGGCTCCCGCTTTCTCAAGCCTTTGCCATCCTTTTCCATGACTCGGGATAACGCATCCTCCAGATTTGCAGCCGCCAAGAACCTCTGGGGTTTTCTTTTTACAATTTTGCCGCTGGACAGCGCCTACATGCACATTTAAGGGAGCAGGCATTTACAAACTAGATGTAAAGACGGAACCTCCACAGCAATCAAGTATGTATATGAACGAGAGAGAGAGAGAGAGAGAGAGGGAGAGAGGGAGAGAGGGAGAGAATGTGATGTGCTTGGACTTGGTAGAAGTTGTGTCGCTTGGGTAGATGCTGTGTGAAGAAGGTTCTCCTCGGAGTGGCTCATCCGAGGTGCCGCGGCTCTAGCTGAAACTTTGCCTCTCTTTTTCTCCCGTGTGGATGATCATTTGCTGCTCGGTATTCGAGCCTCCCTTCCAGCTCTGCCCCCTCCCATGCGCGTAGCACGACCACCGCCGCCGCTCCTCACAGCCGAGAGAGCTGGGTTTGTGGAATAAAGCCCCAGCCGGTATTAAGGTATTTCTGCTAGTTGTTGTCATGGAAATGATGCTGCCGGCGGCGGCGGGGAGTTTACAGCGCTTGTGATGAATGGCAGCAATTTGTCTTCTTCCTTTAACTGTGCTTGGAAAATAGGTGGTTTTGTTTGCACAAGTTAGAGCTGTCTAATAGGGACGGCGGGGCAGGTTGATCTAATCTCTCTTTAGGAGAGAACAGACCGTAGGAAGCCTGGAGAGCTTGCTAAGGAGGTAATTGTTGGAATGTGGCATATTGTATTGAAATGAGACGGGATCTTTGCTAGGCACGTCTGCCTGGCATCTGTTCCTAAGAAATTTGCACTTTTCCCTTTGGAGGTCAGAAACTGTAATCATAGGCTGTAGTGACCCAGCACGTGTGTTACAGTACAGAGAGGCTTAACTGCACTGTCTGCCTGACTCGCTGTATAAACGTCTCGCTTACATTATTGTCTTAATGGCTGGGAAAGAAGTTTCGCTCTTGGAAAGAATCGATAAGGCACAGGCACTCGGTTGTGTTGTATTGGGGGCGGTTATCGCGACTGCATTATTGCGACAGGTCTTAGGCAGAGGTCTAAGGCGGAGGTGTGGATCACCTTCGTAACGCTACCTAATAACGCTATTTTTTAACTTGCATTTTTGAAACGATGGATTTCACGCGAGAAAATTTCCCAAAGAGAAGGCGGAAAATGCTGTTTTCTGTCGGGGATTTGGTGCGTCGGGATTGGATGTTTTTTTCCAGAAAAAAAGAGTTTAGGAATGAATCGCTAACTTTTATCCAACCCACTTCACTTGATTACATTCTTCGCCCTATTTTTCTCTCCCCCGTGGAGACTGTTGTATGTTGGAATCAGGCCCCATTAAAACAATGGACTGAAGCAGACCAGACGGTTTCTTCGGAGGTGAAACTCGTCCCAGCTCCTGAATATTTGTTGGAGCGGTCCTGTGGCTCGGAGCGTTCCCCAAAATCGCGAGCTAGTCAGCGGTGGAAATATAGCTTGAAACTTTTAATTGAATGGAGCTTCCCCTTTCGCGGTCCCTCCCGGGTAAATGAAGGTTTCGAAACTCAACTGAAGAAGTCACAATCACAATGGAGTATTTCACGGTTTCCTCCTCATATTACAGGGTGGGGAGGGGTGTCACTCGGGGCTGAATGTAAAGTGCACGGAGGAAGAAAAGAGCTTTGACAAGGGTAGTTATTTCCTCCTAATTTACAGCCCTTAAGGCTCTGTGCTTCTGGCTCAGGCGTCTGCAGTCCGGAGGGGTGTTGCATGTTTAAAAGCGCAGTGAATGTCTCTAGGTAACCGCCGGCTCAGGGGGAGGAGAGGAGCCCTAGGGCGCTCAGAGCAGTGTGAGAAGCAGCCTCGCAGAAGCTTGGCCCGAGAGCAGGGAGGGAACAAAACCAGCGGGAGAGAAAGAGATGAGCTAATAATCAGCGAACATCCCCGAAGCCGGGGAGGGATTAGGAGCCAAGGGGCAAGGGGCAGACGGAGAGCGCAGGAGCGGGTGAGGGAGCTCTTGACGCTCCCCGAGGGGAGCTCCCGGGGCACGCTGCCGGCGCAGCCCCGCCGCTCCGTGCCGTCCGAGGGGGGCGAGCGCGCGGCGGCCCCGGGAGCCCCGGCCGTCCCGGGAGCCCCGGCGGCCCGGGGCTGCAACAGACCCCTTCCGTGGGATGGGGGGCCCGGAGCGCGGCGGGCAGCGGGGCGCGGCGGGCCCGCGCTCCCTCCCGCCTCGCCTGCGTTTAGGGCGGCGAGGCGCCCCGCCGCCGAGCGGTGCGGGGGGCACAGTTGCCCTGCGTCTGGGGCCGAGCCCCGCAGCCGGGCCGCGCCGCCCCGAGGCGGCAGGGCTGCAAACGCCGGAGCCTGGCCGCATTGGTAGGAAACCCCTCAAGTCTCGTCCCCCCGGCCGGTCGCTACCTTGCATAAAAACTTCCAGCCTGCTTCTGAGGCCCCCCCCCCCCCCCCCCAGCCGAAAAAGAAACTTCCTGCTCCGCGGGCGGCCACGCTGCCAAGGAACGCGCCGCATTAATGGATGCGCGGGCATCTTCGGGGAGATGCTGTCCCGCTTGTTGGAGTCACCTCTGCCCCGAGTCGGCTCTCTCCCTGCCTTCCCGCTAACCCCCGCTCCTTACCAGAAAAACAAACAAGCAAGCGAGAACACGGCACCTCCGCTTCCCCTGTCCTTTTTTTTCCAGCCCGGTGCCTTCTTCCTTTTGTGTGGTGAGGGAGAGAGCGAGCGGGGCTGACGGAAAACGCGCTTCCCAACTAGCCTCTCTCTTCTCCCTCGGAGCAAGGTGGGGGCTTGCTGAGCGACAAGGGGGGAGGAGGGACTGCCACCGCCGCGCTGCTCCCCCTGTGCCCCGAAGCACTCTGCCGGGCGGAGAGGGAGCGGGGACACATTTCCTCCCCCAGCCCCGCTTCGGTGCGGCGCTGGCTCCCCGCTGCCCGCCGCCCCCGCGCGCGCCGCCGCCGGCGGGTGCTGCGCCCGGCGCCCGGGCGGCCACCGGCTCTCCCCTGACTGTACCCTTCCTTCTCCCGCTGCGCGCCAGAGCCCGGGTCGGAAGAGCGCCTGCCGCCGAGGCCAGGCTCCCACCCCGGCGCCGCAGACAGCTCCCGGCCGGCACGGACCCCGCCGCCTGCGCCTCCCGCTGCCGCCTCCTCCGGCCGGACACCCAGCCCCACCATTCAGCGAGCAAGATACCCTCCAGGTAAGGCCCTGCCCCGCCGCGTCGCACCGCCCCGCGCCCCGCTCCCGCTCGCCCCGCGCCGCCCCCGCCGCCGCGGGGGCCGCTTCTGGGGGCCGCACGGCTGAGCCTGCTCGGCGTCTCCCTCCCGGGAGAGAAGGAGCAGGAGACTCACGCAGATGGGGCGGCAAAGGGCTCGCCTTGCCGCGACCTCCGCCTCTTGCAAATGCTTGCAATTGTCTCCCAGTTGCCCACCTCCCGTGGCCGCCTTTGGTCCCTGCCATCCCGCTTGACTTTAAGGGCACGGCGGAGAGTTCACATCCGAAAAGGATCTGGACCTCGTGCTATTGAAAACGCCTGCGTTAATACCACTTCTAGCCTTATCATCACTGGATACACGGGAACTGAAAGTTCCAAACCAAAGATGCGCGTAAACATTTAAGGAGCAAATTGCAAGCAAGTGGATGGGATGTTAATGTGTTTATGAAGAACATTGCTTGCTTCCTGTTAAACTGTGCATCCTTTATGTCAAGCTCGTGCAAAGAGTTCAGAAGGGATAATAGCTCTGAATGTTCCTCCCCTGATTTTTTACTCATTCATTTTGGTTGTGATGACATACGGCTTCTCAATGTGCCTGCCGTGTTTTTTCAAATATTGTTGGTAAAGAAAGAAAAAAAGAGTCTCAGGTATTTACTTTTCAGGGTAATTAATATCGGTGCCCTAAGTGGAAAAGTAGGGGTTAGAACCGGCCCGTCGAACGCGCTAGCAAAGCGCGAAGTAGGAGGAGTCCTCCAGATCGCAACAGATCCGTACGGCAGGGATATTTTTTCTTTCCTCAGGTCGGACTTATTTTAGACCTCTGCTTCTTACGCCGCTTAGAACGGAATTCAGTAACATAGCCCCGTTATGCTCACAAGCGCACCCTGTTTGGGGGGCGGGGGGGGGGAAGGTAGAGATCTGTTCTCCTGAACTCCTGCTCATTTTCAGAGCAAGCAAAAAGCCTTTTTTTCCTTCACAGGAGTGTGTATGAACAAGTCCATTTGTGGCATTATCTGCCTGCTCGTTCAGTTGCGTTTCTCAGTCAGTTCTCAGTGGAGGTGCATAAAAGAAATTTCTTTCCCTTTTGATTTGATTAAGCACTGATCAGCATGCTTTAACAGACAGTCCTTAAACTGGTGCATGATAGTAATAGGAACTGGCATGACATCTATGTACATTGAATAGCATGTACAGAAATTGACAGTAAAAAGGAGAATAATAGAAAATATATAAATAAGATTGGGAGGTGAAGTTTCTGAAAGTGTAGTCCTGCTATGTTTTTTATCTAAGTATTTGGATTTACACGCAGAAAGGTCTTAGCGATTCTGGAAAATAATAGCACTAAATTTCTCTCACTTTTTAATATTTTCTTGATAAGGAGAAAGATCTGAAGGGTTTGTGATGGCACGATAATTGAAATGTGGTTCTTAGTTTGTGTTAAATCAACTTTTAATCTTTTCCTGCCTGCTTTGCCGACAAACATATCTAAACTATTTGGATTCTTGCATGATAGATTCAAATTAATACTTTAAAAGTGAAGGTGGTTCTTAAATTACTGAGAGAAAACCCGTATTTTTAATGCAGTTTTTTATGTGGATTGTTTAACAAGTGCCTTTGGAATATAAATTACCACAATTAGGAAGAGATAAACAGCACTTAATTTTGATATACATTTTCTCCACGGGTGATAAGATTACTTTATTTTCTGTTCTCTTGATAAGAGAATTTATACTAACTGATGAAAAAATGCATTTTATTCCTATGCTGTGGCACTGCAACTCATCATGCGCTTTTAGTTTTGGTTGCAAATACTGAGCTAGAATCTAACAGAGGTTAATCAAGCAAACCTCAAATGGATTGCAGAATTGGGTCCATTATTTCTTGCGAGCAGCAAAGGAAAGCAGAATAGTAGGAAATGCGAAAGAAAAACACAAATCTTTATAGGCAGTGACTGTGTTGCTACAACCATTCCAGCTATCAGTGAACCACATTAACTTTTATGACTAATGGAAAAAAGCAATTATATTGTCAGCCTAAACCCTCCTTTCTTATAAAAACAGAAACAGAAATACCACATACTTTTTCCCTTACATTTTTGAAAATTTGGGGATACACTGTACCACCCACTTCTTTAGGAGAATGTTATACCACACATAAGCCTTAAAACTAGTTAGACACCAACCTAGAATTATTATCTGACCAGAAATATTCTTTGAAGCCTCACAGCTGAGTAAGCAAAATTGATGTTTGCAAGTCCTAAGTAGAAAACACTGTGACTTGAGTTGTTTCTCTGACCCGACATACACTGTAGCTTCTGTTACTTTAATAAATGTAATTTCTAATATTACGCATTTGATAATCTAGTTTACCCTTCATGAAAATTTTATGGCACAGTTGCGCACATACAGAGATAGATTTAGAGTCATAAACTGTTTTCATTATACTTATTTAATTCTCATTGACACCTGTATATATTAAGCAGCAGATCTAAGGTGTTTTGAGATGAGTTATACTCTCACTGACACTAGTATAAATCTGAGTTGCTCCAGTGACTAAATGAGAGCAGGATGCCTAATGCCTAATATTTAGTCGATCCTAGTACGTATTTTTTACTGAAAGACAAGGACTCAAAGCTAATTTATATTTCCCATGTCCCAGCGAGCACGGGAGTTCGGTGTCTAACTGAGCTCTGTGGAATGTGGGTAAGCTCCTAAGGAAGACGTTAGCAAAGGTCTGAAGTGCCGCCTCTGAGTGCCAGGCTTGTTGTTAACACCCCCCTTTGCCCTTGCAGATATGCCCTGTGTGCAAGCGCAGTATAGTCCTTCACCACCTGGTTCAAATTATGCAGCTCAGACCTACGCGTATGGCTCGGAGTACAGCTCAGAGATCATGAATCCTGACTACACCAAGCTGACCATGGACCTGAGTAGCACAGAGATCACTGCCACCGCCACCACCTCCCTTCCCAGCTTCAGCACCTTCATGGAGGGTTACTCCAGCAGCTATGAGCTCAAGCCTTCCTGCCTCTACCAAATGCAATCTGCCTCCTCCTCCAGTCAGAGGCCCCTCATTAAGATGGAAGACACACGGCTCTCTTCCTACCAACAGTCATTGCCGCCATCCACAGACGAGGGAATGCCCAGCACATCCATGTACTTCAAGCAATCTCCGCCCTCAACGCCCACCACGCCTGGCTTCCCCTCTCACCAGAGCCTGTGGGATGAGCCCCCGCTGCCACCCACACAGACCTGCCTTCCTCCCGGCCACCTCATGGATGCTGTCCCCATGAAGACTGTGCCTCCACGCTTCCCCCTCTTCCACTTCAAGCACTCGCCCCCCCACACGCCAGCAGCGGGCACCCACATGTGCTATGACCCTGCCTCCTTGAGCCTGCCTCTGGGACCTGACAGACCCACGGCGAGCCAGGCCACCATGGAGAGCCATTCCTATGGACTTCCCCTGGCCAAAAGACCAGCCACACTAGCCTTCTCGCCACTTGGCCTCAACGCAGCAACCTCTGGCCTCATGGGTGAGAGCAGCAGTGGCAGCAGCGGCCTCCCATCCCCACCCAGCAGGAGCTCCTCATCTGGGGAGGGCACTTGTGCTGTCTGTGGGGATAACGCTGCTTGCCAGCACTACGGCGTACGAACGTGCGAGGGCTGCAAGGGCTTTTTCAAGGTGAGAGCTTGGCATGCACACCTGTGCATGCGTTTTGGTCCTCTTCCCACTTCCCTCCCTCCACACCTGCCTCCACCAAATCACTGCTTGCTCATGGCTGTGGCAGTGCTGGCACAGGGCAGCGCAGCCCCAAGGGCGCAGAGCCACCAGCTGTGACGTTCAGTGGGGCAGGGTAAATGTGTTTACAAGGCCCTCCAAAATAAAGCCCTCCATAGGATGAAATGATCAGCCAGAGTCTGAGCTGAGAAACATCCGTGGTGCTAAACTGTGTTAACCAAGTCTGTGCTCTAATAGTATCGCTTAATGGAGCTCAGGTCACCTGCTGCAGAGATGTCTCTAGGAATATATCCACCTAAGCTGTTAACTAGATTTATTCTGTAGCTAAATTCATCTGGAATAAATCTATCCTTTTGACAAGCTGGATTTTATTCAGTCACTAACCTAAATTAAACCTTGTTTTAAATGACATAAGAAATGCAGACATCTTAAAGGCTGTTTAATATTTTAGCTGCTGGTAATGGTGCCATTTGTTGCACTGAGGAAGATCCAAGAGAGGAGGGCTATAAATACAACACAAGGAGGAGACTGGTTTAATGCATTAAATAAATCCAAATATTTATAATTTTATGTGGTTGTTGTTTCATTATAGCTCTTCAGTTTAGGAAACAAGTGAGTTCTCCTCAGTTGAAGGTCCTGAGCAGAGCAGTAACTAAGTCATGTTTAGTGCCTCCATGTTAGCTTTGCAAGTTAGAAGATTTTGAAGCTGAAGGGTAACACTGATAATTTACATAAAGCAGTTTCTTAGAGGAAACTTTGTGCTTATATTTTTAAGATTTGAGTACTTGCTTTTTGCTTTTAGATTTGGGTGCTTGATCATTTTCTTTCAACAGATTTAGTTTAGATTTCAGTATTTTTTTCAGAAATAGCTTAAGCAAAAAACTAAATTTGGTAAATTTGGATTTGATGTGATAAATTTCTTTCTGCAGGGCTAGTAGGCATGCTGCTGTTTTGATAAAAGAATTCCCAAGTGTGATGGGAACAAAAATAGTTCAAAAATACTTGTATGAGGAAGGGTTTATAACATTTTTTTTAATTGCACATAGAACTGCTAACATTACTTAGTAACAATCCTTTTACAACATGGTAAAATAAAAAATTCTCCTGTAAAACTCATTTCTTGTTTAAATATAATTAGAAAATGGGACAGAAACAAGCTGGAAATAGCAGCTATTATAGGCCCAATCCTGAGCCGATGGAAATCAATAGCATATATTATTAATTTAGATTGGGAGCAGGATCTAGAGCTTATTCTGCAGAATTATTTTTTCAAGTGAAATGTACAATTTTCAGTTTTAAAAAACAATGAATGGTGTTTGTTGTGTCTCTTGTACTTATTACCTTGAAGCTGTCTTATTTAAAAAGGAACACAAATTATGAAATAACATTTTTCCATGAATTGAATTGTGGTGAGAGATTTAATACCAAATGTCAAACTCATAGATTTGTTCTTGCTATCATGGCTTTGCTATTAAGCTTTTTGTGCTAAGTTATCTATTGATGTGTCTTTCATTTTAAGTACAAAAACATATAATATTTTTGCACTAATTTCTATTATGTTTTTTTCAAGGCTTACCAGTTTTTTACAAATTTTAAATTGACTGTATTGTCCTTAAATGTATATAACTACAGTGTAATTCCATCTATTTTTTTTCCCCCAAGTCAGGTTAGTTTTCCCAGAATATTTAATTAATACCATTGGTAGGGTTTCTGGTACTTTTCTATTCTTCCCTGATGATTTTAGTAGCTAACCAAACCAAATACTGTGGTATTTGACTAACAATAGTGATAGCAAGAGAAGTACATCACAGATCATTTTGATTTTGTTTTAATAAGGTCAGCAATAATCAAGGGAATGAACCAAGTAGAAAATTGTTCCCAAAGGGATATTAAAAGCGGAGATAATCTAATCCCCAAAGGTAGATGCGATGACCTGGTAATTTCAGATATGATTTTATCATTCAAAGTTGCCTGTCTCCAGAGACTTGCTTCAGAACAATCCTAGATGATTTTCATTGTCAGCAGCTAATACTAATAAAATTGTTTTTCCTGCAGGCTAGTGTGTTAGGAAATTAATTTTATCTAATTATATGAATTGCACTGTCGCTTTTCATGTTGTAATTAAAATACATTTTGTCAGGTTCTAAGTTGTTCGAGAAACTATCAGTTTACTATTTTTGTGTGACATTTTTTCAGAGAACAGTTCAGAAAAATGCAAAATATGTTTGTCTGGCAAATAAAAACTGTCCAGTGGACAAGAGACGTCGTAACAGATGCCAGTACTGCCGATTTCAGAAGTGTCTCAGTGTCGGCATGGTTAAAGAAGGTAAGGACTATTTCTATTATTATTCCAACCACAGTATTACAGTATTACATTTAATGAATATATGGCTGTATGCAGATATGGATGTCTTTATGATGAATTTGACAGCAATGGAATTTGTAACTTATTCATCCCCCAAAAAATGTGAGTTTGTGTAATAACGTATTAAACTTTTTCTTTTCATCCAGGCAGTAGGGTTATCATATTTAGACTTTCTGGGATCCCAGAGTTCAAGAACATCAAGGCCACAGGAGGATAATTTGATGCTGGCCAAAATACCTCCTTTACTAACTTTGCACAGTGTTCCATAATGCTGTTTGCTACCATGTATTATCTCAGAGGGGGCTGCATTTCATTGTTTTGCATGCATTTTTACATAGGATCTTGTCTTATTCCTATAAGCTGACTGTAAGTTTGCAACTAAATTAAATCAAAACAGGATGAACTCATTGGTCCCAATTCTGCAAATGCTTATATGTGTGAGTAACATTGTCTGAGTAGTCCCATTGCAACTACTAGCATGGATAATATGACCTATATAGTGTGACCATATTTTTCAAATGCTCTAAGAAAGCTAGAATTACTTTGAATGAATGATTCTTCCATATAAAATGTGTATGAGTAGTATTAACATTAAGATTTGTGTTTCACACTCAGTTTTCTTTCATCAGTAGAGCGTCTGTGTGCACGTGTGCATGCACGTATATACAGGCACACAGGCATTTGCTGAAAACAAAGCAGGAGCACTAGGAACACAGCTGGGTTTTAAGAAAGCAGTTACATTGCTGCTTATCATCATAAGGCTGGTGTAATTTTGGTATCATTTGTATTTTTTTGCATATACAGGCACCAATAGCATGCATTTAAATTGAATTCTCTCTTTTTTTTTTTTTTTTTTTTTTTTTTTTTCCCTGCGCTGGCCATCAGAAGAAAAGCAGGTGTTCATTCTGCTCTTCAGTTTGCTGATGTCTTTGCAACTGACTCCCTTCTTTTTTACTTAGTTGTCCGTACTGATAGCCTGAAAGGGAGAAGAGGTCGACTGCCTTCCAAACCAAAGAGCCCCTTGCAGCAGGAACCCTCGCAGCCCTCACCGCCTTCTCCTCCCATCAGCATGATGAACGCCCTCGTACGAGCTTTAACTGACTCCACTCCCAGGGAGCTTGACTACTCAAGAGTATGTCTCACTTCTCTTTCTCTCTTTGTTTTCTGCATAGAGATGATTCGTGAGCTGCATTTCCATTTAACAGCTAGTTTGCTAAAATGAAAATAAATATAAAATTCGGATGAGAGTAGAAATCTATCCAGCCAGCTATGTCTGTTCGTAATAGGTGGACAATGACTGGAAGGAGGTACACTCGAAAGTAACATTAGTGACTATTGATTGTGAGCGTCTGAAAGCTATGTTTAACCACAGTATATTTCATGGACGAGTGAATGCAAGAATGTGTGGATAAATACAGCACTTTTCTTGCAAGAGGCTTTACCCAAAACACTATCAATTACAATACAATTCATTAATCCACCAAACTCAGGAGTGGGACCCATTTGTCCGGTATCTCAATTTCCAGTTTGTAAAGGCTAAAATATAATAGCACTTTTCTAGTATACAAATATAAGGGTTGTGTGAAGTAATACTGGGTCATTCAAGCAAACTGGCTGTCTAGAACTCATTTCTGTTGAAATCAGTGGGAATTTTACCATTATTTAAAATGGGAATAAAGTCTGGCTTTGGATACCCCAGCATGGATATTTCTCAAGTATCATTCACATTTGTGAAACAAATCTTTAAGTCGAAATTCTAAAAAATTAAATCAGCAAAGCTTTATCAGAGATTATATATCTTTGTACTCTTTTCCTTTAATGCAGTATATTCATCAGTTAAATACTGATGGACTATTTTGCAAATTTATAAGACTGTTCCGTAGTTATTAAAATACAATGCTGAAATGGCTTGTTAAATATATATTTTAGATAGATTGATATATGAGAAGAAAAAACAAGCTAAGGAAAAACATGATCAGATTACTTGCTCTTCATGAAAAATGATTACATCTATATGTGCAGTTTATCACCTGTTCCTAAGTAATATTAAATAATGAAACCTATTTTATTATAATTATATAAAAATGATACAGTTCTATTTTAAAATATATTTACATATATCACTTAGCAATTATAAGCATGCTGTAATATCTTTTCTTCAAGCGCATCTGTAAGTATACAATCATACAGTTTTAGGAGTTATTTCTAAGAATCTAATTGATTACTACCTGACAGCCTTTTAGGGGGAAAATGCATTAGGCATATTTACATGTATTTTTACTTAACAAAATGTCTCAGGGGGTCATTCTGCAAATACCTAGGTATGTGACTAACTGTACTCTTTGGCAGAAATCTACTGCATGCCACAGAATTACTTGAGTATAATAGCCCAGTGCATGAAAGCAGTATCAAACCATATGTATTTATGTATATGTATAGATGTAGAGCTCTTTGACATTTACAAAAAAAAAATGAATGAAAACTATGTATTTTTATGTGACTTTTTTCTTCATCCTACAGTAATTATTTCTCTTAAGAAAACAGCCTGTAGATCTAAGTAGTTAACAGTTCTGTGGAACATTACAGGAAGCATATGATTGATGATAAATTAATTTAGACTTGGTATTTAAAAGATTATGTATGATTGGCTGTTGGGACATCTTAACATGTTTTTTTGTTTGGTTGGGTTTTTTTAGAATAAAAGATATAATAGTCTGTTAGGCTCAGCAGTACTGAAAATACAAAAATATACTAAAATAAATTAATAGATTGCTAGCTTTTTAATGAATCTTATGCATATTTTAAAAAGTTCAGGGAGATCAGGAATAAATAATGTATAAAAACTGATATTAACGAAATGAAACATAGAGCAAATGCATTCTAATGCTAAAATCAGTTTGAAGAATCCTATTACCTGTAAAGACTAAAGAAAGGTACATTCGGATCGGCTGTGACCCTGCAATGCAGTACAGATCAGTAGATCTGGGAACCTGGCTTTGTAGTCAGGACCGTAGTGTTTGGAAAGGTCTTCATGTTTATACCTTGTAATGTTTTCCTGACCTTCGTAAAAATACCGATAAGAGTTTCAGAATGTATACTCATTCCCGCCAAAAAACCCCAATGACCTACCCAAAGAAATCCTAAAATAAATTGCATATCCTCAGAATTTTAAAACAAAACACAGTGGAATTGGCTCTGTTCAGAACATAGCTACTCTTCCTTTAAGCATTGGTTTTAATTTACCAGTCCACAGCAATGCTATATTTAGGTATTTGGTTTCAAAAACCACTAGGAAGAGAATTTGGTTTATGAACTCTTTAAAGGCCAAGGGCCATAGTCAGGTCTCACAGCTGTTTCACTGGTACAATTTCATGCATTTAGACTTTGAACGAAGTGAGATGAGAACCAGACTTTGTATCTCGCAGTCCTTATTCAGGCGGAATAGCCACCAACTTAAATAGAAATGTTGCCTTTTGGAGGGAGAGTGCAGCATTTAGGTAATAATCTGCCTTCTTCCTGCAGCCCCCAAGCCAGAAAATAAGCAAGTATCAGGGTTTCTGACACAGGAAGGGCAGATGCATTGAAAAACAAGCATAGTTTCTCCTCTAAGACTGCAGAGAAGTTATTTTTATGCTTCTGCAGCTATTGCATTTTATGAAGGACTGATAAAAGCAGGCAAGGGTGGAGCGAGATTGTACTATCTCCCCAACATCAGGCTCTTATAAGTTCTTTAAATATACCATATAAATTAATGTTGCTTCCTACACATGGAACTCCTCCCTGAGAAAAAGCTGGCCATCCTTTAATTCCTAAAGGAGCTCTGAGCAAGGGAACAAATGAGAGCTTTGTCTTCTGGCTTTCTCCCAGAGTGCCTGCAGTTTGCATGGACAGGTTAAGAAATGCAGCATGGAGCCCTCCCATACTGCGGCCTCTTGACCAAGACTTACCAGATGTCTAGTTCAGAAGTCAGGTCAAATATCAGTTCTTAATGGAATAATCATGAAAAAAATCACTGATTTTGTGCATAAGCCATACACACTACTTATGGCTGCTTACATACTTTTAAGTCTGTTACAAGTAAACATTTCGGCTGCTCTTTGTACTAACTTTGTAGCTAACTTTTTCTAGCAAGCAGTGACATATCACAGCAGTTACAAAAATTCTTAATTATGTATAATTTTTACCCTTCTGTCAAAAATACTCTCATGGGCTAAACAAAACAACAAATACAGGATACATTTTTTTTTCAGATGCATCCAATTTAATTGAATGTCCCACATGGCTTATACTTACTGTAGCATTCACAGTCATGTAATAGAATGCAGCATTCAGCTTTGTTAGAAAATGTTAAAATTTTGTATTACTGTTGCCACAGGATTTTTTTTTTAAATACTGGGAACAAATTAATCTGGCATAATTACGCTGACTTGTGAATGAGCTACACCTCCGATGAATTTAGAATTTTATCTTTTTCTTTTTCTTCTCTTTCCCTTCCTTTTCACTGATCCTCTGATCAAGAATATACCCTGCCTTAGCAGTACCTGTGGATGAGGCAAGAATTCCCATCAGCCTATTCCATTTGCCTTTATAGAAAGATGGAGCTATAGCTCAGCCCCTGCACAGTGAAGCAGATCTCCCAGAGTCTTCAGGAGCTGATGGCCATGAGTGAGAAAAGCCCATCTCCTCACACTGACACTGTCTTATTTTCTCCACAGCTTCATTATAAGAGGGTCCAGCACGTGCAAGGGCTCTGCAAAAGCATACAGTATTTTTCTGTGTACTAGTCACAGTGGTGTTCCCACCCTGTTGCAGTCCTGTGGCTGGAGTAGTATTTCATATTGCTCAAGCATACTCCACTGCATCATTCAGATGGAGAACTAAACATGTAACAATGCAGCATATACGTTTTCTACTGCTGCTTCTCATCCTTTCTATATTTTTGCCTCCAGGCGCTTCTCTGTCACAGGATCCTTCTGAGTAGCTAGACCAAAATTTGTCCCCACGTGAACTTCATGAGAGGGATTGCACATGTTTCACTAGCTGACTAAAGGAGGTAGCTAGCAGCTCACTGTAAGAAATTCATTTTGCTAGTGTTGGGGTAAACAGAACACATTCATTCAGGGCTAGCACTGACAACCCAGATACAGCCAGAGATTTCCAGGATTTCTAACAGCTTTACTGTGGCTTTGCAATCAGTCAGTGTCTCTGACACTCTTTCCTTTATCCCTTACCCACCAGCAGCAACGAGCTCCAGCTGTGGCAGGCAATGAATAAGGCATCCACCCTGGAGGGTCTCTTTGCAGTTCTCTCCTCTCCTTCCTGCATAAAGCTGACTCCTGGGCTGTAGTAAGCAACCTGGGGGAGATCTGCAGCAGAGGTGGCATGCCTGTAAGCAGGGCCTCTCAGGCTTCCAGCATGCTCTTATTGATTTTGAAAGAGATGTGGTCTTTCTGCTTCCACGCCTGACTGGGTGGCTAAGGAAACTTTCAGGCTAATGGCCTCAGCCCCTAACTGCATATAGAGAGAGGTTTTTCAAAGGGTGTGCATGCTACTTTCAGCTACGGAGACCTCCTCAACCTTTTCTTGGCTGAGCATCCCAGAGAGAATTTGTATCAAGTCTCTATCAGAAATGACCCACAAAAGGCCTGATGGGGGGGGATGGGGGGGAGGGATGTTGGTACAGTAAATCCCAAACTGTTCAGTTCCTGCTCTGAAAACCAGCAGCAGTTTTCAAGTACAGAATCAGGCAAAAGTCATAAAGTTCCTGTTATATTTTCTGCCAGAGAGACAGTACTGTCACAGCAGTGACAGGGATCTACTGGCAGGGAAGCAGGAGATAGCAGGGAGGGTCACGGGGAAATTAAGCAAGCTGATGCTGTCGAATGGTTGTCTGGAAGAGTTATGGCCACATCAACAGCATAATAGGTTCTCCAGAACCTAAAATGCTATTTGAAGGATAAGAGGTGGTTTGGGGCAGCTGTTTTACTTTGAACGAATTTTATATTCAAATGAAGTGATGCTGCATGTGTCAGATAAAAGATGATTTACCTCACACATCTCTATCACTATCAGATAAAATGCAATTTGAGAGATTTTGGAAGAAATCTGCATTTTGGACATGCTGAGACAAATTCATCAATGAGAAAACTGTTTAATTGTAGTAAGCTAAATAGTATTCTTCTATTGTTTTAGAAATTACCCTATCCACCAGATTTCTGTTCTATTTATTGATAGTATATAGGTAGTTGTGAAATGTGATAATTTATGAAGGTTTTCTGTACATGCAGAAATATTTGGTGATAAGCATCCAAATAGCAAAATGTCTGTAGGCAGGTAAATAGGTAGATAGAGTTAGCCCTGTGTATTATGGTTATATAATAAATATAAAATAATACCACTTTTGCCACAGAGGTAAATGTTGCTGTGCAGATAACAGTATATGTTTCAGAGCATGCCCTAAAGTGCATATAACATTTTCTGCTTTCTGTGGCTTTCCTTTTAGTACTGTTCCACTGACCAGGCTGCTGCAGGCACAGATGCAGAACATGTCCAGCAGTTCTATAACCTTCTGACTGCCTCTATTGACATATCGAGAGGCTGGGCAGAAAGAATCCCTGGATTTACTGACCTCCCAAAAGAAGATCAGACATTACTCATAGAATCAGCTTTTTTGGAGCTCTTTGTACTAAGACTCTCCATCAGGTAACTATTTATTTCATTTTCTCTTAAGCTGATGTGAAAGGTCATCCATCTAAATGTTTTTAAGGAGTAAATATGGCAGTATCTTTGAACATTGTTTTTTTCTGAAAAAAAACCATGAAACATCAGCAAAGTCTGCAACCACAAAATATGGTATTTCATTTGTGTTACACTGCAGAAGAAAATAATAAAAGGATTTAAAAACAGAGCATAGTTCTCACTAATGTGGTTCTTTTCATTTGATATACCACATTGTTTTTTTCCCTGTTAATCAAAATTGATCCTCAGGTACTATTTCAGCAAGGTTGCTTCATAGTCATCAGTATAAACTGCAGAAAAGCACATTTAATATAACAGCTTTTTCTTTTTCCATTCTTTTCCTTTAGCACATGCACATCTTTATAGTCTGTTTTTGAAAGGGATAAAGAAGCTTTAAAATCTTGTTCAGATTGTTTTTCTTCTTAATATCAAGTCATTTAATAGAGTGAGATGCTGTTTGTCAGTCTGGCACTAGTTAAGACATTTTACCAAAGACACTTTCATAGACTGGGGAAATTCCAAACTGGAGGATTGAATTATGCCCTTGTTTCCTCAGGTTGAAAATGACATTTGCATGCTGCTTTTTACAGGGATATTGCAGTAGGGGAGGAAGGAGGGGAGAGCTTGGCTGCGATCTCTCTCACACAGGTTTTTCACAAAGACGACTATATTATGTTCTGTGCATTGGTGTGCATTATTGTATGTATTTTCCTTTGTTTTTTCTTTATCAGTTTTTACAATATGAAAAATGCAGATGAGATTAAATAAATGCTGAGTTGCAGAATCTCTTCTTTCTCCAGTTATTATTAGTTTTGTATTTCAAAATGCATGCACTTAGTGTTCCTTTGATTCAGACATACAGTACTTAATGTAAAATGTCTCCTCTGTTTATGCCTTTGGGCAGGACCAAAATCTTAACTAATTAGATAGTCTACACCACATGCTACAGATAACCTCAGGCTTATAACTCTACAAAGTAGGCAATCATAGAAGCTTGTTTGTTGTACTTTTGCCCCAAGGGAGAAGCATATTGTCAAACCTGAATGCCCACATATGTCTCAGGATAATATGCATTGGATTTTAAATGACAGACACTTCAGTACTGGTTATGCATTTTACTGTAAAGTAGAAGATGCATTCATAATTTTTCAACTATTTTTATTTGAGGTCTGATACTGCTGAGGATAAGTTTGTATTCTGCAATGGACTTGTGCTTCATAGACTTCAGTGCCTTCGTGGATTTGGGGAGTGGCTCGACTCTATTAAAGACTTTTCCTTAAACTTAAAGAGCCTTAACCTTGATATCCCAGCCTTAGCAAGTTTATCAGCTCTAACTATGATTACAGGTAAGTGCTCCTTTGATAAAAGAAATCTTCAGATTCTAGTGCTCTGTTTTAATGTAGATTTAAGCAATCTCAGTTAGCTTGGCTATATTCCAGGTAAAGTGACTATGATTTTTAAGCATTGTAATGACCATACTGAAATTGTGGACTGTAACATTAGACCCTCAGAAACACCTATTAAAATGTAATTAACTCTCTACTTCTCCATGGTTTCTTTTTTTTTCTTGGAATAGTCTCTAAAAAGCAAACTGCCGCCAACCAAATTGTGTAGTTCCTACAAAAGCATTCAAAATGCTTGCTGAATTCACAGAAAAGCCTAAGCAAATGACAAGGGATAAGTCTTCTGTGTATAAGTACTAATATCAGGGTAGCTCAAGAGCTGGAAACCATACAGCTAGTATAGCCTGCCTCTCAGCGAGATAGCTCGATCAGAGAGAGTGCTTCACAAGGGCAGCAGGCTGCTTTTGGTACCCAAGCTACTACAGATACTTCATGCTACTCCTTTTTTGAGACATGAAATTGGAGAATAGGAAGAAAAATGAAATTTTCATTTAGCTTTACAAAAACTTTTGGGTGTGCACATGACCATTTCACCCTTTCTGCCTAATGGGGCAAACAGCAGGAAACTAATGTAAGAATCTGCCAAATCTGGCTAGTAAGTACAGAACAGGGGAGGTCGAACTTTTTAAAGTGTAATTTCCTCATTCCTGAAACAACAAAAGCCCCTTGAAGTGCACACTGCATTCCTTGGGCTTTTGGTAATTTAGGAGGCAAGGATGACTGAAGCAGCCACAGAGCCAGAGCTGGGAGTAAGGGTGTCCATGGAAATGCGGCAAGAGTGAGCGCAGCAGACAGCTCTCCTGGAAGCCCAACACTCATTTCAGAAAAGATGATGATGTAGAGGGGTACAGCTGGGTCATTGCGGTGAAAAAGTGCAGCAGCGTGCCTTGAGCTGAACCTTCCTGAGGACACCTTAAGCTCCCCTGGGATGGGAATTGATTTCCTCATGCATCTCAGGCATCCTTAAGTCTGCAGGCAGTAGCCTCAACAATACCAGCTGCAGTCTTCATTCTACCTAGAATGAGATGATGCTTGGGAAACACTGAGGGAAATAGCTCAATAGTAAATATAAAAACTATCAGATACCCAATTACTGCTCACATTTGTGGGGCCAAGATTTTGGCTTCAGATCTTACATGGTACGCTTCCTTCCTGCATTTGGGCGAAAGGTTAGTTTGTGCTTGTTCTAGCTTTAAAACTTTGCTAACTGAAAAGTATTTTCAGTTAAATTTTGTTCATTTTTCTGTGCTTGTAAAGAGTGCTTTAAGGGCCAGATTTTAGTTTCATTGATACAACTCCTAAGTCCAGAATAACTCTGTGGAGTGGCTTTGTTTTACCCCCAAAAATCCAAAATGAGAGATGCGTTAAAGTGAGAAAGAGCATTCCTGAGTTATTTTTGACTCCTACGTATAAACATCCACATATATGCACTCACACATACTTACGTATATATGTTATAAATATATACGTATAAATCAAGGATAGGTGCTTTCTCTCCATATATATATTTGCTAACAGATATGTATGTTCACATATATATATATATATATAAAATAGCACCTGTCCTTGATTTAGGTTATTGACTGTATGTTATCTAGGTAGATGCAGTAGATGGAGCTTGTCCTTGTTTATCTTCCTGGAGACTGAGGAGATATAGGTAGAAGCACAGGATATCATGCAAACTGTATAGATGAATGTAGGAAAAGCTATTCTATGTGAAGAATTTTTTTTCTCCTTACAGATTTGTGGCATATTTTAACATGATAATTTTTGTTCAGTCAGACACTGTTTGGCTGCCCTTATATAAAAAGTTAAAGTTGTGCAGTGGCTGGCTCAGATTACCCTAAAATATTTTATAGAAACATCTTTTAATTAATAGACCCTCACATTTCCTCCTTTTAGCACTACTAGTCCTTTCAGGCGCTTGCTGTGTTGTGCTGGTCTTTCCAAAGTTTCCAAAAAAAATGAAAGTAACTGTTACCTTTAGGAGAGCATTTCTGTCTCTAACAGTTGGGGGGGAGGGAGGACTGTATTTGTCAAGCTTTTCTTGCTTTTCTTTGGCTGTATGAGATGGTAATGTAGTTTTTTTCTTTATTCTTTCATTTCATGATGTTAATACATCTCTGCTCATTTGCTCTTAAGTACATAGGACTGCCTGCACGCTGTCGAAATTAGGCCAAAGCTTCTGTGTCTAGTGATTTGTATCCATAGGTTTCAGATCTCTAAAGCCACCTAGCTAACTTAGGGACTCAGACAGAAATTTGGCCACCTGAAAATGGATCATATTGCATAAAGATGAACAATATCAAAAAAACTTGAAAGAGGAAATCAGGTAATTGTGGCTAAGAGAGCATTACAGCACAAAATGCTCCTCATTTTTATTTTGAGAATTTCTCAGTGATAGTATACGGAAATGTTTATAATCAGGAAAGCCTTGAGATGTGCCTCCGGTATCACATCCCTTGAGAAATGGCTTCCTGTCTTTCCCCTGCGGTTTGAGTATGACAAGGCATGTGCTGGTTTTCGGATAGTCCCAACCAAAGGGAAAAAAATAATGAAGATAAATTTTGGAATTCTGAAATCTGTTAGACATTTTAAAGCAACTGTTTGGAGTCTTGTCTTAGATTTAGGTGGATGCTTAGACACCATTCCTTATCCTATAAAGGAGGTAGTCTTTCTCTCCTGTAATGGGCTGTTGAGGGTAATAGGTAGGTAGGAAACCCTGGTTCAAATCCTTCTTGTGAGTCAGAGTAAGAGAGTGATCTTTCCCAGCAGCATAGGATATGTGGCTATTGTGCATCACTGTCTTTCCTGTTTTGCCCATTTGACATATTTCATCGGCCACAGAATAGCTGTTATGTATGATGATCTGGGGACAAGCTGGTGCCCGGAGAGACATCTGAGGTCCAATTTCTGGTCTGAATCCAACAAGAAGAGAATTTTATCATGACACTGGGCTGCAAGATATGAAGGAGTAGGAAAGTTTTGTGAATCTAGTTGCTTGCTTTTGTTAGAAACACTGCAGAAGAAAAATACTGAATTGAGCAAAATTCTCTTCACTCTTACACAAATTGCTTCAGTTCTTATCTTGGATCAGTCCAATCTTTTTATGTCTTAGTGATTCAGTGAAAAAAACAAACAAACAAAAAAAACAGTGATGGATTATAGCTTGTTTTAATACTGTACATGGTCTCAGGTAGCACCAAATTTAAGAATATTTCTCCAAGTAAACAGAAATGCTCCTGGGAATAATGACTTGCTCGTTCCTCTCGATTTCATGAGTGCTCTCCATAGGTTGAACAAAGAAGGGTTTTTAGAAAACAAACCCTCTCGTATAGTAGTACACTCTCACTGTTGTTGAAGGCTAAAAGACACTCCACCGCTCCCAGTGACCCAAGATACCGAAGGCTGTTCTCCGATTTTGTGATGCCCAGTGGGCTCCCCAGTACCAGCCTAGTTGTTCCAATGACTTTTCACTAACCCTGCTGACTTGTGGAAAGCTCTGTGTCCTATCTCAACCACAGCTACAGGTCACAGCATAGAATGCATGGCTATAGACGTATATGACCATTCATTCTGGCCAGTAATTTTGCAGAGAACATCAAAAGATGTAGTAAGTATCCCAATTTATTGCTAATTCACTGCTTGCATTGAGTAAAACTAAAGGTATGCACACATAAAATAATCAGAAAGATAATTTGTAATATTTTGCAATGTGTAATTCATTTTATAATCCATATATTTGTGGGTTTTTTCTGTTTGTTTCATGTTTCCTGGGAATTTGCAGTATGTTGCATAGAAGGAAAAGGGCTGTGTTGGAGTGCTTCTGAATTTACAAGTGATTTCTGATAGGACATAAGCTTGAAAGCACTCAGAATGAAAGAACTGACATCTGGTTTATTGTGGGTGGCTTGCAAACAGTTAACTTAAAACTCTTCAGTGTCAAAGCATGTCTTTTTTATTTAAGGTACTCCTTTAGGATCTTCCTCTCTCTGTCTCTCTTCTCCTTTTTTACTTCCTTCAGTTGGTTAAGAAAGGCTGGACACAACTTCCTCCAAAGCACATCAGCAGCAGTCTGAGTATTATCCAGAAGGGAGTGATTAAAAAACAATATAAGACACACACCCCACATTCCCATGAAAGCAAGAAATAAGTTCTGTCCCATTCTTTTTCTTTGGATCACTTATTCTGTGGGAATGTGTGATCTAAGGAGCTAAGGAAGAGTACTGACATGGAAAAAAAAATGTTGGTCATCTAGGGACAGGTTCTATCCTTAGTTTCACATTGACAATTTCTATGAGTTTAGAGTGTTGTATAGATCACAAGTGTTCTTGTACAACCACTCCATGCTGTAATTTCTCTAGTCCCTACAAAGTTTTGATGATAAAACTTTGCAGTGCAGATCAGAACTTAATTCAGACTATCTGTTAAAATACTGCATCAGCCTCTTGAATGACCTATTTTCACAATTTTTCCAACAATATCAAAATATATTGATTGATATATAGATTGAAATTACAGTGAAGATCATGTAAAGGACAAAGTCTAATTTATTTTCAAATTTCTGCCTACCCTGAAACTGCTAGTGCTTTCTTTCTCTGTCTTGTCCATTCTCTTTTACTCTTTGCCTCTTCCTTTCTGTATCCACATCACAATATTATTGTTTTGACCACTTGTCACTTTCATTGGGACGCTGTTGAGTGCAGAGCATTCCACTCCTAATCCAGCCAAGCTCTTTTGGCATATGTTTTATTTTTAAATGTTTTACAGACCAGCCCAGAGCCACTGTATATATTGGGCTTATTCACACTTTTAATGCTTTGTTAGACTAGCACTAGAACATTGAAGAATATTGTGAGGTTTCAATTAATTATGAGTTTGTGTTTGTCCTCCTGCTGTAGGGCTTTCCATTCCAGTTTAGAAACACAGTTTTTAGCACCATCAGTCATACTAAGAAATAGTAATGAGTCCAGTCTGGCTGTTGCAGTTCCCCTCTAAGCACAGATTTGTCCAACTTGTGTATGGAAGGGAGGCTCACTGCACTTCAGCAGTATATATCCTTCAGTCCTGTTGCCAGGATCCTCCAGAATGGCTGCTTCATGTGCTGGGTCTACATATGGGCAGGTGGCAGACTGGAGGAGTGTAGGAGTGCCAGTTATAAAAAAAATCTCCAGATTGCATTGTCTGCCATCCCCCCTCCACTTTGCTGAGGCGAATACTGTCAGCAGCAAAGTGAAGTACTCACTCCTCCTCATCTTTTCCTACCCTTTTGCTGAGGCAACAACTCTTTCCTCCTACAGCAACCCACGGCCTCTGCATTATGTCACGGTTTTCTTAAAGGAAGGGGCAAGCTCTGATATCCTGTGTGGTCTCAGTCTCATATTCAGCCCATTTGACTTTACGTACCTCATACAGTCAATGGAGAAATATAGGGCACCTCCAGAAGATGATTCATCCACTTAAGATCTGAATCATCTTCTAAAAATGCCCCTTTCTCCACTGACATTAGAGGAAACCTGAGAAGTCTGCGCTCCTAACTTGGGCACCCTTGTGAAGTGCCCGAAAGCTAGGCAGAATGAATATGGGCCAGAGTACACCAGAAAAGGACACGCTTGGATCTGTCATGTCCCAGTCTTGCTATGTAACAAAGTGTGCACAAAGCAGTCAGAAAGCTGTAGGTAACTAAGCCTTCCATGTATTTAAGTTATAGAAGGGGAAGAGGATTGTGAAGGGGGAAGAGAAAATCAGATAATTATATTGAAACTGAGAAAATCAAGAGGCCCATTTTAAGTCAACAGCATAAATCTGTTGCACTTCTGACAGACTGTTTCTGACACCTCAGAATTAATTAAGGCTAAAACTGATCACCCAGACATAGAGCACAGAGTGAGATATTAGGAGCTTTGAAATACACGCTTTGAGAGCGGTGTTCTTCAAAAAGATAGCAGGACTGAATCTGCCCAGCCTGGCCATAATCTGCCCCATGCCAAAGACGAGGGAAGGAAGGACTAGCTCAGCTGGTAACTTGTTTTCCTGCTCTTCTTATCAAGTTTTTGCTCATCAGCATAATTATAGCACAGATTCACATTGAGATTCCTGGAAATGATGTGTGGGTAGAGGAGAAAGTTGTAAAAAAACTTGCAGTGTTCAGTTTGCCAGAATGAGCTGCTAAGTTTGTGGAGCTTTAGAGGCAAGGCTTCTGACGAATCATTCTGACAGGCTTACAGAGAGTATCTTTGTCATAAATCACCATTTTTCTTGCAAGAATCGATGGTATCCCATAACACAAGGCTCAAAAATCTTATATTCACTTTACCTGCACCTCTTTAATTGCCATTGTAAGAAAGTCTGAAGACAGTAATATTTATACACCTCTTCAATCAGTTAGAGAAAATATATTGGTTTTGACTAGCTGTACTTCTTGGGATAAATATTGGCCTTATCATTCCTATGTGGATAAGAACATCCTGTGGAAGCCAGCAAAGGATTATGAGGCCATTGGCTTCAGAGACAGTGCACCTACTTGCCACAAGTGCCTCATTCTGCTACCTTTAGGGTGAGTGGCTGTATAGACTCTAGGTGTTTCTTTAGGTCTTTCTGAGTGATACCGGTCATGTGGAAAAGGCAAGAAAACATGTTTCCTGCTATTTGAGCCCTGACTTTTAAATTATAATCTTCGATGTAAACTGGATCCAAGACTCCTCAAATCTGTCTCCTGAAGGAGCTGTTTAATATAGCACTACATTCTCCAGAAACTTGTTGGATACTAACTTCCAGAGACTATGATGGAGGCACCAGTGCAAACAGTGCCATTTACTAGCAAAAAAGGCTTCCAAAGAGGGCTTTGTTCTTCTCTGGATCCACAGGATTCAAAGGATGCCTTAATGATTGAGGTAAGGGAGACTAAACTCCCTTCCAGTGAGGTAGTTCCAGCTGTGAGGAATTACCTTCACAGACATTTGCAAGTAGCAAATACCATCCTGTGGCATTTCATGCAGGGGAGAACACTGTTTTTTCAAAAAGTGCTTTAATATTGTAGCACTAGAGAGCAGATTAAGGATGGAGTATGTCTTAATCCTGAATTTCCTTGATTTTTTTTACTACTAATACTATACTTTATACTACTAATACTATAATTTTTGAACATACTGTATTTTACATCAGCATGTTTCATGGCTAGCCACCTCAGAAACAGTTTGTTCATGAAACCTTTTGAATTTGTCAGTGTAAGACAAAGATTGCTTAGTTCTGACTTGAAATGTTAACATTGCTGTGCACTCAAGAGCTAGAGATAATCTTCCATACTCTGCAGTAATACACATACCTACTGAGACATTGGTTTAAAAATCTCTTCTGCTATTTTAAAATCAGTTTTTGGACCCATTCTAGAGTTTCAGCTCTCTAGATCTATAAAGATATCTTTACTTACACAGCCAGGAACAACCTCAAAACAAATTAAAAGATGGGAACTCTTCAAAGACTGCAAGATTAATCTAATGTCCTGCAGACTCGCCCAGAAGGCTAGTGGTAAAATATCCCTACAGTTTTTCAAATTTGTATAAAATATTTATTCCCCCCAAGATTTTTAATGGAAGAATCTGCTTAAGAATTTACTTTCAGTGACCTGTATAGTTAAGGCTTACATAATTACACTATACACAATTGACTGGAAAGGCTTTAAATATTCATTGACATGTTTTAATGTAAACAAGGCTCTTAGAATGCCTAGGTTTTTTTTATTCCTTCAAGGTGAAGAAGATGTCTGAAGCAGATGCTACTGCCTGGATGTGTGTTGCTCTGCAGCAACAGGACAGTACAGGGTAGTACTAAATGGTAGAATCTGTAGCTTCTGGCCAGAGATTTACTTATCTGCAGTCAGATTTACATATCTGACCCCAAACTGGTACTCTTTAGGAGCGAGCTCTGTGCAAGTCAACAAAGTTGCAGACATGTCAGATGAGTGAAAATCAGTGGAGAACCTGATCTTTACATTTCTGATTGACCTCATTGGCTCCCACCTGGTTTTTTGGTTTATCAAGAACATCAACCTAAACAGTCGGTAACAGGAGGCATTTTTATACACGTCTGCACCATGGAGGCACCATCATGCATCGCACAGGCGTTATGCCTGCTTCTGGGATTAAAGAAAACTGTTCTCTCTTTATTGTTTGTTAGGGGGATGGACAAAGAAAGTATCTATTGCCAGCTTCTCCTGAAATAAAGAGGAATGAGACTTGGAGAGATGTGGCTGTCAGTGGTGTGGAGGGAGGCTAGAGAAGACAGGCAACTTCAGACACATCAAGCATAAGAACTTCCACAATAACTCACTCCTTGTCTCCAGCCATCACTGGTTTCCCATGTCTAGTTGGTTAAAATTAATTTGATCTGCATTTTCTTAGACTGCCCTATCTGGTATAATTCTATTATTTCATGTGCAAATGATTATGATTTTTATGAAGCTAGTTATTACTTATCCGTGAATTTCAAAGTCAAAGACAAATAAAAATGCCACAAAAGTATTTGAGATTATTGTTCAGAAATGTTGCATTAATTGGTCCATTCAATCTTGATAGCAAACAACACAAAATTATCTTTCCCTATGTATCAGTAAAGAGCCTGTTTTTATTGAATTACAAATCTGATTCATTCTGCTTAAGCTTAAAGAACTGAGGATGTGTTTAATATTGTTATGGCATTTTAAAAGGCTGTTCAAGGGGGGACAAACCCCAGTTCTTCTTCCTTTTAGGAATGTTGAGTTTTTTGTGGTAGATAATTCAGCAGCCTTTTCACTTTACACGTTGCTCCCTCAAAGCAAAATAGTTAACTTCCAGATTTCTTTTATCTGGAACCTTTTACAGATGAATAAGCTAAAAAGCAGTAGCTGATCAAAATAACAAAGGCTAGTAAGGTGCCTTTAGTTTCTTATGAGAGTGTCTGCAAATTCCTAGTGGAATTCCAGGCCTAGTGTTGATGGAGCTGGCTAAGGGTATCGATCACCACTTGAATTCACTGAATAAATAATGGTTGCCATAGTTATTGAGCATTCACAACTGGTGGGGAAGCACGGAAATCTCCAAAACGCCTCCTGTGATAGTTTTGCTAGAAAATCACCCAATTAAATTCTGTCTCATATCATGAAAATTATGCTAGATATGCAGTCTAGGCTCATTGTGTATTTCAATCACAATTGAGCATCTCTATTGCTTATTTTAGCAGCTAAAAAGAAAAGGGCACTTATCATGTCTGATTTTGTATGACACAAAGATTAACTGACACTATATTTAACCACTGTTCTAAGACATCATATACATTTAAGGCATTTTTGCTTTGTGTACCAAAGCACATATTTGTTTACAGTTTGCCCACTGAAGAAAATTAGACCTCTCAGTTTGGAGGAAGGAGGCTGACGTGTTTTCTCTTGTGCCCTCACTTTGCAGAACGACATGGATTAAAAGAACCAAAGAAAGTGGAAGAGCTATGCAACAAGATCACTAGCAGTTTGAAAGATCACTTAACTTTCAGTTGCCAAAACAAAGGACAACCCCTCGAGTCTGCGGAGCCTAAGGTACTGGGTGTTCTTGCTGACTTGCGCTCTCTCTGCACACTGGGACTGCAGCGCATCTTTTACCTGAAACTGGAAGATTTGGTGCCCGCCCCTTCTATTATTGACAGGCTGTTTCTGGACACCTTACCCTTCTGAGTGAAGTCACCCTCATGAAAGGCAAATGCCCACCAGAGCAGGCAAATGGATTGTGACTTACAGCTAACGTTTCTGCCCTCACTTAACAGAAAAGCAGCTCCAGCTCTAAAATGAGGTTTTTTTCTGGCGCTTTGTCCTTACAACCTGAGGCCTAAAACTTACTTGCTTACTGTTTTGGGGTTGTGTTCTTTGTTTTCTTTTGTGTGATTTGGGGTTTTTTAAATTGCTAATATGGCACTTTTGGACAATGCTATCCCAGCAGCAGTAAAAGGTTAACATGACTGTTTTAAATCTGTTGTTTAACACCTCATTGTTTATGAGGAATAAAATTGTAGAAGCTGTGTGTTTGAAAACAAGAACAGCAGATAGTTGTTTGCCAGGGTAGTATGTATTTTGTGACAATACCTTTAGCATACTTCCTGCATCAAGGGCACATACATCAGCACAATCTAAACAAAAGTTCACTTTTTATAACAAAGTACATTCAACTGAACATTTCATATAAATCAAATATAGCAAAATGACAATGGCTGTTAGCTCCCGTGTGCAAGTGCAATTTTTTAAAGTGCTGTCTTACTAAGTCTTGTTTATTAACTAATTTATTTTAATATGAAAATAAATGGAAGAAATCAAGTGAGAAAATTACATGCACTAACTTACATGACAGAGTTTTCCAAACTTGATTCCATGTAGAATGACTTACTGACAAATGTATGTGGAAGACACAGGAACAACAGTGATTCAGTTGTTCCTTAGACAAGGAAGTCCAAGTAAGTAGTGACTGGAGCATACAGGGTCAGCATCAGGGATAGCTAAGTTTTAGACTTTAACATAAGTAACAAGTTATTAAACAGACACAAGATGGTTTTGAAGAACAAGCAAGTCTTGTAAAATAGTATGAATGTAAGTGCTAGGGAGGATATAGTGGGCTGCGTTTAAACATTCCGTGTTCGTACTCCTTTTTGTATGTTTATACTGTTGATGCCATATTAATATGAAATAATTTGTTGCATAGTGTCTTTATTTGTATAAATGTTTGTATGCATGGTATATTGTAATGGCTTTGCCTGTATTTATTGCAATGACTGCCAGCTCATGAGAGCCCTGTTACACAAAATAACTAAATGGGGTGTTCACACTGACTCAGATACACCAGTTGGAGAATTATATACATATATATAATGTGTATATATATATGTATATACTCTGTGTGTGTGTGTGTGTGCGCGCGTGTGTCTTTTTATTAACCATTTGTATATAAAATATCTGTCAAATCACAAGCAGAGTTATTTTACAGTTTATTTGCAGTGACTTCTAAGGCAGTACTGTTTAGCACTTTGATATTAAAATCTTGCTCCTGTTTTGCTAAATTCAAATAATATTTAAAAATTTTAGTTCTAAAACACTTTATATGCACTGTATTAAGTCAAAATTTTGTTGGTCATTTTGCTAAGGAAATTTCTGAATGTCAACCTGATGTCACTGTATCTTTTGTTAGCTTTAAACATTCTAGCTTTTGTCTTTTTTTAAACTATGCTGTTTATATGGAAATTAAATTATACAATCAAACAGATGCCAAATGAATTGCCTAATTGCTGCAAAGGATAACCCAGATATTGAGTCACTGTACGGTTTTCAAATAGTAATCTGGTATTTTATCACTTACTATGTTTGGATGTGCTTTTATGAAAAAACTATTCTTATATCAAGATTTATAGTAGTATCAGTAGGGAAACAGACTTCTAGTCACTATAGTTAATATTTCTGGTTTACCTGCAGATAATATTTGAAAACGTATTGCTTTTTGTATTGACTTTTAAGCTTATGTGAAAACATAATAGCATAATTAAATATCAGAGAAGCTAATGTTTCTTGTAGGTTGCTGTAACAAGCCTGACCAGCAAGACAAATATATTTTGACTGAATTTCAGCTTTTGTATACATTAAATATATATATATATATATACACACATACATACATATATATATATACACACACACATACACACACTCACCCATAGGTGTGCATACAAAAACACACAGACACAAAATCCAGAATTATGGTTACTTTTGTCTCCTTGTGTAAAACGTGAGGCCCCTTGAGAAATCACTTTTCTCTAGGGGCAAGTCCTGCAAGGTGCTGAGCACCAGATGAGGGCTTGCAACCACTTCCTGGGAGGGAGCCCTCAAAAAGAACTTTTGCACAAATCAGCATAGTATAGTAAAGTTGCTTTTTTTTGAGCAAGGTTTATTCAAGTGGGTTGTGAGTGGGAGGTGGCAGGTCCAGAGCCCCATATGAGATTTCATGTAGCCAGTCTGCTTCAGTCTTCCACAGCTAGTCTTTACTGTGATACTCTCATAAATCACGTCACCTGTGGGATTGTCCTTCACTTCAATACACAGATTCATCAGCGAGTCAACCAGGGCCAGGGCGCAACAGTAAAAGAAAGAATTAATGCAGATTCAATTCACTACTTTTGTTAGAGCTCTCTCAGTGTGAACATGCCTTTGTATAGGCAGAATTCAGGAATATATCAGGTGTTAGGGGAGAGTGCCTTGCTTTTATTTCAGACAACAGTGTTTCAAGAGTTTCTTCACTCCTCTAACAGCAGTACTTTTTCCTTTTTTTTGTGGTGTTAACCTGTGGGTTGAAAGAAATGCTCTTGTACATATACAATGTAAATTAAACTTATTAAATTGAATAACATTTTTTTCAGAGGCCCCATGTGTGTTGAGTAAGTATGCTTAATTCTGTTAAAATCTGATGTGAATTTTTTATCATTTATAAAACATTAAAAATTTGTCTACTTGAATCTTAAAAGTGGGAAAATTGGTGAAGCATGCTTAAGAACACTGGCAATTTAATGTCTAGTCTTTAGCTTGTAATAACTTTTATGTAAATATAATAAGACCTGCAGTATCTGGTTACAGAATCTCAGTTAGATATTGAGAGCTAGGCCACGGCTGTCCTAGAGGTTCAACTACAGAAGGACCAGAGCATCTCCTCTCTGTATGTCTCCTCCCTACCAGGAAGAGGTTGTAATTAACTTGCAGATAATGACAGCCACAAGAGAGGGGTTAGCTATAGTGCTCTTTATCCCATAGTGTATAGGGCTAGCTAGGAAGAGCACAGGGTTCTGATCCCATCTTCCACCTCTTTGTACCAATGCATCCTGCTAAAATAACACTCCAGGTGGCATCTGCAATGTTTTTGAAATGCGCGGCCAGTTCCTCTCCTTACTGTGCCTTTGCTTTGTAGGAGGGATCACTTATCCTCTACCAAATAAAACTATTTAACTACAAATGCATTTTCTAAGCAGTTCTAGCAGACATCTGCCACTATTCCAATATCTCCATAACTACTAATGGTTCCAGCATACCTCTGTGAGAGCTGTTATTCTGTTGGAACTTCTCAGCTGGAGGTTACATCAAATGATGTACTGCGGTAGGCTGCAGGGTCGGCAGCTCATTCTTTGGAAATGTGACAGAACAAAGTATTGCTCAAACTCTTCCAATTCATTTGTTATTTTTGCCTGATTTTAAAATTTAAACTACCACTCTTAAAATGTTTAATGAGAATGGCAATGAGTTTTGCATAGTAGTACCTTATTATACACAAAACATGCAGATCTTGTGATACATCCATACCGGAATCTGAATTTCCACCCCACAAGACAAAGATTATCCTCACTAAACTCACAAGTTATTTCAATTTGCAATTACTTCAGGGCTATAAATTTTGTCCTTAGGCAGGAGAACTCAGCTATGTCCTGATCTAGATCATCTGCATTTGTACCTTTATGTGTGCCTTATGTGCTTATAAACCTAAATCACATCAATGAGAGAATCTTCAGGGAGATGTGATGCCTGACCATTAAATTTAGCATTGGAAGTTTGGTCTGAGTCAGGAATATGGTAGTGGATTTATCTAGTAGAGTGTCCTTGAACAGAGGGCTTGCACCAGAGCCCCCCAGAATGAGCAACTTTAGCTAGAGATGAGTCAAACCTCTTTCTAGAGCTATCCTGCTTTTACTTTTCACATTCAAGTTCATTTGTCCAATATAAAAAACTAAAATTTCACTTAAGTTAAAGGTGAGAGGTTTACTGGTATAAAATTCAGCATGTCTGTGACAAAAAATTGGCAACACCCTCTGTGAAAGCTGTGAAACATATCTTTTGACTAATTATTTGTATTATAGCAGCACCTAGAGGCTACAACAGAGAGTGGGAGCCCATTTTGCTAGTTGCTCTAATTAGCACTTACAGGACCCACCCAGGAGAACCTTCAGTCCAAAGAGACATAACAGAACAAAGAGCACCAAAGAAAAAATGTGTGACATGTCCAGGGACATACAGCGTATCAGTTACAGAGCTGGGAACAAAAGGTTTCGTTTTCTGAGTTAGTGGCCAGTGAATGCCCTTATTTTGATTTCCTTCTCTTTCTCTGGGCAATTTAGGTTTTCACTGTATCAAATTTTATGCAAACACCAAAAAAAGGCATTAAAATTTTCGAAATAACCCCTGTGTTCAAACTGACATTGTTTATCCTGTCTATATGACTGTCATCGATGAGCAGGATTTTGAATAGTCTCAATCTAACATTTGGAAGTGAGCTATGATACCAACTGGATAATGAGTATTTAGAAAAGAGATATTTAGCTGTTCTTTAATAAATTAGTAAAACTGACCATTGGGAATATTGCAAGATATGGATTAAACAACCATTATTAATGGATAAAAAGGCTTAACTTTTTTAAATGACGCCATTGATGTAGTAATCGAGTAACCAGGGAGTGAGTTAAACAAATTCTTGACAGTCGATGGCATGAACTGTATTCCTGATCTACTCTTTTGAGCATTACAAATATACTGATTTGCCAAATATAAGGAAAAGGAAACTTATTTACCATATGGAAACACTTTCATCATTTTTTCTTTCTTTAAACAGTAGGTACCTTTACTTTTACATTCATAATACATAACGTTCTGGCTACGTTTACTTATAGAAATAATCTGGATTTGTGAAGTTGTGACACTGCTGTGAAAGTTAGATGAGCTCAACGTTCTGATTTGAACTCATAAAAGCAGGCATATTCTTTAAAGAGAAGGGTGGGATTCCAGCTGTAATTAGATATTATGTATATCTCAAGATACTTATGTGTGTATAATGGAACTATTTTAATGTAAGTGCAAGATTCCGAAGACATGAAAGAGACGAGACCATGGAAAATACCAATTTTTCCATTGTTTAATACTTTAGATTGTTTATTGTTTTTTCTTAAGAGAACACAGAACTCTGGGCTTGTTTATGTGGAATTTTATCTCAAATAAATAAATAAATAAATAAGCTAAGTGAAATTTAAACAAAGAAATGTGTTTAAATAGCTGAAATACCTCATATAGCCCCAGGTCTTTACCTTCCTAATGTGTTTAAAAAAACTCCCTCCTCAGTAACTTCCACTGTGGTCTGAAGTTCTTCTTGCCTGTGAATAAGTACTACTGTAGAATGAAAGTGAATTGAAGAGAGAGTTTGATACTGAGGAAAATTTCAAACATATCAGACAGAAAATAGAAATTAAATTACCTTTCGTGGGGTCTTATTATTTATCTTGCTGTGTTTCCTAATTAATTGATGATATTGATGTTTACACAGGGATTTGTTCCTTTCCATCTTTGTTTGATCCTATGAAGAAGTCAAAATGCTGCATTTATAGTATTGCATTTATTTCCATGGAAACAGTTAGTGATTTCACAAACACTAATTACAGTTGGTAACTTGGAACACATTCAATACAGGCCAATATAATTTTCCCTCTTTTACCTAGTTCTCATTATAACTTGCTTTAATGATTGACTTCATGAGTTCACATGCAGCTTTTCTCCCCAAGTTCTCAAGATTCAGATAATATCTTATCTGATTCCACCTGTCTTTCTTCATTCTATGTATGCCTCCCCTCACACACAGTTAAAATATAACTGCTGTGCCTACCTGCCTTTTTGTTAAGCTCCAGTTCTTACACTTCAAATTAGTCCAATTTTCAGTACAACCAAGGTTTGGTGTTCTACTCCAGCATGTACACAAATAGTAAATAAAGGTCCCAAGGCTTAGATACATGTTCACATGAAAACATTCTGCAAGTTATCTTTAAAGGTAGAAGCAAAGTGATGCTTGACGTGGGGTGCAAGCAACATGGCCTTCTGCTCACCTAAGCTTAAATTCTGTAAACATACAAAGACCATATAAAATATTTTTAATTAAAGCATATAAAGAGTATTTGAAATCATTTAATTTACTAAGTAGTAATAAGGAGTATACTCATTATGTATTAAGATCATCCAATGGAGTTAATGTCTTAACTTACCCAGAAGCCTTTACCAAACCCAGTGTCGTTAGTGAACTTTTGAGCCTCTCTAAAGCAAAATGTGTTAATTTGTTAACAAAGAAAGAAAACAAACTTATTGGGCATTCCCAGGATAAGAAAAAGATGAGTCTAATGACCAAAGTAAAAGATATCCATTCCGAGGCTAAATTGAGACTGTCCCAGCCAGTTTTTAATACACCCTCCCAATAACAAAGAAGGTCAAAAAAAACAAGTAGAAAAATTATACCAGTATTGCCCTAATTTGGAAAGTAAGACAATAAATAAAACCAGCTAGAATATAGTTATGCTCTAAGCCACTGTAAATCACTAGAAAAGAATAGAAAAGTTATGGAACCTGAAGGCTCCTCAGTAGGTTACAGGTGAAGTCTATTGTTTGTTTCTAATTAAGAAAGGTTTTTGTATGTTATTAGCAGAAAAACTAGTATTTGAATACCACATTCTAAGTTTGACCACCATTTTCTTTCCATATACAATGGGAAGGTAAAAAGCCTCTTAAATTAATGAAAAATATCTCATGACATATCAAGGAATCAAGAGTTTCTCTTGAGGGTAAATTACTGGATGTTTTTAATGAGATTTTAATTGAAACCAGGCAGAATTGCTGTACTTTCTAAGGATAATTTATTGAAATAAATACTATAACTTGTTAAAAAAGCAAGCAAAGGATTTATTTTATCAGGAAAGACATTCAAGTAAAAAGTGAAGCATTAGAAGAAATTCTGTATTTCAACAAATGAAAAGATAAGCTAACATGAACACATAAAGAAAGTGATTACTGAGAAGACTTGCCTCATAAGTATACATTTTTCCTCCTGCTTTTGGAGAAAAGACTGAGCCATGTTAGCTTGCCCAGTTTCTGAAAATACTTCCTGTTGCAGTTCACTGAAAGGGTCAGTTTTAAATGTAGCACTAATGCCTTAGAAAAATTGGAACTTGGAGTCCTCAAGTTTTGGAATTTTATTTTCATCCCTTAATTTTGTTTCTCAAACCCTTAATTTCAAAGGGCCTAATCAAACTTATGGGATGGTTCTTTGTAAGTTTTGTGAACTGGGCCAGAGTCAAGAATTTCCACACTGAGTAATTTCATTAGATGATGTTTCCCACTTGCTATACGGAGCCTTGTAATATTCAGCACAAACATCTGCTTTTCATCTGATTTCTAAAGTAAACTCTTGTGGATTACTGGTCCTTTGAAATTAAGGAGTTTGGGAACAAATTTAAGCCATGAAAATAAAATTTCAAAGCTGGAGGCCTCTGTGTTCAAATTTTACAGAACTGATCTCCTGAGGGAACTGCAATGAAAAGTATTTCCAGCAACTGGGCAAACTGACACAATTCAGTCTTTTGGAAAAAAGAACCAGGACTCAATCTGTTGCACATTCAGGCATGGAATTACATCTATTTTTGATTATAGGCGATAGTTTTCTGTCTAGAAGGTTTTAAATAAAAGACTTCTCAAAATAAGTTATCAAGAGTGGCTGAACCTGAGAGACTAAAAGAGTAGATTTCATGAACTAAAAGGAAGTCTTCAAATTCCCTTGCAAAACATTAGATTTCTGGAAGAAAAAAACCAAACAAACTCACTTTATTCCATGCCTCCAAAGAAGCTTCTCTGCATGAGCTGGAATTTTTAATTCTGAAGATAATATGCAAAGGTTATGGAATCATGCTGCTGGACTTCTAGGGGCAAAAACAGTCACAGAAATCTAATAAATACAGTGGGAAATGCTACTTGGTGTTAGCATTTTCCAGATCTCTGCAGTGCATTATTCTTCTTACAGCCCAGGTAAAACATGAGGCCTGGTTCAGTATGGGCTACCACGTAATTTTGGCTTCCCAAATGTTGCTAGCTGACATAAGGCAGGCCTTCAGTCAGAAGAAGTAGTCACACTATGCCCGCCTGCTTCTTCCCACTGCATCGCCTTCACTTTCCTTAGGCCAGTAGAGATGACTGTGCAGATGCAAGGTGAAAAAGACCAAGAAACTGATCTGGCTTAGAACTAATCCCCCCTTTCCCCCTCCGTTCTCTTCTGACTGGTCTGCAATGCTATGAATACACACTTACATTCTCATTGGCTGTCAGGATGCTTTGGCCTAATTTTCAGATCTGCTCATACCATAATATCAAATGGAAGCAACCAGAGTAGCGGGTCCTCATTCTTTTGGACATTATTGCCATTTGAATGACAGTGGCCTGTAGAACTCCCAATTGAAATAAGGGGCTCATTGTGCCAAGCACTCTTCACATCCATAATTGGAGACATCTTCTGCTTTGAAGACATTTAAATGCAATGGAATAAGACAAAAAAAAAAGTTGTAATTCCCATACATATACAGCTTTTATGCAGAGAGGTATTTAGTGATTTGCCCTGTCACATGGGAATGCTGGAAAAGTCAAGAAGAGAATCTAGACTCAACCACTTAATTAAAAAAAAAAAAACCCTTTCCTCTCTTATGACATGAGTCAGCATACTTTTCCAAAATGGTGCATTCTGACTAACAGTTGTCAAACTGCTCAGGGACTCTCTAACCTGACATATTTAGTACTTTCTTCCCACAGCCCTCACAGAACCATACAGATGTCAGCTTCAATCAGATTCAATTGGGACTGCAAAACCCATCCGGTTCAGAGGTCTAGGATACATGGTAAGATGGTCTAGAAAGTAAATCCTCCAAAACTTATTGCATGTTCTGCACTTCAAGAGAGACACATGGGGCTGCAAAGGGCAGCATTTCTAACAGGCTGCCCTAAAATAACAGTTTAGTAATAAATTCATTATTGTTTTTAAGCTATCTTAGAAATTCCTAAACCCTTAGAACTATTCCGAGATGTTGCTTTGAATGCCAAGCTGCAGTCCTCTCTGCTGTGAAAACCTGTCCATCTTATGCATTCAGTCAGGGGAGTCCAAACCAGACTCACTAACCTGCATGACACGAGATGCAAAGCAAATGCTGTTCCTGTAATTTTCCATATAGTGATTGCTATCCACCTAGGTGATAAACAAAAGGAAACAGATTGTGTTTCCCTTACTCACTATTAGGGATGTGGTTCATATGATCAGACCATTTAAAAGACTGGTTTCAAGAAATTCTGTAAGAATAGAAGAGTGGGAAAAAAAACATTTTTTATCAAAGACTGCACATTGTTAGAAAGCTGCAGACAGTTCACAATCACAGAGGGGTTTCATTTTATGGATTAAGATGATATGAGGACCACTGCACTAGTTCCAAACAAGGGTCTGTCTAGCCCAGCATTCTGCCTGACAGCAGCCAGTACAAGTTGCTGAGCAGAACATAAGGAAATGGGATGTATAGCCTGGACTTGCCTTTAGTCCCAGCGCAGCAGCTCAGAGACTACGTGAGCCAGAGGCTGCACCATTGTGCTAGTAGCACTAATTGACCTAGCTCCCTGAATGTGCCTAATTTTTTTGTATGCATTCATACCTTTTGCCGCTGCAATCCATTGCCTGTGGCACTACATTCTGCAGCTTCATTATGTGGTGTGTGGAAAGTTGTCTTTAGTTCATTTTAAATGTGCTGCCTGGTAATTTTGTTCGGTGACCTCTTATTCTTGTACTGTGAGAGAGTCAATAACTGATCTCTATTCACTCTAACCATAGTATTATGATTTGACAGGTCTCTGTCCTCCCCACATGCTCCATCATCTCTTTTTCTGGCTGAAGATTCCTTGGGTTATTTGTTCTCTCATTGTATGGAATTCACTTCAACCCTTCGACCATCTTTGAAGCCCTCTCTGCCTCTCTTTCTCACTCCGCTCCATTTTTTTGAGATGAAATGACCAAAAGTGCCCATAGCATTCAGGCTGTGGGTGTGCTGTGGACTTACAAATGTCATTATAAGGTTGTAGCTCTATTTTCTATTTTTTACCACTTCATTTGATTCTTCGGCAGCTGCTGCACCCTGCTTTAATGTATTCTGAGAACTATTCATGCTGATTCCAAAGTCTCTTACACGAGTCATGATAGATAATTTAGAGCTCATTTCTGCATAGATATAGTTGTGCATTATCGACACATAGTTACTTATTACAATTACATATTATACATGTACATCTTTCTTATGTGAGTTACCTTGTGTTTATCCACACTGAATTGCATATGTCATTTTCTGGCCTGGCCATTGGGTTTTGCAAGATCCTTCAGCAGCTCTGCACTGACATCTTCAGATGTAACTCTGAAATCATTTTGTATCATCAGCAACCTCTATAACATCACTGTTCAGCTCCTTTTCCATAATATTCCTTCATGTTCTGTTCAGAATGGGCCCAACACAATACCTTGTGGGGGGATTTCCTCACATAACTCCCCCTTCTTCAAGGTGAAAACTGATTATATATTCCTATGCTTCATTTTGAGCTTTTCATCAGTTTTTAGTTTGAAAGAGGACTCTCCTTCTTCTGTATTTTTTTGCAAACTGTTGTTGAGAAAGCTTGTCAAAAGGGTTTGAAAATCTAAGCACACTATATCACCCACATTACTATTCTCCACATGCTCAGTGACTCCCTCCAGTAAGTCTAATGAACTTGTGAAGTATGACTTTCCTCAACATTAGTTCCCCAATATCCACGTGTCAATGAATTTAAACCTTTATTAAGATCTCTATTAATTTGCCTGGTACTGGATTCAAGATATTCATTTGTAGCTGTCCAGACCTTCCTGGAAGCCACTTTTAGTTTCATATGTGACATATAACATCCTAACTCATAAGGAGAGGATCGCTGGAGCCTTAGAATATGCTTACAAAGCATCTCACAGTCATCATATGATCATAAGATTCGCTATATCTTGCCTTATTTTATTGGAATTTCTAGAAACAATAAATAATACTTTTCAAACATGGAGCATCTTGCATCCAATGCGGACAGGATAGTTACCGGACATCACTCAGAGAGTAATGAAGACCTGCCTGTTTTGCTACCAGTAATCATGACTCTCTCACATTTACTTCATATACATTGAATGTGATACCAAATAGTTATACGCATACTTAGAAATAGAAAGGGACAATTTGTCTAAGCTTAAAAAACTGCTGCCATAACAGGCTAGGAACATCAATTTAATGTGGGAAATACTAATAGGAATTGGAAATTGTTCAAGAACATTCTACTGGGTATTAAAAAAAATCATGCTGAGTGAGAAAGAATATGTGAAGTAAAGAAGATGCAGAAATGCTAGTTAAACATTAGCAATCAAAACATAAAGGATGCAAAAAAAAGTAGATAACAGCAGTAAACTGCAAATTTTAAAAATGTATCCTACTGAAAACAGTAATATAAGGAAGGAAACAAGACAAACACATTAGGATAAAAAAATTTCTGCACTATATATTGGTCCATTGCTAGAAACAGGTATTACAATTTTAAACAGAGGCTCAGAAAAGACAGATGCTATTTCCTTTCTGATTTCAGAATGAAGGAGGAGAAGAAATCTATCTAGTAAAATGTTGTAGATGCAACAGAACAAGGAAAGAGGTCATGCAGAATCAGCTAAAATTACACATACGTAAATCAAGTAGCCTAGACGGACACAAGCATCACAGAAAACTAGAAAAAAATTTAAAGAACTTTAATTGCCGGCATATTCTAAATATTAAGAAACAGTGGAGGGATGATCCAGGAAAATATAGACCTATTAGTCAGATGCTCTATCTGGATAAATAATGAGATGATTCATTTAAGAGCCCATCAACAATAGAATTGAATGCTTCAGGTACAATTAATGACAATCAATACGATTTCATGGAAAGCAGGTTTTGTGAAACAAACCTTCTTTATTTTATTTTCTTCAGTTTTCCTTTTGTTCACAGGTTCACAAAGACAACTGTGTTCATACAGTGTATTCACAGGCCTGTGTCTTCGAGTCCTTTGAGCATGGAACATTATTTCAAACATCACATAATATGGACCTAAAAGGATACAAACAGGGAATTGGTTCTTATCAGTCTATTAATGAATGATTTTGTCAATGCTACACAGTTTCTGCTGATGAATTTTGCAGAGGATACAAAAACAAGTGGGATGGTAAACAATGAAAACAGGGGACTTGTAGAGAGTGATCTGAATTACCTGATTAAAAAAGCATATTAAAAATTGTAGGGAGAGGTGAGGACATACATCGGGGAGTAAGAAATACAGTCTTATAGGATGGAAGGCTGACTTCAGAGCAGGGAATCAAAGAAGAACTCACGGATCATCATAAGTTAAGCTGAAACTAGCGTAGCTAGTTACTTCCCAGCTATTGAAGGGGATGTAAGCCTTGATGGAGCCAAACAGCTTAGACCTGGCAGATTGAAATGCTCCAGGAAGTCTTAAGTTCTGGGGCTCAGTGCATAGATGAGTTTTCATGATCTTTATGCACAAGAACTGCCTAAATTGATTAACAGTTCTTTCTGGCTTTGAATGAGAGGGAACTATATTTTCCTGACAATTTTCTACATTGACCTACAAACATCATCCAGATCCAGGAACAGCACACAATATGTGACTGTGTCCTGAGCTTCTGCATGTGTCAATGACAAGCCAAAATTCAGAACATAATAAATGATGCAAAAACAGTATGAAATGGTATTCGGATTCTGAATATACCTTTCACTGGTCAACTTCATGCTCCTCTTTATTTGTTACCTCTGATTTTTATTGGCATAAATGTGTTGGGAATGGCTGTCTTCAGATGAATTCTCAGATGCAAACATGACTATCCATGCATAATTAAGAATATGTTCTATTCACTAATCATTAGTAATCATGCTATACTTCTCTATCCAAACTCCAGTATTCAGCTACAGAGCAGAAAAATTACAATGCATTTTAAGTGACCAATCATAACTCACAAGTAGCAAATAGTCAAAGTGAACAACTCACAGGCGTAGACAGAAAATTCTTCTTCTAAATCTTTAGGTGAAGACTCTGAAAATCAATCTACTCTCAGAAATCAAGATCAGCTGAATGATTTCTAAACAGAAAAACAATTAAAATTATCCTGTAATTTATTTACAATGAATAATTCATCCAGTCTTACTAACATCCATATCAAGATTGCTACAGCTATCTGCATCACTGACCCAGCCAACTATTACATATTCATGCACCAACAGAGGTATCTTTTTACATACCATCTTGATAAAGAAAGGTTCAGTGCAAACAGGCAAGACCTGATCCTGCTTCTGGAGCAAATTGCTGCCTCCATTAGTTTAATAGAGCTACTCCAATTTCACCAACTCAAAAACTAGACCTGAACAATAATGTCAATAGCCACAGTAATAATAATATATTATGGATTTTGAGTTTTCTGCAGCAGATAGCTATATTAGCTTCTAATAGGTATACCTTTACATATAGCTTTTATACACTGTTATCCAGGTTACTGTACATATTTATGTTCCAATTTCTGCAATGTTTCTTGCTATTTGCTCTAAGTCTTCTTTGGTTTTGTTCCCATTGCTTCCACACAGGCCCCTGTTCAGTGACTTCATCTTTCCAGTGGTTGCCCAGCTACTTGAGCACATAGCTTTCATCTTGATTTCACTGCCAGTTGTCTGTATCCGGAGATTCAGCATGAGCTGAATGTTAGCACACACTGATATTTTTGTTTTCTAGGATTATCTCATGCTAGTCTGCACCCTGTGTTACTCATGACCTATTTCGCCACATGTCTGTCACCTTCCTCTCCTATGCTTGTAACTTCTTGGTGTTTCTGCTCTACGCTGTATCCTTCTGTGGGCAATCCAGTCTTACTTGGAATTCTTGGATGGATGTAGACACATGGACCACATATGGCTTCTGTGAGGACAGTGCCATTCTGCTTCGGAAACACTTAATATAAATTGCATTAATGGCACTCCATTTTGAACCTGTGAAGCCCCAGCTAGCTAGGCTCCAGGCAAGTCAATTTCTGCTACTTTTAACTTGGTGCCTCCTGCCTTTTAACTCTTGCAGATCTTTCTAACACTTATTTCATTTCCTTAGTGGAAACGTATGGCAAACAGATGCCAAAGTTTGGTCTAGGCACCCACCTCTTTTCCCAGACTTTTCAGGATATCATTGAAATCCTTGGGAAATTCTGAGGTTTATCTTGATGTATATTGCACTTGCCAGTTATCTCATGCACTACCTTTCAGTGACAGATATTCCAAACCCCACCAATTTTAGAGGTGTGTCATTTTAAAATCAAGTTTCTGTCTCTTTTTTCTTGCATGGGCAACCTTGAAAAGATAAACAAAGTAACTACCAGAATTCAAAGATGGTAGCAGCTGGATATCAATCACAGGAAGCAAGAATGACCTGAAGTTCATGCTGCTTCTTCCCACTCACTTCTCAAAATTTAAAATAAATCAGATAAGATTCATCTACAAACATCAGTTTACCTGTCCTTCCCTAAGCCTTAGGTAACGCTATCTGCACAATAGCATGACCATGGCTCAGTCTGAAATAAAAGGAAAACAATTTGAAGGCTTGAAAATGCTAAATCTAGCTCTGATTGAAAATGACAGACCCTCTAAGCCTGGGATGTAGCTATTTGGCATAATTTAGACGAGCGTTGAGCCTGGGTAGCAGCCTCACTTGCTGTGACCAAGGTAGCTATTACAAGGGAGAAAGCATATGCTAAACTCTTCCTTGTCAAGCAGGAAAACATGGGAGTTTTCAGTAGGGCTGTTAGCCTCTGTCATATCGCCTGTTGAAATGCTGAACAGTGTAAGCTGTTCCATTTCTGGAATATACCTCTTCCCAGGTACCAGCCTTGTTTCATACTATAAATCTTCTCTTCCCTTTCCCTTTCCTTCGTTCTACTATCCTATAGAAAGGCACTTAAAACTAATATTTCAATATTTTAAAATTATTTCTGACTTTTTAATGTGTATGTATATTTTGGAGAGAGGTTACTTTGATAAGGGGGGGGCTAGACATTGATATCAGCATTTTTTATTAAAGCTACTTTTTCATGTGGGACCTGAAAGCCAAGAAATAGCATATCTGCTTTCCCTCTATTCTCACCCCTTCACAGGATTCATTCATTCCAGGTACACAAAGTACTGAGCACAGAATTTAAGATGCAATTCTATGTTGAGAAAAGAGAGTCGTGAGAGCCAGACATATACGAGATGGCAGATGTACCATTATAACTGAATCTACCTACAATTACAAAGATATCAAAGATCTGTCAAGATTTATTCCAGGTATCAGACATCAGAATGTAGAGTTTATTCACAAAATTAAAATGTTTAATTTAAAAGCTATTTAAATGAACAACCTCTTGAATTTATTTTCATACTTTCTTCTTTCTCATTAAATATATTGTTTTTAGCAAAAAGGATGAGAATGCTGCAATACATGGTTTTCTGTATCAATATGCAGCAATAAATAAATGCTGAATTAGATAATTTTTCCTGTTTGTAAGACATGCAGTGCAAGTTTATACATAGGCTGAATGAAATTGTTCTGAAAGGCATAATACATGGTCTGGAAATACTCCGAGTTCTGAGGCTCTTTCAGAAGTGATTTACAGGTATCTTGTTTCATATTTTGTATCAAAATTATCTGGCAAAAAAATATAAAGCAATTAGATCAATGCCAAACTAGTTGTCATACATGATATCCAAGGGAGGTTTTTCTCCCAGAAAACTTACATCAGCATGAAATGTTCCTTACAAATGAAGGATCCTTCTATGTTGTCCATAAGGAGGAAGGACTAAATAAAACAATGATACACTAGATATCATGGGTGATTTCCAAGGGATAGTTATTTTTTCTTCCAGATAATTTATATCAACACATAACTTTCCTTACAAATGAAGGAGCCATTTTTTTGCTGTCTTCACCAAGAAAGGGCTAAAGAATATAGAAAATTTCATTGCACCAGTCTACCTGTGCCTTGGAGAAACATGAATGTGACAGCTGGAAAGAAGGAAAGCTCTGTAGACCTTCCAACAAAGACTTTATCTATGGAGCAGTTTCTTCTCCAAACTCCAGTTAGTTAGTTCTTGCTTAGTTACAGTTGTTGCTTAGCTGTGCAACGTGGACAGCAGCTGCTCTTCATGACAGTGACCATCCTGATGGAGTTGTCTGCCTTTGGCTGAGTCCTCCTGGGAACATTAGCTGGCAGCACTGTGGAAAGCTCTCCAGCCTTCCAGCCTTCCAGCATGGAAATGGGGACAAAAGACTCTCTTGCTTCATACACTCCTCTATAACTTCAGAAGTCTCTGCAGTCCTCTTGGCACTGAATTTCTGACAAAAGTTATTCTTCATGTTTTGTGCCTCAGACTCTGATGTAGGCTGTTTAACTGTTTCCACGGTACTCTCTTGATAATAAACTTCTTAATTTGCTTTAAGGTTCCCAGTCATTGTTTTACCATTAATTATTTGTTAGTGCAATTAGCTTTAGCTGGGTGTGAGCAAAGCATCTGGTAGCTTGTGTTTAGTACCCATGTGGGGCAGCTACAGACAAAGGCACTGGACATCACTCAGTGCAGAAGAAATTATATGTTGCCTTCTGCTAGGCAGAGCCTGCTTTACCTAGAGGCCTTTCAGCCTGTGCCAATTTCTGTTTCACTGTGTATTATGCATCCCCGCCTACAGCACCACAGGGACCAGAAGAGAAATGTGATTGGAAATTATTTTGATTTCTGGTTTAATTCAACAAAACACTTGTACAGGTTTCTAAAATGTAGAGACTTTTTTTTTTAAGAAAACTGATTGCCATCACATGTATTAAAAATGGCATTTAACAGTGACTTTATATTTCAAAAGTACTAGAATATGAGCAGATACACTGCGTGCATAAATGTAACATGTTTCACCTTCTCTGTGTAATCCGAGAGGTTCTTATTTTCCATCCACCCACTCAGGCACACAGTTATTCATTAGGTACAAAAATGAACTGCACACCTTAAATATATTCGGATTATTGTAAAACTGCCTACACCTTGATATCAGAATTACCAAAGTAAAAATATCTGTCTCTGCCTCAAAAGATAGATGACGATAATATAGAAATGTTTCTACTTCCAAAGCCTATACAAATACGAGGAGTCGATTCTATTAAAAAATAAATTCCCACTTGAACAGTTGCTGTATTTGATACATATATTAAAAAAAAAACTGTTAAAAAAGTTATTTAGCTGAAGTCAAGCATTTAGAACTTAGGAAATACATGGACCAAGAACATTCTTCTGTGCCTGAAGAAACTTATTTTTGCCTCTTCATGCGCATTAGGATACAGTCCTTAATTATACAAAAATGTGCTTTTTTACCTCAGGAATCTCCCTTATTTATTCCGAAGAACACCTTTTTCTCTTTAAATTGTTCTACATGAGCCATCTGTACCATGAACCCCTATGACATTGTTCAATATCCCCTTTGGCCTAGTTTCCTAAGCAAATGAAGTTTATGATACTATGCAATCCATCTGTCCCTCAGATACCCACTAATAACTTTTGAACGTACTGGGCAATTTCAACCAAATATGACAGAAAAGTAGAGGTTTGATAGATAAGAAGCTTATTCGAGTTTCAGGAATACTGGGGAGAGGAGAAAGCCCTGTTAATGCCCCCACCAAAGTAGAGGCTGAAACATGAACACTGTGCTAACATCTGAATTCACACAGTGCAGTCCTGAGATAAATACCCTCAGGAAAGCTGCCTTCATTAATTTTGCTGTGCATAGAACTGCCTGCATCTGCCTGCCGCAGCCCTTACCTGACTCCCCCTTTCCGAGCATCTACTTTTCATTTGTTCTTCTGGCCCTGAAAATGCTCTGAATGTGCATTTGGTACCTTACAGCTTACGATGATGGGGATTACACTCTTTACTACTTTTTTACATAGGTGAAATCTGGGGATTTTTTTTCTTTTCTTTTCCTTCTTTTACTTGCCATTCCCAGTGTCCTCAGCCTCTTGCTTTTGTCTGCCTCAACTTGTTTTGGCTCTACAGTTCTCCCTTGCCTTGTACACTCAGTTTGTCATTATAAGTCCCCTTTTAAGCTGAATGCTTGGGCTGTGTAAGTTACTCTTGCAACCAGGAAGTTTGTGGTAAAATTCTACATACAAGCTATGTGAGAGTGATTTAAGTATTAGGTGATAAAATTCCCCTTCTTTCTCTGCACACAAGTCAGCCAATGTTTCCAGTAACTGCCCAGTCTCTAATACCCTTCTGTGTAGTTAAAATGGAGCTCGGTCACAGATCACAGCAATAATGCCTACAGCAGAGAAAAACTATCAGTACACTACCTGAGGGTTCATTAGCCACCCCTGTCAAATGTGGATCTTGGACTACATATTGTAATTTTGCTAAATACTGTCAATACTGTGCATTGGCAGGAAATGGACTGAGTCTTAATGATGTGTTTATCCAAACTTTAGTTCCCTTTTCACTCATAAGACAGAGAGGTGACAGTACATGGTTGAAAAACTCTAGTGTATTTCTAATTGCCAAGCAATACTTACACACGCACATTTTCATATCAGTTTTGTTGTGGCTTTACCTTCACTCATCATCACTGCAAACAATTACCTCATGTATCAGGCAATGAAAAACTACAAATCCCTTCAGTTGCATTCACTTGACACTACTTGTAATATATCTCAGCAGATCTGCTTGTGTCCATGTATAGCCAATCCATCCTCTAAGAATTACCATTTCTTGGATTGAGATAGGTCCCAATGTTAATTGCCTTGTACAGAATGACCTTTTTTTTCTCTCTCACTTGTTTTTAGAGTTCTGATTTGATATTTCAGTCTGCATCCACACAGACTTAGTGACAAATAACCCTGTACCTTAGAAGAAAATGTCTATTGAAAGGCGGCAGCCAGACTGGACATCGCTCTTGTGGGGAAGAAACATACTACCAGTATTGTCTCAAGACATACTGCCAGTCTTATCTTCTAAAAAGAAATTTGATGAAGCAACCGGCACTATGCTGAGAACAGAATCCAGGGTGTCCTGGATAGACTTATTTTTCAAATGGGTTCAGAAAGTCTAAGACAGCCTCATGGGAAAGAGAGTAAGCACATTCCTCCCACTTGATGCTGATCATACAAGCAGAGGAAGGGAAAAGCATTCTTGCCTTACAATTCATGGACAGATCCAAAGTACTGATTAGAAAAGAGCCTGCATCAGAATGATAGCCTTAGATGTGCAACGCCTCTCTGACATTTTTGTTCTTGTTGAAGGGAAGAGTTTTGATGACTGACAATTGATTATCTTCAGTGTTATGGTGGTCACTAGTGCTGTCTGATGGTCCTTTGTTTCAGCTATGCATGGAAGTGAAACTATACTTCTTCTGCTCCTTACAATACTGATACCATTACTACATATTATTATAAGTGCTTTCAGCAATGTTACAGGGCTTCTAAGTCTGCCAGAGAACAGTATCCATCTAGGGCATTTGGATATATGAAAAGATAAAGTAAAAGGCTCAGGGATGAGTCATACATAGTGGAAGAGAGTTGGGGAAGGGACAAGAATGACAGGGAGAAGAGACTAGTGGCAGACTACTCTGAAAATAACAATGCAAAGACAGAACAAGACTATTAAAACAAGAAAAATGTGTAGGTTATGGACTGAAACATGGCAGATTTCAGAATCCTCATCAGCAAGTTCATCCTATGGCTCCATGAAAGCTTCTTTCCTCATGCAAATGATGCAGAGCCAAACTATGATCCCACTTACGCTCCTTATTTGTGGAACTACCTGTCAAGGCAATGGACTTCCGAAGGAAGTGCAAGTCATTTTATTGCTACTCCACTTGCATCTGTGTGCAGCCTTTTTACTCGAACTCACTATCCGTAAAGAGCTTCTGGTTCTGGAAATGGGTACTGCATTAACAGTATCAATTGGTGGAACAAGTCTTTGTGCTCAGTACATGCCTTTCTACCACCTAGAATACAAGTCATAGAGGGAAGAGGGCTACAGTGAGGGAGTTCAGGAAGGACCAACTAGTTCTCCTGAAATATATTTTGAAGACATTCATGAAGTGGCACATGTATGTGTAGCATTAGCATGTCTTCAGAAATCTTCTAGAGTAATTGGAGTCTAAATTACTCTAAAGGAATCTCATTTGTAACATTCTGAACATCAGCCTCTACTGTGACTCCATTACTGTGAATATAGTAAGACTGAGTTAAACTGGCCCCTGGAAATTTCTGTAGTCATCAGCTCTGAAATCATCCTAGGTTGAGCATAGCACTTTTAAATTCTAGGTAAACTTTCATCTCATTCATTCAGATACTAAGAGTCATCTTCAGGAGGGCCAAACTCCAATTTGGCAAACCCCTGAGCCACATCCCCCAAACCAAGAGTTTAACCTGTACAGCATTAGATTAAAAATATGCCAATGTACAATTTTAATGCTTGCTCTGTCTTGTTTTTTTGAGCTGTTTTCCTCCCACATGTCTACTGCATTATAAAGCTGCTAGACTTCCCAGACAAACAAACTGAGTCTGTACTCCCTCCTATTTTCACTGTAGTCCTTCCTCCCCATTGTTCAGGTTTATTCTGCCCTCACCCAGGAACTGCATCAATTCTGTTCCACATCTTGTCAGCCCCCACATCTAGCCACTCTCCACATCAAGTTTGCACCTCTAAACTTTCTGATAGTGAAGTGAAAGCATCTATAGCAGATTCTCCCTCTGCTTCCTAGGCCTGATGTTGAGGAGTGAAGTGGAGCAGTGAAGGGAAGTTGACAACTTTTCACAAGAGGAATGGAGAAGGAGAAAAATAGTGGTGGTCTGAGTAGTACTCCTTGGGTGTTGAATGACTGCTATCCCACTCTACCTCCAAAATTTTGGTGTTGTTCTTGGGAAAATAATGACAATTATTATTGTTCAGGGGCAGCCATAGCAAGAAATGGGGCAAATCATAGTAAGTGTAGCAGTGGAGCAGTAAAACCCATAGTAAAAGCCTAAGAAAATCACAGCCACATTAAGAATCACGATTTAGAGGAACATCCGAGAGACCTAAGCAACTATATGCAAAAGGAAGTTGGAGAACAGGCTTTGCACTTAGATCCATAGAAATGTTGCCTCAGTTTCTGTAGAGGCTTGTGGTTTATAAAAGCTGTTTTGTGTTCATCATCTCCATCCCATTCACTTTGGGACTGTTTTTCATCTCAGAAATGACCTTCAGCAAGAAGCAGTCAGGCAGGCTGAAAATAAGATCCAGTCAAAATAAGATCCAGTCAAATGAAATAAGATCCAGTCAAATGATGCTATTGATGTGCAAGGTTGTCAGTGTCACACACCAATTAAAGATCTTTTTGCCCAGCAATTTACCTGTCTGTGGCTGATATAGAAAAGGACCACTCATAAAGGACTGAAATCCATCCTGTGGATTTCCCCCCACATTTAAAACCACTAAAATAACCCACTCTCTGTACCACCTAAGCATAAGCTAATGCCTCTCTTCAGTTTCTCTGACATCCAGAGCTTTTGCACACAAAGCAAATATCTATATGCACAGTGCCCTACAGAACATTAATCCAATTTATTATTTCTGAGGGGAGAAATGACGCCATTTTAGTCACAATTCAGGCTTACATTCAAAATATTAACAACAATATTTTTAAAATAGCATTAAATATCTTTAGCTAAACATTGTCTTTTCCACAGGTTTATGAAATCTTTTTATATAACAGATGATTGTAACAGTGAGAAACTGATATTTTAACAGCCAATCTAAATACTAAAAAAGGTGTAAATATTCAGTATGACGCGCAGGGAATCAGTAGTACCATTAGCAGTAATGGGACTTGCATGGCTAATTCTCTACATAGCACGCTGAACATGTACCCTAAAGGACTCATCAAGAGAATCAAACTTTCAATTACATTTTAAACTAAAATAGGCTTTAGAGGCTTTCTCTCTCTGAGATAAAACTTTAAAGTAGATTTATCTTTACAAGGCTGAACTTCAGAGCTTTACACTGTTACTGACATAATAAAAGTAAACAGAGTATGATTCAAACATCACTAAAAAAAAGAAAAAAAAATCCTTACTATGGATTTAAGTCTCTTTGGATAATGTATACTTATGCAATATCTCCACTCAACTGCTGTAGTACTTGAGCAGCTGACAGTTTCAGCGTATGCATGACACTTCCTGTGAGGTAGTGAAAATGTCTCGCCTTGACTTTACAATGGAACTGATATCCTTCAGCTTTGCATTTTTGACACTAGGCCATTCTTCTTTTCCAAGAAGTGCTGATTAGCACCTCTATGATAGAACCACCTAGCAGGGAAGAAAGAAACAAGTCTGAAATCTGAATCTATGCCATTTATCTTATGCCAGGCTTCTACCTCATGGTTTAGATCTATGACCTACCAGGAAACAGGGGACACTGAAGGAATTAATTGTAAGTTACCACCTTCTCGTTTTGCATCTTTCAGAGAAAGGGGTCTGACTTCTGCCAGAAGCAACTTAAACTTTTCAAGAAAATACCAGCAAGCATCATTGTAAAGATCCAGATCATGAGGGCTTCCCTAGACAGAAAGAAATTGATAGATTCTGGAAAATGTGCAAGACAGAAATAATGCAGCATAGACTAAAACACGTTCTGATCTGAGAAAGTATATTTTGTGATTTTATTAAGACAATGTTTCAGTTACATTTAAATTGTATATGTCTTGCCACATATTAGAAACAATAAGTACTTTCTAGTAATAGATGTTGGATTACACTTTAGCCATTCCGCCTCTTCATTTCTTCTCCTGACTCGTCCTTACTTCTCCTAGCAAGAACCTCCTTCTTGTGAGTGAAACTGTTTCTCTGTACAATTACATTATTTATTATATTGCTTTCAGTCATTTTCAGTGCAAGTGTATGGCAAATTCCTAAGCTAAGTAGCCAACCATTAAGCTGGCCATTATCACCCAAAGCAAGACTTTAAGGTTACGATAGAGAGTTCCAGGAAAACTCCTCAGACATAGCTAAAGAAAAGAGGGCAGGGGGAACAAATCAAATGCTAGGAATTATTAGTAAAGGAATAGATGACAAAACAGAAAACATGATTATAACTTTCTGTAAATCTTTATTTTGCCCACAAAATAAATTTTGTGTGCAGTTCCGGTCCCCTCATCTCAAAAAATGGATAATCAGAACTGGAAGAGATTCAGAGAAGGGCAACAAAGATGATAAAAGCTATGGACTGACTTCCCCACAAGGAATAGTTAAGTAGGATAGGACTTTTTGGCCTGGAAAAAAAGACGATTTAGAGCAGAAATTATCTATGATCGAGATCTACAAAATAATAAGTAGCACAGAGAGGGTGGACAGGAATCAACTGTTCATTATCTCTTCAACAACAAAGTGGCATCAGATGAAGCCTGGAGGAGCCAGGTTCTTGATGCAGTGGGCAGTAGACCTGTGAAAATCCTTGCCAAAGGACTTTGTGGCTGCAAGTAATTTACTTAGGTTCTAAGAGAGACTGGCTGAATATTTGAAAGAGAGATCCACTAGGGTTACTGGCGAAACAAACCACACCTGGCTCAGGATACCCCCTAATGTTAAAAAAGTCAAACGCTGGGAGAAAACTCATGAAGAAATACCATGAATGCTTGCCCTATTCTTACTCTTCCCTCACTGTCCACTTGCGGCCACTTTTGGAGACAATACAAAACTAGATGTCTTACAAGGCCTTTGTCTGAACCAGTGCAGTCATCAACAGGTCATTAGAGGGACAAGTAAATTTCTGTTTAACTTAATACGTGCCCTAGAGTCTGACAGGGATTTTAAATCAGAAGTGGTTCATTTTATCTCCAGAAAAATAATTTCCAAGAAATATTACAGAATCCAAATCAGCCAGGCTAAAGATCTTCATGTCTCTTCACCTCAGCTCTGAATACAAGGAACTTCTCTGGCAGACCTGAGCAATGTATTGTCTTTATGATTATCCCACAAAGGGGTAGAGAGGAGGCAAAGCCAACTCTAGAGGTCTTGTAAAAAGAGTTGTAACATCAAGTCAATGAAAAAGCATCCAAAATGAATGTGGGTGTTCTAAATTTTATTTAGTTCCTGAAATTCCCTGAAGTTTTTATTGAACAGACAGTTGCTTATGATCTGTGCGGGTTACAGAAGAAGCAGTACCAGAATTACTTTCCTAACTAAGCAAGAAAAATTAAAAAATGGTTTTAAAAACATTCTACTACCATCTGAATGTAAATGCAAGCGCATGATATTACACCCCTGGTTTGCAATTAAAAGACACTCTGAATCCCACTTTTTTTTACAGGTTTTACAGTTGGAGTGTTTACCAGTAACTATAGTGGATGAATTGCATAAATGAATGCTTGTTCAGTTGATTCACCAACTTCTAATTTTTTCCCTGGACTACAGTTTTGTTTTGTCAGTAAATCTTGGAGTATGGACAATGAGTGAAATCCTTACCCTGATAAATTTAATGGAAATTTTACCATCGACTTGAATGGCACTAGCATTTAATACATAATTTCTAAGGCCTATATAGAAACAAAAATTAGACCAATTTATTTCAGTTCGTAAAACTGTCTTCTATGGAAACTCTTTTGTCAGTTGGAGTAACTTCTATGCATTTAACTTAACCTGACAGCAGTGCAAGCGACACCTACAACCAGACAAGAATGTGCACAAAAGACAGTCCCACTAAAAAAATTATAACTGTCAGCTCAACCTTTTCCTATAGTAAAGTAAAACTGCTTATGTGACATTATAAATGAAACTGAGAATATCTGATACAAAACTGCAAAAGTACACATTGAAACTTGATCGTTTGCTTTGAGTGTGGGAATTCCTCTTCAGACCCAGGAGGAATAAAAAGATCTTAGAGAAATCATGGGTCTGGATTAAATTCCAGTCACGCAGGAGTTCCCATGAAGGGTCACAGCCTCAGCAATACTTTTTTAAATATTTTATCTCTTTGGTTATGTCAGTGGTGGACAGATGGAAAGCACTATAGAAGCTGCACTGTTTAAGGCTCCCCAGGCAGTGTTGTACGCTTGTGTTCCCCGAGTGCCCTAGAGATGATCTCTCACTAGCCAGTGGTGCCTATTTTGGCCTGCTCCAGCCAGTAGGGAGTTTCTACTGAGGACTCTGTGTTGGAGATAGTTTCTGTTGCCACTGTGCTCTCTGTATAGACTTTCCTAAACCAGTATTGCTAGGGTGTATCAATAGCAGCTATTGTAAACCATTCCTGCATCAAGATCACAGTGCAAGGCTTGAGACTGTGTGGAAAAGGCACAAATAACCAATGCAACCAGTGAGTAAGTGGCTTTCTCTCGAAGTAAAGTCTTCTTTGCTCTAATTCATTTCTCTGTTGCTTTTATACATATATGCTTTTATACATACTATTCAGCGTTACTGGTACTGTGAATATGTTAATGTATATAATGTATATAAACTTCCTGTGTTTCATTTCCACTTGGGAGACCTACTTTATGCAATATTATACAAAGGATCATCAACCAGATTTGAGCTGATTTTGAAGTGAATTACACTAAAAGGCATTGGATGAGAATTCTACCAACCCTAAACAACTTCAACACAGTTTTTGTTACTAGCAATTAACAGCTCTCCCCACTCCAAACCAACCTGCAGTATTTTGCTTAGCTCAGGAAGGCAGTTTCCAGAAAATGTTGGCACATATTCCACAAAACACTCTTCACTCAAGAATTACTGAAAGAGTTTCATTTTTTTCAGCAATGCATGTTAGAATGAGATCTCATTTTGAACCATGCTGTGCTCTTGAAAGACTGTGAGAAGAAGCAATGTTCACTGTAACACAGCAATGGCTGGTTTTGATGGTACGATGCAAGCTTTATTATCAGTTCTTGCCAGCACAAGTTTTTGATAGTTAAATCAGTCAAATCTGTAATAGTAATACAGTGAAAAAGGCAACAGAATTTTAAAATGCTCTACTGGAAAAAGATATGTCTTTGGGAACACAGTGTAAGTATTTGGGAAGTTCTGTGTTTATTGAACAACACTCACTGACATACTGTCCCTAGAATGAGTTATCTGACAGACTGCATATAAAGGAAAGATTGCTAACAATAAGGCTGAGCAGTAAAATAAAGTGAAGAAACCATGTTAAATGAACTGTACATTTGGATCCTGGTCCTGAATCCATATGTCTGAAAACTATGAATGATCTCATGTGGACAAAGGAACTGCTGCAGCTCTTCCTTAGTTGGATGTACTTGAAATAACAAGTTTTCCTCCCTAGGACTGCTTGGAGCCTTCATGATTTTCTTCTACATTTTTTATTGGTGATATAGAACAGTTTCTCTGATAACTGTACAGAAAAACACACAGTTGTGAGATCGTAAAAGACCATTCTAGATTGATCACAGACATGTCATACAAACCTGAGTCTGTCCGTAACTCAGCAAGTCCAGCTCCACCTCCACGTTAAAAAATTTTCTGAGATATCTTTTGCCATCAGAGGTAGTTTTTTCCCAAACCTGAAGGTGGAACTCTTATTCCTTTCATGATCTTCATATGAGTGACAGCATTTTGCATTGTCATTATTTTCCTTGAAGGAATATGGAATTCTCTGAAGTCACTGCTGAGCTGTCTGGGAGATCACATTAACAATGGTAGCAAAACTGGATAGTCAGATGTCTGTTGTGTTCACAATGAAATCCACCAAAAGCTCTTCACACATTTCCTGTTAGGACCCACAAAGAGTCTATCTGGGAACATCCTTGGTATCCTATTCCCTCTTTTACTGCTACCTAAGTGGCCTTCTTGGCCTTCTTCTGGAGTTGTAAAGTTTAAGGATAGAAAAGACCAATTACAATCTCATAGTCTGTCTTCTCCATAACAGACTGAACAGAACCTCTGCCAATATATTCTGTATCAAAACTATAGCTGTGTGCTTGAGCTATAGCACATAGTGTCTTTGAAAACAATCTCCATTTTTTTCTTTTACTGTCAGTTTTGTATTCTTTCAAAACAGATTCAAAGACAATTTAATCTTATAGCCAATTAACACTAATATAAACCTTAATTCTAGTCTGTTTTTTTTTTAGTATTCCCTTCAGAAGTAAGTCTTTAGATCTTAAAATGTCATTTTCTGAAAGCCAACACTTCATTTACTCCTCAAACATGCTAGCCCATACAAGTACTAGTACATTTATGACAAAGGTACTTCTCTACCTCTGTTGGACTGTGCTTTTAAAATACCTCATGTTAATGCATATTTTTCAGTCCTTTAATACTTTTTTCTGGACTTTTTCCACTTTTAACATCCCTTTGAAGTGTAAATACCAAAACTAGATGTGATGTTTCACTAATAGTTTCATTAATGCTATATGCATGGGTAATACCCCCTTCTAACCACATTTCCCGTTCCTCTGATTTTGTCTCAAAGGAATAGTTCGCAAAAGCTTTGTTCCGGGAGCTCACGTTCAGCCACTTATGTCTAGGTCCTTTTCAGTGTTGTTGCACGCCAGTTACTGTCCCCCAGCTTTCAAGTGTGGCTTCCAGGCTTTATTATGACTATACAGCCTTCAATTTGACTGCTTTAGGAAGACTATTTTTACAAATGAGAATATCTTACAAAGCAATTCAAAGGAGTTTATGTAAGTGACCTGCCCTTACTTAAAACAGCAAAACAGTAATTACATATTTTTGTCTAGGTCATTTGTTATAGTATCAGGCCAAGAATAAAATCTCAAAGAACCCCTCTAAAAAGATACCTCTAAGACTAATCTTCAGCTACAATTACTTTTCTTGAGAACTGCCAGTTTAACCAGTTTTTAATCCACTTACTATGAACTTCACAAAATTCCATGCGATGTCTATGAGAATGGCATACTGCTTTAACTCAAATGAAGGCTATCAAAGCAACATGATTACCTGTATCAACCAAACTTAAATTCTTACAAAAAGTATCAAGTGTGTTTGATCAAATCTTTTTCATAAAAGTGTGTGGACTAGCACTGTACTACTGTCATTTAATGACTGTATCCCAGGTCAGCATTTCCATGATTCTATCTGTATCCATGTCAAGCTGGCTAAGCCTGTTTCATCCTGTTTATCCTTTTTAAAATATAAATTCAGGGTAAGCTTTCTTTTCCCCCTAGTATTCCATTGTTAAGTAGCTGTCTTGCGAGCAACAGAACTAATGAAGACTGATTTCCTGTGGCTTTGGATCCTTCGGCCCCTAAACTACAATTTCTTCCTCACATGCCCTATGAAAATCCCATCTAGCAGTCTGGAGCTATGTGTATGCAGAGTGGATGGCTAATATACACATATCGATTGTCCAGTTATTTGCTGCCAACAAGAATGTGTAAGAGCTGAGTTTTTGCCTGCTTTTCCTTTGCTGAGGAAACAAATTTAGGTTTATTTCCTCAGTGAAACATCAATTTCCACAAAACTTAAAAGAGTGTAATGACTTTCTCCAGCTTAGGTTGGAACTGGCCAAAAAGGGCATGGGATAACAGGCAGATGGACAGATTACATCAATCTTGTTCAGGAAATCAAAATAATCTAAAATTCATCATTGATAGTTCAGAGATCTTCTTAGTCTCTTAATGTTATTGAGTGCAGTTCAGTAGTATTTTAATAGTTGTGTAACATCCTCATCAATTGTTCCTACTCGTTTTCTTTGTACTATTCAGAGGTGGTAAAATGACCAAAGCTGGTAACAGGCTGTTCTCAGGTATTTTAGTTCCATTTGCTCCATGCCAATGAAAACCTGTCTCGTAGTTGCCAGTATGCCTGCTGCGAGCAGAAGGGCTGCTAGCCGGAGGCTGAAGTATTGTGATAGGGTGTAATTATCAGTGTAAGAGACAAATAAATGTTACTTCTTTTCAAAATACAGGTGAGAAATATTTGCTAAATGATTATTTTCTGAATCATGATAGAAGCAGGGAAGGACTTATGGAGGGGAGAAAGGAAAGGGCCTGGTCTTTTGTTCTTTATCATATGATGCAAAAATTCAGCACAAGGCTCTCACAACTCCTTTCTCCTATAAACTGATTCTTTGTACCATCAGTATCCCGCTTTGCAATTTGTCTGGTAGAATGCTCTTATCTAAATTACGGCATTTGGAAATTTTTGTGATGGAGACTTAAAAAATGTTCTTAAAATGATGTTGGAAGAACTGGAACCATTTGGCTTTTAGAGAAAAAAATTTCATGTTTCTCTCTTGATGAGCACTTATCCTAGCGACGTGTTACTGTGGCTGACAGCGTTTCAGCCCTGGGCCGTGACAGGGCCGCAGGAGCCCGGACACTTGTGCGGCCGAGGGCTGCAGTGCGTGAGGGGCGGGGACCCGTGCCCGCTGCCCGCTCGCTCCAGCCATACCGAACCACGCGAGACTGGATCCGCGGCCCGCGCTGTTGGCCAGGCACGAGGGGTAACGCGCACCCCGCGCTGTCCTTCCTCTGCGAGAAGCCCCGTTTGGTGCCATTAAATTTCAAGATTTCAAGAGCCGCCCGGGGCAGGGGAAGAGAGTGAATGCGCGCGCGCGGGGCGGGCGGCGGCAGGGGCAAGGCCGCTCAGCTGCCACGGGGGAACCTTGCGCGTCGGCTCCGTCCCAGCGCCGCGGGGCCGCCGCCGGCTGCGCTCCTATTCGCGGCCCTGGCCGCCGCACGGTGAGGCGCTGGAGGCGCAGACCGGCGGGGTGGCGGCGAGGGGCTCTCGGCACCGCCGCGGGGCGGGGGAGAGGGAGCGCTGCCTGCCTTGGCGGCCCGCTGGCACGGCGGCGGCGCGGCCCGCGGCGGCTGCCCGCGCCCGTAGTTGGCGGCGCCGCCGCTTTCGCTTTCGTTTCCTGAGAAGCTGCGGAAAGGCTGCGGCCGAGGCCGGGGTCTGGGCCCGGGGGCTCGGGCCTGGCGGCCGCCGGGCACCCTGCGCACGCGAGCGGCCGGGCAGGAGTCGCCAGGCGGGCCGGAGGAGGGGGCGGGTCGCGTCCACAGGAGCAGCGGGGCGCCGGGAGGGCCGCCTGCTCTTCACCCCCTTCAGCCGCCGCAGGGAGGGCTGCTGCTGGCAGGCGGGGGGTGCGGCTGCCCCCTGGCCCCGGCCGCTTGGGCCGCTGGCGGGCCACCGCCACCAGCCGGCCCCTGCCGTTGGGAGGCCTGGCCCCCGCGGCCCGCATCGCTGTGCCGAGAGCTCCCGGCTGCTGCCCCGCTGCCGCCGCCCGTGCAGGCCGGGTCGTGGCGGGGCTGGTGCCCCCGGCGGGGGTTGCCCCCAGGTGCTGCACAGGACACGTCGGTCGGGGCGCTCGTGAGGAAGCACAGGGAGCAACATACTTGGCTTGTCCTCGGAGTGTTAAACTGGACGAGAACTTGCAAGACTGTCTTGGATTAAAAAAACAGACAAACACAAACCTAGAGCATGAGGAATGGTTTGGCCTTGTGTTTCCCAAGCGTTAAAAAACACAATTCTCTTTCAGGAAAACGAAACTAGTAAAGTCCACTTGAAGCCTTGATATAGGACATAATACCTTTCTTTATACTTTATTTATGCTTTTCCTTCTGTCAGTCCTTCACTGCATGTGCCTATTGCTTGTTAAGGCCAGATACCGGAAGCACAGGCCTAAGCCACAGTGCTGGTTGCTTCAGTAAGAGCAGAGGCATAGTTCAATAATACAGGAAATCTGTATTAGGGCACTAATTACAGGTTGAAAAATGTTGTGACCACACATTGCAAAGTGCTGATCCACTATAAACTTACTCTACTGGTTCAGGTTTGTCTAAAAAATGTTGACGTGTTGGCCTGGTACCATTTGGTTTTAGGATGAATAGATCTTCTGTGCCTTTCTGCAGCTGGCTTAAACACATAAAACTGATTTCCTCTCATCTGCTCTGATTTCTGAAAATGCAGTCATGTGCCCTTGCCTTATCTGGATCAAAACTGTCTTGCAGGGTGATCGGCAAGCGCACAGATATTTGTACCAGTCGTAAAAACCACAGCCCCAAATTTCAACCTGATATGTACAGCCACTAATTCTGATTCTTCTGCAGGAGATCCCACATGTACTGCTTTTTAATCTCCCTGAGTAGATACAGTTTCATGACAGTTTTTGAATGCTTTGGGGCTAATCACAATGACCGATTTGAGCCTAACAAAGCTATTTTCCTTTGGTTGCTTTTATAGACAAAGGAGAAAGATAGGCTGTTGTAGAGGAGTGGTTCAAAAGCAAAGTGTGCCTTGGCTCTAGAACACCTCTGAAAGAGTGTGTTCCTCACTAACCGCAGTGCTAGGCTGATGCTCTTTGTCACTGCAATTTTGAGGCCAGTACTATTCTAAGAAGAGTTGCAGGTCACGTTACTGAGTAAGCTATTGTGTGTCTCTGTATTCCAGCATTTGTATTCTAATTCTTTGATTATTTTCCTGTAAGCAGTATTCTGTTTACACTGAGAAAAATAATGATTTGAAGCCTCTTGGTCTATAATCCATAAAAACAAGATATATATGCTAGAGGTACTTTCTCTTGTGCCAGTTGTTGTTTAAAGTGTCATAAGGGAATTAACATTATCGAATATGTGGGATACGTTGCTTTTCCCTAGGTAAGCAGCACTCTTCAGGTTAATTTTGTATTTTTCTTACCATATTTGAATGAAAACACTAGATAGTTTTACAGAAGTGCATGAGCATTACCTGTGGTGTAGATTAACAGCATTTATTTGAATTTATGGTACAAGTATGTTACCATACATAGTAAGAATTTTACTTCTGATTGACTACAACGATGTGCTTTCTGTGCACCTCCAAAAAGTAAGTGGAGATTTTGTGCTTGTGTCAGAATTGAATCCACACTTTTATTGTTGGGAATTGTATGTCTTAAGATGCTTTTACCTCTTACAATTATTTGATTGAAGCAATGAAATAAGATAGTATATGCTGTTTGTGCCTTCAAAATCTGAAAGAGGAAGTCATCTGTTTTTTAAAAACTTTGTATGTTTTACTTGCCCGTTTATTTAGTAAAGAAAAGATTAAACTAGTGGAACTCCTCAAGTTCTCTTGCAAGTTCTATTGCTCCATGGGTGGTGCTCACAAAGAAAAGCAAATGGACTAACCATTTATGCAAGATACATTTAAATAATTTCAAGGGCATGGGGGTGAACAAATAGGATAAGGATTGTTTTCCCCATCTTGGGTAGTAAGAATCATAGATGATTTGCATATTAAGTGCAGATTTCAAGTTAATAGTATTATTTTGTGCTAAATTTACTTCATAATTATAGTTCCATTTTGGGGCTGGTATCCAGAAGATGTAATTATTAAGAAGGGAGGTCTATATAATTTTTGTCACTACCACTTATTTTCATAATGCTGCTACAGTGTGCTTTGGGTATGTCTTCTTTTTTTATAACACAGCTGAAAATTCTGCATCTGAATCTTCATCACTTCTGGATTAATGTATTTCTTTCACTGAAATATAATGAAATTTTGTTTCATGAATTTGAATGTTAAACTGAAAGTATTTTATTCAGGAGATAACCTCTAGCAGGGCTGTAGTGCAGCATCAGTGTTTGAAACACAAGATTCTGTAATTTCTGTATTATCAAAGTATCTTGCACAATAATTATAATAAAGAAGAGTTAATTACATTCACTTTTATCTAACTTTTTTAGTTAACTGATTTCATATTACAGTATTATTATTATTATTATTTTGAATTTACTTTAGAGAACCATAGCACTGTTTTCCAGTCTCTCAGAACCTGAAGATTTTGTTGGGCTTGCAGCTTGGTAAATACCTGTAGAAAGGACTGCCCAAGCCCCTGTTACAGTGACAGTCCTGCGCAGAAAAGGTCAGAAAGGAAGGGTGATCTGTTTTCCTTGGCAGGTCATACAACATTCCGATATTCTAATGGCATCCTCTGTAAGAGGATTCAGAATTTCTGCAGATTCTTGTACGTGCTGAATGTAATTCAGATCCAAGCATAAAGAAAAAATAATTTCCTTGAAAAGCTAAATTTGAGAGCAATATTTTAAACTTACCTGAGGAGAGTGTTTGATAGGCTGGACAAGACTGCTATTTGGAGGGACTTTGACAGGATAGAGAAACGGGCTGGCAAGAACCTCAGGAATTTTATGAGGCAAAGACAAAGTCCTGCATCAGAGATGGAATAACCCCATGCACCAGTACAGGCCTTGGACAGACTTGAGAGAAAGCAGCTTTGCAGAAAAGGATGACCTGGATGTCCTAGTGGGCCACACATTGAGTATGAGTCAGGGTGTGCCTTTGCGGCAAAGGTGGCCAGCTACATCGTGGGCTGTCGAAGGCAAAGGGGCTATCTTACAGTTGTGAGTAGGAAGGTATAGAGCTAGACTCCTCTTGATGGTGCATAGTGATGAGGGGCAATGGACACAAGCTGGAACTCAGCAAATTTAGGTTTAGATATAAGGAAGCTTTCTTTTTTTTTCTTTTTTCCCCCACTTGGAGGATTGTCAAACACTGAAGAAGGGGCACAAAGAGTGCCTGGAGTCTCCAGCTGTGGGGCTGTTCAGGACTTCGCTGGATAAGGGCCTGAGCAACCACATCTAATTCAGTGCAGACTAGCTGATTTCCGAAAGTCCCTTCCAACCTAAATTATTCCTTTATCTTGGGATTACTCAAAAAACCAGGCAATATAGTTTGCAAATTAATTATTGAAGTGCTGCTTAGGAAAACACAAACTCGATAAAGTATGCAACAAACCTTAATTTTTCCTTGAAATTGCATCTGGAACTAACCATACTGTTACCATAGTATGGTCCAATTTATATGTCGTCTAAACTGTTGATTTTGACTCTCATCAATCTTTAGATATCATTAAGGGTTAGGTACAAAGTTATTGTGAATTTAGATTAATCTCAGCTGTATTTGGTCAAATATGGAATGGGCTGTGGATTTCAGTTCATAATGTTTGATAAATTTGAAGAATATTTGTCATCATTTCTTCAAGATGATTCAGGATTAAAGAAAAGCATGACATGGATGCTAAATTTCTTTAAGGAACCATTTTTTAATTAATTCTAGCTCATAAAGTAGTGGATTAGTTTATAAGCTGTCAGGAAATTAAATCTATATTCAAAGAGGAAGTACTGCAGTTTGGAGTGTGAGGCTTTTTATCTTTTGCTCATTGCAAAAATGATCTGGTCTAAGCTTACAAAGGAGCTCAGTTGTGAGATGTGAGTGGGTCTTTCAAAAGCATCAGGGACTGTAGCGACCAAAATATAATAAAAGAACTGATGTATTTTTTATCATCTCACGTTTAAGAGTACTCTTTTTAGAATGATGCAGAGTAAATCAACATAAAAATATTAAAGTTTTTTCTACATCCCGAAAAATATGAGGCCACTCGCTGCATGTTTATTTGAAGATGTGGACAGAGAAAGATTAAATGTGTTGACTTAGAAAGAGATGTCCAAGATTCCTTTATAGTATCTCTCTCTGTAATTTGAAGTGGGAATGATTTAGCAGTGACTGCAAAATCAGTTGATGAAATAGTTTTTTCTGAGGTTCTGAAAAAGGAGAAGTACAGTAGTAGTAATTCTGAAATGAAGTCTTCATAACTGACTTTCCCAAAGTTGTTCTACCTTCTGTAAATATTCTGCTTTCAAGATGATGTTTTGTTGGATGGGACAGGTAAAGGAGGAGGATCCCCTTTTAGTATTCTTTTCTTCAGAAAACAGTTTTATGTGTAGCTATGTTGCAAAAAGTCATTAATCTGACACTGTTTCCCTCTAGAACCCCAAATTTGCTTCGTCAGAAGTTCTTTTACCTTTCTCACTGGCCTGATAGGTGCTTACTGCTTGGCTCCTTTGAATATGAAGGAAATTTGTTCATATTCTCTTGGCAGCCTAGAAGTCTGGGCCTGACTGCTCTTTGAGTGGTTCAGTTGGAAACCTAATTTAATCAACTGATATCTGTCCTCAAGTTCTCTCTACCTCCAGGAATCACAGACATTAGAAAAAACTGAATGTTCTCCCTCCACACTCCCATGCTGTAGTTAGTTACTGACTAAACTAAAACTGGCTAACTAAAAGTTATCTCACAATAACTTTCTCTTGTCCCTTGTGTACATTCAGCATAATCGAATTCTTTTACATTACTCAAATATCCTGTATGTAAATGCTATTACATACATTCTACATATCTTTATTTTAGAGAAGTGAGCTTCAAAGTTATGTTTTATGCATATGCGGAGAACAGAATTGAGACTACTTAGGTACCAGTCCTGCAGATATTTCAGCAACCTATTTAAACTCTTTGTTAGGTGATGCTTTAGACATTTTCACCAGTGGACAAATCCAATCTGGAGTGGAAACCTTCATTCAGTAGCTCTTGATCTTACTAGGAAGTGAACTTAAAAGATTAATTTTATCTTGGTGTCTCTTCAGGATAAGTTTTACGATTTTTAGGGTGATTTGGAATGTGAATTTGCAAAACTTGGACTCTAATTAAGTAAAGCATCTAATCATGAGTTTCTTTTTAAACAAATCTATCATTATCCTACAAAGCATGTTCGCATCTGCCTTAATTATTTAGCTATTTTTTGTTAGTTTTAGGTTTTATCTATGAACAATGATTCCCCAAACCCTAATATGCAAATAAGATATCCAAATGTTAAGTAGTTAATACAACTTAAAAATGGTTTTGGAAGAGAGGTGATTATTGGAAATGTTGAAATACCTTATTCTGCTTTCTTTTAAAAGCGAATCCAAATTGCTACATTTTTGGAAGCCTATAATTCTTTTTTTTTTTTTTTTTTTTTTTTTTTTTTTTAGGGATTTCTACCTTGGTAAAGGTATACTGGACAAGAATTGACTTGAAAGCTGTTTTTAGGATGTCTCAAGATGATGAAAAAGTTACGTTCCGTCGAATTGAACCTGCCATTCAGAAATTTATTAAAGTGGCAATTCCAACAGATTTGGAGAGGATGAGAAAACACCAAATAAATATCGAGAAGGTTGGTGTTCACTTTTTTACAAATATAGCTCCTTCTGCAGTATAGAAGCAGTCACAATGGAAGATTATATGCAGACTTCAGTGAAATGTTGGCTGTTAAATGCTTCAATTAAAACTTGGCTATTGTTCATTTGCTAATGAAATTACTGTATTGTCTGGCCATTCAGTATGCAAAAAGGCTTTTATATTTGTGGAAACTGGTCAGTCCAGACTAGGAAACACTACTGTTTTGTGTTATCAAGTTGTTATAAAGAAAGCATCCCAATATTCTTTCCTTATTTTTAGGTCACAGTGGTTTGCTGCCAGCTATTTTGAATAGCTTACTGCTTATATCTGTCTTTCCCTATATAGATTTTTTTAACAAAGGGGTTTGTTTGTGTGTGTGTGTGTGTGTGAGAGAGAGAGACAGAGAGAGATTGGGTTCTTGAAGTGAATAGGAAAATAATTGCCTGTATCAAAATTTTAGCATGCTTATATGCTTCTTGTAGATATTACCTCACACTTGATAGTGAAATGGCTTTCTAGTCCTACAAAACTGAATACGTTCTAGAGCTTCGAAGAAAAATTAGTGTCAGGTTGAATGCTTGCATACACCGTGGCAATGACTCTACTAGGAAATTAAACATGTCCAGGACAGTTCTCTGGCATAGGAAGGCTTATGTCCATATTAGTAAACCCTCATACTCTGCAAAACAGGGTGGCTGCATCCACATTGCCGAGAGTGTCTGTCCTATATTAACTGCTTAATCATCCTCAGCAATTATTTTTATGAGAGTACTGTTTGGCCTGGGCCAAAACTACACCAGGAACTGTTCTAACAATTTCAGATTATAGAGATGATCAAATTTCAGACAACAATAAACATTCTGTTTATTAATACAGAGGTAGCCTGTGGAAATAGATAATTTTTTTTTTCAGGGAAGATGGATAAGAGATTTACTAGGACAAATGACAAAAAGGAAGCGAGTAGGTGACTCAGAAAATAAGTTTATAATTGTAATATCAAAATTCAGATGGAAATTTTGAAATGACTGATAAAAATGTGTTTGTTTAGAAAAAGTGGTACTTGGATTGTACATCTGTGGAAGGAATGAAGGGTTTGAAAGAAAACATAGTTTATGAATGTGATTCTGATTCCCTGAAAGGTGTATCTGATGTGTGTGTATAATGGTATTGATAAAACTGTTCAGTATGTTGATGCTGTCACTTGTTCACAGCTTGACCATAACTTTACTCTAACTTTATCAAATGTAACCTTTTGGATGAAATTTTCCTTGCCAGGTTTCTGTCTCAGGTAGTTTGGGATTGGGGAGAGGAGAGACAATATATCCATGTAGTCATTTCTGAGAACATAATCAGGAAATAGTGTATTGTAATAATAATGTTTTGCCTAGTTTAAGTGATAATCGTTTCTTTTAATAGCAGTGACATGCTTTGCAACAGTAGCTTGAGATTTGTTTGGGGGCATGGTTTTTGTTAGGACTACACTTTGCTCTAAAAATCTGCTACATTTTGGCCCAGAATTAAGATTCTGAAAAGTAGTGGTTTGCAAGTGCCCAAAATTGGACGTGCTCCTGTGCTTAGAAAATTATTAGAACCTTTTCTGGAGTTGCTAATTTGATTGGTCCTGAATTTGAGAATGAAAACATTTCTATGTTCCTACTGTCTTGTCCTCTGACTTTCCTTTGCTGATGTGCAAGGGGAAACTGAAACTCTTTGTGGCTCATGTGAACGGAGGATACAGAATTGGAGGGGAGCTTGTGCAGAAGTACATATGAGTGGAAGGTGAGAGAGCAGAAATGGCAGGTGACTGTGGGAAGAGCTGTGGCTGCTGAGACTAATGATGGGAGATAATTATTTGACTCTTTCCTGATAAGAGTATTAAAAGGATCCAGTAAGCATAAAAACTGCAGTTTTCTCAATTTGAAAAGTGTGGTAGTATATAATATTTGCACAGTCTGAAGCAGTAGCTCCTACATGAGTTGAACTGTTTTCTCAGTCACAGCATGCCATTTACTCTGTGTAGTTTTATGGTTGTATAATTTGTAATGTTTCCTAGATGCCACAGGATTTAACATTTTTTTCGGCTTGGAATCAGCCACTTTGCTGCAGCTGATGCCACATTTTGTTCTAGTGGCCAGCAGCTGCTTTCTGTTCTCCAGCTTCTCCTGCAAAGAGTTCAGAGCAATTGAGTTACTCTGCCTTGGAGCCACACTGTGGAGTAGTAGAGATCCAGAGCTAGGATGTAGCTTGCTCCTGGGTGAGAGGATGGGGGAAGCAAGGAGCCTCAACTGTTAAATTGTTGTGGAGCTGTGCAGCCTTCAGGGATCAATGTGTGCATCTGTCAGTGTGCATGGCCGGTACTTAGAAGTGGCTGTAGGACTAGCTAATGGCAACTAGTAAAGAATAATACAGGAGGAAGACTCGATGCAGAGGTGGCTAGAGGGGAGCATGATAGTAATACCTTTTCCATGCATGCTGTTATATTCAGATGGAGAAAGTCTTGGTAACTAAGTTGTTCCCTTCTCTCTCTAACCAGAAGCTGCACAACTGCCCCTGGAAGCAGCATGCATCTGTCAAAATCAGCTGTTCCCTAATCCCTTGAGATTGCAGAGAGGTTGGCCTATGTTAAAGTATATTTAAAAATACATCTTCAGGGCAGTACTCCACTTAACGTCAGTGGCAGTCTGTGAATGTTCGACAGTGATGCAAACCATTCTTCAGAGTCTCAGAGAAGGCATCTGGAAATGAAGGGATGCAGCTAATAAATATCTGCAAAGGCATGGCATAAAAGCTACAGTGATGCCTGAGATGAGCAAATGGATGGTCATTGGAAAAAGTCATAGTGTGTTGATGGGAAGGGGGTGCTGACTTGTCAGTACAGAATGGGAAATGGTTAGCAAGGCTCAAATGGTTTTGTTGCACTTAGAAAATGAAGATAGGCTTTCAGTTTTTGTATAATAATCAGAGAGAGGCAATGGAGGGGAGTGCCCAGTTCAAAACTGACAGATTAAAGAAGAGCATCTATACTGAAGCATTATGCTTGGACACCAGTGAGACAAAATTGCATTTGTTAAGGAGTGAGATAAAGAAATAGCAGTAATTTAGATGTGATGTTATGGATGTAATGGTTTCGCTGCTTGAATTTTTTTGGAAAAGTATAACTTTGTACAGCTAAATAGAATCTTTGCTAAGTATTGCATGTGTATGTAAGAAAACCCTTACTTCTTTAGGGTTTATAAACATCCTAACAAGAAGCTTCAACACGCATGGGATATTGTACTGGGAACAAGGACATGATCAGTTATCGCACTGTGTGGTCCTTGTTAGTAGTTTATCAGTGTGAGAGATGATCCTTAGAATTACATTTTGCAGTACCTGGTCAGTGAGGAGGGATAGCCAGCTCCTGGTTGATCCTGCTGAAAATTTTTCATGTATTTAAACAAAGAATAATTACACTATATCTAGCCAAATATTGTTACCAGGCTATCATGGAAGGGGTGAAATATGCTCCACTTAACTCAGTCATGTTCATATGTTGGTAAACTGAAGACCTTTTTGGCCCAGTGACTCATTGGAGTTAAGCCTTCCTGTTTTGCAAGCAGAAGGGGAAATCTTTATAAACGTATTTTTCTATAATTGGATGAAAATGCAGGCAGTATTAGCACTCAAGATGAAATGAGTCTTTAGGTTAGTTCTGATTTAATACTCAGTGTGTATAAAGCATTGTCAGAGAAACTCACACTTTACCGTGGTTAAATTATAGGCGATTCAAACCACAGTGTTTCTGTGATGGTACTTAATGTCCACATTGGAGTACAAGGGTACTTTATGAGTAGTTGAATTTTATATTTTGAACGTAACATTAGTTGTATTTTGAATCTGGTGCATTATGTAAAAGACTAATTCTTGAGGGTTTTCAGATTGTTGATGGTATCTGTGTGAAGAATCTGTTTAATCAGTGTAATTAAATTTGCGTATCAGAAATTCTTTAAATAATTTTTAAAATAGGTCTTAAAATTAAGGTGTTAACTGCATTTCCTCTAGAACAACACTTTTATGAAAGCAAGAAGTCGCAGCAACATTTAGTACAGATGTGTCTTTCTGATTTCAAAATGCTGTTGATTATAAATTTCTGTATCCCTGGAGAGTATAAATCTTGGGAGATTTGATGTTTGAATTACTAATTAATAGACTTATTAGAAACGAGTAACTGTGGATAAAAAAAGAATTGGTCACTGTACCAGAAGGTATTAACAATACTGGAAAACATCAGAACCCTGTGTATTGACAAAAATATAAGACATAAAAATTTATGAAAAGTAAAAAGTCTGAGTATAAACATAGTTCCTAAATGCCTGTTTTTTGTTTTTTTTTTAAAGTGCACATTTACTGTAACATTCTTTAAGTTTGAAAGTTTCTTTAAATTTTCTTAAAATACTTCTCAGGCTTTAAGAACTATAAATATTCCAAAGTTTATTCTATCAATAGCTTTATGAGAAGGTGAGAATTAAAGTAGGGCAATTCTGAATTTGAAATCTTCACTCTAGATAGTTTTAGATTTCAGAACGCTAGTAAAAGTTTGGTTGAGATGCTTCCATAATCATTTACATTTTTCTCTCTTAATATATGTTTTAGTCATAATAAAAGTATTACAGTACTTTTATGAGCTGTCAGCATCAGCAGCTTAAATGGTTTTCTGTAAAATACTTCTTGTAAAATTAACTTTCAGCCATGTAAACCCAACATCCCTGGGGGGGAGGGTAGAAGGATAATTTTGTAGAACCTAGTCCTGTTTATTGTACAGGCTACTTTTAAGGAAAAATAACTAATTATGTCCAATTGTTTAGAGCAGCAATATTATTTACTTATGATGAAGCCAATATCTCTAACCTCATTTCATGAATATTGATTTAAACCTTAGGTTCCAGAGATAGTCCAAACAATTAATCTACTAAATCACTGTTTGAAGAAACTATAAAATCAATATGTAATGAAATTTGACCTTGAGTCCACCTTTTTAGAAGAAGTGTCTATGATAAATTCACCATTGCTTCTCAAAAATGACCGTGAAACACTGTTTTGACTCTGACTTTCCATATAAGAGTTTCTGGTGTTCCAAATTAAAATAGAGTTTGTTAAACACCTGAAGAATCCTGTAAAGTCTTGATTTCTTAAGGGAGTAATTTTCTTTTTCCTAGTTTCCAGAAGAATTCTTGTTTTCTCAAACACATTATCTGGATTCGATGGCCTTTCACTTCAAAATAGGGACTGAAATGCATACTTAACCAAAACCCTGTAGAGTTATCAAATTTATGTTAGCCTCTGTTAGATGAGAGCAATTGTCGTAGTACTACAAGAAAGTGGAAATTTTGGCATGCTGCATGTATACATGGAAAATAGTTGGCCCTAAACTTTGTTGAAGATAAGCAACAATTCTTAAAAAAAAATTATGCTGTAAGCCATGATATGCTTTTCTCTGTTGCCGTCAGTTTTAAGTTCATTTCCCATGACTGTGCCAAAGTCAAAGGATCTTGCGTGAAAGGTATTTTTCCCGTGGGCTGGGAACCATTGATGTGGTGGGAAGATACTTAAAGGGGAGATGACACAAACTGAGAAATTAAGAGGTCTGGATCTTATCACAGCTTTCATCACAGTGTATACTTTGTGTAAGAGAATTGTGGTAGAGATTTTAGAAACATTGGTGGGCATTACCCACCACAAAAATGAATGCAGAGGATATTTTGAAACTTTTGAGTTCTCCATGTCCACTGAATACTTTGAAGGAGAAATGGAAGGGATCCAAAGCATAAGCACAAAGGTCTCTTTCTAAAGATTTTCCAAAGCGAGCTGGACGAACAGGAAAAGAGGTTGAGTGTCTGAGAGCAACGCTATATTTTGTATTCCTGAGGTGGAATGTATTACGCTAGAGCACAAAATACGATTAAAGATGTTAGGATTCCATAGGTATTTTTACTTCATAGACCTCACTTAGCTTTACATTTATTTGTTGATGATAAATAGAGGTGAAAGCATCTGTCCTCAAGGTTTGCTATCCAGTTTGACCTTGATTCGCCCAAAGTTAACTTTGCCCAGGAGCATGGTGTACTTTGTGATGAGCTCTGGGGTGACTCAGAGAGGGCAATGTGGAAAAATTCCCAGCCCAGGAGTGTCACTGCTCTGGGGGAATTAGTCGTTGGATTCCTTGAGGTGATCCCTCACACAGCAGGAATTTCAAAACACATTGTAATAAAACTTCTGCATATATAAAGCAGATAAATGTGTTGAGGATTTCTGGTAGAAATTATAAAGAGCAATAAACGTTTCCTGTGGAATTCTTATTGTTCTAAATTGGAAAACAGGGTTTTTTATTATTCAGTATGTTAACAATATGTCACAGTCAGTTGAAATTTAAAAGATAATTTTTTCCCCAAACCCCTCCTGTTCCACCCTCAGAAATTCATGTTTCCATACTCTTTCAGGGATGACTGAATTGGAAGATCTAATATTGATACAGGGTTTTTATCTATTTTATTTTAAAGAACAATGGCAATAATTTTAATGGCGTAATAATTTGTGCAGAAGCTGCTAGTTTCCTAGAAAAATCACTTTAGTCTGACTTAATTGAAACTAAGCCTTTTCCCTTCCATAGTGCTACAAAATCCTAACATGAAGGAGCTGCTTTCTCTGCAAATAAGTAACTTCAGATTTCTCGTCATACTTTAGGAGACCAAGTATCTTGAAATTCTTTTTGCTGTGGTCTCTACAATTAAAAAAAGGATTAATAAAAGAAGTAGGCTGTAGATAAAGTGATTTTTTTTATTGGGAGCATGAGACGTTAAGAAATTGAAGAATTGAAATTTACATAAAACCCATCAGAAGTCATGCTAAATATTTTTGTTCTGTCATTTAAATGATTAAAAAAGTGTTCTAATATTGTTTTGTATTTTTAATGCATTCTTTGATGGTTTCAGTGCCTACCACAAGGATCACAGTTTGTCCTGCTCTCCATTGTTTTATTAAGGGTATTTTCTTTTGTAATGGAAATGTCTCTGTATTATCTATGTTGACTGGCAATGCCAGGGATTGATTTACTTTACTGATGAGAAGAAGGTTATATGTGATGATACTGATAATTTTGCAAACTGCTTTCTGCAATTGGAATAATTACTGGGGCCTCTGTCCTGTGAAAAGTGCTGTATGGATAGTTTCCCACTGAAGTTAGTGGAGCTCCCTATAGACACAGAATCTGCTTTGATGATTCTTTTAACTGTGTTTGTAACTGTATTGAAAAGGTAAGTGTAAATGGGGACAGTAGTGTCTTGTAATGAATGCAGTTCTCTTTGCAAATAATATCATGTGCCTTGTGGTCTTATATGACCACTACTGCTTATCCCCCACTCCATTCCTTTTTCCTCCTCCTGCTCTTTATTTTACTGATCATTAGGTGAAATATGCCACAGCAGTATCTGGATACTGCAAAATCTCTTTGTTGTTAAAAACTGTTACTAGAACCCTGGTTAATTTGTGATTGAACAAAAATACATTGTCCCAAATAATTCACAAAATATATTGCCATTTACTTCTCCGGTTTTGCAGTGGGAATGCCTGTGACTTAGCTTTTCTAATCTAAATTTTGGAGTATTAAAGTGATTATTCAATAAAGATTCCTTTCTCTGCATAGGCAATTGGTAAAAATTGCAATTACATTGAGTATTTTTTCTGTATTTTAGTATCAAAGATGCAGGCTCTGGAACAGATTACACGAAGAGCACGTCAATGCAGGACGGACAGTTCAGGTAAGGATATTAAAATTAGTGCAATATTAATGGAATTAAATTATATACAGAGTATTGGTTACCTCAGGGACAGATTTTGGCAGACATGTAGATTTGACAGATGGATTTGACAGGTAGCTGATACCCCTTAACTTTTTTTAAAAAGTAGGGGTTTCTTAGTTGTGTCCTGTGAGCAGATATAGTCACAAGCTTTTTGAAACTGCTGAAGGACAATATGGCTTATCAGTGGGAATTTTCTAGTCAACTTTTTGAGTAAGGTATTTTTATAATGAATTCTACAATTGCGTGAACATACTGTGAGTTTTTAGATAGTCTGTATGATTCCAAATACACAAGTGACTGCTGGTGTCTAAATAGTATATAGTATTTGTATACAGCTTTGAATAATGCAAAGTTTGGAGACTGTGGTCTTTTGTAAACTATATGCTTACACTACTAAATTAGAAGATTAGGAATTGTAATAGTGGGATAGTTTTCATTATAAAGAATGGTTTCGGAACAAACATAGAACATCTGGACTACTAGTTTGGTGTGCAGATCTGTTGTTAGATGAGTAAAAACATCAACAGATAAAATAGCAGACACATTTGCGTGTATGGCATCATATCAGTGATGCCATGCGTAGTCAACCGTAACTCAGCAAACAGGGAATGTCACATCTGTTTTTTAAAAAAGCACATCTTGATAAAAACAGTGCAGAAGCTAATGCCGGACATCAGCTGTCCCACTGTTAAATAGCACACAACCCAGGAAGATTGTTAGTGAAGGAAAACACTAAGACCAGATCTGTGCTGCAAAGTTTTGCTGCCACAGATACAGCAGTTAAGGGTAATAACACTGCTGTACTGGCAGAATTCAAGGGACAGACATACATTTGCCAATAAGAGAGGCATCTTGTTTTGGTTTAATGTATGTTATTCACAGAAGGGACATGACTGTCACTGGAACAGACCTTTTGATGAGCAGGCTTTGCCAGTAAGGGTAGCACAGTCCTAAAATACTGCATTTTATAATTCTAATACTATAAATTCTCGTTTGGTGCTATGCCCTATTGGCTCCCATGGGAAATGAGACCAGACTAAAAATGAAAAAAAAACCTCAGAAAGAAAAATTAATTGAAGAACAGTATTAAACAGAGGGTAGAGTCAGAGTTATGAACATGTCCCTTGATGACAGTATCTTTTTTGAGGAAAGGAAGGTGTTAATGTGCTTGTTTAGCATAGCTGATATGAAGTTTATATATATAAAGTCCACTTGATTTTTCTGTTATTTGAAGCTTTGAATGTTTATTATGTTTTTCACTAAGCATTTTTGAAATTCAAATATAGAATAAGTTTGTTCTTGGTCTCCATATGCCACTAAAGAATCTTACAAAGATAGTTGCAAAATCAGTTGTACTAAAACAATAGCATTCTAACAGGTGTGGGGTAATAGGCACCTGTTTGCCTATGTCTGTATTTTTATATATTTTCACATCTGAGGAGTGGGGAAGGCTTTCCTTGGAGCTTTCTTATCGTCTATATCATTTGTTTAGCAAGACAAAATCTATCAATAATTAGGTATAGAAATAGCAATTATATTGAAGATTTTGTTTTTAGGCACATTAAATGCTTTAGTAGTAAAAAGGCATATTTGTCTCTAGAAATTTTTATGTTTGTGTTGAGCCTAAAGACTACCATTTTCGCTTTCAACCAAAACACACTTTCTGATTTTTTATTTTCTACTTTGTGCTTTTAGATCTTGATGAAAGTATGCATTAAATTGGTACACATTCTGATACTGAAAGAACAGAATAAATGTCTGGGTCCACACAAGAAGAGTAGACTAGCTCTTTGTTTTAATTAAATAGTTTGGAGTCTGGAGTACTTGATAATAAATTATATGACATGTAGATTGTGTTTGCTATAAGCTGTTTAAATGTTTACCAATGGACTTGTGTTCTGTTTGTTTGCAAAGAAATTAGATTAATTATTGTGATACCAAATGTTCTCTGCAGCACACACTTTGCTCTCAGAATTAGATGTTGTAAAAATACATTAGGAATCCCAAAGTCAATATTGACCCAAGTCACCCACCACAGGTTTTAGACAAATATATGCAGAGCCACTCTACATTTAATCCATGTGCACATAATTAGCCATTTTTCTGAATTTTCAGTTTACCCAGAATAATTACTTCTGTTGTACTTTTGATGGTGGTCAAAAGTATAATAGAAGTATAGATGAGCATAAATGTATACCTCTTCTTTCTGGTGACTGGATGCCACATTAAAAACTTCTGAAAGGAAAATGGATGGAGACAGTCAGTGGAGAAACTGGGGAAATCTTCTTTGTATATGGCGTGATGCCACCCTTTCAGAAATAGCTCTAGTGTTTTGTGCCATCAGTTTTCACAGATGTGCTTTTATAGATGTTCCTTCTTAGGGATACTCCTTGGACCTTTTAAGCTCCCAGGGGCTGATCATACTCAGAGTAAGCAAAACACTGTAGTTGTTAGAGAAGATATAAGACATTGAACAAAATAGAAAAAATGCCGTGGATAATCTGGCTTCGGTCTATATCCAACCCACTAAAGGAGACCTTATCCTGTAAAACAAACCTAAGCAGACATAGTCTCTCTACTGTGTTGTTCTGACCTGAAAAGTAACTTGAAAAATGTCAGTCCAATTTTTTTTCTCTTTCATGATTTCTGTTTTAACTGCACATAGTTTACAAGTTAAAAAAGGTTTTTCTGTCAGCCTTGAAACTCAGTCTGCTCTCTTCTGCATGCATCTCCGAACTTACTTGTATTGACTCATATCTTCTGTACCATCTTTACAATTCCGTGTCTTCAAATTAAGTTCTTGTTATCCTTCTGGAAAGCCCCAGAAATGTATTTTGAGAGCATGAGAAGCAGAGTGGATGAGTGTCTCTATTGCTGCAAGAGATTGCTTATGGTATCAAAGCAGGGTCAAGTAAAATCAGCTTACTATTGCAGTTTGTGGCTGTCTGTAGGTTAAACATATCCTTAAACTCAGACTTTGTGAGATATATACCAAGAAATTTGTAACATATATTCTTTATTACATTACTTTAAACAAAGTCCAGAGAAATGAAGACAAGACTACATTTGCAGAGGTAAGCTAGTGCAATACTTACTCAAAATTGTTATTTAAGTTTGAGAGGGTTTTGAGATTTTGGGTTTCTTTGAAGGCACTACTTTGTAATTTAAAACAACAAGATGTAGAGTGGAGGGAAAGTTAACAGACAGAAGACGAGATAAAAAGGACTCATCTGTTGGATATGACAGATTCTATGACTTCTATGTACTATTTCAGCATAAATAGTTTAGGTTTAAAGTGTAAAATGTTGGAAAATGTATATGGCATTATATTTAATGGTAATATAATCAAGGAGAAGAAAAGGAGAATGTTGGTGGCAAAGATCAGTGTGACAGTGCCATGACCACGGTAATTCAGTTAGCTGGTAGCTTTAGGAACAGTGTGGTCTGATGGAGATAGAATAAGTGAAGTAAGTGCTGGAGTTTCTGAGCACTCTGGGAAAATTAGTGTTACCAAAGGTGTGTGGCTAGAACAGAAACTGTTGCTGGGATGGAGGGCCTTTGATGGAACTTTAGTTTTTTTTATAACTGATAGAGATACCACATGTTACCTGGAAGAGACCAAAGTCATGAATAGAAAAGTGATCACGCAGCTGAAGTCCTTTCTGCCTTTGCACGGATTTTGGCTTCATCTCAGCCCTTTGACATCTGTGAGAGGTGTGACCATTCAGACCTGGTGTTTCATCCTGGGCACCAGGGCCTCATTTTGAGTCAGCGCTGAAGCACTGAGTTGTATTTGTACTGTTCATTACCACATCTTTTCGTTGTGTTCTTAATATGTCCTCATACTTAATCAACAGTATGTGGTCGCACTGTAGCCCAGCCTCTGTGATGTGACACTACTGCAAGTTGCTGCAAACATTTGTCAGCAGTTGAATAGGAATTGTTTCCTTTTCTGTTGTCATCAGTTACTTTTTCTCAAATGTAATGAAAATGCTGGTACAACATTTGTGGTGATATTCTTGAGTTTTACATTTTCAAGTGTGAAGTGATGGTGGTATTTGAAGCTGGCCAACAATAAGCCTACGTAAACACAGCATCTAGTTTGCATTGAGAGTTATGTTATTTTGAAAATTCAGCAGTCACCATTAGTGAAGGAATTTACTGCTCTGAAGAACAAATATTGAAAAAAGGAAGAAAATAAGAGAAGCTTTACTCGTTTGTATAAATGAGGTTGCTAATTTGCTGAACATTGCCATTAGGACTTCTGAATTCTTTAAGGGAGTCTGTCACTTCTCTTATTTGTGCAAAACATCTGTAGAGAAACTCCTGTTCATGAGCCGTTTAGGAGCAGCAGAGTATGGGCAGATACTTCGTGTTTTTAAAGATAATTCTAAAAATGCAAAACTTAATTCTAATTCCCTGTCTTACTTATTTAAATCTGTGTCCTGAGTAATAGGGTAAGCTAGTGGGCAGACATGTGCAGTCACTTTCAGCAACAGTGATTTTAAAACAAAAACATTTTTAGAAGAAGCTCTCCTTTGGCTTACTTGTCATGTTGACACCTTCTGGGTCTACAGCATCCCCCAGCATACAGAATGCGAACTTAGGGTGACCATTGACTGAGGTTGTTTACAGTTACTCCCCTGTCCAGAAACAAAACTGTTGCTGCCCTATCCAGCTTTTACAGCGTTTTCCTGTTTTGCTGTTATGTGAGTAATGAGCTACTTTTGTCTGCTGCCATGTAAAATTTAACAACCGCATTTGAACCTTTGAGTCCAAGCACAGCTAAAAGATGATGCAGATGCTTGATATGATATTGATATGGCAGGCAGCAACTTTACTAATGTACATAAGACACAACCAAACAATCAGGCATTTTTCAGTGCAGAGGTACATCTGGACATCTCAAAAGAGACTGAAGGGTTCTTAGATCTCCAGTGCCTTTTCCAAGGCTTGGAGTTTCTTGGCACCATTCAATCTTTCTGAGTGCCGGCATGCTCCCATGTCTTCTTTCTTCTGGCCCCAGATGATGGGATTTCCACTGCCCTTAAAATGTGACATATTTGAGGGCATTTATTCTTCCGAGATCCAAAATATTCCTGTTGCTGTTTCGTAGATAACTTTGCATTTACATCTCAAAATATAAGAAAGTCTAGAAAGACTCAGAGGATTCAAGTGTTTCTTACTGATGTGCATTTAATTACTGATATCACAGCTGTTTAATTCTCCTTTCAATTTTGTTTGTTTTTCCCTTCTTTTGTATTGTATTTTCTGATGGAAATTTGTAATTGAGTCTTTATTTTTCATGAAATGTGTTTGTAAAGATTTTGAAAGGAATGGAGATGCAGTGCAACTTAATTATGTCTGACTTCTTTGGTTTTTAGTTTTAGATGTGCTAATAGAGTCAATGCCACTTCTTATTTGCATTTCTGAAAAAAATCTGTTATATTTATTCACAGCATATAACAACCTAATGGATCTCCCAGACTTACCTCCATATTTGTGGACACTTCAGAAAAACTGGACTCAAAGTTTGTGTCCCTGCCTCAGTTTTTCCATCTGTTCAATAGGCATAATGCACCTTAATCCAATAAAGTCCTTTGAGAGCTAGTGATGAAAGTACTATATAATAGCTATGTAACATTACTGTTTCATTATGTAAGAAAAAATATGTGAACAAAATATATGACATATGCAAACAGCTGGGAGAGACTGCAGGATTCTGGTGGAGAAGACAGGATTAAAATTCCAAGGGATTTTGAGAAATGACCTGAAAAGTTAGCATGTGTTTGATAGGGACAAGGACAATCATTAGGTGGGAATCCTTGGCTATATGAATCTAGCATGGGAAACAGCTGTTTGGGTAGCAGTTCTGCATAAAAGGACTTGAGAGACCTGAACTAAAAGTGAGCCAATGTTGTGATACTGACACAAAAAAGGCAAATAACATAGTAGGGTGTATAAACAGGAGCAGAGCCTGTGCAGTTTACAGAGTAATCTCTTTGCTCAGCATTAGTAGGATCTCAGGTGGAATGCTTTGCCCAGTTTGGGCACCACACTTCTAAGGAAGATAGGACTGATAAAGGAATAGTTCAAGGAGAGCAATGAAAATGGTCTGAAATTGTGAAAACTGGACTTGTCTGGAAAGACTGAAAAATGAGAGTTATTTTGCCCAAAGAGGAGAGACCTGGGAGTGATGTGTTGTCTGTTTCCACCTTGAAAAAGGTCATTGCAAAGAGAATAGGGCTAGTCTTTCCCCATGTTTTTGACAGAGAGAATTAGAAGCATAAGATTAAACTGCTGCAAGAAAGATTTTTATTAGACATGAGGAAAAATACTATAACAATTAGGACAATGAATTCTTGCAATATAATATGTAAGGAAGTTGTAGGCTCTTATAAACAAGTCCTTTTAAGAGCAGAAATAACAATTTTCTATTGTTTTCACATTAAAGAAAAGTTAATTCTACTAGGGTATATAAATAAAATATGTTTTGTCTACTTCCTGCTTTTCCAGGTGAGCAATATTGCTGTTTTAAGGCATTACCTTTTCTTAATTTGCATTAGTGAAGAAAATCTTTCTTTTCCTAATCAATCACTGGTGTTTATCCATTCTCTTATTCTGCTATGAGAAGAATACTTGAAACAAATGGTAAACACTGCAATGAATAATATAACTATTATTTATGATTATAAATTACCATTTGTTTATTTATTGTCTCCTTATAATGTAATGCAGTGAATATTATTTTTATTGCAGCTTTAATTTTTTTTACGATTATGTAAAAATTCTGTCCTAAAACAACCATTAATATAATTTAAACTATAAGTTTCTTGTATTCTTTTTTAGAAAAAGATTCGTGCATTTTTAGATTTTAAAAACCTAGGCAATAAAAACCTTTATTTTTGCTATAGACATTTATGTCACAGGAGATGCGTACACACGAAGTGTTCTTGCTAGTTGTATATAGTTTATATCTTTTAAAAACTCTTGTATCTAAAGAAATATTTCTGTATCTTATAATTGAGATTCCAATGAAACATTTGTCTTTCTTCTGAAAAGAAATATGAATATTGTGAAAAATTTTAATCCTTCTCCATGAGGATATCTTTACAAAAAAAAAATTATTTTGGAGTATTTTGGGGTTGCAAATGATTGCATCCCTAAGTGCATTGATCACCACAAACAGTTGCTTATTAAAAAAAAGTAAAATTTGAGAAGTGTTCATTTATTTTATTCTGATATTATGTTTACTTGCTGCAACTTGTGCAAATATTTTGGCAAAGGACTAAATTCAGACACCAAAATAACTTTAACAATTACATCGTTATTAATTAAACAGTTAAATCTCTTACTCTTTATAAACCCAAAACAAACAAACAGACTTCTTTACTTGGAGAAGAAAATTAAGTGTAAAACCGACACCAAGAAGACTGAAACATTGATGGAGATGACTGAAAAAATATTTCTTATTTTGGGATTGGCTGTTACTACTAATAAATTAGTTCATCAGAGAAGATAATATGTACCATTTCTTTGTTAATCTTTGGTTCTCCTTATGAGAAGGAGAGGCAGATGGCTTGACTTTCCTTATGGAACATAGGTCACTTCCAAAAAGACTGTAATCAATGCATCCCTTTGAGTACTCAGTGTGCTGTGTATGTAAACTATTCCGTATATTCAAAATTCCATTGAAGGCGGAGTTGCTGCCACTCATTTTTTTCTCATATATGGAGAGCTGAGTGAATTCACATTGCACAAGAAATTACAAAAAATAGAACATACTTAAGCTGGTTATGATGTACTGGCGTCTTCAAGCAAAAAACACTCAGAAATACTTTTCATGATGCTGTGCCTTTGTCTATAGGTCATGAGTTTTGGCTGAAAGGATTAAATTGTTGTCTCAGTGTGTATCCAACAGCTATAGGACAGTCTTCTGTCTTGCAAAGAATAGGAGGAGATAGGTCATTTATTCCAAATGAATCAACTTTAGGTCGAGTTACGTTAAACGAGTACGAGTAGCTTCTCTGCAGATAGCTGTATATTTTTATGGGACGTCTCTTCTGCAGGAGCAGAAAAAGCTCAGGGAATGGCACAGAATCTGGGAGAGCAAGGATGGGTTCAGAGGAAGGATTCCCTGTGATATCAAAGACACAGGCTTGTGGAATAATATGGGGCATCTTTGACAGGCAAACCAGCTGAAGTCAAACAGTGCAAGCTAGAAAAAATACTGGATGTAGAGGAGAGGTGACCTGGATAGTTTGCTTGAGAATAGGAATTTTGGGGTTTTATTTGTCATAGTTTATTAAAACGTAGGAATTGCACTTTTAATGATTATTTAAAAGGTATAATTAAAGATAATCAGGATGATAGTTGCTTCCCAGCTGTGTGCTTCCCAGCACGCAGAAGGTGTTTGGTGCTCTTTCATAGTAGTTACAAAATATTAAAACCGTTACAGCAACTACGGGCCAATATGAGAGAGATGGAGAAACTTTGTTTGCGAGTCCGGCAGGAAGACATCCCAATTCTGCAAAGAATGATAAATCCAGTTAAAGAGGAAGCTTCCTTTGCCATAAAAGTGTTCCTACAGCTCCATTCTGAATCTGCAGAGGAACTTAAAAGGCAACTTGAAGGACAAGAAGATACCTCTTTAACCAGATCCGCAACCGTAGGAGGAGGTAGTAGTATATCATTTCTCTCTGTTATTTCTATATTGTTGTATCCTGTCAGTCTTTTCTGACCAGATATAATTAAAATAAACAAATGAGATTTTGGTTGAATAATAATTGTTAATCTAGAAGTGGATTTTCCGTCCCTAAACCCTGCTTTTCTCATGACCTGTTAATACAGTATTCTGTGACTAAATTTATGTAAGTAGAGAATGCTTTAATTAAGTATCTTAAGAAATGAGATAGGTGTGGCCTTCCAGGAAAAAGATCCTCTAGCTTTGAGTGTTGAAATAGAAGACTTCACAGGAAAAAGAATACCTACATCTTTGTTTCACAGTAGCTCAATTTCTTTTTCCCCTTTGCAAATCACTTATCATTTGCAAGTGATCATTTAAGCCATTTTCACTGAATTAGTGCTTGCAATGTCGAGAAGAAAGCAATTTTTATATGTCAGACAGTATTCTATACCATTGCTGAAATACCTGGAAAGGAGGAGCAAGTCTCCATATAAAGGAGAACATGTCTTCATGTAGCATTTTATCTTGGTAACTGGCAAGAAAGCAAGAAACAGTATAAAGCCATGTAAATAAAAGATTTTGAAAAAACTATAACATGTTAGAAGTCAGATGTCGCTGCTGTTCCCTCCTTTCTGTATAAACTGTCTTTCATCTTTTATTGTTCGTTCTTCTTCCCCTTATTACACTCTAGCACTGGCTGGAATTCTCTGTGGCTGATCTGTGAGAAAGCTGGTTACATCAGAATTAAATCCTTCTACAGAACAGTAATTAGTTTGATTGCTGCAGTAGCAATATTGTTTCAGATTGTTTGGAAATTTCATGTGGCTTTATATTTGAAAGTGTGTTTTCAGTCAATGGCACTGTAGAAAAATGTGATTATATTTTATTCAATGACCCTTCTTGTTCCTCTGTGCAGAACTACAAGAATTGTTTTGAGTGTAACTAACAAGCAAGCAAATCTAATGATCAAGTGGAGAGAAAAGGAATGTAGGTTTGGAAGACTGGGCTTGCTTTTGAATGTCATGTGCAATGGTATCACAAAGTCCTGCTAAAGTCAAGATATACCAAATGTGCAATTTCTCTCTTCCTTCTAGGCCAGTAAAAAAGAAACTAAATTGGTTTGACATGATTGACTTTTGACATATGAATCTTGACTGTTTTCAGCATCCTTTAGCTTTCGTATGTTTCAGAATTGATTGTTCAGTAGTTTGTTCTAATGTCTTTATGGGTTTCAAAGTTTGGCTGTTTGCTGCATCCGCCTTCCCCTCCAAAAAAACATAAAGATAACAACTGAGTCTGTTCTTTAGCAGTCTTCTAGGATCAACTTGCACTCTCCACAAGTTCTCAGAAATAATGTTTTAGCTTTCAGAGGTTGTTTCTTAAATACTCTAGAGTGAATTTTCTCAAAACCTGAATAAATCTAGCTCATCTAAATATTTTTAACATGTTCTCTTTATGTTTGAGCTTATACTTTTTTCTTCTTGTTAGAATCAAGTATTTGACCACAGCTACCTTTTTAATTAAGACTGAAGTAAAATAGGCATTCAGTATTCCATCTTTCTCTGGGTCATCCATTATTTTCTTTCTTTACCTGGTAATGGACTTATACTTCATCTTCCTCTAATTTCAGTGGTATTCATAGAAACTTTGCTAGCATTTATGCCCCTTGGTAGTTGTAATTTATTCGCATCTTAGTCTTTCTGGTATTAACGTTCCATGCATATATTATTCCTTTGTACTCATCTTAACTGAGTGTCAAATTTTTCATTTGTGGTGCATTAAAGAGCTCTTGCTGAAGCCATACTGGTTTCCTGTTTTTACACCTTGTCCTCTGCATCAGGACAATTTGCTGTCATCTTCAGTGTAGTCTATTTTATTAGTGTCTGCCAGCTCTTCTGCATTCCTTTACTCTTCAGGAACTTCTTCCTAGTAGCACCTGCTAATGAATTTGCTGAATTTGCTGATAATCTCTTTTTGGGAGAGCTCATTGTCTTTGGTCTTTTGCTCTGAGTCTTTCTTAGAATAGTGAACTCTAGTATACTGTGATCCCCTTCATCCATGTTATCTGTTACTTTTAATCTCATTGTGAGCTTTTCTCTGTTATGACCAGCATAAAATTTAAAATATTTGTTCTTTTAGTGACTTGCTTCGGTTGTCCTTAATACATTCTGATATTTTATTGGAAAGGCTTTGTCTTGTCTAACTGCTTTTCTAACAGTTATATATAGGTTGTAAATGGGAACTACAGTTTAATTTCAAAGAACAGGACTAATTTTTTAATCTGTAATACCTTTGAAGTACAGAGAAAATTAAGCATAACTGCAATGTAAAAAGGCAAGAAATGGATCAGAATGCTTGGGATGAGAAGAACAGAAAAATATTACTGGAATGACATGCTCCTACAAGTCAGTGCAGGAATACAGAAATAATTCACCCTATATAAAGTGAAACATACAGGCAGGCAGACAACTAAATATAATTATATAGGATTTTTTTTTAAGTTTGCCTGACTGTGAAAGCAGCTCTATTGAATTACTAACGCAGATGCAATATATTGCCTGTTCTTTTGTGGTTGGAGGCTGCAGACCTGAAAGTAAATCTTGGCTGCTGATCCTAATCAAAGGAAGTTCAGTGTGCCTGTTCTTTGTGGAAAGTTGCTTCCCATCTAGTAGAGAAGGAAGGAGTTTACAAATTCAAATTGCTCATTTAGAAAGCATGACAATGAAGTGATGTAGTCCCTTCCCCCTTCACCATCCTCAGATCAAGTCCAATAGAAATAGAATTTAATTGCATTTTAAACAAATATTAACAAAAAGTGAGACTCCTCTCTTAAAATTACTAAAATCTTTTAACCAATATATTGAATCTTCCAGAGCATTAGATTTTTATCTCAAGTGTAATGAGGTGTGAAGCTGCTGCGTAAAGTCTGTAGAGGTGTTTTGTATTATTGCATTTCTGCGGAGATGCTGTAGGTGAACTGGTGGAGCCACTTCCATTCTCAGTTCTATTACAAATGGTTAGACTTGATAAAACATGAACTTCTGAATATAAATTTTGTACTTACATTTTCAGCCCAAATGGTGCCTTCTCTACCCTTCTTATTCTTTAGCTTACTTTTTTGAAGTGAGGGAGGAATGTTCTTAAAATTTTTCACTAGTTTTTATTTATCAGAGAATGATGACAGTGTTAACCTACTTACAATTTTAAGTTCTCTTGAATGTGTAGAGGTCATGCAAAGCCTTCTGTATCATTTACGTCTTTCGGGGTATGTGTTTCTCCACAGTAGGCCTGCATAGATTGTTAAGGACAGACCAGAGCAGGGAACATCATTTGCAAGGGGCCAGTTTTGCTTAGTGAGCTTTTCATGATTTGAATATATGTTTACCTTGGGATATATTATTAATTATGCAGAAGGGGGGAGAGAAATATTTTGGAATTGAGTATATAACATTAATTAATCTTATAGATCAAAAATGGGTTCTGGAAGAATAGAAGATGATTGTAGAAATTGAAGTGCTGTCAGTGTCTGAATTCTTAGGAAAAGGTGGGCAGAAACGATTAGAAAATCCAACAACCTCAAAATAAAACTCAAAATCACTTAATGCATCCTTGTTACTCTGCTACTGCTAATTATGACTGAATATTGGCTTTGCTGACATTAAAGAGACTTCTGCTGTTGATCCTAGAATAGTAAGATGTGGTCCTTACCATTTTTTGAGGTGCTGAATAAAAATGTTGAAAAATTGCCAAATATTTTCAAAATCTATCTTTTTTATTTTATCTTAAATTAATTTCATGAACAAGCATACCGTATGATTGACTTTTTATTGAGTATGATTATTTTTCTTTCTTTTGCATGGTTTGTATCTGTTGTAGTAACAGTTATATAATATTGTTATAATACCTTGGCATAGTCATTGTTCCTAACAAAGATTTTAATGTGATATTTACACTTTAATACTATTAGACATTTCTAAAAAATCTTCCCTATATTAAGCTTTCTCCTGCAACTGCTCTCCTGAGGAAGTAAACATCAGTGTTCTACTAAAGTAGCTGTTTTCCTTGAGAAATTGAAATGGCCTAAATTAACATGATCTTTGCGCTGTATTTGCATAGATAGGTACTCTGGCCTGCCTCTCATATTCCCAGGCTTCTTCTTAATCTTTACTATGACAAGCCAGACTTGTTTGTTATTACTTCTTAATTACCACTTAATTACTTGTCCATAATTAAATACTTGTCCATTATATCCATAATGGTTCAAGGCTGAGCTCTTGGACTTGAGGAGGTACGTGCATATAATCTATTCATCATATCTGCTTCCCACCATCTTGCCTAGCTGCCTTTCATTCCCTGTTTTTTCCACAGTCCCTTGTCCTCCTGTCTTCTGTAATCAATCCAGATGATTTAGAAAGGAAGGTGATTGAGAATCTCTCCTTTACACTGTTGAGTTTTAAATGTTTTGCCATCCTCACAGTACTGTTACCCAATTGGACACAGCATTTAATGTTGGGGGCATGTTACCAGGTTTTCATTGCTTTTACTTTGAAACCCTTTATTTCCAGCTTCTTTTTGTCCTAAATGACTGAAAATCAAACTCTAATCATAATAATCAATCATAAAAAGAATAATTGCCTGTTCAGTTGTGGATATGTAAATGAAAGGCTTTTGTCCCAAGCGCTGTTTTTTTCTGCAAGATTTTAAAGTTCAGTTGATACAAAATTAATTAACTGACCCTGAATTCAGTAGTATAATTTAATCTTATTTTCAGAACTGATTGAGAAGGCATGTTGTTAGAAATGAATAAATTTCTTGCAAATAACTTACTGTAAAAAGCTGTGTAGTGTTGTGAGGAGAACTTTTTCCTACGTAATAGCTTTCAAAACTATTGCTTGGCTTGAATTAGGTTAACTATGAATATATCCTTGAGAAACATTAAGAGCAAGAAAACTAGCATATGTCACCTGCATTCTGATCCAGTGAACTTATAAATGTCATGTTTTTCATTCAGAAACTTTATGTAACGCTGAAGGGAAGGATGGCTCCCAAAGTTTAATCCAGATGTATTCCCCCCTTCCTGAAATACCTCGGGATGAAAATGCAGCTGAGTCATGGGAAAATTTAGAGGAGGTATGTTGGAACTCCCTTACTGCCATTTTGGTGCTCTTCTTTTTAGCAACTATTAAGAAATAACATTTGTTTTTTATTTGTAGGACTTGATTCAGCTTAACCAATTGGTGACTGAATTTTCTCTGTTAGTCAGTGTAAGTATTAATTCTACACTCAATCTTAGCTGGAGACTTGTACAAAAACAGGGTTAGTGGGTAACTCCAAGTTGAGGAACAAAGAGATGAGCAAGACTTCTATCCCTAATCTGAACTCATATTGCGCTAGTATCATTTGATAGCAGTATACAATAGCAGAGTAACAGTAATTGAATTAATGCAGTCCAGTATTAAACAAATTGAGATTACAGCATCTTAGTCACTGTTAGGAGCATCAGGAAAATGCCAGTGACTGAATGGAGGCAGAGCAGTTTCTCCACAACGAGCTGAAATGCCAGGACAAAGGTGCTATCTTGGGCCTATGGTAAATACAGTTAAAGTTTCAAAGCTTGTACATTGATTACTTTCCAAAGTCATAGGTGATGCACAGAATGTTCATGCTGAATTGCCTAACAGTAAGTTGAAAGGTTCTCTTTTGGTTTTGAAGTAGTAACAGTGAGGAATATGCAAAAGTATTAGTGTCAGGTACTCCACTGCCCACTCTGGCAAGAAAAAAACCAAATACTAATGCTCTTCTGTCTCTACATCAGTGACTCCTTACTATGAGTACCTTGGTAGCAGTCCTGTTGATTCAGGCTCTGTCAAGGTAATTGTCTGAAGGGACAATAATCTATTTCAGCGCTAGTGCTGGTAGTTATTCCATGTTCTTGTCACCAGAGAAACTGCCAATGTGCTAGCCAGTGCCCTTTGCAGTGCTTCCTTTGTTGCATGCTGAACCTTGGCAGCAGCCCCTGGACTGCTGACCAGACCTCTACCCAGGCTCGTTCAGTCTTACAATTCCTAACCGTGACAGTGATGGTAGACTTCCCCACACAGGTGGGTGTTTCTCAGGTGCTTTTCTCAGGTGTGATTTTTTGTTTCTCTCACCCAGGGATGCTAGGAAAGTTTCCCTCGCTTTTTGTCATGCTCTTTCTTTTTTCTTACTAAATATGACTGACAAAAGAGGTTGGGCATCTTCCTCATCCACGCTTAAGTCTGAAGGTTTGCTTTCTTCCTATATCATAGGAGATTTAAACCCACAATTCTCATCACTTAGGAGAGTTATTTAATCTCCGTGATCTTAGGTTAGCTGGAATAGATGCAGCTTTTAGCCTTTGTGCTGAATCTGTGCTGATTCACACATGCAAAAATGACCAAGATTCATTAGGCCAGAAAAGAACTACAAAAAGTTTTACTCAGTAGCCTGAATGTTAGCAGCTGAACTAGCAGGGAGGAGTTTCTGTTCACAGAGCTTTCTGGATCTTACACATACCTAGCATCAGATACAATAGTATCTAGAGTGTTCAGCAATGAGGAATGGATAGGAAATGAAGATAGCATAACTGGATTCATCAGTTTCTGAATAAGAAAGAGGAGAAAGTTCAGAATGCATGTTATTTTAAGCTGAACATTGGCCATCTCATAAGTTTGTGATATAAACCAGCCTGGGTACTGCTGAGAGAGAATTAAAAACAGACACAACACAAAACCCTGTATCATCATCTGTTCCAGTGAGAGAGTTATCTGAGGGAGATTGCAGAGGAATATGGCTGCATTTTTGAGAATGTGTGGAACATTTTTGTATACATCCCACAACAGTAAAACATGGAGTGAGAGCAAGTGTAGCTTCAGTAATGTCAGCATTTTATTTGTAAAGTTAAGTCAGAGGTTTATAATGTCATAATTAAATGTATCTATTTAGCTTTTTCAGTGCAGCGTTGTATGTTGTAGTTGGTACTGATCTTATAAATGCTCTTTAAAGATTTTTTTTTAACATGAAACAGCAGGAAACAAATATGTGCTAGCTCAGATTATTTTTCCCTTTGGAACACAAGTTCATCTATCCACAGAAAAGATTTAGAAATCATATGTTTAGGGTTGCTTTTCTCTAACTGTAGCAACACATTGTGCATAATATCCACACCATGTCATTATTTAATAGTGGGGTTTTTTTTGTTTTTGTTTTTTTGCAAGTAAGTTTGTAGTTCCAGCACGGTTTATCAGATACTATTAACGAACCACTATTAAGCCTGCATGGCTACAGTGTGTAGTAGATGAAAGCGGCTGTGGGGCCCTGATTACAGGCATTAAAATGGTGTGTATTGGCTCACTGCTGCTTCCCAGCAGGTTACCTCACTCATAATTCCTTTGCATCTAGTCTCAGCAGGAGAAGATTGACAGGATTGAAGACCATGTCAACAATGCTGCTGTGAATGTTGAAGAGGGAACCAAAAACTTAGGGAAGGTAGGGATCTGTTCCTGCTGGTGAATCAATGGTACTCTGCCTCCCAGCAATCCTCTGTATTAACCCAATTGATCTGCCGTCTTTAATGCTGAGGGAGCCAGCAATTAAGAAAATAAGGAAGAAATGACACAGAGGTAGCAGGGGAAAAAAATTGATCTCTCTTGTAATTTTCAATCACGTCTAGGCTACTAGAAAATACATATATATATATATATATACACATGTATTTTTATATATATATATATATTTGCTCAAGGTCTCATTATATGCTGTCCTGATGCTACTTTGAATGTAGTATCTGCAAAGAGAGAGTATTCAGCGACTGGTTTACGGGAATCAAATGAGCATGAAATGTCAGGTTGATGACGACGTGTAATTTTGATCCCATGCTACGTATGTCAGTGATAGTTGCTAATAAGCCACAAACCTAGATTGAGGCATGTTATTGAAAAGTCTGAGCATTTTCTCAGTTTCTTGCTTGACCTAATGATAGAGACCAGGTAATAGATGGTGTATGTAGTCAGCCAGTAATATGTAAAATGACCTGTTTTTTTCCAACTACATACATAAAGTGGCTCAGTTTTCAAGTGTTTATGGCACATTCTGTCATACCTGTGGAATAGCAGGTCTTTTTTTTTTTTAATGCTAATTTGTAAGGTTTATTTATCACTGAGCATTCGAATCTTTGCCAAGAGCAATGAGGGGAAAATGCACATCACCACAGGCAAGTATTCTAACCCCCTTTTTTTCCTCCCCCCCTCTTTACAGGCTGCAAAATACAAGCTGGCAGCTTTGCCTGTGGCAGGTGCAGTCATTGGTGGAGTGGTAGGGGGTCCTATTGGTCTCCTCGCAGGCTTCAAAGTGGCAGGAATTGCAGCTGCATTTGGTGGTGGGATTTTGGGTTTCACAGGTGGAAAATTGATACAAAGAAGAAAACAGAAAATGATTGAGCAGTTCTCTTCCAGCTGTCCAGAGCTTTCTCACCAAACTGCCAAAAAATCCAGCTGAGGCATAGTTTCATTATGACTAGGAACAAAAGAATAGTAGTCATGATGATGACAGACTTGCAATCTTATGCTTCAATACAAGGCTGAGATGTGTTAATTTTGACAATGGTACTGATGTTCAGGGGTGTGTGAAATGGTAATGTCAGAACTTATGGGGCTTTTTCTTTTTAGATATGGTAGGTAACATCAGTCCTGTAACTTGGAAAACTATATGGATGACTTTTAATAATAAAATTCTTAGGTGAGCCATAGCCACAGCTGTAATGATGGATGACAGGTGCTTCATGCCTAATTTGCACAAACTGTCTTGCAGACAACACTAAGAAAGGCATTTGGAAAACTAGTGCTTTCCTCAGGAAAGGCGCCCAGAAGTTGGAGCATTTATTGTAGGATTCCAAAGATAAGAACAAATTCCCATCCATCTTTGTCTGTAGTACCTTAAGATTTACTTTCATTTTTCAGTATTCCCAGCCTTCTCCTGTGTATAGCCCAGTGTATGAACAACTATGCTTGTTCCATAACTGCACAGGAAAGCATTTGCTGTCACAGGTAAACATAGGGTCAGCCTTGGGCAGGGGGGGGGAAAATGTAGGTATATCCAGCACCTGTCTGCATCAGCCAGCTGAGATCAGCGTCAGCTTTACCCTTTTTCAGGTGCTACAATTTTTTGTTTTAATTGCAAACACCCATCCTGTTCAAAGTGTAGTTAAGAGTTAAATAGCCTAAGAAACAAACCCTGCAGTCTTGCTCCTGGAGAATAGTCATTTTCCATGACTGTTCACAGCTCCAAGCCTTGTCCTGAGAACTGCTGTACAGGACTAAGTGCCAAACTCTGGAATTCTGAGCCAGAAACTGCAGCCTACTTAAGCAGTGTGCACTGCTAGATGTTGCCCTCACTTCTTACATCCTTACTTTGCTGTTTAAGAATGCATTTACTTCTGCAACTTCCCTCTTTGGATAGAGGAGTGCTAACATGTTCTCATTTTCACATAATCTTACTATGCATCATGAAGAAGTCCTACCTCCATCCTTCCAGGACAGTTCCTGTACTATTGTTGCTACTATTTGGGAAAAGGGAAATACAGGTTGGAAAACTGCTTTTTGAAGTTTTTAAATCGTCAATTCTTCTGAGCCTTGCAAGATAATATTTGAGTACAGTTGTATTTGGGTGAACCATCAGCCAGTGTTCAGTGATAGGACTCCCTAGCAGGCATAAGACTCTGGAGCAGGGAACGCTGTAAGGAAGAATACTGTTAAAATAGGAGATCTTTTCAACACTTTGATATCATCATTGGAAATAACTGTCTGCTAATGGCAGATGATAGGTTTTTGTGCCTGAATACATTGCAAACAGCTGCTTATTACAGCATAAGCATCTTTCTGAACAGTTCTTGCTTGGTATTTTTAAAATAAAAATATGATCAAAATTGCTATCAGTCAGAACATCTTGTCTGTATAATGTAGGGCTGAGGCTCAGAGAAGCAATGTAGGCAAGAATAGTTTTCACAAGTAATCACTAACTGTGATTGTCAGAACTGCATGTGTTAAAGCCACAGTGCCTATATCTGTGAAATCAGCTGGAGTGGAAAACATGACTTGAGTTATTCAGCTCATTTGCTCATGTCATGCAAAAAACACTTTCTTTAAATGCATCTACTCTGGATGTAAACACATTTAATGAGCTTGTAACAACTTCATACTAAGGTTGTTCATTCCTTTGTTTAATAATTTCTAAATTTAAAGGAAGAAACTCTGAAAAAAAGTGTTCTTTGTAAACTGTGATTGATTCTTTGCCCGAGTTTAAAAGGTTATGTCTGTTTTCCTACTGTATGCTTCTAACCTTTGTGCATTTGAATGACAGCAGCCACATCAGAGACATTACAGACTCCATCCTCTCCCCCAAGCTGGACTAAAGCCAGGACACTGTGCTCATAGAATGGAATTATTGTCACAAATTAGACAAAGTCAGCTTAGTATGTGCTCATTTTATGAAATGTCTAGCACAAGAACTGTTCTTACTCCTTACATCTTTAAGGAAGCAATTTCAAAACATTGTGTACACACTAAATTTGGGATGCTTTTATTTAAACTGTGTTTTTAAAATAGATGGGTTATTTACATATGTGAGGAAACATGGGCAATTGAATAACTAAACTACCATTTAAATTGCTAGGGGTGTTAGTCAAAAGATATACAAGATGCACAGAATTCTTTCAGACCAAATAAAAGCTTTTGCCTATCAGATGGTTTGTAGTGTTTATTTAGAATGTTATTTTTTAATTTCTTTTCAACATCTAAATAAAAGATTATTGCCTCTCAAATTTTATATTATTCAAATTATTTTATTACTAAGATTTAAGAATCCTATATTCAGTTACCAAACACATGCTTCAGCTTTTGAAATATTTACATTGACTGAAATTAACACAAGTTCCTAAAATGTCGCACGCTTTGGGTAACTCAAACATGCTAGCTCAAAAATTGACTTCTTATCTTGAATCAGAATGAGGGCTTGGAACACTTTTGTTCTATACTGGGACAAAACTAATGGCTTAACAACAACTTCCCATGAAGCCCTGAAAAGCTTTCAAGGTAGTTGCTGGCTGAGCACCCAGTGGTTAAGACCACCAATGTAAAAGACCAGAGTTCAAGTACTGAATTTGAAACACATCTTGCATTTTGACCAGCATGATGCACTTGCTCTCCCCATGCAAATTCTGCGTGTCATCAGATACTTCGAAAGTGATACGCAAAACCACATCAGGCATAACTAGACTTCAGCTGTTCAACCTTCTGCTTGCAAACAGAAAGCCATTTAAAAATCAGGACATCCAGGTCAATGATCACCAAGAACGCAGCAGAATCAGGTCCAATTCCAGTGAATACACAATATGAAGTGACTTGAGTGCATAACTATCATATACCTATCATGTTTAATTGCCTACCTAGTGCTGGGATGCCAAAGCTCTGGGAACAAGTCCTTACTGAGAAAATCATAATTGGAATAAGGAATGGGGAGGCACACCCCTCTTACTTTCCAGATGAAAGCACCAGCCACTGGACTGTTGGCTGTATAATGAGGTGGGAATCTCTCTCCAGAAGGACAAGTTTGCACACCTTCCACCAAGCAGCATTCATAAATAACGATTCCAAAACCAGGAACCTCAAAGGACTGAGATCAGTATTTCTGGGCACATGCAGAAATTAAGTAAAATTTCAGGTGCCTGAACAACTCAAAAAAAAAAAGTCTGTAGCACCTACAAATACCAAGTGGCAGCCTCAAAACCCTACCCAGTTCACATCTTTGGATTCAAATTGAGAAGGGGTATGGTTCAGCTGCCCAAACACCTGATTTGGCATGAGATGGAGAAGGGAACAGGAAGAGATCTGGCTTTTAAGCACCTAATAATGTGAGCTCCAAAATGGAGAATCACAAAACAGACCAAAAATTACACTCGTAAACAAAATTTTGCAATGGCCAAGTGATGGACCTAGACACTTGTAATCAAGTACTGTACAAATCCAAAACTAGTTATTAGTCTCCAGCAATGCACCCAACATTAACAGAAACTGTAAGATGGAAAAACATGCATGTGTTCATCTCAGCATGTCTCAGCAGTGTTCTCAAGCAGCTTAAAGATTCTTCTTATACTCTGGTATTAAGCACAACAGTAAACTAAGGAAAGTAGTAATTCCTTCTTCAGAACAGAATTCAAAAGAACTCACAATAAATATGATGTAAGCCACCCTGCAAGGGCTACAAGGGTAACACAAAAATTTGGAATGGTTGCCTGGTAAGTAAATGTCCACTAGTAAGGCAAGGGCCCCAAAGGAAGACAACCATCATAACATTTTTAAATACAGAAGTCAACTTAAGACTGACAGAACTAAGCTGGCGGTCTGCCTCTAATGCTCCCCTACTTTGAAGGGTAACATTAATGTTCTTTTAACATAACTGTCCATATAATAATCTTAATAGCTCAAGGAAATCAGTGCAGGTCAATACAGCCCTATCATTGAAGATACAGCCACATCATTAAGACTTCCTTCCCTCTCTTGATATTTTAAGTAAGAATTGTTTAATAGCTTAGAAATTTACATCCAGTAAAGCACCACACGAGATTCTGTAAAACTTTAATTTATTCCCCTCCCAAGTATCCAGAAGAGACCCTCTTAAGTTGGAGAAAAGTGTGACAAAGAAATAGATTACCAAGATAACTGTTCACATGAAGAGGAAGAAAAAAAGCACATACTACCAAGATTACACAGAAAACAACCCAAAAGTCCTATTTAATGGGATAGTGCAAGTTAACAGCATGTCTCTGGAAAGAATACCTTCATTTGGATTATAAAAGTTTTACAGAACAGAGTTAGATCAAGAGTCTGGATGGGTCTCTGATATTTTACTATAGCGTTAGGAACGTACTGTGTGAAAGATGCTGTACAGAATGACCCACCAAACAAACGTATTTACAAGCCTGGGGAGAAAAAATTATTTTTCAGTTTATTCAAAATAAAAATACACATAGAATTATGAAAATATAGGTTTACTATTTTCACCACACAGAAGTCAATGCTGCTCTCTGAAAGGCTTGCAAGATTATTTCAAGTTTTTAAAGTTCATCTTTTTCCCTCAATAAGGTGTACCTATGCTCACTGGGTGCTAGTTTCTGGAATGAACTCTCTGGTGGACTGCTTGCTAAATCCTGAACTGGCTGAAAAACAGAACAAACAGGAAAATCACTGGTTAGAGTCATTTTAATAATCAATTGCCTTCATTAACAGAACTTTTAAAATTAATTATGAGACTGCACATTAACACAGTTTTACAGTCCAGCATTCTCACAAATTGAGCACTTTTTTTGAAGGCACATTATAATTCCTAGATAGGTGGAATATACATCCACATATACATTAATTAAGCATCTTCAGTTAAGGACGTTCCTTTCATTAGCACATCTCATAAAGGAAACGGCCATCACACAAGTTTCTGTGCAAGTGACTAAAATGACAAAGTATTTCAAATGTACCCCACTGCAGGAGATCTGTTCAAGGATGTCCACCACTTGCTGTGAAGGTATTCTAGTTTGTATGTTTGTTTTTTGAGGTACCAGGGCAAAAATGCTATTGCTGACACACTTAATATTTTAAAATTATTTTTCTATGGAAATAATAATAGTAAAATACATACAACTCAAAGAGACATCTATGACCTAAGACAGCAGCTTCCAGTATAATTTTAAGCCTACTATATCCATAACACAGGCATACACATCTTCCACAAGATGGCAGGATGCTATGTAAAGATAAGACAGTAAACATACCTAGGTAACTAGAATTTTTATGCATTTTTCAAGGCAGAATGGAGACAGGAGCAAGTCTACAACTCTGGGCAACCAGACTCTGCCCAAATATGCAGCAGAATCCAGACAACTGATAGGCACTCTGCTCCTTGGCCAACCTTTCTCAAAGCAATTGTCTCAGAGTATTTCTTTCTCAGATGCTTCCATCCAGCTCAGGGCTGCTGACTAGCCTCTGCCTCAGTCTCCAGCATTACTCAGGCCTATTTTCTGTGTCTTGTCCTGTTGATCTGATTTCAAGTTGCTCAATAAATTCCTAAGGCACACATAGGGTTACTACTGAAGTGATTTACTATTGGGACAATACTGAGACTTGTTTTCACAGCCACTCACCACAACATTCAAAAGCAGTTATTCTCACTGCCCAAGACAATCTCTCTCTCCTGTTCCACAATATAACCAGCCTATCTGCCTCCTCTCCAGTGACTGATGCTTCAAAACACTGAACTGTTCCTGCAAGGTTCTACTTGACGCAGACATCAGCGCTGCATACCAGCCTGAATGTCATTTCCTCTCAGAAAACCTGAAGCCAGTTAGGAGTTTGCTTGAACAATGTTAGAACAGCAAGGAGCTGGGCATATTCCAGTGTCTGGAATGACACTGATCTTGTCTACTCATCTTCTCTGGACCAATCACTTACAACCACACAGCTACCCTGAGGCCACATCCACACTGCGGGGGCACTTGCAACAATCCCCAGTTCAGTAATCCACAGGCCTTTCTGGCCACTTGTTCAGAGACCTCTTTAGTATCCACTCTTTGCATTACATATTACTGCCCTCGTCCTCCAGGACTCTCATGCTTTTTTTTTTTTTATTTTTAACTAACTTTGAGCAGGGCCACAGGAGGCTGCACTCATATCATTAAGCACAGAGCCATCCTTTCCACATCTCATACATAACCAGGGAAATAAGCCTGTAGGCATAAGTCGTCTCTGTTCCTGACCCGAAGGGTTCTGAGCTAGTCCAAGGCACCCTAATACAAGGGCACAGGGTCTCCTCTGGGACCAGTGTGGCCTTTTGAGTTCCAGACAGTGCAACAGTTGGAAAAAAGACGTTTTTTAAAAAAAGTTATTTCTTTATAAGGGGTCTGAGATAATAAGATTGCCTGACAGTCTGTCATTTGGCACTTTTACAGCATGATGCCAGGAGTATGAGCCAAGGAGCGCATCATGACGAGAAAAGGCTAAGCCACTGCTGGAAGACTGGGCTGGGCAAAGAGAATGGGGAGTGGTGAGGTCCTCTCTTTTCTGCCTATTAGATTAAATTAAGCGCTGAGCTGGTCCCAGGTTTTGTCTGGAGAGGGATCTAGTTGTTATGCTCCTTAAGAGATTCCAGTAGCGACTGACTTCCATGCATAGAGATACGGAGTATAACAACCCTGGAGCAGAAAAGGGAAGAATTGTGACCACTGCTATTAATGCTGCTTATTAGCCACATTAATAAAAGTAGCAAGCCCTATTACTGCTTATCAATCCTTTGTTGATGCTCTAATAATCTATCTCCTGCTTGGATTGGTGACTACAAGTAATAAATAAATAAATAAATAAAACATTCAATCAATTCATGTTTCCCCTTAGAAGTACCCTCTCACAGTGGGGGGTTTGGGGGAGAGAGAAAAAAAGTAGTGCATCTATGATGAACATATAACCATTTTTCTCACTCGAGCCCAACAGCTTCCGTTCTCAGTGGAGAAAATGGATGTTTTTACACTCTTCCCTTACACAAGGCAAACATAAATCGTTCTTCCCCTAATGCTCTCCCTGCCTTCAACCAAAGGATTTTTTAAAGAAGAACCCAAGCAGAAGTAGCAACATTATGTTTCTATAAACAGATTTCTCTTTCAGGAAACTGATGTTTCTTTTATATATATATAAAAACATATATGTTAAAAAAATACACTACTTTCTTTATGAAAGTAGTATGTTTCCTTATTAAAAAGCCAAATTAAGTTTACCTGTTGTAACCTTACCTGACCAGGTGCTACATCAGTTGGATCAGGGCCATGATGAAACTCTCTATGCAATTTTCCAGAATGCAAGTCTAATACAAATTGCTTCAGTTTACCTGAAACTCTGGAACAAACCAAACAAGAACAACCACAAGTTACAAATTAAGCCCCCCAAAAGTCAGAAGATTTAAAATACTGTTTAGAATAGCCAACATCTGTTCATCAGGCATAGGATGTTCACTTCTAAGTGATTAATACAGGACAGAAAGGCAAATGGACAGAAGGTTTATTAAGGTATCCTGCCAGCTTCTTTTTCTTTCCACTGTCTCCTGAAAACACGGCAAGTATTTCACCATTTCAATAGCTCCCACAGAGTTGTGCTAGCCAATAACTTCATTGTATACTCATTTGAGCTCCCCACCAACCATAATGTAACAGAGAACAGCAGGTTCCAAATGCACAGTTTACAAATACAAATGATGGTCGGGTAGCAGTATTGACAAGACATCTTTGAAAGGTTCTCTAGTGCCTGAGTAACTGCATATACACTAGAGATAAACACTAAGAAGATAACAATTTAAATCTCATCTCAGATCATCTACTGTCACCCACAGCAAATGTGCTAGAACTACAGCATCCAATTTTATCTGTGAAATGTCAAATAAACGATAAAGCTTATAATGAAGAGTTGATCTAATAACTATTAAAGATGAGATCAAAAACTAATGTGAGCACCATGCATGTAATCAAAAAATAATTTATGAATAAGGAGACAGGTTTTGTAGGGAGTCTTATTAGGCCAATTATTAAATTTATGGAAAAGGTATACAGTGAGGCTGTAAGCAACAGTACTACAGATCATTATAAAACTTATGGATAAAAAGTAGTATAATACAAAATCAGAGGGTATCACTACACTAATGTCCATAACTGTATCTCATCCGTATTACTGTGACACACATACATATTACAGTGGTACACAGTGGTATATAATCAGTATTAAGGGCCCTCTTCCCTTTCCAGCTAGGATCAGGAATTATACTAATGTGGATAAGGGGATTCATATCCAATTCTAGGGACAGCAAAATCACTGCTCCCCACTTTAACCTTGGGCTCCTTGCTCTGGTCCAGGCTCCTAAAGGTTAGCCATGCTGCAAGAGACATGCCCATCCAACCTCTTCTGTCCTAATACAATAAAGGCATTTGGTATCTCCTAAAACAATCACCTGAAGCAGGAAGAAATGTCATGCATTACTGAGCCACTGGGATTGTTCTTTATGCAAGAAGGCCCTATCTATTATGCATCCCCAGGAAATTTGAGGAGGGAAGTTGCAAAACAGTCATTTCCCTCCTTGCTAAGTTGATGAGGTCATCAGGGGAGGAATACACCACTGTGAAGGAACTTTTTTTTTCTTTAAAAAAAAGAACCCCACGCCATTAACTATCATCTAGATCTAGCACAGAAAAAAAAATATTGTGCTCATAATGCTTAACCTTTTATTAACATTTCAGCGAAGCTGAATTTTTAAAAGATGGAGACCCCTAAAGCCTCTTACAACTCAGCTGGTTCTTTCCGAAAAGCTATGACTGATCTGTTGAACAGTTCTTACTATCATTTTCAACCTGGCAACAGCAGACTGAATATGGCTGGATGGCCAAAGTTTAAGGACAAATATTGGGTGGTGATCTAATTTGCCTTTGAAGTGGCTATTCTCCAAACAGAACACTCCCTAAAGAGAATAGCAACATTAAAGTTGAGGAAATCTTAACAGGACAGTTCTGAAAGCACAGTGTCCAAACCTTACTGGTCGGTGATGGCAGTGAGATTTCAAGATGGGAATGTCTGGGACCAGTTTGTAAACAAAGGGTCTGGAAAATATAGTTAAATGGCAGAAATCTGTAGAGGGGTACAAAAGTCTCATGATTATTAGATTTTACCTTTTTATAAAGAAACCCCCAAACACAATAAACAAACAAAAAAGAATACCGCTCCGTGAGCAGAAAGTGCCCTGTTCCCAAACTATCAGTTAGGTACCTCTAAATATCATCTCAATCTCCTGGAGCCAGGTTGAATAATTATTTACCATTAAACAACTGTCTACAATCCTTACATCTCCATCATCTTTCATTTGTATGTAATAACAGGTGTACAATCAGGCAAGTAGTTGCTATTTCTTGATAGTGTATCACAGAAACAGAAAAAATGGGCGTAAAAACATAGCATGAAAGTCTAAACTAAAAACCTGTATTACACCTATAAGAGGTATTAATTTATTTTTAGGACTGTTTCAAAAGTGACAGTAAAAAGACTACTTCCAAATTGCAAAAATCCCGCTGATGTGTGGTGAACATAACCTTTCCAAGAAATACAAAGGAGAAAAAAATAGTCACTTTCCAAATTTCAACATGCATAGTTTTAAATGTACAAAAACACCACTACAGATCTAACACTGACAGACTACACTAAGAATAAGTTTGTGGAGAATTACAGGGAAAAGCTGGGTGTGAGCCCTCCTGCCAGATGTAAACACTTCAGATAGAAAAATGCCTGCTGGAACAGCAGACTGAGACACTGGGTTATGTTTACACTGAGTGTTCAGTCTGGGCTTTGAATTCTTGGCTCTGACCCAAATGAACCATAAGAAATACTCTGAGTTTTTAAAAGTATGAATGGGACAGAATTAAAGCCTCAAAGTCTAGACTTCTAACCTGGATTTAACATGCAGGGTATAAAAGCTGGTATCTCCTTTGAGAGAGAAAAACAGAGCTTAACATACAGCCTGTACACAAGACAGGAGGTTTGTTTCATGCTGATGGTCCCTGAAGATAATGTTCACACCTCTTCACTCCTCAAATGAACCATGAAGATCTACTTCCTCTGACTGCTTTTGTGGCAGTGCAATATGCAGAGACAGGCTGATGTAAAGAGGAATTATCAGTGGTATTTCACCAAAAGCACTCACGGATAATGCACAGCCATATTCTACACTGGGCTCAGAAAACTTCAGATACCCATGCCACAAGGATTTCTCTACCAGCGTTTCAGGGTCAGACTAATGCAGGAAGGTTAGAACTGCACAGGAGGAAAAAACCAAACCAACAGTTTGGGCATTTTTACACAGTGTATTTTACAATACTCGTTGCACAGCACAGCAGTTAAACATTCTATGTGAAATTCTGAAGTTTTTAAAGTCGGTATTTTTAGATCGCCACTACAAATACCATGTCAGGCTCCAAATACCTAACTACTATGAAAACAGCAAAACTTAGAATCAAAAGAATAGCAGCATGTATAATGTGAGATTCTCTTTTAGCATATAGCAATGCAACTCCACTTAAAGACTTCGCACCAATTTATGTCACCTTAAGGCTTTGACACCAAACCATACATAGGTAGTCAGTCTTACCTACCCCAGATTTATTCATCTTCCTGTAACAGTACTGTTTAAAATATAAGCACATGTGTTTTCCTTTGTTCTTCACAACAAAAAAAGTGCACTGGGGGGGATGGGGACAAAAAAAAACACCAAAAGAGAATACTTACGACAGGTCACTGAAGTCAGGAAAGACATACATATGCCTAAAGCTATCAATGGCAATAACAGGGCAGTCTGCTGGAGTCTTCTGAATATGGAGGAGTGGGTGCCTGAATTTATCACAGTCAGCATGGAGGAAGTTTATTGTACCTTAAATTGTGAGCACAGACAAAATCCATGTTAAGATTTATTATCCTGAAAACCTAAATACTTTCATAAATATTATAAAGGTGGAGATATTACATAGACTTTGCAACATGCAAAATTTGAAAGTTATTTAAATAGCAACACGCAAAATTTGAAAGATATTTAAATAGTTAACCTCACCAAAGTAACAGCTTTTCTGCAAATGCTTCTGCCCCCAATACAAACTGAAGTTTTGTTTAATGACCTCTCAAACTGTATGAACTCTTCTAGATAAGGAGGATTTCCGAAATGTTTACTAATATATTTTGTTTCTATTTCAATCATTTCCAGAGGAGTCAGCCCTCATTGTCAAAAGCCCTTCGCTCTCAAGAGCTTTAAAACTAGAATTTTTTGGCCTTTATATCCACTTTACTTAATTTGCTTGAAAAAAGTATATTAATAAAAACGTCAAATAGTAAGGAGTTTCTACAAACCCTTTTCACTTATTAACTGTCGTGCAACCTCCTGTTGGAATTTCTCTAAACTCTCCAAGTCACCTTTCATATGGAAAAGAATGAGAAAAGGAAGGCCTTCTTCTGTCAGCTCCTGCACAGAAAACAGAAAACAATTCTCGTTTCTTCCATTTCTAAAGGATACCAAAGTGATTTCAGCAATTTTCATATTCAGTGAGATCTCTGCTTTAAAGACAGCTGAAAGAACAGTATTAAAGACTAACTGCTGACCGTTCATCTAAAATACCTGGATGACGCACTGCAGGTGTCCTTCCCTAATAATCATATACAGCAATTCAAAGAATTAAAAGTATATCTTATCAACATTTTGGGAAGGGATGAATGTGCATTTGAATACTTGTTCAAAAGAAGTAGCTCAATTTTGAGAAACTACAGCTTCCTCATAGATTCAGCCAGAGATGGAAATAGCAATGAGGTCAGAACAACACAGTATTAAATGCTAAGAAAAGCTGAGTGTAAGTGCTAGACCTTGTGCTAGCTTGGTTCATGTTGTAAGCTGGTATTTTCCTAGCATAATACAAAGAATGAGCATCTTTAAATATCTCATTAAAAAAAAAAAAGGCAGAAGTAATGACAGAGCTACATTCCTTGCAATCAAGTACTACTCTTTTGCCAATAACAGTCTCTTGATTGGCCATCTATATAGTACCCTTATTAGATTCACAGGCTAGTATATTATTAAAATTGATGAACAAATTAAAACCTCTGTTGGATGAGTAAGCTTTACTTCATCATAGAACACACTTCTATGGACAGATAAATGTAGGAACTCTGTGACTACTTCATTCAGGATTTTTGTTTTATTTAAAAACTTCAAGGATTTCCTTGCTCCAAAAGTGATTATTAGGCAATTTTGAATATCAGCTCAACCTATGAGAATAGGAGAAATAATCATTTATCATCTAACAACTATCTACAACCTTGCCAACTTTCATTTGTATAACCAGTGTACAAACAAGTGCTGCTATTACTTTGATACTATTCTGTATAATAAAATCTATGTTTTTGAGAAAGACAGCACTCACTCATTCGATCACCAGACATAATAGTTTCCTGAGATATTTTCAATTTGCGGTAAGTTGGAAGAAACATATACCAGTAAGCAGCCAGTTAAAGGGCGTACATGAGATGGCTATCACTTTCCCTTCAAGCAAGTCTGCTCAATTAAGACAAAGCTTCATCTTTTAATGGCGGATTCAGAACATACGCATAATTTCAGTGGTCTTGACTAAACTGAAACTTCTCGATCCATCCCTAAAGCAATCACTAATCACGTTTGCTCATTCTCATTTTTATACAGATGAACCGGGCTGGGCCTCTGCCTCCTCTCCTATGAGGCAATAGGAAACAAAAAAAAATCTGTTTCATACTGTTATGTTTATGGCTCCATTTCTTCACCACTTCTAGCAGATATGTTTTCAGAGGATGAAATCTCAAACAGAGCGTGGGTATTCAAAGCTCCACTCTTGCTTGCAAAGCAGCTAAAAGGACCGATGACCTTTGCTTCAATATCTGCAGAATTTAACCCTCACATGTGGCAAGTGAAACTTGTGAAATCAATTAATCTCCAAAGAGGTTGTCAGGACAGGTGGCTTCAAAGCCTTGGTAGCTTTGGCCATAGCTAGCTTCCGTAAAATATCTTCCTTTGTTTGCTTTTCTATTCTAACTATTATAGCAGGTCTTAGTGATCAGGACATAGCAAATGCAATAGCAATTTCATTTGCTTTAGACTGCTCCCCTCGAACTATGGCTTATTTGGCACAAATCAACAGATTTTTCTGTCAGAATCAGAGCTTCCCAAGTTTCTTCTATATGCCTTTGTGAAACTTTTTACCCTTTCAAAAATTTACACTTCAGCATCACAGTTGCACCACATGATTCATCGCAAGATTACACAAAATATGTAAGAAAACAAAACAGACCTATCTTTTGAAAGATATTACTGATCCCCAAAACCTTTTTATGTTAAGTACAAGGAATCTTTCTAAAACGGACAGTCATTTCAAACAGAAGATCGTATTTTAGAGTTCAATAACTATGTGTTGTCTAAAGTCACAATGATGAACTCTGTTCAAATCTTGCATTTTCCTAGCTAGCCTGTTCTCAATACTTGTCAGATAATGAAAAGAAAGAAAGAAAACAAGGAGGGGAAAAAGTGTAGTTTACAGAGGCCAATTTCAATTTTAAATTGAATTTAGTTTGTGCTAGAAATTTTTGTCTTTATCTTATTTTACAGTATTCTAGTATCAAAAATGCAGCTTAACAGTCACAGTACTTCACATTTTTACTCTATAGTATTGTGCAGTGTACATTAAGAGTCTTAAAATCCTATACAGTTTCAGCAGGCAGTATCTCCATTTTGGCATGTTTAAATTTGTTTGGTTACTGGCAACACTGAAATTTTTAAACAAATGTTGCTAGGCAAAATGTCAAGTTGGAACAACTTGGGCTTGTAAACATCTGCCTAAGTAAACAGGAATAGAAGCTTACAAGAACACCCAGAAAAATCAGGACGCAATGTGATACAAACTGACAATGATGAACCTTGGCTTCTAAGGCTCAGGATCCAATTTCACCATGGGAAAAGTACACTGAAAATCTACCATGCAGTTCTAAAAATGTGGCATCTTTTACATATTGAGATGCAAATGAAGAATTAAAATTTTTTTAACTAACAGAACTTTCCAATAAAACTTGGCAGTATTGACTAGATGGTTGTACTCAACCTATTCTGTCCATCCCATCCTATCTCTCCCTCTGTTAGGTAATCTGTGTTCTGTGTGCCTATGTGCCTAGAACAGCAGTGTTTTAGACACTGTACAAGCAGGACAAAAAAAGTTTTTAAAGTGTGTGGGGGTGTAAATATTTGGAGACAGGGTCTGTAAATTGAGAACAAACAACTGATTCTTCTGTCATATGATTGATTCTTTGTTTTCCAATCCCATGTGAACAGTGTACTGCAATCTGTTATAAACCTCGCCAGCTTTTAACAGATGATATGGCTAGTTATAAATACTCCTTTTGAGTTACTGTGAACTTGCTAATTGGTTTATTTTCTTCTGGATATTTTACAAATAGTTTATAAATGGGAGCTGGAAATGGATGAAACAGAAGAACAAGTAACAAAAGAAAAAAAATACTGAAACAAAATAAGGGCAGTGAAAAGAAAAAAGATGTTTAAAAGCAACCCCCAAAATTCCATCGTATGAATTACAGCTAAAAGAAGAAACTCTAGGGAAAGGGGATGCAAAACTAGAAAGATCAAGAACGTAACAGTGCTTAACAAAAAATACGACATGATTTTTATTAGAATTCAGAGAAATGACCAACTGCAGAGCTGGTCAACCACCATTCAAAACATTTATTTATTAGATAATGCTTTGGAAATGGTCAATATATTAGTATTTTTCTACTATTAACCTTAAAGTTTAAAAGCTGGCAGAACAATAGTCCATAATTGTTTTCTTTTTTGAACCGTCATGGACATGTTTGACATAGATATTTTCTACCCTGCCTAGAAATGTTTTTTCAAGCTCATAATATATGCAAAAAGCACTTAAGCAACATTTATCTATTGATTTTAAAACAAATCAGCATTTAGTCATAATCTCTGCCTAAATACTATCATGTGCTTATTTCAGATGAATAATACAATCTACCAAAGGATTTACACAGCCATATGTGCCTTCACACATGCACATATTCTCATTCTTACATTTCAAAGTGTACACACACTGCAAATCTTCAGATTCTTCTGATATATGAATGCTATATGCATGATTATAATCTTTTACTCTGGTACAGTATGAAACTGCTATGAATCTGCTTCCAGTGAGCTTCTAGTCTAATCTAAAAGCTCCAATACAATGAAAAGATACTGAATTACAGCTATTTTCTGTAAAAAGCAAAGCATGCAGAAAGTTTTTTGCCATGGATTGAACACCTTGAAAGAGACATTTTGGTTTTGAGGGTAAACCCCCACCTCCAAAAGGAGACTAGTAGAAAAAAATTCTTACCTCCCCATTTTCAAATGTAATTTCTCGAACTAGAGGTACACATTTATCTTGTGTCCATGCATAAACCAAATCAAAATTGGTTAGCGACCCTAAATACACCATATCTGGAGCATTTTCCTGTTGAAAAGAAGACACTAACTGTGAAACAATAAAAATGATACTACCAACAAATAAGACTATCTACCTGACATACAGGTGACAATACTTACACAAATACGGAAGGCTAGTCTTACAACAACATTTGGCAGTTGTGCATGCAACATTTCTATGAACTACCGTACCAAAGTACAAAGCGCAAATAAAATGATCTCTTATACAATCAACTGCATTAAGATAATTTAGGAAGAATTGAAAAGATATTTTGCTTCTAAAGTAGGAATGATTAGAATAAATGCTATTTAGATTTCTGTCAGGTAGAGAAGCATCCTTAAAAAAAAACATTGAGATACAAATTGCATGTGGCTATTAAGCTCTTTCATGCTGATACTTAGGAAGACTCACCAAAAAAACTTCGAAGTGCTACAAGACTTGAAACTGGTATTTCACATTTGCTTTCTCAGAGAGATATGAATAAATGTTTTTTCTTTTTTTACTAGAAAGTTTAACTCAGAAGTCAGTGCTGCCATGTTTTAATGTAATTACAATCTTGGTTAACACCAGGTTAAGCAGGGACATGATTAAATGCCTCTGAATTTGGAAACGCCCATTTAAACTAGGTAACCTAATAAATTCTGTTTTCACAGAAGAAGGCTTGAAACTGTATTTCCCCTTAGTTTTTCTTCTCTTTTGTAAATAGCTCTTTTTATACATTAATTTGAAAGAGAAGCATATGTTCAGATTATAATTACATTCCTAAAAAGTCTTGCAGATGTCTTCTGTACTGCATTTTTTTCAAGTAAAACTATGTCCATGAGAGTTTATTAACATGCAGCTATTGTTATTAAATGTTTTTATGATGAGAACAACTCTTAGCCCCAGGTAGGCTAAGCCATGTAAGACAGGCAAGTGATAGTCAGAACAGCCCTAGCAATTGTCACTTGCTTTGAGAAAAATAAGGTGTACCAGCTAGTGAACTTCACAGTTTGAGACATTCGCAGAACACAAGATGTCTAAATACTTGATCAGCTGACTGTGTTTCTAGGAAAAACCAATTACTAGACGGTGAAATTTAAAATGACAGATTTAGGTTTTGTATACTTAACAGAAAACAAATGAGACTGAGATCTTCATTTCACTAACTCAGGAACACTAGTTCCTATGACTCTAACTATTTCTCACAATATTTAATGATGAAATCAAATTTGGATTTGAGATGCAGTAACATACTGAATGGTTTGAACATAGTCCCCATTAGTTCATATTCATATATAAGGAGAATAAGCAGAATAAAATACTTTGTTTAGACTTACCCCTGGTGGCTTGTAGATTACATTGTCCCCGCTAAATCTCTCTGGTTTTGAAATAGCCCTACAACAAACCAACCAGTAAGCATGTCTTGGTACAGACAAATGTAAGATAACTGTGTTACCAAAAAATCATACTTTAATTTGTCATCTCCGCTTTACTATTTTTCCCCTTCAATATTCGACAATTAAACTGTAAAGTGACTCCACAGAAACTTGGTCTGGCTAGACGAGAGGGCAGTAATGGAGTTGACAAGATTTATCTGTAAGAATAGAAGTCTGGAGTAAAGGTGCAACTTGCACTTTGGTGCAAGTGATGAACGTTGGTACAACTCAGTAAGGGACAGATTTGGAAAAAGAAGTGAAATAGAACGCTACTGGAGAATAATCTTCACCTCATTATTAATCAGATAATTTTGTAAATTGTAAAATAAATACCTTTTCTTAAGGAAGGAAAGGAGAGAGAAGGGGATTTTTGTTTGCACTTATTCTTCCTGTACAATTGTTTATGCTAAAAATTTAGGTCCTATTTACCCTGATAAAGAAGGGCCTTATCAAATTCTGCCTTCCTGGCACAGGTAATGAGAAGGAGATGGGCAGCAAATAAGCCTACACTGCCTGTTTTTATCTTCAAAATGGATCAAGAGAGCACAACAAGACATGGCACACTATTCTGACCACTGATGCATTGGTACATGTTCACCTGGAGAATACATGCAATTCTGCCTTGCCATTTAGCTTAGTATTTCACCTTAATAAATCCCCCCGCCCGGTCTCTGGCATATTTTGTGGTTCCTTAAGCACAATCACAAAAGGAGCATTCTGAAAGCCACCTCAGAAATGAGCATCTCCTATTAAAACTAATGGGAACAGCTACATACTCAAAATAGGAAAGAGAAAAAAATAAGGAAAGAACCCCCCCCCCCCAAATGAGTCCTTTCACTGTCTTCAGACATTAAAATAGATCTCCTCTCTTCTTCTCCCTAAGTGTTCCAGCACAACTCACATTGGCAAGATCGAATAGACTAGTTGCATATGTCACAAAGAGTGAGATGAATTACTTATTTCTTTTGCCTTTTAGCATAGGCTAAAAAAGAAAGCATGTTAACCTCTGAGAAACTCTAGCTAAGGTTTCCAGCTTTTCCAATTAGTATCCATCTTAAATTGCTTAAATATAAGCATTGTTCAAGACTGATTAAGAGAGAGAAGAGAGAGGAAAAAGACAAGTATAAATATCTCAATTTATCTCACTGCAAGATGAGATGACTCCCCCAGGGTTCAGAACAGATTAGAGGACCAAACAACAAAAGATATAACAATACTTAACTCAAAGTACTTATGTTTTATTTATTTCATTTGATCCAATTATCCTTCTCATATCACATACAAAAGACATGTCTTGCATGGTATGTTACACCTCTCACTACTTTGACAGATGTGTATTAAAAAAAAAAAAAGAAAAGAGTATTTTTGTACTCCAGTGCTCCAATAATGCAAAATTAAGCAGATGTTAACAGGAATTCTGGCACACTCCTCTTTCTCCCCATTTTTTTCCCTCCATTTTCATTTGCCTAGCTGTATCTCAAAACAAAATTTATTTCAATGGCTCCAGAACAAAAGAATCATTACTCCTTTGCGATCATCATCACTGAGCTAACCACCCACATCCCAAACAATCCTTCACTGAATTAGAGTAAACGGAAGACTTGGAGGCCACCTGCCCAATCACCGCTTAATAAGCTCATTATACTGTATAAATAAAAGCTATACAGTACAGACTACTGTGGAACCCAAAAGGTCCTCCTCTGTGTTCTTCCACTTCAATTGCTGTAATTGTGACTGATTTGTACCAGGCAGGTCAAATAACACAGGGACATAACATGAAAATCCAAAATCTCTGAAGATAATCCTTTTAAAAATTACTACCAAAATGAAAAAACTTCCTTTTTTGTTTAGACTTTTCTCCTTGAGCCAGTAATATGAAGGAGAGGTGAACGTCTGGAACCACACAAACCCACCGTATTTGCTTGCTAACACCAAATCAAAAGAGTTCTTAGATTGACCATTCTCTTCCATGAATTATCTACATTTTATCATAGCCTTTTCAGATAAAAGTATTTTTGTTTTGTTTTGTTTTTCTGCATTTGGCTTCCTATGCCGTGACTCAGCAGCACATTCCCTTCCACTTCTGCAGACATTTTTGATTCTCCTCTGTTGTAGTTCTGTCTTCAAAAACTAACTCTGATATACCTTTGCAGTTTCTCCTGTAGCTTACACAGCTCTTCTCTCTCATTCATCTCTCATCTTAACGGAATTGTAAGAATCAGTTGTTTCAAGTAAAATTTTACATATCAAGATGATCAGCAGCTAAGTACCACTAACAACATTTAAAATAAGCCATTAAAATTACCTAAAGCCAGAACAATCTTGGCATAGCAGGAAATAGCTCTGCCATGACAGAAGTTAGTGAACTATTTTTTTTCCTGCCAAATTGACCGTTTTCAGTTCATTTTAACTTACTAGAAGTCTGAACATGATAGCTCATGTTCCCATATATCTGATGAACTCTTTGTTCGTACCAAAATCAGAAACCCCTTCCCAGGGACTATTGGGATGCTCTTTATCTGCCTTATCAGCAAGGTTTTTAAATGAAGAGTCTGACTGATCAGGGCCAGCAACCCACGAAACACTTGGCCACTTATATTCTGTTTATAATGGAAAACGCTGTTCCATAGCCAGCATCTTCCCTGGAAGTCTATTCACACACAATTTTATTTATTTTATTTTATTTATTTATTTATTTATTTTTTAAAGGAAGCTTGAGGATCATAGCCATTCGGAGACGAAAGCGTATTTGGTTTCCAGGATTGCTGTTTGGAAGGCTTCACTTTAAAACAGTAACAGTTCGTGGCTAGAAAGGGAACATAAGTCTGGAGAAGAGTCTTAATAAGCCTGCTGGGAAACCTGTAACTACACAGACTGGCTACAAATAATAAAACTCTGATCTGTTCCATTATGTTTGCTTATTGCAAAGTTAGAAAGCTTTGCTAGGGACACTACTGAACTGAAAGCTTTTCAGGAGCAGAACACCTTTCCTCAGAAAATGGATGAGTAGGATGTGGAAGCCTGCCACCTGAAAGGCTTCCATCTAGACTAAGCCGCATATACAAGGCAGACTATTTCTAGAACTGGATAGCAACTATGGGTATTGCACTTTTAAAAACCAGAAGGCAAAAATAAAGCTATTGGAAGCTATCTGAGATGTAAATTCATGTGTGGGAAAACAACTACTACCACATATCTGAGAATGTACAGATAAATACACTGTTCATTTAAAGTAAGATAGATTCTCCGAGTTTCTCGGGGGGTCACAGCCTGATTCTGTTCTGAAGCAGGTAACAGCATCATTCATTTCAGGTCCAGAACATGTAAATCATTTGGACATTAATTTGATCTAGCTAAACTGAGAGGCAGCATAAGAGTGGATGTTCTAAGAGCATTTTCATCAGAGTCCTTGCAGTTAGCAGATATTAGCCCAAAACTATTTTTGGCCAGAGAGTAATCCACTTAATCAGAGATGTCTGTCAGCTGGGAGCTCATAGAATTAAGATTTACTAGCAGAACGAATTAAAGAGAGATTAACAAAAGCTTATTAATGTTAGACATTTTCGTACTGTTCAGAGAGGGGGGGAAAAAAAAAGCCTCACAAGAAACTTAAACCCCACTTCCTCCTCTGTTCACTGGAAAAGCCAGCTATTGCAGTTTAAGCGATACTTCCACATCAAACTGGCAAGCCCTCTAGAACAAAGATAGGGATTCCACACAAGCCTCACAGCTAACCTCAGAATTAGGGTTAAACATACACTGTCCAGGTTTATTAGTACAAAGATAATAAAGCAACTACTGTTAGAAACCTAGGGCATCAACTTTTTATTTTCAGGACAAGTTAAAAATAACATATTAAAAAAAAAATGTACAGTAACTACTCCAAGAACAGTATCCAACCACAGAACACTAACACGGTGCTGTGGAAGACTCTGTATTTCTCATTACACCAAGCTGACCTACAGCAAACTAATGAACACTAAACTTGAACAATGGGAGAGGGAACCTTAAAGCTATTATCTCACTAGTGATTTTTAAAAGGCATTTCTGAGAAGAACAGAAAGTCATTTGAGAGGGTAAAAAGAAAAAGTGCAAGCTACTACTGAATAATTCTTTTTTTTTTCAGAAAAGAGGAGGAAAAAAACCTATAAAAACAGCCATATTTTAAATAAAAATAAATTAAGAGGTTGCTAAAAGGAGTTACTCAGTCTGTAAATCTACAAAGTTGTTAAATCTCTGCCAAAAAGTTCTTAAACTCTTCCCTACTTGTTCCCCTCTCCCTCCAAGGAAGCAGGTTCTCAGGAGGCAACCGAGTAGAATCTCTCGCTAAAAACTCCTCCTTTACATTTAAACTATACTGATGAAGAGCAGAAAAAAGAAAAGAATGTAAATCAGAGTCAGATTTCACAATTCAGTCACATTAAGACTAGGAAGATTACTCCCCCCTCCTCTGGTTTCTCTCCGAGTACTGATCTGTTAAAGTCTAGTTCCTTCAGTTCTGACACAATTAAAGTATTAAAAGAGTTCTTTCAATTAAATTATATATAATTCATTAACATAATTGCAGTAATGGAGTAATGAAATCAATACATTTAAAAACTTACCCAAACGCAGACAGGAATACACAATCATCATGCAAAATATTTGCTACTCTTTCAAAAGTTCGGTAGTTGTCAGAGTCCTTTTGCTCAAAGTATCCAACAATATTTCTTCTACTGCGCTGTAAAAACAAAGGTTAAATTATAATTTATATCAAATTATCAAAAACTATCATTACTTCCCAAAGATGATAAATACAGAAGTGCTGTTCACTCAACACTAAATTATTGGGCAAAATCTATTTCCTCTCTGTTTGTAAATAATATGCATTATACAAAGACGCAAAGATTTTAATATTTAGAAGCATTCTTGTGAATGTGTTTCCAGTGAAGGAATAATAAAAGTATCTTGTTTCACTTCAATTGATTTAAAGGTAAAATAAGTAGTGGTGTTATTCTGATAAAATTAATGAAGTTGAAAGGGTTATTAATATTGGAATTAATTTGTAATACTGGAAATAATGATCTGGTTTCATTGCTAGCTTAAAAGAAGTGCTTACAACACTTCCGAATGGAACTCCACACCCTCCCTCCCCGATATCAACATGTACTTCAAATACATTATGTTCCACAAATTAATCCCCTCCCCCCACCCCAAACCCTATGAATATATGTTAAAGGAAGAAAATCAAGACTTACATCAAGAGTACTAATTTCTTCCAAATCCTGGATTTCCTGAATAGGATTGCTCTTCTGTTGCCTGATATAATCTGCTATTGCTGTCACAGATCTCTGGCCCCTGTATTCTCTCTTCATCATCATTCCATTTCGGAAGAGCTTCAGGGTTGGGTATTTGCTTATCCTGTATCTCTGAGCTATGTCCGCTAAAAAAAGAAATTAAGAAAAAAAAGTACAAATAAACACACTGAACATGAAATCTTTTATATGCATGTGTGCACACAGTATGTGTGCACCAGCAGTCACACATGTCTAAACAAGAACAACCTGAAAAACACTGCAGAGGAGAGAATGGATAGCTACAGTATTTCCATACTGTATTTATGTGCAAAAGTCTAGGTTCAATTCAGTCAACCACATTCATTTAGTACCCTTCCTAAGAGATAAAGACAGTATAAAAAGCAAACAAGGATCCCAAAAGCTAGGCAAATCTCAGTTAATCCACGCAAAAAGCAATTTTAATAAAATAAACCATCCCCTCTTTTTTTAAACTCACTACCATTTTTATCCCAAATACAGTACTGAAAATACAACTGTCATCTCTTAAATTTAAGAGAACTTGAACCCTGTGCAAAGTGCTTCTTTGGACCTATGAAGGCCAGAAGACTGCTGTTATAAATCTGAGCTGTTTGGTTTTTGAACAGACACAAAGATTCAGCTTTTGAAGTTAAAGCATCTCTTGTCTGCCAGTGTCAGTGTTTTCTTAAAGACATCATTCACATCTATGCTTGTAGCCCAACTTCTTTCTTTCAGACTTGGACTGCTCTCCTGAAGCACAGAACTTCCATACAATGAAACAACATGCAATCGCATTAATCTAACATAAAAGCTTAGTCGCGTTAAGAACTTTTGATTTTCATCCTTATATAACAGTTTAGCTATTTAACTGTTATTTATTCATTAAATTTACAAATGTAAATAAAAAATAAATAAAATGGAAAGTGGTCTTAACAGCAGCACAATTAAATTAGAAAAGGACCAAAGAAGGAAGCTGAGCAGTAGAAGTAATGAAGCCCAGTTTCCTGTGAATGTGTCCTGTGTCCCGTACCTTCAGCCACAACTATCACAGCAATCTGGTTCTTCCCTATACCCTACCAAAATACTTCAAGTGTCCCCTTGTCCCTCTTCCACTTTGGTTAATTACTGGGGCAGAGCAAGTTGCACAAAGTGTGGCAGCTAGATCCCAGCTATGCATTCACAGGGTAGCTTATGCATGGGTATTAAGCAGTTAATGGCGCACCGAACAGGCTCCATCACTGTTGAGCTCTTACTGCAGCCTTTAACAAAGTTCATAGGTACTTCATAGCTTTGAATTCTCTTCCCTCTTTCAGATGTGGCTGAAGTTTGGCAACAAGCTTCAGGGAGTTTTAAGAGCACTGAATGGACAAACAAGGTACCAGCATAAGCTTTGGATTCTTAGGAAAACAAGGCTAAAAATAAATAGAGACAAAGTAGCTAACTGCCCAGTAGATTTCTGCAAGCACTTTTTTTGCTGTTCAATTAAATCCTTCTGTCAACTCCTGCCGTGGAAGTATACCTAGAAGCAAACAAACAAACCCACATAGCCTCTATGAAAACTGAGTATCTTCTAATATAGGATGGGCTCCAGTTGACCTAAATCTCAAAATCTAACCCAAAAGCCAACTCAATCCCAAGACCTGATCAGTCTGCCCATTTTCCAGGGCTTCCGTTCTTTTGAGGCGACTAATTCTAGTCAACCATATCTACACTGTTTCCTGTATACCTCTCAAGGAAAGAGACAGACAGTGAAGTTAAATGGACTGCCTTATCATTTGGAGACACTCTAGCGTCATCCAGTCAACAGATGACAGAGGCACTGAAACTGTGGGCTGAATGTATGTCTTGCTACTTCTCACTGCTTCCATAGAAGCCGAAGGATACATTTCGGGTGAACTGGATTGGCCCATGGTAGCTGGGCAACTAAATGAAGACAAGACTGAATTCCACCCATCAGCCCATCTAGAACAATCATGAATAATGTAAAAATTAGTCCTCTCTGATAAGAATGTCCATTATACTCGCTTAAATTTAATACAAAGCAGATTTGCTTACATTTAAACAGGAATGTGACAGAAGTCTTTTGAAAACTATTACTTAGACTATTACTGCGCAAACTGCTGAAACTGGAGAGCTAACATACATCTCTTAGCTGCAAAACAAAATTAAATCACTGTGGAGCTGGAAGTCAGTCAGTTCTCTATAGAACTGAATCTATAACTGCCCTCCAGACCCATAAAGCACTCCACATCATTCGGACTTTAGAGAGATAACAAAAATTGAATTTCCTTGCTGCCTCGGGAACAGTCAGTGAAACAATGTGTTTTAATTGCTAATAAAGAGCTACTAATCTCTTGCAGCTTCAGTTAATGTAAGCAATTTTTGTATCAGCTGTACAGCTTAACCTCATCTGAGAACTGAAAACTAAATTTGCATGGCAAAAGAATGAGAACCATGCAACGGTCTTGTTGTACAAGATCATTCTTTAGCATCCCTCAAATTGATAAGCTTAAAAACTTCACCAGTTAAGCCCAGTTCATAACATGCCTCATCTCCCTGTAAAGTGTTACAGAATTCAACCCATCAATTCTGGCTGAGGAAAGGTTTGAACTGTTTCCTAAATATCCACAAAGAGTTTTTTAATGCACTAATTACAGTTAAAATTAAGACAACAACAATTCATCCCCTCAATTCAGAGTATTGTTATTTCAATTTAATCCAAATTTCTCAAGGAAACAAAGTACCTTTTGACACAATATTAACAAGTATTAGATACTTTTTTTTCCTCCTTTAAAATATTCTTACTTTTTAATTAAAGTCCTTAAAAAATGACTGCAAGAAGCTGCAAAGTAAAATGGGGGAGTGATCACTTTATATTTGCTTAGTGGAGTAAAAAAGTTCTATCTTGTTGATAGAAAAACCTTCAGTCTGACAGTATGTCAGTGTAGCGAAACTTAACTAGTCTGATAAAAGACATGAAGCCTAACCTATCAAGGTTTCTTATGCAAATCTCTCACAAGCATATTGAAATTAAAGACTGCAACTACACTATATAATCTAGGAGAGGAAGGGGGCCACAATCCGCTCTGCAGCAAGAGAACATCAACACTACACTTTTTGTCTCACAACATGAAGTCTTTCTTCAAGATAGGGTTAAAACACACTTCTGTAGTAGTATAATATGCACACTTTGCAGAACGTTCATGCCAGTAAGTCTTGAAGTTGAATGTTCTGAGACAGATTTCAGTCCCTGGGGCTATGAATCTTCATCAAGAGCTAAAGTCACATAAAAAGAAAAAAAACCTAATGATAACAAAATGCCCACTGCCAAGACTGAATTCAAGCACCACTTCCTAAGTCAGTACTTGCATGCTCTTTATAAATTATATTGAGAATCCAGGAATACTGATATTTGAACTAAGACAGAGACAACAGTCCTACACGAATATTTGAAAATCATTTTTTTTAAACAAAATATAAAATGCAAGTACATGAAAAATTGTTTGAATTCATTCAAAAGTCAAACAGAGTACATCTTAAATATTTCATTAAACCCTGGCATTTGATACAGGTAGAGCTAACGTAAGCAGAGCTATGACAAAATTATATTCCTTTTAAAATTGGAAATACACAATGCAAATACATGAAATATTGTTTGAATTCATTCATAGATCACATCTGTTATAGTAAATCCTAAAATAAATTTTAAAATATTTCCAGACATTCTCACTGCACATTTTCTGATGAGAGATTCGATACAGATATGGGTAACCTACCAAAAGAAGAAAAACACCTCCCAGCCATGATTTTTCATTTTCTTTAAAAAATATAAACCTTGAGTTTGTATTTTGCCCAATTAATCATAAAATCACAAATCTGGTGGCTATGCCACCAGAACAGTTTCACACTACTTTTGATGGGGAACTACTGAGATACTCAATCTTTTTCTTGTCTTCTACAAACCAGAAATTTCCTGCAGAGCTCAAATAACTGTAGAATTCAGAAGAATTTCCCCTCCCTTTTTGCATGTATATATGTGGGCACACACCCACTTTTAAACTGTCCAGACTATTTTCTACTACTCATTCCACAAACTTCAACAAGAATGCCTTCACAGTTATAACTCTTCATAACCGTACTCTATTGATACTTCTCCCAAAATATTGGGGAGAAAGAAAAGCTGCCTCTTACAATAGAGGGTAAGCATAGTTTTCGATGTTGTTTTGAGGAAAGACTTCTACTTGATGTCTGAAACTTACACTCATGTATTTTAGGGCAGTGTCCCAAATCGTCTTCTGAGCAACAGCTTCTGCAAGATAACACGCTTTGTGAACTATCATTCATGATCAATATCTTTATCGTACACGTCTAGCACCGTCACTCATTTCTCTTTTGTCTGAGCATCATGTACTTTTACACTTAACAAAGGAATGCTGAAACCAAATTTTGGGGTGGGAGGGGGATGTCAGGCTTTTCACTGGCACGTTTGCACATTATCTAAGCTACAGCTTCAAGTAAACAAGCAGCCTGTACCTCGATTCTCAAATGGCTTCAGATTTCATCACTCTAGCTTAACATCACAACATACCTTCCAGAGAGTTCATCTAATATATCAGACTACAAATTACCCAGAATCTCAAGTCCAATTTATACCTTTTTGAGGCTAAGAATGAACCACTGCATCAAGACAAACTACTGAAGTAGACTCCAACCCACACTGTAGTCTAGGTAATTCTTCCCGCTGAAGGAGCAGCAACACTTACAAGGGTCAAGGTATCATCCCACCATTACCTCAGCCCACTGTTCCAGTCTCCCAGGTCATAACTCATACCGCCACCAACAAATACTTAGATCTTAAGTTTACATGACTGGCTCCCAAAGAATTTTTCCTCTCAAAAAAGATGTCCACCAGGATTTGAGCAACACTGACAATTATCCTAAACACACATTCCATAACATAAGCTACAATCTGAAGCAATTCACATGCAGAACAGAGGGCTAGCATAATCTGAAAAATTTTCTTGAAGGAAAAAAAAAAAAAAAAACAAAATACCACACAGCTACAAAAGTCAAAATCCATTAAAATCATCTCTGAAAATATCCATACTGCCTTTTTCTGATGAGGCTCGTCATGCTGTCTGAAGAAGCAGAAACCCACGCTACTGTGTTTTTTAATTTTGTGTTTACATGATGGCTATAGGAGTTGCATAGGTGTATCCCTCCTTTACTTCAAAACATAAATCAAGATTGGTATAAACCAGTATGCTAACTTGAATTTACTGTATTAGACACTCCAATCATCTCAGCTCTTCCCCCACCTTCTGTTTCAAAGGCGACAAATTCCTTCAGTTGTATATTTGACTTTGGGACTACCAGATAAGTACTCTGATTGCCTACATGAGATCTATTGTATCTTTTCAAGTCCCTTAGGCCATCTGCCAGGAAACACTACAAAACAGAAATGAAACCTGGCCTTGGGAGGTTTGGTAGGTTAGCTCAGGTATTTGTTATTCCCCTTACAAAAATCAAGCATTTTCTTTCAGTTCAAATTCACTTAAGGCATTTTTGCCTGCTGCCTTTTCATACAAAAAGCACTACATCCATGTTACTGCTAAGTATTTCATAATACTGCATCAATTCTCCCCAGTTAAAGTACTCCTCTCATAACACGTGCACACAATCATAAGACTTGGTAATACTCAGAGGAGGCAGAGCTGAAAAGGACCTTGAGGGGGCATTTAAACCAAGTAACCTTTCCCCATGGGTAGTGTTAACAGCAGCTTGCGTACTGGACCAAAAGAGGTATAAGAAAAGGTATCAATGTTCTACATCAAAGTCAGCTAAAAAGAAGGTGGGAACCAGCAATCTAGACCACCTTCTGCTGTAAAGGGGCATTCACAACAGTCATTCCTATTCTGACCGTCTAGAAAAATTGCTCTCCTGAGGAGAGTCACCAACATCCTCTCTGAACCACTTCCACTTTGTCTTGTGCAAAGATAACTCTTTCAGACTGGTATTTTTTTCCCCAGCTGAAACGGTAGGAATACAATGAAATCCTCATGCTTGCTTACAGTTTCAAGTTTATTTATACTTCATTTATGAACCCAAAACTTGTTATCATACTGAGTTATTTTGCTTACTGAAGGCGCAGTAGCACTACAATCTAAGTAACTTCCTAAATTATTTATATCCCTATTAACCCTATTATTATTTATATATTATATTAATCCCTAAATATCCCTATTAACACACATTACAGGAATGGTCAGACCCAATGCGATCAGCAGTTCACTTTCCTGTCCTCTTTTTAAGGGGGGCCAATAACACGTTTCAAAAGAAAGAACAAGAGTCCCCTAAACAGTCTGCTTTGCAACACCTACTAAGCAATGGAAGCTGGCTTAGAATGTGGCTTCTGTCTGAAAGCACAAAGACTTAAATTTTAAAAAATAGTAGATTTGAATGTATTTTTTAAAATTCAGAAACCACTTTAAAAGGAAATAAGCGTGCAGTAGAATTAAGACTCCAATACATACTTTAATTCATAAGACTTCTGTACCATAAATCCTAATTCTGAATTCATAGAAATGTTAATAAGACAAACTCTCCTCCAGCGACATATATATTGAAATATTTGCTCATTTACAAGAGAACACAGTAAATCCATGCTACCAAGTGGGTTTCCAAAGTTGCTGCTTAACAAAAAACCCTCACATACCCCTTCCTAATAATCAATATACAGAAAGACTTTCTAAAGTTCTTTAGCAAAGGTCGCTTTTTCTAGGCATTACACTTAGAAGATAGTTGCAAAATTTTTAAGGTAAGTGAATTACTAAACTGAACACACCAAAACCATAGAAGATTTTAAAAACAAGCAATAAAACAGAACTTAGATTTTTACTGGTTATGAAAGTAGGAGGTTTTAGAAAATGAAATAGAATATTAGCTTAGATCTACATTTAACATATGTTCCACGCCGGCTTAATGAGGAAAAACAGCTTGATGACTAAACCTACACATTTCAGCTGTAATTACCTTCCACAATATCAATAAATTGGTATAAATCATAATATATACAGAGGTTTAATATACTGATAATGTTTAAAATTTGTATTTAATCATATTAGGGCCTAACTATCACTTTCCAGAAAAACATCTTTATCCTGGCTATAATAGCAGACAGAATGACGGCTTTCTCATTAAGCATCAAACATTTGGCAGTGCATCAATTATTCTCTTTAATTTGCTTTGCCCTTAGAAGCTGGTGTGAGCTGTTGGGACCTGCAGTATGCTTCAATAATAGTGCATTAAATGGAAGGTATCTATGCCTGGCTGACCATTCTGAAAGCTGTTTAGAGTGGTCTGAAACCAGCTTTGTGGGTTCCCTACAGGGTCTTGGTTTCAAATAGAAACAGATCATTTGCAATGCAAAAAACCTACCATAGATCATCATCCTAATAGTGAACTAATAATGGTACAAAACCTGCAGGCATTAACCGCCCTAAAAAACACAAAAACCCACCCCAAAACAAAACAAAACAAGACAACACAGTATCTCCACAATCTTGACTCCAACATATAGTAAACTACTGCAGAAGACCCATGATGGATAGTATAGTAACATCCATCCTTCTCACTAGAAAGCTGCTATCACTTGCGTTAAAGTTGAAGTTTTAATTTGACAATTGTAGATTATACCCAATTCCTGTGTGCCGTGAAATGCACTACTGCATATATCCCAGCAAATGAATACTGGAAATCTGGAATCATGCCTATGGCTTTGCTATTTTAACTCAAAAAGGCAACTAAGGGAGGAAGACTTGGTCTGTCATGTTAGATTTTATTTTTACTTCTCATGTTTTACAGCTTGTGTAGCAGAAGTCATGTTCATCTACTTCTTAACTCAAGGACACAAAGACTAAATATAGTAAGTACAGAGAGCTCATAGTATGCCAGTAATAAATAGACAGACCAAGACTCTTCACTGTCTCATACTACTTAGTCCACTACAGCTAATCTCAGGCCAAGGAGGACAATCTCTACTGTGTCATCTCCTCCTCCATCCAGGCCTTGGCTCTCTGTAATAGGCTCCAATGAGCTCCATTCAATGAGCATATGAGATTAAACAAGCTTCTAAAGTGCTTCAAATACTTGGAAAAAAGTTTTAAGGCACACAGCTGTTAAGACAAGAACATCTCATGATTAAACACTAGGCATCCAGTATCCCAAAGACTGTCTTCTCCTACAAAATTTCCTGTTTCCACTTCAAAGCAATGAAAATGCTAAAAATACAAAAGTAACTGCCAAAGCCATTAGCCATCATCAGCCTTCTTGAAAATGGTTGCTGAAACTTGAAAGTTATTCTCTCCCCCAAAAAGATTAACACTAAAAAATTAAACAAAAAAAACTCCCCCAAAACAGCAAAAGAATACCACCAAACAAAGTAGGAACTTCAGTTGTTGATATAAATGTAAACAACACAGGCTGGTTTTAACTATCACTGATTAAAGTGATAGAATATATAAAACAGTATATACAAAAGTTTATTTCAATTATGTAGAGTGATTAGTTTAATAATCTGATATAAAAACAATCAAGAAATTTGCTATAACTGTATTATTTTCACAGTAGCAGTAAAGATCAGGGGTGGTTTATTTGTATAGATCTTGCAATAGATCTCAGAAAAAAACAAAGATAAATTCAGTAAGAAAATTTCAGCAAAGGCTGCATGATAAAGACTTCACCTTTAATATACTCCTCCAAAGAATTTCTTTGACTTAATTCATTACCTGAAAACTGACTTTTAAGATGGTAAGTTTGAATACTTAAAGCTACACTTTTGCTTAAAATCTCCCAAGCACAGCACGCATCATACAGAAAGACGACTCGAACTAGAAGGGAACACTGGGTATGAAAGAGAAGGAAGCTGATGTACAATCAATTATTTTAGATCTGGGAAGGTATTCCTGGCTCTGAATTCCATGATTCTAGAAGAATTTGTTTCAGAAAGTAAGCAGGAAAACATTCATTTAACAGAGAAACATTATTATGAGAAAGGAAAAACAATATTTGACTTAAACGCTAAAAACACACCCTATGAATTACTTTAAACAGAGATACCCCGTCCATTTTGCTGCTACTCTAGAAATGCTACGGGCAGTTGTAGAAATACACTGTTCTATAGCATATGTACAACACAAAAAAATGTCTGCTTGGAGGAGGAGAAGATCTTTTTTCCAGATGAGGTTATAAAAGGGGTCCTAAATTCCAGTGATTTGAGGATGTAATCCCACAGGCTTTTAACTTTTCTGCAACTATGTATATTGGTCTTACTGATCTTTGGGAAGGGCCAAAAGAGAATCTCCTTGCTAACTCCTGACCATTTGAAGAATCAGCTTTGGAATTTCAGATTCTGAGTTGATACAGTTTGCCACATTAAAAGTATTTTTTGTGTTTGACATTCCTTTCAAGATTGTAAGACAGGTGCTTTTATAGTTGGGCAACAACATGTATGCACACAAAATAGAGCACAAATAGTGGCATCAGTGGAATATGCTGAAGTGTATTCACTCACTTTGAAGTCTGCAAGTAAGAACAAAGACATTTCAAGCCAAGAATTCTCTTTATAGGGAAGAATCCTTTCTAACACCAAAGAAGTTAAATTGTCAAAACGGGGCGGGGGGGGGGGGGGATGAAATCAGTTACATTTCAGAGATATGCAATTGACTTTTTTTTGTCCTACAAGGTTTTCTCTTTAGATTTTTGTAACATGCAGAGCACTAAATCACCACTATTACGTAAACAGTAAGTTCCCGAGATTGGGATAGACTCATACCTACAGATACAAACTAATGACTCCATACAGTGATTCCTCAGACTTCCCACTGTGATTCTTCTTATAAATGAAGAGTTTTGTGAAGTCTAAATTCATAATCAATATAGGTTAGAACTCAACTTCTGCTGCAATTTGAAACCACTTGCAACTGTTACTACTCTGGGAATTGCAAGCTACTATGCAGAAACCATGCCTGAAAATGCTGTTCTTTTGGAAAGCATAAAACAGTAAAGCTGCCAATATTATACTACAGAAAGCACCCTAATAAGATCTCATTGCAATCCATTTGTCTTTCAACTGGTAACTGATGTTCCTGACTTTTTACTTATTATTGAATTAAAAAACAACTTTTGGGATTATTACTGGAATAAAATGAGTAAGTTCGGCACAGCATCCATTTTCATGTATTTCTGGGGAAGAACAAAAAAACAGTTGTTGATAGATGTACAAACAGCAAAGCACTAGTGGCTGTGTGAAAGACAACATGCATACTTCCAGCTTGTACCATTGGTCACACCATGACACCTAGTCAGAATGGGCTGAGCTGAACATTTTGCTGATGCTGATAATGGAGGAGGATCTTCTGGGTTGCAAAGTCCTACACCATTTGTTGCACTCCGGCCTCTCCGACCTCTCAATGAGCCACTTCAATTCACAATTGCAGACATTTTTTCCTGTTAAATGAGATAGGCTGAACTGATATAAGGGCACCTTTACTGATGTGGTGAAGAAGCAAGGCTGGAGAGTGCCCTAACAAATCTGGCAGGAGAGGTCTGTTGATGTATACAAGCAATTCTCTCTGGGCTAAATAATGGGGCAGGTCTAACTATACCTTGGAGATTGCTGTCTATTATATTCCTCAATACAGTGAATAACTTACTGGCAGGATATTACAGAAAGAACTATATCATGATTTACTTACAGTGCTGATCACAGTCTACTCTGGCAAACACTACTTGATTCTTATCTGGGTATTCCTCCTTAATTACATTGGAAGCTTCCTCAAAAATAGGATGCAGCATTTGGCTAAAGCGGCACCTATGGAAAGAATACAAATTCATAATTTCAAAATATTAACTTGAAATCTTTTGACTGATGACTCAGGGAATAGTTCAGTCTTTGCAGGGGAGAGGGAGGGGGAGGGGGAGGGGGAAGGGGAGAGACACTACTACAAAAGAATAAAAACTTGAAGTCATCCCAGTAATTGATTGGATAAAAATAGGCTCAAAAGTAACTTGATTAATTCAGGTGGAAAAAAAAATGTCATTCTACATGAATACATAATTCAAGATGTGCCCCTCTGCTTTATCAGCTTAAGAAACGCCATTGATATGTTTCTTAAGGTAACCTTTTAGGAAATCCATTCTATTCAGAAAGTCTGTTAATTTGTTTTTCTACCTGAATTATCCCTGGGGAATGAGGTTTAAATATTGACCAATACTTAAAAAAAAAATCACCCTCAAAAAATTATTGCAGAGATAGTATTATATGGGTCAACATTAGAAGTTGTATTGCTTATTATATTATTGCTCAAATTAGGTGGAAATTATACCTAGAATTTAGGCATGCTGCTATTACTGTATTATGAAGACAAAAGATTTCTATGGATCCCTTCTTGCAGTCAGGTCAGATTTTGAAGCAAATCCTCCGTTTCTGGCCTTAGAAAATGCAGAAGGAGTAAAGAGAGGCCCCACATGGGCCACTTTTGGTGGCTTTGAGGAGGTTAGATTATCATTAGTGCATAAGCATGTTATTAATTTGTCACTAAACTTAGTTATCTTCTGTTCTTCTAGACACATTACAGAATTTACAATGGAAGATCAGTAATGGCACTGCAGAAGCAGTCAGAATGAGACCTCAAGGAGCATCTAAAAGGTGACTTGCAATGCTTACACCAGCAAACCCTCCAAATGAAGAGGCATTTTTTACTGTCAAAATATGAATGAAGTGTAAGCCCATTTTCCAGAAAGAAATCTACCTTTTGCCAGTGCAGTTGTGTTAAACTTTTATGTGCATATATATGTTACATATGGCTTCCCTGCCTTCCCGCTCTCTTCCACCCTTACAGCAGAGTATCTATGTCAGCAAAACTGATCTGTTCTCATTCAAGTTTGTGTTATATCATGGCTTGGGAGTATGCTACATGGGGATTTATGACTGAATATCTACATATAATGATCTTAATTAAGACTGAATGTTTTAAATTTATGACCTATTATAATGTGATTGAACTTGCAAGCATATCCAAACCTTTAAATTCTGAGCAAACCTATTAAAGAGAAGATCCCGTAACAGTGGGAAATGCAGAAACAGCACTGCTTATAAGTTCAGAACAGGTCTCTTAATACCTTGCTATAAGTTTTAAAATACTAGTATCTTCCCTAGATCACTGGAAGTATTGGGGCAGTGATTTTCAGCCTTCTGCAATTTGCCTTTTCCAAAATCCCAAGTAATTTTTCAGTGGTGATACAGAAACTAAATTTCAGCATATTAACTTTACTCTTAATGTGCTTGCATTCTTGGTTGTCTTTAATAAAATAGCCTATGATCTGCCAGGGATCTGCAGACCACAGGTGAAAATAAGCCATCTTGAAAGTTAATTATTTAAATGAAAATAAAGACACATAATAATTAGGAAGACCTATCTACATTGTCCTGATTCCCAGTCAGAATAATTAAGGAAAAGGGTTTTTTTCCCCCTTTTTTAAAAATTTTATAAACAGTCTTTACACTATAATTCTAAACAACAGAAGAGACTGGGCTTAATATCTACCTAACTGTACTGTCATTATACAAAAGTACAAATAGCTTATGTGGTAAATGAATGCAACCTCTCTCAAAAAAATTTCTATTTAAACATGCCTAGCATCAATTTAGTTTGTGTAAGCAAGTGAACAGATGCAAAATAATCAACATAAGAATTGGCTTTGAAATGGCAGAGGTAGATACAGAAATTTTTAAGCTGATTTGGTATCATGTCCATCTTTATGCAAAGTTTAAGTGAAGGTATTGAAAACTTTTTTATTGAGAATTTCATTCTACATGAAAAGATTGGGTAGGAATTTTTCCCAATCACTTTTAAAAATGATTTAAATTAGCCTGCTACCAGTTGAATGAATTATCAGTAAAGGCAAACAGTTAATTTGTCAATTTAAATCTGCATGCTTTTTATTTTGAGACTGTACGGACCTCTGAAGACCTACATAGTGGAATGTGAGAGAGGCAAATGGAATCGAAAGTCTAATCATCTAGAAGACCTAATTTGGATAGCTGACAGTTTATGCTCTCAAAGCAGGGGAGAAGCGGGGAAAAGAATACTTACAGTGTAATATTGTTACTTATATATTGATTTATATTGCAAAACTATTTACATCCATGATTACTTTAATCAAAGGAGAGAAAAAGTCAATTTATTTTTCTAGCCTCATTGTCTATATTAATTTGCATGTTAAATTTTATTTTCCTTGAACACTCAGTTTCCTCCTTGCTAAAAGTTCCTTTAGAAATATTAACAGCAGAACAAAACAGAACAAATAAAATGACCTCTTACACAATAAAAAGTGGGTTACAGTATTTAAATGAATTCTAACAATGTTTTTGTACGCAAGGAAAAAAAAATCAAGTAAACAGATCCTTCTAAGTGTGTCTTTCATAACATCTAATTAATCTGACCCCAAATTCTTTCCTTTTCCAGCTGCTCAATTTTCATTCCTCACTTATAATATCTCAAGTTCTCTACATGAAGGGTCTTCCAAATTAGAGAAAGATTTGATTTTTCAAGGCAACTTCAGGTTTTCTGGCACACGTGTATGGGATCAACACAGAAGGAAGCAAAAAACCAGGATCTTCTGGACCATCCTATGTTCGAGAGCAAAAAGCTAACAAAAAACATCCTGCTAAGAGGAAGAACCTTCAGTTATGCAATATGCCATTCCCTACAACCACAGAACCCTTTTTGCCTCTGATGGATTTTCTGACAGAAACAAAAGATGGTAGAGTAGCAGAAGGGGAACTTATCAAAGTATTAAAAAAAAAACATATAAGAACTGCTTTTAAAGTCACATACCACTGCATCTCAGATTAGAATACTATTGTCAAACATGACTGATTCCAACAGGCAAAAGTTTAAACATAGGAGGAAAAAATAAAAACTTGTATAACTTACCAATCAGCATAAAAATTAACTAAAGCAACGTCTGCATTGTCTGGGAGGAAAGAAAAACAAAAAACAAAAACCCAATGTCACATCATAAGGCAAACTTCTTAGAGCACTTTAATCCAAGATTATAAAAGTATGCATAAGAACTGTAAAAACAGTATTTCTAGATTATACAACATTCAGCTTAGTCTGATTGTTAGAAAACTACTAGGATAAACCTTATCTGAAATGTAATCTATAGTAAGTGGAAAGAGTGATGGAAGAGGCCTTTAGTCAAGTATTTTATTGACTTTATTGATGATATTATAAAGATGTCAATACTTAAGGCATTAAGATACAAAAGTAGTAAGTGACATAAGAGACAAAAAGTAATTCTGGATTTACCATTACAGCACTCAAAACCAGAACCCGTACTCTAATATACTTTTTAAGCATTAATTAGATTATCCACAAATATTTAGAAAAAAGTTAAAAGCTGAAATGTCAGCTATTTGGATTAGAAGAATGACAATATGTTGCCTGCCTATGCAACTTGGTCTGGTCACTCCTCCTCTGCCTTACTTGCTGTGAAGCTGGATACCAAGGCAAAAGGTGGCAGGCAAATTTCTCCTCCCCAAAAAGGAAAATGCTAAGGGACGCTGGGGAGGGGGAGGGGAGCCACAGGGGGAAGACACACTATAGGGATATATGATGGAGCAGTGAAATAATGCTCCTATACATTAGTTTTTAAAACACATATAAAGGAAATATCAAAACTAGAAAGACACATACACTTCTTTATTTCCCAACCAAGAATAAATTATGATCTTTACGCAATTTACGTAAAGTATGATCTTCATGATAACCACCTTCTAAACTGATTTTTGAGTAATGGAACAAATATTGAAAAAATACAGATTTAAATAAATACTAGTACCACAGAATACAAGTCACAGCTTTATAAAGCAGAAACGTTGCTAGACAAATAAGTTTGCTCTGTTGACAAAATTACAAAGCATGCAAAGATTAAGATGTTAAGTACAGCATGTCATGTACTGGAAAGATGACTTTTAAGAAGACTCGGAAAAACTACAGTTTTAATTAGAAGTATAGCTTTAATATTTTCATCATCTGCCAGGAAAGCAGTGGTGAACAAGCAATTAACGAAAACTCAGCACATAGAGATGCTTAGGGGAACCCCCAAGGCAATGAGTATTTACTGTAAGTATTAGGATGAAATTTAAAAACTACTTACACTTGGTACAATTTTTTTTACAGTGTTTATTTTCCCTATTATGAATAAAATATTTCATGATGGGACTTTATGACAGTACATTTTTCAGTGTATAAAAGGTATTTAAAAATAGATCTTATATGATCCAGTCATACATTTACTACACAAAGCAATCCTGCAATATTAGGCAGATTAAAACAAAATACCTCCTTTGTATTTTTAATCAATATTTTTGAAGCATAAAGCAATAACTGTTTTCACGCGAAGAGAACCAAATACAGGCAAATCGCGTACTTTTCACGACAAAAAGGTTTCAGACAAGGAATATGTATCTGATTACTTTAAGACAGCTGAGGAAATACTAACTTATGGGTCTCTTTCCTATGAACCACCAAAGTCAAGATAAAGTTTAACAAGACGAAAGGCATATTTAACAAGCAACACTCCTGTTGGAACACTCAAGCAACACTCAAACAACCCATCACCATAGGTTTCAGTTGCTGCTATTATTCGGGAGCTCTTAAAATGCTCTGTTGGCAGCTTTTGCTTCTATAACAAAGCATTCCCAAAGAAAACACCAGGTATTTTTCTTAGATACTTATAACCCTCATTAAGATTACAGCAAAGAAATTCATGAAGTGACACATCAGTTTGGACAGCTAATTTTGATCATAGGTACTTAATATTCTATTTAGATTGCAATGCATTTTTGAAGTTAGCGTACGTATTTAATAATATTGCGGGATTGACATAGATAAATGACTGTTGACATGCAAAGAAAAAAAAGATTCAAAGTACTCACTTAAAATGTCATCTATATTTCCACTATCTAGACTTGTTATTTCACTTCTTGTTGGACTAACAAGCCAAGACACCTAAAGAGAGAAACCAAATCAGTCAATAATAAAGTAGTAATGTATTTACAATTTTAAACACAACACTTCAAGACCTAGAGGACAGAAAGGAGGCAGAACAAACAGTAAAATAACAACAGTTCCGTTAATGCATTTCAGATGCTGCACTACCACAAATATAGAAGTAAACATTTGCAGATATATAACATCCTTGCACAGCTAAAGTAAGATTCTGTTTCTCTTCATACTTCATATTATCATCTTCTATTATGCTGGCAGAAATATTATTGCTAATATTTGTACCTTTAAGAGTGGCTTCTATTCATAAATTCACTCTGAAGTGTGAAATAAACCACACATTTTAGTCATCTAATTATCCCACATGACCCAGAAGTAGGTAGGAACAGCAGCTTTACCTAAAGAAAAGGAATTCCTCATGTTACTAACAGGGCTTGTCTGGCAAAAAAGTTTCTCATTAGGTAAAGCTTGCGATTGCTTCCATTTTCCTTGCTGTTAAGAATTTTTGTGCATCTAAATAAACTAATCACAGTTTTCTATCCCCTTCCATAATTTTTCTTAATACTGCCTCAGTTCTAGTATGTAATTGGCACAAACGTGTCAGACTTTATAAACTGAGAAACCATATCAGCCAAATGATTCAACTGCAAAGCAACACATGTACTACTCTCAGTGCAACTACGATAGCAATATGCAGAAGAACACGTCATATTCACTGCAATAGGCACAGTCCTTTTACCTCAAATAGAGGGAAAAAAGGGTTAAAGTTGCTGCTTTATTCCAGATGAGAGCGTTACACTCTCTCATAATGACAGGCACCGAGCTACATTTTATTTTCACTTTGGGAGAGATAAGTGTAGGAGTTTTGGACATGGACAATACAGATTCTGGCTTCGGACATGAATGTCTCCTTCCTGAGAAAGCTGATCTAAAAGGTAGCCCTTCTCCAAGCAGGGCCGGGGATCCAAGCAGATGATCTACTGAGATGCCTTCCAACCTAAGTTTTCCATGATTGTGATTTCTCGACTGATGGAGAAGATAGGAAAGGAAGGTTTTCACTAGAGAATTGAAAATACATGCTAAATGAGAACTCTGGTAGAGAGCAGAGATTCCAAATGATATCTGAAGAATTAGTCCTTGCACTGAGACAGAATTGAACACGAAATATACAATACCTAAATTCACAGAGCCTTAGATTTAATCCTTGTAGCGGCACAGAAAACCTGTGCTGAAGCAGAGGTGATAGCTGCTTTTACTACTGACACCAAAGAAATATTCATCTGGAAACACAAAGAGCACTTGAACAATGCCACATAGAGCAGTTGCAACACTGTGATATACGGATTGCGCTGTATTTACGGAAAAACCCAAGACTTCTCCTATACTAGAACCATGCCAATGTTTGACTAGCTAAGGGTATGACTTAGATTTAGGAAGCACCTCAAGTAGCAAGCCCCCAAGATACTGATTTTTGACACTGGTTCCAATTCATTGCAAGACTAATTCAATGTCAAACTTCAAGTTTTCTAGCATTCAGTGCAAGCGTATATCAAATACTGGCCTCTGAAAAACATTAGACATACTGGCTGTCTGCTTTCATTACGATCAGCTTAGAAAATTCTGGGCGTCTTTTGCAGCCATGCATTGCTAACAGCTCTCAAACTACCCTTGTAAATGGCACGTAGGTGAAGTTTGCAGCAATCATTTTCAATCTCTTCTAATTTGTGGATCACTAAATATTTCTCAGTGAAGGTACCGATCCTACTGATCATATTTCCCATATAGAGACCAATGTGTAGCATACTCAGTCCATCTTAGCCCTGTACAGCAGTCTATAGGCTACATGCTGAAAACTCACTCATTTCCATAACACAAAACATGGATCAGTGCATCGCAGTTGCTGCTCAGGCTCAGGTAAGATTCTAGTATTTGATGCAAGTCCAAGATCTGTGGAGGAATTTGCACAGCATTCCCGTGGTGCTTGAAATCCGCTAGAGACAAAGGGGTCAACTGCAGCTTTAGGATGACCAGTATAGAAACAAAACTAGTGGTTAAGCTGTAAGGCCCTTAGCTGAAACTGATGGCAGAAAGGAATGGTCTGCCAGAAAGGTGACCCATGTGAAGCACAAGTTGTAGCAGGTCAAATCAGGGAAGTTCCTTTGGAGATGTTGGTGTAGCTAATACCCGTGGTGTAGCTAATACCCGTGGTGTAGCTGACTGTTGATCAGCAAGAAGAAAAAGAGGACCCTGTCTTCACTGTGTGCAGAGAAGCTATGCATGTGGACCCTGGTCCGCAACAGTGAGAGTGCCCACATATGTGTGTTGGCTGCTGGCCACCATCAGCATGGGTACCTCCTCCTCACCAGTGGGGTGATGCGTGGGGGCACAACCTCTGTGCCATTACCACGTGAGGCACTGACAGCTAGAAAGGCGATGGGTTTGTAACAATGGGTCAGGTAAGCGTGAAAATGAGCTGGCTGGGTTTGTGTTTGCATGGGTATGCAATTACACGTTGTTGCAAGTGTTCGGTTAGATATCATTCATATATAATTGAAGCATTAGCAGTAAGATTAACAGTAACAGTTAAAATACTGTTTTATTAACAAAGAATAGTACATCTCAATATATGAGCTTTTGTTAGTCACCATCCAATCTAACCACAGGTCACACTACAAATCCATCTGTAAATTCCAGGGCTTCAGTCACCCTGTAAGAAGATCTCAAAGGCCTCTGATTGTATCCTTGAAGACAACAGGGTTACTAATCCTGATTATAATCTTGGGCAGTAGTTGTTTGCAGGGAAAATCCACAGAAGCCTCTAGAAAGGGGGAACCTTTTAGTTGTTGCCCACAGCTCTGCATCAGTATTCACACCTGGAAAGAACCTCTGCAACAGGCTTCAGCGAAACTATTTTCCCCAGGAGCTTCAGCACTTGATATCATCTTAACATAGCAAACTGGATAGATACCAATTTCTTAAACACACATAGATTTTTCCGCTACAGTTTTACAGTAGCAACACCCCCACTTTCTTAAAGCAAATCTTATCTCACATATGCTAGTTATGATAAACTAAACATAAATTAAATCTAACACAGATAAGCATAACATTTGCAATCAGAAAATAGGCCATGTTATTTAGCATACATACTTATATGGATAGGAACTGTATTTTCATTTGTAGATTGCTACAATACACCTTAGCTTACAATGCAAATATTTAACTGGGAAGTCAAGTGCAGGGTTTATTAGCCAATAAAATAAAATTCTCTACTAGACTGTGCTACATACAGAAAAACAAAATAAAACTAATACTTCTTTATGGCAAGAATAAAATTTTTGATTGCTTTCTTAACTCCTATTGCAGAAAAATATGGTACAAAATGCATCTACTCAAAGTCTCCAAATCATCTTTATATATTCAAGGTGAAAATGAAATTAAGCTGTATATCCTATTGCCCCTCCATACTAAAAACAGCAGAGAAATACTGAGACTAACAACCTCTTTCCCCAGAAGCTACACAAAACATGAGATAATCAAAATACCCACTTTTTCGCTAGAAATATGAAATACTCTGTATAGCAGAATATGTTCATAACTATTTTTTTTTAATATTTTAGGCTGACCAAATAATTGTGGATGGCAAAATCTTCACAACAGGTAGACAGACTCGAGGAAAAAGAAATTTCATTAAGAAGTGCCAATAAATACGCAAGGCTCACTTCAGCTGAAGGTATACTGTCCGTAAGGAAGAAAGCACACCCTTTTGGCCCCGTAATCTTGCTGTCCCATGAGATGGGAAAGGGTTTATGATATTACTAATATTAATATTTAACATGAGGAATACAAATTCTTATTTAAATTGCTAAGAAGCTATAATGTTTTGAGAATATTATCTGACCTTTGATGAGGCCAGTGAACAATACCCATGGGCAGAAAACAAGATATCAAGGAAATCATTTTTGAATGTCAGTTGCACACGTTGTCAAAAGACAGGCACTGAACACATTCTCAAAAACACACTAGCTAAAGAAAAGATCTTCAGAACTTTTTCCTTTAAATGCAAACTTTATTACTTAAATATGAACTAAACATGCAAAGTATCCCAACACTCAAAACAGGGGAACATAAAGCCACAATATTTTTAACTTGTTTCTTGGTGGGTATCTCGGCCCTACCAAATTAACTAGTACTAAATGTACTATTTTCTAAGACTTTTATCAAGTAAATGGCTATTAAAATACTTACTAGCAATCAAGGCTTTGTTGTATGATACTGTTAACCTGTACCACTCTAAAGCGTTCTTCCTTGCAATTGAGAAGTACCATATCTGTTTCAGTATTAATGCAGTTTGCATTCCACTGGCCTACATCAGAAGGACACATGAATAACCATTCACATTTGTAACTTAAAAAAATACATATTTTTCCAAACCAACCTCACAAGATAACCTAAGATGCCTTCTTCAGTGAGTCTGTGGCTATCTTGCAAAAATTATTCAAAAGCAAAATTGGTTTTGTAAGTATTCCTGAAAACAATTGCTGCCCTTATATTGGATAAATTTGACTGTATTTTGATATGATTCTGGCATGCTGCTGCTCTGAGATTTCATACTTTTTAGATACCTAGATTATTAAAATATGACAGCAAAACTAACTAGTTATGAAAAAAAGTTTGCCAGGAAGAATAAAAACAAAGATAGAGTATTAAGATACTAAAACAGAAGCATGAAAGTGCACAAGTCAGATGAAGATGCATTTATAATATACTCTAAAACATTTAAGTCTGTACAGAAAAATGACAAAACCTAATACAGACCAAAACAAATGAGTACAGAAAGTATGTGTGCGCTTACAGAATACATTGTTGAGAAAAAGAAAAAACCCCCCAACAACTTAACAATGCCTACACAAAAATAAAATTGGGGGGGGAGGGGGAAAAGAGAAGGAGGAAGAGACAAACATATTTGCACTTCTGTTATCAGATATCCTGTCAAATAAAACAGGAATATATTTGTTCATTTTCTTGGAAGTTTCTGAAGATTACTCTGCTTGTGTTTTTATCAGGAAGCTTAATACAGAAAGCCTAGTATTTCTGATCCAGTTCCTCCAGCCATAAAATCTTTTAAAACCATGCAGTGATATCACAGGCATTTGTTCAGAATTTCCCCCCAAATCTGTAGGTTTAATTCTGGTATCAGTGAGTGGACAACTGCACGAGGAACAGCTTTTAAAACAACACAGGGAAGGACAGAACTGACAGCTCTGATAACAAAATAGCTCGCTTCAAGTCAGAGAATGACTTATCCAGTTCTAGAAGGAGCCTGTACTGGTTGCTTCTGAGGAATAAATACAAAATAGCTGACCTTTATTTTGATTTTTTTTTTCCAATGCAAAACCTCAGAGCACTGCTCAAAAGGAGACTACCTTCAACATATGACACATGGCTACACAAGCAGGCTTGCACAAAACAAAATGCCCCAGAGAAAAATTGTTCCATTCAGCCACCAAAGGAGGACCTCGGACCTAAAATGTCAGACTTCATATTCGTCAAAAACAAAATAAAAATACACCTAACTTAAACCGGTCTCCTGTCGACAATGTTGCACTTCAACAGCCACTGCACACATCCAATTAACAAAGTTGACACGTTATTCAGAGGATTTAGCTAAACCTTTTATCTACATATTACTCTTACTCTTACCAATTAGTGCTATTAGTTCTCTAACTGGTAACTGGGCAGAAGAGACAGGCCTATATGTTTAGTGACGAGACAGGCCTATATGTTTAGTGACACTTCATTCCCAAATGTATTATATTTTACATTTCTTGCAGAAGAGTCTAGCAGTTTAACTATGCATAGCAGAGTTGTAAAATCACAGGAAGAAAACAATAGGTCTGTTGTATTTCAGTTTTTCATTATTTATTTTTTAATTCACATAATGAGACAGAGGTCCTCACTTTTAAAGCCAACTATGTGGAGAGTATAGATAATCTATTCTTGCTTGGAACATTATGATTGCTAATTAGCATTACATCTTCATTTTTATTTGCTACACTTTCCAAATCCTGAACGCACGCAAGTAAACTGTCTCTCTCTTCTACAACAGAGCGATTTTATGTTTGGCAAGCAGCTTTATCCCACTTTTAATCCAGACTGACATGATGAACTTACTACCCAAAGTCTTAGCCCCACAGGACTTCACAGCTGTACATCCCTAAGTACCTTTTTCTTTATGCATACTGCTAATCTGCTGCTGCTGTGAGATCTGCATAAACTCACTGACAGCAAGAAGCAGAAGGCTTTACAGCTTGCAATACAGTGATGAAAAGTCTACAGCACTGAAGCTGATGGTCATCGTAAGAGTCCCTGAAGTTTGACCTCAGAATCAAGAACATATCACTGGGAGTATTCCCGGAATACATTACAGCGAACCACAAAGCTCACAGAAGAGAGGTAATAGTAAATACACAGTAGTAGAAAAAAAGAAAAAAAATCACCCTCTCAGTAAGAACAGTTCAATGCTTAACTGGGATAAATACATTGCTGAGTGTGCCTGAACATGTGCATAATGTTGATTAACTGAATCCTGCAACCCCCAATCTGTTGATTAAACAAGGTTGCTATCAGCAATACAGGCTGTTAGAAATAAGGGGTATCTGACAAAACCATACTGTTTCAAAAGACAATCATTTTTGAACTATATTTAAGTATTCACAGCAATGTTTAAATTGGTACCAAGAAAAAAAAATCCTTTTTCTATTATTTTCTTTCAAGAGCCATAGCTTAAACTTAATCAGACAAATTTAAGAAATTCAAAAGGAAGCTACTGAAAATAGATTTAGGCATTGCAGTTACTAACTTCCATGGGAACAGAGATAAAATCTAACTGAACTGAAATACAGATAATGTATATTAAAAAAGTAAACTTATTTCTTTGGCTAATTCATTCCAAAACTGAAACATCTATCGAGGCTAAACAGTGCTCTAACAACTACACAGAGTTAGGTAGACAGACTACTAAATTAAAAAGAGATAGTGTGATTTTAGATTTTCCTCATTTCTTGTTACCTTCTCCCTTTTTAAAGAAGTTTGACAGAAGTACTTGGCGCAGGTGCAGATATTATGAATACTGAAGAATTCTTTGCTGATAGAAAAGCCGGAAACAAACAAAAAAAATCCATTCACAATTTATGATGCTATCTTTGAAATTCCAAATGATATTGATTCTACACTTCAAATCAGGAGGGAAAAAAAAAAAAAAAAAAAAAAAACTTACAGTGAGTAGTTCCTACAACTGAACTTCATACACACGAAAAGAAGTAGCAGGATTATTGTCATTTGTGACATTCACGATGGGGAATGATTCACAGCCATAGAGACACCTCAATGGCCTGTTACCATGCCGTTCAAGTTCCCCAGAAAAATGAACAAGTTTATCCTCCCAACAGCCTGCAAAGTGTTATTACAAGATGCAAGATGTTCATTCAAAAAGTCTATTACAGAGATGAAAACTAAACCTCTGTATCATGATGTGCAGTTTGACACACCGTATTTTTTCATAAAGCTATTAACAGGCCCATGCTTCTAAACACAATTTTAAAGCTTCAGACTTTGGGCACAAATCTAAATCACTGTCTTTAAAGAAAAAATGAAAGTTAAAACCAGGGCTCAAAAAATGACATGAGGAATTTCTTAAAAAGAAAAAAAAAAAACAAAGTCAGAGATAAGACCTGTAATTTATCTTCAGCTCAGCTACTTCTGATTTTCAGTGATTTCTCTTCTATGCCCAGAGGGAAAAGGACACTCTGCAGTCAACACAGAGTTTTCCTCATCTTAAATATCCTCTTACAAGCAACAGTCCAGACTTCTCCAAAAGATGTAAATGGGTACTTACCCATTACTTACCTCTGGGTACATACCCAGTGTACGAACATAAAAATGTTTATTAATGTGGTTCTTCAGAAATAAGAACCTAAAGTGTGTTTCATAGCTTTAAAGCCACGTATTCAGTTCTCCAGGGGCTTTACTAAAACACTGAATCTGTAGATCTTTTATTTGCCATGGTTCTTATACTTACACAAGAAACTAGAATTCCTCCTTTATTTTATTTACTGACCAATTGCTCTACTATATTCATAAACTACACAAAAATTTTGGCATGCAATCACTTTGGTTCTTTCATATACAATACCTTTAATAGCAATTTTTACACACCACTGTTTGCCAGAAACTAATATTTAAGTAAGCTTTGGTTTTCAATCCAGCTTGCTTGGGGAAAAAGAAAAAAAGGCAGAGGCAAGGCTTTTTTTTTTTTTGGTAAATAACAGTAGGCTGAAGCATACAATCACAGTTCAAGCTCTGTGTTTTGCACCACAGGTCTTTACATGCAGTTTCAAAGAAAAATTAAATACACATCTTGAAAAATCAAAACCTCCTTTCTAGGATACTATGCATTTACTATGAAGATGCAAGTCAAACTACTGACTGATATGTAAATAAGTTTAAGAAATCAGCTGCCTGTAAAGTGGAGTTGAAAATAAAAACTCTCCAAACCTATGAAGCAGCAGTTTTTAATTCTGTTGCCTATGAACTCCTGAGGGTTCAAGGACAACTACAGGGGTGGGGAAGATTGAAGCATCTGTGAAAAACTAAGGAAAAAGATTATTGTCAACAAAATTAAATCCACAGTACAACCACAACATCTGCACCTCTACTGAAAAATGCATATGGATCTTGGATGAAAGAAAAAAAAAAAATAAAAAAAATCAACCAGTCTTTTGAATAATTCGGCAATGAATCACCACTTACGGAAAATTTAAATATCAGAATCACTGGAAGCTTATGCAGAGATTCTTTTTAAAATAATAAATATGTTTTTAAATGACTCTGGAATTCATATGAGCCTCTCATCTTTGACAATTCTTCCAAACTGTTTCAGCAAAGTATACAAAGAAGTTGTTGTCAGAAAACTGTAAATCCAGCCTTTCAAGAAGGGCTCCCAATTTCCTGTTCTCACTAAGCATGTGGCTCTGTGCTGCCCTCACAGGCTCCCTCCTCTGAAGACATGTATGGCTGTGCCAGGGCCGGAACGACTCTGTGGACTTCTCTGAAATAGGAACAGTATGCTGAAGAAGCAACTCCTCTTAAAACTGCTACAAAGATCATCTTAATTCTACATATTTTAAAATCAACTTAAGTACACCACATTTATCTGCCTACTAGGAAGGCCAGGAAAGGTGTGAAGACAGAGATGTAGACTTACTTTAAGCAGAGAAATTAGTTCAGAAAAAGGGCTGAATAAGCCAATACCTCAAAGGCAGTGCTACTCAGAACAAAACATTGAGCCTGACTCCACACTGTACTGCTAGTGACTTGCAAATAGCGCACTGTAATAGTCTCCTTGCATTTATTTTCAGGTTTTGCACATGAATATAAGTTATAAGGCATTACAAGGAAAAAAAAAATATCAAGGAAAGTGCTGACATGGAAGTGAGGTTGAAAGCATCATAATTAAGAGAAAATCAAACACCCTATGCTCTATTTCCTGTCTGGAATTAAAAAACAAAAATTAAAACTGGAAGATTTGGAGAAAAGCTTGAACCAAAAGAAAGTACCCTACTGAGAAGACACAAGTTTGATACTGAGGATGAAAGGGCATGGTAATCTACCATATCTTTTGATAAAATAAGTTTTTAGTAGTAGAATAAAACTAAAATGTCTTAGTTATTTTATATAGGGCATAGTTAGCTATGTAACATGTGTTGCTTTTCCTGCATGTCAATGTTTGTTCCTGACACAAACCAAAAGATCAAAATAATTTCTATGCATATATATCAAAGTATTTATATAACATCATGTTTTCTTATTTCGTAAGTGTTTTTTCTAGTCAAGTATAAAAAAAAGTATAATTGTGCAGTACTGCAGGGGAAGAAAAAAACACCTCATGTTATAACTCATGCACTTCCAATTTTTCTTTAATTGATGTAGCTACCAGCTGTTTTGATTATCTGGCCACAGTGCAATGATTCATTTTCAAGAAAGAATAAAGTGTCTAAAACACAAATGAGATCTCTAAAATCATTAGCACAAATTAAAAGCTGTTGCAGTCTATGAAGGCCAGTACTCTGAAGTTTCTGAACTTTTTAAAGGCTGACACAGAAATACAAAACAAAAGACAACTTCGGTAGGTCTTGTCAAGGAGGCAGCTTTGGTAGATAAGCAGAACATAAGAGTTTGCTGCCCCTTTTCACTGAGTCAAAGAAAAAGACCTTTTCTCTACTTAGGCAATTGCTATTATGTAAAAAAGTCATTAACAAAAACATTCATGGTACAGGCTTTAAACCTTGCTCTCAGAGACTGCAGTTAGAATTTCATTCCTTATATGCCATAGATGACATAAGTAATCTTGCAGTGCAAACCATTTCTCAATACTTTCCACATTTCAAGGTAAGTCAGAGGTATTTTTACACTTAAAATACTTGAGGAAATAATTTTGATGTATAAAGATGCAGAAGAAACTCTCAGTCATTTTATATAAATAGCCAACTCTAAATAGAACCCTTACCAGGGACTGCATTTTGAGGTCCACAATGTCTCATTACAAAAAGCAACATACTATTCTGTCACATACTATGATTTTCATCAATCCTTTCTGTGCTCTTTATTCTAGTCTTTACACACAAGGTCACTGCGGAACACACAACCAACGATACTTGTCAGTACATTGTGCAGTCTTAAACTAGGGATGAAAATGGGAATTAAGATGAAACCAAAGATTTTATGGTATTCAGTGGAAGAAGTGTCAACACAATTTAGAATCTCTCATCTAATACAGAATCTTGGAGGTAGAAACTAAAAGTAGCTGTAGTGTTCCCACCGGAAGTGGCATTTCCTGCATCATTTAGGCATGAACCATTGCTACCTTGGAATAATATGAAGGACTGAACATCTGAGTGGAAAACCAAAGTGTCTGTATGTGCTGCATATACACATAGTCCTGCTTTAAAAATAACACACACTGTTTCTATTGAGTATTAATTTCAGTAGATTTTAACTCATACTGGAATTGCTCCTCAACAAGACAAATCAATTCATTTCAAGTGAAATGCTCAATTTCAATATCTACAAATCTTTAATTGCATATCTTTATTAACCATGTAATTTATTTCCAAAACTGAACTCATTTTTGCTCTTCAGCCTCAAAACACCCAGCTATCTATCTCTTTGTGATATAAAGACACACAACAATTAAGCAATGACAAGCCTTTTAAGTTTTACCTTTCAAGATGTAACTTGTTTTAAAAGGGGATATGAGTTACTCAAACTAATTTTTCAAATGCAAATTTTAAATAGAAGGGCTGTCATAAACATGTATAAACTAACCCTCTTTGACAGAAATACTTCATAAGCAGTTTCAATAAAAAATAGCAGTCAGGTGGCATAACAAAAGTGTATTATAGCCTTTGAGAAATTTGCACTTTGACATATATAACATTCCATTTATGATTCTAGATGGCAACATCTTGGAAACACATTACACTCTGCCTGGTCCATTTTTCCTCCCCAACGTGAAAGCATTCAGGAGCTCTGCACAGGGTCAGCTACAAGTACAGTAAGCAACAAACCAGTGCATGCTTGCTAGTGGGAAGCCAGTGCTAGAAACAGAGCATTCTTATTCACATTCACATCACCACACTGCTTTACATTATGCAGCTAAGGCATTGAGGGGAAAAAAAAAAAAGTGGTAAAATAACCAATAGATCACCAAAATACTTAAGAAGTGAAATACACAGTCAGGGTCATTCTCCCCACTCAGTCTACCAAAGAGAAACAAAACACATTAGTGTAACTGCCTCTCTTCATCTTTGTTTAGTTCTAATAGTTGTTGCTTTGAGCACATAATAAAGCAGCAATACACCCAATACAAGAGAAGGGAACGTGCAGACGACAATTAGCATTTCATGTTAAATTCTCACCCTCTTCCCCTTTTAGAATTACATGGCTATGCTGCTCCCTAAAGTCTCAGTCAGAACTACCCACGCATGAGTGTTCACACGACTGTGCCCATTTATTGGCCTAAGATCTAGAATTCTTAGCAATAGTACTTCCAATACCACTAAGATCCTCTTGGTGCCACATATTTTTTTTCCTCCTCCAACATGATTGAGAGGTTACATTTCCTCAGATAACCTTTCAGCAGGAGGTTAAGATTCTGTGCAACTATCAAAAGACAAGTCAGTAATATACAACATAGCCATAATATATGAAATTTTTGCCTATATTTTAAAAACAAAGGAGATTTGCTCTTGTGTTGCTGTTGCTCCTCTCTCCTTCCCTCATGAAACCAATCCAGGAAGAACATCTTGGAATTACAAGCTTTCTAAAATATAAGGGTTTTTTTTTTTGTTATATCAGCTTCCCATTTCCTTAACATCAGAACTCTCAATTTTAGAAAAGTCTAAATCCACTTAAAACACTATCTTTATTTATGATATTTAGATCATTTCCTTTTCTTCATTCCATGCAAGTCTGTGATGCATACTCCACGAACTTTTGTTCCACAGATGCAGACTGCAAATCACAGTATATTAAAGGTCACAGGTAACTCACTAGCTTTGGTATACAAATGCTTTGTCTCATAATGTTTTAAGCCAATATTAATGATCAGCTACCTTAGAATGGCATATGAGAGGATAAGAGTCTTCCAAAACAAGCAATAATAAAAATACTACTCCACAGTTGCATTCTAATTTACATATTGGCATTGTAAAAGTTCCCAATTTAAATGAGAAAAATAAGATGCATGTTTACAATTAATCAATTTACTATCTTACACAGAAGAACATTATTTAAAGCACTGCTGTGTGGATTGAAAGAGAAAAATCCACCTTTGGGACTATATTTGCACCTGCAAGTTTTATCTTGAAGAATGAGTAGATAATTTAAAATTGCATAAGAGCCATTTCTTCACACCCTAAACCACTGCTAGGGGCCTGGACATATGCAGTCAATTTATCCTGGATTACTCAGGACAGCAGAATAGTAAATAATGCAGGGGACAGGACACATATGCCACAGATATTATGGCATGCACCAAAGCACACAATACCGAGATACCTCGTTGCTGCCTTACGGTCTCCAAGGCATATTAACTCTGCCAACTTCAGGCAGACTCCACAAAAATTTTCAAGCAAGTATTCCAGACAGGAATACTGTGCACAGGTAGCAGTGTTGACCACTCCAGACACATCGGAATCACTTAAATTTGCCTTTCAGACTTGATTCAACTCAGTGTTAGCAGTTAGCCAATTTATTGGCTCCAAACCCCAATCAGTATGTATTCTGACTACTATTCTATATGCTAACAAAAGAAAACTTAAGATGAAACCAGAATAAATTCCATATATTCATGGAAGTTACTCAAAGTAGGGAGTTGCTGTTCTTAAAATATAGGACTGATTTCTGTTAATCACAGCAACCAAAATTTTTACAGAAATCCTCAGCAAGGTATCACAGCTATGTGTTGGTCTATTTCAAAAGAATATTTAACAACTATGTAATGCTGATTATTTTTATATGTACATATTTATGCTATTAAATTCTGCTGGCTTGTATTGATAGAAAAATAAAACAATAATTAAAGAAAAAGCCCTCAGCCCCCTGCAATTAGATGTTCTTAACCAAAGCAGTTTTAAGTGTCAGTCAAAGCTAATTCCTGAGAGACCCACATACTTGCTGAGCTCCCTTCACTAATTAATGGATCATTAGTTAAAAAGAACCCCTAACTGTTCATCCTCTGCACCACATACTGTCTTAATTACCTTTGTAAAGCAACCAATTTGTCTTTCACTCATTTTGTCCAAAATCCCAAATGAATTGACTTAACAGGGAGGGGAAAAAAAATATACATATGGATTTATGAAAATCCATCGTTTTTGTGACTGGCAAAGAATTTAGGGGCTAAGTCTTTCCAGCAAGATTTAAGAAAAGAGATTTCTATAAACTATTAGAGAGAAAGAGAAAGAGAGAGAGACACACACAAAGAAGTGATAGTGACTAAGGGAACAAAAGCTCTTCTTGGTATCACAAATGTGCATATAGCATCGAAATGCTTTGCCTTCATGAAGCTTTTCGAAAAGTTAATTATATTATCACTTCACAATCACATGACAGCTATGGGAAATAGCAAACACTATCACAGATGTTGTTTTCGTTTTCAAGACCATTGGAACAGGCACCTATTTCTTGCCTTTCCAAATACTCTGTGGCAGAGTTCCTATGGAACAAGTTCTCTCTAGTTTATGCCCAGTTGCCATATGAATCCACTCGGAGATGAGCTATTACAGTCTTTTTTTCGGATGTACCTGGATGAAATGGATGCTGAAGCCAGGCAAGACTGAAGATATAATGACACCAAAAGGTATGCCAAGAAATGAGATCATTTACTAGGCACAATTTCTAGGACTCCATTTCCTGCATCAGGCTCATGTTTCATGAATGCTATTTAGGATAGAAAGCTTCAGTGGTCAAAATAAAACCCAGAACAACCCTTTCTCCCACTTCCACCATCTTTAAAAATCAGTATCTTCCTTTCCAAACTAAATGCAGCAAACCATATACTTGTAACCTCCAGATTAATTAATGCATCCTTAATTTTGGTGCCAAAGTAAAGCAACTGAGAGACTCCAGCACATACAGCGTGGTAATTTCCTTTCAGTACGTAGGCCATCGTGAGTGCCGGTGTTTCATCACCACTGGTAATAAAACTTTCAGATACCTCTCACCAATGATCAGGACTCACAATCATTTCCACCCACAATCTACTATGATGCTCACATTTTTACAGCAACACGTACATTGCAGAACCCCAGGAAAACAATGGCAAGAACCAAAGATACTCAGGTCTTAATAACAAGCCAGTCCACTCATAGAATATGCGCATGAAGGGCAAAAGGGCCCAGGAAAGTCAGTTAATTTTCAAGGACAACCTCTTCAAAGCACAAAAGCACACACTTCACTGTGCAGAAACTCAAGTAGGTATGGCAGAAGACAAGCGTACGTTAACACAGAACTCCTAGATGAGCTCAGACACAAAAAAGGAGTACACAGGAGGTAGAGGCAAAAATGGAATACTTGGTAGAAGTATAGAAACATTGCTTGAGCAGGCAAGGATGAAATTAGAAACGCCCAAGCTCAGCTAGAATTGAAACTAGAGAGGGATGCTAAGTATAACAAGAAAGGCTCCTACAGGTATGCTGGCAGCAAAAGGAAGAGTAAGGAAACTGTAGGCCCACTGAGCAGTGGGCCAGGGACCTAGTGACAAAGGACACAGAAGAGGCTGAGGTAGCCTGCATCTTCTTTGTCTCATTTTTTACTGATGAGGTCTGTCCTCAGGCCTTCCACGTCCCTGAGCCTAGTGGCAAAGTCCAGGGGAAAAGAATCATTACCTACATGAGATGAAGATCAAGTTAGGAAGCACTTAAGCAAGCTGGACATGCAAAAGTCCACAGAACCAGATGGAATGCATCTTCCTGGATTCCCAGGAGGATTATGGTGCAAATTTTCTTCCTGGAAGCTATGTCTGGGCACATGAAGGACAAGAAGGTGACTGGGAACTGTTGTCATGGATTTAGAAAGAGTAAATCATGCCTGACCAATCCAATTGCTTTCTGTAAGGAGAAGGCTAGCTCTGTAGATATAGGAATACTGGATGATATCTGCATTGACTTTAACAAGGCTTCTGACACAGTCTCTCACAGTATCCTTATCCATTTCATATCTCATCAATTTAGCTGTGAGTGGACTATAAAGGTTAGCAATAAACTGGCTGGACTGCTGGGTTCAAAGGGCTGTAGTTGAGGGTATCAAGTCCAAGTTGTATCTAGTCTCCAGTTGTGTTCCTCTGGGATCAATACAGGGGGAAACAATGTTTTTGTCTTTATTAATGACTGAGATGATGCAACAGAACGGGTCCGCAGCAAGTTTCCTGATGATATCAAATTGGGGGAGAGGGGCTGATACGCTAAAGAGACCCCAGCAGGCTGGAAAAATGGCCTGATGGTAACTTCATGAAGTTCAATAAAGGCAAGTCCTACATCTGGGGTGGAATAACCCCATACAAGTTGGGGGCCAACGGGATAGAAAACTTTCTCAGTAGAAACTGGATAGTAAGCTTTGCAGAAAAGAACCTGGGGGAAGATTCTGTCCACTTTTGGGCTCACCAGTACAACACAAACATCAACATACTAGAGTGAAGTCCAGCAGATGGCTACCAAGATATATAGGGGCTGGAGAACAGGATACACAAGGTGAGGCTCAGACAACTAAGCTTCAGACTTGAGAAGAGAAAGCTAAGAGAGGGAGGTACTGCTGTTGTCAGCTACCTAGTCAGAGATTATAGAGAAGACAGAGCCATACTCTTCTCAGAAATGCACAGTGGCCATGACAAGACAAAGACAAGAGGCCATGGTCACACAGTGTAGGAAGGAAAATTCCAAATATATATTTAGATAAAATTTTCACATGGAGTTTGATCAAACACTGAAACAGGTACCCAGAGAGGTTGTAGAACCTCCATCCTTGAAGATGCACAAGACTCAACAGGAAAAGACCCCAAGCAATCTCATTTAAGTTAGTCTTGCTTTGAGCAGGGGTAAGACCAGATGACCTTTAGAGGTCCCTTCTAACTTGAATGATTAACAAGCTTCTAGAGGCAATCAAAAAAAAAAAAAAAATCTAGAACTTGACCTCTTCAAGTAGATACTGTGAGACTCATGATAGTCCTCTTTGTAAAAGCTTTCTTGGAGTAGCCAATACAGATGAAGAAACAAGCACAGGCAAGAAACTCAAAACATACAGCACAATAAAAGCAGATGAACAAATATACTGCGTTTACTAAGGAACCAATTATTTCATAAAGAGATGTACAGAACACCTGCATTTAGATACCGTGTATGAAGTTCTGTCCTCATTTAAGTTAGTTTTCTCACTGCTTTCAATCCTTCCAATATTTCAGTCAGTGTTTGGCTTGAGATATATACCATCGTACTTTGCATTTTGCTTAGTATCAGTGCAACCAACAAAATTATGTTTGTGTTCTACCAGCTAGAGCAGGTCCTGGGGATCACTTGGATTAAAGAAAAGTTGTGTGTGTGTGTATAACAGAGCTTCCAGGTTTGGATACATTGACTCCTAGAGGAGGTTTCACATAACAGGTGCTCATCTGGAAGACACAGTAATGAAACTTTGCACAGATGGTTTAATGGCATGAATGGTTCTTAGCTTTAAAGGGAGTATTACCAGGGTAGTCAGTTTCTCAGTAGTAGAATACACAGGGGAAAAAAGGAAGAAATTACAGAATTCTTTAGCAATATGCTCAGTCACCAAGAATAAGTAGGCATTTTCTGTAATCACCAGATCATAATTTAATCCAGACAGGGTTCTACAACTGGTTTGGAGAAATACAGCATTCTGTATCAGTATCCTCAATTAGAAGTGAAAAAAATATCTTGAGGTAAATGTTGAGCATAGTGATAGCTTTACAGAAAAACAAAAGCCAGAGTTAGCAAATAAAAAAATTAATCAAACTTTAAAATCTCAGAGATATAATCTAATAAAGATTGAATGTATATATGAGCAGATGGCTTGATTAACCAACAACTTTGGAAAAAAAAAAAATCACATGTTTCTACCAATGGTTAGCAAGCTTCTGATAAACGAAGACACATCAGGGAGGAAGGAAGTGCAAAGGCATAATTCACAGAAGGGAGTTTTTTATGTCACTTCCTTTCCCAATTCACTGCAATGCACTCGTCCTCTTATATTTCTCAGAGGAGCTCTCTCCAGTTTAGAATGTTGGAAGAAGACATTCTTGTTTAGGCTATTGTATCAGCACTCTATTGCTTCTGCTTAAAGAATTCCCAAATGTTTTTTCCTTTAAAACACTAAGAGGACAGAACTCACTCTCAAAAAAATATATTTGTTGCTAATGAATCAAAACATTCCTTTATTGAAGGAATATTACTGGAAAATATCTCCAGACTAATCTCTTAAAAAGCTTTTGAAGAAACTCACACAAATATTTTATAACATATTTGTACATTTCCTTTTCTCATGAGACACACCTCCTCTCCCTTCAAGCAAACTACATTCCATAGACTGTCATATGAAGGTAAAAAGAAAAGCCAAGCAGTCAACAGCGGGAATATCTGGAAAGTATGCATGCCCTATCTTTTTTTATTAATTGCAGCTAAAACTTTTAGCCACATAAACATTAACATAAGGGGTTGGGCCAGCTGCTTTGGCTTCAAATAGCTACTATCTCAAGAGATCTGCTTTAACAGAAGCAGAGCTTTCCCCACACACAGAGAACTTGCAATAGTTAATGTTTGTTGCCTCCAAGAAACCTAAGCTGGCTGTGGCAAAAATCCAGAAGGCTCACTTTGCTTGAACTGGGCACATTATAAGAATCACCTGCTTTCCTAAGAACTTACCAGTATGAGGACCAGTCTCTTGCTCAAGATAGCCCTCCTGACAAAAACCAAAAGCAGATTAAGGAAGAGAAAAATTCTTTAAAGGTATCAAAAGAAAACGAAGGTAAGGAGTGTCACTACGGAGTTCTTCAGTTGCCAGCAACAGCATTTCTGACATCACATTGTCAGTAACTCATTTTTACATTTTTCCAGAATCATCTTAGTCTTCTGCTTGAAGAATCAATTCAGTTTCTTCTTCTCTTTTCCCTCCCAAGTGCTCTGAACAGGGAACTTGCCAATCACATCATGGAATAGAAAGAAGAATGGAAGCTAAGTTTCTCCTATTTTATTTTCCCTCCTAAGGAAAATTCCTTAGTTAACTATTATGCTTCTCTTTAGAGGGCATGACAGATGGCACACGCGACTCTGAACTCCTGTGCTACTCCTGAAGGGGACATCTTTTATCATATAAGGCTCAGTGGCCTGAATTTGCCTGCAATTACAATCTTTGACTAATGGCACATTCAGAATACTGCATTTTGAACAGGATTCCTGAATATGAATGCAGAGAGAGGCAAGTGCACAGAAATATGCTCTACACATTGTAAAATACGCAGAGTGTTCAACTTCTCTTGGAGCAATTTACTACTTATTATAATAAGTAACTAAAATACATCATTTTATTTCTTTTTCACTTTCACAACTTGGGTACTTGGTGTCATATTAACAAGACAGGAAAGGCAGTTGCAATGAAACAAGAGACAGAAATATTACCCTACAGTATTTTCTCAGTTAAAAGTTTAGTTCCTCTTCTAAGATACTGTAGCTAACCAGCTACAATTGCTTTGCTATGTGGTAACACTACGAAAGTGTCACTGAACTTAAAAAACTATAGTGCAACCCCAACTGTAACACTAAAAGTTATCTGGTGATGAAAAACTGCATCAATTAGGGAAAAACATACAAACGTAGACTGTGTGGCCATTGAATCATAAGTGTAACACACACCAGCCTTCCATAATAACTGTGTGTGAAGGCACTCTACCAACTGCTGGAGAATTAGGTAAACTTTGTGATTCCGATAACACTCCAAATTTTCACACTTCCAGAATATCAGAAGACATAAATATGTTCTTAACACAGTTGGCAACACTTTTTGAAGAAGGCATTCTCAGCTTATCTGGTACACTTTCCCCAAAAAGCTGTAAGAAATACATGTAATAGTGGTGTTTTGAAATGTAATAAACCTCCACAGACAGAAGTGCAAGAATTGGGAAACCCTCTTATAGTTGCTGGGGGGGTGGGGGTGGGGGGAATCCCTCCCCCCCACACTACCAGTTGGTGGTTTTCTCCATTCAGATCTACTCCTTAGGGACACTATGCACCCATGCCTTCCAGTAGAGCATTAAGAAATGCTTTTCAGAATGTTATCAGAACAACAAATGTCTGTCATACATATGCAGGAGATGCACATGCAGTGGAGTGTCCTGTTCTGCAATTTTCTTTATAAACCAAGTATACACAGGTGCAAGTAGAGGCAAACATATGTAACGACTGGTAAGAGCAAAGCCAAAGAACCACACCTTGCCTTAGAGAAGAATGAGGCTTTGTTCCCATCAGCATTTATTCCTCTGCCTTGGGTTTGTCTTAAAGGTCTGTCCTACCTAGTACTGAGCAATATATCAACATGGCAGAAACATTAATCTAAGAGCGCCACGTGCCACATGACATCACTATACATCTCTGATTCTAGTCTTACGACCATCTTCTACGCACACTGTCTGTGCACACTATCTTCTACAGCCTGTGCTGCTCACCCTTCCACTCAGGTTCCGGTATAAGACAACTGGGGTTGATGCTAGCCTATACGTCCCCTGCCATCTCTCCAGCCACTGTCTCTCTCACAGCAGCCTCACTCTGATCCAGCACAATACTAGCACATGAGATCAGTGATAGTTGGGAGGCAAAGGTCTGTGTTGGGACTGGTGGGTATCCCTGTACTGCTTTGTGCTGCAAACTCCACCCTAAGAATCCAACCTTCAGTGAGATCAGGAGAGAAGCAGGTTAAGAAATGTAAAGAGTGAGACCCAAAGCCCTATGAAATCTCAGTGACCCCCTACTGTCCTCCTACCAAGTGCTTTCCTAATATGCTATAACCCTTCTACTCCTTGTTTTCTCTTCCCTTCTTTGGTTTCCTAGGAAATCCGAGGAAACTGAAGCACTGGGAGAAAAATTGTCTTGCACAATCATCCAGCAGGTCAGCAAGGGAGTCAGAATTAGTGCACAAATCAGAATATACCAAGTTCATTAGATTTCATCACCTTTTACTGGTTATCTGCTTTGAACATTTGGAAACATAAAGGGAGGAGCATTGTACAGCAATGCAAAAACTAATTTGTAATATTTTTCCATGTGCAAAGCCCTGGAGATAAAGCCAGTAAATATGAAAAAATAAAGGACAGGTTCTTCCCATCAGAGAAGCATGCCTGTACAGGCTGTGTAGAATAGAAATATTCAAAATTTTTGAAATTTACTTTTTTTTTTTTTATTTCATGACTATTACTAAGCAAGCCCAGCTTAGTAAATTTATTTCATGGCTATATACCACTGTATTCTGCTTTAGGAACCACTGACATATGCTCATAAGCTGACTTATCCACAAACTGCCAACAGTCACACTAAAGGATAGACAGCATATCCTTTGGATGCAGAGCAGAGCAGAACCTTAACACACACAACCACTGTTACATGGCTGGCCCTTAGTCGTCAAGGCTGTCCATAAGAGGAGAAAAAACAGAAAGTTATCAGAAGTTTAAAGCGAATTAAGAATACACTCTAGCAAACTCTCTGAATGCCACAAGAAAACAAGTATACTCAGCTATTTTAAAGAAAAAGGATCTCCTCTTTCCCAAATCTGCTTGGGACAATTTTCCAAAACCCTTAGGAGATCTATTAAAAAGAGTGGTTGGCTTGTATGTAACTGGCGACCTTTCAAGAAAGGGCCAAGTCCAATATGATGTTGGAGAATTACACAGATAACATTATGCATACTCACAAAAAACTCCAATCTGTATTTGAAGTTTTATGTATACATAGCGACTTTTAATCACATTAGAAATTGTTATAAATAACCCATACACAAAGAAACAAGCAACTAAAACTTGGGGAAATTTCATATATTAGCCATAATCTATTTTTTGTAGTAGACACATAGATCTAACTGATGCACATTAAATTTGCATACACTGACTGTATTATGAAGAAAGAAAAACACTTTTATTAACTTACAACCACTTCTTCAGACTTGTACTTGCCTATTTAAATGACGTTTACATCTCCTTTACACTAAATGACAGTGCATACTTCTTGTTTTAAGAACAGATTCTAATGAGCCAAAACAATAGTTAAAACCAACGTAGCACATAAGCAACAGCACTGTTGTTTTAATACACAGATATGACTTGGATATACTAGCTTCTTCAGTTTAGTCTCTGATATAGTGAGCCAATACACAATAGATGTCTGCATATAAATACCTTAAATGTGTTTTTTCAAATCATACCAGCACGCATACTTACAAAATGTGAAGTTTATAATAATTTAATCAAAAGCCATCCACATAGAAAAAGTGCACATTTCCAAGGGGTAAGAAGTTCTTTCAGTACTTGTTTTCACATTTTAATGAATTCTTTTATTAGTAGCTGTATCATGACATACTTTTTTCTGGATCCCTAAAGATCTATTTACCTTTGTCTCCAACCATTCCTTCGTTTCACTATCTTGAGTGTTTTAAAATTAATTGACTAAACAACTTAGTATCTTAAGAACAAATCCTATAGAACTTATACAAGTCTTGTTTAGCTCTGTAAGTCATTTATGCTATGAAAGGGACAGAATTTGGCCCAACAAAATTCTGAAAGTAAGAACTACTATCTTGGCCTGCCTAAACAAAAAATACAGCCAACTTATCTCCACAGAATGCATGCATCAGCGATTGCACTTCTGCAAAGAGATGTGCGACCAAATCCAGAAGGTAGCTTAGGTCACACATGTCATGCCAGCCTGAAAAAATGCTGCAATCTGACAATTAAAGACAAACTTCACAACTCCCCCGGCTGAGCGAGCAAGTTAAGTAACTTTTTCCAACTTTGGCCACTAAGCTAAGAGTGGGTTTCTTTACTCCACGTGTTGAAGTGAAAGGTGAACTTCTACAGTCCACTGCCGAGCAGCCCTATGCAAACGGTTCGCTCTGCCGTGGTCACACTGCACGCTCCCTTTGCTTTTTTTCACTCTGCCATAGGAAGACAGCTCTCACGATTTCAACGGAGGGACGATTAAGACACACACAATAAACAGCCTCCGCAGAGAAACGGTTAAGCCGAACCCTGCTTGGAAGTCGCTTCCGCGCAGTCACGGCTCCTGCAACAGTGCCTATCAAACCCGTCCACGGCTCCCCGCTAGCGCCCTTCCCCCCCCCCCCCCTTTTCCTTTCCGGTTTCTGAAAAAGGGAAGCGCGGCACCGGCTGCCCCACTGCAGCCGGGGCCGCGGCCGGTCCCCGCCGCCCGCTGCCCCGCGCCTGCGGCGGCCCCCGCAGCGCCGCGCGGCCCCGCCCCGCCCCGCGGCGGTGCGGCCGGCCCGTTGCAGGCGGGCAGCCTATCAGCCGCGGCCACAACACCGCACTCGGCCAACTGGCCGCTCCCGCAGCCGCCGCGCAGGGCCCTCCCTCCCCCGCCCAGCAGGTGCCGACCGAGCCGCCCCGCTGCCGGCCCCCGGCGGAGTCACACCCTCGCCGCCGCGAGGACGGGCTGCGCCGCGAGTCCTGAAGCGTCCCCAGGGCAGAGCCAGCCCCAGGCTCTTCCCCTGCGCTCAGGAGGATGTCGTCGTCGGCGGGACGGGAGGGAAGAGCCCTGCATCTCCCCTGGGGGTAGCCCCCCAGCCTCACCAGCCACCCCGCCCCTCCCTCGCCCCGGGCCGCTGCTGCCCGCAGGGGCCGTGCCAGGCCGAGCGAAGCGGGGCTCGCTGGCGGTGGGGGGCGACAGGGAAGAAAAAGGTTGTGAGGGGGGTGGGGAAGAGCCGGTCACTCACCAGGAGAAGAAAGACACAGCCAGGTTCAGGCAAGAGCAGGAAAATGGCGGGTCTCATGGTAGATCAGGCGCGGGGGAGGGGGAAGAAACGCGGCTCCCACTGTCCGCAGCAGAGCCTCACTTCCCCCGTCGCCAGGAAACACCCGGACAAGTTCCACCGCGGCGCCCCGTACCGCCCGCCTCCGCTACTCACTTCCGGGTTCCCGCACTGCGCGGAGCACCCCGGGAAGCGTAGTTCCGGCCTCGAGGGCTGGGGGCCTCGCGCCCGTCCCGGCCTGCCTCGCGCACGGGGCAGCGGCCGCTCTGCCCTGCCTTGCGGGGAGCGAGCGGCAGCCAGAAGGCATCCCAGAAGGCAGCGAGGCAGCCCTCGAGCGCACCGCACTTTCCCCCCTCCTTGGCCTGGTGAGGGGAGGGGCCTGGAGTGGCGGCGCGAAGAAGCGGGTGGGGTCGAGGTGAGTTACGGGGTGAGGTTGTGGCGCCGGGGACGGGCGGAGGGAGGGACGATGAGTGTCACAGGTTCGCTGTCTGCTCCGGGCAGGATTAACCCCTCCCGCGAGTGCCGGTGGCAGCGCGAGCCCCGCTCGGGCCCCCGTGGCGCTGCAGCCCCTTCCGCTGGGGATCTCTAACAGCCTCACTGGGACGTCCTGTTGCCAGCTGGGGGCCTCGTTCCGCTCCGCGGCTGAGCGAGGCCTCGCGCCGCCCGCAGCTCCGAGAGCTCCGGCTCCGGGTCGCGGAGCGCCTCCCGGGCCGCGGCCGTCGCCCGCCGCGCCGCCGTCGTCCGCTGCAGCCTCCCCGTCCCCGCCGGCCGCGACTGGGTGCTGCTCGAGGGCCCGAGGCAGCTCCGCTGCTGAGCTCGGTCGCGAATCGCCCCCTCTCTGCTCGGGCGGCTTCAGCAGCCCCAGCCGCACCTGCGGAAAGTTTGCCATATTTCGTTTGACGCAACGCTGTTGATTTGTGGATGGCTGTAACACAGACAGCTGTCGAACGAAAACACGCATGGGTACACGCACCCAGGAGGGAAGTTGGCCCGAAACTCCAACAAAAAGCCCGAAAAATACTGGAGGGGCCCAGATCCAGCTGCCGCCCAGGACGTTGTTGGCGCGTCGCGTAAACAGGCGGCGTGAGGCGAGCGCAGAGTCAGCGGTATTTCGATACCCCCGCGTGGAGCTATGGGGGCAGTTGCGTTGTATCCGTCGGCCTAACGTTCTGCCTTGGCCGTTTGGCCGCCGAGACTATAAAAATAGCTTCGATTTTATGATTGAGGTGAAGATAAGGAATATTTAGGTGTGTGTGCGGGGGGGTTCTTCGTTTTCTTGGAGAAGTTGAGAACATGAAGCGTTTTTGTAAAACAGAAGATCTTAGTCCGTGAGGAAGTGAAGTGACTCGGAGAGTTTTGAAATTTCAGCCTGATAGTATGTTAAAAGCTGAACATCATCATGAATTTTAATCACATTAGAAAACAGTTTTTTCTTCTTTAACACTTACTAAGTTCTAAATATTTCAGAGAAAGAACACTTAAAAATTCAGTGCTTTCATCCATTTTCAGTATTTTTTAGAATTACAAGTTTTAGAGCTTGAGATATATATATACACACATACATATGTACACACATATACACACACTTGAGACCTTGCAGAGCTTTCTCAAAAAGATCATGGAAAACCACACTTAGTATTGTTCCCATTTCCAGTATGTACATAAGCATGTGGGGGAGTGTGAGCAATGAAACAGAGCACAACTGCATTTGGAAGAAAATCCTCTATATCAGTTTACTGCAAATCAAGTCTGACTGGCACAGACTTCATGTGCAACCTTGGGAAAACCATTTGCTTTGTCATTTTTGTGAGGTGAGCACATCAGTATATATACAAGTTGTGACCTTATTTATAGACTGAAATAACCTAACTAACCTAACTTTATCAGTTCTGCCAAAATCTGCCTTAAGAATCTCTATTCCTCAACCTGTAAAATGAACACCCTTTCTTCTGGCTTTATTCATATTTGTAAATACCTTGATATTTTCATAGGAGCTCATTCTGTACTTGGCAAATGTAGCCATAAGATTTGATATAGCAGTCTTATGGTTTTTAGAATTTAACAACCTTGTATTTTGCTGGGAAAGAAAATGATGCGACTCCGATTATCTGTGTAATACAAAGTAGAATTATCATAGTTCGGCATGAAAATTCACATACTTTGAAGCCCTCTTGGTGTTCATATGACTGTCCTTGTATTTTAGGTGTCTTCATGAGACTAATTTTTCTCTGCATGTTAGCTTAAAAAAGAAAAAGTGAATTATTTACTTGATTCCAGTAATATAATGTGTATTATAGATAATGCCAATTATGTACCTTTTTATAAATGGACCTTGTAGTTTTTTCCCTTGATTTTCCTGGTTATTTTTCATCCCTTGCAAGTAAATGTCACATTTTGTTGTTAATGAGGAATTTTATCAAGCTAGTCCTCCAGATAACAGTTCATCTGTTTGTCGTATATATGAGAGAAGTATCTAAGAGCAATTAAGAATTTTCCTTTTATAGTTACTTATTGGATCAGAGAAATTCTGAAATACTATTAGACCTTTACATGGAGGTATGATACTGTACTCGTAATTGCTCTAGAGGTAATTGGTTGCTTCTCTCCCCTGTATGATTACTTATACTTTATACAGATATGACTCTTTTGTTTTCATTGAGAAATGGTGATCATCCTTCAGTATTCTTTTCTGTATGCAGCCAGTTTTATATTATTGTTGATTTATAATTGGGATGCTTCTGATGCTATATTAAGATCTCCAGCATTTGCTGAATTTTGCTTTGCTACCTCTAGAGGTTTTGTGTCATAGCTTATTTGTTCACTTCCATATGTGCAGTAAGATGATTATCTTATTCCTCCTCTTACTTTTTGTGGTGACTCTGTAAGGGCTATCAAAATGTGGAATTTCTAAATAAAATTCGTGCTAATTAAACTTTTAGCAACATTGGTAGAGATAGGGTAGGCAAAACTGCATTTATTTCTTGTAACTGCTTCATAATGTTTTTTCATTACCAAACCTTACCAAAAACTAAGTATAGCAAATACGGTAGTGAAAATACCAACAGAGCTTTGCTGGCACAAACGTTCCAGCTACCGTTACTGCCAGTTCTGTTTCCAAATTGATGTGGACCTTAGCTTGGAAGCAAAGCCATGTTTCACTTCAGGATTTAATCAGTGTTTTGTGCTTCCCAGAATGTTGATGCCTTACGTCCTTCTCCAAAAACTGTTATAGACTTCCCCTAAGATCAAAAAAAAAGCTCGATTTTTAGGTTCTCCTGCTTTGTGTTTAAACAGTTAGTTCTTAGCTCATGTGCTTTTGAATTCATTTTATTAAGTTTCTATTTAGAACTTCCTTTGCTTAGTTCTGTTTGATTGCATAGAAGATTGAACTGTGTCAGAACCAAATGACACTTATCCACACCATGCGCTCAGTGCATGAGGAAAAACTTGCTTCTTAATCCTATTGAAAACTCCAGACTATAGACCTTTTTTAGGGCATTCACCATAGGCAGTACAAGAGATGGAAACAGAAAGCTTCACTTATTTTAATGGATTGTCCAGAGTGTTCAAATGCAGTAAGCAGACAAGTCTTGAAGAAATCGCTTCCAGATCAGCTGGAATGAAAGTGGAAGGGAAAATCTGCAGATGAAAAGTAAAGAAGATAGAAGGAAAGATATCAGTAATAATTTGGGGGAATGAAAATAGTACCTCAAAATCCCAACAAATGTAAAATTCCAGTGGTGCATATAATAGAGACTCTTGATGTATTCTCCATATCCAGAGGAAGCTTTTGGGGAAAAGGTGGAAACAAGTCAAAAAGCTGTTTTACTGAAGGAGAGGATATTCAGAAAGCAGGGAGCTGTGCAAGTATTTTGAAAGAAGTGGATATTCTTTGTCCTTCTTAAAAGGAAAAAGTGAGTGTGGCTAGCACTAGAAATATTTGAAAGGCTGTTACAGCATGATTATTTTATTTTAGTGTGTGTCTTAATGTATATCTGGATTTATGCTTGTGTGAGCTCTGACTGTTCTTTGGCTTTCTCAAGCTCTGAGTGCAGTTCAAGTTTTTATAATTTGCAGTGGTGCATCACAGCACTGTCTATCTCCGTGGCCCTAAAAGTGGAAATGATTATAACCTCCCATCACGTTAGACTATTCCAGTTCCTTTCTATTGTCTGCTCGTAGAAGTTAACCGAGCCACGAATCCATTAATAACTCTGTTTTGGTTACGGAGGAAGATCACCTACTTCCAGTGTAAAGCAAATGTGTCAAAAAATGCTTGCTAGCTTTTCTGAAATGTAGAGCAATTCACTGAGCTCAGTAAGAATGGAAGCATTCATGACTTTAGGAAGAGATGTGGAATACGCAGGTTGTTGCATTATTCTGAGGTTTGCAGTAGCACTTAATGGGAGAGGAGAGTGGTAGGATAGGATGATACCATTCTGTAGGTTTCAGATGACCAAAAATGGCTCCAGAATTATTCATGACGAAAAACACTTTCATAAAGTTATATGAGGAGCTTATCCTAGTGCTTCTGCACCAGCGTATTCAACTGAGTGAACCTGTGCTGGTGCAGAAGCAAAGAAGTAGTATGTGCCCTGGTAATTGGTCACTTCAGACAGGTAAAAATGCCAAACATGCTCAGTGTTGGCAAGTTGATTGTTGGGTAAGTACTAGGGTGATTTCTGAAGTAATATATAATGGTGCCTGAAACAAAAGTTAGATTTCAGAAAATTGGTTTCTTTAAAATCTGGTGAGCCACTGATGGAATGCATGTTCCCATAATGTGCTCCTTTAAGGAGTGAGGATGTGCTTAGTCTCTGGTTCTGAAGCGACCAATAGATAACAGAAGGAGATTCATGAGACACAGAAGTGTTCCCATAGTGAGACATTCTGTTGTATGTAGTTGGGCAGACTAGGATTTCATGCCTTTCTAGTCACACTGTTGCTAGTTTTTTCTGGGGGAGAGAGGTTGGAAGGTAAGCTGGTTTATTTATGAGCACCTCATCAACCTTCCGTCCTGGCTTATTAAAACTCAGAGAGATAGACTTTAGGAAAAGGGTATTCAGCGATACAATTAGCTGCTCTAAGAAGTGGCATAGCATGCCCCTGAGGACAGGACAGTGAATCAGTGGTTTAGATGCTAGTGTGTTAAACACTTATATAAAATTGTGGTGTGCTGTACTTCAAGCAGCATCTTAGTTGTATGTGACTGCTTTCATATAGAGTAGTTGCACTACATTGATACATTGTTGAACAGGTTTGCACAAGGTAGTACACACTTTTGTACTTGTGCTTGTTCTAGGGATGTGATATGAACCGATACCGTGATTGTGCAGATGTTTGAGTAATTGATTAGATTTACCATGAAGCTTCTTGTATTAATTTTCTTATCTGTTCTCCAAGGGAGCGTGGAACTTGTGAAGAAGAGTCTACTATTACATTGAACTATTAAACCGTATTTGAAGAATTTTTTTTCCATGGTAAAGGCTTTTTCCTTAATTTCTGCATGTATAATATCTGTCTGTAGAAAATTTCACTGCTGTACAGCAATATAAGAAGTTTATTAAATAAAGAGGGATCAAAATAACACCTGAAGCAAAATAATTTCCTCTCACTGTTTTCGAAGTGTACTACAGTGTAAATGTGGGAATCACGGAAGAAGTAAATTTAAATCAACCTGGAACAGAAGATGAGGTGAAAAATTCCCGAATTCATTCTGTAGGCAGCCTCAGTGATTCCTTTTCTTTTTTTCATGCCATGCACAATACTTGTTTGCTCGCTTCAGTTTGCTTTCCATTCTAAATGTTAAATATGGTAACGTTTGAAGGTAGAAGTGCTGTATTTTGTTCAACTGTTTGATGCTGTTGGAAAAAATTGAAAACCTTTCAAGCATGCAGACTCTTCTTCACTTCTGAAATACTGTGTGGGCCTGACTTGATGATTATCAGGATTTTGAGGCAACAGAAGTTTAGTGAAAATACCAGTTTTGTTTCGGAAGTAGCTAAAAAGTCAACTGCAATGGTAGGCATAATTTAGGAAAGAATTAGAGAAGGGTAGAGAATGTCATTATACCACTGTATAAATTGATGTCTATATCTTGAATACATAGTGGAGTTCTGGCTCATCCCCTTTTCTTTCCATATCAAAGGGGATAATATGGAACTGGAAAAGGTTCAAAAAAAGGTCAGTTAAAATGGTCATAGGTACAGAAAAGTTTCTGCTTAGGCAACAGCTGAGTAAGCTAGAACTCTCAGCTAGAGGAGGGTGCGATTGGGAGGGATGTGTTACAAATCTGTAAAATAACGACTGATGGATAAGAATTGATTGCTTGATGACTTTCCAGTGCAAGAATTAATGACCCTCAAATGAAGACAGTAGCAAGAATCAGGTCAGTGAAAGAAGGAGGTTCATCCATGCAGTATTTGGTTGTGCTGTGGAGCTCCTTACCAGTGGGTGTTGGGGATATGATTAAGTTTATATAAGCTTAAGAGGTGACTGGAGGAGTTTAAAAAAGAGAAATTATTTGAAGAAATTAACAGAATTTGTTGAGTTCTAAATGCACAGAAATCAAGTCAAGTTCAGGAAGTGATTGAGCTAGAAATGATTGCAGGTTAGAAGAATATTTAGGAAAGGGGGAAAAATCATACACATTTGCTCTGTTCTTTGGCATCTACCACTGACCAGTTTGAGAGAGGATTTAAGGCCAGACCTTTTGTCTGATTCATTGTGGCTTTTCTTGCATGTACATTTTTCCTACTTTTGTTTCGGGTTTGAAGAGGAGTTATAGAACTGATCTGACTTTTCCAGTTTTGCCAGTTGCTCAGATAAAAGATACTACTTATAAACCTTGTCCTGCTTATGTCCATAGATCATCATGGTAAAATACTACCAGATATTAAGTACAGTTTATCAGGTATCATACAAAAAGTATCATTTGTTACTGATCTGAAGCATGCATGCCAACATTCTAAAGAACAATCTAACTAGTGTATTTGTATATACACACTATCCTATTTGCAGCTGTTTGCAAAGCTTACTGACTGAATTTTATGTTGAAGGCAACAAAACTATAATATATATCCTTAATGTAGGCTTTGTCTGGTTGAACTTTGACCTGAGGTGGATTTAACTCTTGAAATATGAAATGTGTGTGTTCTTTTCTTTCTTTTACAGGACAATTTATTCTCTTTAGCATTGCCTTAGTAATCTTAACATTATATGAATTCAGTTATATTTTATTGTTTTTCTAGAACTGAATTCCTACAAAAAATGTTGTTGGTTCAGATCTGACCTATGATAATACCTTGAAAGAGTATGAATGTTTCAGCGAACTGCCTCTTCAGTGGTTCCTCATTAGCATCTGAAGTGCATGCTGCTGCTGTTAATGGAGATAAGAGTGCCCTCCAAAAGCTAATAGCAGGTAAATGTTTTCATTGTAGGTGAATTTTGATGACTTAAAAGCTGAAGCTTTCTTTTTTAACTTACTGCTCGGATCTTTAAAATATGTTTTTATTTTTGGATTAATTTATTTCTAGAATAAATGCAGTCCTGAAAATACAACTGCTTATTCTTACTTTTATCATCTGTTGCCTTTGAGCTGTACTTCTATGTGAAGTAAAGCAGAAAACTGGTAAAAGTGATATGACCAGCAGAGTTATTCAAGACTCCTGTTTTAGGAGTCTGTTTTAAAATTCTGGAAAAATCATGCTTTGGGCTGAAGTGTTTTGGCTCCAAATCCCTATTTTTGGAATTGCTGCTTTTGTGGGAAATGCGATAAACTTGTGCTTCCAGCTGATTTATTATAATTAATGAAGTCTTGCCACCCTATAGAATTTGGAGAGAAGTTAAGCCCTGTTAGTTACTTTGATTGAAGTGGCATTGGATATACTGATGACATTTTTCAAGACAAATAAAGGTAAGAAGAGTCTGGTCTTACTGATGCTGAAGAAAAAAAAATCCCATCCATTAAATAGTCTAGCATTTCACATTTCCTCTCTGTCCAAGAGCCATATGGTGTTCCAGGTTAGTAATTTTCAAAAGCAATATGTGGTCTTCAGTCCAAAACCAATCTATATTCATTTGGAAGGCTGTCATTTGATAGATGAAGGTTTTAGTTTTCAGCTGATCTGATTAAGTGCAATTCCAGTTGATACTGTGGAAGTTTTATTTGCTCAGCCTTTTCAAAAATCCCATTCCTGGGTCTCGATGAGGATGAAGGACTGAAACAGCAAGAAACTTGGTCTGTATTTATGCTGTTAATTGTCCGTTTTAATAGGCATCAAGTATTTAATGGTAATCACATTAAACCAATAGTTTAGTTTCTTTATATATCTTCTGCTGACTTGTGCTGAAGACAAGATACTAAACTACATGGATCTATAGTCTTGGCGATGTAGAAAGCCATTCTGCCTTGGTAAAAGATACAAAGCTTATGCGGACAGGAAAATTAGTACCGGTAGCTACAGCAAGTCAGTCTTGCAGGCTTACAATAGTGCCTCCTAGCAATTCTTATATTTGAGACCTGATGGTGAATAGTTTTCACTATTTAGATAAACAAATATTTAAAGATCTTAAAGTATTACTGTAATAAGACTTTATCTGCATCTTCAGAAATGTATTGTCCAAGCAGAATTTTCATTGCAGTTTCAGAATCTGAGACTTTATGTCCTCCCTCCTTGCTGATCAAACTACTGCAGTGAATGGTCTTCTTTACAAGCTATGTCTAATTCTCTCAGAAGACGTTTGGAAATGATTTGACTCAAACGAGGAAAAGTTTGAGGGAACTGACATTGCAGAAGCTCTTTATGTTGAAAGAAATGTCTTTTGCTGGGCCTTCAGCTTTATTTTGTCTTATGATAAAACCAAGGCTCTGACATACTCTGATTGCGTTTAATGATATCCGATCGCTCTTGTGTAGGACATTTTATAAACGAGAAGTGTGGTTAATAGGCCGACACTTCTGGAAATCTGTGGAATGTCACTACAAAGTAGCTTCAAGTACCTGTTTTTTGAAGTTCTCTGCCTGCATATTAGAAAAGCTTTCAGCTAACCATCAAGGGGGAAAAAAGGCTGAATTTTCAGATTTTGGCTAACAATTAGAAGTGACAGCAAAGAGTTTTCGCTGACTTTGGTGTGTTTTGTTAATCGCAGCCAAAAGACAATACTTTGAAAACACAAAGGAATAATTACTTCTGTTTTGCTGGTACATCTTGTCAAATATAGCACAAAACAGCCATTAGAACCGGGTATGGAAATCGCTGTTCTTTTAATGATGATCATGCTGCAAAAAAATAAAAATGCTGTGTGTTATTTATGTATGGGAGGGAAAAACTGCATGATCCTTGCAGTCTTTGCTATAACAGCAACATTTGTGTCTTCTGCTTTTTCATGCAGTGACAGGATATGACACAGGCTTTACTTATGCCAGGACAGGATTAAAAAAAAAAAAAAAGAAAAAGTATTGCCTAGCAGAAGAGGAATGCCTGTGCTGACATCAGAGTGATATTTTTAGATTTTTGCAAGGCACTGTTGGTATAAATTGAGGCCAGAAGTAAACTGAGCAGTTGATGTTACTCATTGGACTTCATGAATGCACTTAGTGGCATCATGTAATCCAGGACAGTACTTCAGTGTTATGTGTGCGTGTCCTGGGTCACTTAACAACATTTTGTTAACAGAGCAAAGCTTTGCATCCGATTATGTATATAGTGGTATATCTACTAAGATAAAATCTGACTTTCTCCTTTTTTTATGGAGGGCTTTTCCCTCTAAATTCATTAATACGTTCCTCTTTGAGTTTTCCCATGCAGTTATTAACTGCCCCTCCTATAATAATAGGAGGGGCAAAGAATCTGGTTAATCAGTCTCTTAGGAAAATAGGAGCCCCTCCAACCTGTTTGGCAGTTACTCCATTTCCCACCTACTGTAGCTTGATGAGGCATGCATGAATGTATACAAATATACACACTGTATTTCCATATGATTCATTTAGATGGACACGTACATAATCTTCCCCTCTAATAGCTTGTAATTTTAAAGGAGCGCAGATGTTTGAAATAGTACAGTGTGTTCCAGATACTGTGTTCCTTTTGACAGCCTGTACCAGTTCAGAGACCTAAATAGACAGAATCAAAGGTAAAAAGAACAATTTCTAGTGCGAAAGGGGTTTGTGGAATAAACTCTACCTGTATCTTAACCACTACTGATGCTTAATTACAGGGCTTTGTAAACAGCCTAGGGATTAAATACCATAAAAAACAGTATATGCCATGTGTTTATTGTATAATCCATGTTCGAACAAAAATATGCTGATTGTTTTCATTGCATGAGTTGGCTAGGACTATATCACATTGTTTTAGAATCGTACAATGTAAGGTTTTGGGGAGTGCTCACAGTATTATGTTTCCTGTGTTTTATATGACAGTGAACATGTCTTGAATTAACAGTTCTGTTCATGTTAAAACCCATCTGCATTGTTTTAATCCTTGGCAAAAAGGGAGCAAAAGTTCATTTCGTGGTTAGAGGATCATTTTGCATTTAAAGGTTTTATATATAGTTTAGGGGAGATGCATGTAATTGTTTTTAAAGAGCATGCAGGATCTCTTTACAAGAACACTGAAATGTGTATAATAGTCATTATACTGAAGTGTCCATTCAGTTCAACTCCTCATTCTAAAACTGTTATCATCTACCACTGGGATACAAGTGCTTTTTAAATCTCCAATATGATCTTTTATTTTAAATGTTAACTATAAGTTCTGGGTTGGAAATATGCAGATGCATACTTCTGTTTGATTCTCCTCTCTGCTTCTCTCTTCCTTATTCTGCAGTACAGGAGGTTGAATAAAACTTAAGTGAAGTATTAAAAAGGCAAGGTTCTTGCAAGTAACAAGAGGCAATCTTTCACGACTAAGCAAAATTCAGGTCCTCCTCTCACTTTTCCACCCCCCTTTTTGGTATAACAATGCAAAGAGATGTTACACAATCAGATGTAACAGCTTATGTAGATTATGAGGAAGTGATGAAGTCTGAATATATGCATTAATTTTCAGAATAGGCCTACTTACTTCTGTGATATTCATGGCCTATGAACAAACCTATGGAATGTATGATCTATGGGGGAGGGTAGGAGGTTTGATCCTGAAAGTGGAGGGATCAAACAAAATCCCTTTCTTAGGCCAGTATGTGGAAGAGAATTTAATTTTGCAGTGGCACATTTTAGATACACCAATGAGTTCATGTCTGAATTAAATAGTAAAATACTTGCTATAGTACAGTAGTCTTGTGAGTTCTGGGATTTATTACTTCATTTTTGAATGTTTAAAAGTCTATCTGTACTTTCTTGATTTCAGAAAACAGTAATTTACTGTAACTGTGATGTCAGCAAGTTTTTGCAGTGAGTGCATTTCATGAGCTTAGTCTCCTTTAGCATCTGATGGTGATACAGTAGCTCCTAGTCCTTTTCCTATCTCTTACGCTGAGCATCACCACAGGCATGCTTTCAGTGAAATACCTGCAGGACTCAAACCGTTAGAAGGCTCTGAGGGGCCTTTAAACAGACAAAAAAAAAAAAAAAAAGAAAAAGGAAAAAAAAAGACCTGCTAGGTGAAAATAGTTTCTTTACCTTAAAAAGCAGTGCAGCAACCTCAGGCAAATCACTGTCATCAAGCTTTCAAGGTCTTGCTCATTTTTTACTCAGGCTGTATACAGTCATGCGAGGCCTTTGTCATTCATCAGCTACATCACCCTCTAGGAGCTGAAGAGGAAAAAGATGTCCATTGCTTTACTTGAGCTGAGCTTCTACTTTAGGCCTTGTTTGCTAGTTTGATTCTGTACCCACTTCTTTATTTTAGTCTGTACATTCTGTATAGCCTCATACAAAAGGCAATCTGGAATTCAAGGGAGAGGGATCAGTTCTGCAAAGTACTGATTTAAGATCATGTGTCTTGGGAGGATAAGCCATGTACATGTGGCTTATTGTGAGAGCTGCATGTTTCTGTATTTCTTTTTAAAAATATAGGTAACTGTGCAGGTCCCAGTATCTTCAACAAATTTAAGATGCTTTTTAGGTTATGTTAACATTGAACAGTGGGATATGGTTTTGTGATGTCTGAATTGCCACTGAGTGGGCTAATACTGGAACAGCACCTGACTAAATTTAGCTTGTTAGAGAAACTGGCTTATTAGCTGGGATTGTTGCTGTGTTAAATTATATTTCTGCTTTGGACCACAGTGTCTACATATTGCTGCACAGAGCTGCATTGTTGTTCATAATTGGCTTTGATGTTTCTGCAGCATGCTCTGTGGAACAGCAAAGGTATTCCTTTAGAAAAAGCATTTATTCTTAGCTAAAATATTGAGGCATAAGACATCACTGTTTCACGATATGTAAATACAATTTTTTTTTCCTAGTAGTAGAAGAAAGAAAAATCATCTTGGAGTTGCATCCAGTTTGCAAAGAGACTGTAATACTGTGAAGTGAAAGTCTAGGAGAAGTTCTTAGAAATTAGGGAAAATAAAAAAAAATTTGGATTCCACTGTTTAACTTGCCTGTTACATTTTAAATTACTTCCTAATGGCCATGTAATTAATTGTACAAGTGACATTATGCATTTCTGCATACTGCTTTCTAATCCATTTAGTAAACATTACAACTTCTCATTTTGAGCAGAAGTAAAGAATTGCAGGCTTCAATAATGAAAATAAGATAGCATTTAAATGAATATTTAAAGATAAAACACATGCTTTTTTTCTCCAAAAATTTTCACAAAATTTAGAATTTGAAAACTATCAAATATGTATGTAGTGTTAGTAACAATTACATTACTTGGGTTTTTTTTTATGTCAAAAGGTAGTTATATATAACAGGACATAAATAATAATCCAAAGACTTTTCAGTTTACACAACTCTTAACTCACCTTTAGAAACTTACTGTTACAAATTGTTTTTAAATGTCTTTGAAATTACTTATAACTATGGTACTGTAAAATTAAGCTTTTTTTTTTTTTCATCTCAAGAGTAAGGAGTAAGCTGTATACAACACTTCACATTCTCCCATTCTTAGCTGAGATTCAGACCAAATTCTTATGCAGCTTTTATTCAAGGCCCCACAGGAAAAAATGACCAGTATGATTTTACATGTGTAATTTTCCATTATTTGATGTTTTTTTCCATAGAAAAATATACATCAGTCACTTATTTATGTAGTAGAATGTTGAAAAAAATCTAAGGCTCAGCTGTCATGCTCATTATAGGAAAGCTTCTAAAGTAAAAATAAGGGACATTGTCTTTCCTGTATAGTTTGTATTCTGGTATTTCAGTAGAAGTCATGTAGGCAAAAGAGTGCTGATACATGTTTAAAACTGAAGCAGAAAACAAATGTTGGATTCAAATGAGATTAACAAAGCAGCCATATAAATTAAGAAAAAACATCTTCATGATTGAAATTTCAAGTCTAAATAAGAAACTATAGCATTAAGGTTGCATTACTGTCCATCTAACCAGATGGTGATGTGCGTGACATGCTAAGGGAGGTCAGAGAGGCTGAATTGACAGGAATCACAGTAGTAATGGAGGTTATTCTCATGAGTATTGGGTAAATGACACATTGCGGATATGATCCAAAAACTGAATTGTTAGAAATTGTTAATAAGTTGGTGATAGAGATGGCCAGACCAGCAAACCCACGAGAGAACCAGCTCTTGAGTTGCCCCTGACTGTTGTGTAGAACCTGAATTAGAATGTTGCTGAATCAGAATGTTGCAAGAACTCTTGACCAGAACGCACATGGGTCAGCAAGAGCAATCCACTATCGTTGTGGACTCCGAAAAAGGTAAAGGACATCAAAATAAAGATGCTTGCTAAAAAGAATCTAAAAATGAGTCAAAAGAATAAAATCCTTGCTTGCAGTATGAAGCAAGTGCAAAGCACTTATTCAAAGAAAGAGTTTAGAAGGGTCAAAGGGAAGCAAACATGGCTAGACAGCAGTGTGGGGGAGAATATTAAAAGTAAGGTGGTGTTCTCCAAGAAGTATAAGCTGTGTCTGAGGAGGATAGATACAAATCAGTAAAAGAATTTTACGAATGATATGCTAGAGGCATAAAAATTAATTATAAAACTTCCTTTAATATGTGGATCGTGTGAAGTCCTGGTAGATTTTTGGTGTGAAGAAACAGAGCAGATAAGGCCACAAATGAAGAACAAAAATAATTTTCCTGCATCCATATTCATAAAAGATCTCAGAAAGGTTCCTAAACTGTTTTTTTACAGAGCAGAAAGACTTGTCTCAAAGCAAATCTCAGTCTCTAACCAGGAGAAGATGTTACAGAATGAATCATCAGAACTAGGTAGTATTCACCCAACAGTTTTAAAGGAACTCAGGAATGAAGTAGCTGTGATTAGCAATATTCTGCTTAACACTTTCTTTTGCTTTGGTGAGAGGCCTTGTTAGTAGGGAACAAGTTTTAGTTTTTAAATAAGGATCCAGGGGAATATCAGTCTGCTTGACAGTTTCACTCAGTGAATCAGAAGAAATTGTAATTAAGAATGCAATTAGTGGATAGGTATGTAAGTTTAATATGCTAGGGGAGAGTGAAGATTGTGTTTGTAAAGGAAAAACATGCTTCTTAAATCTGTTGGAGCTCTGTCAAGGTATCAACAATCAAGGGAATATTTTTTTAAAAAGGGAATATTAAAAAAAAATTGCTTACCTGTTAAAATTCAGTGTTCCTTGAATAACTGTAACTGTTGTTGCCATGGGGGAGATGCATTTGAATTAGGATATGTGCAATAGTTGGTACCTATGAATACATATGTGCTAGTTTTTTTGTAGTGACATAGAAGAATTATGCAACTTTGTAGTAGGGAGTGCATACTGTGGGGGGGGGGGGGTTTCTGGCTTATGAGTAGGAGTAGAGGGAGTTAATTTTTCATAAGACCTCAGACACCTTATTTGGCTTAATTGGTGCCTTACTAACCATATAAATCCAGAAAAACTCATCAAGTATTTTAGTAGTTTCCTTATTACAAGCCTATTTACTATGAAGTAAATAATGATATGGATGGGCCACTGACATCCTTATGCTTTTTAAATAAACATCGCAGTGAGTATGTTTCAAAACTTGTTTCAGTTACAGTATTTACAGGTTTCAGGAATACTATTTGGTTTATTTGCTGTTGATTTTTTTAAGTAATCTTTGCAACCAAAATCTCTGTAACTATTTTTAAATGATATATAGTTGTGCCATTGCAGGAAGTTACTTGTTGCAGGTGTATTTTTGGAGTTCATAATTTCTGGGTTTTTTTCTGTAAATGCATTTTCAAACTCCCTACATCAATAACAATAGGCAGGGTTAAAAATTAGGAACTTTGTTTTTACGTTGTACTCCATTATTTTGATCTCATTGTTCACTTAAATATTTCCCTTTTAATAACAAGAATACTACTGTCAGTTAGGTACTGATAGACTTAATTGTTTTATATGATTTTTTAGAAAACTCTGAGCTGAAAGATAAGGAGGACCAGTTTGGAAGAACTCCGCTTATGTACTGTGTACTGGCTGACAGGCTGGACTGTGCTGAGGCATTGCTGAAGGCAGGAGCAGATGTTAATAGAGCTGATCGTAGCCGAAGGACTGCTCTCCATCTTGCTGCACAAAAGGTAATAAAATAAAAATTGCTCTGCCATTATAGTGCCTTGCGAAGCAAATAAGCAAATAGTATGTACTTTGGATACTTTGATTATTTTAGAGACCAATAGTGCTACAATATGTAGAGGGTTTTTTTTAAAAAAAAAACTTGGCCCACGACAAAGTAAATCTTCAAGGTTTTTTATTTTTTCTTTTTTACTCAGTGTATTTGTAGCAGTTTGAAGAGAGAGTTTACTTCCTTGCTCTGTTTTAAAAACTCTTACTTTCTAGGAAAAAGCAGTTTTTGTCTATTTTGGGATAGTTAGTTCCAAGTAAAGACTTGGAGCTTAGTTTTGCATACAGTGATACTGTTACCATTCATTTCAGTGGATATAAGGCCATGTAGTGTTAATTATTCGTACTGTGTCTGAGGTTTTCAAGGACATGGAGTACCAAATCAGTGCCAGGACCAGGAGAGAAATGCATTACTGCCTGTTGTTCCTTCTAGAATTTCAGTCTACAATATTATTGACTTACATTGTCACAGCAAAGAGGTGCTAAAGAAAGAATTCAACATTAAAATGTAATTTAAAATTTAATTTCAGTGCTTCAATAATTTTGAGTGTGTTTAGAACTGGGGCAAAGTGTGCACAATGACAGGGGAATGAGCAAACTGCTGATGGAGAGAGAAAAAAATGTGGGTTAGCTGTCTAGTCAAGACTTGTGAGTTCATAAACTAAATATAAAAACAAGTCCACAGAAAACATAAAAACTCAAACCGAAAGGAACAGCTTTTACTTACTATTTTTCTTTTTATACTTATGTTTGAGAATGTAACTGCTCAGAAATTGAGGTTGTTTTGACCATGCCACAATCTGGAAAGGCCAGTTTGTACCATGTGACACTGTCAGACGTTCTTAGATGTGCTTTCAGTTGACACAGCAGCTGAAAAAAGAGGTACGTCCCATTGTTACCTCATACACTTCAAGCAGAAGAACTTAGGCAGTTATCCACTTAACCAGATGAGGCTAAAAATACAACCTTTGCATTGCAGATGCTTTAGCTAGATGTGATGTACCACGTGGCCACCTAGCTGCTTGTGCTGTCTTAGTGTTGGTGTGGCCAGAGGTGGTCAGGGAAAGTCCTTGCAGCTGGTTTTCGTTTAGCTAACTTAACTGTATTCTCAAGCTGCATTCTATGCCTTCTGAGCAGTTATTTACTACTGATGTCAGCTTATGAAGTTAAGATTTCGTGAATGTAAAATTTTGTCTTTGTCCTTTCCCTGTTAATGTTTTAAGATCTACGTTTCTGTCATGAATGCCTTCTGCAAAATAGATAAAATTAAAATTCAAAGCAACTTTGTTCCATACAGTTTTGGCTATTTGAATAATGTTTTGCATTCTCATTGTTCCTCTTTCATAGTTTTGTTTTACGTTTCCCTCTAACATGAGGGCTAAAAATTGTTTTTTCCAAAGCGAATGCTGAGATTCTCTTCTGTAAGCCATACTGAAAGTGGGCTTTCAAGAAGAAAAAAAAATGCTGTGAGATTACCAATTTTTACTAACTTATTGTCAGTGTTGGTTAATCATGACTCTACATATTTACCAAGACCGTTGTCATGCTTCTCTTATGTGCAAGCTTGCAAGTCAGTCCTGTGCTTCTTCAAAAACAGGTTAGCAGTTTCTAGGGCTTTACATGACTTTGTAATTCTCCCTTCATTTGTAGTCATAGATACAGGGCATTTACGGTGACAGTGCTTAGAGATTTAGAGTCCTAAAGGCACTTTAAGTTGCATGCTAATTTGTGCTTTCTTCTTTGAAGAGAGAAATAAAGACTAAAGCACAGACCTCTACATGCAACTGGTGAAGATACACAGGCACAAAAGGGGAAAAAAAAAGTTTCTAACACACTTTCTGAGCTGGAGCAGATAGACTTAAAATCTAGTTAGATTTCCTGGGTAGGAACTTTCTTCTCCATGTACTAGAATTACTTCTGCCTTGAAAGAAGAGGAGAACTGCAGAAAAGATCACATGCACTTCTAATTTTATTTCCCAGTCTCTATCATGAAAATAAATAATCCTGATATCTTTCGGAGTTGATGGTGATTAGTTCATGTTCTTTTTATCCTAGACTGGTAACTTTTTGTGATGTTCCATTTTAGGTGGGCGCTTATAATGAGCGAGTATTAATTCTGTTTGTTTGATTTCATGAAGTACGAATGAACTTCACATTTCAAACATACAATTTGACTAAATGTGAAAAATCTGGACAGGCTGAGATATGAAACAGGAATGCTACCAAACAGACAGAAGAGGGGATTTTTGCTTTTACATGCAGGACTATATTTTTCCTTTGTGTTTATTTAAACCACAGCCACTAACTGTGATACAAATGTTTTCTTTACGTTACCTAATAAACAATTCTTTCTTACGAACGCAGCCTGAAGGTGAAGGTGCTGCATATGCCCAAGGACAGAGGATACAGTTTGCTGTATGTGTTGTACTACAGACAAGCTGATCCAGCTACTGTTTACCAGTTAAACGGATTGGCAGGATTGTCCTTCCCACCCGAGTCTCCCCACTCTTTTCACAACTAGGTATCTTATCCTATAGCATGCTGTTTTAGCTCAGTGAGTCAACAGAAAATGAACTCTACAAAGTGATGATTCATTTTCTGCCTGTTTGGCACAAGTTCTTATGCTCCCAGATACATTTCATTGTCACTTGTGCTGATGCTACTGTTGATCCATGCTGTAAGCCAGATAATTGAAATGGTTAAAAATAATTGTAGGAAAAGTTTAAGAAAAAAACTCACATTGTTCCAGGAATGTGATTTACAGTATGGTCCCACAGAATGGTACACTGTCACCACTGAGGAATAAGAATAAAACATCCAGAGACTCTGCAGGGCTGAAACTTCCTAAGCAGACTTAGACGTGAGAAAAAATATTCGTGAAACGTTAGATAAGAAATTAGCAGCTTGCCAGTTGAATAGGGAGGAGAGAGAAGTCTTTTGAAGTTGTTTGTGAGATAAATAGAAGGTGTGGGTTTCTTTTGCATACCTTGTGTGTCTATAAATCTGCTTTAGAGTGTCACTTTAGATTTCATTAATAGTTCAATTTGTTTCTGCATTAACCTGTTGTGATCAGTCAGCAAACAGTAGAGTATGAAATGGTGATCTTGAAATTAAAGTATTGGTATCTTGTCATGAAACTCAGCATCCTGAATGAGCTCTAGGGCATCTTAAATTTAACCATTTCTCCACTTAAATGTGGATGGCAGTCTGGATTATGGTCATACAGAAAGAATACTACAACATAGAAGCATCTTAAGGAAACCAGTGTTAGTCAGTTAAGCTCTTTTGCACATAGCCAGGGAGAAAAATGATTAATCTGAAAAGGTTCTGGGGAATCGGTCAACACTAGGTGTTAGGAAGATGGTCAGAAAACTGTGTTGTATGTTTCTCGCTTCCAAAACTCCACTTCTTAATTACTGCATCAGAGCTGTAAAGGAGAGGAAAGGTCTTCCAAGTCAGTTATAGCAAACCTTATAGTGCAGGATAATTGAAACCAATTGGAGCCCAGCTTCCAGGGGGTACTTTAGCTTTCTGTAAAAGGTTCACAACAGTTTTGTTGGTAGGGAGAGCTTGATTTGAGCACTACTTTGCAAGAGAAATATGTGGTCTACCCATTTTCAGGCAGTACATTTTCAGCTTACACACTTCATCCTGCATTTGTAACAGGACAAGGGCATGCACGTTGTCTCATTAAGTGGTAAGTCACAGTAGTCATTTGGTATTTTGCAGTCTTCTGTCTCTGGTGTCAAACTATGGCTTAAAATCCAGCCAGTCCTCTAGTCTGCAGTAGATACAACCGTAGAAATACTGTTTTTACAGGTCAGGTTTCAGTCACACAGGAGATATCAAGTTTTATGTTAGTATAAAATCCCAGTGTAGGACAAGATTATGCACAAACTTGCATGTCTGAGTAGCTCTTTAGACTTAAAGTTCAAGATCAGATTTTCAGAGTAGCTGAATATCAGACTTTAGCCCTGTTCAGTCTCTTAAGACTCTCAGACTTAAGTTTCTATTCAGACTGCACTGATAAATATGATGTGAACGTCTGTAAAGTGTGTGGTACATGTAAAATAGACTCTTTTTAATTATTTTAGTATATTTTTGAAAATATAACTTGCAAGTTGTGGGTGCCTCCCTGAATATACGTACTTTCCAGCAGTTGTTTTGAACATCACAGGAATTACAGTGTGGCTAAACAAAAGTGGTGTCTGTCATTGTCTTTGGATAGGATTGGAATGCAAGAGAGGGAGAAATAAAGCTGTTTGAGGCACTAAAATGCATTACACTACAAGTATCTGATGGGTTTGTTCTATAGCCTGCTGTAGGCAGCATGCTTCTTTGTACTTCCACTTGTAATAGCAAAATACTACCTTTCTCTATTTAAAATAGTAAAAACGAGCTGATGGTGGAGGGGCACTTTTGGAGAGGTTCACAGCAAGGGTACTGCTGAGTATTTAGACGAATACCACATAGTAGAGTATATCTGTGTGGGGAAGGATGGGCTGAGTGTAGTGCATTCTCTTTCACATGCTCACGTGCACGTAAAGTGATGATTGCTGATTGCCTGGAGCAGTTAGAATATTTGAAAGCTGATGTTCAGACTGGCAGTCATCATTGCATCATCCATACTTTGAAATATTTCCTCTTAATTGTGAGGATTACAAGCCTAATGTAAAAGCAGCACAAAGAATAAATATATCTGAGATTTTTATGAATAGATTAACTGTTGCTATGTGTACAGGATGTTCAAGTGTGATTCTCAGGCGCATCTCTTAGAACACAGCTTGTAAAACAAAGCAGTATATGATTTCTGATCCTGACCAGTACTGATAGAGAAGATTCATGCTTATGATAAGGATCATAAGGCAAATGTAAATAAACCTTGCAGAAGAAAATTAAGGGATTATCGTGGATGAGCCAGTTCATTGGGTTAATAAGTCTTTTACAAAAACACTTGCATATTTTGCTGATACAATTAGAAATTAAGAACAACAGTAGATTTTATTCACTGCTTGGCACCAGCTAGTCCTCTAGTATAATACTCCTTTTCTTTTGTCCATCACAGTTAAAAATAAAACACTCTTAAAATGATAAAAGGCTTTGAGGACAAAAAAGCCCAAATAGAGTACTTTTCATGAACTAGGTGAACTCAGATTAGGAGAATGATAGAATATATTACTTTAATCTGTAAATAAGGTGTGTATTAGAAATGATTAGAATCTGATCAGTAAGAAAGACAATAGTAGTGAATATAACTTAGGATAGCAAGGAGGTTTATAATATAAACAATAAGATAGTTTTTCATGCTGGAAAACCTGAAAAGCCCCTGAGAATGCTGTGGACTCACCATTTCCAGCATATCCAGATATATATTTGTTAGGAATAGTTTGGAATGAGTTTGTTTAATTCTCCCTGATGTGGAGGGTTCAGCTAGATATGCCACTAGAGGTCTCTTTCAGCATAGGTAGTTTTGTGATGGGTAAATTTTACGAATTCTGAACTAGTCTAGTTTTGAAAAGGGCTGAATGTTATTAAAACATTTTTTAATCGTGATTAAGTAGCAAATATTATACTACTTCATTATTTTAAATTTAAAGTATGTCTCCTCTATTTTTAGTGATTTATTGTATTGGAGTACATTTTAGAATGGTAGAATAATGATTTAAGTTTATTCCTAGAAATATTACATACAATTTCAGCTTTTCAATATTTTTACCAGTTTGTGTGAGTTTTCTGAGGCTCCACTATCTAAGTGTCCTTTAGGTTCACTTTTTTTGTGGGGCAACAGAAATCTTAAGGGATCTGTTTATTCAACTATTAATTTTAATATCTATTTCTCATGATATTATCATCAAATATCATTTTCATGATATTATTTCTCATTATATTGAAATGCACATCTTTTAGAGTGTAGTTATCTGTTTCTGATTGAACAAGTTAAAAAATACGTCTGTTCATACCCAAGAATATTTTGTAAATCTAAATAGAATATTTTTTTAAATGTAAGACCTTAAAAAACTTTGAAGGCAAATATTACATAATAGGATTTTTATTATTGCAGAAATCTTATTATGGTATTGATTTTTAAAAAATAATATTATGTCGTACTTGCATATAAGTTTGTATGCATCTGTGCAATCTGGGTGTAATGCGATAATATTTTCCTCAGTTAAACTGTAGATTTTTTAAAACAGAATAACTGATACTCATTTTTTGTATATGCTTTTAACTAAAGAAGCTTTTATTTTCATGTAGTTTAATATTGTTTTATTTTATTGTTAGTAAATAATTTCAGAAGCATAGGAATCACATACTGGAAAATACTTTCTCTTTGCCATGGTTAATAAATCAATTAATTAATGACTGTAGGGCAGAGGTGGTTGCTTTTTAACTGTTTCAAGAAGTGTGTGTGTGTATGTGTGTGTTAACTCACATTATTCCTGTAATTGCATAATCCTATTAATGTTCCTGTGGTTGTTTTTTTTCTGTTTTGTTTTTTAATGCTCTCTTCCTGTCATTTACTGCATTAGACAGTCTCAGTTCAGGCACTGCCTCTGATCCCTATTAAAGCTTTTGAATATGGCTACTGTACAAATAATAAATTTTGCTGGTGTTTCTACTTTTCTGTTTGCCTTCGAGTGGTGTGACTTGTGAGATCCTATGTTACTAGGTGGTGTACAGTGTCCTTGAAACATACTTTTTTTTTCTTGAGAAAAGATTTAAGAAAATTTGTATTATAATGATAAATTCAAAAGATGTATTTCTGGCTTATATAACTCCCCTAAAAAGAAAGGAGAGCTTCACGGATATTAACTGAAACAAGAACACCTCTGTGGCATGTAGCTCAGTAGTGAGTTCTGTTTTTTAATGATGCCAATCCTCATCTTGTAAGAATGTTTCCCACTTCAAGCTTGACTTTGCGGGGTTAATTTTTCCGGAGTTTCTGAATGAATTTGAGAAGAGGGCTGTACAAAGGGAATCAGTACAGCCTAGTGGAGAGCAAAGTCCTGAGCATTTGCAGCTCTGGAATGTTTTTATTGACAAACGGTAGTCTGCTATTGACATTTGTGTCCCTTGATGATACTTCTATCCTAGCTTATCTTTGCTGGTCAAATGCCTTAATTGTTCTGGCCTTTAATTCAGTCAAAGCTGGAGCATGAGTGGAAGAGAAAAGAGAAGGAACAGGTCTAACAGAGCATCAAACTTGAGCTGTGAAGCTGCTGGCAACGATCAGCCTGTCATAATGTTATGATTTGTTCATTTTTATACCATTTATTAGCCTTTACTTGTTGTGCCATTTGGCCTCCAGGGCAGATAAAGTGCTGTCTAATTTGGTAGGTTTGCTTCTGTCAGAGTGGCCTCGACAGAGAAGGTGTTAGCTGTAGTGACAAATAATCAATAGCTGTCATTGTCATGAGGAACGTGAGTAGTTGGGCCTTTCATCTGGAGGATTAGAGGTCTAATTGGATTGAGAGTAGGGAGGGTGGGCTGTTGGGTAACCCTGTCAGCTCTGTTAAGCTGTCAAATGTCAGCCTTACAGAAAGGAAGAAGGGATGGTTAGCTTTCAGAAATGAGGACGAAGACATATGAAAGCTTTGAAAAAAGTAATAGAAAAGTAGAATAGGCTAATGTATGCTTTAACCCCTTTTTGTTTAATTATATATCTCTGCAGTTAATGAAGATGCATAGCCTTCTCTCCCTTTCTGTCTGTCTGTCTCTGACACACACACTAGAATGCGTGTGTGCACACATACACACACACGCATGCATGCATGCAGAGAATTTGTGCGAAACAGATTTGGCGGCATTGTACCAAATCAGACTGATTCTATGTCTTGAGAAAAAGCAAGTTAACTACCCAGATGAGGTATATAAATGTGAAAGATTATGACATGGAGAAGGTAAATACCCACTAATGGAGAAAGTCACTTTAGCAGAAGCTATGAAGAAACTGATTATTTTGTGTTAATATTTTGTTGTAAAATTTGGCCAATATTTTTTCTAGGTATAAGCAATCATTTTGACGTTGTAAGAGGAGAAGCACTAGTATCAAGTCCTGCATTGTACAGTAGAATAGCCAGTTGAATTTTGTCTGTATTTTCTTCTTGTTGCTTTTGATCCTTTGTTCTCTGTTTCTTCAAGAAAGATTTGTGTTGTTCTAAAGACAATAAATCCAATGGAAGAGTCATTATGCTAGTAAACCAAATCATTTTTTCAGGTGTCTGTCTTAGAAAGTTTACAGTGCCAATATTTACCTTACCAGAATAGATAACAGGTCTAGATTTTAAAGAATGTTTGGTTTATAAAATTACTAAAATAGTGCTTTCTTTATTTGTCATCTTAGTGTATTGCTCTTTTCAAATCAAATCTTAACATAGCCACATCAATATCTCCTTTCTGTATGTAACACATTTCTCCTGGGAACTGTAGTATTTGGCCTAAATTATCCTTCATATAACCAGCCATGTCTTACAAGCAGTTACCATCCTTAACTCCTGCTGATCTTGAAATGGCAAAATTTACAGAGATGAAAAAAAAAAACCCTTTAATTTGCATCACCTAATTAAACAAAAGACAATTTTATATTTTTCTTCTTTTAAGGTTGTAACTCCTTTTAAATTTTAAGGATTGCTTTCTGTTTCTGATAATTTACTCTATCCTAGTGTTTTTTCTATTGGCATTTCCGTTTTTATTGATTCCCCTGCAGTCCCCTCTCACTAAAGGGACAGAAATCATGGCTTTTTTCCCTTCTGAGATGGACTTTCATGCTTTCAAACACCCATCTTCATGTGTGAGTCTGGATTCATCACTCTTCTGCTTTTGCAATCTGACAAATATTGTTCCTCTGCCGTTTCTAATCTAGGCTTTATCAGAGCTAAACGTCAAATTTTTTTATAATCTGGTTCTGCTGCCTCATCTTTCTCTCTCTCTTTGTGTCATTGCTTCCCCAACTCTCAGTTCATGATCTTGGTATTTAGTTGTGATTCTGTGTAATCTGATTTAATCAGATTTTACCTTCTGGTGTAAACAACAGAAAGCCCGATGAAGAGCTGAGATCATGGACTACTCTTGCAGATTTAGGTGTGGTAAAGATAACAGAGATGACTGAGCTGCAAGTGAATTATCATACTGCTGTGACCAGCTTGGCTCTAGTATCCATAATTGCCATGAAATTGACTCAGGATTTCTATGCTGTGTTATGGTTTGCATAATAGAAGCGCTGTGATAGAACGGACTCTTTCCTGGTAAAACAATCAGCCCTGGACCATTAATTACTAGAAGATTTTTAAAATCTATTTTTAGCATATTAAAAAATCTCTCTGTTCCTCTGAAAGACGATTTTTTGTCAAGTTCCTGCTTTTTATTCATTGTGATAAGAAGTAGATCTTAATTCAGTGTCTTCATTTCCAGAGCTTTACTGAATTCTTACTACCAAAATCCTTGCCCTTCTTCTGGGTGTTTTTTCCAGATAACTTCCTTGCAATGGCAGTGATCTGTGGTTTCCTCATTTTCTTCCCTTCTTAGTCTAACTAGAACACTGCTATTAGTGTTTTCTTTCTCTTCTCCTCCAGCAATGTCATTGCTATTTTCATTGACCTAATTGACTTATTTGCATTGTACCAACTCTTCTTTCTTGTCTATAAGCACTATATAGTTTCACTTCTCTGCATCTCTGCGCTGCTTCTTGCTCTGTTAACTCTTCTCTTTTCCTGGGTTTGGCTTTATATCTTCTTTTATGAGTTTCCTGTGCTTGAAATAAGCTTTCATTATGCAGTCTGCCAGAGAGGATATTGACAGGCCCAAACATATATCATATTAGCATCTCTGTTGAGCAGTCTTGATCTCAAGAGTTCCAGATTTCATTAAAAATAATAGGAAGAAAAGCAAGGAGTCTTCAACTCTAGTTATTTTGTAAAAGATTTTGAAATGAATCCAGTGCAAAACCACGGTGGCAGCACATGGATAAGTTCTGCCTTTGCTTATATTGAGATCCCAGTGAAAAGGAGCTAATTCTAGATAGTATGATACCTTAAATATCTGTATAGCCAGTCGATAGAATTGCTTTATTTTCTTCTATCAAATTTGTGGTCTTTACCTTTTGTGAGTACAATTTGGAAGAGCATCTGGACTGAATCCTCCAGTCTTTTGGGTGATTCTGCCGCCTTTTAAAAAATGGTTGATTTTTTTCTAATCTTTTCTAAGCCCTCTTCTCTAGCAATAATTTTTCAGGTTGATACCACTGAATAAAATAATTCACATTAGTTTATGAAGAGTGTCAGTTACTGATGATGAGAAGGTAAAATGGTCCTGTCTTAAAAAAAAAAAAAAAGAAGTCCTAAGTGACTGTTTAAGAGGCTAAGAAAAAGATGTCAGTACTCAACCTCAGATTGTTTTCTTGGAAGGGCAGAACTGAACTGAACAGGGTACAGACATGCTTTAGGACAATTACAACAGACAAAATTTTGCCTAACAGTGGCAAATACTTTGTGCAAGGACAAGCAATGTTTTTTCTAGAGAATGTTATTCTGTGTTGCTAGATGTTAGGCTATTGTAAGTTAACTAAATTATCCTATTTTTCAAATGTTAGCTCTGTTTTACATACTGTTATTGAACAGCTGTCCCTTCTCATTTCTTTTATTCAAGGGACAGGTGAAAGTTTCTGTAGCATTTGGACTTGAAAATAATGGTCATGTCTTAAAATGTGATTCTTTATGAACATGGAACTGCATGGAGTGTTACGGCTTGTGTCTGAGCAGGTTTCATTTTATTTCACTTCTTGCTATTCCTTTACCATTGTGGCATCCCTCAGTGTATAAGAGACTCGCACAGCTCTTCTCCCAGGACGCTGATGTCTGCTGACAAGTCTATACCTTTAAAAATGGCTTTACAGGCAAAGGTATCTCCCTGTTTGATTGTCCTTTCTAAAACAAGGTTCTTGCATTAATTGCTACTTCACAGCTGAGCTCACAACTGATCTTTAATGGTTACAAGAAGAAATACTGTTGCTGGGACCAAAAAAACCCTTACTTATGTCCGGATTTGTCAGCGAGAAACAAAAACAGGCCTATCACTGTAGCATTATTAGTTCATCAGTTTGGTTTAGTTTATTTTTGTGAGCTGTTTGGTAATTTTTGTTTAAATGAGGTGACTTTTTCAGGGTTTGGTGTAATAAAAACTGAAGGTATTTGTTTTCACTGATTATAATTAATTTTTTATTGTAATTTTAAATGAATTAGTTTTCTTATAAATGTTTCCACAAATGCTTCAATAAATGTAGTAACAGCAATAGATCATTTTGAAACAGGATACCTTTCTGCTGTATTCTGCAGGAATCTTCTACCAGGTGTCTGACATCCTTAATCTGATGCTCAGGCTTGTCATTTCAATCGATACTATACTAGATAGGATGTCTTCAGCATTGCTATAGAAAGTATTTGAAAAATAAATTCAGATTTTATGGCCATGCCACAAACTCCGTGAGCACTAATTTTTCATTTATCTCTCTTTTTGTCTGTAAGCAGTTGGTTAAGTTGTTGATTAAAGAGAATTAGGTGAATCACACTCAAGTCAAAATGGATATGTATAAATAAATTAGATCAGAATTTTCTGTTGTTTCCAGGAAAACAGCAGATCGTATGAGCAGTTCATAAAATATAAAATTAATTTAATTTACAATGATTAAAATGATTTAATATCCTTTTTTTGTCTTTTTGTAGACCTATTTGGAATTCTTCTTTTTTGTTACCCAATTTTTTATTAATGAAGAATGAGGAATTAATGAAGAATGCTATCCATTTTTATTAATGAGAAATGATTTCTAGTGAAATATTAAGTGATTCATGTTATCACCTACATATCACCTGCATATGTAGAGCCTGCTGATTGGAATATTTAAATATAAATATATGCATGCATAGAACATTTTTTTTCAGTGTTCCACTAGCATGGTACAGATTTTGGAAGACTTTAAGAAATGCCAAGCTTGGATTGTTACCACAATTGCCTGTAGTTTAAGCAAGGAGAGATAAATCCAGTACTTTTATTACTGCTAGGATATAGTTTGAGTAGCTTATTAAGGCTTTGGTTTATTTATCGTTATGTTAAGTATATTCTGACTTCATTTTAAAATCTCAAACTTCACTATAGTATCTATATAAAACTATGAAGTATTGTATTGCATATAAGTAGCCTCAAGCATCTCAATTTTTATGTAAGTCTGGGTAAACCTACCTTTATTAAAGGTAAATTGCAGTATGGGTTGTCTCTCTGCCACTGCAGTAGTTCTGGAGGTTTCATTGTGGCTGGAGAAATTTTGTCATGGAATACAATTTGTTATGAAGTTTTGTAATTATTTCACACAATGGTTTGTTATTTGACTTGTTTGAAATGTATTTAAAACAATTAAAAGACATGGATTTGTTTTCAAATGAGAGAGCAGCTAAAATCATAAGAAAGAAATACCAAGATGTGCTCAGAAACAAATGTATCTGTAAAGGTTTATTTTCTAGGCAGCATTGCTTCTGTGAGTCCATTAGGACCTCACATGTGCAAGCCTGTAGATGGACACAGCCAGGAGCTACAAGGCAACAGGGATCCGGTCCTGGTCAGACTGATACCAAGGAGCTTGGTTTGTCATTTGGTTCACTTCCAGAAGGAAGCAGTACTAAACCGAGTCAGGATAACAAGTTAGGACTTTGGGTGGACTGATAACTGTAATTCAGGTTTATTTTTGAGGCAGAATTCAATCATGGATCATACTCTTCTGTATAACCTTTTGATTAAATTTTGTAAATAAATCTATACATAGCATAGAAAGAAACCTATCTTGTAGGAATGGAAAATGATATGAACTCTGTCTAAATGTAGGTTTGTCCTCTTACAGTATGAGTTTATACTATTCAAAAATTACTGTGTAGAAGCAGATTTTGGAGGCTTTTCTGTCTTGCCAAAATGCTTTCAAACAGCTATCCCAGCTCATCTTACGTTTCTGGGAGAGGTTGGCAATCTGAGAGGCATCAGGTAATGTGCATATAACTGAGCTTTAATAGACACTCAGAATCAGACATCTGCAAAACTTCAGGAGTTATGCAAATTATAAAAAGAAGTACTAAAAATGGAAGGAAAGTTATAAATATGGACATCAGTCAGAACTTTACTAAGAGCAGAGAAGAATGTGAATACCAGAAAATGTAGTTTTTAGAAATAAAGACTAATATACTTCAGGGATCTATTTTCTTAGCCTTTTAACATTTGTCTTAGTTCTTGTTTTACATAAAGCCATTAAGATGAAGAAAATAAATACAATAAATACTTATTTTGTAGTACTAGTATTTTTTCTGGTTTTTTTTTCCTTATACTTGCTGACAAATCTTTCAAGCTACTATTATTTGATAACTTATCCTTTGATTCTTCATGAAGAGCTGGACAATGACCCTGTAAATATGGATCTCTGCTTCTCTCTTAAATTCTAGGTGCAAGGTGTTCTGGGTACTTCTGCGTGAAGGACTTTTAAAAAACGTGTAGGAAAACAAATTAGGAACAGTAGAAGAGATTACCTGGAAACTAGAATGCTAATTACATTTTCATCCTTGAAGTGTTTTTTACATGAAGAAAGCAATTAATTTGTATAGGTAGACCATAAAATTTACAGCTCAAAGGCTGAGAACTCTGCACAGAAAAAGCATATACAGACCATGGATAAATGAGGTCAAACACTGAAGACAGAAATGCCTATTTTCCTTTAACTTATGTTGGGATACAGTTTTACCTTGGCCTTTACAGCATTGGTCCATTTTCTTCTCTATTGTATCCTTTTAGTGAATGCCAGTTGATGGTTCTGTCTATTCCTATGGAAACCAAGCTATTGAAGCCACTCTTGCAAGAGGCTTTAGGGAGAAAAGCTCTAAGTTGAGACACCGCATTGCTTTCAGTCAAAATGTTTGATAGCTAGAACTGGTCTCATCATACTGATGTTTTTGGCTGATGTATTGCATAAGATGCTTTGCTGGATGAATGAACATATTAAACTTGGAAACTGGTAAATAAGACTTCTATTCAGCTGTTTGAGGTGTTCTCTTAAGTGTTTTAGTTTAGAGTCTAGGATGCTGCTAACAAAGTGCCTAAAAGGGTACTTTGTAAGATTAAACCCAGTGTCAAGATCATGGTTGCCATGGTTGACTGGAAAGGATTAACAATACAGCAAATATTTGAATCTGTTAGTGGTTTGTTAGATAGAAGACATGGCATCATCCTGTCCGTGCAGAGGTAATAAATAACTTGCATAAATTTTTTTCAAAGGTGTAGTTCAGTGGATGACTGTTAAGGGTTATACAGGTATGAAATAATAAACGTAAAGATTTTCCTTTACTCACAAGTTAGTGAGCTTTTTTTGCATTTTTAGTCAATAAGTTTACCCTCTATTTTTTGCTCAAATTAAAGCTATATCTGAATCCTGTTTTCCAGTTTTGCTGAATTAAACTGGTCCAGCTGTTATTGAAGTTGTTTCAGAACTGGAAGAGATAACTGTGTTGATTCCCTTTAGTTAATGGTTTACATTGTTATGTTTCAGCTGTATGTTCAGGGATGCATCAGTTCTGTTCACTGTATTTTCAGTTACTCCACAGCAACTTTACTGAAGGTACATACACAAATCAAATCTTCCAACTGTAGTCTGCCACCCGATTAGGGAAACAAGAGAACAGAAAATAGTTGTTTCTCAGCTACTCAATTAACTTTGTTTATAACATAGTTAGTATGGATATCAGAGGTGAACAAACAGTGTACAAAGCAGCATGAGCTAAGAATTAGTATCTTCAATGTCTATTTCTTCTCCATTACACCAAATATATATCCCAAAAGTGTAGGGGAGTATTTGAAAGGAATGAGTGTCTTTGTAACTGTTAAGTTTAGTAGAAACACTTAAGTGTATTTGTCCTTCAGGACTGTGCAGTCAGAGCGATGAATACAATCACCTTACATTAAATTTTCAAAGTTATTTGATTTATTCACCCTTTCTTTTGGTGTGTTTTCACTCAACAAGAACAAATATTTTTGCATCTGCTATATGTTAGTGAAGACTGATAAGTCTAATTGTTAAGATTTATTGATAAAATAGAATTTCCTTCTCTATCCATGGTTTACATATCAAAATCATCTTTATTACAAGAGGGGGAGGAAAAAATTCATCTGGAATTTGTTTGTGATTCTGATTTTGTGTTTTCTTGCTATATAGCAATTAAAATTTTAAATATATTAAAATTTAAACATACTTAAAATTGTTCATAAACATTGTCATAAGCTTATTTCATCAATTAAGCATATTGTATGTGTTGAACTTACATGTTGATATAGTGTGTGATAACCAGAGAGACAGCCTATTATTACGATAGTGACTTTCCTCATTTTCACTAATAATTTATAAGTAGTTGTGTTGATTATTTTCTTCTAGATACTGTTAAAGAAAAAATCAGTGGTGATATTCAAGGCATGTAAGAACAGTGCGGTCATGTATATTTAAAGTATAGCCTTTATGTTAATAGCTGTTAATAGCTTCTGTAACCAGGCAATATTAATTCAGTTTCAATGCATTAGAAGTCAAGAAGTTTCATCGTTTCATGCATAGTTAATTTGTCAAAACACAAACATTGCTAACTTATAATTCTAAATAATTCTTACTTGTGATTTGATTAATATTTTTACTTCCTATTCTATATTTTAATAACTTTTCTTCTGAAGAATGCTTGTCAGATTTCTGGCAGTTAGTAGTTAATGTCAAAATACACCCTTTGATGCTTGAATTTCATGTGCTTTTGGAATAGTTTATATATATATATATAGATAGATGTATATGTAAAATTAGAAATATGACAGTCATAGCTTCTGTTTTTATAAGTAGTTAGTTTGTTCTCTGCAAAGCCACTGAAACTGGCAGGTGTTGGTGACAGAAAGTCGTCTGTATGCTCCATGTCGTTCTAAGTCGGTTTTGATGTTTTGGCAACATGCCTCTTCTTGAAGGAATGCTAGTAGAAGAAACAACCTAAAAACAAAATCTCAAATAGCACGTGCCCAGGCACTTTTGTATCCAAAGATACTTAAAATTCTTGATTGTTGAATACATGTGACCAAGTTGTTCCGTGGGATGAAGCATCCTCTATTCAGCACACACTTGCACGTGCGTGCATGTGTGAGAGTCTGTGTGCGTGTTTTGTGTGAACAATTAAGATTATCTTCTGCAAGTTTCAGCAGGTGAAGACAGCAGTTTGTACTGTTTGTGGTTAAATTCAGTTGTCGTTTTTGTTTTAAAAGGGTGAGCTCAGGTATATGTATGTTTATCTTTTAAAGGCTTACCTAGCAGTTGATGAGTTTCAGTTCCTTGACTTTCAGTGGTTCTTCTTGAAAGGCTCTGATAGCAAAGAGCTGTTCTCAGCTGTGGCTATAGCACCTGTGCTAATCTGTTTGGAAAGCATGCCAATGTAGTGTGAAGTGGCTGTTATACTATATTCTGTTTGCGTTTCTAGGCTAAAATCAAGATGGCTTTCATGTTTTTCATATTTTACCTCCAATGGATGTTTGTCTGCATGATACAATTTGTTATTTGTCAATATACAGGTTTATACTAACTCTAGAAACATACATATCACTGTTAAAAAGTATAGATAATTTTGTGTTTCAGACATGAGCAACAATTGAATCTTAACTCCATATATGACCTAATTTCTTTTATGGAGTCCTGGCTCTGAGAAGTTTGAAATCTAACCTGACTGTTAAAAAAATACATAATGATCTATGTTGCTTAGAAGATTTTCTGTTATCTGAGAATATGAAATAGTATATTTGGGACAGAATGTGCTTCTTTAGAAAAGCAGATCAATGGGCTGATTTCCTGTTTAATTTCCATGCAGCTTTTCTTCTCTCATTCTCCCCCGTTCTCTGCCAAACTGGGTCTAAACAAGAGGAATGGTGTAGACAAGTGAATACATAGGTAATAAACTATAATACGATTTGTTTTTCTGCTTTCAAGCTGTGGTTATGTATCCAGCTCTACTTTCTGAAATATGAGTTATAAGTTCAAAAAGGAAAATCAAAACACAATTCACATTTGAAGACAGAAATAGTATAATCAGTGCCTGTACTAAGATTAGTGTAGTATTAGAAAAGCAGACCTGTTTTAACTTTGTTGTGAATTCAGTGATAGTAATATGGTAGTGTTCTATTTATGAAAGAGTAAGAATAACTGAATTATATATTGTATTCCTCCAAAGAGGAGATACTTGAATAGTCTCTCTTTTTATGAAGAATATTGAGACAATTGTGATAAAACAACTTACATAAGTGCTGCTTAATTAATAATGTATTTTGAAAATCAAAATTTAATAAGCTTATAAATTATTAAACTATGGTAGGATCTATAATTATCAGATATCCTAAAACCCTACCATCAGGGATGGTGGACTGGCTGCACTGCTAATCCTTCTCTGTTCTCTTTGAACGCACCCCCTTAAGACCTTTGCACATCCTGGTTTTGTGGTGACTCATTCTTCCACTCTCTGCAGTTTTTTGTGCACTCACTTACTCTACATATTGTAATTCTTTCTGTCAGGAGCTGTGATCAATGGTTAATACCAGATGGAAAGTACCTGATCTTGATAAATCTAATCTTAACAGTAGGGAAATGAAACATTCTTTGGGAATCATAAAATTGTAGAATTTTTTGTTTGTTTTAATACTGTTAAATAATGTTTTAAGACAAGACAAAAGTAGCTGAGGAAAGTAGCCTATTAAGTTGACCTCAGTAGCATGCAAGAATGTAGAAAAAGGTTTTAATAGAAAATCAAGTAAAATGTGCACTACTTTACCAAAAATAGGTTCTTCATAACCTGAACTTTTCCTAAATAATTTTCTAGATTTAATGCATTAGATCACCTTTTTTGACCCTTACTAAAATGTAGGGCTAGATGGAAATTTGGAAGTTAAGAGGGAAATAAGAACAATTTAAGGTGGGCAGAGTTTGATAATGAGCTGAAAACAGATACTGTTGAAATATCAATTGTAAGTTTGGAAAGAGTATATTAGAATTTCTCAACAGCTGAACTTGAATCTAGTATTAGTCAACATTTTCACTAAATAAACTTGCCATAACGGGTAGGAATTTTTCTAAGGTAATCTGTGAGTGACACAAGATAAGGTGATATTGTCGGTCGAAGACAGGATTAGAATGTCTAGAATACTAGAAGTAATTAAAATGGTTGTAAATATGATAGTCCGTAATGCAAGTCTATGTGTGGAGGCAGGGAGGCACAACAATATATTCTATACATTGGGAGTTTATTATTTTAAAATGACTCAAAAGGACTGATTTGCTAATTGATCAGAGAATGTTCTCAACTGAAAGAGGCACGTGCAGTTTTAGGGTATATCTCACAAGATATTTGCACTAGCAGGAGAAAAGCATTAATGCTCTCCAACATGCTACTAGTGGGAGCTCTTCTAGTATGCTGTATAATCTTTGGCTACTTGTGTTCAAAACAAATGAGTTGCAACTGGAATGAGTGCAGACAGCAAATGATATTTTGAAGGGAATGCAGGACTTATCCTTTATTACTGAGACTATAAGACGTATGCTTCTTTCTACGACTTTCCATTTTACTAGAAGCATATTGTGCCCTGACATCATCTTCAGGGGTTATGACTGCGTCAGCAATGAACAGTCCTTAAAAAACACCTCCTTTGTAAGGGTCACTTCTTAATTGTTTCATGTTCTTTTGATATGTCTGTTCTTGGCAAAGCAGGTATGTAGTTTTGAATTGGAGCCAAAGAAGTAGCCTCTTCATGGCTTAACACTTTGGCATTCATTTAATGACACCTGCCATGTTTACCAGGAGGTTCTATAGAGAAAGACATTGTGCTGCCTATTACCTGGTTCTCTAGCAACCCTACCATTTGACTAAATCAACACAAGCCTAATGTAGGTATTCCAAAAACCAAGTGTAGCTGTGCTTAACTTGTCAGTAGTCCGCTCATGTCCAGTACATTATAAATTATTACAAGTCAGTCTTTCAAGTCATGTTTTATATTTCAGGTGGAGTGTTTAAGCTTGTTGAAAATGTCGTCTCAGCAATAAATAAGGAAAAGCACATTTTCCTGTATCTACTGGCCCCTTTTAAACCACTGATGTTAAGATGACAGTGGCATATCTATGGATGTGCTTTTCATCCCTGAAGAGGTCCCCCATATTCTTCTGACTCTCAGCCTGATCTTGTTCGGCTCAGTTTCTCTCTTTGTAAAATGGTGTTATATTTATCTATCAATGTAATATATTTTTAAAATCCAAAGATGAGAAGTGCAACCTACAAGGTGTGTCGACACTACAGAGTAGGAGAGATAGATGGTTAGTCAGAGTGTAGAAGCACATGGTTACATAATGACAAATTCAAGAAATTGTGAGGCGAGGTGAAATAACTTTTCAGAGCCCTGCTGCATGTCAGCACAATGTTCCCAGAACCTAGGTTTACTAATTAAAGAAAGCTCACCTGTCTCTAAAGTACCTTGACATCTATTATGCAAAATACCCTGTGTCATTCATCATTATGTGCCCAGGGATTTTATTTGGGATTATACAAAATTTAGTTTTATAACCCTTCTGCCTGATTTTTGGTGCGTAATGAATGGTAATCTGAACTACACTGGAACTGATATGCTGCATTTCAGATTTAGATGAAATACTATTTCCCTCCTCCCTTTATCCTTCCTGTTTCTTCTAGAACCCTATCTGGGTATGGGAAATGGATATCAATTTACTGAGGCTTTGGCCATACAAAATGAAATTCATGATAGGAGAAAGAATGTTGACAGATTAAAAGGGCTGGTTGCCATTCTACTGATGAGTGTACTGTCTACTGTTTTTTGATATTACCTGTAATTTAGAGGAATATTTGGACCCTTATCTACTTCATGAATACCTAGGAGACATCTATGATAAAACTTTGCTTCCATATCTGTACTCTTGGTACCAAGATGATAATGAATCCTTAGTTTCAGATGGTGTTTTTATCTTACACAGCAACAGCCAGTAACTCAGGGTTTTACATACATGTGTTTTATATAATGTTACTTTAAATGTCCCTATTGGTGTTACAGACTTCGGCTTTTAGTTTTCAGGGAGAAAACTGCATACATTTTACAGGAACTGTACTCAGTTTCTTTTCAATTTTGAATCCAATCAAGGTGTTGATTTTCATTTATAAAGCATGGTGGGATGCTGCATATCATTTAGGCCATGCCTTTTGTTGTGCATCTGTGTGGTAGCTGCTGAATTCAAATGACTTTATCTCTAGAATGAAATGGCTGAAGATTGGTTACAGCACTGTTCTCATTCCCAAGTTCTCAACCAAGCTTGTCCTAAGTATTTTACTCACCCTGCTGTGATGCAGCCTCATTATTGATCTTTAAGGATGTAGTACAAAACTTAACTGAAAGGGAGTATGGGAGATGGGTGGTTGTTATAGAGAAAATCTATTATTTGTAATAAAGTCTGTGCTACCATAAATATTTGGCTGTTTTATCCCGAACACATTGTCTAGCTTCACCTTACAGAAACACTCCTAGTAAAATTTTGTCAGGCTTAAAATTTATCTCCAGCAATTTAAAGGAATTTTGTATGTTAATTAAAGGAATGGAGACAGGTGCATATGTCTGTACCCTGCTGTGTGCCACTATAATTCTATATGGATCAGAAAGTACATGATTTTAGCCAGCGAAGAGGAGAGGAAATGAGATGTCCCTAATAAGTATGAATTGTGATGGTGGTTCTTTCATCTCTTGAGAGCAGAGCAGTGATCCAGACCACCCTTGCTGTTGTCACTAGGCTCCTACCAAATATAGCAGAGCATTATACACGACATCTGTGCTGGCAAGTTAAGACATCTGTGTCTCAGAGGGAACGTGCATGATCTCTCATAGTTGAGAGAATGTTCTGTCACCTGTTAGGAGTCTAACACTCCTGTATGCTAAGAAGTTTCCAGAAGAATTTTGCTTCCAGGAAGGATAAAACTTTTCATGAGAAACAGCATTCACTACAATAATTTGTTGTTGACTGTTAGTCTAAGATTCAGACTTTTAGAATATGTCTTGGAATGTATTTAATTGTACTTTCATTGAAAAGATAAATTAAAAAAATCCTTTAACAACTCTGAATCTTTCCTGTGCTGCTAGACATGACATAGGGAACAAAAAGGATCTGCCAAATTCTTTGTCGTGTTAAGTACTGGAATATTTGCACAGCTGTGTTTTTATGATTAAGTTTTCTATGTCAGGTTTGTTGGCCTATTGCTTTACTTTCCACCAGAGAGCCAGTTAGGAGTGGAAATGGATAACATTATTTAAACTTGTCTCAGCAGTAATACCTGAATAATGATGGTTCCAACTGTTGCAGTACTATTGAACTGCTACAGACAATGGCCCAGTAGGAACCTGGCTCTGCCTATGTGTTTGGGAAGCTGGAACCTGGCCCAGGAGGACTTAAGATGCTGGTGTGGCTTCACAGTGATGCTGGGATTTCCCTGGACCCATATGCCCCTGTTAAACTGAACCACGTACCAGGTCTGCTGTTCTCCAGTACATTGCTAGGGAAGAAGAGGACTGCAAGTGATCCAAGGGAAGGCAAGACAAATGTTCTGCTTCTAATCTTCCCACTGCTGGAGTGAGGGTACCATGGGTTGAGTTGTGAGGAGGGTTTGGAAGCAGAGACACAGTGCAGTGTGACCAGGCAGCTTCAAACAGTCCTGTGCTGGGCTGCCTTGAGTGGCAGGCACAGTGTGAAGCTAATATTTTTAACGCAATAGTAATATAACCATCAATAATTTCAGTATCAACCTGCATTTAGAGTCGTAATAACACTGTTACCAATACGGAGGATGCTGGTTTTTTTTTCTGTTCTTTGCTTTTGTAGCCATACCAAGCAAGAACTCGCACCATTATTGCTGTCTAGATTACTCAAACATGCAAGTGGTCCTGTCTGATGAAGCAATTGTTGTTTAGATGGATGAAGAAATAAATATATACATTATATCATAGGCATGGGAACGTAGGTAGAAAATAGTTTACTGGAAATTTTTCATGAATGGAAAATATATGGTTTCACTTTTTTTTTAAATTAATCTGAGGCTAGAACCTATTCCTAGCAGTAGTCTCACACTGAAAATGCTAGACAGCTTTTTTCTAGATGAACTTGCAATTTTGGGAATAGTTTTTTCAATTTGGGGGGATAATCTGAATTCTGGCAGATTCATTGATTCTGAGTAAGAGCTTTCTCCCATCATTCTTTTCTGTGTGAAAACGCTCAAGAAAGGAAAGTCTTTCTGACTGCCTAGCTGTTAAGCTTGGGTGTCCAGAACTTTCCTGCGAAGTCATTACTTGACTGCAGAGCCATGATTGCTTGTAGAACTGTCTGTCTGCCAAAAATGTGTTATACTCTATTGCAGTTAATATGTGGCTGAAATTTTCAAATAGCAGAATTTATTCTTCTAATCAGATAGTGTTACGTTGAAGCTAGTTGACAGCTGTTCTCTGAAACTGTGCTATAGTTTGTATAGAGTTGAGTCTTTTGACTAAAAATAATTTTTATAGGATATAAAAGAATTTTAAGAATCAGCACAGGAGTAGTAAATTTTGGCTACCAAGAACCGAGTTTTCTGTACCAATATTTAATTCTGTTTGCTTGTAATGTTTTTTACAGTACAAAAGAATCATTTTAGAGAGACTCAGTAGCAATGTTAGGCCAACCAAGTATCTTTTCTATGGGTAAAGCTAGCAAGTTTGAAGGTTTGTTATACACAAGCATTTTATAAAAATGAAGGAATTAGGCTACTTACTGCTTTTCAGATTAAGCATACTTTTCCCCCTCCACCTATTAAGACTTAAATTAAATCTGTCTTTCCTTGATGTTGATGTATTGTATATTTACAAAATCCAGCAAATTATCAACTCAAGATGAGGAATATTTCCTTTGTATATCCTTGTAACAATAGTTTTATTTTCTAACAAGTGAAAGGAACACAGCAATACTCAGGGTATTACTAAAGAAAAGGGCAGCCAGAAGTAAGAGCAGGAATAAAATCATTACAAATAAGAAGAGCATATAATGTAAGAACAGGTGTATTCTGTGGTGGTGTGTGTGTGTGTGCGTGCGTGTGTGTGTGTGTGTGTGTGGTTTTTCTTTTTTTTTAATCTTAAATCATTTGGAAGAAATAGAATCTTTCATGTTTCAGAAAGAGGAGGGTTATTACAGATTCATTTCCTAAGGAGAGGGATTTGTTGGTAGCTTAGCAGGCAACAGAATAATATAGTAGTGACTGGTGGAAAAGTGCATAACAGCAAGAATAAAATAGAATACAGGAAAAGAAATTGTAATAACAAAAATGTACATTTCCTTTCAGTTTTATGTATTCTTTTAACTTCGACCCTTCTTTTCACCTGAATTCACTCAAAAAGCACAGTGCTTTTGTAAAGCTTCCAACAAGTACCCATCAACAGGATAAATTCACTTTTTTTTTCTTTTGCATGTATGCATGCACATGGAATAGGAAGTACTGAAAGAAAACAAATGTATTATCTTTTCTGATGGAGAAAAGCATCTGTATTGCTTCCAAGAATAATATTGTCTTATATTATTTAATGCTATCTTTCCCCAATCTAATTCCCAACCACAGCATGGTACATTGCTATTTTTGCTAAGTTTTTCCTTTTTTTAATGAGTTTTGCAAATTCTTCTTATATTTACCTATAAAATATGATGGCAATAATGAGAAGTTTCTTATCCCTAACTCATTCCCAAATTTATCACAAACTCTTCTGAATGTATTCTGCATGGGTTAATAGCTGTGCAAATGTTATGCTGTTAGGCATTTTTACTTCAGTGTATGCCTCGATGCATGTCTGTGTATTGAAGGGACAGAATCCTGAGGTTATGCTTCCCGTGACACCCAGCAGAAGAAAGAGAATTAGTGATTCACTGTTCACTGAATGAACTTGCTGTGAATGCCATTAAAGGGTACAGTAGCTGTGCTGGCTCTGGCAATAGAAGTTTGCATTTTCTAGCAGGTTCGTGGTAAAGTTCTTGGCAGACTTTTCTTACAGACTTTAACTGAAGAGCAAGTGTCAATGGCAGTAAATTGTGAAAGCAGGAAGGTGTATTTTGTCTGATTTCATTCATGATTCATCCTGCCTATTTTGTATTTTAAAATGAAATAGTGTAGCAGGAAAAAATAATCACATTCATTTATTTTGAGCATACTTGATGAAATCTACTCTGCCTACAAAAAGCTTAACTTCTCCATTTTTATTAGACAAAGACTAGAAGAGAGATATGTAAAATCTACCCTTCTAGTCTCTATGGCTGCTGTACCACCCTATGAAAAAGGAGACTGGAGTATTTTTAAGCCTTGGGACTGGATACTGTGGTGGTCTCTAGAATCCTTTGGCCCACCTCCACCCTACCATTATGGTAACAATGTGATTTAATGCTGAGTTGTATGACATACAAGAAGTGAACCCATTCATTAGCAGTGCTGACACTTGTATACCTGCCTACCTTTTTTTCCTTTGTTTTTTCAAGGACAGCTTGAAGGGACTAAGTTAAAAACATAGGATTTATAAAAGAATTGTAGCAGATTGAAAAATGTTAATTTACAGGTAGTTCCATAACCTGCAGAATCTGAAGATGTGACTTCGATTGATTTGTGTCTCATTTTTCCTTTGTACCTTGTCTAATAAAGCTTGATCAAATGCTGCAGCTTTTCCCTGGGTGGGGGAATTAGTGTAATTTATCTTCTCTTCTGAGCTTTGTATTTTCATGATATTTATGGGAAATTGATGTTTTTACTTAAACTGTCAGTATATGAAATTGGCAAAAACATTAAATATTTTGGGAAAGATTGGGAGACAGTAAGCAGAACGATTGTACTCTTATTTTCTCTTTAGGAAAGGTTAAAAGTTAGAGTGAGAAAAGAACAGGGATGTGTAAAGTATGATCATGTAAGCTTTTCCAGATTCAGATGTTTTTGTTTTAAGAGTTGCTACTCTAGCTGTTTGTTACTCATCCTCAACTGGATTTATTGCTGAAGATGATTTCAGAAAAAAAAACAATAGACTTTGTATTGAAATGAAGTGGAATCAAAAATATCAAAATATCCTGTGTAGCTTCTCAATTGTATCGGAAATGACTTCCAAGTAAGGGGCAATAGCAAGTCAAGGCTGGCTGTACCTTAAATCACCACAGCTTCATAATGATTGTATGACTATGTCCTTAATTTTTGACTATCTTCCTCAGTGATTTGAGAAGTAGAACCAGATTGCTTTATTTGGGATCCATTGTCAACTGTTATTCCCTCATAGGACCATTTGTACATTATTCTTTTTGAAAAGCTAGATCTAAAGTCCAGAGTGTTAAATATTTTAAATGAGTGTTATAAAGCTACTTGTCCCATCCATTCATCATGCATACAGTAGATCAAAATTGACATACAATTCCTAATTTAAAAATATAAGAAACAATCACTTTTTTCAAGGTATTGTTACTTATGCAGATGAGTACATATTATCTGTCTCTGAGTCGTTCCTTGTTATTCTCTTACTCTCATTTTGAAAATTTCTTTAAATCTGTGTTTAGTTTTATATCTCGCCTGATACCTGTCCACCTTGCTGTCTCCTGCGTGTGTTTAATCAAAACAAAATTAGGAGACCGATGGTCTTCATTCAGTTTTTACATGGTGTTTATTGAGGTTGAACTATGACTTATTTTGAAAATTTCCTGCCTTTGAGTTCCCTGGGGCACAAGCACAGAATTGCCCATTCTCTCTATTCTCTATATTTTCTCCCCTTTTTTTGTACTTTTGCAAACTCTGTCTCTGAAATTTACAGTCTCTTGCCATTTTAAAACAGTGTACAATTCCTGTGAACTTCATTGAAAATTATGTTAACATCATTACTTCCTGGAGTTGGTCACAGGTAGTTCTTGTAATCTTCTATATTTTAAGCTTTATTTTTCCTCTCTCCCGGTAGAATAGCTCTTACTTTGCCACTTGTAACTATTGGATGCTTATGAAGTTATGCCAGATAACACTGCTGCAGAGACATAGCCTGTCTTTTGTGGAGATATTCAGATAAATATATTTTTTGAAGTTTCCTCAAGTTAGGAAGACTTTTTATTGCATAGACTGTCTACCCTTTAAAACCTTAATGATCTTGGAGACAGTCCACTCAGAAATGTTTTCCAGAAAATAAATACTGAAAGAAAAAAAAAATAGCAAGTAGTTGGTAGAAAAGAATGGGCATGCAGAAAAATCAACATATGGCATTGTCAAAAATGAATAAAATTAGTGGGAGCAAACATAATGATGTAAAAGTACAAAAGGAATAGAAAGTCTGCAGAAGTAAGCAAAAGGATAAGAGGAAAAAATGAAAATAAATGTATTAGCTTTTGCTTTTTTCATTTTTTTAAAATATTTGTTAACCAAGAGGGAGAGAACACATTGAAATCAGGAACTTCCGCAGTTTAGACAGTTTTTATAAAATGTATTTGAATAAGTGAAGAAGTGTTTTTTCAAGACATAGGACGCTATGAAGAAACTCTTGGCAATATTGGAGTCATGTGGCAATATCTGTCTTTACTGGCTGTTGTCTTACACAGTACACTATAGGAAGATATGAAACTGATACCAAATAGGAAAATAGATTTAAAAATCGAGTTGATGTTTTTTGACATCAGTTCTTTTTTAGATCTGATCGATAATAGATAATAATAGATCTTTATTAGAGGTTTCCAAAACTTATGGCTGTTACTGGGTTTTTTAGGCCCTTTTATACAACAGGAAATACACCTAAGCAGTATCATCGTCTGGATTGATTAACTGGAATAAATTTCATATATTTTTCCTTACTCAGGGAAATTACCGCTTCATGAAACTTCTGCTGGCTCGTAGAGGGAACTGGATGCAGAAGGACTTAGAAGATATGACACCATTACATTTAACTACACGTCACAAAAGCCCAAAATGTTTAGCTTTGCTGCTAAAACATATGGCACCTGGAGAAGTGGATACACAGGACAGAAATAAGGTAAAATACTGCTTATTTTAAGACACACTTTTAGCAGCTTTGGAAATTGGTGTTGCATCTGTTATGTGTGAAAAATAAATTTGTTATTTCTGTGCATAACAAATGTTTCTTGACTCTTCAAAATAGTAGCTAAGACTGGTATTTTAATATTTGCCATTAAAAAAATTGATGTTTTCCAGCCAATAATAATGTAACAATTCATTGTACTGAGTTCACTGACATTCCTGTTAAGAGTACATAGACATAACAGAGGATTCAAAATCCATTGGTTTTCAGGTCTAAGCCTTTCTGTGATGGTCTGATCCTTGTTAGAAAGTGGATAGCATGTGTTTATCTTGCTTTTCTTCCGTGGAAACATTCTGCATATGAAATGGATGCTCATCTGTTCTCATTGTCCTTGTGGAAATCCAAAAATACCAGTTTGAATTCCACTCTTGAACAATGATGTGGGTGGTTTTACACTTAGAAGATCAAGATTTGAACCCAGAAAGCACATACCACCATTATTCTTTGCACTGGATCTTCTTAACTTTGGAGAAGTAGAAGGAATTTAGAATCAGGTAATAGAAAGAGTTATTGGAAAACTTTGTGCAGAAATCTTCAAAGTCTATGTAGATATCAAAGATGAATGAAAAAATGAAATTCCTTTGATGCTGGGCTACATGCAGGTTTGCTGTTGGCAAACATTGATCAGTCACTATGTGATTGATTTGGCCCTGCACTGGGGGCCACCAAAGTGGTTGTGGTATTGACACAGCCATTCATAGGTGCTATGAAATGGTATATTCATTATGTACAATGGAATAGAGAAAAGAGCACCCTGTCACGTGGTCCATAGGTACCAGTGAAGGAATATGTTAAAGCCAGCTGGCTTCTGCACTGTTCCAGTCACTCGTCTATTTTTCATTCTGTCCCTTGTGATGATACTGAATGCTTGCCTGCTTGCTGCTCTGCTCTATGGATCAGCTTACCACTGTCCAGGAAGAGCCTTCATTGTCAGTAGAATTCTTCTTTTGGTCTCCAGATCAGTTTGTGATCAGCTCTGATTATTATGAAAAAATTTCGTTCTTTTCTTTCTTTCTTTTTTTTTTTTTTTAACAGATCGCAGTCCCCTTAGAGATTTTTCACTTCAATCACAGTCCCCTTAGAGATTTTTCACTTCAGTAGTCTCTTTGCTATCTAGTCAGAGGTCTAATGAGAATTGCATTCTGCAGATGGTGACAGCTAGGGAGAATCTTGTGGCACACTTGATCCTGGTAATACCAGTGCAAATATGCATCTAGGAGAGTACTTCTATCTGTACGTTAATTCTGAGTCATTGTCAGACTGCACACTACAATGGAAGAACCACTTGAACGGGGATGGTCCAAGGATAAAAATATCCATAGGCTAGACCTGTCTGATAGACTGGCTTTTTTTCCTGCATCTCTTTAAACAAAAATGAACCATTTTTAGGGTCTTCTAATCAAACACAACTTTGTGGCCTGCGATAGAGTATAATGCGGTTTATAAAGAAGATTTTCTGACAGGAACAGTAGGAAGCATCAAGCCCATTATTATTATATAAAAATGGACCAATTTGCAGCAGAATATCTGCTACAGTGCACATGCACTGTTGCTCCAATGAATGCATCGTTAAGTAGGAGGAATGTGATGGTGAAGTTGATTGACAAACCAGCATGAGACTTCCATTTGAAATAGTACACCTGTTAGACACTTTGCTATTTGTTTTGTGAAGCTGTGACCTTCAGGAGTAAATGTACTCTAACATCTACAGCACTTTACAGTGCTGCCTTCTCAGAATGAAGTCCTTCGCATTCATTTTCTGCTTCTGTGGTAGTAGTGGATGCTTGAAAGGCCTGGAAATCTGCAGGTGACTTTCCAAGGATATCATATAGTGCATATATTGTTATGAGTTGTCTGATGTCCCTTCACAGTATTGTCATGCTCCACTTGATCAGTAAAATTATCAGCCTGCTTCAGAAACACACTGACTTCTAAGAGCCTTGTGAAGTCTACTGATGCTTGTTATAAAGGATGATTATTAAAATGAGCAGCCAGTGCAGGTGCTATATCTTAGAAGGAAAGTGTTATAGTTTCTAAACAACTGATGGATCATTACTCTTGATAGAGCAGATTGCCAGCCAACAATAATAGCACATGAACACTTTTAAAAGAAGGAATAGTTAGTTAGCGTATAGTAACTGGATTTTTTTGAGGTGGCTATGATTAGTATGGCTCTTAAGTTTGAGTGCTTATCAATATTTGGTTTCAAACTGCTGTGAAACAGTTGCATCTGTGTACTAGTGTTAATAGTAGAGTTTGAGGAAGCGCAGGACATGCACGCAGGCCTGACAGGCACTCTAAGTAAAGGATTTTTGTGGTTTTGAATTTCTTTGCTTTTGAATGAAACAGGTTCATCCCTTCTGTTGGCATGTTTGATGCATGTTCTATTTGGGAGATTATCATGTTGCCTTTAATGGAGTTCTAGTAATTCTCGTTGTGGACTTGTTAATCTGGGATGGCTGGTTCAAATGTCATGATGTGCTTTAAGCAGTTTACGTATGTCACCTCAGATCTGAAAGAGACTTCTTTCAAAGAGTCCAAATATATGAATGTTTTCTAACACCATTTTTTTCCCCAAGGATATGGCAATAGAAAGTTAGACATTGTTAAGGTAAATAGCAAAAAAAGAGGAAAAAAATTGTGGAACTACCATTGGCAAGGTAGACATGGCGTTGGGTACAACGGTATGCATCAGTAATGGCTCTGGACATTTCTAAGCATTCAGCATGGAGGTCTCCTTCCCCTAATATGTAAGTGATCCTGGAACTCATGCAAAAAACTCTCCTCATCAGGCATGAATCTGCCACTGGCTCAAATGTCAGTGCCTTGATTTTTTGACCAGCTGATAATAAACGTAGCACGTTGGCCTGACTGGCCTTAGTGGAAATCATGATACCATATATTGTGTAGTGGATTCTCATCCTACCAGAAGAGGGCATAGTAAGAGAAGGGGAATGAGCTTTCTAGTGGTGTTACTTCTTAAACTCTGAAATTGTAATTTGATCCTATCATCTAGGAAGCAGGATAAGAGAGCTGCAAGCCCAGTTTCCATCAAATGAATCTTCTGCCCCCTCCAAACAACGATGTTGAACCTGCCTCTGCCCCAGCAATCAGCTGCTTGCTTTCCAGGATATTCTAACATGTATTGTGGAAACCCTGGCTATAATCACAACAGTCATTCTGGAAAGGTCATGCTGACTTCCTGAGCCACAATAATTAATTGACAAAGGTATATGGAAACCAGCTAAAACCTTTTAGGAATCTTGCCTTTTGTTCAGCTGATTTCCAGAGCAATATTAAAGTGTTGCCAGATTTTCCACAAAATGATGAGCACTTTTATTCTGGTTTATGTCAGGAGTAATCACAGCAGCAAAGATGGAATTCAGATTGATGAAAGGCACTCTCAGTGACAGAGTCCAAGAAGTTGGACCCTGTTGGGCACATTGCTTATTCATTGCCCTTATTTCAACTATGTGCATCAAGATTGTCAAATACAGTTCCTGAACATAAGAGAGAACTGTCTTTTATAGCAATTTCTGTGCAGGCAGCAGGCTGAAAAGTAGGTTGCAAGTGAGAGAAGTCGGTAAACAAGCACTGCATTGGCTAGGCCTCTTGGTAATCAAAAGGTTTTGCTTTCATTGCAGCTGTCAATTTCTAGGGATACTGGTCAGCTCCACTAAAGAAATAATCTATGTTAACTTACTACTAATTTCTGTTGCTACAAGTTCTTCAATTCAAATCCTGACAGGCTGTGATGGTTCAAGCATGTTTTATGATGTTATGCTCTGCATCATTTTATGTGATATTGGTTATCATACCTTTCCTTGCAGCTCCTACAGTTGTATCTCAGAATGAGCATGTTTTCAGTGAACTACCCAGTAGACAAAAAGGTTGAAGTATCATATTATGTAATCATGGTACTAAACTAACAGCCTAAAGCAACAAACACAAAGAAATGAGCTCCTTTTTTGACTTTCTGCAGAGACATTAAGGATAGGCTAGTGTTCTCATATGTTCTATCTGACTGTCCAAGGATCCCAATCCAGATTATTGAAGGAATATACACCAATGTCCTGAAACAGTTATTTCTCAACATTTTCAAATCAAAGTTTGCTGGGGTGGGGAGAAGTGGCAGGGAGAAATAAAATTCATTCTCTGTCTTATTGCCTACTACTACTCAGCAGTTGGGAGAGGCGTCTGATAAATAAAGCACTTGTTAATCTACCAGCGTTTTACTGTTAAAAAAAAATTGGTTTGCTTATAGAATTAGGAACATTGATAATGCCTATAAAAAGTCACTGACAATAGTCAGGAACTGGCAACAGGGGCATGTACTGCCGTTTGATGTTTTATTCGACTACCATTGGTCGGAGGAAAGTAGATTGAATAATATTCAACCTACAGAATTCGGAGTAATCAAGGACAGTGCAGAACATCAAAACTTTTTTGAAGGTGGATCTGAGTCTAGAGTCAGTATTTAGCTCCCTCTTCCTCTAGTGGAAAATAATGTTTTTGTATACTTCTCCATCAGTTTCTATCATTCCAAGAGATTTCCAATTTTAAGAGGGACCAAACTCTGAGGTCTCCTTGAGCTCTGGCTTTGAGATCTGCTTCAGATAGCCATTCTAACTTGAACATGATCGCTTTCTATCAAAGTCAGATATTTTCTCCAGCCCTGAAATTGCTGCACCTTTGCATTGCCTTGTTGGTTGGCTAAGCACCATGAACAGAGTATTCTTTTGCCTGAGTCCAGGAAGTCCTCATACAATTAAATTAAATGTCTACCAAATTAAATATCTACCAGAAAAACTTTTATACCAAGTGTATGTGCTTCTCAGTGTGGTTATCACATAAGATAATGCAGCTTAGACCTAATTCAGGCCTCAGTATGAAAGATCTGTGAGTATCTAGTCTTACTCAGGTAGTCGGGACTCTTGCTCAGTTTTGCTTAAAGCCTGTTTTCCAATGATTTTGATTTGTCACGCGTTCTAGGTAGATGTGTTCCATATTTTGTCAGTCCTCTTTATCAAAGTATAACAAAAGATTGCTCATTTAGTCATTGTTCATGGAAGCCTGTTTTACCTGGGATTAGTGCCCATTATCCTTATAGAATGTCCCTTAACACACAGCGGCAGTGAGAGACAAAGACTGTTGCATACTCGAAAAATACAGGACTCTTATTTCTACCCTATGTTAGTTAGTTTTTCAGTGTAATGTAGATCATTTGAGAACTGTCCATCCCTGGCTTCCAGACTTCTTGGGATTCTACTCAGAATTGTAAGGGAACTGGGGCAGTGTCATGGCTTGTCCGCATGTCTTGCACAGGCGCTCAAGGAATTGTAGGATTGATGTGGAATGAACAGAGTCGTTCTAAAAATAAAGCCTTACCTACCTGAATAACTTCCATGACTGCAGTGGAATACATGAACTTTAAAACATATATTCTTGTGTTGTGGATGTCTTTATTGGAGTAATAACTGTTGATAATCAATAAAACAAATGAGCAGGATACACAAACCAAATTGTGAAGATTATGACATTTTTTTAGATCTATCTAGAATAAAGCTACACTTATTAAAGATATCAGTAGAATGAGATTTGGCCTCAAATATGTCATACATATTATTCTGAGACTTGCATAATTTGCATGCCATAATAGATTACAGTTCACGTTATGATACCACTACGAATAATTATTTTCTGCACTTTAAAATGCTATGTAGATGGCTCAAGAAAGCTCAATAAAATTCAGTACAAAAGTAGGTTCAACAAGGGGAAGTGCCAAGTCTTGCACTTGGGAAGGAATAACCCTATGCATCAGTACAGGCTGGAAAGCAGCTTGGCCCAAAGGGACCCCGGGGGTCCTAGTGGACACCGAGCTGAGCATGAGCCATTAGTGTACCCTTGCAGCAAAGAAGGCCAACAGCATCCTGGGTTGACGCTGGGAAGACAGTTACCAGCAGGTCAAGGGATATGATTTTTCCCCTCTACCCAGCACTAGTGAGACCACATCTGGAATGTCCACACACAGTGGAGTGTTTGGACACACCTGGAGTGTCCAGACACACCTGGTGCATCCAAGTCTGGGCTCCCCAGTACAAGAGAAACATGGGCATACTGGAGCAAATCCAGTGCAAGGTCAAAAAGATGTCTAAGAGGTTGGAGCATCTATCCTACAAGGAGAGGTTGAGAGAGCTGGAATTGTTTAGGAGAAGAGAAGGCTTGAGAGGATACTATCAGTGTATATAAATACTTGATGGGAGAGTGTAAAGAAGATGGAGCCAGCCTCTTAGTAGTATCCAGTTAACGGACAAGAGGCAATGGGCACAAATGGAAATACAAGAAATTCCATTTAAACATAAGAAAAAACTACTTTGCAGTGAGGGTGGTCACGCACTGAACAGATTGTTCAGAGAGGAGGCTCTGAGTGTTCAGAGTGGAGGCTCCATCCGTGGAGATACTCGGAGCTCAACTGGGCACAGCCATGGGCAACGTGCTCTAGCTGACCCTGCTTTGAGCAGAGGGACTGGACTAGATGATCTCTGGAAGTCCCTACCAATCTCAACTGTTCTGTGTGATTCTGTGAAAATATAATCTAAATGTCATGAATGTAATTCAGGTTCTAATGAACTTTACATCTTCTGTTCCTTTTTTGACATTTTTGTAAAACTTGTCAATGTTGTGTCCCAGCAAACTGCATTGCATTGGAGTGCCTACTACAATAACCCAGAGCACGTGAAACTTCTCATAAAGCATGATTCAAATATTGGAATCCCTGATATTGAAGGAAAAATCCCACTTCACTGGGCAGCTAACAACAAGGACCCTAGTGCAATTCACACAGTGAAATGTATTCTGGTAAGAAAGTCTATTATATATAACCCTTTTTGTATGTGTTCTTCTACTCAGATAAAAATATTTTTTGTCTTCTTGAATATCCTTGGTGAGAGTGTACAAGTTCTCCTAGTTAAAATAGCCAGTCTTATTACTCAAGTCAGTTGCCTCCTGCGCAGTGAATTCTTTGTTGTGTGTCTTCCTTATTTGCAAGTTTGCTTCCAGTTAACCATACTGAGCAATCTCATTCCTGACTGTTGAGTCAGAATTGTAGGATGTGTCTAATCAATTATCAGTTATTACTGAGAGATGCTCCAAAAATCTTTCTGTGCAGATTGAATAATCCTTCCTTCATGGCATGTATTTTTCTGCAGCATTTCAGTTTCATTTTCTCCACTGGCAACTATAATGACTACAGTCAGATGCTTAGCTTGATTTTTACCTTGATTTTTATTCTCTGGAAATCACTGAACTTCAAGAATGTTGAAAAATACAACTGTTAAAATGGGGTTTTTCTCTCATATTGCAACAACCTGTCTATTTCTGTCTTTTAAAGTTGTTTCAGAACTAGGCATGTTGGTTGTAAGCGAACTATAATGACTTCTGTGTCTGTTTGTCTGATTAGCTTGCAAGTTGAGAACTTAACCTGTGACCTATGAAAATGCAGTTTGTTTTTGTTCCCCCCCCAAATCACAGTGACAGTCTTACAGTTGTCATTTTTCACTATAAAATAGTTTTTGAGGTGTTTCCAATGTGATACTTATGCAATTTTATTTCCATATTCTGTTTATTCAAGATATTTGTAATTAGGACTCAGTCATGAAAAAATTGGTTACGAATGACTTTAAAATATTTCTAGTTTACATATGTCATGTTTTTTTCTTCCAGACTAGAGAGAGAAACTTGCTGAAAAGTAGGAAAGGATTGCTGTTTTCAAGTATAGACTTTTTCAGAGCTATTCAAGATAGATATTTTTCAACTTTTAAAAACATTCATCTCCTACTGAAGGTGATCTCAAAGATTTTGTTTAGATAATACAGAAGCCTGATCATATCAAGATTTTTTGTTCATTGTTTGCTCTGACAGTTAAAAGCATATGTTCTTGATTTCATCTAGGCTTTTTCATTCATCAGCCAAATTGTAAGTGTTCCAAATAGTTATACCTTTGTATGCTTATTGATAGGATAGTACAGGTTTAAATGAAGAAATAATTTGGCTTACAGAATATGCTGCAAAAGTTGATAGTACAGAAACTTACTAGGTAATCAGTCTGTTGATTGAATCTGTTGGATATAACTATCATCTTTTTTGTTGATGCCTCTGAGCTTCACCCGTTAGTACAATCTTGTGTCCAGACTGAAGTGTTTTTCGGATTTTTCTTTATAGATATCTACCTAGCGGGTTGAAGTCAATGCAGCTAAAGAACAGCTTGCAATCTTCCCATCCTTTCTTTGTTACTGTTTACCGTATTACCCAGTGGCCAGCAAGCATCATCTTTGATTCTCATCCCTCTTTAGATCTTCACATCCAGGTCAACTCCATAGTCTGTCAGATTCTTTCTACATGATGTTTCTAACATATCGACCCATACAGTTAGAATTTCTTCCATCTTGTGTCATGATTTACATTATTACCTGAGTTCACCAAAATATTGTCTCGTAATGACAGCAATGCAGAAGGCCTGCCACTCTGACTGTGCCACTGTTGCCTCTCATTTTTTATTACATCGAACACAAACCATTTATCCTCATTTTCATGATAGAGTGGGATAGGCTGTGACATTGCTCAGACAGCAGTCAGCTTTTGACATCTACCTCTGGTCAATACACATTGGCAGCCTTAGTTGCCCATTTACTAAATTGTGGAAAACAGCACTGGTGGTGTTTCTCTCCTGTTGTCTTTAACAGTTTGGAAAAAATCCACAGAAAATTTTTATTCTCCAGTGCCTTCCTCAGACATCTCCAATGCTGCTTTACAAAAACTTCACAACAGTTAAGCCGATGGTTTTATGCAGACTACAGTCTATGATAGTGCAAAATATTGTCTTGTCTTTCTGTGCTGTGTTATCTGAATGTATCCACCTATTGTCTTCGCTTTTAAAATTTTTAAAAGTGAGCATGGATCCCTTTTCTGTTTCATACAGTACTTAGCCCAGTGCAATCTTGCCCAATGACTAGAGCTTCTGGGCATTGTGATTGTAAAAATAAATAATAATGAAAAGAGAACCAAATGCTGAAAAAGTAGGTTGAGTTTGCAGGGGTGGCAATTAGGCACAATTGGTTGCATTTAATACTGAAATCCATGAAATATAGTGAAAACGGAGCACACACGGCTTATAGACTAGAATGTAAATAGAGGCGTTACCATTAAAAGTTTCTTTACCATTTTGGAAAAGTAATAGTGCAGGTTATGGGGATGTGTACTGTGGAACATCAGTGACTTTCAGACATAAGTTTTTATGTGTCATTTATTTAACATGTTTTGGAAGGATCACAACTTAGCTTTCCAGATCACATCAATAAATTAGAGATAAAGAGAAGAAGCTTTTTTTTTTGATTTGTTTATTTCGTTCAAACACCTTTTCCTCTGATGCGGTTAGAACTTCACTATTAACTTCTGTTTGTATTGTCATTCATGTTTAGTCGTTCTTTAAAAATGATTCTCATAAAGATCCATTCTGAATTTTTTGCAGTGGGCTCTATACTCCCTGCAGAGCAGTTTGAATAGACAGAAAGTAAGCATAATGTCACTTAGCTGTGTCTAGAGAGATATTAAAGAAAAGAAGAGCATAAACTTCACTTTTCACTGTAACGGCTCAGATCAAATGGTTTTGAAGACTTATTAAAATAAGCAGTATTCATGCTTTGATTATTATAGTTTATGTATGTAACAACATTAACTTCAGTTTTATTTTTAGTAAGACAAATTCACATTTATCAACTTTTTATGTTTCTAACCTTCTGTGATTGTGCTGCTGGCCGCCTATCATAATTAACTACAGTATGTTTTGAGTACATTAATTTTTTTTCTAGCAAGATATGGCTAACTAATACTACTGACATAAAATACTACAACAGATTTTTCAAATATGTAAGATAGGGCATTTTAGTAATTATATACAGTATCTAAAATATGTTGATGTTTAAATAAATTAAAATAAAATAATTGAAGTTGGCATTGTCAGAAAGTAAGACAGTAAGAAACAGAGTCAGGACATTCCAGAGTTGAAGTTACTACTGCAGTATTAATTTAGCCAAATTGCACTTATGCACAATATGATTAAATATAGCTCCAAATGTACTTTTTTATCTCTTAAATAAAACATGTAGAATATACAACCTTGGTAAATTAACGTTGTATTAAAAACACAAAAATTCTAGCATTTCCTGACTTTCTGCTTCTTGATTTATCATCCTCAGTGTGAGGTATTAGTTTTATACTGCATTTTAAATAATGCAAATGCAGGTGATTTATGGCCTGCTCATGGATCTATTGAGATCAGTAGGAAAAGGTGCAATTAATTTAGTGAGAAAAGGGTCAGGAACTTGTTCTGTTTTGGTAACAAGATGCATTGATCAGAGTCTCTTCTTCCCCTCTGTTCTCCTCCTCCTCCGTGTTTCATAAACATGTTGTAGGACATGGTCTGGCACTATATTTTCAGGATGATTTTTTTTTCTCAGTTATCATCATGGTTTGAGACCTGCACTATTGGTGAAAGTTATTGTGACTTAAAATTCTCTTGACTTCAGTGAATTGTTCTGAATTGATGAAGAAAAAACTGTAGGCTTTTTCCCTGTAGTTTATTTAAGCCTTTGTTTTAACATTCTGCTTGTGCTCCAGATGTTTAGTGTCCTGCCACCTGAGTTCCTACGTCTTCTTGTTTTCCTTTTATTTATTTATTTATTTATTTATTTATTTTTAGATACCTCTTTTTTCAGGAAAATGAAATGTAGATTTTGTATTTCATGGGAGTTTATGACATTGAACATTTGGAGATCTCTGCAGTGCTAAAATGATGTTAATTTGCACCTGTTCTGTTCTTTTGTCTGAGTAGATGTTGAAAAGAAATCTGTCTAGAATAAAGTCGATGAGAGAGGAAACTACCATAATGTGAAATCATATAGCTATAGGCCTTACGTGAAAGTAATTCAGCGTGAGGGTTTGGGGTTTTTTTGTTTGTTTGTTTGTTTGTTTCTAAGAAAATGTGGTGAAAAATCAAGTAATATCTATTCATGACCATGTTATATGATCAAATGGCTAATCACAATACTTTTTAAGATGTTATCTGTTCAAAATTCAGCCTGTAGTAGATGTATTCATTAGAAACACTGTCTTTCTTACTTCTATCCTGCCAGCTGGAGGCCTTGACATCTCCTTTGGGAATATTCTGTTAGTCATGGGGTTTTAAGGTGTTAGAAAAGTATTGTGATGAAAACCATAAGATAAATTTGTGCAAAAGCATGGTGTCCTAGGAGAAAAATATGAGGATATATATATCATGTTCAACTTAGAAAATCAGGTAAGAAGATACAGTTATTTTCACAAGTGCCTGAGTTAGTTTTTTAAGGCTCCTCTGTAAGGAGCCACTTGCACTAGAGATCAGCGCATGAGTAACAAAAATCAAATTTGTACAATAATTGGGATGCACATATTAAAAAAAAAAAACAAGAAATATTTGAAAATTGTCTATGCTAGAACAGAAGTATTTGGTTGTAGAGCTATCCTCTACTGAGTATGGACAGTTTATCTCCCACTTATTGTAAAACTTTTAAAAAATCTGTGAAGAGGATATAGTTTTTCTCTTCAGCTTAAATATTTTTAGTTTTTTTATCTTTTTAAAGGAAGCTGCACCTACAGAATCTCTGCTTAACTGGCAAGACTACGAAGGGCGAACTCCCCTTCATTTTGCTGTTGCTGATGGGAATGTAGCTGTTGTTGATGTCCTGACCTCTTACGAAGGCTGCAATGTGACATCTTATGACAACTTGTTTCGGACTCCTCTTCACTGGGCAGCCTTGCTTGGTAAACTGACTGAATGCAAAAGTCATTTAATAATCAATTGTCTCTGTTTTTTAATCTTCATCTCTGTTTTTTGTTTAATTCTAGTCTGGCATTGTGCTCACTAATCTCTTAAAACAATAATATTTGGATTCTGCTAGACCAATGTTAGATGTTCATGTGTACAGTGTTTTTTAGCTTGAAATTCCTCAAAGCATTGTAAAATGCTTTACCTCAGCAGGCTATATTAAGAACAGTTAGGGCATATCAGATGTTCTTGTGTAGATGTTTGTGCATGGATCCGTTTCTCAGGAAACTAGAACTCAAAAAAAAATGATACTCTAGAGGTCTGTATCCATCTGGTGAATTATACCTTGAAGGATAACGTGTGCGAACATAGACCTTGCATTACTGATACTGTATACTGCGGTGGCTAGCACAGCTAACCAAGTAAGGCACATTGGTCTGTAGTTGAATCTACTTAGTGATCTTGAAGATAGTGATACTGAAAGCATTAGAACCGTGGAATGCTGTGGAGTTATCCACAAGGAGAACCAGAACAAACAGAGAGAAACTGTAGAAGATACAGTTGGATCAAGTGGGATCGTATAGAGAGAATATCAGATTTTTCTGGGCTAAATCATGCCATTTGATATCTTCTGTTTCTAAATTATTCAGGGAAGGACCATACCTGTTGAGCATGAGGCTTGGGCAAGAAAGATATTCCAGAAAGAAAGAATGGAAGAGCCAGTGGCTGCAACAGGGATTTTGTTACAGGTTATTCCAGTGACTACTTTGTTTAGATCTTAATTTAGGTATTTTTTTCCATCTGCCAGGGCGTTTGCTCCAACTCATCTGTCCCTCTGCTTACATGATCTCATTTTAGTCCTTTTGCCTTGTATGATACATCTCTTTTCCTTTCATTTTCCTTCAGTTTACTTTTGGACTTTCTGTATCGAGGTAGGGGGGGATGTTTTGTTTAGGATTTTTTTTAAGCTTATTTCGTATCAGCAATGCCACATTCAAAAGAAATATACACACAAGCTGTAGTATTAATATGACATTTGCACACTGTCACACTGTATGTTCTACCTTTATGGTTATAGTCTCTGGCCTTTTTTCTGCGTGTGTTGCTCATTTACACATTCAGTTCTTCAGCAGGGATGCCCTTTTTCTGTGTCAGTAGAAGTACCCTAACATAGAAGCATTGTATTTACTATTGCAAAGAAGGAATCCATAAGCAGGGGGGTCGGTATATACTTTTTCATGTCATGACTGAAAACTTTATTGAGAGGGATAGAAGTATGTGGACTCCAGAGGAAACATTCGCTGCTTTTTCAGCTTCTTAAAAATCTCTTCCAAAAAGTAATCTGTCAACATAAAGTAACCAGTTTTGTGAGCCTAATGAATTACCATTCAGCAAAAGCTACCAGCCTCCTGTCCTCCAGTGAGGCATTAAAAAACTTGACGAGTAAAAAAAATCAGTGGGTCAGCTCATCAGCTTCTGTAAATAACTGTAAGGGTGTTAGAAGATATTATAGCTATCTACTGCTTCTTGCTGAGACTGTCATCTTACTGAGTCCTTGATTCTTGAGGTTGCATTTTCTTTCTTTGCACAGTGATTCAAATGTTAATTTTTTGTTGTACTTTGAAATGTTGAAGAATAACGTGTACTGACTGTGGAATTAAAAGCATATAAGTAGATTTATAAATTTGAAAAGCCTATAAACAACATACAAAGAAATTGGAGGAGTGGAATTCAGGAAAGTTTAAGTAAAAGGGAGAAAATTTGGAGGATTTACCCTTGGTAAATCCATGCTGACTGTTCCTAGTCACCTCCCTCCCCTTCACATGCCCAGAAGCATGCTCTAGGATGACTCATTCCATGAATTTTCCAGGGACTGAAGTGAGGCTGACCAGCCTGCAGTTCCCCAGAATGTTCTTTTAGCCTCCTTTGAAGTTGGGTGCAACATTTGCTTTCCTCCAATCATTAGGGACCTTCCTTGATATCTGTGACCTTTCCAAGATGATTGAGAGCGGCCTTGTAAGGTCATTAGCTGGTTCTCTCAGCACCTTTAGTTGCAGCCCATCTAGTCCCATAGACTTGTATGGGTTAAGTTCTCTCAAATAATCCCTGACTTAACCCTCTTCCACTGCTGGTAGTTCCCCTCCTCCCTGAACCCTTTCTGTAAGCACAGAGACCTGGGAAACCTTGCTGATGAAGACTGAGGGAAAGTGGGCATTGAGTGCCTCCATCCTTTCCATGTCTGCTCTCACAAAATCACGTGCCCCATTCAGCAGCAGGTCCATGTTTTCCATGCTCTGCCTTTTCCTATTAAAGGAGACCTAGAAGCTCTCCTTGTTGCTTGTGGCATCCCTTGGAGTTCTCACCTCCGTTTGAGCTTTGGCTTTCCTGATATCATCTCTGCATGTCCAAGCAATGTTTCTAAACTCTTCCTTTGTAACCTGTGCCTGCTTTCACCTCCTGTATACTCCCTTTTTGCATTGGAGCTCCATCTTGGGTTGCCTGCTCAGCTGAGTCAGTCTCCTGATATGTCTATTGTCTATGTCCTGCATATTGGGATGAACCATTCTTGAACTTGGAGGGTGCTGTCCAGGAGGACTTGCCAGCTTTCCTGAGGTCCTTTACTCTTCAGAGCTGCCTCCATGGGACCCCACCTGCCAGTTTCCTGCATAAGCTGAACTCTGCTTGTCTGAAGTCCTTGGACTGTACTCTGCTACTCCTCACTCTCCTCAGGAACTCCACAGTTCCATGGTACCTAAAACCAAAGATACTACCGATTATTACATTTCTAACCCGTTGTTCTTTCTTCATGAATAGCAGATGCATCTGTGCCCCACCTCTGGTTGGCCCATCCTGTACTGCTCTCCTCCTGCTGAAGCTCCTTAATCTGGTGACACAGCCCCTCAATCACAGCACTCCAGCTGCAGGCAAGGATACCATCTCCTCCTGCCCCAGCCTTAGCAAGAGGCATTGGGCTCTCCCTGCAGGCCAAGACCTGGAGAGCTGTATCCTCCCCCTGGACCTCTGTTTGTGTTGAGTCCTCTGTGTGCCAGGGTTAGTTAATTCAGTTGGTGCTGGGGACTCTGCCCTGTGGCACATCACCACCACTGTTGAGCAGTCATACGCTGCCATCAGCAGAATTTCCAGCCCTGTCCATTCACTCTTCTGTGCAAACTGTTGTGGAAACTGCTGCTTCTGGGAGTAGCACTTTAGACCTGGCAGGTGTCTCAGTTACTAGGTATCTCCATCTATCTATCTAGGTATACCATCTATCTAGGTATACCTGTTGAATGGGTGCTTGACACTCTCTAGTCAGGAATCGGCTGAAGACACTCATGCTGTTGCACCAAGTACAAAATTTTTTTCAGCCCTCAAATCTTTTTTCTGAAAGCTAGGTAGACCTCCTGTCCTGAGTACAGAGTTCAGTGATCCTTTTTCTAGTCCTGTGCTCTGAAAGTTTAGGTAGCTTGCTTTTTTTCCAGGCTCAGTACTCCCATAATTTTCCTCCTAGCATTGCACTCAAAACAAGCTTCTTCCAGTCTGCCTCTTGCAATTCAGTTCTTTTTGTCTTGAGATGGGCAGAGTACAGCAACATTAGTTTTCATCATTTCAGTGTTTCCTGTTAGAGAGGGACAGAGTGTGTGTTGTGTTTCCAGGCTTGTCTAAATTGCTGAAAGGAAAGAAACTTCCTGAACAACCTAAAGCTATTGATTCTGCATCTCTAGAAAAAAATATCCACAGGTAGCAGTTCTCCCTTTTTGTCCCCAGTTGACCATTTCCTCTCATTTCAGATACTTCTGTACGTATAAAATCTTGCCTAGCCTGCTGTTTCTTAGGATTTTTATAAAAGCTGCAGACTACATCTGTTACACAGCTATATTTTATTATTGTCAGTGTTTTCATTAAAAGGCTTACTGCCAGTGGGAAGCTTTACCTGTGGGGTTTTTCTTTTTTTTTTTTTTTTTTTTTTTTTTTTTTTTTTTTTAATTATCCTAAAGTAGCTTAAGGCAACAGTGCAGAAGTAGCAAGCTGGAAAATTGACTGTTTTGTCCACATGCGAGATCCAGAGTGTCTTTATGTGACTACAACATATATTTTTTTTAAATATCAAATTATCAAGATATTCTGTGAATTTAATATGCCTGCAAAAGAAAGCACATGAAAGGATCAGTTAATATTTATTAATAGTACTGTGTCTTTGTTTTCCTGTTTGTGAAGTGGATATAATGTTTACTCATCCCCCCCAAAATTTATAATTTTAATCTAAAGATATTCAAATCTGTTTTGCTGGAAGGGGTTGTATGTGTCAATTTATTGTTTCCGTATTTATTGCAGATAGGGCAGCTGGTAGTAGAATATGCTCCAAATTTTGCTATAAATCTTCACTGGAAATTTTGTTTGAATAAAACCTAACTAAAGAATCCACACTTAATTTTTGTAAAATGCTATCCTATAGGATGAAATTGTTAATATTGGTTAAGTCTACCATTTAAGTGAAGTAGATGGGAAATTGCAGGTCATAATCAGTCTGTACTCGCTTTACTGCTTCTGACTGACCTCTCACTCACATGCAGCATCTCAGCTGGATTGTCAGAAGCTTTCTCTGGAAATATGTCTTTCTACATGTTCCTATTCATAGGTCATCATGGTTTACAGATACCCCTCAAAAACGAGGATACAGAATGTGGAACTAGAGCACTATCGGGAAGAAAGTGCATGCCAAGCTTAGTAGTTCAAATAGCAAGTCTTACGACTTTCTTCTAATGTTTAGAGCATTTTGGGTGCAACACAAACTCTATTTATTGAAGTTTGTTAATTTTCTTCTATTTTTTACTAGGGAAATAAGTTTAACTTTAGGATTCGAATAATATGTTTTTATTATGTTATTTTTCTCAGGTCATGCAGAGATTGTACATCTCTTATTAGAAAGAAACAAGATTGGAACTATCCCATCTGACAGTCAAGGTGCAACACCGCTACATTATGCAGCACAAAGCAACTTTGCTGTAAGTAGTACAGGTCCTAAATATAAAGTAAATATATTTTGCTGTAATATTTATGACATAACTTATTCTATACTGTAGTTACACTGTACAAAGTGTTAGTTTTTAAAATAATATAAAATGTCTGCATGAGCTTAATTCAGGGTTTTCCTAAGTTAGACAGTATAAATATGGTTGATTTCAAACTATTAAAATATAAAATAGATTTTAAAAGTTTTATCTTTTTGCAAACAAAATCTCTTCAATCTGTATTTTTGCATCAGGATATACAATAATAATTTAGGAATTTTAATAGGAGAATGATATCTACTCTTTTACAGTGCATTTCCTTTTTAAGACTGGTTATAGCAAAATCTAAGAACTTACCAGATATGTAGGGGGAGAACACCCATGTGTATTTGTACAGCTGCTTATATCTTTAATACCAACCAAACAAGTCTTTGACTTCTAGAAGTGTTTTACTAATATTTGCTATTATAAATGTAGCCCTCGTCTCATAAAGCATAGTTAAAGAGCAAGTACCTTTTGTCACAGTTCCCCATGAACACTGTATTTTAAAAAGTACAGTATTCAGTATCAGTGGGCTGGCTGTTCCAGACAAAAAGAAAATTGGTTTCTCAAATGGACTAAATCTAATGTTTTGGTAGAATATATACTTTTTGTCCATAGCCAGATGAGATAGGTACAACTAAGCACAAAATCTAGCACTTTAATGGTTGCTGATCATGGATAAGTAGTTCTCAAGCACTGAAACGATAAGAAGGCTTTTTTCGTGTTCCTTTTTCTCTCATAGTTCAATTATGCCATGTATAGTAAGTTGATAACTCTGTTTTAGTCTCTCTCTCTTCAGATGTATTATTCATAATGTCTCTTTACTGCAGGGGCTGTCCAGTTAATGTAGTTGAGCTCATATGGTATCCTGTTCTTCAACAGGGACACTAATTTGGGTCTCACTTGTCTACCCACATGTTAAATTTCATAAATCGTAAAATTGTAAAATCTCTGACTCAAATGCCTAAAATATTTAAGTTGTTAAAGCCTTTCTTTCTAGTTTGAGTCAGACTTGTGGGAAGGACAGAGGGTTTTAACTTACAGTCTAGTGATTACCTCAGTATGCTTTTATCTTTTTTTTTTCTTTTCTGTATTGATATATTCCTACAAAATTATTTTTCCTACTGGGTTTCTTTCCCTGGGCTTGATTCAGTTGTATGAAATGTCTTCATTTTGTTACCACCTTTTAATCTTGACAGCCTACCAAACCATGACATCTTTTAGGTTTTCATGGGGGAAGCAGAGCAGGTGATGGAATCAGGCATTCTTTTGTATTCTTGTGTGCTTACAGTGGATGTAGTGTTTCCCATATTATATGAAAAAACAAACAGAAGAGTCTCATTCAGATCTGCAGGCTTTTAGCTGGTGATCTGAAGATTCCAGTCTCCATGTTTCCCGCAAGGGCACCTACTATGTGTGCCTAAATTGTCTGGAGCTCTCTCTCTTTTCTCACTTCAGTTGTTTCTGTGCACTCTATTTGATTTTCTTTCTCCCTTGCATACAAATCTTTGAATAATTTTCACTAGTGCATTCCATACACATAGTTAAAACCACTGAGTGAACAGATCCATATTTGTTTTGGCAGTGGCGTTTATATAGCTATATGGTTTGAGAGCCATATTATTGTTCTGTACAAATTGCCCAAATTCTGGATAGATGTAGTATGCTTCTTAGTTGAAATGAGATGTTTCCCAGTCTGTAGCAAGAAGAAGAAGGAAGTTTGATCTTTTGTGTTCATTATAAATGCTTTAGTTGCTCTCAGTTTTAATTAACTTCATACCTTGTTCTTTGCCTCTTTTTTTTTTTTTAAAAAAAGACTGAAGAGACTTAGCTGGCACTTAGTTGAAGTGAAGCATTTTTTCTAGACTGACCTATCCCCACTCATTATATAAGCCTTATGAATCCCACAGATGATCTAAAAAACATCCATTTGTCTTTTGAACTTCATCAGTGAAGGCAGATGCCCTACTAGTATTGATTTTAGAGTGCAGATTACAGGACTAAATATTTATTGACTTTATTGACTTATTTGTTTTGAATTTTTCCATGAATTTTGCTGCTGTTTTTCTGAAATGTCCAAGGCAGTGTGCCAGTCCAAAGCAGTCTCTTTCACATATTCGTATAGATTGACCTAGTAAATGAAGCGTGGTTTTCTATGTCTTCTTTTTGGATTTTTAGTATTTTTCAGTTTCTTGGTAGCAGAGAATGAAAGGATCCAGGTTTTGTTGTTATTTTTCAGCCTCGTTTTATGTTTTCCTTTCTCCTTTTTTATAAAGGTAAAAAAGCAGTTTTTCATGAGGAAATACATGTAGAATTGAAGTGAAAAAAACTTCTTTTTTCTTTTCTGATCTCTTAATCATTCAATTCTAATTTCATTTATTTTTTTTCTCAAGTTGTGGTATCTTTATTTTGAAAAATAACTCTTACGGCAGTATGGGATTTTCTTCCAATTTTTTCCCCATTAAGAAGACTGGGGAAAAAAGAGTGGTTAAAAGAAGGGTTGATTTGTTAAAACTTAATGGAAAAATAAAATTACTTATTTATGTTTGTAGGACTTATGCCTTACTATTAAAAAGGTCCAGCCTTCATAGTGCTTTTCACTTTGCAGGATTTCAAGCAGTGCAGAGTTCTGGTAGGGTGCTGAGTTGTTGGCCTAATGAGTAACCATTTGTACCGGAGGTAGCGGGGGTCAGTGTGAGTACACAAAGCTATTAACACATGCTGTTTGGTGTGGAAGACTTAATGCTTCTATTTCTTATTATTTCTATCTGGACCTTTTTACAATAAATTGATATTTTAGATATGGACCCAAATTCACAAAAACGTTAGGTGTTCAAATTCAACTAATAAATAGGACTTAGGCTCTTAAAAACCTTTACGAATCTAGGTTTGAGTATCTGAGCGAGGGCTTTATTACAGCCAAGGAATTCTAATCCTATCCAGATCATGCTAATAGAGCTCTATTTGGGGTCACGTGGGGGAAAGGACAAAATAATGCCAACACTTTGGGGGAAGAAAAAGAACATAAACACCATTTTTTTCAGTTTTCATTTTTTAGGGTGTCAGTAGCTATTAATAGTTTTTTGCGAACTGTTAAAAATATAGCATTTGTAAGCTTTTAGAGAAAAAAGGGAAAATCTTCCATACTTCTTTTTCTTACAATGGTGATTCTTCTCCCTCCCTTTACTGTCTGACTTAGGAAGAATTAAGCAGCAGGTTAAACAAGTGGACTTGTTTGTTGAGAGCTTAACACAAACCTGATATTTTTACTTTGACTTAAGGAGAGATTCTAATGTGAAAATTAACAGTGGAAAGTCTGGACTCAGCTATAAAGAATTTCATAATCTTTTTTGATTTGTTATATTTCAGTACCTGATGTTATTAATAAATAGTAGAATAAAAGGGTCTATATTGCCCCAGAAGTCCCGATTTAATATGGTCAATTTATTCATGTTTGGAAAACTAAAAAAAAAGCATGTACAGTCATATTCAGATTTGAAGCAAAAAAGGAAACGTGGCAGGAAAAGTATTTTAAAGGAAAAATATTTCAGCACTGTAATGTTACAGTAATAGTTTGACAGACCCGTAGTATTTTTTCCCATCATTTCCCCCACAGTGACTGCAGTGTCTTTCATTTCCTTATCGTAAACACATGATGTTTGACATTAAAAAGAAGAGTATAAAGTGAGTGACAATGTTAAACTCATAATTAAGGATACAGCTATGAACGTTGAAGAAGAAAAGGGCATAGCAGAAAATACAATGCTCCTCTTGAGCTATTACTTTATATAAATATAAAAAGGAAAAATGAAGCTTTGTTTTGCTTCATAAACAGCTAAACAAGACACAATAGTTTCTTGTTGTTACAAATTCCTTTTAATGTTAATTTCAATGGTATGTCTTTTTAGGAAACAGTTGAAGTGTTTTTGAAACATCCTTCTGTAAAAGATGACTCAGATCTTGAGGGAAGAACATCCTTCATGTGGGCAGCTGGGAAAGGCAGTGATGATGTCATTAGGACTATGCTGAATTTGAAACTGGATATTGATATCAATATGACAGACAAATATGCTGGCACAGGTAAGGCACAGTAAAGAGCTACTGGATGTTTGTAGTTGGTGTGATTTGCATAAAGTGAAGAACATTGTTAAAATCTGTATTAGTCTTTCCCTAGACTTGTGTCTCCATTCAGAAAATATTTATACATTAGTTTAATTGTGTTCACCTCATTGCTTTATTGTGGGAGAAAACAAGTCTTTTCTGTGCAGATTAGACCGATTCATTTGAAACACAGTAGGCTGACATTTAGTAGATCTATAATCCTGGGAAATGAAGAGCTATTCCATATTTTGAAGAATAAAATGAGATATAATTACATAGAAAGCCCTTCATGAAAATGCCTTTTAAAAAATCTTTATTTGTAAGTAAAAAAATAACTTTGTTAGAGCAAACTAACCAGTGAAGTGGCTGAATCATCAACATGAAAATCAGAAGTAGCATGGCTGTTTATAGAGCTAGTGTAATAGAGATTAGAGCTATTGCTTTTCTTTTGTCCAAATGAAAGGTTATACTTGATAGCCCCCAAGCAGCTAGTCACTCCGTTATCTTACTGAAGCGAAAGATGATGTGTGTGCAACTCAGTGTTTCAGAATTCAAGTACTCAAGTGATGAAATTCAGAATTATGAATCCTACAGCACTGTGAGTTTGTCTCCTTTAATGACAAATTGTAAGAATTTGTGGTAAAATACATTATCTGTATAGCACTCTCAACAAGAACAGAATAACAGTTCTGACTGAGAGACAAGTATTGAAGTGTATATGTATTCAACAGTGTTGGAAATACAAGTAAAAGCAGTGGAGCCATGTAGTGTACTGATGACATAAGAATTAAAAAAATGTACTGGGCATAAAGTGCAGGGGTTTGGTAGCAGAAGGCTGCAGGGGCAACCTGCATGGGAGAGTGTCATGAGCTGCCTTGTACCAGTCACAGCTGGGTACAACTGGCTCTGAAATGGATGAAAACAACCCATTGTGCACCAAAACTTCAACCAGTCAGAGGAACATAAGGCACCTCTGCTCAAAGATATCTAAGAAGGACCGGTAGCTGCTTGGGACAGAGCACACATGAGGAAATACGTGAGAACACACACAGGAGGAGACACGTGAAGTGATATGCGAAGAGACGTGAAAGGGAAAAAAAAGAGGAGAAATAGAGGGCACATGTCAAAGGGGAACATTACTGGGGACATGGCTGGAGATGCACTCTTGGAAGGAGGCACTCCATGCCAGAGGAGGTACACCTCTGAGAAGTTTGCAGCCTGTGGGTAGGCCACACCACAGATAGTACCCCCTCAAAGGGACTGCGGCCCATGGGTAGGCCACACTGGAGCAAGTATTTCCCTGAAGGGACTGCAGCCCAAGGAGGGCTGACACTGGAGCAAGTACACCACTGAAGGGCCTGTGGAGGATCCATGCCAGAACAGGTTCACCACCAAAGGGAATGTGGCCTATGGAGGACTCATGCTTGAGCAGGCATATCCCTGAGACATACCTCTTTCGGCATGCAGCACCTTCTTCCAAAAGTGCATCTCCAGCCATGTCCTCAACAATGTCCCCTCCTTTCTTCTCCCATTTTCTCTTCTCATGTCTCTTCACATACCTTTCCACATGTCTGCTCATGTGTGTCCTGCCCCTACCAGCTACTGCTTTTTCTTAAATAGGAGCAGAGGTGCCATGTGCTCTTCTGACTGGTTGAAGTTTTAGTGCACAATGGGTTTTTTTTCTTCCATTTCAGAGCCAACTGGGCTCAACTGTGACTGGTACCGGATGGTTCATAACCTCCTCCCACATGGGTCACTCCTGCAGCCCCCTGCTACATGTCCCGAACTCTGTAACTTCCATTCTAAGCAGAAGAGTGGAAAACTTCTTCAGAAGTACTATGCATCTACCTTGGTAATAATTACTTTTTAAAATAAGCAGAAAAAAAAAGATTATCAAAAATGCTTTGATTTTGAGAGGAATATTGTTGGAGGAATAAAGTAAGAATTGTCAAGTCAAGCTGAACTAGACCTGGCAAAGCAGATTCATTCTGAAAATGGAACACTTTAAAATATGATGATAAATTGGAAAAAAGCATAAAATGTAATTTAGTAAGCCAGTTTGATTACCTGTCTTTCAGATCACTTATTGGTTAATGAAAATGAAACTGATTAATGATAATGGTCATGAGATTGCAAGCAATAAATATAATTTGAATTTTAATATACTTCATAACTATAATAAGTTTTTGTACATTAAGTTGGTAGCTTGTTAGCTGGAAATAGCATAGAAGGAATTTTTAAGTAGATTTGTTTACAGAAGACTACATACTGCTACTGTGATATGCTGGTGAAATTTAACCTCAGATAAACAAGCCGTGTGCAGTAGAGGTAGAGAAAGATTTACCTGGGGGTGGCGATACTTTAAAAGGATACTGTGTATAATTGTAGCTGTCCCTGTTCAGGATGGAAGCGTGAAATTGCAATAAGGTCAGAGAAAACTTAGGGTAGAAGAGAGAAAGCAGCATTTGTTCTGTGAGAAAGTTAGAAGAATGTGGCTTGGTTAACCTGACAGAACTACGGCAGAGAAGAAGTAAGACTTGGTCATTGATACTGTCGAGAGATGTAAAACAAGGAAAAGTTTTGAAGCTGCAGGACGGTTTTGGTACAAGAGCAGTTAGAGTGAAATTCACAAAAAACAAATTCATGCCAGACCTTGGGAAAAAAAAAATCTGACATCAGAAGAATGAGATTCTGGAGTGGCCTTTCACAAAAAGCAGGGAGGGCAAATAATTAGCGGAGTATTTATGGTTTTAAATATCATTATTTCATTTGCTTCTGAGTCCTGGTCTCCTGATCATCCAGTATGCATGTTAGTTTACTCTCTGGCTGTCTTTTGGAGCCAGTGAATTACTTTCCTCCAAGATGAAATCCACATGATGGATAGTTTATGCCAGGAACCAGACTCTGTAGGTAATATAGATGATACTGCACCACAGCTTTTTTTTTTCAGGTCACACTTCAAGCTTCTATTCTATTATTTGAATTACATAGAAATGGTAAATGAATGCAATGTCAGGGCTGCCATGGTTCAGCATTTGAAAGATAGCAAGTATGAGTATTACTTAGAACTTGAAATTACTCCCTCCTTTGCATGTATGGGGGTCTTTACTTAAAACGTCAAATACGGTTACTATGAAATTCTGTTTAAAAGTGTAATATCTTGTTTTACTTACAAGTTAACATACCAAAAATGAGGCTTTTCAAGATGAGATAGTTTGTAATTTTTGACTTAAAAAGATTGTGTGTCAAATAAAATAACAGTCCTCATGCCTGACTGCTTTAGAAATTATATACTACACCATTTTAGTCTTGTTTGATCTTTTATCACTCACCTACATGTGCTCCCTCCTGACAGTTCCCTTTCAAATACCATGCAGTGTGTGTTTTGGACTTTAATGTGAAGTAGTGTTATGTTGTCACTGTGCTTGTTAAAGCTCCTTAAAAAAGGTTTTCTTCCATGTAGGCAGTACTAATATGCTATGTTTCTGAAATTACTCAGGTGTAGATGCCATGCTTAAATAATTCAGGTGATTTGTTTTTAGCATCCTTCAGTCTTAAAGTTTTCAAAGCAGTCACGTGTAACACTTTTTAGTCTTGATTTTCTTGTAGAGGTTTTAATCCAAGGAAATTAATGGATTTTCCATTTACATGAAGCTGTCATTGAGTAGAACATACTAACAGTTTTGAAGTTCAGAACTATGCTATTCTTTGCTTGCTGTCAAACAATCTGAATTTTACCATTTTGCAAGCATGTACAGTAGCATAAGCTTTTATCACAGTGAGCTGTCAAGTTAAAAGGAAGTCCACCAATAGATCACTTTCTGATTTCAGACCTGATTTTTTTCTACAGGTTCTTAATTATTCCTGAGTTTTGGTGAGGGAAAAGCAGTATTGTATTTTAATGGGAAACTGTGGAGTAATAGAAAATTGTGTACATGCCACTGGACCTGGGATACAGTTGCTGTGGAAACTAAGTTTGTGGATTTTTGACTTTTGTGCATGGGCTCAGTTAAGCTTAGTTATAATGTTGCATTAACATAGCTTTTTACATTTACATAAGAAGAGCAAGCTCTGCCTTCAGCTCAGAGCTTTGATAGAACATCAAGCCTCTCCTTATTGTGTAGGAAAATGACACCAAGGGAAAGGAATGTGACTGTTCTCAGAGATCAGCGCTGCAGGAGCATTACGGGGCAGCTTTATAGCTCTGCCGTCACTGCGCACAATGGTGAGGGCTCTGCCTGTCGGGCAAACAAAGGTTCCATTGTGCCCAGCTGGCCGAAGAATCTCTTCAGTCACCCTGACTCCATCACAGAAGATTTGGCTTACAAGAAAATATTGAGCACAAAGTGCGAAACAAGATGCCTGCGTCAGAATGAGTGATAGAGGGGAAGAACCAGGCCAAGCTGACACAGCAGCTCTTTTTCTCTTGTATTGTTATTTATACACACTCCATGTGTCATCTGATTGAGTAGTTTACTGCCTTTGGTTTCATAATCAATGCAGTACAAAAACCAGAACCGAAGGTTTACTGTGAGGTCAGAGCATGAAAACCAGGCCCATCCAAATGTATGAAGCAGCAGGGATCTCATTCCTGTCAAATTGCTACTTACAGCCACCCGCCCACCTTGCTAGTGCAGATATTGGTGCTTACAGATATTTTTCATGAGTGTGATGAATGCTCCTACACTTCCTTTTTCTTTGTTTTTTCCATGATAGCTGCAGCAGATAAATATTAGTATAGTCTTAAATGCATGATTTCAATTATTAAGGCGGCAGTTCCCATACTGTCTCTGGCTATGAGCCCTTTTCTTGCAGTAAGTTCCTCTTCTTTCTGTATCACAAAATTATTATCATTAAATCTGAGAATCTATGTTTTAAGGCAACACTCTTCAGCTAGATTTGATTCGCTGATTATACGAGCAAACTGTGCCTTTTAGTAGGAACGGTGTAACAGCTTACACTAGGTTACTGTTTTATCAGCAGGATGAAGCAGCATCAGTGTTAAACGGTAGCAGGCACATACAAAAAATCCATCTGTTTTAATATTCTGGACAGGGTTCAAGAAGCAGTTCCTTTTAGCATTGGCCTTTCTGTGTAATGCGTCTGTTGAATCCTGACCTTGCGTTTTTTAACATCAAGCAAATAGAGACATGTAGGTACTGTTTAAAACACCACATTTTGCTTGTTTGAGCAGATGGAATTCTCACCAGAGATGGATATGTGTGAAATTTGTAGGGGAAACATGAATTTTACTATACTGAATGTACAATTTTAAAACTGCACATTTTTGTATTTTTATTCTAAGTTATTCTAGTCTAAGTCACCTATGAAATAGTTTAGATGTAAGGCAGTATGCCTCTGACTGAGGTTGTGGATAATCTGTTTGACTGCTGATTACAGCAAATAATACAAAGCACGTTGAATTCCATTTTTAAGTGAAATCTAGAAAATATGTGCCTTCCACTTGTTTGAAATCTCATTGCCATATGTGATTTGCATTTCCTTCAGAAGCAATCCTGAACTGGTTGTACTAGCATTTCAGTCTTTTCCTCAGCTCTAGTTGATGGTGCCAGCAGGTTGCAGTTGTAGCTGACTAGTTACTTCAGTTATAGGTCACTTTGAGGTCTTACTCTGCAAAAGTGTCTCTGTGTTACTTGTTTATTTAGACTTCGTAGAGTCTACATAGATTGAAGGATGAGAAGACAGAGAAAAATATGGAAGAATAGGTGTCTGTAGAACCAGCTTTCATGGTTTTCATATGAATGAATTTCATAAATTGGGGGGATGAGAGGAAATGGAGTATCTGCTTTGTGCATCATCTCCCCTTTCATGAAGAAAATAGGGAATTGCAGATACTGTATGATATGTGATGGCCTTTCTACACAATTTTGTGTAAATTTTTTTTCTAAATGTGAAACAAGGGGGGAAAATAGCTGGGTAGTTATCTGGAGTTAGTTTTGAGACAGCTATACTTATTTGGAAAAAAAGTTATTTTTCAGGAAAACTTCAAAGAAATAATGAAGGCATTTCTTCACTGGCAGTGGGCTGTTTCATTTCCATTGGGGTGATATAATAAAAGCTACAGAACACAGGCAGAAGTAGATTGTATTATGTTCTCTTAGGTAGAGGCTGATATCCTTCCAAAAATCCTCAGTATAAGCTAATCTTGCTGTTGTTAAGGTTCAAGTTCCTTGTTGGTACAAGTTAAGACATGTTTCAGAGCTAACAGTTTTTCTGCTTATTGCACTTTTGCTTGTAAGTAAGTTTTGTGATTGCCTGTCACTTGTTACAATTCTTCAGTTTCTTCTGGTTGAAAAGCAGCTTTGAAATTTGAAATTAATTTTTTTTTTGACCATTCTAATTGTCGACCTCTAAAGCTCAAGATATATGTCATTCCTCAATGATTTCTTTTTCCTACTACTTTATTCTTTTAGCATTACATGCTGCTGCACTTTCTGGCCATGTCAACACAGTGAAATTGCTGTTGGAACACAATGCACAGGTAGATGCTTTGGATGTCATGAAACACACTCCACTTTTCCGAGCCTGTGAGATGGGACACAAAGAAGTAATACAAACGCTCATTGAAGGTCAGCCATTACCAGTTTACCAACCTGTTCAGGATTCTGATGTTCCTTTATGTGGGACTGTGAAATAAACAGCATTGCTGAGAAGACGGGGTAGGAAATTCTTCCTTTAAAGAAGGGATTGTCTAGAAGTACCCTTTCAGTACTAGCAGATATAAATGATTTTCAGACCATTGTGCAAAATGGCCAAAAAAGTTAAATACAAATTTTCAAAATAGACATAGTTGTATCTACAGCTCTTTTCTGCTCAAGCCTTTTCAAGTACATTCTAGTCTCTTAAACCACCTCTTCCTCCAGAAGTAATTTTTTTTTCTTTTTTTCTTCCTTTTCTCTTCCTTTTTTCTTAGTAAGACCAAATTAATCTTTCTTCTCTTTCTGCAAGAAAGCATTTTTAGGTGTCTTTGGAGACTTTTTGACTGCTTAAATGAATAATCTGTTTCTAATTAGGGTAGCTATCAGAAACATTAAGTCATTAGTATTTTCCTGTGGTTGTTTTTTAGAAGCAGCATTTTATTTGTAAACAAAACTAAGGCTTAACAATATAAAATTGTTAAGATTGTTAAGATTGAGCTGATTGTAAAAACTCTGTTCATCTGTAAGAAATACGGTGAAAGAACAGTGGTATCTTAGATACAAAATTACATCATTTTAGCGCCACATAAAATTTCTAAGTAGGTTGGAAGCAGTCTCCCTCCTACCTGAGAGATTCACCCGTTTATAATCAATTGAAGTATTCAGGCTAACACATTACAAGTTTTCTGTTAGACAGTCTTTCTTACTGAAAAGCTTGCTTCCCTTGGTGTTCTGCTGGGCGTATTTTAACCTCCTGTTAAGCACCTCCCTCTCCCCTCCCCACCCCTCATTTAGCTTTTGTGGGTGCAAGAAGCTTTGTTACCGGAATCAGAGTTTTATTTTTGTATTGAGTTTTTACGTCTTACAAGAACATACAGAGGAATTAGTTAACTGGATGAAAGAGTACTAGCGTGCTTGAATTAGAAAAGAAAAGCTTTTTCAGAAGTCATTCTTACGTTGTGAATATTTTAAATTGCTCTGATTTAGAGATTTAAAAAGAAATCAAGTCTGAAGTCCAATTTTTGAAAGTGATTTTTGCCATTAAGGAATTTAAGTTTTATTGAACATTAATAGGTCTGAAACAACTAGAGGCTAGATTTTTAAGGGCATTTGACCAACTTGGAGCTTCTAAAGCACCTGAGAGGATACTAAGCATGTAAAAAAGTTAGATGCCTGACCCTCACTGAAATTACTTTATTCCCAATTTATTTGGAAAATTGGATTTAGGTGCTGAAGTTGAAGTTAGTCTGGATTGCCGGTTTACCAAACAAGTTCCAGTTGAGCATAAACTTATTCTTTGTTTTCTTTTTCATTCAACAGTATTTTTTTTGTTTAAAATTTATTTGTTTAACAGGAGGAGCAGGAGTAGATTTAGTTGACCAAGATGGCCATTCGCCCCTTCACTGGGCAGCCTTGGGAGGAAATGCTGATGTGTGCCAAATCTTGATAGAAAATAAAATCAACCCAAATGTGCAGGATTATGCAGGTAGAACACCTCTGCAGTGTGCTGCATATGGAGGTTACATTAACTGCATGGTAGTGTTACTGGAAAACAACGCAGATCCGAATATTCAAGATAAAGAGGTATGTTGTCTTTCACTGGGCTATTTAGTGAAATAACTTCAGTATAACCATAAACCAAAATGTTTTCCTTTTCTTAAAGATCGTTCTCTTTTCTGGGACATATGGCATCATTGTTGCAGTTATAGTCTAGTTTTTTTTTTAAAGAAAAGCTGACTTATTTTTTAATTGCTATATTCTTTCATTTTAACAAGAAAGTTTATTTAGAACAATTGTTCTTCATGTCCAGAAAAGCATTGAATTACAGTATGATTTGCAGCTTTTATTTTGGCATGATAGAGTTTGAGGCTAATATTCATTTTTGGTCTGTTTTATTGTTTATAGGGAAGAACTGCTTTACACTGGTTGTGTAACAATGGCTACCTTGATGCTATAAAGTTGCTGCTTGGTTTTGATGCTTTCCCTAATCATATGGAGAACAGTGAGGAGAGGTATTGTTCATCTTTATGCATGATTTTCTACCTTAACAAATATGCTAGCTGCTGATTTAAACCTTAGGTGTTCAGATATTGCCAGAGCATCATGATCTTGCTCATATCTAAAAAAGAATGCTGTAATCTTGGGCTTCAGTGTAGACAGTTTTTCTAATTTGAAAACATTTCTTCTTTAGGCAAGATATCGCAGATTTGAACTCAACTGTTTATACTTTTGAACTTTGAACTTGCAGAGATTTCTTATGCATACTACTTACTACAGATACATACACAGGGATACTTGCACATTCTAATCCCATTTAAAATATTAAGGATGTTTTTTGTTTATATGAAGCTGACAATGGATACGTATGATGAAAGGATAAAATGGCATTTGTGCTCCTGAAATAGACTGGAATTCTTCTGTTCTGTTTGGTAGGGATACAGTGAGATGAACAAAGATGGGAGAAATACAAAGTTATGTTTCAAAATAGCGATTTCAAATTACCTGGTGGTTAACTGTATTCTAAAGGCCTAGTTTTTTTAAAAAATCCAACAGTCATGAGGAGACAGTATATTTGCATCTTTTTTTTCATTTTTATTTTTATTATTTATTTTTTATGCTTTTTATTTGCATCATCTTTCATTGATACATAAATAATAGCTTTTAAAAAGTGATTTGGGTAGTGGAGTTTAAATTAGTCACTTGATCATGAAGATAATTAGTATTAGCGTAAATTTATGATGCCTTTTTAGAGTAATGACTACCTCATACTCATAAATAAACTTATGATCAGTATGTATCGTAAATTTGAATATTTCAACTTTTAAAATAATTAAAATACTTTGAACCCCCATATTTTAGTGCTAAATTTGGGACTTAAATACTTATCCCACTTTTTTAATTGCATGCTTTTCCCCTGTCATTTTTCTTTTGTTCTCTATTCTAATCATTCAGATCTCTCTTTCTCTTCTGCTTATTCTATTTTTTTTGAGAAACACAAGTGAAAGCATTAAGTAGTTCCTAATTAAGTAGTTGGAATGCTCTCTCTAGTAATTTTCAACAGAAAATTAAATAACCAGTTGTAATTAAATTCCTTTTAGTAAGTAAGATTAAAAGCAGCTATTTTGCTAGGAAGGAGACTGTTATTTTCCTTATTTTGTAAAAATGTACTAATGATGCTCAAATGTCAGGTAGAGACCTTTGTTGTGGTATTACTGTAGTCATTCGGTTAGTATCTGGTTTTGTTTCCCTTTGGCATTAATATAAGTTCTGGTGTATAAACCTAGGTTACTCCCAAGTACAACTAGCAGTGTTCTAAAAAATAAGTTCTGAAGCACTAGTCCTTGTGGAGAACAAAACAGATCCCGAGTGTTTATAGGTGAATCATTTTTTAAATATAATTATCCTAAAATATATATTATTGCCACCTTGTTTTCATGTTAAGAGATCAGAAGTTTAGAAAGTGGAAAAGAAAGTCAAGTGTTGTAAGAAACAGTAAAAATAACCTCATGGATATGGTTCAGATGTAATCACAAAATTGCTTTTGTAATTCAATAATAATTTCACCAAATAAAAACAGTTTTCCAGTATACCTGTAGAAATAAGCTTCCCTTTTCCATGTTGCTAGAGTGCAATATGAGGTATTAGTTCAAAATTCAAACACATAGATTAAAGCTAAAGAGGTTTGTGGAAGGATGTAGCTGAGTTACCATCTAGGATTTTAAGCTGACCACTTGTCTTACAAACCCCTGTTCAGATTTAATTGAGTGACTTTTTTATTCTCAAAGGTAGCTCTAATGGAGTCAGTGGATCCACATTTAAGAATAGGGGTCTACATGACTCAAATCCCCTACATAACACATTGTCTTGGTACATATATGCTAGCTGCATAAAGTTTACTTCAGTATCTTTTGTATCTACTAATTGAAAAATTCAGAACTGTAGGTATACTTTAAAAATGTATTTTCCTCAAATGAGTTCCCTTCTGAAGTACCTGTTCCTGGGTTATCTGAAAGCTGTATTTCCTTAAATGTTGTCAGCAACACGTCTTGACATACAAATTTGCATGTTATGTTGTTGTCTTTATTCATGCTGACACTTCAGTTCAGATACTCTTAATCCTCCCATCAAATCATCGCTGCATAGCAAGTCCAATTGTGCTCTTTCTGTCTGTTTTTCTTTGCTTACCAGCATTGCATCCTAGCTAGTTACCATCAAGAAGAGGCCTACTTTTCACAATAACATGTATAGACACTTGCTGTTTGATGTTATGTACTATGTGATCTTGATTTTGGTTTGTGACTGATAATTTTCAGTTACTAAATGTTTTTGCATGATATTTTGGTGTTGATGAGGGCAGTATGTATATTTTGCTTCTCTTTACTAACTATGGGAATTTAGGGCTTTTTTTTTAAAAAGTGCTTAAGTGTTATGGAAATTAGGCTTGTCGGCCACCATAACAGGGCCCAGCCCTGGGTTCCTGCAGAAAATTTCAGAGCCAAATCAAAACAAATTAAATAATTAAATTTTAATGATGCACGTGCAGTAATTGCAGCTCAAACTGGGTGCCTCCTAAGAGGGACCCCAACAAAAAAAAATCCTGGGCAATTATAGTTTTTTCAACTTAAGTTTCCCACCCCTCACGTGGTAGTTAGACCAGTAGTAATTTTTAGGTCTGGGGTCTCCGGCTCCTCATTGGATCTCATCGTTGTTCCTAGGTAAGCTGTTTTTTTCCTTATCTTTATTTTTTGCGGTCTCTGCTGACGGTTGTACCTTTATTTTTGTTGGGTCTTACTGTTTTCTCTCAAGGTCCTGAGGAGGAGGAGGAGGTGATTCTAAATCATAACAATTAACACTGCCCCAGCAGTGAGCTAAGGCTTTGTCCCTCAAGGTCCTAATGCCCTGCAATGGTCTTATTTCAAAGCCTTAACACCCTCCCTTTTGGAGTGTGAGACGCAGGAATGCAGACTGCTTGTAACTTCCTTATCTTCCCAGCTTGAACCAGCTCTGAGGCCCTTTTCTTACTGGACTAAGTAGAAGTTCATTCTTTTATCTAAGTGCGGCCTAAGGCTTCAGCAAATTTAGCTACTTATGCTAAGCAAGTTTTATAGAAGTTGTGCTAAGCGGCTACCTCTAGACAGTTTCAGTTTGCTATTCCTTAACGTAAGCAGCTTTAACATCTATATCCCATTTAAAAGCAAAGTCACTTAATACTTGTATCGCCTGTGTCAATTTGAAAACAGACATAGTCTTCCTAGTGTTTTTTTTTTTAAATGTTATCTCTTAATGCAGGTATAATAAAATTGTTTGTTTGGTCATACTGTCCTCAGTCATTCTGCCATGCTCTGTCACTATGTCTAAATTCTGTCCTTGGTACAACTTCTCTTTCTTTTTCCTTCCATCTGCTTGCTGAATTAGGTAATTGTCTTGCTCGTGTGGTGTTCTTGTAAAACAAACAAATACTTTTAACTAAACTTTAGACTCAACCCATAAAACTTGTTTTTAACGTAGAAGCTAAGCCAGATTTGACAGTAAGTCTTTACAAGTTAAATGCATATGGAAATAACACAAAAAACATATTCACTTGCTCTTTATTTAGATAATATTTCAATACGAGAACCTGAATAACTTTTTAAAGATTGCTTGCTTAAAGAAGTTACTTGTATGGATGGGGCTTTGGAGGATTTTCATCCATTATTGCATAGTGTCTAGACCCCTGTACTCCATATTAGGAGACTAAAATATACCTTAAATATAGTCATGGTGTTTAGATGAGTAAGATAGAAAAATAATATTAAATAAAGACAAAAATGGCCTACTGAAAACAATGTTTAAGCAATATTCACACTAGAAGTTGCCTTATTATGAAATCAGGTGAATGTCCTAAAGTAAATGCATATTATAATTAGGAATCTCATTCAATGGTAACTGTTGTGTTCTTTTTTTAGATATACTCCCCTTGATTATGCCTTGCTTGGTGAACACCATGAGGTGATTCAGTTCATGTTAGAACACGGGGCTCTGTCTATAGCTGCCATACAGGACATTGCTGCTTTCAAAATTCAGGCTGTCTACAAAGGATACAAAGTTAGAAAAGCTTTTCAGGAGAGGAAGAATCTTTTAATGAAACATGAACAGCTGAGAAAAGATGCAGCTGCCAAGTAAGTCTGGAGACTTGAAATCTACTGTAACAAAATACACATTTGTCATACGTTTGTATATATCAGTGTATAATTTTAAATGTTTCTCATCGTCACTTACTATTCCTCTTAGTAAAATTCATGAAACTGTGCCAAGCATATAATAGAATTTTATCCAGAATACCATACATGGGACTTATTTTGCAGGTAATCCCAAATTAAATAACAAGCCTTATATAATATACAAGAACAAAGCAAAATACAAAAGGCTGAGAAACTAGTATGTTACCATCCATGAATTTAGCTGGTATTTTGAATGATGATAAAAAAGTTTGGAAAACATTTATAACTCGCAGGCAGTGAAAATAATTTTGGCCTAGTGAGCCTGTGATATCAATTTTAAAAGAAATTAATAATTAAATGAAGAAGATAAATGAGATAGAAGAGCATGGTTTGATACAGCTTAACTAACTTTGTTTTACAGGGGAGGTTGTGCTTTTCTAGCAAACTAAGCCTTCTGGATTTCATTTGAAAATTCTGTCTTGGCAGTATCATATATTGCAGTTAGATTTTCTGCTCCTGAATTAGAGAGTTACCATGAAATCATTATATTAGATTATAGATAATGAACTTATGCAATTCAGGTAATTATTTGTTAGGAGTGAAGGTTCTGATTGAGCTTCTGATGATCAGAAGGTACATAAATAATCAAAATACTTTCGTTGCTTGGGCTTTATCCTGAAGGTTCATATTATGAAAAAAGAACAAATTAGCACTTGGTTTCTCTTGAAGAAATCTGATTCTGGAATGAGAAAACATAATCTGAGAAGATTGCTGCAAGACTGTGTAGTATTCCTGGAAAGGTGATGGAGCAGTTCATCCTGGACCCCATCTCCAAGCACATGAAGGGCAAGAAAGTGATCAAGGGTAGTCAGCATGGATTCACAAAGGGAAAATCATGCTTAACCAACCTGATAGCCTTCTCTGATGGAATAGCTGGCTCGGTTGGTGAGGGGAGAGCAGTGGATGTTGTCTACCTTGACTTTAGTAAGGCTTTCGACACTGTCTCCCATAACATAACAAGATGAGGAAGTGCGGACTAGAGGAGCAGATAGTGAGATGGATTGAAAATTGGCTGAATGGCAGAGCTCAGAGGGTTGTGATCAGTGACACAACATCTAGCTGGAGGCCTGTAGCTAGCAGTGTCCCCCAGGGGTCAATGCTGGGTCCAATCCCGTTCAACTTTTTCATCAAAGACTTGGATGAAGGGACAGAGTGTACCCTCAGCAAGTGCGCCGATGATCCAAAACTGAGAGGAGCGGCTGAAACACCAGAGGGCTGTGCTGCCGTTCAGAGGGACCTTGACAAGCTGGCGAGATGGGCAGAGAAGAACCTCCTGAATTTCAATAGAGGAAAGTGCAGAGTCCTGCACCTGGGGAGGAATAATGTCATGCACTAGTAGAGGCTGGGAGCTGATGTGCTGGAAAGCAGCTCTGCAGAGAAAGGACCTGGGAGTCCTGGCAGACAACAAGTTGACCGTGATCCAGCAATGTGCCCTTGTGGCCAAGAAGGCCAATGGTATCCTGGGTTGCATTAGGCAGAGCATTGCCAGCAGGTCGAGGGAGGTAATCCTCCCCTGCCAGTCGGCCCTGGTGAGGCCGCATCTGGAGTACTGTGTCCAGTTTTGTGCTCCCCGATACAAGAGAGACATGGAGCTACTGGAGTGAGGCCAGCGAAGGGCTACTAAGATGAGGAAGGGACTGGAGCTCATATGAGGCTTTCCTCATATGAGAAAAGGCTGAGAGAGCTGGAACTGTTGAGCCTGGGGAGGAGAAGATGGGGCCAGGCTTTTTTCTGTGGTGCCCAGCGAGAGGCAATAGGCACAAACTGAAACACAGGAAGTTCTGTCTGAACATGAGGAAGAACTACTTTATTGTGAGGGTGAGTGAGCACTGTAACAGGTTGCCCAGAGAGGTTGTGGAGTCTCCATCCTTGGAGATATTCAAAAGCAGTCTGGACAGGGATCTGTGACCCTCCATGAGCAGGGGGGTTGGACTAGGTGATCTCCAGAGGTCCCTTCCAACCTCAACCATTCTGTGATCCTGTGATCATTTCTGTAAAGAGAGGTTATGTGAATTAACACAGAACATAATTACTGGAACTACAGGTTTTTGTTGTTGTTGTTGTATCCCTGTATCATAGTCAAAGTCAGCTGCAGTCTGCTATACTTCATATTCATTAGCTGATGCTCTGCATAACTGACCAGTCTGGCCTTCTTTGGGTTTGAATGCTACTACGATAGTGATTAATAATTGTTAATGCCCAGTAAGAACCAGTGCTTATGCCTCTAGATCCGAAAGTTGTAATTTGCAGCCCTCCTGATATTTACATTTTCTGCTGAAGTCAGTAGATGATCCAGTAGATGCCGGATGGAGAAGCTGCCTTTGAAAATATCTGAAATATCTTATGTATATACCTGAACATCTTACATATTACACCTTTTTTAATTACACCCTTAATTTCTTCTTGCTCTGTCATCACAACTGACTTTACCAAATGAGGTAATTTTCTTCTTTGTTATGACAGTCCTTTTTAGAAGGATCTGGGAATCTGTGAGAACCCATCTAGAAAATTTAATGAAAAGGGATTCCATCATGGACATGTTGGGGTGTTTTTATCATCATTTCCCTCTGTGAGTTTCCAATGTACATTCTAAAACTTACTCTTTTAGCTGTTGTGGATGAGTTTGAAAACAATAGAAACAAAGTTTGTATACCAAATAACATAGAAACAGAATTAAAATACTGCTGGAATGTACAAGCAAATCAAGTTGTCACATAATAAATTTTATTTAATGGCAATTTTATAATGTGTCATAAACTGGAGGGGACATTATGTTGCCACCATTCTGCATACCCATTTGTGCATTCTACAGTTAAACTTGGCTAGAGTGTTCCCTACATTCAAACAGCTAGTATCCCTACTGATTTCAAAAAATCTGCTGTCCATATAAAAGTAGACATTATATGGGAATCTTGAATGATGCTAAACTCCTAGACTGAAACCCCCCCACAGCTTTCAGTGTATGTATTTAAAACTTGCTTTGTACTGTGTTAATTTAAAGAATCTCACGTATATAAAGCATCCCCAGATCTGAATGTTTTGAATTAGTTTGTGCTTTAAATGAAAAGGTAAGCATCATCCTGTACCTGTATTATCATCTGATAAAGTCACAATGTCTGTGAAATATATGTAGACAAAAGTATTCTCACATGTTGAACAAACCTGTACAAACCAAACAAAAATACCAAACCAAAGGTATTTTATAAAATAAAAATTGGTCTGGTCCAACACAACACACAGCACTATCGTGTCATTCATTGAACAAGAAGCAAAAAGGGTATATTCAAAGTTAAAACTCCTTTCTACAAACAAGATTATTGTTTTCAGGTTTTATTAGGAAGCCAGCAGTGTCCTGAAGCCCCCCAAAAGAAATAAGCTGATAGCTGAGAGTTTTTTTGTTGTTTTGTGGGAGGAAGGGGGGTTTTGTTGTTTTGCGGGGTTTTGTTGGTGGTCGTGGGGTTTTTCTTTTTTTCTTAATTCAACAAACACATTCCGCACTATTTACATAGTCTGATGTGCTGTTACTTGCGAAGTGTGTGGAATTCTGGGGGCCAGCAGTGTATTAAATATTTGAAGGGAACACCACCTGAAGTGTGGAAAAGCCATAAAAGAGAAGAGGTTTTGCTCAGAATGGAAAGGAGAATGAACAGAGAAAAGCCAGCAGGAGGAAGGGTGGAGGCACTCAATGCCCACTTTCCCTCAGTCTGTGGGACCAGATGCGCTGCAACTAAGGGTGCTGAGAGAACCAGCTAATGATCCTACAAGCCCACTCTCAATCATCTTGGAAAGGTTACAGATATCAAGGAAGGTCCCTAATGTTTGGAGGAAAGCAAATGTTGCACCCAACTTCAAAGGAGGCCTAAAGAACATTCTGGGGAACTGCAGGCTGGTCGGCCTCACTTCAGTCCCTGGAAAATTCATGGAATGAGTCATCCTAGAGCATGCTTCTGGGCATGTGAAGGGGAGGGAGGTGACTAGGAACAGTCAGCATGGATTTACCAAGGGTAAATCCTGCCTGACTAATCTGATTGCCTTTGATGATAAAAGTGACTGGATTTGTGAAAGAAGAAAGATCAGCAGATGTCATTTAACTCGACCTTAGGAAGGCTTTCAACACAGTCTCCCATGTATTCTTGTATCCAAGTTAGGATGTCACAGTCTGGCTTCATGGACAACTAGATAGGTAAAAAATGAGTTGGATGATGGAGCTCAGAGGATAGTAGCTAACGGGTTGCACTGTGCTTGCATGCCTGTAAGAACAGATTACTTCAGGGGTCTGTCCCATGACCTGTCCTGCTGAACATCTTTATCAGTGACCTGGAGGAGGCAGCAGAGTGCATTCTCATAAAGTTTGCAGGTGACATCAAACTGGGGGCACCAGTTGATATACTCAAGGGCAGTGCTGCCATCCAGAGGGGGCTTGACAGGCTGGAAGTGTGGGCTAACAGGAACCTTAGGAAATTCAGCAAGGACAAATGCAAGGTCCTGTACCTAGGAATAAAGAACCCCTAGAAATGATGCAGGCTGGGGATTGAGCAGCAGGAAGCAGCTCTGCAGAAAAGCACCTGGAGGGCCTGTGGACAGCAAACTGGACATGAGCCAGCAGCATGTCCTGGCAGCAAATACGGTGAACAGTATCCTGGGGTGCATTAACAGGAGCATAGCCAGTTGACAGAGTGAAGTGATTATCCCCCTTTATCGAGCCAAAGGTTGGACTTTATGACTTCTTAGGTTCCTTTCCAATCTGAATTATTTTATGATCCTGTTAATCTTTTGGAATAGGGACACATTAGCTTTAAACATTTTAACAGCCATTAATGCATTTGTGTAACAGGTGGTTCTCCACCTGGATTGAAAGTAGCTGGTTATTAACAGGTTAAGTAGGGTGGAGAGCTTGCCAGGAGGGAAGTACTGCTTTAGGATGCTGGCACAGAAGCCATCTGGGAAGGAGGCATTTCAAAAACACTCTTTCAGTCTGCATGCAGGTCTTTAGGAAGACCATATTAAAGGGTTTAAAGCCTATACAGAGGAAACTGAGGTCCAATATACTGGGGTCTGAAAGGGCTGCAGAACTCTCTAATCACTGGTTTGCCTCCCTCATGATCCCTGGAATAAGTTCCAAAATCCATACTTCCCTGTTTTTACGAAGTCTTCTGGATTTGCTTCTGACCAGTTGGAGGAAACTAGCTGATAATGAAAGGTGACTTGGATGAAAGTGAGAGAGTAAATACGGCATGATATTTAGGAAGAGGAGAACAGCAAGAACATAAGACAGTTCAATAAAACAGCTTTCAGTAAATTTAGAAAGTGTTTCTAGCAGCAAGAAAGTGTAGTAGATTATGAGTTCCTTCAAAAAACTAGTAAGGCTTAAGTTCAGAGAAAATACAGGAAGAATAGCAAGAAACAAGTTTGTTTAAATAATGAGCTTTTCAACAGCCTGAAAAAGGAAAGTGCGTAGTGGGAATTTGGTGCAGTTACTAAAAATGAGGCTAATACTAACATATAAAGATAAAATTAAACAAGGTGAGATGCAAAATAAGAGCAGCTAGCAAGGGATGTGAAGTACCACAAGAAAACATTGTAGAAGTATGCACTGTAAAAGGAACGGTAAAGAAAGATTTGGTCTACAGATGATGCTAAGAAGACTGAAGTGTTCTATATCTTTCTTTCCTTTGGTCTTTGTTAAATGTGTCAAAGGGCATCAAATAACAAACAGGATCCACGCCAGCAAAACTGTTTAAAGACTAGATCAGTGAGATGTTTTCAGATCAGCTTAGCCTGGTAAAATGTATCCTGGGACATTTAGAAAACTGGCTGATATAATCTTAAAGTGGTTACCTTTAAAAACTTTCAGAGGATAGGTGGAACTTGCAGAATTCCTGAAATGAGCAAACAAAGCCTTTCCAAAGGGGAAAAGGAAGAGTCTGTAGACCATTCAACTCAACTTCAGTTCAAAGAATAATACTGGAACAAGTAATCAAAGAAATTATTTCTAAGTATCTGGAATATAATAAAGCAAGAAGCAATGGCCAACATGAATTTGCTAAGGACAAATTGTGTCAAACCAGTCCAATTTCCTTCTGTGACAGAATAACAAGTTTTGTAGCCATGAAGAAACCATGGTGGTGTTAAGATTTACCTGAAGTTTTCATACACACTCATTCTCATTAGCAAAGTAAAGAAATGTAGATTGGATTAACCTGTGATTAGATGGGTGAAAAACTGGTAGAACATAAGTAAAGAGCAGTTCTTAATGGTTCAACTTTGAACTGGAGGGATATATTGATTAGGACTTCACATAAATCCCTCCTGAATCTCGTACTATTCAATATTTTCATTTAAAATTTAGAATATTAAATTTTCAAGTGGCAGCGAGATGCAGAAAACATCAAGCGCATTGAAGAATGAATTAGAAATCAGAATGATATTAATACACATGAGAAATGACTGAGAAGAAAATAGATGGTTAGGTAAGGACACAGCTCTGCACATTTGGCAAGACCAGCATAGGAATACTGAAAATGACTGACTTTTTAGCATTTCTGTTAAGGGCAATCTGTTAAAAGGTTAAAGCAGATCAGAAACTGAACATGTCATGAGTCAACAGTGTCATGTCTTAAAAGCAAACATCACACTGGATTAAATAGCAGGTGACAGCTATTTGTACAAAATGAAATATAACTCCTCTTTGTCCAGATAAAGTTTCAACTGTAGAGGATCACAACAGGAGATCTATTTTCAATGACAATTTTTTTTTAGTAATTACTTTTTCTTTTACTTTTTTTTTTTTCCCAAAGATGACTTTGACTGTGAGCTACATATAACTTCTAGTAGGCAGGATATGTTCAGGCATATGAATGAGATGTTAACACTAGAGTTTAACAGTGTCAGATATAAATAAATTACTCAACTTCAATCATTTTGCATAAAAACAAAGGTCTTTCTTTTGTTGCTAACCATACTGTTTGATACTAGAATAAGGCTCAGCCTGACAACTCTCCAGGCTCAGGGACGTGTTCTAAAATTAAGATGTCCTTCACAGAGGAGGACAGTTTATCTTGGTATACTGGTATGTTATCGCTCTAGTTGTCTAACTTAAGAGCCAAATTTGGATTCTTTTGGGTCAGTAGAACCTCCTGAGAAAGATTCACAGCCCTTAAGTTGAGAACCTGTTTCCTTTACCTGTTTGTGAAACCTGGTCTGTCAACTTCGACAACAGTAAAATTTGAAAATTTGAGTTTTGTAAATATTCTTCAGTGTAAAACGAACTGAATTTCTGAGTAAATAAAGCACACCAGAAGGGGAGGTTCATAAGTATTCATAATTCTGCTAAAGAACTAAGCTAAGCAGTCTGCTAAATAACTAGGCTCCACTGTGACACAGGACAAAGGTTTATGAAGAGGGAACTTTGAAAGATCTTCCATTTATTGTTTCATTAGTTCAATCTGAAAAATTATCACACAAACAAAAAGTCCTGTAAAAAATTCCTCTTTAACTTCTTCTCATGTCCCAGTCCCATGTCATTTAAGTAGCTTTATAATTAGTATGTTGCTGAAGTTAGTGTTTTGAGTTAATCTGCTAGTTAGTCCAGAGAGTGCAGGCCACTCTGGCTTCGTTGTATATTGCCTGTCTCTCACACTCTCTTTTCTAATACCCTGAGTGGAGGAGACTAGTAGTAGGCTGCTTGATTCTTGCGAAGAAAAGAAAATGTTCTGTGAATAGTAAGGTCTAATTTATGGATCAAATGGCAGAGTAATGGCAGTGAGATCTATACTGTACATGAGACAGACACCCCCCAGATAGTCTCTTTGTGGAATGCCAGTATTGCTTGAAACTAGCCACTTTTTTCTGTGCCAGAGGGAATACTGAACCTCAGACTGCCAAGAGTGTATTTTGTAGATCAATTAGCAGCTTTTTAGGTACCAAGTTCAATCAGCTTCTGCAGAGCATACTTGATAAGGTAGTAGTGACAGATAAAGTTAAGGCTTCTCCTTAGCAGATCGCACTGAAATGACATGTACTGGCATTGATATGACTCACAGAAACTGAGGATGGCATGCTGCATAACTAACCTGTCATACACTGTGCTGTGAGCTTGTATGTCAACAGTCTGCAAACTATGTTGCAGCATTGGAAGCAAGTTAAAATATCAGGCAGCTACACAATAGGACATTTACCACCTTTCCATTCTAACAGGAAAAGTGTCACTTTATTTTATAACCGGAGCTTAATTTATCAAAACAAATTCAATGGTAGGTACGTTAGTAGGTAGGTAATGTTTGCTACTTCTTATTGGGTTTATTCTGCTTTGTAGGAAGAAGTTTAAAAAATAAAGTATAATGACATCTCATTGTATTTGAAAATAAGCTACATAACATATGCAGCTTTCCAACTCTTCCAAAATTCTCTCTTATATCTACCTTATTGAAGAAGTGCATGACTTTCTTTTCATTTTTGAAGACCAAATTGTCATAACTGTAATGGCAACATTTATGCACACAATTTCTTAATTCACATATCATGTTTTCACTATTTATCATTTGTATAATGTGTAATCAGTTTATGTAAAAAATATTTAATTATCTATCAATGATAAAGTTATACCAGCAATAAAGAGAAACTGTTTTAAAGCTAGTTTAGAAGTATTGCATAGTAAGTATGAGAAAATTTTTTAGCAGAGATGACATCTTTCATGAAGTTTTCTAACCCGTTTTCAAATAAATACAGTGCATTGCAGTATTACTTATATTAAAGTATTGTTCATTGCTACTTAAAAATATGGTAGTTAGGATCCTGTATCTTGTCTTATTAGACCCTTTTGAATCCTTTCACGGGGACTTCTTTCTCTTTTGATTCAAACACTAAAATACGTCAAAAGAGAGACCTTTTCGTTCTATTTTTATAAAAAAGCTAAAAGTTTCATTGTTTTAAATAAGGGATTGTTTTAAAATCGGTTTATTAAACTGCTTCAAAATGAATGGGAACCTGGCTTATAAAGATTTAACCTTCATTAAGCGATAGCTCCAAGTCAGCTGTTATTTTTGATCACACTAAGGCACTTGAATGTAATATGTGCCCCTTTTTCATGATAAAGATGCCATAGTCAAGCTTTTATTGTGGCTCTGTCAGGTTTCTAGAGATGAATGTGTTCAAGTCAGATACATGCTCCTAAGATTTTGTCTTTAGAGCTATTACTAATATATTGACTTAAATTCCAGGAAACGTGAAGAAGAAAGTAAGAGAAAAGAAGCCAAGCTGCAGAAAGGAATGCAGAACTTGGAACAAAATAGGTTTCGAGTACAACAGAATTTGGGAAATCAAGAGAAGACCAGCAATGTCATGCAGTTATCTAATAAACAAAGTGATATGCAGAGTAAGAGACCTCTTTCCTGCAATGCTTCTCAAATCCAATCAGGGAGAAACAGTGGAGGTTCACCTAAGGCTTGTCACAGCAAAGGGACCCCAAAGGAGAGTTGCCTGTCTGCAGAGCCTCAGAGTGAAGGTCTTAAAATCAGGCAAGGTTTGTAAGCATTTAATTGGCCCACTAATCTATTTAGTGGACGTTTGGGGATGTTTAGTGTATAGGACCTATTCTGCTCTTTTCTGTCATTTCTTGTTCGTTCATTATGTAAGCTATTCAAACAGGCTAAAGTTAGATATGGATTCTTTTATTCTGTCAGTTTCAGTAGTCAAAAATACCGGTGTATATAACATCTGTAAAAACAGGACAGGTTGTTTGGAGTTGTTCTGTTAGATGCTCTGTTTGGAGGAGAGGAGCTTAAAGATGTTTGACCTATAGGTGGGATTCCTGAGTGTTCATTGAGAAATCGTAACTCCTCTTTTTCAACAAAGAGGTTAAAATTGTGCAGAGTGACATCTCTAGCATACAGAGGGACCTGTTCAGGCAGCTTCATTCTCTATGGTAGGGCCCTCCTACGGTTTGTCTTTTGTTGTTTCTTGTTGATAACCCTCCAGGATACTTTTTGAGAAGTGAGACTGTTTATAGAAATTGTACTCCTTCTGTTAGTTACTTTTCTTGCCCTGCTCTGCCCCTTTACTCTCTTCATCCGTAAAGGTATCATGAGTTCGTATCAGTGTGTTGACCACTCCAGTGCTGGTTTTGTAACATATACCTTTAAATAACGTTTCAGTCAGTTCTGGTATGAGCCAATTTATAGGAGCCCATGGCTCAAATCTTTCAAAACTGGTCATGTTAAAACATCTTTGTTAGCATTAGAAGTAAAAATTGAATAAATAGTTTACTTAAGGGAAGTTGCAAGAATTCCTTCAAGGTGTCTCAGATGTAAAAATTAATTAAAAGGAATTATCCTTTTGAAATTCTACTAATTGGAAAATTACATTAATCCAAAAGAAAAGAAAGTCAAAGAGCTATTTCTGCTGAATCATTTTGCCCAGATTTCTTTATCTTTTACATGGAAATGTCTTGTTAAACAGAATACTTGACAATATTGTTGCAGTAAAAGAAGACATATATCTTAGCCTAACCTACACTAGAAATGTTAAAAATACTAGCAAGCTTTATCTGCATATGTGTTAATTTATGCTAATTAAGGTATAGAGCTGGCAAAGTAAAACACTTAAACATGAAGAATAATTGGAAACAGTGGTGGCCAAATGAAGGATGAATAGTTGTAGTGATCATAAAGAGAGGAAATTGATAAGTAAGGAGAAAAGGGAAAGGAGAAAGAAAGATGAGGGGAGAATTAGAGGAATGAAAGGGAGAAAAGAGAACGAAGAGGACAAAGAAATTATAGAGGAGGAGTGAGCAGCCTTTTCTTTTACTCACTCCAGTATCCATTCTTTAGCCAAAATCTTCCATTGGCTATACCAGTGGAATCCTCTTTGTATCACACTCAGACTCCCACATTTCTTGGGACAAGCATAATCGTCTTGCACTGAGAAAATACCTAAAGGTGAGGTAGGAGGTAGTTACATGGGAAACATGGGACTACAGTGTCAAACTGATAACAGAAATCAAGACTGAATTGGCCAGATTTTCTGCAGAGGACTCTAATATTGATGCTTATGTTTGAGAACTGCATTTATGTTCGGTTGTCTCTACTATGCTTCACTGCAGAAAGACATAGGAGATTCAAATCAGCAGTAAATGCCAGCAGGACATAGCTTGGTCTTTGGATTAAAGGCTTCCTTGAAGTTGGAATTTTTCTGAAATAGCTATGCCAGAATGATTTTTTCATGTTGACAGTTTTAAAAGGGAAAATTTCCAAATCATGTGATTTATTGCCTGGAGATTTTTTGATTTTTAATATCTCTTTAAAAGAAGAATGTAATTTCTACAATGATAGAATTTGAATTTTAAATAGACAATTCTACTGCTTATAGTCTTTCTTATCCATGAGTGTTGAGCATGAAGAGAACAAAACTATTGACACAAGGTTCTTCTGAAAATACATTGTAACATTGTCTTCGTCTTCTAAATTGAGAACAGTTTACTTCCTCTGTAAAGAAAGACTCCTCTTCTCCAGTCCAAAATGCTAGTGTTTGAAGTAGAATGTCATGCCATTTTTACACAAGCATTCCTTTTTTGTTAGTGGAATAATGCCAGGGTCTGTGCTATTCCCTATTTTGAGTCTTCCTGCTCATACATTTTTTGCGTTTAAGTAAATCCGAGTGTGCCTCGAAGAAAACTGAGCAAAAAAAAAGAACTAGAGAAATAAGCTCTGTTCTGCTGGATCAGTGACTGAGTGTTTGTTTCTATTTCTCTAGCTAAAGAATTACTGAGAAAACACACCAAAAGCAAGTCAACTTGTGTCCATTTCCGTTGTGGGAAAGAAAATGAGGGAAGAAAAAGTGAAGTGAAACATCAAGTTGCAGCTGCTACACAGCTGGATGGAGAAAAGCATGACTATACCATTGAGGCAAATGATACCTTTGCTCATGGGAACAGAAAGCATACTTCTGCTTGTACAATCACTAGCGTTGGGGAAAAGTCAAGAATTCAAGGTCAGTCTTCATCTGGTAACGGGGACCATTGTGAAAGAACTGCTGTGTTCTTGTGCAATGCCAGTTGTACTACTGGAATTGCAAGAAATTCCAGGCAGCATGAAACTGTTTCAAAAGGCAAAAGGCATCATCAAAAACCAGGAAATAAAGAGGTAAATGATGAGAGATGTTCACCAGCTGGCTCTAGTAGACCAGGAAGTGCCAAAATGATATTTGTAAACACCAGAAATGACAGTGTGCATGCTGTAGAACAAACTAACAATGTGGGAAATAATGAATTAGCAAAAAAACCCTGTCCTTTATTGTCTACTGCGGCAGAATCTACAAGAACGGTGCCGAGATATCCATCAGCATGTTCTCTTTCTGATGACAGTTTTAACTTGGAAAAAACAGACATAATTGGGTCCAGGAATGCAGGTGATCAATTATATTCTTCTGTCACATGGCAAAGTACGAATATTGAACAAATCCCTTTAGAGATTCGAATGCAGGTAATAGAAAAAGAAAGAACAAGAAAAGAGCTTTTTCGGAAGAAGAACTATGCTGCTGCTGTTATACAGAGGACATGGAGAAGGTAAGACTACCGTTTAGTAGCTAGAGAAGAGTTAGATGCTATTAGATGTAAATTACATTAGACTTGTTGGCAATGTGCTTCATTTGGTCCTTCTGCTTATAACATTATTCAGTGATAAATCAGGAATTTAATAATCTTTCACCAAAAAAGTGGAGGTGTGTACCAGTTGCCTAGAATTACGTTAGTAAGTTCATAAAGAGTGTGAGGTAAGTGATGACTTGTAATGATTGGAGAAGTTATTAAGCTTCTATTTCAAGTATTGATATTTCTTTACAGAAAGCAGATCAAGATATGGATGAGCCTAGAGTTCACTGTTGTCCTGTTTGCAAACTTACACACGTGTAGGAATTTAAGGGTTTTCAGCACAGATTCTTGTAACCAGACCATTCACCAGCATTTACTGACACACCTTTAAACTGTATTCTGCCTTGACTTTTAACTGGATAACCAAACCACAAAATGTTTGGAGGCTTGGAGCTTATTGCCAAGACTTGAAACTAAACTGAGTAACTTTGTACAGCAGGAATGACTGCTGTACAGAACAGGCAAACAGGAAGCACTGAGGTCTCCCAGTGTTTGCTTTCCACAACATTGTCGCACTTTCACAAATGCATGATTTTTGACCTCAGAAATACAATCTTTCCTGATACTTGTATTCCTTAGTATTTAATTTCTTATCAAACTTGACAGCAAGAGTATGGTGGCTGTAGGTGAAGGATATAATACATAATGTAATTCTTATTTCCTACTTTTTATTGAAATTTTCTTGTGTTTTTATGTGGATACAGAAAATTATAAGTTACTGATTTTTACTAATAAATTATCTTTCCAGGTGTCTCACTAGTTTAGCAATTTTGTATTTCTATTATACTAATGTTTTAATATTTCTTAGTATTCAGTTAAAAAAAAATTAACAGGGATGTTCCTTTGAGGACTCAAATGTCACACCAAATTGTGTAGTACAGTATAGTAGTGATGCAAAATGTGTTTCTGAAAGCAATTTGAATCAAAGGGGGCAGCTGGCAGATGTATAAGAGCATAGGGACAGAAGTAGCTTCCTTCATACTAGTCCCTGAACAGCCTGCAGGACTGCAGCCACAGAGGCAGGCCTGAGTGCCCAGCTGCCTGCAGAATAAATGCTGATTGGTCAGGCAGACCTCCATTCCCCTGGTCAAACTAATCCAGTCTGCTATAAATAACAAACGGAAGCTCTGGTTCCCCTGTAGAAAATTTCAGAGGGGCTCTTCCCCTTGCTATGTTAGCCGCAAAGCTTAGCTGTCTTCCCAGCATCTGCATCCAACCGGTGACCCTCTCTGCCACAGCAGACAGCAAAGGGGAGTGCTTAGCAGCAGGCGCATTGGGGTCTGCTCTCTTTGTCATCTCATCCAGCCACAGGAGGATTGTTCAACCACTGCCCCGATTCTAGCTCATGGCACATGAAGGGAGAGAGATCTGTCCAGAAAATTTAGGAAATTTAGTCTAGCTCGGCCCTCTCCTAAACAGAGAGGGGTGGAGGGTTGGAGGCACCTGCTTGCAGGAAAGGTTGATGTGAGGCTCTGTTTCCTTACCGTTTCCCCCTCATCTTCTGTAAACTTTGCTGAGTTGTTTTTTTTTTTTGATGCAGACCCTGAACATTCTTACGTTCTCTCCGCTTCTGCACGGAAGGTAGGGGCAGACATTAGCATCTTTCTGTTGCTACCAGGATGCCTTTTCATACCTCTTATACATGTACGCATTGCACATTTCAGTATAATATTTATTTGTATCTATAATAACACATCCTCTAGGCCTAAAGGAGCAAGGCCATGGCCAAGGGTTAAGAGAACGCAGGTGTACAAGCATGCCATATTGAAAAATAAAGATCTTGTGGCCTTAGTATGCATATCTGTGCAAGACAGTAAAGAGGCATGAGGTTGTGCTGCCTACTTGGTGTGATGTTTCCTGGCTTCGAAGGTCCACTATGTTACTAATTTTGCACAGTGGGAGAGAGGGGAGAGAGGCAGGGAGAGAGGGAATTATCTGGGTTCCTTGTTGCACAAAATGCCAGGTAGCTAAGAGACAAGTATTACTAGCTTGTTTGTGGAGTTTGAGAACCAGTTTTTCACACATTACTTTGTACAGTTAACTTACGAAGCATGAAGAAGTTCTGCCTTTCTCTGAAACAGCAGAGGCTGGCTGTTCCTGGCGAGATGACATACCAGACCAGACAGCCATGGTCCAAGCTGGCTATTCTTTTGTTCCTAAACTGAGATGTGACCATCTGAACATTCGCGCTGGCTCAGCAAATTCTTCTGTTTGCTCCTTTTGCTATTCTTTTACTGTGCTCTTTCACTGTGCTCTTTCACTGATCACTCTAAATAATTTCCCACTGTGAGACTGGATTTACAGTCCTGTAATATTCCATTTATCTCTTTCCTGTTTTTGTAAAAGTTACACTGGCTTTTGTGAGTACCTTTGTATTCTAGTGGAAAGTTAAAATCTTGGAATGTGATATGTTTAATTCATTTTGGAGCCCTTTTTTGTGAAAATTTCAACTTTTTTGGTGCAGTATCACTTATTTCTGTACTTTTAGCTTTGGTCTCCTTTTGCTATTTATGACTATTCCTCAAACTCACAGTAAACAGCAAGGCAAAGAAATCTCTTATTTTTCCCAGCAATCAACATCTGCCATCAGCTCTCTTTCCACTTTTTACTTAGATAACACTGAATCCTCACAAAGGAGTAAAGAGCAGAGTATAGCTTTCAGTTAAACTGTAAAGATGTATAGTGAGTGCTTGTGCAAATTTCCTCACAAGAATTGGGATTTAATTTAATTTAATTGGGATTTTCAGGTATATTGGGCCAGCTACCTGTGTGGAAGACTTTGCATTACATTTGAAGTTTTGGCTGTGTTATACATTTCTTTCTATTCTATCCACCTGTTAAAACAGTAATATATGTTATCTCAGCATGAAATGCACTAAAGACTGGTCGCTTGGCAGTAGGTGAAGTTACTCACTTATTCACAACACTGTGCAAAATGTGGGAATTAAAGTTTGTTTAAATTACATTTGTTTTTTAAAAAATTAATGAAGAAAGATAAATATATTTGTACTGTCTGAAAAACTCACAAATATTGTGTAGAACAGTTAGGAAGATCATGAATTCTGCAAGACTGCAACAGAGAGTAGTTCTACAGTTCCTATACTATCATTTCTTAAGTCTGTGCAAAATTTATCATTCCCAGAGCTTTGATGAAGGGGTTCATAAAATGTACAGTAGTATCATAATGAATTTATTTCAATGAGTATTTTAATGTATAACACAGAAAACAGTTTGTGGATCTGTGACAATATCTGAGGTGAGGGCATCAAACTGCTAAGAAGAGTCATATGCTCCCTCCCCTCTTAGGTTCTCTGTCTCAGGCCCATGAATTCTGCTGTCTGTTTGCCTTGTGGTTCAAACTCAACAAGAACTTTATTGTCTGGATGTTTTGAAACCCACGTGGATGATGGGAGCTGTGAAACTGGACTGCATTTCCTACTCTTTATTTCAAAGTTATAACCATGGCAGTGGCAACGTTTATTTTTTTTTAAAAAGAAAAGAGTTCTGCCTCTTTCTTTAAAGGAGAATTTATATATACCTCAAACAAGAGATGTTGTGGATGTTTTGGGATGTGGATCCCAAGTCAGATGAACCTGCCTGCCAAGAAGTCAGGGTTAGCATTTCCAGCTAGCTCCCACCGGGCAGCTGTTTGTGCTGACTCCTTGAATGCTGTTGTTCTGATGCTGTCTCTGAAGTCCCGAACTCTTCCCATGCACTATATGGCCAATTATAGTTACTGAATAGGTACCTAACATACGGCTCTAGGGCCCATTCAGTCCTGTGTCTGTCTTTTGCTGGGTCCAGACTTGCACTGGTAAATAGCATGTAGCTGTAGACAGTAGCGGAAGAGTTACACATTAATGAAACACGTGGTAGCGTATGCTTGAGTCCTGGCATTCCTCTAAACTAGGATTAAATACATTTGTCTCACTCTGCAAATTTTATAGTGATAATCTATCACTGAAAGCTTATTGAAAGTTATTGTCAGCTATAAACTATTAAGCCCCTCTACCACTCAGTATTGCCATCACTATGGTACTTGTCTACTTAAGTATATTAAATTTCCTTTTCTCAGAAAACTGTTCCAATTCCCATAGCCCACAAGCTTTAAAAATATAGTCCTGAAAAGTGTATTTTAAGGTGTGTGACTTGCCAAAGGTTAATTGCTTATCCTGCTCACCGAGGCTGACAGTGCCTGTGTCTGACTTGCTCTCGTCTGAGGCATTGAGGCCAGTACCAGTCTCTAGGGCCCGCAGTGAGTTGACAAAAGGAGGGAATAAGTTGGCTGCTGTTACTGTTGGTCTCCGGCTGGCATCAGGCATTTTCAGTCCATTACTGCTATGTGCATACCTTACCAGCAGTAAGTATCTTTAAGAGCAGAGCCTCTGTACCAATGAATTCAAAAGTACCATTTGCTAGCTCTGCCACTTCCTCTTCTGCACATACACTGCATGTTTCTTTTATGTGCAGTAGTTTTGTCGACTGAGCATTGGATATTTTGTTAAGGTAGGATACCAGATTCAAACCGGATTCTCAGTAGAATCTGACCGAGGAGCTTAATGGAAAAATGTGCACACAATCTAAGAATAACTGCCTACATTTTCTCTGTTTCAGAGGTTCACAGTTGTTTTCTTGTTGCAAAAAACTACTAGAAATCCTCTACAAACACCAAATCACAGATGGGTGCAAAGGTGAAATGAAGTTCAACAGAATAGCTTAGTATTCTTTTCTGTTCAACTGTAATAGTTCCCCAGTTTTGGGGTTTTTTTTTTTGTTTGTTTTTTGTGTTTTTCCCTGTAGGGGTATTCACGTCTCATTGTCAGCAAAAGTTATGATAGCAGGTGACAGTAGTTACCTGCCCCTTCACTTTCTCTTCCTCTCATACCTCATTGAAAAGTTCTAAGTGACTTGTTATTTAACAAAATTGGATCATTTTTGTTCTCTTAAAATATTGCTGTTCTAAATTCATACAATGCTTCACATCTTGTAGGCCACTACAAACATTTATGGGTAAGATATGGTTGCTCCCCACATCTGTTACATACTTCAATGAACTGTATGACAGTATATGCCTGAATTCTGAAACTCTACTAAATTAAGATTAAATACATTTGTCTCAGACAGACAGCAAATTTTACAGAGGTAAAATTTATTGAAAGTTTAAAATTATTGGTGCTTCAACAGAGCATGTCCATTGGGCATGCTGCAATGCTTTTATGTACTTATTTTCTAGATATGACAGCTGTTTTGCTTGAATTATCTAGTTCATTGGCTTATATATATTTAAACAACTTCTTGTGCCTGGTTTTGTTGTATTCTGTTTTAATTTACAACTTGTTGCAGATGAACTAGCAGATCAACATCACCTCATCCTTTCTTCTTTCTTACATCCTTTATTGAGACATCCAGTAGAAGCCTTTATGAATGCCAGAGGGGAATGGTGATCAATGTGTTTTGGCCTGTTACCAAACACATAGTTAATATTTTACAAGTGTTACTTAATGTTTCTTTGTGACAGGTTTGTACTGGGAAGATTCAGAATTAATTAGTAGGCCAGTTAATTGATTTGTGAGTGTGAAATGCCAATATTTTATGAAATACTAATACCTAATTCAAGAAAAAAAAAAATGCACTTTTTTGCTGGTGCCATCAGCCACTAAAGTGGGAAGGTCTTGTAGTCTATAGCTGTCACTGGGAACAGGACTGTGAACACATGCAAGACCATAGCAGCAGTGGCAAGGCTGGAAGACAGGGAGCAAATGAAGGGAAGGGGAAATAGCAAAAACTGAGAGACTGCTGAAACCAAGGTAGGGGAAAACCTTCAGAGAGTGGGTGGGAAGCTGCTCAGGTTTATCATAATCATAAATATTATATCGTAAATATATATACAGTTTTTGTGTCATCCACAATTGTTACTTGCAATGCCAAATCTGTAATGACTGTGTGCAATTAACAGATGCATCTAGAATAGAATCCAAGTCTTTCTTTGTCTTCTGAGCTAACATTTCTCATCCAGATGACTTAGCACATCAGTGGGAGTTCTGTTTTCCCAGTTAGTCATGTAATTTGCCATGTGAACTGATGCATGGAAAGCACTGAAGTTAAAACAGGTCACGTAAAACAAGTGCTCTTCTCTTTTCTGCTCTCTAGTTACCAGCTAAGACGGGAGTTGTTTCAGCTGCTTAGGGCTAAGCGGCAGTGCAAAGAAGATGAAGACAAATGGAGACAAGAGACAGCTGCCTTCTTCATTCAGGTTGCTTGGAAGAAACAACTGAGCCATAACCCTCTGAAATCAGAATCTTCATGCAAAAATCTAAAATCTATAAACAAAGCCAGTTCAGCCATAAAAACAAGCAAGCAGTCCATCCTTAAGCAGATATATGGTAATTCTGTCTTCACTATATTTTAGTTTTAAGACTTATGCTTTTATTTTTATAAATAACAGCATTCCCTGTATTTTGGATTCTTCTGGAGGTATCTTACCTAATTGTTAAGGATGTAAACTATTTGTTAATTGTTAAGGATTTTTAAGCATTGTTTACAAGTTTTTGGTATTTTTTTTTAAATAATTTTGAGAGTATGTTTTTGTTTAGTTTTAATACCTTTCTTCTTCGAAGACAGCTGTTCTTTATTGGAAGATGTCTTCATTTTTTTAAAAAATAACTTTCTTTATTATCTTTTTATGATAGTACTGCCCTGCTTTGCACAGTGCCTGAATATGCACTGTACAAAGGAATGCACCTTGGAGAAATAAGAGAGGAAAAACATTTTTAATATTTAAGTTCCATTACAGTGTAGATCACTGATGGAGTAATCCCTATGTGCTAGCTATAGGTATTTTAACAGGTGGTAGATCATTTCTATCATGGCTCTGTAGTTTAGATAGTAAAAAAGGATTAAAAAAAAAATAAAGCTGATGAACATTTAATGTATCTTCTGTTAGATAGCAACTGCAAGATGTATTCAAAGTTTATGTTAAGTTCTGTTAGGGTTGTAACAATTTCCTGTCATACAGAATGTCTCATGAGTCTCTTCACCATAAATGTGAAAACAGTGGAAAATATTTGAACATGAAAATATTTTTTAGCTTAAGATAAAGCTGTAGCTGCATACTTGTAACTATACATAACCACATCTTCATATGATAAACAAAAATCTGTCCATATTGTTTATAAAAGGACGTTCTCAGGAAGGCAAAGTGTATCAGCCAGCAAGACCTCCTTCTAAGCTTAAACTTTCTGAAGTGCATCTGGCCTCAGGTAAGACAAACACACCTTAAAATAACTGGTTATATTCCTGTAACTGTTCATGTTTCTATACATGAGTTTAAGAGCTGAGCGCTCACATCAAAACATGTAACTGTTGCCAATCTCTTGTGCTTTTATGTTCTTTCTTTCACTACTTTTGGACTACTTTACTTGAGTGGTGTATTTTTTATCTTCATATTGAATTATTTATATTTAAAACCTATTTTCATTGAACTGTTACTAGGAAAGACCTTAACACACACGCACGCGCCCACACACACACCCACCCCCCCCCCCCCCTCTCTCTCTCTCTCTCTCTCTCCCCCCCCCCCCCACCTATGCTTACAATTGCTTAGCGATACTCATACTTTTATCAGCCTATCATAATGCCATTAAAGAAAGGAACATTTATACATGTGGCAGTACTTTGACAAATAGCATAAAAATAAAGCTAGACTCCATGCTGTCATCTTGCTTATTACTTGTTTTAAACATCCTTTCTGAGAATTTTTCAAGTGTGTTATACACTTACTCAGAGATACTGGGGGGGGGGGGGGGGGGCGGGGGGCATAGTAATGTTAGCCTTCCACCACATGAAGCTCTAGGGCCCCCCTGATCATCTGGACTTCATGGTCATATCATACACAGTTCAAAATCATGCCACAGATGAATCATGCCACTATCATAAAAAAGCAAATACTTCAAGGAGCTGGTAGTTAGGATATTTTGCAAAGGAAAGTAAAATACATTTTTTTTCCCCATTAGTTTACAACACGCTGAAGTCAAAAAAAGAAATCCACCAATAGACCTATCCTTGAATTTATACTAGAATTGTAGGTGAGTTTCTGTCTCACAAAGAGATAGGCATTTTTTTCCTCTCACTGTTTGAAATAACTGTTTATAGTTAAGAGATATTATCGGACAGGTGTTTCATTGCCACCTCTTCAAGCAGTCATGAAGCTAAATTTTTAAAACATCTTTAGCACATAATGCTTCTTTTCATTTAATTTTCAGGACAACAGATCTCCCTGTCTCCTGAAATAAAAGGCTTTCTTTTGAGGTTTGAGTGGCCTTTTCTTTCATAACTTGGTGACGAATAGGATAGTGATAGGAACTTTGCCCAGTTCCTTTAGAACACTGCCTACTTTCATTCACCTAATAGGAGCTCAGGGAACTTTAGCCCTGACTTAAAGACAATAACATGCTTTTCATCTGCCTGCCTTTGTGCATGACAACATTACATTAGCTGGAAAAGTTCAGAGCTGTCAGTGGCTAACGCCAGATACTCTATTTCTGACGTAGGTGCCTGGAGTAGGTCAAAATGGACTGTTCAGTTTGATTCTTCTCTTACAGAAGGTACATCTGGGAAGGTGAAGACTATCAGCCCTAGTTTTAGTGCTCCTATAGCTCATGGAGAAAGTGTGCAGTGACAAATCTGTAACAGGAAACTGACATCAAACTCATTTAACTTACTGGCATAAGCAGACACTTTGGAGTAGGGACACAGAGAAGGTATTGAAATGTACTAAGCTGTTAAAATAAGTAAGGGGCAAGGAGGAGAAGAGATGATAGCTAGAAAAAGTGTAATGCATACAGACATTGAATAGATATTTTAAAAACTTATTCCTGAGGACTGGTGCAGGAAAATTGTGCCTCTACCACTCCAGCACCCATTGAAAACAATTTACAACCTTAATGTTGTGGGGTGTTTTTTTTTTAATAGATGTCTTTTGGCAGTTTAGTAAATGACAGGGAGCTTTGTTGTGATGCTCTGTTCGAAGGCTATCTGTCTGTTGGCCTGCTGCAAAGCAGTCCATGTTTTGTTTCACCTTGGACATGAAAGTGCATTTAGAGTTGCAGAGGAAGAGATTTTAGAATTCTTGGCATTAGAAACAGGTCCTGGAGATGACAAGCTGGCTTCTTTTTCATGGATGTTCAGATTTAAACTAAATATTTAGCCAGAATGTGGCTAGAATGGGATAAGGCACTTAAATGTTTGCATCCAAACTCTACAAACCTGGGAAAGGAATACACACATATTGTTTGTAATAGACTACAGTAAGAACTGTGAAGGTCAGCTAATGTTCATTTTTTGCTTTCTGGTAAATCAGAGAATACTTGCTTTAGCCATAGACACAAACATCCAATACATTTTAGAAAGGACCAAGTGCCTAATGTTAGAAGGCAGAAATATTGCTAAACAAAGTCCTTTGCCCCTCTTCAGCAAACTCGGCCAACAGCATTCTGTTAGTGACTGAACTGTCAGCCTGAAAACCTTCAGTCATTTATGAGAGTAAATCTTAAGTTAAGCTCCATTAATATAGGTTCTCAAAGCTACATCTGCAGTAGTGTTTTAAGTTGTATTGAGTGCAGGAAAAATAACTATCTACAGATAATTAACAGTAAGATGTCGTGAAAAAGGCATGTTTTTTTCCTGGTAGGTTCATTCTTTATGAAATCTAGAATCCGGTGTAAACTTCTTTCTTCCTCCAAACCAGTGTAACTCAAAATCATTTTGTTCTTTTACAGTAAACAACCTACAGTATGTTAATTTGCTGGAGAACATGGGAAAATCAAAGCAGTTTTCATACAACATGAGATCAACCACTGCTGCAAAATTGAAAAACACAAGACTCAAGTATTAAGCAAAATGGAACGGTTAGAACTTAAAGAACATTGTCCTGTATAATTGGTATTTTTTGTAATGTAAGAACCTATCAAACTACAACAGGTATTTTCAGTTTTGTATTTATCTCAGCATTACATGACAAGCAGACTTCCAGGGGAGCTGGACTCATTTTATTTTGTGTGCAAATTGGTTTAAATGCAACAGTTAATTTTCTGTTTCCAAATGCAATTCAGATTTCATCCTGTCAGTAAATAAATTAAGTGCTAAGACCAGCATTATAATGAGGTTGCAGTAGCTTGATTTTCTTAAGTTTCCCATTCTCAAAAGTAGGTATTTTTAATGTGTTCATTAAATGTAGTTTCAAAGGAGAGGAAAACTGTGCTAAAGATGCAACAGTTCTGAAAGACTGAAGTTAGATTTCACCCCAAATTTATTAAATGTATTTCACAATCCAAACAGGAAAGGAAGAACAGCCTTCATGTGCCAATTTTGTACCAAAGAAACAAGTTATGTCTTAGCTTGCTATGGATTTAGAGGGATAAACAGAAATGTTGACAGGAAAAAAGATATATATATATTTTATATATAAAAATATATATATTTACTGAGTGATATATATTTACTGATATATATATTATTATATATAATTATATTTTTTATATATATCACTCAATAAACAAACTTCTCTCCACAGCCGGTTTTTTTATCCTTTGATATAATCACCAGTTTTTTCCTCATTAATGAAATAACTGTCTTTATACATGCACAAGAGGAGTCTTCTTTCTCCAAAAGACAAGAGAAGATGGGCCTGTTCTGGAAGGAAACCCAAGTCCTTTATAATAGTTTTGGAACTGCCTATGCAAAATATGTATGTTGCAGAAAGTCTTTAAAAGTATGAAGTCACCAAAAATAAAAAAATTGCTCTAGTTTCAAAGTATATTGCATTCTGATTTTTTCCATAGTTGTAATACATAATATTACATAATCATAAATCTTAATATGATGCTTAGAAATAATAGGTGATTTGGAGTAAAAAAGTCTCTCTCAATTTCTCTACTAGCAGTTAAGCTGCAAGGAAGTTGGATTTGCCTTAGTTGACCTGTGACTGTGGTCACCACACCTACTAACACAACTTCCAGTAAAGTAGTGTTTACTTGCTTAAAGAGAAAGTTGAGATATACAGTTCATTGTAAAATTTTTATTACGAGTTTCACTTACAAAAAAATTGACAAGCTTTGTTCCAACATCATCTATTCAAAACTACATAGAAGTAAATGCTTTACAATAATGTAGTTCCACCTCTTTAATATACCATGCTTATAGGGCCAGGTCCCTGGGAATGAGAGGCAAGGTAGATGTTGAAACAGTAATGGAGGTCTGTTAGCCATTGCTCTTGAACTTCACCACTCTTCAGTGTCTAGAAAGAAGGGAAAGAACATAAAGCTTAATGTCATCAGCAGTAAAGTTTTGTGGACTTTGTTTTTACAGTTTACCAGCTGCTCTGTTAAAGATTCAAAATAACCTTGTTCACCTGCACACAGTGGCATTTCAATAATGAAAGATGGTATGTCTGTTAATACTGAAATAATAAAATGTTACCATTTGATATATTTAGTGTTACATTATGAAGTATTTGAATTACATCAGATGTGCTCTCCTTACTCTTGACTACAGTGGCTTGTTTACTTTCCAATTCTGCAATTTATAGTCAATAAAAATACAAATGAGCATGGTTCTGCTTATGGCAGAAGAACTCAATGCCCCAGTCTTCATGAGAACTGCTACCAACAGAACTCCACAGACAACACTCCAGTAATTCACCCCCACTTTAGCATTCATAAGTGGTTTAAAAAACAAAAAACCAAAATTCCTATAGTGGAACATCACAAAAACTGGCTAAGCCATTTTAAAAATGAAAGGAAGCCAACCATATCATTTTCTGTTAGAGAATTTGCAAGATGCTCTCTTGCCACCTCTGAGGCGAGTGTCTGATGGTAGTTCTTTAAAAAGCTACTAAAAGATAGGTGCAGCTTACTTACTCAAACCTGTGGGGCACACTAACTCACTGCATTCAAAACTAGTATGATGTTTGAGAGAAGGCAGCTTCAGATGTGTTCCCTGACAAGGGAAGTAATTGTAGTAATAGCACATTTTTTAATTTACCTCTCTAAGGACTTACACCCTTGAAAGAATGTATTTTTCATCATATAGGTTTTAGAAAGCTTGTCTCATTTTCTGTCATCTTAGTACACACATGCACCCATGCTTCAATAAACAAAAAGAATTAGTTTTTTATTTTTGGACTCCAGCAGCTTTCCATCAGACTGGCTGTGTGTAGACCATCACAGTTATCCTATAAGGTCAGGTTATCAAATGAAACAAGCAATCCAATTCCAGTGCATTTTGTCATGCAGCAGACTGTTGTCCAGGATCCCTGGATTGGATGCAAGCTAAACTTCAAAACTGTCTCATCTGTTTGATGAATACAGCTGTTCAGACAAGTAGCAGCCTACTATATAGGCTGCACTGCTAAGACAAAAGATGATTTTAACTTTTGTTTTTACAACTTCTTTTTTTCCAGGGTTTGTAATAATCTTTAAATATAAACGTGAAGTATATCTATGTAGTCTCTAGGAGACAGCAAGAAATTTCATACCATAATGTCCTTGATAATCTGTTGCACTAGAAATTCATTTGTCGCCATATGGCTCCTGAGCTGACCATGTTGCATTAGTAAGCGAAGCAACTGAGCAACAACAGGCAGTTCTTCCCGACAGATCCTGCTCACTTGAAGACTCTGCAGCATCAGTCTCAATAATCGGGGCAGGAGTGCTAATGCAGAAATACATGATCCCCACAGCAGATCCCTGAAAGGAAAAGAACAGAAATTGAGATGATCAGAGACACTTATTCCAAATATGCTTCCGAGACTTATCTTCACATCTGTATAAGGAAATGTGCCTCTATGGTGAAGACAGTAGACATGGTTATATTTACAAATTATTAATGTTGAAGCAGCAAGTCTGTACCAGAAAATGCTAAATTTTAAAATTATGTTCAGCACAGAAAAAAAATTAGGGTTCAGGATATAAATGTTGCTGAAGCTCTTACAAAGTGTAATCTCAGCTTGATGTAGCAGGGAAGCATTTTTTGAGTATTTTTGTTTCAATTATAATTCAGGTACAGCTGAATCTTTAAGACTTATAAGAAATCATACAATAAAATCTGCTTTTTGTAATATGTAAGTAATTAAATAGTGTAAGTGAAGGAGGAATCAATATTAAATGCACATATTAAAATTAAGTGATCTTTGAACAACGATTTTCTATATAAGGAACAGTTACAGGAAAAGCTTGTTTAAGTTGTTTAAAGACATTTCTGCTGCAGAGGTAAGTAAACTTATTTAAATCTGATATCTGTTATTTAAATCTGGTATCTTTTTTTTTTTTTTTTTAATCAAATGCATTGTCAGTCTATAAAATGATGCCCAAGAAGTTTTGCTAAAGCTTGACTATTTAAGTTAAAGTATAAACTTTGAAAAGCAACATGTAAAGGATTTGGCTTTATATGTATCTAATGAAACCAAAAGGTTAAATCTAAGGATTAAGGTATAAATATCTGCCTTTTTAAAGTCAGTATTGTTCTGACATCTAACTAGAACAATTGTGTTAAGTAAAAGCTTTGAAATGAAAGCTTCTTCAGTTACATTTTTAAATAATTCCAGCTAACCTTACAGATGTGTTTCTTAAATCCAAATGCTATTTCAGAATAAGGAAGAAAGGAAAAAAAACAGGGGAAGTTCATTTTACATCTCTGCACACTTGTGGTTTTAATGGCAGAGACAATTAAAGCAATAAGAAAAGCAACATTACCTTTTCTGTACATGTTCTGCATCCTCTTTGTCTAAAGTTAGCAGAAAGTACAAAAGACTACAACAACAAGAGGCTAAGAACTTGTGCAGATTTTCATTTAGGATGCAGGCTTGATCCAAGAGCTTATTTATGGCACACAGAACAGATCCAGCTGTGCTATCAGGTATTACAACCAATCCAACCTGTATTGGAAAAAAAAGTTCATCACTTTCTACAGAATTTTTTTGTTGTATACAAGCATGTCTAGCTAGAGCAGAATTTCTCCCTTACTAGAAATATTACTTTGTTTCTGCTGAAGTCAATACATGTTCCTGCATTTTTAGAAATCCCTATTTTCTTTAGAAAGTGACACCCATATCAATAGAAGGGGGGAAACGACACATTATATCCCTGTCAAACAAGGCCTGCCTCATCCCTTTTACTACATTTTGCAGAGATGTGCAAACAAAGTATAGCTAAGTTGATCAGCAAACCAAAGTGCTTAGTGGTACCCCTCTTCCTTGATTAGTATAAATGAAAAAGATGGGCTTGCGCCTTTCTCAATAAAATGAGGAATTCTTTTATTTTTCCCCACTTGAAAAATCCCAAATCCAAAAGTCTGGAATTTAGAGCCACTTCCTTCCCTATTGTGTGTGATGTTACAAGCTAGGAAAAGAGGACAAAATCTAGAATCAATTTGAGAGCACAGATTTAAGGTATTTTCTGAGCAATGCAGCTCTGAATTATTTGACATTTCAAAAAACAAAAACACACCACCCAGATAACCTTGCAGAAGTTTTAAAAAGTTACTCCAGTTCCTAAGCCACTGGATTTCAAATAAAAAGTGGTAAAACAGGCAGCTAACAGCAGCTGTAGCAAGATAAGAAACCAACATCTTCATTCCATCCCCTCTAAATAAACATTACTCATCTCAAATGTATCCAAAAAGAACACAATGCTTTGAGCCAATGCTTTGAAAGATGTTACAGACGCACACCAGAAAAATATTTCAGAGAGAACAGGTCTTTCCTTTTAAGCATATATCATGGGACAGACCAGCCCTTCCATGTCTTGAAACAGCAGTGCAGGAGTCAATGAAGTAGAAGGAAATTCAGATTTATTCTCCATAAAGAAAAGCATCTACTAGATAGTCATCAGGACTAGTCTTAGAAATTCAACATGCTTGACAGGAATGAGTATATTATGAGCCAAGTTAAATTAAAGCTAATGGAACATATACTGGGCCCACAGCTGGGGTGATCTTCCAAGCTGTTAGAGTATCATCTTGAGTAAGAATTTTATAGGCACAATAAGTAAAATAATTGCGAAAAAAATGTCTTTTTTTGGATAGAGGTGGCGAATTAAAAAGCAATTTGATTTTTGAAATGCTACTCGTAACTATGCTAGATCTTAGTCCTGCTATATTATCAATATTGTAAAACCATAAAAATCACACATTGCTAATGTGGCACCATTTATCTAAACAAAAAGCTGCTTTCAGGAATGTTAAAGCAGCCTAATTTGCTCTGCACCCCAAGTAGATTTTTTTTAAACTATGAAATACAGTTAGTTTGCTTAACAAGGTGGGCTGTTACTTACCAATTTTTAGAAAATCATCAATAAAGAAGTACAAGCTAACAAAATACAGTGCATTTCACTGGTACGATTACTTGTCGGATGGTTAAGAAAAATAATGAAAGGCTCAAACTTCTTTATATTTCCAATAAAAACATTAGAGTATCATCTGATGGAACATCAGCAGATTAACGATTACTCCAAAGAGAAGGAACAGAGGCAATGAAACCAAATCCACATCACCTGGACTTGAGGAGAAAGTGCTCTAATCATCAAGTTCTACAGAAAAATCAGAAAGCATTACAAAAGACACTGCACAGAAATTTTTATTTCCTTCAGATTTCTAGGCTGTTGAAACGTAACAGCAGAATCCTCCAAAAGGTAAAGGTAAAAAGAGCCCTCACAAAAAAATCAAGATATGAAGAACAAATTCAGCCCTAGAAAAAAAATGTACTGAAGGAGGGGAAAAAAAAAAAAAAAACAGTGAGGACACACTGAATCGGTCTCCTGATCAGTCTAGTGTACGATCGCCTACTATTTGGTGAGAACTGATCATCCTGCAGAAGATGGTGGTCTACTACAGAGACTGGTGCAGCCTGCAAGAGGTGGTCCAGGTGGGTTGAAGCAACACCCTTCTGGGCACACTCCAGAGGTCTTTACACTTTATCGCTACCCCAGCTGACACACACTTGATTGAGGCAACAAAGAAGGGAAACTGGTGTTTGCACATACTGTGCCATGCAACTGCTTTCCAGGTAAGTCAGTCATATAAAATGACAGATGACAGTTGTAAGACCCAGGCAAAGTTTGGCACGAGGTGTCAGGAACACGAGTGTGCCCTAAAACAGACACCCCTAGAATGGGTGTGACAGCACCCAGGGTCTTTGGATGGAGGCCATGGGTGCATGTGGAAGTCTGCTGGAGGACAAAAGCCCACAGTCACCCTGCAGCACTCCACTGCCAAAGCAGGGGTACAGCATTTCCTCTTTGTATTGACAAGGCAAAGAGCACAACAAATTCTCACCCCAAGTTGACCTCACACCAGCTAGTTGCAGAGTTTTGGGTTTTGCAGATGACATTCCTGTGTGACAAAGACATCTTGCTGACTGTTGCAGTCCCTTGCTGCATTCCAGACAGGGAGGCACCAAATAACAATTCACCAAACTAATGATGATCTTGACCAACCACAAATAGGAAATAATGAGTGAGCTAGATGGACATCTGTATATAAAGAAGCATCCTGAAGATCAAATTAGCCAGTCTTTTAACACTGATGCCAATCACCAAAACTGGAAGATGCTACAAATACAGGCACTTCAGTTTATGCAAATCCAGCAGATAAGACAGCTCAAATAAGTTTCAGTATAGGATGCTGCCTACACTGCATGGCCTTCCTTCCCTGTTAAGTGATTGAGCTACTGTCATCAACATATTAGAGATCTTGGGCCAGCAGACTAATTAAACATAAAAATCCACTATCAGAAATGCAAATACCACTTAATATTTTGCTTTCAAAGGCCCATGTATTATATAATACACAAGCTGATTCTAGGAGCAGTGATTTAACTGAAACCCCTACCTCAAAAAAAGAAACCCAAAAAACAGATTACAGTTGAGCCATTTCCCATGGAAGCTTTGGACTAGGAATTTTTAGGAAGGCCTCAATACAGTGAACTGTGAATACTTATTAGATCACAGAACTGTTTCAATAACATGACATACAAGTCCTTCCTCTTAGCAACAAGTATCAAAGAGAGCTGACCTTCAAACTCTGCCCCTGAGAACTCTATTACCCAGTACTGTCTTTGGCATCCCCATCCTGAGGTTAAGGAGCATTAGGATTTGAAGGAGAAGAAAGCCTGTAAAACTTATTTAAAGTTGCTAGTTGCTCTTTTAAGAAAACAAAAGCTTTCAATTATGGCTGTCCTCATTTGAAAACAAGCTGAAGTATTCAGAAATCAGAGGTGGGGGGAATATACACATTTGGATACTAAAAAGTCAGATATTTTTTCAAACTCCACTAATTGTGTTTAAAATTTTTGCAAATGCTGCAATTATACATAGAATATATTAAATATATGGAAGAAATAGCTTTGAGGGTTAATCAGACTATCACAAAATTCAACATGAGCAAGTTAACATAGAAAACAATGTTACTTACCAAATATTTACAGATGCCAGTCTGGAGAATGTCAAAACACTGACTTTGTGAGGGTATAGTGGACAAGCTGTGACAGATCATCTGTTTTAATAAAATAAAATTATATTAACTACTCTAAATGCAACCAAACATTCGCTGTATATTCATACTTTATTGACAGACCTAAATATAAAGTATTTATGGTGACATAGCAGTTTTGCCTCTAAAAGTGTTGATTTTTTTTCAGGATATAGTAACAACATTGACAATGCAAATTGTTCAGTGTTTAAAGAAATGAAGACCTATACCAGGGAGGGGGAGGGGGCTTCACAGGTCCAGAATGATATCAAATACTATCAGTTCACAGGAACTTTTAGCAGAACTACTTAATGCAAGCCCATAGATTTGTATTAGCATCTTATTTCTTTTCTCATCCCTACTGTGTTTTTATTAACAAACTGTATATTAAGAACTGTCAGGTAGAGTTGAACAGGAACCCATGAAATGCTATATGGCCCCAGTACAGGATAAAGAAACCAGAGCTTTATCTGCTAGTAACCCATACTGCAGTCCTGGGCAGATCACTTTCTGTTCCTCTCTTCCCTCCCATCTATTGTATTAATTTGCTAACTATTCAGAGCTGGGATCACCTCTCTTTATGTACAGTGCTTATCACACAGGAGCGTAAAATAAAGCCTCTAAAAGGCAACATGAACAGCATTATTAGAACAATTATCAGCATTATTAGAACATTAGCCACAGTGACTTTCTGCTAACTACAAGGAAGATCAAAAAAACAATACATGGGGAAAGAAAATCTGTGCTTGTCCTAAAGCAAATCAGAAAGTGAATTAACCAGATCAAAAATTTGAGGGATGCATGAATTCAAGTTCCCAAAAGTTATACCAATACCTCGATGATTGAAGAAAGAACTAAAGAAAGCTTTTACAGAATGGTTTGAATTGAGTGATAAAATTTTGTGATGTTGTCATGCTTTGAAGTGTCAGCTGATTCAGGGCAGGTCAGGACACCTACGCAAGACAGGATGATAAAACAGAAGTCATCCACATTGTATCAAAAATAATAGCTTATAATATTTCCAGCTGAAGAGAGATCCCAAAGAAAATTTAGGAAAAGAACCATTAGATCAAAGTTCTGTAGAATTATAATTCAATACAAAGTAACATGGACAAGACAGTGTTGGTTTAATTATCAACAGAAACAGAGAGGCAGGATCATTTGTGGTGATCTTAAGTAGTCCAGCCTTTTTCCAAGTTACACCTCACACATGCTTTCAACCCAGCTTAAACTGATCAACTTCAGGAGAATACTTAAAGACATTTTCTTGATAGAACATAATATTCAAAGGCTATCAGAACAGTGCTAATGTGTAGTTGTTTAAGTATGTTATGTGCCTAGTAGGACTCTACTCAGGAGACAGTTTTGTAGATACTCTTGTACTGAATACCTGTAATATGTGTTTAATAATAAACTATCATTATTATATTGTGCACTACATCCCAGACATGATAGTGTTTCTGTACACTGCAGTTTGGAAATGATAAAATATAATTTCAAGTACTCTGGAATATTCCCAAGAAAGGGAATAAAAACATTCAGATATTAGCAGTGTCAAAGAATGAAATAAAGTTGAGAAAGAGGTTACAGTTGGGGATTGTCAAGGACAAACTTTAATGCCAATCTTACTTAGTATTTTAATGAATAACACTTAAACCGGAGGTAAAACTACATTGAGGAAACGTGTTGGCTGACACCTCAAAGTTGAGAGGCACTGCCAAGACAGGAGGAGTGGATTAACCTATAGAAAGGATCATGAGTCTGATGATGAAAGTAACAGATACAGGAAAAACTCAAAGAAACAAAATGAAACAAAAATGCGAGGTTATGCTCTTGGAGACCAATAATTCTGTATGCAGCTAGGAATTATAACAGTTGAAAATGAGGAGAACATTCTGTGCATAACAACTGATGACAAGATGGTCATGATACAACCATAGAACAGGCAAATGCCATTCTCAGATGCAAAAGTAAATCACAACAGAAGTAGATGAGTTCAGTACTACTCCATAAGATCCTAAAACAATCATTTCTGCAATACTGTGCAAAACAGGAGTCATTCATTTTCAAGAAATACAAATTCAGACTGAAACAGGTACAGAAAAACTATACAAAGAATAGAGATCCTATCTTACAGATTTAAATGGAAAGGACTTCACCTGTTTAGGCTGACAAAACTATAGCTGAAAAGAGATATTATTGTTACTTAAAAATATGACAGTGGTGAAAACTGATGCAGGAAAATAAGTATTTAAGCTAACCAAACAACAACAAAGTAACAATCATGACCACAGCTAGCATATAGTTGGGATGGAAACTAGGAAGGAAGATTCTGAAAGGTTTCAAGGGGAAATACAGGCATAAAAAAAACTTTACTGTTGCTCTTAAGACAGAACTCAGTAAGTTCCCAAAAGGAATATGTTATGTGCTTGTGACAAAGAGCACTAGATTTAACAAGTTAGGGAGATCATTTTTGTTTTTATATACACCTACCTGACGTCAGCCATTTAAAGACGTAGCAGGCAAGTCAGCCAGACCCACCTAATAAACCTTACTCCACATCTTCAACCGCGTGTTGAAGACAGGTATTAATACTTGACCTTTAGGACTGTGTCCCTAGAATAGCTCTACCAATCCATAAAAGTTCTCCCTTAAGAAATATTCTTGGAACTTGTCATTAAACGGGTACAATTCGTTGGCAATCAGATTTTTCCAGCACTGACAAGGAAAAGGGGCATCGCAGCATTGAGCAGTGGCTTGCTTACTTAAAAGGGTTGTGGCAGTATGTGAAATGTTTGGAAAGTTATTTTTTCATCCCTTTAAATCTTTCTGACCCTCAAAATAGAACAAACATTCTATACATCCAATTCTACTCTCATAGTATTAAGTGGGAGTAGTAATCCTTTTAACTTCTATATATTAAATCCCATTTGAAATGGATTCCACAACAACTGTCTGTTATAGAGTTAAACTTAAACATAAATTAGACATAGAAATGAAAAGCAAAGAAAACTTATCACAAAAATTAGTATTTTTCCTGACAACTTATTTTCCTTAGGCAAGGGTTTGCATGATGTTTAATTTCCATGATACAGTGTCACAGCTGATCCATTATTTTACATTTGATTAGCATTTATCACAGTTTTGGCACATTCATAGATTGGTTTTGGACTAAAGCCAGAGTGATTTTGTTTCAGAGTACTACTGAAGTGAATGGGCAGAGAATGAGCATTTTAAATCTTAATTTTTATGGCTTTTTCAGACAAGCACCTTATGACAGGTTTGGTTTAAGGTGTTTTTTTTTTTTTTTTTTTTTTTTCCCTCCCCAATTTTGAATGCCCACTTCAGTAAATTAAGCCAAACCTAAAGAGGAGGATACGGGGATTATCTGTTACCATTATACAGCAAATACTGCAGGCTTCATAATTCACTGGCAATTTTTCAAACCAAACCTTACTGATCAGGCAACCCCAACTACCTATCATGTAATGAGCCACATAATTAAAACAGCATGTTCCCTGCAGGTGCTTCAGGTAATCATTACTACACAAACCTCCTTGCCTGCTGTACTAAGATGGAAGCCAATACCAGTCAGATAAAACAAAAGAAAAGCATGAAAGGCAGCCCGGGAGCACTCCTTGCTTTCTGGAGATCCTAATGCCAAGGAGTGGACTGTGATTTTCACAGGAAGGTAGCTGTCTGAAAGCCAAAGGTAAGTGTGGACACCAAGGTAACTGCATACAGTAAAGGAACATTTAGCACCCTGACACTGAAACACTTTCTCAGAAAGTTGGTGTTCCTTATTTCAGTTGTCCCTGCCCTGCTAATCAGCTCTTGGAAGATGGAACAAGTCACATGCTGTTTTATTTAAATCTTCAACTGGATGAGTAAATGCATTTTTGCTGCTGATGTGTCTAACTGACTCTTAATCCAATCTGAAACAGGCTTTTTGCAACTCTAATATACAGTCAGAGGAATCCATCAGTTTATATTGCCCATCTGTAAAATGCTCTCAACTCCAAAAGACAAAGTTAGGAGGAACAGAGGACTCCCAGGCTCAGTCTGAGGTCTTATGGCAAAAGGAATGCTGACAAAGGATGAACCAAGAGGAAAGTTTTATTCATATATTTAACTGCTCCCACTCCCTAAATCACTCAATGCTTCCCATAATATAATGTGATAGATTCCTGACTCAAAAAGCCTATCACCATCTTAACTCCTCAAGGGAGATACTTTATCAGCAACTCTTCAGTGAAAATCTGCGTATTATTTCAAGCTTTATCATGCTGTGAAGTATTCTCTTTTTCAAAAAAAGAAATATTCAACTTGCTCTGAAGACACACATGCGTGAGCACAGAGAGGAACCAAGCAAGCAGAAAAATAACGGATCAAGTATCTTGGCTAGCCGCAATGTAAAGCCAGACCAGAGACAGTTTAGACCAGCAGACCACTTACCAACATGCATAAGAGCACCTAAAGAAAGGAGAGAAGTCATTTTATTTTAGAAGATAGTTGGCAAACACCAGACACTATATCCTAACGTGAACTCTAAAATATACTTCTCAATTCATGGCAACATCCCTTTCAAACATTGGTAACTGCAGTCAATTCCCAAGACTCTGTGATATGACTGTTTCAGGCAGGACTCTATCCAGTATAACATGTTACTGCAGAGTGTAGAGAAAACAAGAAGTTTTCGGCTGATGGGGCAGGCAATGAAGCTTGCCATCTGAAGCTTGGCCAGCATCCCCTGGAGCACCCTAGCTTATCAGACAGTGTACTCTCCTGACAGGTGCTGCCTCTCCTTCTGAAGTAAATTGATTTGACAGGGCAATATTAACAATGCCCTGACTTGTTAAGAAACCTGTGTACAACAGGAGATCTTTGTTCTTCCACCTTGGCTAAGCTCACAAGGGTGGGTGTGAAAGGTCTAATTCAGTGACTCCAGGGGAAGAAAAAAGAAAAAATACCTACAGTCCCAGTAAAGCAAAGCCTAGATTAAAAGAAAGAAAAGGACAAAAAAAGAAGGAATACAGTCTGCACAAGAATGTTGCATAGAAGGGCAACAGGAGAAAAGAAAACCTTGTGAGGCTAAATTTACATTCAGGGTGACAGAACAGAAAGGCGGAAGCTTGTTTAACAATTACAAATACTTAAGTAAATACAATACATAATGCTCTACATCTTAACACAGTACTTATTTCCAAAGATTTAGAGTGATTATGAAACACAGTTAATATCCAACTGCTGGCTCAGAAACAGAGTAACTGCAGTATAGAAACTTATCTTGCATTTGAACTGCAGTAACTGCCTATATGCAGACTCCTAGGCTGTGGCAAGCAGTCTGAAGCAATTTAATTAAACCTATATCAAAAGTCTGCTAAGCAAGGTGGTTATCTCTATTTGCCATTAGCTACAAATACACAGGTGACGATCACCATTGCTCACCCACTGTGCAACAAATTGATCATGTGCTTAAATCTGGAGACCAGTAAGATTTGGTAGAAGGAGGCAGAGAACTACCGGCTAGAGACAATTATCCTGTCTTGCTAAAAGACAAGCATGTCTGGAATTACTTCTTTCTTTTGTGACAAAAGCAGGTTTTACACTCAAGAGCTAATGTGCTCCTCCTGGAGATAAAGCCATACCTGAAAAACAGCGCAGTTCCAGTTCTCTTTTCATAGCCATTTTATTAACAGAATTCGAGAAAGAACACCACAAAACAGCTTCACTATGCAGACAGCTTTTGTTTCATCCTCTTGCAGCCAACTAAAGGCCTTCTCTCACAGCTCCGCAGCTTTCTCCCAGCTATAAAGTATCACAGCTGTTTCCTCCCCCTTGAGGATGTCTACCCGTCAGACCATATGCATGATGGTCAAAACAAACTTCTGATTTTCAAGTCTCCAAATTCACCTGTCTACCCACGCAGCCAAAAAGAGCTTGTGTTCCCCTGAAAACTGTACATGATTAAGAAGCTAGCTCTTATCCCACAAACCGTATCTTTTTGCAGAAACTCAGTTTTGTTATCGCCAAACAGAATGTGAATTCATAGTACACATTCCACATAAACTATTTGTATGAGATGCTCTTCATGCACAGTAACTAGAGAGATGTTAATTCACATGTTAACTACATGTAGCAGCATATGAGGCCCCAGCTCTAAAATGGCCCAAGATACAGGGATACAAGAAGGACAGGATAACAAGTATGATGGAGCACTGGCCCTAAGAGCCAGAGCTTTTTTGTTTTGTTTTTAAACTTTTATACCTTGATAAGAAAGTCATGGAAGAAATCTAAAAACGTTAACTGCTTGTTTCAGTGAGCTTTTTTCATTTGGGGAGACATGTTATAATTATTTCTGTAATTTCTCCTCTGTTTTGTTTTTTTGGCACTAACAATATTTTTCAAGTAAAAACACTGTTTCCATTTATAAACATTAAAATTGTGTATGATGTGGTTTTACAAAACAGTAGCAGGCTTGCATAGAATCTCTTCTCCTCCCTCAAGGAGACTAAGAATTATAGCGTATTTCTAATCAAAAAGGGCTGCTATCTACCCTCAGTTGTTTTCCCAATGTAACACTAACTTTGAAATCTCAATAAAGACCACAAACCGAAATCTTACAGGAACTTCAGGCCCAAACCTCTGTCTCAAAAAGTTAGGATTTTTTTGAGTGTTAATATCTGCTTAAAGTTAGGCCTACAGCACTGTAACACCATTTTTCCTTTCTGAAGAGCATCCTCACAGAACTTTAATTTATATGCACTGGCTTACTATCTTTATTGCTTTCCCCTAATTTTTGTTAGCATGCCAGCACAGATATAGCCATCACAACCCTTAAATAACTTTTCCATTTTTGACACATATTAGTAAATTACATTGCACACACTCAAAGATTTTTTTAATTCAATTCCATTTTTAATAGCAACTGACCTTCCCTTGTGTTTGATCTTAAAACTTTAAACGCTTGAGTATTTTATTTCTTCAGTCAGCCATGTGCTGAATGCAACTCTGGAATCTAGACTTTAAGCAGAATTTTAGAACAGTAGATTGCTTCCCCTTCCCCCTCCAAAACATTCAAATATCACCAACGTCAAACATTATAACAACAGAAATTATCATGTATACACTGTTACCTTGTTAAACTGCTCATTTCTGTCGGTGCTATTTCATTTGATACTGATAGGGTAATTCAATTATAGGGGAATGAACAATATTACTGACAAACACTGTAGGCGCAGTCAAAATGAAAAAAAAACTGAGCTTCTTCCTTTAGGCTGCAATAATTTATTCTGGAGTCCCATCTATTTAAGCTACAGGGATATGATTTTAAATAATTAGCTTTAATAAGGCAGAAGTCATTTTAAGACTAAGTTGCTCCAGAAAACAAACCCAGGTTTCTGCGTTTACATTCAATCTCTTTAAGACAATGTATGAAAATTAACCTTTACAGTTGCACAAAATGACATTTAGGGAGACTTCTTAAACATTGGTCCATAAGAGAAAAAAATATATTATTTAAAAGCTTCCATAAAAAATAACATGGCTTTGGATTTCCTGTATCCCAATAACCATTCTCTCTAGACAAAAGAGTTATGAACCATAACTATCTCAAAACGATTATGTTTTAAAACATTTAAGAGCATTAATCAAAAGTGCATTTGTTTGGTCTTTCCACTGCTTATTATTAACCACATGCAACCAAGTGCAATAGTTATAACACACACAAAGTTCAGACTGCCAGCTGAAAAAGCCTTAAATTATCTTTTTCCTTTACGCAAATTGCTCTTTCTCCAGAGATGTATCTTTCCTCCTTCTGCAATGACCTAGCAACAGAAATTTGGGACTGCTTTCCATTGGATTTGAAAACAGTGAGCAACAGAACCAAACAACCATGGCTTCCTACACATTCATGTCTGCGAACCTTAATTCCCTTTCCATTTCCTCACCACAGTAACCCCAGCTATTACTGTCTCACAAGCCCTATCCTGCAGGGCAAAAGACAACACCTGCTGAGGCTAGTCCAGAGCTATGCACATGCGGACTGTCCAGCTGGTTGCTGCCAAAACAGAATGCAAAAACCAAGTTCTAAATTGCTTTGCACTAATCTAGACCCTCTTCTCTTCTAGCTGCTTATTTTCACATAATTTACAGGAAACTAATATTTGAAAGTCTATTCTTTTAGTAGATCTAGTCAAAAAACAGCCAATGCTTTAGACAAAACAAGTGGCAGAACAGAAGGATGAGCAGGATGGAGGGACTAATAAAAAGACTAATAAAAAAGTCTGATCACTAAAGGAAATCAGGCTGCCAAATTATAAGTTCATCAGTTCCTAATTAATTTCACCCACAATGAAATATTTTTCCTCTATGAGAAATCCCTGAGTTACAGCTACACAACAACCAGAACTCTTATTTACAGGCAATTGTCAAAATAAAATACAGGCCGGAATGCTGCCTGGCCTGCAGCCAATCGAGGGCTCCATTCACTTAGTAGATATTTGTAATCATTTAAAGCATCTTACTCAATATTACAGTATCACCATGAAGTTGCTGCTCAAATAAGCATATCTTTTATCCAGCAAAAGAAAGCATAAAAGGTTCAGCATTCAAAAGCCTCTCTTCTCAATTCCACCAAAAGCCAAGTGTGACCAATTAAAACTGTATTTATTACTTCCTGTAGTACTTCTTTAAAAATAATTTTGTCATAGCTAAAAATTGATTCAGAAATGGTGTCACTGAATGGGAATTGGAGTTCAGATGCTTCATGAAACAGACTTCCTCATTAGACCTTTCCTTCCCATCATGCAGTCTCCCATATTGCTTAAATATTATTGCATACCATAGTATTCACCTGGCCCTAATACATAGGAAGATACCTAGCACCTTAGTAACCCCATGCTTATCTTGGGGAACGAGGAATAAGGAGAATGACGCACACTATAACCAGAAAATGAAGAGGTAGTTCTCACTGATATTTTCATTTTCTGACTGAGAACTTGAATACTGATGATTACTCCCACCAAAAGAGCAAAAATTTTCCATAGAAAGCAGTTTTAATGGAAAATTTCCCAATCTTCTACCAACATTTTAAAGCCGCTTTAGTGTCACCATCTCTCCCACTATAGAAGTACCCCTTTTAAGTACATGTGGAAATTGTTCCACATGAGAGTAACTGAATTTGAAAGACATCCACTTGTAGAACAACAGCATCTAGTCCTTGAACTGCTATGTCCACTTTGAAGGAAGTATTCTCCAAACCTACCATCCCCAACCCCTCCCATCCCAGAAGAAAAAAGACCAAACCTTAGCCTCCAATCCTAATGCACTTAGTGCCTTCATATCACATTGTCTTCCAAGAGATCCTAAAAGATCTTCATGATTTGCCAAGTCTTTCTTGTCCCCAAAGGCTGTAGGTCTGGGTTTTGAGGTTCTTTTTGTTTTTGTTTTATTCTGAGAGGAGAGTAGCTTGGTCAATACCAGATGGAAACTATTTTTTCTACAAAAAGCATTCCTGTGTAACTTTTGGCAAATCCTGTGGAACTGAAAGGTTCTTTCCAAGGAGTGTTTTTTATTTTGTTTCTTTTTTTAATTGTTTCAGCCTCGAAATCTCAAAGTTTTTCCTGGACTGCAGTCCTCAGAACATTGTCCTTCTGAACCGAGCATGAAGTAGAATTTAAGGGTCAACATGTTTGAGGCTGGAGAAGCATACTCAACAAGGAACACTGCCAAGGAAAAGAGAAATCCCTAAAACTTACTGAATACCGCACTATACATTTAAACACACTGTACGCATTTAAACACAGAGAGAACAAAGTCATCTAAAAGCCTAACACACTTGAAATATTTTTTTAATCTAACTTTAGCACAGTTTTATTTATGTATAATGTACCATACCTGTGATTGCCTCTGAAGCAAAAAAAGTCAGTCAAGTGAAAAAAGAATCAACTCCCATGATTTATAAAAGGAAGAGTTTGTGTTAAAACTGATCTTTTCTCCCAGAAAAAATAATGAAACTTGGAACACTGATTATCTCAGAGACCATTATTACTAATGGAAATAGCGTCATATCAGAGGCAAGAGGAAAGGACATCTCAGTTTTTCTCTGGTAGGAAAGAAAGCTACTGATGAGGTGTCTCTACTTATCTTTTTGCAAGTTCTGTGGAAAAGAAGTGGGGGGGGGGAAGAAGGGGGAACAGACAAACCCCCCCACCCTCCAAACAGCACTGCAATATTACCAGTTCTTCTGGCAAGCATTTAAATGTGAACAGTTTGTTTCAAGACAACACAAAATGTGACAGCTTACCAAATAAAAAATAAAATACTATTCTCAAAAAGAATAAGAAAAAACTTATTCATGGCGAAACAAAAGTTTTTTTCTGTTTTTCAAGAGGAGAAATTTTGTCTTGGCCTGAATCCTAGGTGTATCTGATATAGCCCAGTACACTATTAGCTTTCTCTCCACAGTCAAACATGCTTTGTGAGGAGAAACCTCCTATCTTCTCCAGCTCAGAGTTGTAAGGTGCAATCCCAAATTCCCTTTGCTTTAAAATCTACGAAAGGCAGTGGTTCTAGAACATCCCATCACTTCTCACACAAGTTTTTGATGCACAGGGATGTTTGTTCTTATTCTCGCTTTCTTTCTCCCCCCCACCCCCCCGGGAAAAAGAAAGGGGAAAATATTCCCATTCATCCATAAGTGAATGTATTTCCATTGTGTGATTTCTCAAGCAACTTCAACAGATTTGTGGAAGAGAAGCAAAAAGAATAAAGAAATGTGACACATAGTGCGGCATTTTCAAAAGCAAGTAAAGTCCCTGGAAATACAAATCCTGCAGATGCTTTTATGGGACTACGCTAATTCTGAGAAACTTTTGCAAGTCAGCCCTCTGGTCAATTCAGAGGAACAGTCTCTGCAGGGCAGGGGAAGAGAACATGCTAGTCTTTTACACTGGAGAAAGGTATTTTGGTGAGAAAACTAGTCATCACTGCCCAAAGGAGACAAAGTGGGGAGGGAAATAGAAAAAAAAAATATTAGCAAAAAAGCTTAGCTGCTCCTCAGGCCACCTGACTGAGAGCAGGACATCTAAGGATATATGCAAGTCATGATACCAAATGACAAATTTGCTTAAAATAATTTTATATAGATAATAGCATACATGCAACATATGCCACAGACTATAAGCAGTTTTGGTAGATTTGGTAGAATATCACTTAAAACTTGAACTATAAATTAAGAGAAAAATCTATTATGCTGCTTTCTTAAACCAAAAAGACTGCCATGAAAGCCCAAAATAAACCTTACAGCTAAACTACTGTTGCACTCTTCCCACTGCATTCATAACAGATACCATGAATACTTTCAAATCAACATGTCATTAAAATATGATTTCACACCTTAAAGTGGTTTCTGGTGGGATAAGCAATACAAAGCTAAGCCACAATGAAAACTACTATTCACTCATTCTGAAACAAATCTGATGGCCTCAGATTCCTTTAGAACCAACAATAAAATTAAGCTTTCAATTCTTATGATCTTATAAGCAGGCACTGAATTCACAGTGAAATTGTTAATCCCAGTACACTTCGATTGAATAAGCATACAACGTTATTCTGAATAAGTAGCAAAGCCAGCTTAATACTACTTACCCGTAAAATTCTCTTTCGATGTGCTTTTCAATTAACAGTGGAATTTACTCCCAAAGAAAACTGTCCATAATTAGTATTCTTGCAACTAGATATTTTTTGAAAGCCAAAACGTATTGCTAATCTTAATTTTACTATTAGGATTTTTCCACCAAAGCTTCTACCCATTCTTTCCAGAAGTATAATTTTGCATATTACCTGACTGAACATTCGCCTTTTAAAGCAGCTTCTTTCAAAATATTACCCAATGGCTCTAGAATAATGTTAGAAGTTTAACAGCTAAAATATTTTTCACTCTATTTCAAGTCATGACAGGATTTTAGATATATGCAGAAAAAAGACAGAAAACAATTCCAAGTTTGTATGCTGCTGTTAGAATTAGTGTTGATGTATTACCTCTGTCACAGCCCAGTGGTGTAAAAACTGGTCGAGATCAGTTAGGTAAAGGCGGACAGGTGAAAGCTGTGTCTGGCTAATATGTGGCTTTCCTCTAATGCCCTGAAGACTAGTCAACTCCTCTCTTGAAAACCCTAAAGAAAAAGAAGCAGTGAAACAGTATCGCAAAACAAGCCAAGCGCTATTCTACTTTATTAGCTTCCTTGACAAACAATGTCTTTTAAACTGTGTCCATATAACGGTTTTTGCTAGAGGAACTTGCTCGATATTTTAAATCAAGTACATTAGAATAAGAGTTCTGATTTTCAAAGAAAACAAAGATATTTTAAAATCAAATCAAACTATACTGTGGTATAAAAGAGAGCAAGAGGCCTGCATTATACTGCTATTTTCACAGTATTTATCATTAAAAAAGGAAAAAAAGAAAAAGCAGAAACAGATATAACGCAAAACAGGATTTACTACATATTCAATTTAACTCAGTAACTTTCTAATATAAGTGCAGGATTTAAAAAAAAAAACACACTAATTTGGCTAATTATTTCTAGCCAAGTATTAAATGATTTAGTAAAACAGGACTACTGTTCCAAACCAGTTTAAAAGTCAGTTTTTGCTGTCGTTCCCTGAGTTACCAATACAGCTGTTTCTTCATCGTTTTGGTGGCGGGGGGGTGGTATTACTTTTGAGAGAAGAGTAGCTGAACATTACGAAGGATTCTGAGGTGATAAAGACAAGACACTTTCTCTTTACCACAAGACAAGCTACTGAAAGACATTTCCCAGTAATATCATTATAACCACCACAGGAATGCTACTCTGAGTAAGAATTTAACAGCAGAAATAAATTCTGTTCTCGTGAGGACCCTGGGTAGCTCACTTTAATGTATATTCATTACTTTAATTTGATGGAATGTTTTCAATACTGTAAGCACGTCCACAGGAAATCCAACAGGAACTTGTTTATATTGTTACAAACCAGTATAAGGCATTTATTTAAATTTGGAAAAAAAAAGTCTGGCTCAAGTCATGCAAAATTCAGATTTTCCTCATACTTTCAAACGAAATTTGCTACGCATCAAGAAGAAACATGCAAATATGCAGCCCAAATGGAAATTCAAAGCATAAAAACAGGGTGTTACAAATCAGATCAACAGTTAAAAGGATATATCTTAACAAAAATATATAGTAAGGTTAGAACCTTTTAGGAAGTACTTACTACACCATTTGTCCTAAATTAAATCCAGCAGTTATCTATCAAAACAATTTCCTTCTGTTAATTCTACATTATGACATTCACAAGGATTACCTATAAGGGTTGAAAACAAGAAGCTGAAATAGTCCACATCGTTCACTGAATTATCCTGCACTTGGCACTTCCAGCCTGCAAAGGATGATCTACATAAAACCAATAGCAGATAGGTTATTAAAAACAATAAAGAATTCACAACTTACATATACAATCAACCAGCATGACTAAATTTGTAATTTTAGCACCCTTGTTCCAACTGCTGTTGCTAAAGTAGCAGTTTTAATAGCTTCAAAACAGTACTTTCTCTTTTTAAAACAAGTAATATTGAACTTCGTGCCCCCACATGGGGTTAAGGTTGTTACGTAGATTAAATTACTGAGATAGCACATGTTCATAAATACTGGTATAACCCTTAATATGGTAATGACATCCATCACAAAAAATTAGTTTTTATTTCCTTTAATTAGTAAAAGTCATTAGATTATAAAGTTGAGCAGTATTTTTCATTGTATCCAGTTTAATTTTGATATAGCTGTTTACATTAACAACAGGTTCCATTTAAAAGTAGTTTCACTGCCTACTTCAGAATAGCTAAAGCTATCAGATACAAAATTTAATTTAAACTTGCTTTGAAATTTTAAATGTACAAAGGAATATTATGCAAAGGCAGCAGCAAAACAATTAAGGCTGTTTGACACTTCCCTTTTTAGGGGTAACCTATGAGAAGTAGCATACCAAACCATATTTTTGTTTCTCAAATTAGAAGGTATACATTCTTGTAGAAATTCAGTGCAAACTGAGACACCACTTATGACCTAGCTAACTGGTAGTGTCCTGCCTGTGCATCAGTGCTGGCTTTCTCTTGGTTCTATAGTCATTCACAGACAAGATGCTGGAGATGAGAGCAAGTGAATCTTACACATGGTTTTTTCAAAATGCTGCAGCTCAGCCCTAAATTACGTTATACAAAATGCACTTTATTCAAATTTACCTACATGCTGCTTTTGGCACTTCTGCTGTAGGCTACAGATCTTTGATGTAAGAACTTGATGTAAGAACTTGCTTCCTGTTCTTAGTCTTAGTAAATTTCAATGCTTTGCATTTTCAATGCAGTCTTCCAAGCCAAGTAGCTGCTTTGGGATCACTTTTTTCCTCCCTCCCCTCTAATTTCTCTCCCTTAACGGCCAAAATGCTTTTGCCCTTGGATAACAAAATTCTAGAAAACTTGTTCTGCAGAGATTTTCACACCCTATGTTTTGGGAGCAGAATCATCAAATTTGGCATAACTTTGGGCCAGGTATGTACGTTTTGCCACCCCCAAGAAATTCCATCCACAAAGTTTCAGCATCCGCAAAGATGACAACTGGAATATAGTTACGTCTAGAGCTCCTCAAAGAAACTGGGAAGGCTTTTATATTAAAGAAAATTCAGGCTTTAATCAGACCATCACCTAATTAATTATTGAAAAAAAATTAAAAAGCACAACTAGGTCAGAGAGAACAGAAGTTAAATAAGCTTATTAAGTAAAGTTTCCATGGTACACTGTATCTTTAAAGCCAAATCCTTGTTTCCAAGCTTATTTCAGGTAACCTAGTGACTTTGCACTGCTGGCAGCTCTACACAGTCCCTTCTAGCTCCTAGGAAGATTTCTGACCTCCTTTGAGGCCTGGCTGGTTGCTTCCTTTTCTTAAGGTGTAGTCTCTTGATCTCTTCACATTAATATAGGCTCTCAAGGCCAAGCTGTCACTCCACTGGGTTACCAATCCCAAGCTCTCCAGAAACAAGCCCCTTGACCATGGCCACCAGTGTCCACAAGAGAAAGAGCAATTTTCCCCCCTCCTTCCAAGGAGGTCCTAGTCTTTTCAAAGCAACACAGAGAAAACCCAAAATGGAACGTAACTGACATGATTCATTACAGCATCCAAGAGATAATTCACACATACTCACTCAATAAAACCAGGAAGCAGTCTTGCAATGTATTTCTCCCCAGATTCTACATAAAGTGAATATTCACACTAGGACTAAATCTAGATACCAGGAGAGTAGAGTACATCCCATTCAGCATGGGGGAAGGAGCTGCCCAAATCAAATGCAGAGGGAACATGAGCCGGACTTGAGGTCACTCATTGAGCCAACATAACAAGACTGCATTTGGGAGCCTGATGAGAGATTCAGGAGAATATAGGACTTACTGGAAAAGAAAACTGTGGTGGAATCATTGAGCAAAATGATGGGAATGCGTGAGGTTGAAAGAGATGGATCAGATGTCAAGCTGCAAAGGGAATCAGAGAAAGCTGACAAAGATTTGGGCAGGAAGACAGAAACCATGGAGAGACCTGATGAGAAACCTGAGTTCAGGGAGAAATCTGAGGCCATGCACACAAAGAGACTAGTACTGATGACAAAAGAATAGGAGCAAGAGATTAATCAGATTAAACAAAAATGAAGGTAGGGTGGAATATGAAACGCTAATCAGGCAAAACAACTTGAAGAATAAAGACTAAGGCTAGTTAGGTGGGAAGGAAGAGAAGTGGGATAAAACTCCTATGCATAGTAGCATGAGGAATGCTTTCTTGTTACTAACACAATCATCTCTGAAAGAAGAGACAAAGGACATCATGGTGTCTGCATGCGACCTTCCCCAGTCATCCTGTTGTTTAGGTAGATAGCGTATGGCTGCAAAACAACTTCCTCCAGTTCCAAGTTTTTTGTGAGCATGGCCAATACTATGCCAAAACATTTACTGATAACATCAGGCATTTTCTGTAAATAGATCATTATCTACATGAAAATACACCAGACAAGTTGAAAGCTACAAACCAATCTGGACTTCAGAGACAAACACACAGAGCTGAACGCTATTAATCTGAATCAGAGAAGGAAAAGCGTGCAGGATAAAAACTTATGCTGAATGAGTAAAATTCTAGGCAATGACTTTCAGGTCCCATCTCTGCCTAAGCTTAAGGTAGCCTGTATCTAAAAGATGTGAAAGGAGCTTCTGAAAGTAATGCTCCCCAACCTTTAGTCTTGTTTGTCTTGTCAAAACCTCTGATAAGTTCTAGGAATAGGGCATGTCACTAATTAAAAAGGATGATGTCCCACTGTATCTTAGACCTTCATAGATACTACTCTGTGAAACTTTAAAACCATAACAGGTCCTCCAAGTACAGAAAAGGTTCCAGTAATCAAAATGCAAGCCCAAAATTCCAGCTTTTTTGGAATGTCTAGTAATAAGCACACAGGGAAACACGATAGCTACATAGCTAGCCAGGTTTCAAGATATCTCTGATTATCATTATGCAACCCTGTCCTTCCTTCCAATCAGGTTGCAGAGATGTCACACCAGAAATGAAATTTTTAGATTCTGTCAATGACTGTTTCATGCAGCAGCTGGTCAGCAAGCCCACAAGAGAAAAGGTAATCCTTGATTTGGGACAGAATAATGCACATAATCCAGTTTAAAATATCACAGTGGAAATTCAGTGACAATGAACACTAAGCACTTAGCTTCAAATTCTCTCGAGGAGTAAAAAAAGACAAAAAAAAATCTTTCAGCTGTGCTAAGCTACAATGGGAGAAAGTAGGTAAAAGTGAGGAAAAGCTTGTGAAATACATGCAACTAAAGAGTGGTAAGTATTGGTGGCATGGAGACTACTAGAAGATACCATATGGGAAGCGCACTGCCAGTGCATACCATATATTAGGAAGGGCTTCAGAGCATATAAAACGAAGCTGTCATGGCTACAAAGCATGCTTCAGTTTCTGGCATAAGCTGCATCCCAAAGAAGAAAAACATAAGGACAAAAAACTATGGCAGATTAAATTAAAAAAAAATAATCAAGTAGGCAGAAGAAAAAAAAAAGAGTTTGAGCAGCAACTAATTAAAGGAATCAAAGCTAGTACTACATTATTCTCCTAGAACATCAGTAAAAAAAGAGCCTGCTACAGAGTTCGTAAGGAAGAATACTGAGAGCGCTACGGCACTGCTAAATGAATGCTGGCCTTCCCTGTTCACTGTAGAAGAAACTGGGCAGATTCCTATCTCAGAATGATTCTTTTGTGGACTCATGAGAAGACCTGTTGGAATTTAAAGAAGCTGCACAACACATTACGGAACCAAATAAAACAGAAGGAAATTACCAGGACAAGATGGCATTCACCATTCAATGGAGTTCCCCTGGTACCTACCGAGGGAAGAGTGGCAAACATCATACCAAATTAGAAAGAATTTCCATGGAAAATCTGGGAACTACAGGTCGGTAAGGCTCACATCACACAACAAGCAAATTTGTGAAATCTGTAATGAATGACAGAACAAGCAACTATCTAGACAAATACAGAGGATGCAACATGACTGTAAAAGGAACTCTGACCTCACAAAGCTCTTGACATTATCAGAAGCTATCAAGCAGCACATACATAGGTCTTTAAGGAAACTAAGCAGCTTTGCCTAAAATAATTGGCAAGGATAAGTAACTGGCTGAAAACAGGAAACAAGATAGGAATAAGTGGCAGTTCTCACAAGAGGGAGATCACAAAACAGAAAACATCACTATAGCATTGTATAAATGGCTTGCACACATTGTGAATACAGTATGGAGTTCTGTCTCCCCTCAGCTGAAAGACAGTATGAGAACTAGAAAACATAAACAGGAGGGCATCAGGAATGATCAGAGATATGGATCAGCATCTATGCCAGGAAGGATTGCATGCACTAGGACTCTTCAACCTGAAGAAAAAAAAGAGACTGAAGTCTATAAAATCAGAGAGGCTTGAAGAAAGCAGATAGAGACTGAGTATTCGCTCTTCCAATAAAGGAAGTAGCATGACATCTTAATCTTCTATTAGCACAGTTAAAACAAAAATCCCCTCACCATTCATGGTGAAGGTTTCTCCCTCTCATTCTGCTAGTTACCACTAGCACTGGAACTGTTTATGGGAGTGTAAAAGACTGAAATGACCATAACAGCTGTGGAGCGATACAGTTTCCAGCATCTTTAAAAGCTCCTAAATGGTTCATAATGAAATCCTAAAATTCACGAGTACTATGATTCATCTCTTCTTTGCTTCAGTTCTTATCTGTAAGTTGGGAAAAAAAACATCTCATCATCTCCTACAGCAGTAAAAATAGTTGAGCACAACAGAAAACCCCCAGTGAGGCAGAAAATACTGTTTTCCAAGTGGGGTATGGACATAAAACCAACAAACCACAGAACTTTCTACTGAAACAAAAAGGACAAAACATAACATTACACAAATACTCATGCAGTGAGCATCATGCATTCAACACACTATAGCATGGAAAATAGCATGTGATCATGTAATCAAAGACTAAGCCAGAATCTCACAAATAAATCATAACAAATTAATACTGAGAGTAATATCCTTCTAATATTTCAAACATAAATAGAACAATATTGCAGCATAGGAAAAGTTTATTTAAATACAAGTCTAACCAGTTATTAATGCCTCACTTACTTAGAATCCAAGTGTCTATCAAGTAGTTAAAGGTGCTGAATTTTAAGGTTCATGTTAAAGCAAACTGGACTTAAGATAAAGAACATTTAGGAAAAAAAGAAATTCCCAGAATAGATGTTCATATACTACAAACGTATTATAAATTATTTCAAAGATTTTAGTTATCCATGGTAGTGTTAATATATTAAACCAAGAACCACGTGCACTTTCAAAATATGTGTAAGACACTTATAAATTAAACACTGGACATTTAACATCTCTTCCATCTCTAAATGGGGGGGGGGGGGGGGCGGGAGGTTAAGCATGTTATAATTTCCCTTTTTTTTTTTTTTTTTGAATACTTTTTCACTGACAATGGGAATCTATTATCAAATTGCGTAGGAGAGGTACCTCTCCAGTCAGCTAGTCCAAACCTACATTAGCTGATGAATTATGTGTTATAATTCCTATAAGGTTCTGGTTCTCCATGAGAACATCTCCACTGAGTTTAAGGCTGCACCTTTAGGTAACCTGTTCCATACTCCAAAGGGTATTAAAAGAAAAGTTGAATCTAATTAACTTAAAAATCACCACTTCTCTTCCCATTAGCAAGGCAAATATTTCTAAATTGCAGCAACTGTGAAAAACATTCCTTTTATCACTTGTTGCTAACTTTTCTTTTTGATACAGGCTTTGCCACTTTTATTCATGTTATTATTTTCAGGTTGGATTATACTACAGGGTCACAAATTAAAACAAATAGGAGCCTGCAGTTTGTGCAGAAGTGGTTATTTCTCAGCTACAACCTATTACCTTTTTTCCCTGACTTAACCTAGACACCAATGGATTTCTGATTGAGGTTTAAGGTGTTGGTTTTAAATGTGAAGTCATAAGGAGTCCTAGTGTATTTCAAATGTCTCTAATAGAGAAGATGACAAATCTTGCTGCAATGATTTTAGAAATTATTATCCTTCCATTTATTCTCCTGTAAAACACACTGTTGAGAAACTAACTTAGACAGCAAGGTTTTTTCATTTTTTTGGTTCAGCAATAAAATTGAAAAATGGTAATAAATCTCAAAAAGTTTATTTTCAAGTATTTTTAAATTAAAACAAGAAAAATAAAATGAAAAATTCACAGTTCTAAGGCACTGATGCCCAATTATTCATAAAGGTTACAGAACTCAGGAAGTATAAGGTCAAAGATCTTGATTTTCTGCTCAAGGAAACTAAAATCCAATTTCTTTCACCTCCCAGGGAAGTGCTTCAGCCACTATGACAGAGGATATTCTAGGGCAGAGTACTGCAGTAACTTTACAGAAATATTTAAACATTTGCAAGAGAATAGCCTGAGAAACCAGGCATTCTAATGCTGTGGTAGGTGATCCCATTTTAAATCTGCTTTATCTACTGAGCACAGATTTAAACCAAAGCCCCACACAATTGTTTCTTTAATGCTGGGCTACAAAATCATTCTAAAAGGAGTTCCATCTCTCTTTTTCTCATTGATACCCTTCTATTTCACACAGGATAGGTAAGCATTCATAGGCACAGATACCTGTTGACTCACTAATTTCTTGAAAAGAAAGTAACTGCATCTGAGGCCCATAATCAGTGAAAATTTAATAATTAAGTTATGTTTATATTATTAAAAGTAAGCACCCCTTCCCAAAATAGTTCAATATCCAAGTCATTGTTTTGGGAAACAGGAAATCAACTCCCTTTTTTAGATGAAGGAAGTGAACCCATCTTTGCTGTGTAAGTGCTTTAATCACTGAGCTACTACTAATAAATTGTCCTTTAAACTCATCATCAGAAAACTTACCAAAGATTCTGTACACCCAATTGACAATCAGTGCATAAAAGATGCACTCACACAAGATAAGGACATAGAACAGAAGCTAAATGAATTCTAACCACCTCTATTCAGTGTAGAAAAAATGGGGCAGATCCCCATCTTGGAACGATTCTTTTGGGGACTCATCTGAAGACCTATCGGAACTTAAAGCTGCTGCACACCACATTAAGAAACCAAATAAAATGGAAGGAAATTACCAGGATGAGATGGCTTTCACCATCCAAGGGAGTTCCAAGGGAAAGCAAAGATGAAGTGAACTGCTAGTAGCAGCGACTAACCTTCCATCTGAGAACTTCCCCTGGTACCTACCAAAGTGAGAGTAGCAAACACACTCCCAGACATCTTTATTGTTCAAAAGTTCCATATAATTAAGGCATGCAAGTTTTATGTCTGCACTAGTCAGGTTAATAGGCACTAAATGATAGACAAAATTAGCTGACGTGAACGTGTGTGATGTGCTTGGGAACAGACAGTGTGGTTTCTGAAAAAGGAACTTTGCCTTAGGTATGCCTTAGGAACCTTAAGGGAAACATGCACATGAATTCAGAAGACCCAGTGTACTTAGGAAAAAGCAACTAAGGAAAAGAAGCCATAGTGTAAGAAAGAAGGTCCTTGCATGAAGAGATAGTTGGCTTAAAGGTAGGAAACTGAGTAAGACTAATGGATCAGTTCATATAGTGGAAGACAGATATCACCGGATGTTGAAGAGATTTGTGCTGGCACCTGTTCTGCTTAACCTATTCAGAAATAAAGCAGAAAGAGGGCTGTCAAAGTTTGCTGACAACATTCACATTATTCAGCATAGGAAAAATCAAGGGGCCACAGACAAACAGCTGCACAAGAATCAAAGAAGACTTGTTAACTGCATACATACATGCCAAACGACAGCAGACACAAGTACACACATGGCAAAGAAGAATCCTCACTTCACATATAAAAAGGAAGGCTCTCAGCTGATTACTACTGCTGCTTAGGGCAAGGCTGTGGGGTTATGACATGCAATGCCAGGAAAACATCAGCTCCATGATCGGAGCAGTTAGGAAAGCAACAGAGAACAAAATGGAGAATGTCATTCTGCCACTGGAGAAATCCAGGGGTCACCTGCACCTTGGAATGCTGCAGGATTGGTCCCCCACCTCAAAAATGGTACGGCAAGAAGGAAAGAAGGTCAGAGAAGATCAATGAGGATGATCAAAGAAATGGCACACTTTCCCTGCATTGCTGTGTTTTCCAACAGAACCCAGAACCATAGATACGTATCACAATACCCCTTACCACTGGTGAATCAACCAGGCACTGCACTGAGAAAAAGGTCTTTACCCATTTTTGTGGATGAATAAAAACAGGTTTCATCATTCTTGTGGTTTTCGTATTTTTATGAAATATGCCATCTATAACTTCTTAATGCAATGAATTTAGTGTCAGCCCACAGAGTTTAATCTATCAACATGACACTACTCCGCTACTGATTAACAGCCATCAAGAGCAGCAGGCTTCCAGAGAGTTACTGGAAACTACTTCTCCACAGTTAACAGGACTCCATTCCAATTCTGCAGCATGCCACTGCAGTGTTCTCTCTCTCTCTCTGAGGCCCAAAACACTGTTCTACTGAACAAAACAATTCCAGGACAATATCATACAGATTTCTTCTTTTCTAATCAGTCTCCTCATAGAATTGTTATCACAGAATCACAGCATGGTTGAGGTTGGAAGGGACCTCTGGAGATCACGTAGTCCAACCCCCCTGCTCATGCAGGGTCACCTACAGCATGTTGCACAGGACCCTATCTAGACAGCTTTTGAATATCTCCAAGGATGGAGACTCCACAACCTCTCTGGGCAACCTGTTACAGTGCTCACTCACCCTCACAATAAAGAAGTTCTTCCTCATGTTCAGACAGAACTTCCTGTGTTTGTTTGTACCCACTGCCTCCTGCTGGGCACCACAGAAAAGAGTCTGGCCCCATCTTATTTACACTCTCCCTTCAGACACGTATACCTCTTGATAAGATTCCCCCACCCCCCACCCCAGCTTCTCCTCCCCAGGCTCAACAGTCCCAGCTCTCTCAGCCTTTTCTCATATGAGGAAAGTCTCATATGAGCTCCAGTCCCTTCCTCATCTTAGTAGCCCTTCGCTGGCCTCACTCCAGTAGCTCCATGTCTCTCTTGTATCGGCGAGCACAGAACTGGACACAGTACTCCAGATGCGGCCTCACCAGGGCCGACTGGCAGGGGAGGATCACCTCCCTCGACCTGCTGGCAATGCTCTGCCTAATGCAACCCAGGATACCATTGGCCTTCTTGGCCACAAGGGCACATTGCTAGATCACGGTCAACTTGCTGTCTGCCAGGACTCCCAGGTCTTTTCTCTGCAGAGCTGCTTTCCAGCAGATGTTACGAACATCTTGTGTCTTACATAGTCACCTGGCTACATAACTAGTAGTAGGGCTATCTGACAACAGTTTAAAATGGTGCTTACTTGTAAAAACACCTGGAAAATATAAGATAAAAGAGTAATTATGGAGTTTGCTAATCTGGGGAGTTTGGCAGCTACTTTACAATACACCCCATTCTCACAGGACACCAGCAGAACACAGCACCATGCCAAAATGCAGTTCAGCATTTTCAAAATGTGATCAACTGCATCTGAATAAATAATGATTCACACTGGAAGTAGCTTCAGTCCACACACAAGAGCAGAAACAAAATTACAGGAAAGTACAATACTAGGATTGTTCTACCTTTCTTTATGGAAGAAAAATATAAAACATTTTCCACAACGTAGCCTGGTACTTACCTGTCATAAAGTATGTTTTTTTTAAAACACTGAAGACTCCTGTACCAATATTTATCTCAGCTTTAGCATAGTTTATCTTTAAACAAAACTACTTAAAAATCAAATGGAAATGCAACTGCTTTCAACTGCAGTGAAATACAACTCAGGTTCTTGCATCAGTTTAACCAAATAAATCTCATATTATTGTTAATGAGGATCAGCACTCCCAGTTTTCAAACCAGTTTTGGAAGAGACAGGAAATCAAGACTGTGTCACAGATATACTACATTATTTACAATTTCAGAGTATCTTTGAATACTGCCCCAATCCATCTCCTCATTATTCACACCAACTTATCTCCAGGTAACATGGGTTCTGAAAAAAAACTCAGAGAGCAAGTGAAGAGTACTTCCCTTCCTTTTCCTTTAATGGGTTACCAAACGTAGGCAACAGTCAGGTTTGTTAGTGTCAGGTTTTGGTTTCAACTTTTAACTCTTTTGAAGGATCAAGTGTTTCCATTTGAAGACAACTAACATCTGCAAGGAATTAACAGGGATTTGGAGAAAAACATGATTCATATTTTAAGAGAACAACAATTTGAACTATACATCATTAAAAGTAAGCCTGTCAGCTACTCATTTACTCCATGTTTGCAAAGATTGTCTGAAGGAAAAAAAATTGCTTACACATTGTAGATGAGAGTACAACTCAGAAAGAATATTCACTAACAAGCAAGTGGCATTTATTGAAAAGTGCAATTGTAAGTGCAGCAATGGAATTTTTCTTCCCTTGTTTAGGGATATCAAGCTACAAACAAGAACTTGGGGACAAATTTAGAGGGCTGTGTCCTTAAATACAAGCTTAGCATTCTCTCTCTTAAATCTTAGCCCTTTACATAACAATGAGCAAGGAAATGGAATGTCACAAACAGATCTGGATGGAAGAATGCACTGTAACACATCTCAGAATCTGATTATCAGGAACTATGGATCGTTTCTGATCTGCAGCAAAGAAAATAGATCAATCCTCTGTTCTTAGTCCTCACAGTGGCACCTAGTCAGGGAAATGCCAGGAATTAAAAGCACACCTTCCTTTTCTATGTATAATGAACAGTACCTTAAGCATTTTTATTACCTTTTTAATACTTTCCAACTTGATTTTTGTTTCTAAAGTGAGGCATGTGAAAATAGAGCCAAGCAGTCTGGATTGCTAGTTATTAAAGCCTTATTAGCACACTTTCCAGAAAAAAAAGCACTTCACAGTGAACACAGACTTTGCTAAGAAAAGTTTAAGATTAGCAATCAACTCATAATTACTATACCTACTTATATACATGCTTTTCACTTTACTTTCCAAGGTGTATTGGGTTGACTTTCCACTTCTACTATGGCCCTAAAACATATCTGGCTGTGTTTTTATGTATTTGCAGACACAAAATGTTACTTCCTAAACCAAGCAGGTGTTAAAATCTCCATCTCCACTCATTCTAAACACCAGATTCCTAAAAACAGCAGGAACCGACAAGCACACCCAGTTACTTGGCGAGATGCCAACTGAGCTCCCTCATTATTGTCTGAAAAGGAACAAGGTATTTTTAAAAAGCACCATCTCTTAAGAAGAGTCCATTTACAGTGATGACGAACAAAGTCTAAGTTCTCTCAAATCTACAAAGACTAGAAACTCCCACAGAATTTGTTTCACTTGGAGAGAGCACTCAGAAAACTTTTATTTATATGGCCCTCCTCCTTTTCTACGGCAACAGAAATACCAACTCTTTGTGAGACCCCAGAAGAGAGAGCCCAATAAGAATAAGAAATGGCTGTTTGAACCCACTGGACATCTCACGAGCACTCCATTTCAAAAGAGAAGTTCCAGAAGTGTCTTAAATTGATTCCTATTGTTTTTATCTGGGCAGTGAAATATTATTCATCCTGTTTTCTGTTAAAGTGAAATAATTTCCAGACACTCAGTTCGAACAGATAAAAAAATTTTAAAAAATCATAAATATCATGCATAAATAATACATATTAGTAAGTTGTATTTATGCATTTAAGTTGAATATCTTTTCATAAATTGTACCTCAAGACATGGTAAGAAGTGACAGGGAACTTTTCCCTTAAGGATAGAAAGGCAATATCTTAGTTTATACAATTGATCACAATGTCGTAACCTGCGTTTCTTAAACCATACTTCATACAATAGCATACATCATAGCAAGCACTCAGCTCAAGTATCCCACTAACACAAAACAACAAAGAAGTAGAGAAAATTGTTTGCAAGACCCCAGTCACCACAAAGTCCTTAAGAACCAGGAAATGTATCATTAAGTCTCACAAATGGTGATAAATGGTGTTCCTTTGCAATTGTCATGTAAACAGCTAGCCTACCTTTCATCAGACAAATGATAAAAGACGCTATTGTATACAAAAAATGAGTTGGCAAAATTCAGTAAGTTTCAAACTTCAATGATAACCCCAAAAAAAGATTTATCTAGAAGACAGTCCTCCAGAAAGTACTCAGAAAGTACAAGTACACTTCACTAGTCCTTTAAAAAACATTCTGAAATAGCCTACTTTACAAATGTGGAAAGTAGGCATAGAGGAATTACACTGGAAGTTTTTTCCAGCTTTACCTATAGTAGTTGCTAAAGTTTATGACTTTGATCCCCATTATATTACTCATGGTTAATATATTCCTTCATTTCCTGGAGAGTATTGTTTCTTTTTTTTTAATCCATATCCTCAAGACATGAGCCAGAGTTCCACTGTCAAGATAAAGTTAAGACGGAAGCTACAAACCAAAGGTTCGCCTATGTGAAACATTACATATTCCCTGCCCAACAAATTTTAGCCATTCATCTTTAACATAGAAATGACAAATTAAGCATTTAAGCTATTCCAATAATTTATAAATCAAAAATCAATCTTCATGTTTTGTACCGTGCCACATTTCTAAAAGAATTAAAGACAACTGTTTTGTCTCAGTATGTCAGTCTAAGAAGAACTTGACCTTGTAGATTCAGTGGAAACACTTTCTAAAATACTTTAAACACCCTTCCATTTGTCTCCGTAAATTTAAGCTTGTCTTTTTTTGCAAGTCAACTCAGAACTATCTCCCTCCAAGAAGGTATGACCTCTCATTTCTCTCAACCTGCAGTCACAGACTGCACTTATGTTCCATTGCTTTTCCTTACTGGTTTGTGCATGAACAGGAGAAAGATTTCTACCCCAAAACCCTGGCACAGTTCCATCTCTCAAAACCCTACCTGACTGGATTTGTTAAAGTTGCTTACATCTCAGGTCCCATATAGTAGACATAAGGGAGGAGCTGGAGAAATGTAGGGAAACCAAGCCAAGACCACACCTTCTATCCCTCTTGCTGACCTGAAACTCATTAGCTGGAGCAATCCTAGTGAACTGAACAGCAGCAGGGTCCGTTCTCTGGTACAGAAGTTGATTAGCATCATCTGGCCACATTCGCATGGCTAAATGGCCAGCCTCCAAAGCAGGGTGGCTGCACTTAAGCTTTCTTTTCATAATGATCCTTGGCCTGTGCTAACTGGTAGAACCTTAGCGAGTGCAGGCCAAAAGCATGACCCAGACTGTTCTAATAATGTAACAGTACAGATAATCGCATTCCCATGCCTAGGAGCCTCGCCAGTATATATGTAAATATACACTGGGCATCAGCAGCATATTGATAGGAAGGAGTGCAAATGAAGCAAATAAAGGAGTTCACCTTGGCTCACTTACTTGGCTCCTGCAGACCACCTGGCTTAATTTCATCATAAAAAAAAAAAAAAAAAAAGGAAATTAAAAGATGCCTTCAAAATTCATTTCTGAGTAGCCAAAGATTATAAACGTTGACATGCAATAATTTAACACTTACTGCCTGACATCACCACAAGGCTGTGGTTTAAGTCATCCACATATATTTATTATCTACCTCTACAGTTTAAACTAAAAAAAATATTAAGATATCTATTGACCTTGAGTTTATAATGATCGTTCCTGGAATAACAGCAACAGTCTTATCACTCATATGTACTATCATCAATTCCACCTTAATGGAGCTTCTCCCTGGCAAACATACATGGGTATGTATGTGCATCCTCAGATGCATGTAAGAAGGTACATGGTCTGTCAGTCAAGAATAATGTGGAAATAAAGGCTTTTAGAGAAATTAAAAACAATTATCAAATACAACAGTGAGTTTCGGATGCTACTGAATACAAACTATTTAAAGCATGACAGAGAAGCAGGTGGTTTGAGAGAAAATAAATTTATAAAATCCTCCTCACAAAACAGCATAGAAGTATAAGAAAGAAAAACATTGCCATCTAGTGACTGTACCATTTTTTACTCATAAGTGATGTCTCTGAAATGCACTGTTCTCTGAATGTACTAATTTATATAAATTTATATAAGCAAAATTAACATCATCTACAACTACAGAAAGTGTCCCATAAACCAGATTGTGACCCAAAACTGTGAAATCAAGTACATTTTGGTGGACTACTGTTTTTTCATTCCAAAAACTTTTATATTGAATTCAAAGAATCACGAGAGTTGAAAATGACCAGAAGAGTCAAGAGTTGAACATAAACAACAAGAGCTGAAAATAAACAGAATTTACCTAGTCCATCTACTTCTTTCAAGGCTTTACCTCTGTCATCCACAATATAATTTCACCCAATGTGATTTTAAATAACTCCTGTTAATAGATTCCATACCCACTTCCTACACATTTTATTCCAGTACATCTCTCCGCTGTTAAAAAAATTTTTGCTAGCGCTCAAACCAGATCTGTTTCTGATATTTAAGATCCTTATCTCTAGTCCTTTCCATGGCATATACAGAAAACTGCTTTTTCCCATCTCTTTTCAATAGTCTTTAACGCATATGAAGATGCATTTCCCTCTCTCCCTATTATATTTAGCCTAACAATACTAATATGTCAGTCATTCCCTATGGCCACAATTTACAGACTAATGTTCTTTGTCTGCTCTTCTTTAGACTCAATCCGGTTCATCCACGACATTTTCTAAAAGCAATCCACAAAGCTGGACATAATCCAGCCAGGCTTTACTGATGATGAGTGGAGATGGAGAATTACCTCACAAATCCTGCATGCAATGACAGGTGATAAAGTTTGTAAAGCCAAGCTAGAGTTCAGAGCTAGGAAATGTACTACTATTTCCTTAACGGCACAACTTCTCTTCCCAAGGAAAAAGATAATCAGATTGTTCTGTTCTTGACAAATTTGTATGAACTGTTACTTATCTCCCTGCTGTCTTCAAATGCTTTCAAAAGCTGGTTTGGCAGCTCAGTCTGGGAACATTAAATTTAGCCAACTGGTCTGTAAGACCCTAAAGCTATTATTATTTTTTTATTTTTATTTATTTATTTTAAGAAAAAGACATCAGCACTACCTCCTATCTTCCAATATTTCACTGCCCTTCAGCAGTTACCAAAGGAAGCCACTAACAATTCTGAGGTCACCTCAGCCAGTTCTTTAAGCATCCTAGAATGAAGTTCTTATAACACTGATGATCATAAACAACAAAAATGTTATCAAAAAGCCCTTCAAAACTTGTACTATAAGATTCTAAAGTTGGCAATATGAGTCAGTATTTTCAGTGCTGTTGTATTCACTTTCTTGTCTACAAAAGACTTTTTACAACCTTTATTAGGACTTGCATTATTTTTGCATACAGTTCTGAAGAAAACTGCTGGAGTTCTGATTCTTAATACTGATTCTTCTTAATGCAGTGGGAATTGTCTGACCAAAGAAAAACAACGTTCAGTCCAAGAGTAATACCCCCTTTTCGACAGTGGACATGGCCACATAGAGTTTCTTCAAAAACTCTAACCTCCCCAGAGAAAGACTGTTAGAGCTAATCAATACAAGAAGCTGCACTAGTGTAACTATATCAGTACTGTTTTTTTCATGCAGTTAATTCAGATTGACTTCAGAATACGTCTTTGAATCCAGCTTTGTTTAAATCACCTACCAAATACCATAAATTAAATCAAAAGTCATTTTCTGCACCACCTAAGAAATCATCCTTCCTTTTCCATTGCCAAGATGTAAACTACTTTTGGGTAAAAAATACTCTCCAGGTGTGTCTCATGTCTTCTGTCAAAAGGCTCAAGTACCCCCAGCCCTGGAGCTTTCTGATAATCTTTAGAATGCAGTTAATTACTGTGAAATCCCTCCCCACCCCAATCAGATACCTAATAACAAAATAAGCATCACACGATGCTTGTTATTGACTTAAGCTCTTACAGTGACTGCCTCTGATTTGGCTACAGTCTGTCCCCGAATTTCCAGTATGCGGCAAAGAACTTTGCTATAGAATTTGAGTTCCACCTTCCCAAAACTACACAGAATTTTACTTCTATTATTGTAATGCATGATGTATAGCATTTTATCATAATCACTTCATAAATCAGTCACTTTATTCACCAGCACTGAAACATTACACAGCTAATACAAACTGGTCTATATTAGACAGTACATTATGTTGTGCCACTTTTTTTTTTTTTTTTTTTTTTTAAACTTTAAAAGCTTAAGTTACAGAAAGCACTACGGAAAAAAAACCCGACACGTTTCTTTAAGCATAAGTCAAAGAAGCATAATTCCCAATTCTTGTTTATCCAGCTCCAACAACATTGAGCAATGGAAAAAGTGCATTTTTTAAGGAAGAGCAAAGCAAAATACCATGGTGAAATCATAGAAAGCCTTCCACTCACTTCAGTGAAACAATAGTTTCACTCCCAGACTTCACAGTCCAAAATTGATCTTTCAAGCCAGGAGGAAAATAGAAATTATTTAATTTTTTGTTGTTAACTAGAGACTTGCCTACCAACTATGATTAGGCTATTTAAGCACAGTAGTTATAGCAAGAGCAAGGTTTTATACAAGACAGAATACAGGAATACATACTGGTTAGTTGTTTTTCACTATGAGAAATGCCATGTAAAAGTATTTGTGAGGAAAACCTGCAAATGGTGGCAGAGCAAAGATGACCAGTCATGGTATTCTGGGTAGAGGGGTGCTCAAAACTGGAAGAGCCTTAAAGATAACAAATACAATTTTGCCATCAAGCAGTGGAGAAAATACACCAGTGTAAGGATATGATCAAAGTGAAAGGCTTGGAGTGGAATTTGACAGAAGCATTAACTTTCCTCACAAAGCCTATTCTTACATGCTGTTTTTTCTTTTTTTTAAAGAAGCGCAAAGTTTCCTTAATAATTCCATAAACAAATTGCTCTAAGAACAATTGAATTAAAGTATAAGTTTAACATTTTACCTCATGTGCAGTATCCCAATAAGAGTAGCAGCTAGCTCTGAAGACATCCTTCCCATAATACAGCAGCGACTTAGGCAAGCAAGCAAGCTCGCAGGCAGGCATGGCAAGAAGTACACCAGCTGTACTAACCGGCGCTGAGCCTCAGCTGGAAGAAGAACCAGGGTGCCATCTAGTGGATCTGCAGAAATACAAGAACTGAACTAAAAACTAAGCACAAAAAAATTTCCTTCTAGTATCACCAATGTGCTGAAAATTTACTACTCTAGAAAAGCCAGTTTCCTTTTCAAGTCAGAAACATAGTATATATGGACTATGAGTAGCACCTACCCCCACAGAGAAAAAAGAGACACAGAACAGCAGACAAAAAGCAAGGGTAGCAAAAGTAGTAAGGAAGGCTAGTAGGATATCAAGAAGAGTCAAAATTGCAGTAAAATAATGATAGAAAGAGAATAGCATCAAGCACTTTTCACCTACATAGTGTTTTAAGAACTTTAATTTACAAAAATGTCCAGATAATGTCCAGAAGTGTCCTTCATTGTGCAAATATCAGAGAAAGCCCTGCAAAAATTCATTTGTTAACTGCTGCCTTCTTTATATTCAGGTAAGGAAGCCTCCACAGAGTTCCTCTTTTCAGAGACCTGTAGAAATAACTATGATCTAGGGAGAGAGATTCTTCATAGACAAAAGCTTGCATTACAACATACATTTAGATTATTCTCCTCCGAATAACAGATAGATTATCTTACAGGAAATCAAAAGATGGCTAATTCCAAAACCACTTCCACGAAGCATTAAAAAGAATGGAGTCACAAGACAAAATAAAATTTATTTTTATATCAATTTGAATTTAAAGATAATAAATAGGGGATCATTTTGTCTTGTGATTTCTAAACCTGCACAAAACTCCTTGTCTCACATTTCCAAATTCATATCTTCAAGAAGGAAGAGCAGAAGCTCATCTTTAAATTGCAAATAAATTTGAACCATTGGGTTTTAGAAACAATGCTCAAGAAAATAGAATAAATGTCACAATATTAACAATAAAATTGCCAGATTGCAGAACAGTGTAATTCTGGAGAAAAGTATATTTTCAGCAGACAAATCCATAGATGCAAACGGGCAATTTATTATCAACATGGCAATACTAAAAATATCCTTAAAACAGTACAGTCACCTTGATAGACCCCAATACATTTTATTTCACATAAACAGGAGAATCCACTCCACTCATCATTTCCAGAAAGAAGCAGAGTATGTGTTTAACAGCACATGGGCATATTATTGTTTGCTTGTATTTGCCAAAACAGCAAGCAGAAGTCCACACTGTGAAAGACTAGGTTCTCACAGTATTACTTAATGACAAGAAGTAAAGAGTGTCCCAGATCCAGAAGAACTTAAACCTGCACCTTTAGTCAAACCTTCAACTTCAGTCAAAGCGGCAGCAGAAAAACAGAAAAGTGTGCATCAAATTAATGGAAGGAAAAATATAATCGGAAAAATACTAGCAAGAGGAATTCAAATGCCAAAATTGAAGTTTCATAAACACAAAAACTTTTGCACTTTTTAACAATTCCATAGCATATCTCATGCAAAATGTTCAGCAACTCCTGCTGCAACAATTGTTCAGCAACTCCTCCCCTCCCCTTTTCTAACTATGCTTGTTTAGTTAGAGCCTACATCACTTGCTGAAGATACAACACTAATTAAGAACGCTGGGAAAACAAAATAAAAATAAAATTAAGCAACGTTACCAGATCCAGACTTTACAAAAACCGAAGCTTCTAATCTATCAGGTTAAAGACATACTAGCTTTAACTGAAAATATTAATCATTTCACTAATCTTTCAGAAGGGAAACTGACACACACAGTTCTTTTTAATATTTGTTATGGACAAAATCATCACAATTTAATCTGAGTGATTCTGAGTAATTTTTTTTTTTAAATACTTTTACGCTTACCTAGGAAACATCAGTATTTTCCACATATTGCAACCTTCTGGTTCAGTGATGGACAAAATTCATTGTGCTGTAGTGCAGAAATCTTACCATATATGCGAGCAGCAGTGGCTTGTAAACTTTGTAATAATTCCTTGTTTGAACGAGAAGCAGCAGAATGAATGATATCAATCAGCTGATTTGAAAGCTCAGGGTTTCTCAAGCCAAGCAGAGCAAGTTGCTGAGGTAAGCCAGCCAACCAACGAGACAAAACTTTACTTCGGCTTCTAAAGAAAGAGAGAAAATTAGTTGGGGAAAAGAAAAAAAAGAACTTTTCTAGTTTTGACTCTAAGTAGAATTTATGTTAAGTATAATTAAATTACAATAAACTGTGCTGCAATACTGTGATTTATGATTTGCTTAGAATATTTCACCAAAAAGTCTGAGCACACTGGTGTACTACTAGAGGTCATAAAAAAAAACAAACAAAAAAATTGTTTGAGCCATAATTTTTGCGCTACGTAATTTCAACTCTTTCAGAAAGCATTTGTGTGACCAGACTGTACGCTGGTAAAGCAGCTTTTCCATTCCATCATATTTAATAAATTATGCGAGCAACTAAAAATTAATGATTTCACTACACTCTGAATACTACTCAATTCCTCAATCAAGCTACAACTCTTTACATTCAAGGTTTTCAAATTCAATTCTGCCTTTGCTGACATCTTTTTGATTCAGATATATCTTAAAGCAAAACAAAAAAACCTATAACCTACTGCTTTAAATAAAAGCAGATAACATGATTTTAGTTTAGCTTCTTTCCCTGTTAAATTGCTATAGCCAATAGACTACGTCTATAAAAATCAGGTTTCTCTTTTTTTCCCCTTCTCCCTAAGATGCAAAAATCCTTTTCATTTTTTCAAACATGGTTTCATTTCTTAACCAGGAATGAATTTTGTTTTTAAAGTATGTAAGAGTATTAAAAATGATATTAAAAATAAGAAGAGTTGTCCAAAATGAATCTTCACATTTTTTCCCCTGAATAAATCAACCAGGGTGATTAGAGAGTATTGTTTTCCCTTTTTTGCTTTTATTGTATTTCTCTTTATAAAGAAGTACTGAATTACTTTTATGAAGGTTTTCAGGTAGGTCTTTTATTAACTTTTTCCAAGTTTAAATGTATAATTTTACAGTGCAATTTCATAGTTAACACAAGATAAGGTAGAGATTACAGAATTCTATTTATAACTTTACCACTGATTTTCTATGACACCCAGGCAAATTACTTCCAACATGGCTCTCCTATAGCTGCTATTAAAAAAGAAAAAAAACCCTACATACTCGATAGATATGGTACCTCTGTATATTAAAAGTTACACCAAAAACTTGAGACCAAAACAAATGATTACTTTTAACAGCGACAAGCCATACTGAGCTAATACAGCCATTTATTTGCCCCGAACATCAACATAGCGCTGATGTTCACTAAACTGCATACTACAGATAGGGGAAACAGAGCAGAAAAGCAGTGTAAGGGACAACTGAGAGAATAACTAAGTTCAATTTACAGGATTAGAAATTAGAAAAGAAGTTTGACATGAAAATCAGAATGAACAAACAAGAAAGGTCAAGAGATGAACTTTCTATAGTGACTTTTTAAAGCAGAACTGCACTTCAACCTCTCTTCTTCATAATTTACCAGTTGTGCCACAAGGTGATGTGTACAGCTCCACAGAACTAATAATTTGTTCCTGCCAAAACCAGACACAGCATTACACATATCGTCTCACCAGTACTGAGCAAAGGCAGGTGTAAATTTTTGCTCAATCTGCTAGCCATGCTCCTTCTAAGGTAGCCCAGGCTGGTCTGCCTTATCCATGATGCAAATGCACTGATAGGCTGGCATCTATTGCAACCCCCAGCCCCCCTTTTTTTAGCATTGCTGTTGCTTAGCAAGCACAGATGCACAGGCTTATTCTGCCCCAGATGCAGAACTTCAGAATATATTTATTGATACTTCATGCAGTTTCTGTTGGCCAACCTCAAGCTTCAACTTCAAACTTCAAGTCTCTCTGAACTGAAGCTCTAGCCATTAGCGCATCATCCACTCCCTCTATCTTAGCACTATCTAAAAATTTGCTGAGTGTACATTTTTTCATGACTCAGGCCACTGACAAAGATATTGTACAATAGTAACCTCAGCATCAGCCCTTCATACACTCATTACTCGATCCCAAACAGATGCCAAGTCACTGATTACTACCACTTGATCCTGGTCAACTTTCAACACATTTTTCAGTCTGTCTAGCTAGCCCCCAAATTCCTCAGCTTCAAAGTGAGAATTCTGTGGAACACAGCATCAGAAAATCTTACCTAACAAAGCGTATTATGTAAAACACACTTCTCTTTATCCACCCAGCCAGTCATTCATCACAGAAGGCAATCACATTGGTAAAGCATGATTTGCTTTTATATTCATTCTAACTCGTTCCTAACATGCTTGCCTTCTTGTCCTTTGTGTGTTTGGAAATGGATTCCAAGAGGAAGGGCTGCACACTCTCTCCAGGGACTGAGACAGGGCTGATCAGCTGATCAGCATGAAGTCCCCAAAATTCTCTTTTAAGATAGGTTTACACCAGTCTTTTTCCAGTCATACAGAACCCACCCCAATAGCCATGTCTTTTCACTGGTGACAAGTGATAGCCTTACCTTCACATCAGCCAACTTTTTCAGCACCTTCAGGTATACCCTGCACACACATCTGGCCCACAAATTTCAACACATCCAGCTGATATAAAACTCTACTTTCTAAATGTAAAGAGCCTTTTTCTCTCTTTTTGAAATGAAAGAAAAGTTGAAGGTTCTAAAATACACTGAGGCAGACAGATAATCACATATGCAAGGCTCACATTCTTGGTTTGAGTAAGAAGCCACCTGAAGTCTATGAACCCTAAAGGCCTAAGATCCACATCTTAGTAACATGCATATAAAACTTTAGTGCCATGCTCACATCTATTCTGCTCTAAATCTTCCTCCCCTGTTCTTCCAGAAAGCTATCGTGAAGCCCCATGCCATTTGATCATGAGAAACCTTCTAGTTTCCAACTAAAGGTTGGAGATAGTCAATTTGTTCACTTCTACTTTAAACAGTTGAGACAACAGACCTTTTAAGATCTTATTTATCTTCCTGGAATGCCTATCCTTTTCTGTTGACTTTACCCAAAACATCAGGCAACCATACCTCTGATGCGCCTCAGCCAACTTAAACACAAGTGGGAGGAATCCTATGTTCAGGCTCCTCCTGCAGCTCTTACAGTTTGGGTTTTCTTGGGCATAAGTAACTACAAATAAGGTCATCGGAATGAGGTATCAAATGGCCTTGTTCAAAGACAATAATACTTCCATATAGCTACTGCTACAGCTTGTTACCTTTAAAAATTAAACTCCTTTTTCACAGCCTTACCACACAGGCAGCTTACAGATGGAAAAAGAGTAATCACAGAAGGATAACTGCTTGCAATGGACTGGCAGTAAAAAAAAAAAAAAAAATCCTGTTACTTGCTAAGTGCACAAATTTTTGTTTTGTACAGCTACACCTCTTCCCTTTTCTATGACACCATTCCTTCAGATGATCAAATTCTCCTGTTCTATTTCTACCTTTCTCTATCCAGATAATGCTTCTCAACTATGTGTCACCAGAAAGTTTCTATCAAGGTGCTCCTACAGAACAGACTTCAAGCTAGACTAGTAGGCAAGTAAAAGACCAGAATCTGGAAAGATCCATGGTCAGAGCTGGAGCCTGGATAAAAGGGGTCCAGGGTCCAGGCATGGATTCTGGATAGGCTTATGTTCTGCTCTAGTGTTCGACGGACATGCAGATGTGAGTGTGTTTGTGAATGAAGGGAACGTATATGTTCCACTCGTGAATTTCAAACCTAGTAAGTCAGAGAAGAGCAATAGAGTCAGGCCTTTTATGTTGTTCGTGTTTATGTAAGGACTGGTAAAAGCACTGTTTTCTGTCTGTGTTGATCTGTGTGGCCAATGTCCATACTGCCCATGTATGTGTGTGTGTGTGCGCGCGTGCGTGTGTGCATGTGTGTACACACACCTTTGGAACACATGCTCAGCAGCAGCCTGCATATGGCAGACTGGAAGGAAAGCCTCAAAATCCTCAGGATGCTACCGTTTTTATGCAATTGCCATTTGAATAATTTCTCGGGTAGCACCGTACCAAATAATTCAACACAGTCTACATTTACCTCATTTATATCTGTTGTTTCCTCAAAGACAAGAATAGTCAGACTTCCACTGTATCTCACTATACATACTCCCATTCTCTAATAGATAAGCCATTTTAAAATCTAAATCCAGGTTATATTACCTGCCTTTACTGGTAACAGTCAAAGTTCTTACTACTTGCATTTTCACATGCCAGTTCTCTCAAGCCTCTGCAACAAAATTTACCCAATCCTCTTTTGAACTGATTTGACAGCATTCAGCTCACTTTTCTTTCCAGCGCTAATACGTTGCATTTCCCTATCTGAGGACACTTTTTTGGTTCTGAAGGGAGGTAGGGTTGATGAAGACTGGTCTGTATTTAAGGATTTTACATAGCTGGAACCAGGTGACTTGGCTGAAAAACATCTTCCGGAAAATTTAAGACTTGGAAACAGTTTTGACAGATCTTATGATGAAAAACTGTAGATAGAACAGCAGTACAGAGAATGATCTTCTCTTACCTAAAGCAAGTTGGGTATCTAATAGATGCATGAAACTGGGAACCCAAAAGGACAAGTACCTATCTCCTTAAAGCTAGTCTCTTTAGAGCTACATATCCAAAACAATAGAAGCAAATAGAAACAAAATACTTTTCTTACAGAAATTAAACACGAAAGGCTAGCTGTGTACTAACAGAACCACCAAGGACACTAACTCACAAGTCCATGATTTCAGGTTGGAGGAATGACATGCTCCACAGCTATAGCTGCACAATGCTGAGACATCTGGGAAGGACACTCGCACAATTATAACAATAAGCTTACAGCAATATACTTCAATTTAAATCTGTAAACCCTTAAAATTTAGCTAGCTAGTGCTTATGCAAGAAAAGACACCTAAGCATATCTCACAATCTCAAATACCTCGCAGAAAAACTAGATTTCAGAACCTTCAAATTTCAGTGACACAGCTGACATCAGTTTCCACAATGAAGTTTTAGAACATCTATGCAGAAATTCAGTATTCTAAACTTGGGAAGTAAATATGCAATGTTGAAATGAAAAAATAAAACATACAGGTTTTTACCTGATTCTTTGAGTCCTCAAATCTTCTTTCTGGTAAACTCTGCTAAAAAATTTCAAAAGCAATGTACGAACAGGAAAGAGGAGATTCCTTTGCTGGTATAGTGTATATACTGCTTTTATCAAGGGTTCTGTTGCCACTAGACAGAAAATACACACAAAAAAATCTGAAATTTAGGAAGTGCTTATCTTCTGATTAAATATATATGTGCACACACAAAGAGGGGATTACAATCTATATCTGCAATTATCTACAGTTATCTCCACAGGGAAGTACAAAAACGTTTTAATACAACTACTGGATAAAGTTCTCAATCATCAAAACAACACGTTCTTGTGTAGCTTATGAAAGAATCACACAAATTAATAAAGAGACAATGTCTAAGCTTTCTAAAAACAAGGTAGTGCACAGGTGTGCAAGGCAGCTGAAAACTAATGAAGTCTTATTTTCCATAAGTGGACAGTAAGTGGATGCGTTCTACTTACTTTCTCCCTAAAGCAATAACTGTATTCACCCCCATAACCTCACCTGATCTTTATCTTTAGTCTTCACCTGTACTCTCCCCAAACCTCATTGCCACAATGCCTTCAGTTCTCTCTATATTAACCCTGTTTCCCTACCTATACACCAGCCTTAACTGCTTTCCATGTCTCTGAACTACCAGGTTGCTCCAAATCATGTTTGCAGGTTAACCAAACAGTAGCATATACTGAAAGGCCACTGGCAAGCCAATGCAAAAAAACCTGCTAAACTCGTACTGCAGCCTTTTCTTTTCTGAAGCTCTAGCCAATTCCATGTTATCACCAGTCTTAACTATGGAACATGTTTGACAGTTCTATCCTTCTGTTAAGGCTGGCTAAAATTTGCCAGCAAGTTCACAAGTTATAGTAAAAGGAGAAACAATCAGACTAAACACCTCGTTTTACTCAAAAGACAGACTATAACACTGGAAGTAAAAATTAAAAATATATGATATTCACACTTTCATACCTGAATTCTGAGAAGACAAGGTCTGGAAAGAATAGGGGAAGGATCTTAAAAGTTGGTAAGAGACATATGAAGGGCACTGGCCCCCACCCAAGTTGTCTCAATAGTGCTTGCCTGAGAAATTCATTGCTGTCAAAAGATATATGTAGCAGCAATCAATTCTTTCCATTGTCTTCATAATCCAAGACTAGAAAACCTCCGTCTTTCCATTCCAATGTACAGAGCAGCCTTAGTAAGTTATATATTCAAAACCAGGCACAATTACAAGTTCCACACTGAACAGAGCTACACAGATGTCACCTTTTTTTAAGGGGCAGATCAGTAGTGACAATGCTATACTACAAGTGATTGCAGATCCATTTCAGGGGCTGGTCCTATCATCAGGGAAAATATTTAAGTTACCATACAGTGAGAATTTATATATATTTATATATATTCACAGTCATACTCAAGCATAAAGCATAGCGGCATTTAGAAACTGAAATCTAACAAATTTGCCAACTGGCAAATGAAGCAAATATTAGAAATGGATTTTAATTAAGATAAATTAAGTCATTTTTATTGCATCAAAAACATTAGCTTACTCCTTTTAATTTCACAAACTTATCAGATAAAGTATTATCAAGTAAAGTAGATCCCACTATTTGAATTGTTTTGTATAAACATAAGTTTAAAAACAGAAGCAATTTTAAAAGGTATTATTAAAAAGGAGTATTTACAAGGTCCACATTGTGTGGCCTTCCAAAATATAACCAATGTCCTAAAGTCTTTTTAACCTGTTTAAACTTTAATCAGCGCATGGCAACTTTCCTCCTCTTCTGAAGTGACCAAGTGTGCTCTCTTTGTTACTCAAAGAAAAGTTACCAAAATTACACCTAGCAGGTAAGCTGCTGCTACAGTCTTACCTGGGAGAGCAAGAAAGCAGCCGACTTGCTAATTACAGAGAGCAGATCCAGAATTTGATCTTAAACTGTGGAGAGGAATCTTCGTAAGTTACAATTCAAAGCTCTTCTAGACAGAGCAAATGGTGGATATGTGCATTTCACCTCAGCATAGAAAAACCCCGCAAAATAGACAATATTGAAAGAAGGGCTGGAAAAAGATGACCATACTTAAATAAAACCATAATCAACCTCCTGAGCATTTTCTCATTTAATTCTCTAATTTGATTTCTATTCTATTATAAATTTTTTTTATTTCAGTGGTTGATTTTTTTTTACATTCTCTTCTGAAGAGAAAAAAAAGTCTTTCCCTTTCAGGCTCTTAATCTCAATTTAAAATATGTTTCAACACAGAGTCATATCTTAGGCAAGTTCCAATTTTTGCAATATCATCTTACACAACACAGTTCAGAATTTCTGGAGCACCAAACTTGACAAAGGAAAAAAAAGCTTCCTTTATATTTCCTCTACATCTAACAAATGAAGCTTTTACCAGCATCCTCTCAGGTTTTTTGTGCTATATGAGGATTATGTTGAAGGGATGAGACAGATTGTTCACACAGAGATGCAGATACCTGAGGTAAACAAAATGGCTTCCCGTTTGCAGTGAAATTCCTAAATCTTTGCAGGATCAGCAGACAGATCCACACATATCCATCTTTTGGAATTCCACTGAAGCTTTTTTTTTAGCTCATTTGGTTTACTTGCTGCATTCCAGAGGAAAGTTGTTACACTGAACTGGCCACTTTGCTTAGAAAATACCAGATATTCTCCTTTATCTAGCAAAAGTCTGGTAGACTAAACAAAAATCAATGTTTCATTATCGGGAAAAGTGTGAAGTGTCTGATTTAACAGTCTAACAATTGTTGGGAAAGTACTTTCCTGGATAGGTACTCTTCTGCTTTAGCTCAGTTGATGAGACGGTCCAGAGTCAGAGATTTATCTATTATTTGCCTTCAACAGGAAGCTAAATTTGGAACATAGGTAGGAAAGATTAGTTGTTATCTTTGTTGTCAGGGAGATAGGAACAGATGGATTCCTAATTAAAAGGAACTTGGAAGGAGATATCATACTAACTGGCAAAATATATTTGAGGGATCATTTGCCATCTTTTCATCTTGCAATACAATGAAATCTGCTGCCAAGGGCAGAGCATTTTCTATAGACTGTACTTGGCTACTCAGCTGTGGAATTCACTTCTATCAGACAGGCAAAATACAACAGACCCCTGCCACCTTCAGACTTCTGACAAATACCTTTCTTTAAAAAGACCTACATCAATTAACTGAAAAGTCATGTCAAGCAAGGTTTTATCTGCAATATAATCAAGCAGTACTTGAAAAGCCACACGAAAACAAAACCAATGAACCTGTACTAGTCCTACAGGTCATAACTAGAAATATCTTTTCCCTTGGAAAAGAACTCAAAACAAACATCTCGGAAAATATTCTCCAGCAGCTTTCATCAGCGCTATCTTGGCATTTCATGTTATCAAAGAACCAGAATAGTCAGACATTACTGATGTAATGCATTACACAAGCTGCCTTAATGATTTTAAATAAGGAGTGGAATGTTAAAATACAATTAGTAGGACAGAGCTACATGATTCCCCGCCCCCCCCGAAAAGAAAACTGTTTGCCTTCTCATACATAACAGCTTCTTAAAAAGTAAAAAGAAAAACAGATACAGAAATATACTGCTACTTTGCATATCAACAGTATGAATCTAACAGCATTCTTAAAAATCAAGCAATTTTCAATGCGAAGTACAAGGATAACCAGGAAATTTATCTTTACAGAAAAAATACATTATGAAGTAACTGAGGATGCGAGATAAAGTGACCTGAAAACGCCAGAATAACTCAATCTCTTTGTCAGTGTGTATATTTGGCTTTTTAGAAACTATTCACATCTTACCTTTGTTTTGCTGTATTTGCATTAGTCTCCAAGTAACACCAAGCAATCTGTTCACCTGCTTGCTATTCAGCCTGCTGCCATCCTGAAGAGTATCTGTCACAAATTTCCTTATCATATCTAGCCAACCAGAATCTGTCTGCAGTGTTGAAGCACTTGCCAGTGAAACCATTATGTCACACAAGGTTAAGTTCAGTAAAAGATGGTCTACATTGTTTGAGGATGTCATACAATACTTGTTGCTAAGGAAAATAAAGAGAAATTTTTAAAAGACACTTTATACTTCTAATACCTTTCTACTTTGGTAGAAATTATACTACATAGGAAATTTTAAAAAAATGTATTTTATCAGGCTTTTGGCACAACGAAGGGAAAAGAATACAGTTTCATTAATGAAAATCAGGAAATCAGATCTCTGCAAAATCATCAGTAAACTTTTATACACTGCCAAATGTTGAGCTTGGCTAAGAGTTATTAAGGGATTAAGAGAGACTCATTTTCAGGGTTTTACACATAAAATGCTATAATCATTTTGGGGATACTAACATGTCCTCTGGTTTGCTTTTACATCATTTAGCCCTTGAAAACATTTTTTTAAATTATGTATACCATTTCAAATTAAGAAATTAGAATTTTATTCAGTAAACGGAACATTTTTTGCTGTTTCCAAAACAAAACATTGCATTCTGAAACTGATTCAATATTTTGAACCTGTATTTGCCCTCTTTCTTTGGCCAAAAATATTTACTGATGTCTAACCTGGTGAAAGATTTCCAGCACTAGTACTCGTATTTGTGGCAATACTTCTGCTATTCAACTTACATTTTTAACGAAACTATTTATGATAGTAGTAGACTATTCTTCATAAACGACCGTGACAATTTCTTGTTCTACCAACAAGATGTTAAGTTACTGACCAAGAATCTCTGCACATCGCAAGCTTCCAGGTAATTCCTTAAGATGTGGGAAGTTCTCATGCTTATACTGGGAGAAACAACAGAAGTTCTAAACTGAATCTCTCTGGCTGGTTATTCCTGTTTGATATTCCTACACTGGCCTAGCAGAACTTCCAGGTGACTGAACCAGCAAAAGGAACTCCAGGAAACGGCTTCAACCACATACCCTACAAAAATGAGTGCTTAGTTTCAGTCTCTCCTTTATCTCTTCTTCCATGAAGAATACTGTTACACAACAACAGGAAGCACCATGAACAAAAATCCACTTATGTATATGATATTATGTATTGGTAAGAAGGGAAAACAAAAGCAACTATTCTTATATTCATGGCACAAAGCTAAGTTTTCAGAAGTCTAGGAGTAATAGTCAAAATAAAAAATAATCTTGCATATTATTTCTTCAGTATCTGTCTAACAATATATTTATTTTAAAATGCAAGAATGGGCAGTGTGTAAGAGCAGAGTGAAGAAGGATCAATACAATTACAGCCAGGGTGGTATCTATAAGACAAGAAAGATGGCTGAATTACCTAACTATTAATTCTCTGATTTTCAGTTTCAAGGAAAGGGGCTCAGGTAAAAACCTGAAAAATCAGGACGTTTTTTATTTTATGAACTTAATGGATACAACGTAGTTAAATGTTTTTGTTTCAGCTAAGAGCTATGCTATACCTCTGACCTATGTGCCTTTCCAGGAAGAGAAAACGCAACTCGAATTATCAAACACAATTTCAACCACAAATATATGTGCACCATTGAGGCCCCTTAGTAAAGAAAGAGGTTCCACTATTACAAGCTCAATTTGCAAAGACGCAGTCGGCAGGCATTTGAAACCAAGGTAGACACTCACTGATTCATACTGTATATATGCTAGTGTTTTACATGGACTACAATGGTAGACAAGGACTCCAGAAGAGACCTTGTGTGAATACTGTCTCACACCTGGAATTCCAAACAAGTCCTGCCTGGGAGCTGAGAAGGGAGACAATCTGCTGCTAGCCTCTATCAGAACAAAATTTGTGCTCCCACTCTGCCAGCTCAATAGTGAAGAAGAATGCAAGAGTTTGGCTCCTCCTGTTCCTGTACAGCCTGGCCATGAAGAATAGGCACAACATGACTCATCTGCCCTCCTAGCTGTATTCATCCAGCCCTCTAATACAACTATAGAGGGGCAGATGAAGGTGAATAAACAGGCTTTAATTATGTTTTGATGTAATGCAGCAGTAAACTAAAACTATCTAGAAACATGAGAACAGCCAGACTACCACAAATCACCAACAAGCAATAGGCAAAACATAAGCTAAAAAACAATATTCCAGATCAAATGCTCTATAAAATACTTCCATTTCTCTTGGACAGCATTTTGATTTCTACTGGAGGATATTCAGAGGACTTCCTATATGATATTTTTAAAAGTAGAATCAAAACTCCTCAATTCAGTAACACTGCCATCATGTAAAAATTCTCTACAGACTTTTAAAGAACATACAATTTAAAAAAAAGTTCCCTTTAATATTAAAGATGTAATACTGGACAAGGCATCTGACTCATACATACTATCTCACTTATTTTGTGAAATTAAAAGCTGTAACATGACACTGATTTTAGTCTTACCCTTTGCATGAATCTTTCTTTTTGTGCTTGACTGTTTCTTGTAAAGAATAAGGAAAATGACGCATGAAGTGGTGCTTAAAATCAACAAGGTAATTCATTCGAAGCCATAGTTCCTATTAAGGAAAGCAAATGATACACAGAAAACACTGTAGTAAATTAAATAAAATACATAAATGTAATTATCTTTCAAAATCCACTATTGGAATTAACAGAAAACAGAAATTCCAGCTTCTGTTTGCAAGTTTCCACATGTATTTTCTTTCAGATGCAATAGCATTGTCTTGTGCACAAACTGAAAGGTCCACAAGACAATGGAATACAATTACAATATAAATCAAGACTGAATGATAACAGTTAATCCAAACTGGACCAGTACACTTTATTAGCACATATCCATGTGGATATATGTATTAAGACAAATTAATTCCAGATGTGAACTGAAGGTGCTTTTACATTAATTTGTCAGAGTACTTAAAGTTAGAGAAATTAGGGTAAACTTTCTGTGGACTGACTATCCTAAATTTTCCATGACTAAGTAACCTGACACTGCCTTCATCTTTCCTACCATTTACATCCTTGTAGCTCAAAGCCCACTGACAAAATATTTTCTAGTAGAAAGGCCATCCTTACAGAACAATTGGCTCTTTTGGTTGATTTTTTGGGGGGCTGGGGAATTTTACACTCACAATCACTCTTTAGCAAACTGTCCAGCAGCACCCATCAGGGAAAAAAAGCCCATTGTTATCAAATGGGTCATGAAGAATAATCTTTTTTCATATTCTCATGCATTAAAAGATAATAGTCATTAAACTATTTCAAATATTATGTGCCCACTAAACACACTCAGAGTCATTTTCCAAAGTGTCTCTATTAACCTCTTTGATCTTAAGAAATTGTTCCTCAAAATGCCATACTGCGCAAGTATTATTTAATACACAAAGTTTCCACTTTCAGATCGAGTCATCTGAATGCATGTAGTCTATAAAGATGACTAAAGAACAGACAAGATGAGATTATGAAATGCAGCCTCCTCAAAAAAAAAACAAACAAGTTTTAAGGTCATATGGAAAAATCTCATGACAGAAGGTCATAATGCAACCATCTGTACCTAAAACGGCTTTTTAAAGATTGCCCATCACCATGACATCCCCATGCCTACTGTAAGAATAATATCATTGCAAAGGAAAGCTGTGATGTATTGATTGCCAGAAAATAAAATTCAGCTTAACATTTTGATTTGATACCGGATTCTAAGCAGCATATAGTATTATAAATATAAAAGTTAGCATACTTAACATAATGACAACTTCTGCACATTTGGTCTGAATTTTTTTAAATTGGTATCTTTATTACAATATTAGATTAAAACTAACTTGAATTAACAGTTTTTAAAGTTATTTTCAGTCATATGTACACCCAAAATGGGTTTTCAAGTCACTACAAATGACCTGACAAAGTCCTTCATCAAAAATGGCTCACAATAACAGGATGTACAATAGTGTTACTCTGCTTCAGAATCAGTTTGATTTTCAAGCCCTCAGCATGGTGAAAAATTTTATATGGAACAGTATAGGGAATTATATATGTGTCTATATACACATATATGTATACAACACACCAATACACATATATGTATACACACACACACACAGAGTCCAACTTTTCAATCAACAAAGGCCACACCATCTCTTACAAAGGTACTCAAGGGCCATATACCATGAATCCTGTTCACCACACAATCAAAACAGAGCCAAGCCCTGTCGCAAAAGCAGCTCACATCTTGACTCAGGAGCACTCCTTTCATGTGACCAAAAGACAGGTACCATATGGCTAAGGGCAGCAGCCCTGCAGAAAGCCAAAGAAAAGGCTACCAGACAGCAGGCTGCCACAGGTTGTTTACCAGGCTAACAGCCTGCTTTCTGCTTGCTTCCAAGAAGCTCTGAAGAAATGGTGAACAGGAAAAGGAATACACATTAAGTGCTCTGTTCAGACATGCTAAATCCACCCCTCAGACTGTACATGCTTAATAACTCTGGTATAACACATTGATTATACAAACATTTTGCAGGGATTATTATTCTATATGTAGATCTTGTGAAAGCTATTAATTATACCAATCCAACTTAGATACATTCCTCTGTTCTTGATTCAAGCAAAGGGGAATAGTCAGCAAAGAAATCTATAGTCTTATACACAGAAAGGAAAGAGCTGTCAAGATATTTTTCCAACTGCTATCAACACTAAAACTGCAAAGACGACAATATTCTTTTTCCAATTTGCAAACCTTTGGAAGACCAGGAAAAGTTGCCAAAAAGAAAAAAGTGATTTGTCAAGAAATTTCAAGAATGCTTTTCTAAATTCTTATTGAGGTTTTGATGGAATGGCTTCAAATACTAACCACAACACAACAATGCAGATTCTACAAAGCAGTTACAGGATCTCATACTACATTTGCTCCTTACCTTTCCAAGATCTTGGATCTAGGGTTTGGGTTTTTTTCCTTCACGTGTAAAACTTTTCAACTCATAAAAACAAGGAAGAAATGCCTCCATACCACACTTTCTCAAGATTTATATTCTATAGGGTATCTAGGAGACAGACATTCTCACAGAATGCTCCTCTTCTCCAAAACTTCCTTCAGTCTCAAAAGCTTTCATGCTGCAGTATGCCAAGAATGCCTGGAGGCTACTGGTGAACTTGCAGCTCAGTTCAATACATGCTTTTCTAGGTTAAAAAATTTTTACAAAACACACACTCGTATTTTACTCAAAACCTAGGCTTCTTCCTCTCTGTTACTAAAATACTTCCAATATTTCCATCACACCTATCAACAAATCACTAATTTCTGATCAAAACAAAAATGAACTCCCATAATTATGCCAAGGATCACTTCTCCCTTACCATTTTGTATGTTTCATCATGCCGCTTTGTGAGTTTCCACAATAAATGTATTATACTAAGCACTTGCTGCATAAGCTGCTGAGATTCTGATTCCAAAAGATTTCCAAGGATGGGAGCTGATTGTGCAGGAGATGCTTCAATCCAGCACTCAATCAGTAATGGAATTATTATCTCAATAAAACTTTTTAAATTTTCAGCAGAGGACAGGCCTTTTTCTGCGCTGTCCATTACACTTGCCAGAGACCTAAATGACAAGAGCAGGGAGAAGAAGAAAAAAGATAAAGGGCACACCATTAAAAACAGATAATAATACCAGAAAGTAGTACCTTTTTAATACATTAAAATTTGCTTTAAAAACAAGAGTTAAGAACAACTATAAAAAACCTGCTCCCAAGCCTCCCTGCAAGTTTGTGTGCTTCTGTAACATCTTATTAGATTTCAATACTTCTCTCTCTCCATTGTTAAATGTAAGTCTATACAAATGGAGAAACACTACGATTTGCATTATCATATCACCTTCAAGCAATAGCCAAGACTTGACTGTGCTCAGCACAACACAATAAAGAAGCTTTTTTTTAATAAAATTTAAGCTCTGTGAAGAAAAAATAATGAAAATGACTACAAAGTACAGTCAAACACATGAGGTTTATTAGAGACAGTCAGTAATGATCTCCAGCTATAAACACAATATAAAAAACATTCTGCAAAAATGTAACTTCAGCTCCTGTTTTGATGGTTTAATTTTAACAGTCTGGAGAGGAAACTGTTGGAAAATTATTCAAAAGGTCTGATTGTAAATTTAAAAGTTATTGAAAAATTGAGAGTTATACTTAAAACTAAGTAAAAAGAACATACATCTTCCAGAAAGCAAGAAAATCCAAGATCTTTTTTCTCAGAATTCTTTTCACTTCTGTCCCAAAAGGAATTATCCGCACAAATGAAAAAATGCCTGCCCCGGAAAAATTCAGGCAATTGTTGAGAAATTCTGTAAACAGCATGTGCATAAATTGACAGCAAAGCCAGAGTTCACGCATATGTTTTAGGATGACTGTTCCTTAAAGAAAGTAACTCCTGAAGAACTCCTACTATTTTTTAAGCAAAATAGGCTTTCAAAGGGGTTCCCAGACAACAAAATAGCAATAAAGCATGTTCAGTTTTTGAGAAATATTGCCCTAAAATAAGCAATAACTTCAACTTACGATTTCAGATATGGCATTCCGTCATTTTTTCCCTAACTCACAGCAAGGAATTACCATCATAAACCTAAATTCTTAGTATACACAAAATTGATATGCCAAATCTCCTGTAAAACTCCTTTCTGTTCCAGTGATGATCTCTAGGAAGTGATTTCTCCTTATATACACCCCAAACATGAGTTTTGAAAAAACGGTTTGCTTTCTTTTTACACATAGAGAAGCTGTTTACAAAAATTTTATTTCATACTGGATTAAAGAGGTCAAGCAGTTTTTCCTGGTCATCCTGTCATTTCCAAATTATCCCATTAGTTACACTATTCTATAAAGCTGTATTTCTCATGCTGCTGCAATTTATCTATAATAACAGAATAAAATTTTCAGTCTAGTTGAAACTGATACCTTACTAATCCCAAATGAATCCAGATGTTAATAAACACAAACTCTACAAGAAGCAGGGAAAGGACATGTACAAAGGAATTAAAAAAGGGGGGCTGGTGCAAGCAATAGATGCTCTTTTTCAACAAAGGCAAGTTGGGAAAGAGAATTTTAGATATCCAGCACGAAACAAAAAGGACAAGCAGAAACAGTACAGTCATAAGGGGGGGAGACAACTTTTTTACTTTCAGTACCTGCTGCACCTGGCAGAAGTCTTAATTTTTTTAAATTAAGCACTGATTAACAGCAGCAAAGGATGTATGAAGTAAACTTCATTTAGCTTATTTTAAGATACAGAAAAGTTGACTGATGACAATGAATTCATAATATTGAGACATTTAAGAATGGATTCATCTGCTGTCTGTAGGGATCCATCAAATAGCTGACATGACTGCTCTATGTCCCTTTTATGACATGATTGCTCTATGTCCCTTTTATACACACTGCAGATAAACAGGCACTCCAAGGGACAACTCATCGCAACCTAAGACTTTGGATGACCTGTCCACTGAAGGCACCCCTTTATTTCAGAAATTATAAAGAGAGTTTAGGGTAAACCCCCCTAAATTAGACATTTAACTCTCGGTCTTTTACTGACAAGGCAGACAAACCGATCTTCCAGTTAAAACCATGATGAATCCTAACAAGCCACAGGACAAGCAAGTTGATACCAAGACCTAGAATTTCACTGAACAAGTTACTGTCCTGTAAATATGAATGCCATGACAAGATTACACACTCAGATGAGATTCTGAAGTGTCAGTAATTGGCTAAAATAGTTCTGAAGTAGTGTTTTTTAAAATCACTTATCTGAAAATACCACCTAACATTATAGCAGTGCTCTGGAACTAGAGCAGTCTTATTTCTCGACTATGATCACTCTATTAAACAATGTACAGTGGACAAAACTTGAGAAGTTAGCAAACACCTGAAGATTCCTATAAAATTATAATGAATGCCCTGAAACACCACAAGGTGCATTACCTTCACATTGCGATGCAATATTATTGATGGGAGCTGTAAGAGCTCCATTTAACTGTGTACATAGCCCCTCAAGCTGTTATTTTTCTCAAAGTGCTGATAGTCTTAAAAAAAAAAAACAAACAAACAAAAAAAACCCAAACAAACTTGTGTAACATATATAGGCAACTTGACAGCAAGAATACAACAGAAGTTCAGCATAGGAAAGTCAAGCAAGTGTAAAAGAAACAGAAGCTGTCTGCTGCTTAAAACAGGAGAAGTCATTTGAATTTAGGAAGTGTTTATGGCTTTTGGAGCCTAGACCAGGGTATTGTCCTCCTCTTCTCTTTGTGAGTACCACCATTTGCAGTAGAAAAATACTCAGTATCCCACATTAGCTGAACTTTCCATTTCTATCTGAGGCAGAGGTCATACTACATATATTCACTATGCTTTGTCTTCCATTTTCTCTGTCTTCTCCAGTCTTCTCTGCAGGTTCATTTTGTCCTTTTCTGGCAGCAACAGATGCTGTAGCATTTCTCTTCAGCTCCACTCCCAGTTCAGAAAAGAATCACACACCTTGTTATCATGGTATTCAAGTTGTGAAGGCTTTCCATTTTTCCAAACCTGAAAGGATTTTGATGCAAAAAGCAGCATGTCAGCACATAAAGCAGCAGGAATATTCTAGTAACTTCCTAATTCACTGTAATCTTTAATTGACATATAGTAGAAAGACCTAGCACACATTAGAAAAAAAAGAAAGTCTTAGAATTTACATCTTTGACCCATCCACTGTTCTTAGCTCAGGACAAAATTGCACAGGTTCTGAAAATCCCTTTCTGTAATCACTAAAGGGACATAAGAGGTGCAATCGCTACCTGAAAAACTTGCAAGATAAAAAATAGGGTTGCAAACAGATATGCCTTATACTATTTTTAAAAGGGCAAAGTTGAAACTTATTTGCAGTATTAGTGATGAGCCCTTTTACTATCAATACATACACACCGAAATTATTCACTTATTGCTTGGTCCACTCATATTCCCTACAGTTAAGACTTGACTATTTGTGTAACTTCTTTAAACACACACGGTCTCAGATTTTGGAGGTCCTCAAAGAGCACTACAGACTTTTTGAAGATCCTCAAAAAGCATTACAGATTCTCTGCACCTCTCATTAGAAGACATTTTTGTCCTTGAAGTAACAGCCACAGCAAAGGCCCAGGAATGACTATAAAGGCCAGAGCTGGGATTAGAAGAGAAAGAATTAAACATCTTTAGCTTACTAGACAGGATTTCAGAGAAAAGGGCTTCATGGTGTAGGTATCTTTTCCCTATTTTTCGTGTCAGATACAGAAGCCACCACACTAACTTCCATTCTTAAAATTTAGTAAATATCCAGTAAAACAAGCTGTACCGGCCCCTTGTACAAAATGAATGTAACCAAACAATGGACAAACGCAATAAAATGAGAACATTCTAGTACCTTGTATGAATGGCCCTTCTCTTTCCATTCTTCTCTTCTGCTGCCATCAGCTTTCTTTGTCAACCTTGCCTTGGATTCTAGTAACGTTTCCTTCTACTCTTCCGGCTCCTTCTCATGCTTGCAAAAGTCTTTTTGAAAGTATTTATAACCACAGGTGCATCAGTAGCTACTTCACTAAAATCTACCACTCCTCAAAAAAAGAGGAATCCAATTCAGGTAACACCAGATGTAAAGTTTATTTTCCCAGACCTCTGATAGAATGCATCTTCTGCATGGTATATCACACAGTGCATATCATTCAATGCACAATGCTAGAGTCCTCTCAAATGCAGTGGTCCATAATAGTCTGCTAGTTGAATTTGGTAAACTGCTTTATATCTGTTAAGTCTCCCCCACCAATAAGACAAGCATGTGGCCTCTCTCAAACTATTTAAAATCTCTGGATTAAGAGTCCTGAGAAAGGCTAAAGAGAATTTTTGCTTTTCAAGTAGTTCACTCCACTTCCTCTACTACCACACATGTGATGTTTATAGTAATGCATAAGCATGGGGATGCCAATGTTTAAAAGGTGCAACAACAATAAAGTGTCATTCCCCCCCTCCAGTTTGAAGGATGGATGAATCAAGGAGAAAGAGAAACAAAGATGGTTAGTTATTTCCCCTGAAATTTCAACTCATATCTATTTATTACTTAAAAAAAAAACTGACTAAGCACACAAGCTTATTCTATAGAGTTTCTTTATAATAATGCTTTTTTCCCCCCATATTCATCAACATTTCCCAAAAGAGATCTTTTATCCATAGTGAAGGTAAAAATTCATGAAATGATTAAAAATATCTGGAATTTAAAATTCAGCAGAACTCCAATGCAGTAAGATGCCTCTTATTATACCATCCTTTTTGTCTGACTATAGCTTGTTCGTAAAGAAATTCAACTGTTTCTAAAATTACAATAGCTTTCTTGAGGGTAAAAGCACAAAGTTTCAGTCAAGTTCATTATTTGGGCATTAAAAGAACAGCCACGTCAATCTCAGTCAACTGATGTTTCAACACTGCATTCAACTGTAAACACAATGTCAGAGACATGCTTCCTTTTAGTATAGGGAAATCTGCCTGCATGCTCCCTATGTGTATTTGATATCCTGCAATAAAATAATCTGTAGTGTTTAGTTTGCAATACAAAAATTATTGTCCTTCCAAAAAGTTATTACAAATAGCATAAATATAGCTTTTACTTAGTAATGGGACAGTTCATGATATACAAGTAGTACAGTTATCCACTTAGTATTTCTGCATTTTCAAGCTATCGCTGTAAAATAGCTCATTACACTAAATGTTCTATAATACAGCTAACCAAGAATCCCAGGACAAAAATGAAATACTTGTCTTCAGCAGCAACAAACCAGTTTCATGTTAATTGTAAACATACAGTTGACACTAAGTTAAATTTTTCTCACCTCAGTCTAAATGATGAGTTGATCTTTGGTCGTAAGCCACCATTTTCATATAGTTGTATGTGTTGCTGATTATTTGCATGGACCTTCCAGCTTATACATACTGGGTTCCTCACAGAATGAGGGCTATCCTTTTGTTCTTGAAGCCCTTCATCTTCTAATTCACTAGATCCATCTACTACTGCTTGGAGGAACTTCTTGAGCCTGATAAGTACATTCAGCCTCCACTGCTGAGAAGTTACTCTGCGATTCGGGTTAACAGACAGCATCCAGGAGAGTTTCTCTCTACTTTTCATTCTTTTTGACAGTTGCTGGTGAGAAATAAGCTCTACAAAATTCTTCAACAATATACTACTGCGGTCAGTAAGAAGAGCTGGGTACTGTTCCAACAAAACATCTAAGACTTTCAATGAATCTTCCTGAATTCCCTCACTGATATGAGTCATGGCACTGGATAGATGGGCACTTACCAAAGGAAAAAACGGAGCAATCTGTTCAGCTCTTATTTTTGAAGCCAGGAATTGAAGCAGGTGAACAGCTGCTCCTCTAACACCAGAATCTTTGTCTGTAAACACAGCTGCCACTTCACTTATTATACTTGAAAGGTGTGCATCAATTACAAATGGATACTGAGACAGAAGATCTTTGAGCCCAAGAAGAGCATTTTGCTTAACCCCAGCACTATAGTGGTGCATCTGTGAAAGCAGATCCTATAAGGAAAGAAACACATGTATGTATTTGCTTACTATATATTATTACTTTAAATGCTCGAACTGCTGCATCTATTTTCTAGCATGTTTTCTTAGATGCGCAAAGATAGAGTCTGTTCTAACGGTGCGGTTTGTAGCAAAGTAGTAAGTTCAGAACAAATATAATATTTGTTTAAAGCATAACAATGAACAAATCATCAAAATTCAATTGCAGAAAGAATGAGATACCATGACTTGTCCTTCAGGTAATTAGATACCCCTCATTCTGCAATTTATATACTACCCTACCAACTTAACAGAAGCATGAAAAAAAGTCATCTCTTGGTTCTCAAAAGTAGAATTATGAAACTCAGTCTCAACAACTCTCCAGCTTAAGCAGAGAGTTGCAAGAGAGAAAAGGTAAAGGAGGCAGCAATTATAAAGGGGAGAAGCACTCACAAACATGTAAAAATTAAAAAAAAAAAAAAAAACCCAGATCATTTCAGGAGGCTTATATTTTTTTTAAAAATCTGTTCTTAAGTTACAATCCATGATAAAATGGAATGTTAAACCTACATGCTCAAAACAGCACGCAACTTCAGTTTTTCCCAGCACTGATAACCTTTGCCTTAGATTCTATGATGGTCAAGAAATTTAAGCCATTAAATCCATGGGTCAGCTTATTGTCAAGGACAGAAAGGTATTCAAATACTCCACTGTTTTTTACAAAATTTGTAAATAATATTTTTTTCTCTAAAGTATAATATTATAGTAAACCTAGGTAAATAAAATGTCATTATCCATCACTTCAGAAAATACTATCAAAGCATACCTTTATATTAAGTTTTCTATTTTGTGTAGGAAGCACTCCATCTTCTTTAAGTTGCTCAGGAATTTGTATGGCCTTGGTTTTGAAAGTGGTATCAGTTGCATTTTCTAGTTTAGGCTTTTTTTTCCCAACTTTCAATTTCACTTTCTGAAAATCTTCTTGGTGTTTCCTTTTTTTAGTCATTCTGATTCTCTGCAAAAAGATATTCAGAAGCTTAATTGGATTAAATACACTACAAACAAGTATTTTCTCCAAGGAGTACCATCTTCCTGTTGCAGGCCACTATTTTTATGGTTTTTCCTACACATAAACTATTGTCCACTATTGAGCCAAGATACTAGGCTAGACAGATAAAGTCTAAGCCAGTATAGCTGTTCTTCTAGTGTCCGGAAAACATTTTGCTGTTCCTTTAAGTTCACCTTTGCTCTGAAAACTGCTTTATTAAAAAACAACCCCCCCCCAAAAAAAACCCCACATGCACACCTTCTTAAGGATTGCCTTCAATTCCTCTATCAGAATAAGTTTAAAAAAAAGCCAATAAGCAGCTTTATATACTTAAGCCTTGTTGTGACAAATGAGCTCAGTGAACTGTTTTGTTCCATTTGTACATTGCTTACCAACTCAGTCATTAAAAACACACAGTCCGCACAGGTAAAATCAGAGGTCTAACGAGGCCTTCACTGATAACAGCAACATGCAAAAAACTTAAAAAACAAAACAAAACAAAACAACAAAAAAACCCACCCAACCAACCAAACAAAACACACACACACCACACAATCTGCACTACCCTCTTAAGGTCTGGACTGTGCATTTAGAATAATAATTAGGAAAAAGAAGGTAAAACAGGCACACAGAGTTTTTTTAAAAAAAAGGCTAAAAAACTAACTCACGTTTAATAAAGAATAAGAAATAAGGTAGCATAAATATCTGTACTTAGTTGAAGCCATGCGGACATACTAGAATAGACATACAACTACCAAAACAAAAACCCACAACTTAATTTCTGAACCATCTTTTGGCTTTAATGGATCTGTACTGATAAAAGTACTCTTAGTGCTACCAGATCACAGAATACAAGTTCCTTTATTTTAGCCTGCTTCCCCCTAATTCTCATACTTCTAAATGCAATCATAACAAAACTCTAGAAGCCGATGTCACAATCCTGAATACCATGTACAAATTGTGCATAGATTTCTGTTAAACAAAATGCTGAACACACAATCTGATGACTGCTAAAAGTGGATGTAGAAGCTACACAGAATTTAAAAGCAGGATGGAACAGGCAGGACACACAAGCACAAAGTCAGTATGATGTTCTAGTTTAACATCTCACAACTTTTCGATGATAAAAGGTAATTTACACAGCTGGAAAGCTGAATACTTCCAGATATCTTTGTACACAGTATATATAGTCAGCTTCAAAGGTTCACCCCATCAGATCCATAAGCCTTTCATTTTTTCTACTGTAAGGGCATCTCTCTTTTGAACTACTCTTCAGCTAACACATTTCACACATATCTGAACTATATGAAAACGTTGCAAACACAAAGTCCAATGTTTAAAAGGCAAACTAACTAAGAAAAAAACTAATATAGCTGACTAAACCCAGAAACTTCTAAATCAAATATGAGAACACCGATTCTGCTTATGGCGGATATGACATCAATCACTCTAGAAAATAAGTCTACAACTGATTTCCCCAACAGACTAAGTTTTTTTTTTCTTTTTAAGATTGTGCTCTATTGCAATATTTCACACACATATCATCGGGACAGTCATTCTTAAGTAATGTTTTAAATCCAGTTTGTCATCTTCAGTTCTTTTAAAAAATTTAAACAACTGATTTGATAGACGTTTGACTACTACTTAATTTCTGCTTGAAAGATGCTAGCTCAAAACAGCCATATGTAAGACCATTTTAAATACATAACCTATTGTTGGGCTTTGGTCCCAAAATAAAATGGTCCTTTAGTGTCTAAATATAACTACTACAGTTTTATGAACTTTTGATTTTTACCTTCTCATCACAGTTCCTTCCTAAAAGATGGATATTTTCCTCATTTGATTACAAGACACACAGAAACAGCTAAAAGTTTTTGTCATTAACATTATTTCTATTTATGAAGCTTGCTTTTACAGAGATATTTAAAAATCTCACCCTACCAAAAAGACATGTGGCCTCCAATCAGCATTAACTTAATTATAGATGTACACACATATGCACACACATATCTGAAGAAAGCCATTTTAAAGGAGAACGCTTATAAAATATACTTTCTCCTGCTAAGACAAAGAACCATGGTCTACCTTGGGCTGCATACTTTGGAAGTAAGTTATTGAAAATGTTAACCTATCCATTCCCATTTAACACATCGCATGTGAAATTGGAGGAAAAAAAAAAAAAACACAGCCATGAAAACACCAACATGTCTACATAACAAAACATTAAACAAAGTTGTATATAATTTATGAAATTAAAGATTTTTATCAAACTATTTGCCTTGCAAATGCCTCTTGACTTTAACTGTCTTTTCAAATGGCCCTGCTCCCACACAGTCAAGCTAAGTGCATTTAACATTTTCTGCACTAACACATACTACAATCCAAAATATTAAAATAACCTCAAATCAGTAATGGTTTCCTTAATACATAAAGCTGCACTTCTCAGAAGCTACTTCAGGTGCTATTCAACCATCCTTGCAGCAGGCTCAGGAAGCAGAAAAAGCCGAAGGAGGAACTGTTTCATCTGTAATTCACTTGCTTACATTTTTGAGCCAGCATCCTTGGGGGATATCACCAATATAGTTAAAAGCTCAACTTATCACGAAAATCCTGAGAAACTAGAAGAGAATGTAATTGCCCTAACTCCTCTTATCTGATAAAGATTTGCACTTCTGCAAATTTTCTTCCAGTAAAGCTCATTCACTTACAACATTCTCAGACTCCCAAAATGGATAGGGGACAGCATATGTCCATTCATCATAAAGCCCAATAACCAAAATTACGCAAGCCGAAGCATTATGTAACAAATACCATACCCCAAAGCCAAAACTCTATTAAAAGTCGAGGCGATAGCAACTGCCGTACATCTAGGCTGTTAAGCAATCTTCATTAGCGTCTCGGGACATCTTCTGGCTTGCCTTTGGGGCGTGGGCTTCCCTCTGCTCAATTTTAGTTATTCTATAAGACGTTTAAATAAAGATGTTAGTGCCTGCCTGGTGCTCAGGATCCTCAAGGAAACGCCGGGATTTCTGCTCCAACAGACCCGCTCTGCGGCGCTTTAGTGCGTGAGGTCCCGCAAGAAGAGCGGCAGCAACTTCCCCGCGCAAAACGACGGAGCTCTCGGGCCCGGAGAGGAGCTTAGTCTCCGCGAGCGGCAGGCGAGACAAGGGCAGCAGCGGGGGAAAGCCACCGGACGCTCAGCAGCACGGTACCCCGAGAAGGCGGGAGCAGCCGGGGAGAGGCGACGGCCCGTCCCCGGGGGCGGCGAACGACGCCCAGGGCCAGGGGACCGAGGCCCGCTGCCCTCCCAAGACTGGCGCACTCGCACTGTGCTCGCGCTTCCCGCCGCGCTGCGCAGGAGCGTACGGGAAAGGGGTGGGTCACACAAAAGGCGGCCGCTGGCGAAGGGCAGGGCGAGCCCAAGAGCCTCCAGCCGCGCCCCGGCGGGAAGGGGCTATGCCGTTGGCGTCTCCCCTCGCGGCGGGAACGGCGCTGCCGCAGCCCCGCGCGCGCGGACCGCGGCCACTCACCAACCACGCGGCGAGCCCCCTTCCGCCCCCGAGAACGAGCCCGGAAATGGCGCCCCACGTGACGGGCTCACACCGCCGAGCGCCGGCCGCAGGGAAGAGCGCTCTTCCTCCCGCTCACTTTTGCCTGAGGCGCTGGCGCCACCTAGCGGGGCGGAGCGCGGCTCAACGCAGCGCGGCTCAACGCAGCGCCGCCGGCCCCCGCCCTGCTGCGACGCCCTCCGCGGCGCCGCCGCCGCACCGGGGGCTGAGGAACTCTTCATCCCCAGGGCGCAGATCTCGATGAAAAGGAGAAAAAAAGGCAAACGTAAACGTTAACCTCATTTCAAACAGAAACTGCAACACTAGACTTGACATTTGAAAGTAAGAGACAAAGTAGCACACATTTTACTGACGCAACCGTTCTCACTCTGCCTCCTTGAACTGGTGGGCACCAGTGAAAGTTTAGCTTTTATTATCATTTTGTAACGGTTCAGCATTTAGCCAGAAATATACCTTCATAAGCGTTCTACTTTTAGTTCCACTTGCACAGGTGTAGTATGCTCAGTCCTGTAAAATTCAGAGGTGTCGCAAACACCATAATTGCAGTTCCAGGGAACAAACAGAAAAAAACACACGAAAGGCACTTTTACAATTACTGGAGGTCAACACAAACACCCTGCTTTTTAGGCTGTGCACAGCTTTTTGTCTTTAGTGGTTACTTCAAGTAAAAAAAAAATTTTATTCCTTTCTTTTTTTAAATATATTTTACTCTTCAGAAAACTACATCCCCTTTTGAGGCATTTCCTCCATTGTACTTTCCCTGATAAAACTAGACTGAAAATAGTACTGCTACATTTTGCACTTTCAGTTGAGATTATGAATTGCTTTTAAGCTGGTGATCTCTCAATTATCTATGTAAGTTACAGTAGAAGATTGTGAAGGAAAAGAATTTTTTTCAGAAGTATTGTAGTCTTCATTGCTGTTTTGGTCGTGGCTTACAGGCTTTTTCTCCCCATTTTGCAGTAAGGGGTCTTCACTGTTCCAGTGAAGACTCCTTTGACTTAATTTCCTCACTCTATTCTCCTAAAATCCACACCCTCTATGATAAAACTTATTTACAAATGTAGTGCTCTGTCAAATAAATGAACACAAATTATATTCCTTTATATATACATATATATATATAAAAGTGTCTATAAAAGTGTCTATATATATGAAAGCATTCTATTGTCAAACAGATGATCCATGACAGCTTCCTTGCTAAGATGAAGTTTTTAGCACTTTTAGCATGGGAAGTATTTTGTAGGATTCCCCTTCAAAAGGGATTCACATTCTCCAGGAGTACCTCAACAGGTTTGTTTTTTTGCTTATACCAGCTTCATCACATATCCAGAGATACATTTTCTATATACACTTTGCAGCCTGACAAAATTTCAAGATAGAAGAAGATGCTTTTGCAAGGAACTAACTCTGTAAATAGTTTCAAGTATGTTCTCACTCTACCTTCCCCTCTGGCCTACATCAGGATATCCTATTGTAATGCATCAATTATAAGAATAATTCAATCAGATCACTGATGTAATTACACTAAACTGTTCTGGTTTGAACCAACATGGATGACTGCTAAAAATTCACCAGAATTTTAAGATGTCAGCATTCCATCACATCAGGCATAACAACATCATTTTTACTACTGGAATCAGAGATGCCTTGGTTTACCTTCTTATTCCTAACTACTGCTGGGACTACTTTTCATGCCTTCTTTAAGCCCAGCTACTTTAGCTCTTGATTTGTACCTCATACTCTGGCTTCCAAACTTCTCTACTTATTTCTTTCTCTAGAAACAATGGCTTCTTTGAATAATGGAGAGCTACTGAGTTACTAGTGGATGTTACTTTTTGCAATTAATTTATACTGAATCTTTTTAGGATATGCAGCAGGTAATTTGAAACTGATCAATCAGATTCTGCTCCATCTTCAGTGACAGAAGGTAGGAGTTAACAGAGTACTAAAAGGAACAATTTCAATTACACAGATGTAATTGTATTCCATGTATTCTATTGTACTCCATGACGACATTTTAAATTATATTTCAATAATGAACTTACATAATAGCATTTCCTCCAACAAGAATGAGTTAATAATAGCAAATCCCAAGATTTGTGTTTACAGAGTTGGAAAACATTTAGAAAAGATAAGAATGATTTTAATGAAGAGTAAGCATTAGCACTTTAGATTTCACATACAGTTTCAAAGCATTAGGCACACTATGTTTGGTACAGTGATACCTAGATCAAATTCACAGGATAGGACTTGCTGCTTCAAAAGCGGATAAAGAATTCTTAAGCCAGAAAGTCATGTCACAATCCTAGAAGAAAGAGGAAGCAAAATGAAAGCAGGATGTTTCCCTAAACTGTCTAGAACAAAGGTCACCAATTTACACCAGGCAGTATGTTTTCTGTTGCGCTCTTAAAATATTCCATTTCTTATCAATTCACCTGTGAACACCCTTCCCCTCTCAACTTTTTTTGCCTTCCAACTGCGGAAGTTTGACTTTTTTTTAAGTAAAAGATAATTTGTCCAAAGCTCTCTGGTGTCCAAGTAAAATGTGTGTTAAACAAGTTAAGATAAAAGAAAAATTAATTCCCTTCTAGTTTAATTTTTCTTGCTATTGCTAATATTTTAACTCTATAAATTCTCCAGTTACTCATGACGCCTGCTGTTACTGTGAGATAAGATCGTAACATATAAAGCAACCCCATTTTTCCTTACTTCATAATTCTGGCACAAGTAAAACATTATCCTTAAAAATTGGTTTGGAACAAACATACAGCTTTCAATTAGAAAATACCAAGCCATCACAAAACACAGTCAGACACAAGAACACAAAGAAGAATTACATCTGCAACCTATTTTTGCACCAGAAAAAAAAAACATTAAGGAAAAAATAACTGTATAACTGAATAGCGATATTAGACATATGGTCTCAAAAAAATACAGAAGCATACACTTCATGATTTTTGTGCAGTTCAGTCTTCTCAGCTGTCTTTGAGACGTAACCAGCATTCCTGCAGCATACCATTCAAACTATTTTATATTAGTGTACTGTAGACTCAGAACCCTTTTCACTTTCAGCATGCTCCTACTGCACTCACAGAAGAAATATTTAAGTCTCAGGAACTTCCACTGAAGTTTCCACCTTATTTCCACTAGGAAGGATTTCATAGGAAGAAAAACAAGAGGCTGTTCCAGAGGCGGCCATTTACAACCACTGAACTGGTAACTATTTAGGGATAGCCTAGAAACTCTGCACAATTTATTTAAAGCAGTACAGTACATGCTTTTTATTTTAATTTCTCCAATTGCCATCAAATTCTTTTTATTCATGTCTGTTCACAGAACAAACTAAGCAGTTTTGCTGCTGCTTTCTTTGTACCTTACCATTATTATGGCGTCTTGCATTCCATGATACAAAGATGCAAAACCATCAGGATGAGGATTCTCAGTTCCATGCAGTTCTCCAAAAAATGTAAGTTCTCATTTAAAAGTTCATTTACCATCTGGCCCCAACATGCCTGTAATAATAACCAGCTTCTGGTTGCAAAGCTCAAAAACCTTAATTATAACCACTGAATGCTACATCGCAAATGGGAACCAAATGTTAATTACAAAATTAGATTACAAAAAAATAAATTTAGAACTTTCTCCAAAAGCAGACTCTAATTTATAACCAGCCAAAATGTTTTAATAGTGGTTAATATGTTGAACTTTACATTCAAATAAAAAACACTACTACTTGAGTTGGAAAAAAGTTCACATTAAAAGGGTCTGAACTGAAGGACAGTATAAGCCAGTTTTCATTCATCCTCATTCTGATAGGATAAGAGAAGAAAAAAAAAGATTCCTTTGCTATCGCATCAGTGGGTCTCAACCATAGCCTGGTTTGATCTCTTGGGACACATGCCTGAATCTGCAAGCATAATCAACATCTGTTGAGTTTGCTGAAGCTTCCGGTTAAGTTGCCTAAATTACATACAATCCAGGCACTTCTCACCTCAGAACTAGACTGATAGTACTAACTTCTCTTTTTTTTTCTTTGATCTTTATTTTAAAACATATGTGGAGTTCAATTCATAGTCCCCATATGGGATTTTGTTTGATTCCAATAGTCTTTGAATCAGGACCAGCAGCCACAGGGAAAAATTCCTAGTACTTATTGTAGGATGAAATCGCGTGGCTGACTTCAGTAGTTCATTCTACTGTTAAGTTTTTGTAAAAGAATCAACAATAAGGAAAAAAACAGACTGCCAGTATTTAATATTTAAAGATATTTAGGAAAACAACAGTTATTTTTTTAAAAGTGACACAACATTTTAACAGAGAAGGAAGGAACACAACCTTTACAGCCTTTCTACAAATACAGAAATTTCAGCTACATGGAGAAATAAATAACAAGAATCTCAAAACCAAATTGCTATTTTAATTAAGACAACACTATACAAAATTTGGACATAGCAAAATCAGCTGCATCTGAGTTTAGAGTAAGTAAAACAACAATCTCAAGCTGACGAAAAGTAGACATTATAACACTAACTCTGCTGACTCTACCATATCACTGTGTGCTGCCATCGCTTGATCTTCTCAGAGTCCCACTTTCAGTCAGGATCCTTATAACATCTGGAATATCAATTCCTTTGTTAAAGGGAAAAAAGGAGAAAATCATTGGTTTGATGCTAGATTACATTTAAAAATCCACATTTATACTGAAACATTCAGATGACAACATACGTCGAAGGAGCTTTTCTTATAAATGAAAAACCGCACAACTGTTAACAATCAGAATATGTTACTTGGTTGCCTGGAAACTAGAACTGTATATTCCCAGCTCTATTGGTTCAACTAAAAGGTCTACCTAGCCCTGTACTGTCTCTGACTTTCAGAGATCTGTAGATGATAATTAGGAAAGCATGACTAGAAGTGCTTGATTTCATAACTGTAATAAGAAGTCGAAGTGTTCTCTTCTGAGCACAAGCAAGAGGCAATGTTGCTTTGATGAAGCTGATGTTCATTAATGATGACTATTCCTTCTAAAGAAGACATACACACAGGCAGATTAAGTGGTAACAAACAAAACCACCTAGTGGCCATGAGCAAATGCCAAGGAAAGAGTAAGAACAGCACTAGTACACGATGCCTACTAGGGTATGGGAAGATCATGTTCTACCAACATCAGATCATCTTCAGCTCAGGAAACTTGCCAAGTCTGATATGGCAAACTTTTCAGTAACTCTCAGTGAGTCTCTCTTCCAAACACTTGTCCAGTCTGGCCCAGTCAATAGTTTTAGACCCATACAATAGTTTTGTATCCACAGCACCCTTTTGAAAAGAGTTCCATAAATCATTCACCTACTGCATGAAGAACTACTTCATTTTGTCCATCTTGAAACTGGGCCCCCTCATTACTCCCCAAGTTTTTGGATCAAGAGAGACATGGAATAGTAGAATTCTGTCTGCCCTCTCCATCCACTCATGACTTCATGAATCTCTATTCTAACCTCCTCACAGTCATCTTGTTTCCAAATGAGGCCAAAAAGAGCTCTAAATTTCTATTGCTTCTTATCTGGAAGTTGTTCTCATATCTTGTTGCCTTCTCTAAACCTTTTGCAGGTCTAATAAAAGCCTTTATGTATGCACTATTTAAGATACAGGCAAAGCATGAATTTATGTGATGGCAAAATGATGACCTCCATCTTGCTTTCTGTTCTTTCCTTAACTTCTTGCATTTGATTTACTCTTCTGACTGCTACTGACTGCTGAGTTGGCATTTCCATCAGAATAGCCACCATAACACCAAGGTTATGACTGAATTGAAAAACGCATCAAATTTCATCTGTCAGTTTATTATCCAGTCACTGGTCAGAAGAGGAGCTTTTGAAATTCTTCAGTCAACCAACACTTTAACTGCTTTCAATAGTATCAAATCACAAAATTTTGTCATCCAACTTCTCATCCCTTTTTCCAGGCCCTTTGTGAAGATATTAAACAGCACAGATCTTAAGCATGGGCCCACAGTTCTTTCTTGGTAACCTCTCTTCATTGTAAAAATTGATTGCCCACTTCCTATCTGTTTTCTGTTTATTATTTATTAATGCAAGGATTTCCCTCTTTTCCCACAGCCATTTAGTTTTCCTAAAAGCCTCTAAAAATGCCTTTAAAAACCCTAAAAGATAAGGGAATTGTCAAAAGTGTTTTGGAATTCCAAACAGACTTTATGAACTGGATCACCTTTATCCAAACATTTGCTGATCCCTGTCAGACAACTCCAGAAAGGCTGTAAGGAAGGACTTCCTCTTCACGGAAGTGGTATTTATTTTAGACCTCTCTAAGCAGATCATATTTATCCAGGTGTCCACTAGCTCCCACCTTGTTTTTCTAAACACTAGCTATTCACCTGTCCAATAGAAGCTGGTAGTTTCAAAGATCACCTGGAACCTATTAAAAAAAATAGAACCACAATTGCCACACACAACTTATGGATTCCAAAGGAAGCTTTATGGAAGAAATCACTATTTTCAGTAATTTAACTATTTCATCTTTGAGCTCCCCTAGGACCAGGTGATAGTCATTGAAGAGTTCTAATAATTTTATAGTTTTGTGTTGTCACTTTGTTCCTGTTCTACCAGACTTCCGTTCCAGGCAGAGTCTCTGCTGAGTCGTTGGCACCTCCTACCAGCGCCCCCCTTCTTCCTCCAATAAAGGTTATGGCACTGGAATCTCTCCAGTTTCTTCCACAATGTGCACCCAGGCAAAGAATACCTTAAGCTTCTCTACAATGTCCTCTTCTGTGTCCTCTTTTTTACCCTGCTAATCGGTTGGTCCTACACTCTCAGAAGCTTAGAAACAAATACAGGAAGCTTCTGAAGAAAGGGCAGCAGTTGACTGGAGACAGAGGTGGGGAGGTTTAGTAGCTGAAACATAACAGAAACTTGCAAACAGAACTAAGAATGCTGGTCGCTGATTCCACGTTGTTTCTGTGTTACTGTGCAAGTACAGTTTCCTCAGGAATCAGCAAATAAAAACATTTTTGTTGTAGGCAGTCCCAAAAACAGGGTCTCACCAGTTATTACACAGACACTAGATTCTCCTTTTTTCTAATAATATTACGCTTGATTTTAGTTTACTATCCTTCACCATGTAGCTGTTACTACCCACTAATGAGGAAGGGATAAAAAAAGACAAATTCAGTGATTATTAACACTGTCATAGGAAGGAATTCATTTTGAATTACCATTCCTAACATAGGTCCTACAAAAGTTAAAGGAAAAAAAAAAGTAGTCTCTTCAGCCCACCCTAATATCTCAAAATTCTTTGACCCATATAGTCCTGCCCCATCATTAACTTTTTCACAAAGCTAACAGAATTATGTTATGTATATTTTATATACAGAGAGAGTGATTACCTCTGAAAGCTGGATTTGCTGCTGCTGTTTTGTGTAGAGTAGCTGTAACTTCCTCAACATTCATATTTCTTACACTGTTCAAAAATTCAGCAGTAATGTTCTCATATGGTATTTCCAAAGAGCCAGTTGAAAAGTTTTGGGGTTCATGTTCCTCATTTACTGAGAAGGACTTCTTAGCTGATTGGCTGCTTGAGTAGTCTTAGAAAGAAGAGGAATACTATTTTTCAGTAAGAATATTCTGAAGAGGCTTCGTTACTTTGTTCTCTAAATAGAGCTTTTCAAAACAAGCATTTTGAGTCTGTAAAGGAGCTGGAACAGCAGCATTGATGGAAAAGTTCACATTTGACATTGCTAATCATGTTTCCATACAACTAAGAATCAAGAATGCTTGCCATTTACAGGAAACAGGGGTGGTGGAAGCCATTTTTATTATGCATGCAAAAAAGAACTACAACTTCTAAGTCTCATATACTGTAGGACGTTTCAGTTTTCATTATTAGCATTGTATTAATTGAGGTTTTCAACACCGAAGCGCGTTGCCACCATAAAGAAAAATCTCATATGAAATAGCTGCATTAGAATTCTGGGTATTTCCCTTCTCCAAGCATAGCACTGTACTTTTCACATCATATAAGGAAAAAAAAGCATTTGTTTATATCAAGAAGGAAATCACCTCAAGGAAATCCAAGATTCTTAAATAAATTCATCAGAAGTACTGAGATCAAGTAGCTGCAATGTTCAGATATTAGACAGAATTTTCAAATCCTATACAACATAATTTTGTTTCCACTAACTTCTTAATTGGACTAGACCTGCACTAAGCCTCTTCTGCACCAAGAAGAGAAAAAGATGTGCAAAAAAGCCAGCATTATACTTTGAAAGCCTCTTTAAAAACAGATGCCTTTGGACAGAGGGGAGTCAGAGACAATACTAGGACATACAAATTCAAGTTATCCCCAAATCCTATGGTTAAGTTCATTATACGAGTATAATGAGTGTTCCTGAATAGTCTTTTTCTGATGTCTGTAGAGGATTTAAGATATCTCTTAATTTAAGTTATTTAATCTCAACTTTATTCTGCTCTTAAGCTCTGCTTTTAGAGAAAAAGGAAAAAAGTTTTACTGGAATTTCTGCAAGGTTCAGTGTTAAGATTAAAGCACGTTCAAGACTGGAACCCTAATATTACCAGTATCGGAATCACTAGTATCTGCTGAAGTCAGGTCAGACTGCTCTGTGGAATGTTCCAATGCTTCTTCTCCACTATGTTCAGTATCTAAGAGGTCCTAAGAGTTTGAAAAAAAGCTTTATTCAGAGCTTTATCAAAACAGCCTTTTCAAATTACCAACTACTACATTTTTAATGATCACAAAAACAAAAAAGATCAATAACTTCTTACCATATCCCTCTTTGAAAAATTAAATATTTATTCAAAAAAAAAAATACAACTGGTAAACAATGTTTTATACACACTGTTCTTGGTATCCATCTACAACTGAAGAAAGCACTGTATTAGCCCAAGAAGCCATACTTAAAGAGGCTTAAATGTATTCTTATCCTGCTAGATTAAAATAGTAAACCTTTTATACTCAGAATAAATGACTTTTTTAAAAGACCAGTTAAAAGATCACAGTTTAGGATATTAAAATGTTTTCCCATATTAATTTTTCTGATTTTTCTATAACTGCTAGATTAGAAATTGTTTCAGTTAGAAAATCATTGTTTTATAACATCTCAAATTTTGCCATCTTTCCCTATGAATAAAACAACAAAACCTTATATGAAAGAGAAGCAGAGATAAGGAAGCTTAATACAGAAGTCAAAAGCAATAAATAATTAATGAGAACCATAGGCATGGAATTTTATCATAAAGAAGTGCTGCCTTTGGGGAATGGCATGGGGAATGCCTTTGGAAAATGGAATACGGGGAATATAAGTATCAACTTTATAGAAAAATCCTGAATTAAGAAATAAAAGGCTTCTGAAGCCAAAATAAAAACAACAAACTTTTTTTCCCAAGTATCACCTCCGAGATCCCATCCAGCTCGCTGGCTGGTACTTGGTCTCATTTGCATTATCCACTTAAACTCATCCTTTAAATAAAAAAAGTTGTTCAGTGAATAGTTATTATGGTGAATGAGCCTGTATGTTCAACATTAAGAATTCTGTGAGAGAGGCTGAGAGGGATAAGGTTTCAGATGGCAGATATGTTCAACAGATCATCAACAATAGGAAATTCCCTACCATACTTGTTGACAGTAGAAGAAAAACAAAAAAATCACTTCCAAGCATGGAAACTGTGGAGATTATGGTATGACGGAATATAAACTAGAGGAACAGAGACTGCAAGTGGCAACCACAGCAGGCTCAAAATAGCACTTAAAACACCTTCATACTGTGGTCTTTTTAAAGACAAGTCAGTCAGTGCTAGCTTCAGGGAAAAAAAAATAATGAGTTTCCAATGGGAGAGAAAGAAGGAGAGGATGAACCTCAGAGGGAACATTCCAAGGAGTAGGACAAAAAAAGGCTTGTATAAGTAAAAGAGGAAAATGAATGTCAATAATGCTTGATTACACAGTGAATGAAATGAGGGCAAGGCTGCAAAAGGAAATGGGATACAGACCAAGATAATGTCAGGGAGGTCAAAGACATGACGAAAGCTTAAACTAGGAATAAGAAGGGATAAAAAAAGCAGAGAAACTGAGATGCAAGAAAATGTATGGGAAGAAAGGACTGAGTTTTTTGGCTTCTCCACTTATTGAAAAGAACTCTTTGTAGAGAAAGTGTTAGACTTTACAACAAAAAGCTATGAATTTATCTTATCATCACTCCAAAAATTCTTCAAGTACCAAATATCCAAAACTTACAATATTATCTCCATATTTTATACTTAAATAAAATTGCTATCTGTAATAAAAAATGCACAGATCACAGGAGTCTACAAATCTGTTTGTATAACCAAAAAAAAAGGCAAAACAAAATCTACATTACTTTTTTTGAGGCAACTTGCTGACGATATTCCACCAGTGCATCCGTAAGAGTCTGTGTAACTTTTAGGATAAATGAAGCATCATCTTCATTCAGTATCTCAAAACTTTGCTAGGGAAAGGAAAAAAAAGCCCACAATGTAACGCTTGCTTTCTGAAAGATTAAAGTATCATTGTGTGGCACATATGCCATAAAATCTGATGTTATGTGCCAAGCCAGACACACAAGCACAGTGTATCTTGGGAAATTTCAGTGTATCAATAAAACAAACAGTTACATGAGCAACAGAACTAATTACACCTGGTTTCTTGGAAGTTTATGTCCTGCATTGAACTCCCAGAGTCCATATCCATAATATTAAATATTTAATAGGGACTGACCTTATGCTGATGCCTTTGAGGAGAAGAGGAAGCATGGAGGAGGTTCTCTGCTTAACATTTTTTTTTTTTTTTAACCTGCAGGAACCTCATTTTTGAGATCTCTATCCTTCTGTCAGATACAGTTGAAGTTACAGAGCAGATTAAATTTTTAAGATATTACAATTAAACAGCATTATCCCATAATTTTGGGGGGAGGAGAGAGGGGATAAAGTGGGGGGACAATGGGAGAGGAACCTAAGAGGAGTTATCTCCTGCAGTAATCTAACATAATCCTTTCAAGAAGAACACCCCAAGAATTTTCTGGAAATACACAGGAAAATACATTTCCTTATGTATTTTAATCTCTTTCCAAGGTATTTGCATAAAAATGAATGTGTACAATTGCAGCATAGCCCTGACCCATTTCTACAGAAACTGTTTTGAAAAGATTCATGAAGCTTTAAGCTCTTTCACGAGAATGGTTTACACAGCAAATTTCAAAGAACCAAATTTAGGAGCTTATTTGCCTGTAACTAGCAAAAAGCCAGAACACTACTGAACTTAAAGATATATATCCGTGCTTTACCTTAACCCTCTTCTCATTCCCAAGAAGGCTAATGAAAGAGCAGACTCTCTGAAACACTGAAGGTCTAGTGGGGGAGCAAGTTCTAGAACTAGCAACCCTCACAGAGAAGGCCACAAAGAAGGCCACCATCCTCTCATCAGTATCAATACAGTTCTCTTGAAAACACTTCACCTGGGCACAAAAATAAGAAAAGTGCAGGTCTGTTCTCATAATTCAGATCTTCTGGATTAAAACCAAACACCTTCAAATACTTCAGACAAAGGAAAAAAATAACCACAAATAACTAACATTAAGTTTATATGTGAAAGTATAACATGGGTTATATATATAATTTTTAATACTAATAGTATTCCTCTCTCTGGGTTTGTACAAGTTATTTTTAAAGAAAATATCATTAAAAACTGGAAAAGAAAAATTAAGCTTGGGCAGGGGTGTCTCTGGTATTAGGTTAAAAATATATAGAGATAATTATTTTAATGATAAAAGCCGAACGCACTATTTTCTCAGTTAGAAAGATATACAGTAAAGATGATTACCAAACATCTCCATTTACTCCATGATATCAACAGCAAGTCCAAAACAGGATATTTATAGAACTACCCTCCACTACATATGAGTCTTTTGTTTCAGAAGAGGAAGATGAAAATAAAACCGACAGAAATTCATAATGCAGCTTTAAAAGAAATGAGCATAAATCATAATATTTAACAGCTTTCAAACTTTCCATTGTTCCAATTACTTTCCCAACAGTAAACTTTTGTTTCTAGAGGACGATCACAATAAGCAATGGTACGCCTCAATACAGGGAAAAATTTTACTAGCTTGGTACAATCTTTAAAGCTTCCCTATTTATATTAAAAAAAAAAGACTTCAGCTGTACGATCAAATCAGTAGTACTTAAATTGCTATGCAATAGCTGAGGCACAGTAGAGTAGAGTTGAGTTATATTTGAGAAAGATGTATTAATTCTCACAGTAGTTCATTCCTTTGACAGTAAACCCATACTTTGGCAGGAGCATTTAGGCAAAACTTCCATCTAGAAACTTTAGGGGGAGGAAAGAAATGGAGGAGGGAGGAAGCAGGGGGAAGGAAGGGGGTGAGGAAGGAAAAATACGGAAGGAAGGGGGGGTGCCAAGAAAGGAAAGAGGGGCCAAAAAAAGAAAGGGGGGGCAAAGAAAGGTGGGGAGGAGACAAAGGGATAGGGATAGGGTTAGGCAAAGGCAAAGGAATTCAGGATTAGGGTTAGGGTAAAGTTAAGGGTTAGGGTTAGGCAAAGGCAAAAGGCAAAAGCAAAGGCACAGGCAAAGGCAAAGACATTTAGGGTAACAGTTCAGGTTAGGATTATGCAAAGGCAAGATCAAAGGCAAAGACAGAGCTAGGGTTAGGGTTAGGTTTCTGGTTACGCAAAGGCAAAGGCATCTAGGGTTATGGTTAGGGTTAGGCAAAGGCAGCTACAGTTAGGGCTAAGGTTAGGAAAGGCAAAGGCAGTTGGGGTTAGGGTTATCAGAGGCAAAGGCAAAGGCAAATCATCTAGGGTTAGGGTTAGAAAAAAGGCAAAAGCAAAGGGAAAGGCATCTAGGGATTGGGTTAGGGTTAGATAATTGCAAAGGCAAAGGCATTTAGTGATAGGGTTAGGATAAGGCAATGGCAAAGGCAGAGGCAAAGGCGTTTAGGTAAAGGCAAAGCCGTTTAGGGTTAGGGTTGGGCAAAGGCAATTAGCATTAGGATAAGGGTGAGACAAGGGCAAAAGCATAGGCAAAGACACTTACGGACAGTGTTAGGCAAAAGGAAAGGCAAAGGTATTTAGGATTAGGATTAGGGTTAGAGTTAGGCAAAGGCAAAAGCTGAGGCAAAGGCAGTTAGAGATAGGGTTAGGGTTAGGTAAAGGTGGGTAGGGTTAGGCTTAGGGTTAGGCAAAGGCAACAGCAGTTAGAGTTAGGATTAGACAAAGGCAATTAGGGTTAGGAAAAGGCATTTAAGGTGCTGGTTAAGGTTAGGCAAAGGTAAAGGCACAGGCAAATGCATTTAGTGTTAGGGTTAGGATTGGGGTTAGGCAAAGGCGAAGGCATCTAGGGTTAGCATTCAGGTAAAGGTTAGGGATAGGCAAAGGGAAAGGAAAAGCCAAGGGAAAGGCAATGGAAAGGCAAAGGTGGTTAGGGTTAGGGTTAGAGTTAGGGTTAGGCAAATACAAACGTAAAGGGAAAGGCAAAGACAAAGACAAAGGCATCTAGGGTTAAGCTTAGGGAAAGGTAGAGGCATCTAGGTTTTGGGTTAGGGGTAGGGTTCGGATCATGTTCAGGGTCAGGGTTTGGGTCGAGGGCATCGTTAGAGTTAGGGTTAGGGTTCAGGCTAGGATTAAGCAAAGGCAAAAGCAAAGGCATCTAGGGTTAGGGTTTGGGTTAGGGTTAGGCAAAGGCAAGGAAAAGGCAAATGCAGTTAGGGTTTGGGTTAGGTGACGGCAAAGGCAAAGGTATCTACGGTTAGGGTTAGTGTTCTGCTTAGGGTTATGGTTATGGTTAGTTAAAGGCAAAGCAAAGGCAAAGGCATCTAGGGTTAGAGTTAGGTAAAGGCAAAGGCAAAAGCATTTGGGGTAGGGATAGCGTGAGAGTTAGATTTAGGGTTAGGCTGCGGGTTAAGGTTAAGGTTAGGGGGAGGGTTAGAGGGTTCTGGTTGGGGTTACGCTTCTGGTTAGGTATATGTTAATGTAAGACAAAAGCAAAGGCAAAGGCAAAGCATCTAGGGTTAAGATTAGGGTGGGGATAAGAGTTAGGGTTAGGGTAAGGGTTAGGTTTCAGCAAAGGGAAAGGCAAAGGCAAAGCCAAAGGCATCTAGTGTTAGATTTATGCTTAGCATCATGGTTAGGCAAAGGTAAAACAAATGCAAAGCAAAGATAAAGAAAAAAAGGGAAGGGCATCCAGGGTTATCATTATGGGTAGAAAAGGCAATGACAAGGGCAAAGGCATCTAGGGTTACGGTTAGGGAAAGGCAAAGGCAAGAGGAAAAGCATCTAGGGTTAGGGTTAGGTTTATGGTTATGGTTATGGTTACAGTTAGGGAAATGCAAAGGCAAAGGTAAAGGCAAAGTCAATGGCATCTAGGGTTAGGGTCAGGGTCAGGGTTAGGAAAAGGCAACAGCAAAGGCAAAGGCATTTAGTCTTAAGATTAGGCAAAGGCAAAGGCAACGTAAAGGCAAAAGCAAACGTAAACCGAATGCCAAAGCCAAAGTTTAACCAAAGCTGAAGACAAAGAGATACAGGGTTAGGATTATAGTTAGGGTTATGGTGAAACCTATGAAAAACCTTATGAAACCTTATGAAAAGGCAAAGGCGAAGCCAAAGGTAAAGGTAAAGGAAAGGGCAAAGACATCTAGTGTTCGAGTTAGGCAAAGGCAAAGCAAAGGGATCTAGAGATAGGGTTAGGGTTAGGGATAGGCAAAGGTAAAGGCATCTAGGCTAAGGGTTAGGATTAGCAAGGCAAAGCCAAAGCCAAAGGAATGAAGGGTTAGAAGTAGGGTTGGGGTTAGGGTAAGGGTAATGGTTAGGATAAGGCAAACAGAAAAGCAAAGGCAAATGCAAAGGCTTCTAGCGCTACCGTTAGGGTTAGGTAACGCAAAGGCAAAGGCAAAGGCATCTAGGCTTAGGCTTAGGGAAAGCCAAAGGGAAAGGCACAGGCAAAATCAAAGGTATCTAGGGTTAGGGTTAGCATTAGCATTAGGGTTAGCGTTAAGAAAGGCAAAGGCAAAGGCAAAAGCAAAGCTAAAGTAATCTAGCATTCGGGTTAGTGTTAGGGGAAGGGTTATGTTTAGGTTCAGGAAAAGGGAAAGGAAAAAGCAAATGCAAAGGCATCTAGCAGTAGGGTTAGGGTTAAGTAAAGGCAAAGACATGTAGGGCCAGGGTTATGGTTAGGGTTACGGTTAGGGTTAGGTAAAGGGAAAGGCAAATGCAAAGAGAAAGGCAAAGGCATCTAGGGTTAGGATTAGGGTTATGGTTAGGCTTTGGTAAAGGCAAAGGCAAGGGCAAAGGCAAAGGTGAAGGCAAAGACATATAGCGCTAGGATTATGCTTAGCATTCGGGTTCTTCAAAACCAAAGCACAGGCAAAGCAAAGACAAAGCAAATCTAAAAAAAGGCACAGGCATCTAACATTATGGTTTGAGTTTGACAAAGGTAAAGCAAAGGCAAAAGAAAAGGCATCTAGGGTTGGGGTTAGGGTTACGGTTATGGCTAGAGCTAGGGTTAGGAAAGGCAAAGGCAAAGTCAAAGGAAAAGGCATCTACGTTAAGGTCAGGTAAAACTAAAGGCAAAGGCATCTAGGGTTAGGATTGGGGAAAGGCAAAGGCACCTAGGGATAGGGATAGGGATAGGGTTAGGGTTAGCAAGACAAAGACAAAGGCAAAATCAAAGGTATCTAGAGGTAGGGTTAGGGTTAGGGTTAAGGTTAGGGTTAGGCTTAGGGTTAGGGTTAGGAAAGGCAAAGGCAAAAGCATTTACGGTTAGGGTTAGGCCACGGCAAAGGCAAAGACAAGGGGAAAGAAAAGGAAACACAAAGTCATCTAGGGTTAGTGTTAGGGTTACGGTTAGGCTGCGGTAAAGTCAAAGGCAAAGGCATCTAGTATTAGGTTTATGCTTAGGGTTAGCCAAAAGGAAAGCAAAGGCAAAGCATAGACAAAGCAAAGCCAAAAAAAGGCAAAGGCATCTAGGGTCAGGCTTCCCCTTAGGCAAAGGCATAAAAAAGGCAAAAGGAAAGGGAAAGCAAAGGCAATAGAAAAGGCATCTAGGGTAGAGGGTAGGGCTAAGAAAAGGAAAAGGCAACATATAAGGTAGCGTTTAGGGTTAGGGTGAGCATTATGGTTATGGTTAGGGTAAGTGTTAGGGTTATGGTTAGATTACAGCTAGGGTTAGGGAAATGCAAAGGCAAAGGCAAAGGCAAAGGCAAAAGCATGTACCATTAGGGTTAGGGCACAGCAAAGGAAAAGGCAAAGGCAAAGCAAAGGCAAAGGAAAAGACATTTAGGGTTATGGTTAGGTTTAGGCAACGCAGAGGGAAAGGAAAAGGCATCTAGGGTTAAGGTTATGGTTAGGGTTATGGTAAGGGTTAGGAAAAGGCAGAGGCAAAGGCAAAGGCATCTAGGGATAGGTTCAGGGTCAAGGTTAGGCAAGAGGAAAGGCAAATGCATCTAGTGTTAGTGTAGGGCAAAGCCAGAGGGAAAGGCAAAGGCAAAATAAAAGTTATCTAGGATTAGTGTTAGGGATAGGGTTAGGGTTAGCATCAGGTTCAGGCAAAGGGAAAGGAAAAGGGAAATGCAGAGGCATCTACATTAGTGTTAGGGTTAGGTAAAGGGAAAGGCAAAGGCATCTAGGGGTAGGGGTAGGGGTAGGAAAGGACAAGGAAAGGGAAAGGGAAAGGCATTTAGGGTTAGGATGAGGGTTAGGGTTAGGCCCTGCAAAGGAAAAGGCCATGGATAGGAATAGGAAAAAGAAAAGGCTTCTAGGGCTAGAGTTACGGTGACAGTTAGGGTTACGGTGAGGGTCCGGAAGAGCTAAAGGAAAAGTCAAAGGCATCTAGGGATAGGGTCAGGGTCAGGGTTACGGAAAGGCAAAGGGAAAGGCAAAGGAAAGGCAAAGGCAAAGGCATCTACAGTTAGGGTTAGGATTAGGCAAAGAAAAGGCATCTAGGGTTAGGGTTAGGGTCAGCAAGGCAAAGGGAAAGGCAAAGGCATAATCAAAAGGGTTAGGGTTAGGTTTAGGGTTAGAGTTAGGGGTAGGGGTAGGAAAGGCAAGGAAAAAGCAAAGTGAGCTAGGGTTAGGTTTAGGGTAAGTGTTAGGGTTATGGTTAGGCTTTGGAAATGCAAAGACAAAGGCATCTAGCATTAGGTTTATGCTTAGGGTTAGGGTTAGGCAAAAGCAAACCACAGGCAAAGCACAGACCAAGCAAAGCAAAAAGAAGGCAAAGGTATCTAGGGTTAGGTTTCAGGTTAGGCAAAGGCAAAGGGAAAGGAAAAGCAAAGGCAAAAGAAAAGGCATCCAGGCTTATGGTCAGGTTTAGGGTTAGGGTTAGGGTTAGGGTTAGGGTTAGGAAAGGCAAAGGGAAAGGGAAAGGCATCTAGGGTTAGGATCAGCATGAGGGTTAGGATTTATGTTAGTGTTAGGGTAAGGAAACGTAAGGGGAAAGGCAAAGGCAAATGCAATTGCAAAGGCACCTACAATTAGGGTTAGGGTTAGGCCACAGCAAAGTAAAAGGGAAAGGCATAGAGGCTTAGGGTTACGGTTATGATTATGGTGAGGGTCAGTAAAAGGTAAATGCAAAGGCATGTAGTGATAGGGTCAGGGTTAGGAAACGGGAAAGGCAAAGGCATCTAGGGTTAGGGTTGGGCAAAGGCAAAGCCAAAGGCAACAGCAATGGCAAAGGAACCTATGCCTAGGGTTAGCAAGGGCAAAGCCAAAGGGAAAGGCAAAGGCAAAATCAATGGTATCTAGGTTTAGCATAGGGTTAGGGTTAGCGTTAAGAAAGGCAAAGGCAAAGCCAAATCCAAAGGAATCTAGAGTCGGAATTAGGGGGAGGGTTAGGGTTACGGTTAGGGTTAGGGTTAGGAAAGGCAAAGGCATCTAGGGTTATGGTTTAGGGTTCGGGAAAGGCAGAAGCAAAGGCAAAGGCTTTTGGTTAGGGTTAGGTTAGGATTAGGGTAAGGCTACAGCAAAGGCAAGGGGAAAGAAGAGGTGAAAGAAAAGCAAAAGAAAAGGCATCTAGGGTTGGGGTTTCGGTTAGGGTTACGGTGACAGGGTTACGGTGAGGGTCAGCAAAAGCTAAACAAAAAGGCAAAAGCATCTAGGGATAGGGTCAGGGTCAGGAAAAGGCAAAGGCAAAGGCATTTAGTGTTAGAGTTAGGCAAAGGCAAAGGCATCTACAGTTAGGGCTGGTGTTAGCGTTAGGATTAGACAAAGGGAAAGGCATCTAGGCTTAGGGTTAGGGTCAACAAAGCAAAGGAAGAGGCAAAGGAAAAGCATAAGGGAAAGCCAAAGGCAAAATCAAAGGTACCTGGGTTAGCACGAGGGTTAGGGTTAGGGTTAGGTTTATGGTTAGGTTACGGTTAGGGTTACGGAAACCCAAGGGCAAAGGAAAGCAAGGGCAAATGCAAACGCAAAGGCATCTGCCATTACGGTTTGGGTTAGGCCGCAGTAAAGGAAAAGGCAAAGGCAAAGCAAAGGCAAAGGAAAAGTCATCTATGGTTAGGGTTACGGTTAGGGTTATGGAGAGGGTTAGGAAAAAGTAAAGGCAAAGGCAAAGGCATCTTGGGATAGGGTCAGGGTCAGGGTTCGGCAAAGGGAACAGCAAAGGCATGCAGGATTAGGGTTAGGCAAAGGCAAACCCAAAGGGAAAGGCAAAGGCAAAATCAAAGGTATCTAGGTTTAGGGTTAGGGTTAGGAAAGGCAAAGACAAAGGCATCTAGCGTTAGGTTTATGCTTAGGCTTAGGGTTAGGCAAAAGCAAAGGAAAGGCAAAGCACAGACAAAGAAAAGCTAAAAAAGGGTTAGGGTTAGGAATGGCAAAGGAAAAGGCAAAGGCATCTAGGCTGAGAGGTAGGTTAGGGTGAGGCTTATGGTTAGGGTTACGATTAGGTTATGGTTAGGGTTGGGGAAACGCAAAGGCAAAGGCATCTAGAGGGTGGGTTATGGTTAGTGTTAGGAAAAGGTGGAGGCAAGGAAAAGGCATCTAGGGTTAGGGTTACGGTGAGGGTTAGGAAAAGGTAAAGGCAAAGTCAAAGGCACCTAGGGACAGGGTTACAGTGACAGGGTAACAGTGAGGATCAGGAAAAGCTAAAGGAAAAGGCAAAGGCATCTATGGCTATCCATCAGGGTTAGGCAAAGGCAAAGGCAAAAGCAAAGGCATCTAGTGTTAGAGCTAGGCAAAGGCAAAGGCAAAGGCAACTATGGTTAGGGTTAGTGTTAGGGTTAGGATTAGCCAAAGGGAAAGGCATCTAGGCTTAGGGTTAGTGTAGGCAAAGGCAAAGGCAAAATGAAATGTAACGAGGGTTAGGGTTAGAGTAATGGATTAGGGTTAAGGATTAGAGATAGCGTTAAGAAAGGCAAAGCCAAAGCCAAAGGAATCTAGGGTTTGAATTAGGTTAGGATTAGGGTTGGGGTTAGGGTTAGGGTTCGGAAAGGCAAAGCAAAGGCAAAGGCAAATGCATTTTGGGTTAGGATTAGGATTAGGTTTAGGCTACAGTAAAGGAAAAGGCAAGAGCAAGGCAAAGGCAAAGGCATATGAGGACACAGTCAGGGTCACAGTTAGGCAAAGGAAACCACAAAGGCATCTAGGCTTAGGGTTAAGATTAGCAAAGCAAAGGAAAACAGACAGGAAAGGCATCTAGGGTTAGGGTTAGGGTTAGGGTTAGGAAAGGCGAAGGAAAAGGCAAAGGCATCTAGGGTTACAGTTAGGTTTACAGTTAGGGTTAGGCAACGGCAAAAGCGAAGGCAAAGGCAAAGGCCAAGCAAAGGGAAAGGAAAAGGCATCTGAGGGTTAGGGTTAGCATTAGTAAAGGCAAAGGATAAGGAAAAGGCAGAGGCATCTAGGGTTACAGTTAGGGTTAGGAAAGGTAAATGCAAAGGAAACGGCACCTAGGGTTAGGTTTACAGTTAGTGTTAGGCAAAGGTGAAGGCAAAGCAAAGGCAAAAGAAAAGGCATCTAGGGATTGGGTTAGGGCTATGGTGAGGGTCAGGAACAGGTAAAGATAAAGGCAAAGGCATCTAGGGATAGGGTCAGCATCCAGTTAGGCAAAGGGAAAAGTCAAGACAGTATCAAAGACATATGGGGTAGGATTAGGGTTGGGAAAGGCAAAGGCAAAGGATTGGCAAAAGAAAAGGCATGTAGGGTTAGGAAAGGCAAAGAAAAAGGAAAAAGCAGAGGCATCTGGGGTTACAGTTAGGGTTAGGGTTAGGAGAAGGATTAGGAAAAGGAAGGGAAGGCAAACGAAAAGGTATTTAGGGGTAGGGTTATGGTTAGGGTTAGGAAAAGGGAGAGACAAAGGCATCAAGGGTTAGGCTTAGGGTTAGGGTTGGGTTAGTGTTTGGAAAGGCAAAGGAAATGTAAAGGCAAAGGCATTTAGGGTTAGGGTTAGGGTTAGGCCACGGCAAAGGCAAGGGAAAGCAGAGCCAAAAGCAAAGGTACCTAGGGTTAGGTTTATGCTTAGGGTTAGGGTTAGGCAGGGCAAAAGCAAAGGCAAAACAAGGCAAAGGCACCTACGTTTAGGTTTCCTGTTAGGCAAAGGCAAAGACAAAGCAAAGGCAAAAGAAAAGGCATCTAGGGGTACAGTTACAGTTATGATTAGGGTTATGGTTAGGGTTACGGTTAGGCAAATATAAAGGCAATGGCAAAAGCATCTAGGAATAGAGTCAGGGAGAGGGTTAGGCAAAGGGAAAGGAAAGGCAAAGGGAAAGGCAGCTAGTGTTAGGGTTAGGGTTAAGAAAAGGAAAGGAAAAGGAAAAGGCAAACACATCTAGTGTTAGGTTTATGCTTAGTTTTAGGGGTAGGCAAAGGCAAAGCAAAGGCAAAGCAAAGGCAAAGCAAAGGCAAAGCAAAGGCAAAGCAAAGGCAAAGCAAAGGTAAAAAAGGCAAAGGCACCTAGGGTAGGGTTTGGGTTAGGCAAATGCAAAGGCAAAGGAAAGGAAAAAGAAAAGTCATTTAGGGTTAGGGGAAGGGTCAGGGTTAGGGTCAGAGCTAGGGTTAGGGTTAGGCTTAGGCTTAGGCTTAGGCAAGGCAAGAGAAAAGGAAAAGGCAGAGGCATCTAGGGTTACGGTTAGGGTTAGGTTTAGGATTCGGAAAGGCAAAGGAAAAGGCATCTAGGGTTACGGTTAGGGTTAGGAAAACAGAGAGGCAAAGGCAAAGGCATCTAGGGTTAGTGTTAGGGTTGGGCAAAGGCAAAGATGAAGGCAAAAGCAAAGGCAAAGGTGAAGGCATTAAGGGTTGGGATTAGAGTTAGGGTAAGGCCACAGAAAAAGGCAAAGCAAAGGGAAAAGAAAAGGCATCTAGGGATAGGGTTACGGTTATGCTTATGTTTACGCTTAGGGTTACAGTGAGGGTTAGGAAAAGGTAAAGCCAAAGGCAAAGCCAAAGGCAAAATCAAAGGTATCTAGCGTTAGGGATAGGGTTAGGGTTAGGGATAGCATTAAGAATGGCAAAACCAAAGCCGAATGAATCTTGGCTTAGCATTAGGAAAGGCAAAGCAAAGGTAAAGGAAAAAGTCATTTAGGGTTAGGTTTAGGGTTAGGGTTAGGCCACGGCAAAGGCAAGGGCAAAGCAAAGGCAAAGGCATCTAGCCTTAGGTTAATGCTTAGCGTTTGGGTTAGGGAAAGATAAAGACAAAGCAAAGGAAAAAAAAGGGGAAAGGAATCTATGTTTAGGTTTCAGGTTAGGCAAAGGCAAAGGAAAGGCAAAAGAAAAGGCATCTAGAGTTACGGTTATGGGAAGGGTTACGGCAGGGTTATGGTGAGCGTCAGGAAAAGATAAGGCAAAGCCACAGGCATCTAAGGATAGGGTTAGGGTTAGGCAAAAGCAAAGGAAAGGCAAAGGCAAAGGCAAAATCAAAGGTATGTAGGTTTAGGTTTAGTGTTAGGGTTAGGGTTAGTGTTCAGGTTAGGGTTTGGGTTAGGGATAGCGTACAGAAAGGCAAAGCCAAAAGAATCTAGGGTTAGAATTAGGGTTAGGGTAGGGTAAGGGTGAGGAAAGGCAAAGCAAAGGTAAAGGCAAAGACAAAGGCATTCAGGATTATGGTTAGGCCACAGCAAAAGCAAATGCAAAGGCAAAGGAGAGGTAAAAGAAAAGGCATCTAGGGATAGGGTTACTGTTAGGGTTAGGGTCACAGTGAGCATTAGGAAAAGTTAAAGGAAAGGCAAATACAAAATCAAAAGCATCTAGGGCTAGGGTTGGCTTAGTGTTAGGAAAGGCAAAGCAAAGGTAAAGGCAAAAGCATTAAGGCTTAGGATTAGTGTTAAGGTTAGGGCACAGTAAAGGCAAGGGCAAAGCAGAGCAAGAAGAAAAGGAATCTAGTGTTAGGTTTATGCTGAGGATTAAGGTTAGGCAAAGGCAAAAAGAAAGGCAAAGCAAAGCCAAAAAAAGCAGAGACATCTAGGGTTAGGTTTCCGGTTAGGCAAAGGCAAAGCAAAGCAAAAGAAAAGGCATACAGGGCTATGGTTATGGTTACACTTAGGGTTACACTTAGGGTTATGGTGAGGGCTAGGAAAATGTAAAGGCAAAGGCAAAGGCATCTAGGGATAGGGTCAGGGTGAGGATTAGGCAAAGGCAAAGGCATCTAGGGATAGGGTCAGGGTGAGGATTAGGCAAAGGCAAAAGAAAGGCATCTAGGGATAGGGTCAGGGTGAGGATTAGCCAAAGGCAAAAGAAAGGCATCTAGGGATAGGGTCAGGGTGAGGATTAGCCAAAGGCAAAAGAAAGGCATCTAGGGTTAGGGTTAGGAGAAGGCAAAGGAGAAGGCAAAGGAGAAGGCAAAGGAGAAGGCATCTAGCGTTAGGTTTATGCTTAGTGTTAGGGATAGGGAAAGACAAAGCAAAGGCAAAGCAAGGACAAAGGACGGGCAAAAAAAAGGCAAAGGCACCTAGGGTTAGGGTATGGGTTAGACAAAGGCAAAGGCAAAGGAGAAGGCAAAGGAGAAGGCAAAGGAGAAGGCAAAGGAGAAGGCATCTAGCGTTAGGTTTATGCTTAGTGTTAGGGATAGGGAAAGACAAAGCAAAGGCAAAGCAAGGACAAAGGACGGGCAAAAAAAAGGCAAAGGCACCTAGGGTTAGGGTATGGGTTAGACAAAGGCAAAGGCAAAGCAAAGGCAAAATAAAAGGCATTTAGGTTTAGGGTTGGGAAAGGCAAAGGCAAAGAGAAAGGAAAAGGAATCTAGGGTTAGGGCTATGGTTAGAGTTAAGAAAAGGCAGAGGCAAAGGCAAAGGCAAAAGCAAAAGAAGAGGCATACAGGGTTAGGGTTTCGGTTAAGGGTAGGGTTAGGGTGAAGGTTAGGAAAAGGTAAATGCAAAGGCACAGGAATCTAAAGATAGGGTCGGGGTTAGGCAAAAGCAAATGAAAGGCAAAGCAAAGGCAAAGACAAAATCAAAGGTATCTAGGTTTATGGTTAGGGCTATGGTTAGTGTTAGGTTTAGAGTTAGAGTTACGGTTAGGGATACCATTAAAAAAGGCCAAGGCAAAGCCAAACCCAAAGGAATCTAGGGTTAGAATTAAGGTTAGGGTTACGGTTAGGTTAGGAAAGGCAAAGTAAAGTTAAAGACAAAGGAAAAGGCATTCAGCGTTATGGTTAGGCCACAGCAAAGGCAAAGGAAAGGTAAAAGAAAAGGCATCCAGTGATAGGGTTAAGGTTAGGGTTATGGTTAGAGGCATGGTGAGGGTTAGGAAAAGGCAAAGGCAAAGAAAAAATTGAAGGCATCTAGGGTTAGGGTTAGGCAAATGCAAAGGCATCTAGGGTTGTGGTTAGGCCACGGAAAAGGCAAAGGAAAAGTAAAAGAAAAGGCATCTAGTGATAGGGTTAAGGTTAGGGTTACGGTTAGAGGCATGGTGAGGGTTAGGAAAAGACAAAGGCAAAGACAAAATCGAAGGCATCTAGGGTTAGGGACAGGCAAAGGCAAAGGCATCTAGGATTATGGTTAGGCCACAGCAAAGGCATAGCTAAAGGCAAAGGCAAAATCAAAGGTATCTAAGGTTACAGTGAGGGTTAGAGTTAGGGTTAGGGTTAGGGATAGGATTAAGAAAGGCAAAGGCAAAACGAAAACCAAAGGAATCTAGGTTTAGGATTAGGGTTATGGTTAGGCCATGGCAAAAAAAAAGGCAAAGGCAAAGGTAAAGGCATCTAGCATTAGGTTTATGCTTAGAGGCAGGATTAGGCAAAGGCAAAGAAAAGGCAAAGCCAAAGGCAAAGCCAAAGGTGCCTAGGGTTCAGGTTAGCCTTAAGGTTAGCATGAGGGTGAGGGTTATGGTTAGGGATAGCGTCAAGAAAGGGAAAGGAAAGCCAAAGCTTAAGGAATCTAGGCTTACGAGTAGGGTTAGCGGTAGCGGTAGGGTCAGGGTTGGGAAAGGCAAAGGCATTAAGGGTTACCTTTAGGGGTAGCAGTAGGGCATGGCAAGGGCAAAGGCAAAGGCAAGGGCAAAGGCAAAGGCAACGCCATCTAGCAGTAGCTTTAGGCTTAGGGTTAGGCTTAGGCAAAGGCAAAACAAAGGCAAAAGAAAAGGCATCTAGGGTTATGGTCACAGTTCGGGTTAGCAAAAGGCAGAGGAAAAGGCAAAGGCATCTAGGGTTAGGGTCAGCGGCAGCGGCAGGCAAAGGCAAAGACTAACTCAAAACCAAAGGCAGCAAGGGAGAGGGGGACGAAAGGCAATGGCAACGACAAAGGCAAAGGCAGCTAGGCTTACGCTTAGCAAAGGCAAAGCCAAACGCAACAGCAAAGCTATCCAGGCTTAGGCTTAGGCTTAGGCAAGGTAAAGCAGAGGTAAACACAAAGGCATTCAGGCTAAGCATGAGGGTTAGTGACAGGCCACAGAAAGATAAAGGCAAGGACAAACAACAGTCCAAAGAAAAGCCATCTAGGTGAGGGCTACGGGTAGGGTTACGGTGATGTTTAGGCTTACCGTGAGGATTAGGAACAGCTAAAGGCAAAGGCATCTAGGAATACAGTCGCGGTCGCGGTCAGTGTCAGGGTTAGGAAAAGGCAAAAGCAAAGGAAAAGGAAAAGGCATCTAGCATTGGGGTTAGCGATAGGCAAAGGCAAAGGCATGTAGGCTTAGGGTTAGCAAGGCAGAGAGAAAGCCAAAGGCAAAGGAATCTAGGTTTTAGGGGCAGGGAAAGTCTTAGGGATTAGCCTTGGCCTTAGGTTTAGGTTCCGCATCAGGCTTAGGAAAGGGAAAGCAAAGGCAAAGGCAATGTTAAAGGCATTCAGGCTTAGGATTAGGCTTAGGGCAAGGCCACGGCAAAGGCAAAGCAAAGGAAGAAGAAAAGGCATCCAGGGTTAGGGTGACGCTGAGCGTTCGCATTATGGTTAGAGTTACGGCGAGGGTTAGGAAACGTAAACGCAAAGGCTCTAGGCATAGTGTCAGGGTCAGTGTTAGGCAAAGCAAGGGCAAAGGCATCTAGGCTTAGGCTGAGCAAAGGAAAAGCCAAAGCTCAAGACAAAGGCAAAAGGAAAGGTATCGAAGGTTAGGGCTAGGGTTCAGGTTCAGGTTAGCGTCAGAGTTGGCATGAAGAAATGCAAAGGCAAGGCCAAAGCAAGCTAGGCTTAGAATTAGGGTTAGGGTTAGGGTTAGGGTTACGATGAGGTTCAGGAAAAGGCAAAGGCAACTGCAAAGGCATCTAGCGTTAGGCTTAGGGTTAGCTAAAGGGAAAACCAAAGGTATCGAGCGTTAGGCTTAGGGGGAGGATTAGGCTTAAGGTTACGGGTAGGGTTCGGGTTCGGGTCGTGGTTCGCGGTAGGGTTAGGAAAGGCAAAGCAAGGTAAAGCCAAAGGCAAAGGCATTTGGGCTTTGGCTTTGGGTTTGTGTTAGGCTACGGCAAAGGAAAAGGCAAAGGCAAAAGAAAAGGCCTCTAGGGTTAGGCAAAGGCAAAAGGACATGCAAAGGCAAAGGAATCTACGCTTAGCGTTCGCAAAGGCAAAGGCCAAGGCAAATTTAAAGGCATCTGCAGGTAGGGTTAGCATTAAGAAAGCCAAAGCCAAAGCCAGAGGAATCTAGGCTTAGAAGGAGGGTTATCTCTAGTGTTACGGTTAGGGTTAGGCTTACGATTAGGTTCAGCCAAAGGCCAAGGCAAAGGCAAAGACAAAGGCATCTGCTGCTACGGTACGGGTAGGTAAAGGCAAAGGCAAAGGCACCTGGGCTTTCGGTTACGTTCAGGATAGGAAAACGCAGAGGAAAAGGCAAATGTACCCAGGCTTAGGGTGAGCCTTAGCGTCAGCGTCAGGGTCAGGGTCAGCGTTAGCAAAGGCAAAGGCAATGGAAAAGGAAAGGCATCTAGCGTTAGCGTTAGGCTTAGCGTTACGGTTACCGTTAGGTTAGGGTTAGGGAAACGGAAAAGCCAAGGCAAAAGAAAAGGCAAAGAGAAAGGCCAAACCATCTAGCGTTACGCTTACAGTTGGGGTTAGGCAAAGGCAAAGGCAAAGGCATCTAAGGATAGGGTCAGGGTCACGCTTAGGCAAAGGATAAGACAAAGACAACATGAAAGGCATCTAGGCTTAGGCAAAGACAGATGCAAAGGCAGAGGCAAAGGCAGAGGCAAAGGCAAAGGCCTGCCGGGCTAGGGTTACGGTTAGCAAAGGCAAAGGAAAAGGCAAAGGCAAAGGCAAAGGCAAAGGTGCCTAGGGTTCAGGTTAGCCTTAAGGTTAGCATGAGGGTGAGGGTTATGGTTAGGGATAGCGTCAAGAAAGGGAAAGGAAAGCCAAAGCTTAAGGAATCTAGGCTTACGAGTAGGGTTAGCGGTAGCGGTAGGGTCAGGGTTGGGAAAGGCAAAGGCATTAAGGGTTAACTTTAGGGGTAGCAGTAGGGCATGGCAAGGGCAAAGGCAAAGGCAAGGGCAAAGGCAAAGGCAACACCATCTAGCAGTAGCTTTAGGCTTAGGGTTAGGCTTAGGCAAAGGCAAAACAAAGGCAAAAGAAAAGGCATCTAGGGTTATGGTCACAGTTCGGGTTAGCAAAAGGCAGAGGAAAAGGCAAAGGCATCTAGGGTTAGGGTCAGCGGCAGGCAAAGGCAAAGACTAACTCAAAACCAAAGGCAGCAAGGGAGAGGGGGACGAAAGGCAATGGCAATGACAAAGGCAAAGGCAGCTAGGCTTACGCTTAGCAAAGGCAAAGCCAAACGCAACAGCAAAGCTATCCAGGCTTAGGCTTAGGCTTAGGCAAGGTAAAGCAGAGGTAAACACAAAGGCATTCAGGCTAAGCATGAGGGTTAGTGACAGGCCACAGAAAGATAAAGGCAAGGGCAAACAACAGTCCAAAGAAAAGCCATCTAGGTGAGGGCTACGGATAGGGTTACGGTGATGTTTAGGCTTACCGTGAGGATTAGGAACAGCTAAAGGCAAAGGCATCTAGGAATACAGTCGCGGTCGCGGTCAGTGTCAGGGTTAGGAAAAGGCAAAAGCAAAGGAAAAGGAAAAGGCATCTAGCATTGGGGTTAGCGATAGGCAAAGGCAAAGGCATGTAGGCTTAGGGTTAGCAAGGCAGAGAGAAAGCCAAAGGCAAAGGAATCTAGGTTTTAGGGGCAGGGAAAGTCTTAGGGATTAGCCTTGGCCTTAGCCTTAGGTTCCGCATCAGGCTTAGGAAAGGGAAAGCAAAGGCAAAGGCAATGTTAAAGGCATTCAGGCTTAGGATTAGGCTTAGGGCAAGGCCACGGCAAAGGCAAAGCAAAGGAAGAAGAAAAGGCATCCAGGGTTAGGGTGACGCTGAGCGTTCGCATTATGGTTAGAGTTACGGCGAGGGTTAGGAAACGTAAACGCAAAGGCTCTAGGCATAGTGTCAGGGTCAGTGTTAGGCAAAGCAAGGGCAAAGGCATCTAGGCTTAGGCTGAGCAAAGGAAAAGCCAAAGCTCAAGGCAAAGGCAAAAGGAAAGGTATCGAAGGTTAGGGCTAGGGTTCAGGTTCAGGTTAGCGTCAGAGTTGGCATGAAGAAATGCAAAGGCAAGGCCAAAGCAAGCTAGGCTTAGAATTAGGGTTAGGGTTAGGGTTAGGGTTACGATGAGGTTCAGGAAAAGGCAAAGGCAACTGCAAAGGCATCTGGCGTTAGGCTTAGGGTTAGCTAAAGGGAAAATCAAAGGTATCGAGCGTTAGGCTTAGGGGGAGGATTAGGCTTAAGGTTACGGGTAGGGTTCGGGTTTGGGTCGTGGTTCGCGGTAGGGTTAGGAAAGGCAAAGCAAGGTAAAGCCAAAGGCAAAGGCATTTGGGCTTTGGCTTTGGGTTCGCGTTACACCACGGCAAAGGAAAAGGCAAAGGCAAAGGCAAAGGTGCCTAGGGTTCAGGTTAGCCTTAAGGTTAGCATGAGGGTGAGGGTTATGGTTAGAGATAGCATCAAGAAAGGGAAAGGAAAGCCAAAGCCTAAGGAATCTAGACTCACCAGTAGGCTTAGCGTTAGCAGTAGGGTTAGGGTTGGGAAAGGCAAAGGCATTAAGGGTTACCTTTAGGGGTAGCGGTAGGCCATGGCAAAGGCAAAGCCAAAGGAATCTAGGCTTAGAAGGAGGGTCATCTCTAGTGTTACGGTTAGGGTTAGGCTTACGATTAGGTTCAGCCAAAGGCCAAGGCAAAGGCAAACACAAAGGCATCTGCCGCTACGGTACGGGTAGGTAAAGGCAAAGGCAAAGGCACCTAGGCTTCGGGATACACAGGGGAAAAGGCAAATGTACCCAGGCTTAGGGTGAGCCTTAGCGTCAGCGTCAGGGTCAGGGTCAGCGTTAGCAAAGGCAAAGGCAATGGAAAAGGAAAGGCATCTAGCGTTAGCGTTAGGCTTAGTGTTACGGTTACCGTTAGGTTAGGGTTAGGGAAACGGAAAGGCCAAGGCAAAAGAAAAGGCAAAGAGAAAGGCCAAACCATCTAGCGTTACGCTTACAGTTGGGGTTAGGCAAAGGCAAAGGCATCTAAGGATAGGGTCAGGGTCACGCTTAGGCAAAGGATAAGGCAAAGACAACATGAAAGGCATCTAGGCTTAGGCAAAGACAGAGGCAAAGGCAGAGGCAAAGGCAGAGGCAAAGGCAGAGGCAAAGGCAGAGGCCTGCCGGGCTAGGGTTACGGTTAGCAAAGGCAAAGGCAAAGGCAAAGGCGCCTAGGGTTCAGGTTAGCCTTAAGGTTAGCATGAGGGTGAGGGTTATGGTTAGGGATAGCGTCAAGAAAGGGAAAGGAAAGCCAAAGCTTAAGGAATCTAGGCTTACGAGTAGGGTTAGCGGTAGCGGTAGGGTCAGGGTTGGGAAAGGCAAAGGCATTAAGGGTTACCTTTAGGGGTCGCAGTAGGGCATGGCAAGGGCAAAGGCAAAGGCAAGGGCAAAGGCAAAGGCAAAGGCAACGCCATCTAGCAGTAGCTTTAGGCTTAGGGTTAGGCTTAGGCAAAGGCAAAACAAAGGCAAAAGAAAAGGCATCTAGGGTTATGGTCACAGTTCGGGTTAGCAAAAGGCAGAGGAAAAGGCAAAGGCATCTAGGGTAAGGGTCAGCGGCAGCGGCAGGCAAAGGCAAAGACTAACTCAAAACCAAAGGCAGCAAGGGAGAGGGGGACGAAAGGCAATGGCAATGACAAAGGCAAAGGCAGCTAGGCTTACGCTTAGCAAAGGCAAAGCCAAACGCAACAGCAAAGCTATCCAGGCTTAGGCTTAGGCTTAGGCAAGGTAAAGCAGAGGTAAACGCAAAGGCATTCAGGCTAAGCATGAGGGTTAGTGACAGGCCACGGAAAGATAAAGGCAAGGGCAAACAACAGTCCAAGGAAAAGCCATCTAGGTGAGGGCTACGGATAGGGTTACGGTGATGTTTAGGCTTACCGTGAGGATTAGGAACAGCTAAAGGCAAAGGCATCTAGGAATACAGTCGCGGTCGCGGTCCGTGTCAGGGTTAGGAAAAGGCAAAAGCAAAGGAAAAGGAAAAGGCATCTAGCGTTGGGGTTAGCGATAGGCAAAGGCAAAGGCATGTAGGCTTAGGGTTAGCAAGGCAGAGAGAAAGCCAAAGGCAAAGGAATCTAGGTTTTAGGGGCAGGGAAAGTCTTAGGGATTAGCCTTGGCCTTAGGTTTAGGTTCCGCATCAGGCTTAGGAAAGGGAAAGCAAAGGCAAAGGCAATGTTAAAGGCATTCAGGCTTAGGATTAGGCTTAGGGCAAGGCCACAGCAAAGGCAAAGCAAAGGAAGAAGAAAAGGCATCCAGGGTTAGGGTGACGCTGAGCGTTCACATTATGGTTAGAGTTACGGTGAGGGTTAGGAAACGTAAACGCAAAGGCTCTAGGCATAGTGTCAGGGTCAGTGTTAGGCAAAGCAAGGGCAAAGGCATCTAGGCTTAGGCTGAGCAAAGGAAAAGCCAAAGCTCAAGACAAAGGCAAAAGGAAAGGTATCGAAGGTTAGGGCTAGGGTTCAGGTTTGGGTTAGCGTCAGAGTTGGCATGAAGAAATGCAAAGGCAAGGCCAAAGCAAGCTAGGCTTAGAATTAGGGTTAGGGTTAGGGTTAGGGTTACGATGAGGTTCAGGAAAAGGCAAAGGCAACTGCAAAGGCATCTAGCGTTAGGCTTAGGGTTAGCTAAAGGGAAAACCAAAGGTATCGAGCGTTAGGCTTAGGGGGAGGATTAGGCTTAAGGTTACGGGTAGGGTTCGGGTTCGGGTCGTGGTTCGCGGTAGGGTTAGGAAAGGCAAAGCAAGGTAAAGCCAAAGGCAAAGGCATTTGGGCTTTGGCTTTGGGTTTGCGTTAGGCTACGGCAAAGGAAAAGGCAAAGGCAAAAGAAAAGGCCTCTAGGGTTAGGCAAAGGCAAAAGGACATGCAAAGGCAAAGGAATCTACGCTTAGCGTTCGCAAAGGCAAAGGCCAAGGCAAATTTAAAGGCATCTGCAGGTAGGGTTAGCATGAAGAAAGCCAAAGCCAAAGCCAGAGGAATCTAGGCTTAGAAGGAGGGTTATCTCTAGTGTTACGGTTAGAGTTAGGCTTATGATTAGGTTCAGCCAAAGGCCAAGGCAAAGGCAAAGACAAAGGCATCTGCCGCTACGGTACAGGTAGGTAAAGGCAAAGGCAAAGGCACCTAGGCTTCGGGATACACAGGGGAAAAGGCAAATGTACCCAGGCTTAGGGTGAGCCTTAGCGTCAGCGTCAGCGTCAGGGTCAGCGTTAGCAAAGGCAAAGGCAATGGAAAAGGAAAGGCATCTAGCGTTAGCGTTAGGCTTAGCGTTACGGTTACCGTTAGGTTAGGGTTAGGGAAACGGAAAAGCCAAGGCAAAAGAAAAGGCAAAGAGAAAGGCCAAACCATCTAGTGTTACGCTTACAGCTGGGGTTAGGCAAAGGCAAAGGCATCTAAGGATAGGGTCAGGGTCACGCTTAGGCAAAGGATAAGGCAAAGACAACATGAAAGGCATCTAGGCTTAGGCAAAGGCAGAGGCAAAGGCAAAGGCAAAGGCATGCCGGGCTAGGGTTACGGTTAGCAAAGGCAAAGGAAAAGGAAAAGGCAAAATCAAAGGTGCCTAGTGTTCAGGTTAGCCTTAAGGTTAGCGTGAGGGTGAGGGTGAGCGTTAGGGATAGCGTCAAGAAAGGGAAAGGAAAGCCAAAGCCTAAGGAATCTAGGCATACCCGTAGGGTTAGCGGTAGCGGTAGGGTTGGGAAAGGCAAAGGCATTAAGGGCTACCTTTAGGGGTAGCGGTAGGGCATGGCAAGGGCAAAGGCAAAGGCAAGGGCAAAGGCAAAGGCAACGCCATCTAGCAGTAGCTTTAGGCTTAGGGTTAGGCTTAGGCAAAGGCAAAACAAAGGCAAAAGAAAAGGCATCTAGGGTTACGGTCACCGTTCGGGTTAGCAAAAGGCAGAGGAAAAGGCAAAGGCATCTAGGGTAAGGGTCAGCGGCAGCGGCAGGCAAAGGCAAAGACTAACTCAAAACCAAAGGCAGCAAGGGAGAGGGGGACGAAAGGCAATGGCAATGACAAAGGCAAAGGCAGCTAGGCTTACGCTTAGCAAAGGCAAAGCCAAACGCAACAGCAAAGCTATCCAGGCTTAGGCTTAGGCTTAGGCAAGGTAAAGCAGAGGTAAACGCAAAGGCATTCAGGCTAAGCATGAGGGTTAGTGACAGGCCACGGAAAGATAAAGGCAAGGGCAAACAACAGTCCAAGGAAAAGCCATCTAGGTGAGGGCTACGGATAGGGCTACGGTGATGTTTAGGCTTACCGTGAGGATTAGGAACAGCTAAAGGCAAAGGCATCTAGGAATACAGTCGCGGTCGCGGTCCGTGTCAGGGTTAGGAAAAGGCAAAAGCAAAGGAAAAGGAAAAGGCATCTAGCATTGGGGTTAGCGATAGGCAAAGGCACAGGCATGTAGGCTTAGGGTTAGCAAGGCAGAGAGAAAGCCAAAGGCAAAGGAATCTAGGTTTTAGGGGCAGGGAAAGTCTTAGGGATTAGCCTTGGCCTTAGCCTTAGGTTCCGCATCAGGCTTAGGAAAGGGAAAGCAAAGGCAAAGGCAATGTTAAAGGCATTCAGGCTTAGGATTAGGCTTAGGGCAAGGCCACAGCAAAGGCAAAGCAAAGGAAGAAGAAAAGGCATCCAGGGTTAGGGTGACGCTGAGCGTTCGCATTACGGTTAGAGTTACGGTGAGGGTTAGGAAACGGTAAACGCAAAGGCTCTAGGCATAGTGTCAGGGTCAGTGTTAGGCAAAGCAAGGGCAAAGGCATCTAGGCTTAGGCTGAGCAAAGGAAAAGCCAAAGCTCAAGGCAAAGGCAAAAGGAAAGGTATCGAAGGTTAGGGCTAGGGTTCAGGTTCAGGTTAGCGTCAGAGTTGGCATGAAGAAATGCAAAGGCAAGGCCAAAGCAAGCTAGGCTTAGAATTAGGGTTAGGGTTAGGGTTAGGGTTACGATGAGGTTCAGGAAAAGGCAAAGGCAACTGCAAAGGCATCTAGCGTTAGGCTTAGGGTTAGCTAAAGGGAAAACCAAAGGTATCGAGCGTTAGGCTTAGGGGGAGGATTAGGCTTAAGGTTACGGGTAGGGTTCGGGTTCGGGTTCGGGTCGTGGTTCGCGGTAGGGTTAGGAAAGGCAAAGCAAGGTAAAGCCAAAGGCAAAGGCATTTGGGCTTTGGCTTTGGGTTCGCGTTACACCACGGCAAAGGAAAAGGCAAAGGCAAAGGCAAAGGTGCCTAGGGTTCAGGTTAGCCTTAAGGTTAGCATGAGGGTGAGGGTTATGGTTAGAGATAGCATCAAGAAAGGGAAAGGAAAGCCAAAGCCTAAGGAATCTAGACTCACGAGTAGGCTTAGCGTTAGCAGTAGGGTTAGGGTTGGGAAAGGCAAAGGCATTAAGGGTTACCTTTAGGGGTAGCGGTAGGCCATGGCAAAGGCAAAGCCAAAGGAATCTAGGCTTAGAAGGAGGGTCATCTCTAGTGTTACGGTTAGGGTTAGGCTTACGATTAGGTTCAGCCAAAGGCCAAGGCAAAGGCAAACACAAAGGCATCTGCCGCTACGGTACGGGTAGGTAAAGGCAAAGGCAAAGGCAAAGGCACCTAGGCTTCGGGATACACAGGGGAAAAGGCAAATGTACCCAGGCTTAGGGTGAGCCTTAGCGTCAGCGTCAGGGTCAGGGTCAGCGTTAGCAAAGGCAAAGGCAATGGAAAAGGAAAGGCATCTAGCGTTAGCGTTAGGCTTAGCGTTACGGTTACCGTTAGGTTAGGGTTAGGGAAACGGAAAAGCCAAGGCAAAAGAAAAGGCAAAGAGAAAGGCCAAACCATCTAGCGTTACGCTTACAGTTGGGGTTAGGCAAAGGCAAAGGCAAAGGCATCTAAGGATAGGGTCAGGGTCACGCTTAGGCAAAGGATAAGGCAAAGACAACATGAAAGGCATCTAGGCTTAGGCAAAGACAGAGGCAAAGGCAGAGGCAAAGGCAGAGGCAAAGGCAGAGGCCTGCCGGGCTAGGGTTACGGTTAGCAAAGGCAAAGGCAAAGGCGCCTAGGGTTCAGGTTAGCCTTAAGGTTAGCATGAGGGTGAGGGTTATGGTTAGGGATAGCGTCAAGAAAGGGAAAGGAAAGCCAAAGCCTAAGGAATCTAGGCTTACGAGTAGGGTTAGCGGTAGCGGTAGGGTCAGGGTTGGGAAAGGCAAAGGCATTAAGGGTTACCTTTAGGGGTCGCAGTAGGGCATGGCAAGGGCAAAGGCAAAGGCAAGGGCAAAGGCAAAGGCAACGCCATCTAGCAGTAGCTTTAGGCTGAGGGTTAGGCTTAGGCAAAGGCAAAACAAAGGCAAAAGAAAAGGCATCTAGGGTTATGGTCACCGTTCGGGTTAGCAAAAGGCAGAGGAAAAGGCAAAGGCATCTAGGGTTAGGGTCAGCGGCAGCGGCAGGCAAAGGCAAAGACTAACTCAAAACCAAAGGCAGCAAGGGAGAGGGGGACGAAAGGCAATGGCAATGACAAAGGCAAAGGCAGCTAGGCTTACGCTTAGCAAAGGCAAAGCTATCCAGGCTTAGGCTTAGGCTTAGGCAAGGTAAAGCAGAGGTAAACGCAAAGGCATTCAGGCTAAGCATGAGGGTTAGTGACAGGCCACGGAAAGATAAAGGCAAGGGCAAACAACAGTCCAAGGAAAAGCCATCTAGGTGAGGGCTACGGATAGGGTTACGGTGATGTTTAGGCTTACCGTGAGGATTAGGAACAGCTAAAGGCAAAGGCATCTAGGAATACAGTCGCGGTCGCGGTCCGTGTCAGGGTTAGGAAAAGGCAAAAGCAAAGGAAAAGGAAAAGGCATCTAGCATTGGGGTTAGCGATAGGCAAAGGCAAAGGCATGTAGGCTTAGGGTTAGCAAGGCAGAGAGAAAGCCAAAGGCAAAGGAATCTAGGTTTTAGGGGCAGGGAAAGTCTTAGGGATTAGCCTTGGCCTTAGGTTTAGGTTCCGCATCAGGCTTAGGAAAGGGAAAGCAAAGGCAAAGGCAATGTTAAAGGCATTCAGGCTTAGGATTAGGCTTAGGGCAAGGCCACGGCAAAGGCAAAGGCAAAGCAAAGGAAGAAGAAAAGGCATCCAGGGTTAGGGTGACGCTGAGCGTTCGCATTATGGTTAGAGTTACGGTGAGGGTTAGGAAACGTAAACGCAAAGGCTCTAGGCATAGTGTCAGGGTCAGTGTTAGGCAAAGCAAGGGCAAAGGCATCTAGGCTTAGGCTGAGCAAAGGAAAAGCCAAAGCTCAAGGCAAAGGCAAAAGGAAAGGTATCGAAGGTTAGGGCTAGGGTTCAGGTTCAGGTTAGCGTCAGAGTTGGCATGAAGAAATGCAAAGGCAAGGCCAAAGCAAGCTAGGCTTAGAATTAGGGTTAGGGTTAGGGTTAGGGTTACGATGAGGTTCAGGAAAAGGCAAAGGCAACTGCAAAGGCATCTAGCGTTAGGCTTAGGGTTAGCTAAAGGGAAAACCAAAGGTATCGAGCGTTAGGCTTAGGGGGAGGATTAGGCTTAAGGTTACGGGTAGGGTTCGGGTTCGGGTCGTGGTTCGCGGTAGGGTTAGGAAAGGCAAAGCAAGGTAAAGCCAAAGGCAAAGGCATTTGGGCTTTGGCTTTGGGTTTGCGTTAGGCTACGGCAAAGGAAAAGGCAAAGGCAAAAGAAAAGGCCTCTAGGGTTAGGCAAAGGCAAAAGGACATGCAAAGGCAAAGGAATCTACGCTTAGCGTTCGCAAAGGCAAAGGCCAAGGCAAATTTAAAGGCATCTGCAGGTAGGGTTAGCATTAAGAAAGCCAAAGCCAAAGCCAGAGGAATCTAGGCTTAGAAGGAGGGTTATCTCTAGTGTTACGGTTAGGGTTAGGCTTACGATTAGGTTCAGCCAAAGGCCAAGGCAAAGGCAAAGACAAAGGCATCTGCCGCTACGGTACGGGTAGGTAAAGGCAAAGGCAAAGGCAAAGGCACCTAGGCTTCGGGATACACAGGGGAAAACGCAAATGTACCCAGGCTTAGGGTGAGCCTTAGCGTCAGCGTCAGGGTCAGGGTCAGCGTTAGCAAAGGCAAAGGCAATGGAAAAGGAAAGGCATCTAGCGTTAGCGTTAGGCTTAGCGTTACGGTTACCGTTAGGTTAGGGTTAGGGAAACGGAAAAGCCAAGGCAAAAGAAAAGGCAAAGAGAAAGGCCAAACCATCTAGCGTTACGCTTACAGTTGGGGTTAGGCAAAGGCAAAGGCAAAGGCATCTAAGGATAGGGTCAGGGTCACGCTTAGGCAAAGGATAAGGCAAAGACAACATGAAAGGCATCTAGGCTTAGGCAAAGGCAGAGGCAAAGGCAAGGGCAAAGGCATGCCGGGCTAGGGTTACGGTTAGCAAAGGCAAAGGAAAAGGAAAAGGCAAAATCAAAGGTGCCTAGTGTTCAGGTTAGCCTTAAGGTTAGCGTGAGGGTGAGGGTGAGCGTTAGGGATAGCGTCAAGAAAGGGAAAGGAAAGCCAAAGCCTAAGGAATCTAGGCATACCCGTAGGGTTAGCGGTAGCGGTAGGGTCAGGGTTGGGAAAGGCAAAGGCATTAAGGGCTACCTTTAGGGGTAGCGGTAGGGCATGGCAAAGGCAAGGGCAAAGGCAAAGGCAACGCCATCTAGCAGTAGCTTTAGGCTTAGGGTTAGGCTTAGGCAAAGGCAAAACAAAGGCAAAAGAAAAGGCATCTAGGGTTACGGTCACCGTTCGGGTTAGCAAAAGGCAGAGGAAAAGGCAAAGGCATCTAGGGTTAGGGTCAGCGGCAGCGGCAGGCAAAGGCAAAGACTAACTCAAAACCAAAGGCAGCTAGGAGGAGGGGGACGAAAGGCAATGGCAATGACAAAGGCAAAGGCAGCTAGGCTTACGCTTAGCAAAGGCAAAGCCAAACACAACAGCAAAGCTATCCAGGCTTAGGCTTAGGCTTAGGCTTAGGCAAGGTAAAGCAGAGGTAAACGCAAAGGCATTCAGGCTAAGCATGAGGGTTAGTGACAGGCCACGGAAAGATAAAGGCAAGGGCAAACAACAGTCCAAGGAAAAGCCATCTAGGTGAGGGCTACGGATAGGGTTACGGTGATGTTTAGGCTTACCGTGAGGATTAGGAACAGCTAAAGGCAAAGGCATCTAGGAATACAGTCGCGGTCGCGGTCCGTGTCAGGGTTAGGAAAAGGCAAAAGCAAAGGAAAAGGAAAAGGCATCTAGCATTGGGGTTAGCGATAGGCAAAGGCAAAGGCATGTAGGCTTAGGGTTAGCAAGGCAGAGAGAAAGCCAAAGGCAAAGGAATCTAGGTTTTAGGGGCAGGGAAAGTCTTAGGGATTAGCCTTGGCCTTAGGTTTAGGTTCCGCATCAGGCTTAGGAAAGGGAAAGCAAAGGCAAAGGCAATGTTAAAGGCATTCAGGCTTAGGATTAGGCTTAGGGCAAGGCCACGGCAAAGGCAAAGGCAAAGCAAAGGAAGAAGAAAAGGCATCCAGGGTTAGGGTGACGCTGAGCGTTCGCATTATGGTTAGAGTTACGGTGAGGGTTAGGAAACGTAAACGCAAAGGCTCTAGGCATAGTGTCAGGGTCAGTGTTAGGCAAAGCAAGGGCAAAGGCATCTAGGCTTAGGCTGAGCAAAGGAAAAGCCAAAGCTCAAGGCAAAGGCAAAAGGAAAGGTATCGAAGGTTAGGGCTAGGGTTCAGGTTCAGGTTAGCGTCAGAGTTGGCATGAAGAAATGCAAAGGCAAGGCCAAAGCAAGCTAGGCTTAGAATTAGGGTTAGGGTTAGGGTTAGGGTTACGATGAGGTTCAGGAAAAGGCAAAGGCAACTGCAAAGGCATCTAGCGTTAGGCTTAGGGTTAGCTAAAGGGAAAACCAAAGGTATCGAGCATTAGGCTTAGGGGGAGGATTAGGCTTAAGGTTACGGGTAGGGTTCGGGTTCGGGTCGTGGTTCGCGGTAGGGTTAGGAAAGGCAAAGCAAGGTAAAGCCAAAGGCAAAGGCATTTGGGCTTTGGCTTTGGGTTTGCGTTAGGCTACGGCAAAGGAAAAGGCAAAGGCAAAAGAAAAGGCCTCTAGGGTTAGGCAAAGGCAAAAGGACATGCAAAGGCAAAGGAATCTACGCTTAGCGTTCGCAAAGGCAAAGGCCAAGGCAAATTTAAAGGCATCTGCAGGTAGGGTTAGCATTAAGAAAGCCAAAGCCAAAGCCAGAGGAATCTAGGCTTAGAAGGAGGGTTATCTCTAGTGTTACGGTTAGGGTTAGGCTTACGATTAGGTTCAGCCAAAGGCCAAGGCAAAGGCAAAGACAAAGGCATCTGCCGCTACGGTACGGGTAGGTAAAGGCAAAGGCAAAGGCAAAGGCACCTAGGCTTCGGGATACACAGGGGAAAACGCAAATGTACCCAGGCTTAGGGTGAGCCTTAGCGTCAGCGTCAGGGTCAGGGTCAGCGTTAGCAAAGGCAAAGGCAATGGAAAAGGAAAGGCATCTAGCGTTAGCGTTAGGCTTAGCGTTACGGTTACCATTAGGTTAGGGTTAGGGAAACGGAAAAGCCAAGGCAAAAGAAAAGGCAAAGAGAAAGGCCAAACCATCTAGCGTTACGCTTACAGTTGGGGTTAGGCAAAGGCAAAGGCAAAGGCATCTAAGGATAGGGTCAGGGTCACGCTTAGGCAAAGGATAAGGCAAAGACAACATGAAAGGCATCTAGGCTTAGGCAAAGGCAGAGGCAAAGGCAAGGGCAAAGGCATGCCGGGCTAGGGTTACGGTTAGCAAAGGCAAAGGAAAAGGAAAAGGCAAAATCAAAGGTGCCTAGTGTTCAGGTTAGCCTTAAGGTTAGCGTGAGGGTGAGGGTGAGCGTTAGGGATAGCGTCAAGAAAGGGAAAGGAAAGCCAAAGCCTAAGGAATCTAGGCATACCCGTAGGGTTAGCGGTAGCGGTAGGGTCAGGGTTGGGAAAGGCAAAGGCATTAAGGGCTACCTTTAGGGGTAGCGGTAGGGCATGGCAAAGGCAAGGGCAAAGGCAAAGGCAACGCCATCTAGCAGTAGCTTTAGGCTTAGGGTTAGGCTTAGGCAAAGGCAAAACAAAGGCAAAAGAAAAGGCATCTAGGGTTACGGTCACCGTTCGGGTTAGCAAAAGGCAGAGGAAAAGGCAAAGGCATCTAGGGTTAGGGTCAGCGGCAGCGGCAGGCAAAGGCAAAGACTAACTCAAAACCAAAGGCAGCTAGGAGGAGGGGGACGAAAGGCAATGGCAATGACAAAGGCAAAGGCAGCTAGGCTTACGCTTAGCAAAGGCAAAGCCAAACACAACAGCAAAGCTATCCAGGCTTAGGCTTAGGCTTAGGCTTAGGCAAGGTAAAGCAGAGGTAAACGCAAAGGCATTCAGGCTAAGCATGAGGGTTAGTGACAGGCCACGGAAAGATAAAGGCAAGGGCAAACAACAGTCCAAGGAAAAGCCATCTAGGTGAGGGCTACGGATAGGGTTACGGTGATGTTTAGGCTTACCGTGAGGATTAGGAACAGCTAAAGGCAAAGGCATCTAGGAATACAGTCGCGGTCGCGGTCCGTGTCAGGGTTAGGAAAAGGCAAAAGCAAAGGAAAAGGAAAAGGCATCTAGCATTGGGGTTAGCGATAGGCAAAGGCAAAGGCATGTAGGCTTAGGGTTAGCAAGGCAGAGAGAAAGCCAAAGGCAAAGGAATCTAGGTTTTAGGGGCAGGGAAAGTCTTAGGGATTAGCCTTGGCCTTAGGTTTAGGTTCCGCATCAGGCTTAGGAAAGGGAAAGCAAAGGCAAAGGCAATGTTAAAGGCATTCAGGCTTAGGATTAGGCTTAGGGCAAGGCCACGGCAAAGGCAAAGGCAAAGCAAAGGAAGAAGAAAAGGCATCCAGGGTTAGGGTGACGCTGAGCGTTCGCATTATGGTTAGAGTTACGGTGAGGGTTAGGAAACGTAAACGCAAAGGCTCTAGGCATAGTGTCAGGGTCAGTGTTAGGCAAAGCAAGGGCAAAGGCATCTAGGCTTAGGCTGAGCAAAGGAAAAGCCAAAGCTCAAGGCAAAGGCAAAAGGAAAGGTATCGAAGGTTAGGGCTAGGGTTCAGGTTCAGGTTAGCGTCAGAGTTGGCATGAAGAAATGCAAAGGCAAGGCCAAAGCAAGCTAGGCTTAGAATTAGGGTTAGGGTTAGGGTTAGGGTTACGATGAGGTTCAGGAAAAGGCAAAGGCAACTGCAAAGGCATCTAGCGTTAGGCTTAGGGTTAGCTAAAGGGAAAACCAAAGGTATCGAGCATTAGGCTTAGGGGGAGGATTAGGCTTAAGGTTACGGGTAGGGTTCGGGTTCGGGTCGTGGTTCGCGGTAGGGTTAGGAAAGGCAAAGCAAGGTAAAGCCAAAGGCAAAGGCATTTGGGCTTTGGCTTTGGGTTTGCGTTAGGCTACGGCAAAGGAAAAGGCAAAGGCAAAAGAAAAGGCCTCTAGGGTTAGGCAAAGGCAAAAGGACATGCAAAGGCAAAGGAATCTACGCTTAGCGTTCGCAAAGGCAAAGGCCAAGGCAAATTTAAAGGCATCTGCAGGTAGGGTTAGCATTAAGAAAGCCAAAGCCAAAGCCAGAGGAATCTAGGCTTAGAAGGAGGGTTATCTCTAGTGTTACGGTTAGGGTTAGGCTTACGATTAGGTTCAGCCAAAGGCCAAGGCAAAGGCAAAGACAAAGGCATCTGCCGCTACGGTACGGGTAGGTAAAGGCAAAGGCAAAGGCAAAGGCACCTAGGCTTCGGGATACACAGGGGAAAACGCAAATGTACCCAGGCTTAGGGTGAGCCTTAGCGTCAGCGTCAGGGTCAGGGTCAGCGTTAGCAAAGGCAAAGGCAATGGAAAAGGAAAGGCATCTAGCGTTAGCGTTAGGCTTAGCGTTACGGTTACCGTTAGGTTAGGGTTAGGGAAACGGAAAAGCCAAGGCAAAAGAAAAGGCAAAGAGAAAGGCCAAACCATCTAGCGTTACGCTTACAGTTGGGGTTAGGCAAAGGCAAAGGCAAAGGCATCTAAGGATAGGGTCAGGGTCACGCTTAGGCAAAGGATAAGGCAAAGACAACATGAAAGGCATCTAGGCTTAGGCAAAGGCAGAGGCAAAGGCAAGGGCAAAGGCATGCCGGGCTAGGGTTACGGTTAGCAAAGGCAAAGGAAAAGGAAAAGGCAAAATCAAAGGTGCCTAGTGTTCAGGTTAGCCTTAAGGTTAGCGTGAGGGTGAGGGTGAGCGTTAGGGATAGCGTCAAGAAAGGGAAAGGAAAGCCAAAGCCTAAGGAATCTAGGCATACCCGTAGGGTTAGCGGTAGCGGTAGGGTCAGGGTTGGGAAAGGCAAAGGCATTAAGGGCTACCTTTAGGGGTAGCGGTAGGGCATGGCAAAGGCAAGGGCAAAGGCAAAGGCAACGCCATCTAGCAGTAGCTTTAGGCTTAGGGTTAGGCTTAGGCAAAGGCAAAACAAAGGCAAAAGAAAAGGCATCTAGGGTTACGGTCACCGTTCGGGTTAGCAAAAGGCAGAGGAAAAGGCAAAGGCATCTAGGGTTAGGGTCAGCGGCAGCGGCAGGCAAAGGCAAAGACTAACTCAAAACCAAAGGCAGCTAGGAGGAGGGGGACGAAAGGCAATGGCAATGACAAAGGCAAAGGCAGCTAGGCTTACGCTTAGCAAAGGCAAAGCCAAACACAACAGCAAAGCTATCCAGGCTTAGGCTTAGGCTTAGGCTTAGGCAAGGTAAAGCAGAGGTAAACGCAAAGGCATTCAGGCTAAGCATGAGGGTTAGTGACAGGCCACGGAAAGATAAAGGCAAGGGCAAACAACAGTCCAAAGAAAAGCCATCTAGGTGAGGGCTACGGATAGGGTTACGGTGATGTTTAGGCTTACCGTGAGGATTAGGAACAGCTAAAGGCAAAGGCATCTAGGAATACAGTCGCGGTCGCGGTCAGTGTCAGGGTTAGGAAAAGGCAAAAGCAAAGGAAAAGGAAAAGGCATCTAGCATTGGGGTTAGCGATAGGCAAAGGCAAAGGCATGTAGGCTTAGGGTTAGCAAGGCAGAGAGAAAGCCAAAGGCAAAGGAATCTAGGTTTTAGGGGCAGGGAAAGTCTTAGGGATTAGCCTTGGCCTTAGGTTTAGGTTCCGCATCAGGCTTAGGAAAGGGAAAGCAAAGGCAAAGGCAATGTTAAAGGCATTCAGGCTTAGGATTAGGCTTAGGGCAAGGCCACAGCAAAGGCAAAGCAAAGGAAGAAGAAAAGGCATCCAGGGTTAGGGTGACGCTGAGCGTTCGCATTACGGTTAGAGTTACGGTGAGGGTTAGGAAACGGTAAACGCAAAGGCTCTAGGCATAGTGTCAGGGTCAGTGTTAGGCAAAGCAAGGGCAAAGGCATCTAGGCTTAGGCTGAGCAAAGGAAAAGCCAAAGCTCAAGGCAAAGGCAAAAGGAAAGGTATCGAAGGTTAGGGCTAGGGTTCAGGTTTGGGTTCGGGTTAGAGTCAGAGTTGGCATGAAGAAATGCAAAGGCAAAGCCAAAGCAAGCTAGGCTCGAGAATTAGGGTTAGGGTTACGATGAGGTTCAGGAAAAGGCAAAGGCAACTGCAAAGGCATCTGGCGTTAGGCTTAGGGTTAGCTAAAGGGAAAACCAAAGGTATCGAGCGTTAGGCTTAGGGGGAGGATTAGGCTTAAGGTTACGGGTAGGGTTCGGGTTCGGGTCGTGGTTCGCGGTAGGGTTAGGAAAGGCAAAGCAAGGTAAAGCCAAAGGCAAAGGCATTTGGGCTTTGGCTTTGGGTTCGCGTTACACCACGGCAAAGGAAAAGGCAAAGGCAAAGGCAAAGGTGCCTAGGGTTCAGGTTAGCCTTAAGGTTAGCATGAGGGTGAGGGTTATGGTTAGAGATAGCATCAAGAAAGGGAAAGGAAAGCCAAAGCCTAAGGAATCTAGGCATACCAGTAGGGTTAGCGTTAGTAGTAGGGTTAGGGTTGGGAAAGGCAAAGGCATTAAGGGTTACCTTTAGGGGTAGCAGTAGGCCATGGCAAAGGCAAAGCCAAAGGAATCTAGGCTTAGAAGGAGGGTCATCTCTAGTGTTACGGTTAGGGTTAGGCTTACGATTAGGTTCAGCCAAAGGCCAAGGCAAAGGCAAACACAAAGGCATCTGCCGCTACGGTACGGGTAGGTAAAGGCAAAGGCAAAGGCACCTAGGCTTCGGGATACACAGGGGAAAAGGCAAATGTACCCAGGCTTAGGGTGAGCCTTAGCGTCAGTGTCAGGGTCAGCGTTAGCAAAGGCAAAGGCAAAGGCAATGGAAAAGGAAAGGCATCTAGCGTTAGCGTTAGGCTTAGCGTTACGGTTACCGTTAGGTTAGGGTTAGGGAAACGGAAAAGCCAAGGCAAAAGAAAAGGCAAAGAGAAAGGCCAAACCATCTAGCGTTACGCTTACAGTTGGGGTTAGGCAAAGGCAAAGGCAAAGGCATCTAAGGATAGGGTCAGGGTCACGCTTAGGCAAAGGATAAGACAAAGACAACATGAAAGGCATCTAGGCTTAGGCAAAGGCAGAGGCAAAGGCAAAGGCCTGCCGGGCTAGGGTTACGGTTAGCAAAGGCAAAGCAAAAGGCAAAGGCAAAGGCAAAGGTGCCTAGGGTTCAGGTTAGCCTTAAGGTTAGCATGAGGGTGAGGGTTATGGTTAGGGATAGCGTCAAGAAAGGGAAAGGAAAGCCAAAGCTTAAGGAATCTAGGCTTACGAGTAGGGTTAGCGGTAGCGGTAGGGTCAGGGTTGGGAAAGGCAAAGGCATTAAGGGCTACCTTTAGGGGTAGCGGTAGGGCATGGCAAGGGCAAAGGCAAAGGCAAGGGCAAAGGCAAAGGCAACGCCATCTAGCAGTAGCTTTAGGCTTAGGGTTAGGCTTAGGCAAAGGCAAAACAAAGGCAAAAGAAAAGGCATCTAGGGTTACGGTCACCGTTCGGGTTAGCAAAAGGCAGAGGAAAAGGCAAAGGCATCTAGGGTAAGGGTCAGCGGCAGCGGCAGGCAAAGGCAAAGACTAACTCAAAACCAAAGGCAGCAAGGGAGAGGGGGACGAAAGGCAATGGCAATGACAAAGGCAAAGGCAGCTAGGCTTACGCTTAGCAAAGGCAAAGCCAAACGCAACAGCAAAGCTATCCAGGCTTAGGCTTAGGCTTAGGCAAGGTAAAGCAGAGGTAAACGCAAAGGCATTCAGGCTAAGCATGAGGGTTAGTGACAGGCCACGGAAAGATAAAGGCAAGGGCAAACAACAGTCCAAGGAAAAGCCATCTAGGTGAGGGCTACGGATAGGGTTACGGTGATGTTTAGGCTTACCGTGAGGATTAGGAACAGCTAAAGGCAAAGGCATCTAGGAATACAGTCGCAGTCGCGGTCCGTGTCAGGGTTAGGAAAAGGCAAAAGCAAAGGAAAAGGAAAAGGCATCTAGCATTGGGGTTAGCGATAGGCAAAGGCACAGGCATGTAGGCTTAGGGTTAGCAAGGCAGAGAGAAAGCCAAAGGCAAAGGAATCTAGGTTTTAGGGGCAGGGAAAGTCTTAGGGATTAGCCTTGGCCTTAGCCTTAGGTTCCGCATCAGGCTTAGGAAAGGGAAAGCAAAGGCAAAGGCAATGTTAAAGGCATTCAGGCTTAGGATTAGGCTTAGGGCAAGGCCACAGCAAAGGCAAAGCAAAGGAAGAAGAAAAGGCATCCAGGGTTAGGGTGACGCTGAGCGTTCGCATTACAGTTAGAGTTACGGTGAGGGTTAGGAAACGGTAAACGCAAAGGCTCTAGGCATAGTGTCAGGGTCAGTGTTAGGCAAAGCAAGGGCAAAGGCATCTAGGCTTAGGCTGAGCAAAGGAAAAGCCAAAGCTCAAGGCAAAGGCAAAAGGAAAGGTATCGAAGGTTAGGGCTAGGGTTCAGGTTCAGGTTAGCGTCAGAGTTGGCATGAAGAAATGCAAAGGCAAGGCCAAAGCAAGCTAGGCTTAGAATTAGGGTTAGGGTTAGGGTTAGGGTTACGATGAGGTTCAGGAAAAGGCAAAGGCAACTGCAAAGGCATCTAGCGTTAGGCTTAGGGTTAGCTAAAGGGAAAACCAAAGGTATCGAGCGTTAGGCTTAGGGGGAGGATTAGGCTTAAGGTTACGGGTAGGGTTCGGGTTCGGGTTCGGGTCGTGGTTCGCGGTAGGGTTAGGAAAGGCAAAGCAAGGTAAAGCCAAAGGCAAAGGCATTTGGGCTTTGGCTTTGGGTTCGCGTTACACCACGGCAAAGGAAAAGGCAAAGGCAAAGGCAAAGGTGCCTAGGGTTCAGGTTAGCCTTAAGGTTAGCATGAGGGTGAGGGTTATGGTTAGAGATAGCATCAAGAAAGGGAAAGGAAAGCCAAAGCCTAAGGAATCTAGACTCACGAGTAGGCTTAGCGTTAGCAGTAGGGTTAGGGTTGGGAAAGGCAAAGGCATTAAGGGTTACCTTTAGGGGTAGCGGTAGGCCATGGCAAAGGCAAAGCCAAAGGAATCTAGGCTTAGAAGGAGGGTCATCTCTAGTGTTACGGTTAGGGTTAGGCTTACGATTAGGTTCAGCCAAAGGCCAAGGCAAAGGCAAACACAAAGGCATCTGCCGCTACGGTACGGGTAGGTAAAGGCAAAGGCAAAGGCACCTAGGCTTCGGGATACACAGGGGAAAAGGCAAATGTACCCAGGCTTAGGGTGAGCCTTAGCGTCAGCGTCAGGGTCAGGGTCAGCGTTAGCAAAGGCAAAGGCAATGGAAAAGGAAAGGCATCTAGCGTTAGCGTTAGGCTTAGCGTTACGGTTACCGTTAGGTTAGGGTTAGGGAAACGGAAAGGCCAAGGCAAAAGAAAAGGCAAAGAGAAAGGCCAAACCATCTAGCGTTACGCTTACAGTTGGGGTTAGGCAAAGGCAAAGGCAAAGGCATCTAAGGATAGGGTCAGGGTCACGCTTAGGCAAAGGATAAGGCAAAGACAACATGAAAGGCATCTAGGCTTAGGCAAAGGCAGAGGCAAAGGCAAAGGCAAAGGCATGCCGGGCTAGAGTTACGGTTAGCAAAGGCAAAGGAAAAGGAAAAGGCAAAATCAAAGGTGCCTAGTGTTCAGGTTAGCCTTAAGGTTAGCGTGAGGGTGAGGGTTACAGTTAGGGATAGCGTCAAGAAAGGGAAAGGAAAGCCAAAGCCTAAGGAATCTAGGCTTACGAGTAGGGTTAGCGGTAGCGGTAGGGTCAGGGTTGGGAAAGGCAAAGGCATTAAGGGTTACCTTTAGGGGTAGCGGTAGGGCATGGCAAAGGCAAGGGCAAAGGCAAAGGCAACGCCATCTAGCAGTAGCTTTAGGCTTAGGGTTAGGCTTAGGCAAAGGCAAAACAAAGGCAAAAGAAAAGGCATCTAGGGTTACGGTCACCGTTCGGGTTAGCAAAAGGCAGAGGAAAAGGCAAAGGCATCTAGGGTTAGGGTCAGCGGCAGCGGCAGGCAAAGGCAAAGACTAACTCAAAACCAAAGGCAGCTAGGAGGAGGGGGACGAAAGGCAATGGCAATGACAAAGGCAAAGGCAGCTAGGCTTACGCTTAGCAAAGGCAAAGCCAAACGCAACAGCAAAGCTATCCAGGCTTAGGCTTAGGCTTAGGCTTAGGCAAGGTAAAGCAGAGGTAAACGCAAAGGCATTCAGGCTAAGCATGAGGGTTAGTGACAGGCCACGGAAAGATAAAGGCAAGGGCAAACAACAGTCCAAAGAAAAGCCATCTAGGTGAGGGCTACGGGTAGGGTTACGGTGATGTTTAGGCTTACCGTGAGGATTAGGAACAGCTAAAGGCAAAGGCATCTAGGAATACAGTCGCGGTCGCGGTCAGTGTCAGGGTTAGGAAAAGGCAAAAGCAAAGGAAAAGGAAAAGGCATCTAGCATTGGGGTTAGCGATAGGCAAGGGCAAAGGCATGTAGGCTTAGGGTTAGCAAGGCAGAGAGAAAGCCAAAGGCAAAGGAATCTAGGTTTTAGGGGCAGGGAAAGTCTTAGGGATTAGCCTTGGCCTTAGCCTTAGGTTCCGCATCAGGCTTAGGAAAGGGAAAGCAAAGGCAAAGGCAATGTTAAAGGCATTCAGGCTTAGGATTAGGCTTAGGGCAAGGCCACAGCAAAGGCAAAGCAAAGGAAGAAGAAAAGGCATCCAGGGTTAGGGTGACGCTGAGCGTTCGCATTACGGTTAGAGTTACGGTGAGGGTTAGGAAACGGTAAACGCAAAGGTTCTAGGCATAGTGTCAGGGTCAGTGTTAGGCAAAGCAAGGGCAAAGGCATCTAGGCTTAGGCTGAGCAAAGGAAAAGCCAAAGCTCAAGGCAAAGGCAAAAGGAAAGGTATCGAAGGTTAGGGCTAGGGTTCAGGTTTGGGTTCGGGTTAGAGTCAGAGTTGGCATGAAGAAATGCAAAGGCAAAGCCAAAGCAAGCTAGGCTCGAGAATTAGGGTTAGGGTTACGATGAGGTTCAGGAAAAGGCAAAGGCAACTGCAAAGGCATCTGGCGTTAGGCTTAGGGTTAGCTAAAGGGAAAACCAAAGGTATCGAGCGTTAGGCTTAGGGGGAGGATTAGGCTTAAGGTTACGGGTAGGGTTCGGGTTCGGGTCGTGGTTCGCGGTAGGGTTAGGAAAGGCAAAGCAAGGTAAAGCCAAAGGCAAAGGCATTTGGGCTTTGGCTTTGGGTTCGCGTTACACCACGGCAAAGGAAAAGGCAAAGGCAAAGGCAAAGGTGCCTAGGGTTCAGGTTAGCCTTAAGGTTAGCATGAGGGTGAGGGTTATGGTTAGAGATAGCATCAAGAAAGGGAAAGGAAAGCCAAAGCCTAAGGAATCTAGGCATACCAGTAGGGTTAGCGTTAGTAGTAGGGTTAGGGTTGGGAAAGGCAAAGGCATTAAGGGTTACCTTTAGGGGTAGCAGTAGGCCATGGCAAAGGCAAAGCCAAAGGAATCTAGGCTTAGAAGGAGGGTCATCTCTAGTGTTACGGTTAGGGTTAGGCTTACGATTAGGTTCAGCCAAAGGCCAAGGCAAAGGCAAAGACAAAGGCATCTGCCGCTACGGTACGGGTAGGTAAAGGCAAAGGCAAAGGCTCCTAGGCTTCGGGATACACAGGGGAAAAGGCAAATGTACCCAGGCTTAGGGTGAGCCTTAGCATCAGCGTCAGCGTCAGGGTCAGCGTTAGCAAAGGCAAAGGCAATGGAAAAGGAAAGGCATCTAGCGTTAGGCTTAGCGTTACGGTTACCGTTAGGTTAGGGTTAGGGAAACGGAAAAGCCAAGGCAAAAGAAAAGGCAAAGAGAAAGGCCAAACCATCTAGCGTTACGCTTACAGTTGGGGTTAGGCAAAGGCAAAGGCAAAGGCATCTAAGGATAGGGTCAGGGTCACGCTTAGGCAAAGGATAAGGCAAAGACAACATGAAAGGCATCTAGGCTTAGGCAAAGGCAGAGGCAAAGGCAAAGGCCTGCCGGGCTAGGGTTACGGTTAGCAAAGGCAAAGCAAAAGGCAAAGGCAAAGGCAAAGGTGCCTAGGGTTCAGGTTAGCCTTAAGGTTAGCATGAGGGTGAGGGTTATGGTTAGGGATAGCGTCAAGAAAGGGAAAGGAAAGCCAAAGCTTAAGGAATCTAGGCTTACGAGTAGGGTTAGCGGTAGCGGTAGGGTCAGGGTTGGGAAAGGCAAAGGCATTAAGGGTTACCTTTAGGGGTAGCGGTAGGGCATGGCAAGGGCAAAGGCAAAGGCAAGGGCAAAGGCAAAGGCAACGCCATCTAGCAGTAGCTTTAGGCTTAGGGTTAGGCTTAGGCAAAGGCAAAACAAAGGCAAAAGAAAAGGCATCTAGGGTTATGGTCACAGTTCGGGTTAGCAAAAGGCAGAGGAAAAGGCAAAGGCATCTAGGGTAAGGGTCAGCGGCAGCGGCAGGCAAAGGCAAAGACTAACTCAAAACCAAAGGCAGCTAGGAGGAGGGGGACGAAAGGCAATGGCAATGACAAAGGCAAAGGCAGCTAGGCTTACGCTTAGCAAAGGCAAAGCCAAACGCAACAGCAAAGCTATCCAGGCTTAGGCTTAGGCTTAGGCAAGGTAAAGCAGAGGTAAACGCAAAGGCATTCAGGCTAAGCATGAGGGTTAGTGACAGGCCACGGAAAGATAAAGGCAAGGGCAAACAACAGTCCAAAGAAAAGCCATCTAGGTGAGGGCTACGGATAGGGTTACGGTGATGTTTAGGCTTACCGTGAGGATTAGGAACAGCTAAAGGCAAAGGCATCTAGGAATACAGTCGCGGTCGCGGTCCGTGTCAGGGTTAGGAAAAGGCAAAAGCAAAGGAAAAGGAAAAGGCATCTAGCATTGGGGTTAGCGATAGGCAAAGGCACAGGCATGTAGGCTTAGGGTTAGCAAGGCAGAGAGAAAGCCAAAGGCAAAGGAATCTAGGTTTTAGGGGTAGGGAAAGTCTTAGGGATTAGCCTTGGCCTTAGGTTTAGGTTCCGCATCAGGCTTAGGAAAGGGAAAGCAAAGGCAAAGGCAATGTTAAAGGCATTCAGGCTTAGGATTAGGCTTAGGGCAAGGCCACGGCAAAGGCAAAGCAAAGGAAGAAGAAAAGGCATCCAGGGTTAGGGTGACGCTGAGCGTTTGCATTATGGTTAGAGTTACGGTGAGGGTTAGGAAACGTAAACGCAAAGGCTCTAGGCATAGTGTCAGGGTCAGTGTTAGGCAAAGCAAGGGCAAAGGCATCTAGGCTTAGGCTGAGCAAAGGAAAAGCCAAAGCTCAAGGCAAAGGCAAAAGGAAAGGTATCGAAGGTTAGGGCTAGGGTTCAGGTTCAGGTTAGCGTCAGAGTTGGCATGAAGAAATGCAAAGGCAAGGCCAAAGCAAGCTAGGCTTAGAATTAGGGTTAGGGTTAGGGTTAGGGTTACGATGAGGTTCAGGAAAAGGCAAAGGCAACTGCAAAGGCATCTAGCGTTAGGCTTAGGGTTAGCTAAAGGGAAAACCAAAGGTATCGAGCGTTAGGCTTAGGGGGAGGATTAGGCTTAAGGTTACGGGTAGGGTTCGGGTTCGGGTCGTGGTTCGCGGTAGGGTTAGGAAAGGCAAAGCAAGGTAAAGCCAAAGGCAAAGGCATTTGGGCTTTGGCTTTGGGTTTGCGTTAGGCTACGGCAAAGGAAAAGGCAAAGGCAAAAGAAAAGGCCTCTAGGGTTAGGCAAAGGCAAAAGGACATGCAAAGGCAAAGGAATCTACGCTTAGCGTTCGCAAAGGCAAAGGCCAAGGCAAATTTAAAGGCATCTGCAGGTAGGGTTAGCATTAAGAAAGCCAAAGCCAAAGCCAGAGGAATCTAGGCTTAGAAGGAGGGTTATCTCTAGTGTTACGGTTAGGGTTAGGCTTACGATTAGGTTCAGCCAAAGGCCAAGGCAAAGGCAAAGACAAAGGCATCTGCCGCTACGGTACGGGTAGGTAAAGGCAAAGGCAAAGGCTCCTAGGCTTCGGGATACACAGGGGAAAAGGCAAATGTACCCAGGCTTAGGGTGAGCCTTAGCGTCAGCGTCAGGGTCAGGGTCAGCGTTAGCAAAGGCAAAGGCAATGGAAAAGGAAAGGCATCTAGCGTTAGCGTTAGGCTTAGCGTTACGGTTACCGTTAGGTTAGGGTTAGGGAAACGGAAAAGCCAAGGCAAAAGAAAAGGCAAAGAGAAAGGCCAAACCATCTAGTGTTACGCTTACAGTTGGGGTTAGGCAAAGGCAAAGGCAAAGGCATCTAAGGATAGGGTCAGGGTCACGCTTAGGCAAAGGATAAGGCAAAGACAACATGAAAGGCATCTAGGCTTAGGCAAAGGCAGAGGCAAAGGCAAAGGCAAAGGCATGCCGGGCTAGGGTTACGGTTAGCAAAGGCAAAGGAAAAGGCAAAGGCAAAATCAAAGGTGCCTAGTGTTCAGGTTAGCCTTAAGGTTAGCGTGAGGGTGAGGGTTACAGTTAGGGATAGCGTCAAGAAAGGGAAAGGAAAGCCAAAGCCTAAGGAATCTAGGCTTACGAGTAGGGTTAGCGGTAGCGGTAGGGTCAGGGTTGGGAAAGGCAAAGGCATTAAGGGTTACCTTTAGGGGTAGCGGTAGGGCATGGCAAAGGCAAGGGCAAAGGCAAAGGCAACGCCATCTAGCAGTAGCTTTAGGCTTAGGGTTAGGCTTAGGCAAAGGCAAAACAAAGGCAAAAGAAAAGGCATCTAGGGTTACGGTCACCGTTCGGGTTAGCAAAAGGCAGAGGAAAAGGCAAAGGCATCTAGGGTTAGGGTCAGCGGCAGCGGCAGGCAAAGGCAAAGACTAACTCAAAACCAAAGGCAGCTAGGAGGAGGGGGACGAAAGGCAATGGCAATGACAAAGGCAAAGGCAGCTAGGCTTACGCTTAGCAAAGGCAAAGCCAAACGCAACAGCAAAGCTATCCAGGCTTAGGCTTAGGCTTAGGCTTAGGCAAGGTAAAGCAGAGGTAAACGCAAAGGCATTCAGGCTAAGCATGAGGGTTAGTGACAGGCCACGGAAAGATAAAGGCAAGGGCAAACAACAGTCCAAAGAAAAGCCATCTAGGTGAGGGCTACGGGTAGGGTTACGGTGATGTTTAGGCTTACCGTGAGGATTAGGAACAGCTAAAGGCAAAGGCATCTAGGAATACAGTCGCGGTCGCGGTCAGTGTCAGGGTTAGGAAAAGGCAAAAGCAAAGGAAAAGGAAAAGGCATCTAGCATTGGGGTTAGCGATAGGCAAGGGCAAAGGCATGTAGGCTTAGGGTTAGCAAGGCAGAGAGAAAGCCAAAGGCAAAGGAATCTAGGTTTTAGGGGCAGGGAAAGTCTTAGGGATTAGCCTTGGCCTTAGCCTTAGGTTCCGCATCAGGCTTAGGAAAGGGAAAGCAAAGGCAAAGGCAATGTTAAAGGCATTCAGGCTTAGGATTAGGCTTAGGGCAAGGCCACAGCAAAGGCAAAGCAAAGGAAGAAGAAAAGGCATCCAGGGTTAGGGTGACGCTGAGCGTTCGCATTACGGTTAGAGTTACGGTGAGGGTTAGGAAACGGTAAACGCAAAGGCTCTAGGCATAGTGTCAGGGTCAGTGTTAGGCAAAGCAAGGGCAAAGGCATCTAGGCTTAGGCTGAGCAAAGGAAAAGCCAAAGCTCAAGGCAAAGGCAAAAGGAAAGGTATCGAAGGTTAGGGCTAGGGTTCAGGTTTGGGTTCGGGTTAGAGTCAGAGTTGGCATGAAGAAATGCAAAGGCAAAGCCAAAGCAAGCTAGGCTCGAGAATTAGGGTTAGGGTTACGATGAGGTTCAGGAAAAGGCAAAGGCAACTGCAAAGGCATCTGGCGTTAGGCTTAGGGTTAGCTAAAGGGAAAACCAAAGGTATCGAGCGTTAGGCTTAGGGGGAGGATTAGGCTTAAGGTTACGGGTAGGGTTCGGGTTCGGGTCGTGGTTCGCGGTAGGGTTAGGAAAGGCAAAGCAAGGTAAAGCCAAAGGCAAAGGCATTTGGGCTTTGGCTTTGGGTTCGCGTTACACCACGGCAAAGGAAAAGGCAAAGGCAAAGGCAAAGGTGCCTAGGGTTCAGGTTAGCCTTAAGGTTAGCATGAGGGTGAGGGTTATGGTTAGAGATAGCATCAAGAAAGGGAAAGGAAAGCCAAAGCCTAAGGAATCTAGGCATACCAGTAGGGTTAGCGTTAGTAGTAGGGTTAGGGTTGGGAAAGGCAAAGGCATTAAGGGTTACCTTTAGGGGTAGCAGTAGGCCATGGCAAAGGCAAAGCCAAAGGAATCTAGGCTTAGAAGGAGGGTCATCTCTAGTGTTACGGTTAGGGTTAGGCTTACGATTAGGTTCAGCCAAAGGCCAAGGCAAAGGCAAACACAAAGGCATCTGCCGCTACGGTACGGGTAGGTAAAGGCAAAGGCAAAGGCACCTAGGCTTCGGGATACACAGGGGAAAACGCAAATGTACCCAGGCTTAGGGTGAGCCTTAGCATCAGCGTCAGCGTCAGGGTCAGCGTTAGCAAAGGCAAAGGCAATGGAAAAGGAAAGGCATCTAGCGTTAGGCTTAGCGTTACGGTTACCGTTAGGTTAGGGTTAGGGAAACGGAAAAGCCAAGGCAAAAGAAAAGGCAAAGAGAAAGGCCAAACCATCTAGCGTTACGCTTACAGTTGGGGTTAGGCAAAGGCAAAGGCAAAGGCATCTAAGGATAGGGTCAGGGTCACGCTTAGGCAAAGGATAAGGCAAAGACAACATGAAAGGCATCTAGGCTTAGGCAAAGGCAGAGGCAAAGGCAAAGGCCTGCCGGGCTAGGGTTACGGTTAGCAAAGGCAAAGCAAAAGGCAAAGGCAAAGGCAAAGGTGCCTAGGGTTCAGGTTAGCCTTAAGGTTAGCATGAGGGTGAGGGTTATGGTTAGGGATAGCGTCAAGAAAGGGAAAGGAAAGCCAAAGCTTAAGGAATCTAGGCTTACGAGTAGGGTTAGCGGTAGCGGTAGGGTCAGGGTTGGGAAAGGCAAAGGCATTAAGGGTTACCTTTAGGGGTAGCGGTAGGGCATGGCAAGGGCAAAGGCAAAGGCAAGGGCAAAGGCAAAGGCAACGCCATCTAGCAGTAGCTTTAGGCTGAGGGTTAGGCTTAGGCAAAGGCAAAACAAAGGCAAAAGAAAAGGCATCTAGGGTTATGGTCACAGTTCGGGTTAGCAAAAGGCAGAGGAAAAGGCAAAGGCATCTAGGGTAAGGGTCAGCGGCAGCGGCAGGCAAAGGCAAAGACTAACTCAAAACCAAAGGCAGCTAGGAGGAGGGGGACGAAAGGCAATGGCAATGACAAAGGCAAAGGCAGCTAGGCTTACGCTTAGCAAAGGCAAAGCCAAACGCAACAGCAAAGCTATCCAGGCTTAGGCTTAGGCTTAGGCAAGGTAAAGCAGAGGTAAACGCAAAGGCATTCAGGCTAAGCATGAGGGTTAGTGACAGGCCACGGAAAGATAAAGGCAAGGGCAAACAACAGTCCAAGGAAAAGCCATCTAGGTGAGGGCTACGGATAGGGTTACGGTGATGTTTAGGCTTACCGTGAGGATTAGGAACAGCTAAAGGCAAAGGCATCTAGGAATACAGTCGCGGTCGCGGTCCGTGTCAGGGTTAGGAAAAGGCAAAAGCAAAGGAAAAGGAAAAGGCATCTAGCGTTGGGGTTAGCGATAGGCAAAGGCAAAGGCATGTAGGCTTAGGGTTAGCAAGGCAGAGAGAAAGCCAAAGGCAAAGGAATCTACGCTTAGCGTTCGCAAAGGCAAAGGCCAAGGCAAATTTAAAGGCATCTGCAGGTAGGGTTAGCATTAAGAAAGCCAAAGCCAAAGCCAGAGGAATCTAGGCTTAGAAGGAGGGTCATCTCTAGTGTTATGGTTAGGGTTAGGCTTACGATTAGGTTCAGCCAAAGGCCAAGGCAAAGGCAAAGACAAAGGCATCTGCCGCTACGGTACGGGTAGGTAAAGGCAAAGGCAAAGGCTCCTAGGCTTCGGGATACACAGGGGAAAAGGCAAATGTACCCAGGCTTAGGGTGAGCCTTAGCGTCAGCGTCAGGGTCAGGGTCAGCGTTAGCAAAGGCAAAGGCAATGGAAAAGGAAAGGCATCTAGCGTTAGCGTTAGGCTTAGCGTTACGGTTACCGTTAGGTTAGGGTTAGGGAAACGGAAAGGCCAAGGCAAAAGAAAAGGCAAAGAGAAAGGCCAAACCATCTAGCGTTACGCTTACAGTTGGGGTTAGGCAAAGGCAAAGGCAAAGGCATCTAAGGATAGGGTCAGGGTCACGCTTAGGCAAAGGATAAGGCAAAGACAACATGAAATGCATCTAGGCTTAGGCAAAGGCAGAGGCAAAGGCAAAGGCAAAGGCAAAGGTAAAGGCATGCCGGGCTAGGGTTACGGTTAGCAAAGGCAAAGGAAAAGGCAAAGGCAAAAGAAAAGGCCTCTAGGGTTAGGCAAAGGCAAAAGGACATGCAAAGGCAAAGGAATCTACGCTTAGCGTTCGCAAAGGCAAAGGCCAAGGCAAATTTAAAGGCATCTGCAGGTAGGGTTAGCATGAAGAAAGCCAAAGCCAAAGCCAGAGGAATCTAGGCTTAGAAGGAGGGTTATCTCTAGTGTTACGGTTAGAGTTAGGCTTATGATTAGGTTCAGCCAAAGGCCAAGGCAAAGGCAAAGACAAAGGCATCTGCCGCTATGGTACGGGTAGGTAAAGGCAAAGGCAAAGGCAATGTTAAAGGCATTCAGGCTTAGGATTAGGCTTAGGGCAAGGCCACGGCAAAGGCAAAGCAAAGGAAGAAGAAAAGGCATCCAGGGTTAGGGTGACGCTGAGCGTTCGCATTACGGTTAGAGTTACGGTGAGGGTTAGGAAACGGTAAACGCAAAGGCTCTAGGCATAGTGTCAGGGTCAGTGTTAGGCAAAGCAAGGGCAAAGGCATCTAGGCTTAGGCTGAGCAAAGGAAAAGCCAAAGCTCAAGGCAAAGGCAAAAGGAAAGGTATCGAAGGTTAGGGCTAGGGTTCAGGTTCAGGTTAGCGTCAGAGTTGGCATGAAGAAATGCAAAGGCAAGGCCAAAGCAAGCTAGGCTTAGAATTAGGGTTAGGGTTAGGGTTAGGGTTACGATGAGGTTCAGGAAAAGGCAAAGGCAACTGCAAAGGCATCTAGCGTTAGGCTTAGGGTTAGCTAAAGGGAAAACCAAAGGTATCGAGCGTTAGGCTTAGGGGGAGGATTAGGCTTAAGGTTACGGGTAGGGTTCGGGTTCGGGTCGTGGTTCGCGGTAGGGTTAGGAAAGGCAAAGCAAGGTAAAGCCAAAGGCAAAGGCATTTGGGCTTTGGCTTTGGGTTCGCGTTACACCACGGCAAAGGCAAAGGCAAAGGCAAAGGCAAAGGTGCCTAGGGTTCAGGTTAGCCTTAAGGTTAGCATGAGGGTGAGGGTTATGGTTAGAGATAGCATCAAGAAAGGGAAAGGAAAGCCAAAGCCTAAGGAATCTAGACTCACGAGTAGGCTTAGCGTTAGCAGTAGGGTTAGGGTTGGGAAAGGCAAAGGCATTAAGGGTTACCTTTAGGGGTAGCGGTAGGCCATGGCAAAGGCAAAGCCAAAGGAATCTAGGCTTAGAAGGAGGGTCATCTCTAGTGTTACGGTTAGGGTTAGGCTTACGATTAGGTTCAGCCAAAGGCCAAGGCAAAGGCAAACACAAAGGCATCTGCCGCTATGGTACGGGTAGGTAAAGGCAAAGGCAAAGGCACCTAGGCTTCGGGATACACAGGGGAAAACGCAAATGTACCCAGGCTTAGGGTGAGCCTTAGCGTCAGCGTCAGGGTCAGGGTCAGCGTTAGCAAAGGCAAAGGCAATGGAAAAGGAAAGGCATCTAGCGTTAGCGTTAGGCTTAGCGTTACGGTTACCGTTAGGTTAGGGTTAGGGAAACGGAAAGGCCAAGGCAAAAGAAAAGGCAAAGAGAAAGGCCAAACCATCTAGCGTTACGCTTACAGTTGGGGTTAGGCAAAGGCAAAGGCAAAGGCATCTAAGGATAGGGTCAGGGTCACGCTTAGGCAAAGGATAAGGCAAAGACAACATGAAAGGCATCTAGGCTTAGGCAAAGGCAGAGGCAAAGGCAGAGGCAAAGGCAGAGGCAAAGGCAGAGGCAAAGGCAGAGGCAAAGGCAGAGGCCTGCCGGGCTAGGGTTACGGTTAGCAAAGGCAAAGGAAAAGGCAAAGGCAAAGGTGCCTAGGGTTCAGGTTAGCCTTAAGGTTAGCATGAGGGTGAGGGTTATGGTTAGGGATAGCGTCAAGAAAGGGAAAGGAAAGCCAAAGCTTAAGGAATCTAGGCTTACGAGTAGGGTTAGCGGTAGCGGTAGGGTCAGGGTTGGGAAAGGCAAAGGCATTAAGGGTTACCTTTAGGGGTAGCGGTAGGGCATGGCAAGGGCAAAGGCAAAGGCAAGGGCAAAGGCAAAGGCAACGCCATCTAGCAGTAGCTTTAGGCTTAGGGTTAGGCTTAGGCAAAGGCAAAACAAAGGCAAAAGAAAAGGCATCTAGGGTTATGGTCACCGTTCGGGTTAGCAAAAGGCAGAGGAAAAGGCAAAGGCATCTAGGGTAAGGGTCAGCGGCAGCGGCAGGCAAAGGCAAAGACTAACTCAAAACCAAAGGCAGCTAGGAGGAGGGGGACGAAAGGCAATGGCAATGACAAAGGCAAAGGCAGCTAGGCTTACGCTTAGCAAAGGCAAAGCTATCCAGGCTTAGGCTTAGGCTTAGGCAAGGTAAAGCAGAGGTAAACGCAAAGGCATTCAGGCTAAGCATGAGGGTTAGTGACAGGCCACGGAAAGATAAAGGCAAGGGCAAACAACAGTCCAAGGAAAAGCCATCTAGGTGAGGGCTACGGATAGGGTTACGGTGATGTTTAGGCTTACCGTGAGGATTAGGAACAGCTAAAGGCAAAGGCATCTAGGAATACAGTCGCGGTCGCGGTCCGTGTCAGGGTTAGGAAAAGGCAAAAGCAAAGGAAAAGGAAAAGGCATCTAGCGTTGGGGTTAGCGATAGGCAAAGGCAAAGGCATGTAGGCTTAGGGTTAGCAAGGCAGAGAGAAAGCCAAAGGCAAAGGAATCTAGGTTTTAGGGGCAGGGAAAGTCTTAGGGATTAGCCTTGGCCTTAGCCTTAGGTTCCGCATCAGGCTTAGGAAAGGGAAAGCAAAGGCAAAGGCAATGTTAAAGGCATTCAGGCTTAGGATTAGGCTTAGGGCAAGGCCACGGCAAAGGCAAAGCAAAGGAAGAAGAAAAGGCATTTTAAAAAGGCAGGGTTAGGGTGACGCTGAGCGTTCGCATTACGGTTAGAGTTACGGTGAGGGTTAGGAAACGGTAAACGCAAAGGCTCTAGGCATAGTGTCAGGGTCAGTGTTAGGCAAAGCAAGGGCAAAGGCATCTAGGCTTAGGCTGAGCAAAGGAAAAGCCAAAGCTCAAGGCAAAGGCAAAAGGAAAGGTATCGAAGGTTAGGGCTAGGGTTCAGGTTCAGGTTAGCGTCAGAGTTGGCATGAAGAAATGCAAAGGCAAGGCCAAAGCAAGCTAGGCTTAGAATTAGGGTTAGGGTTAGGGTTAGGGTTACGATGAGGTTCAGGAAAAGGCAAAGGCAACTGCAAAGGCATCTAGCGTTAGGCTTAGGGTTAGCTAAAGGGAAAACCAAAGGTATCGAGCGTTAGGCTTAGGGGGAGGATTAGGCTTAAGGTTACGGGTAGGGTTCGGGTTCGGGTCGTGGTTCGCGGTAGGGTTAGGAAAGGCAAAGCAAGGTAAAGCCAAAGGCAAAGGCATTTGGGCTTTGGCTTTGGGTTCGCGTTACACCACGGCAAAGGAAAAGGCAAAGGCAAAGGCAAAGGTGCCTAGGGTTCAGGTTAGCCTTAAGGTTAGCATGAGGGTGAGGGTTATGGTTAGAGATAGCATCAAGAAAGGGAAAGGAAAGCCAAAGCCTAAGGAATCTAGACTCACGAGTAGGCTTAGCGTTAGCAGTAGGGTTAGGGTTGGGAAAGGCAAAGGCATTAAGGGTTACCTTTAGGGGTAGCGGTAGGCCATGGCAAAGGCAAAGCCAAAGGAATCTAGGCTTAGAAGGAGGGTCATCTCTAGTGTTACGGTTAGGGTTAGGCTTACGATTAGGTTCAGCCAAAGGCCAAGGCAAAGGCAAACACAAAGGCATCTGCCGCTATGGTACAGGTAGGTAAAGGCAAAGGCAAAGGCACCTAGGCTTCGGGATACACAGGGGAAAAGGCAAATGTACCCAGGCTTAGGGTGAGCCTTAGCGTCAGCGTCAGGGTCAGGGTCAGCGTTAGCAAAGGCAAAGGCAATGGAAAAGGAAAGGCATCTAGCGTTAGCGTTAGGCTTAGCGTTACGGTTACCGTTAGGTTAGGGTTAGGGAAACGGAAAGGCCAAGGCAAAAGAAAAGGCAAAGAGAAAGGCCAAACCATCTAGCGTTACGCTTACAGTTGGGGTTAGGCAAAGGCAAAGGCAAAGGCATCTAAGGATAGGGTCAGGGTCACGCTTAGGCAAAGGATAAGGCAAAGACAACATGAAAGGCATCTAGGCTTAGGCAAAGGCAGAGGCAAAGGCAGAGGCAAAGGCAGAGGCAAAGGCAGAGGCAAAGGCAGAGGCAAAGGCAGAGGCAGAGGCAGAGGCAAAGGCAGAGGCAAAGGCAGAGGCAGAGGCCTGCCGGGCTAGGGTTACGGTTAGCAAAGGCAAAGGAAAAGGCAAAGGCAAAGGTGCCTAGGGTTCAGGTTAGCCTTAAGGTTAGCATGAGGGTGAGGGTTATGGTTAGGGATAGCGTCAAGAAAGGGAAAGGAAAGCCAAAGCTTAAGGAATCTAGGCTTACAAGTAGGGTTAGCGGTAGCGGTAGGGTCAGGGTTGGGAAAGGCAAAGGCATTAAGGGTTACCTTTAGGGGTAGCGGTAGGGCATGGCAAGGGCAAAGGCAAAGGCAAGGGCAAAGGCAAAGGCAACGCCATCTAGCAGTAGCTTTAGGCTTAGGGTTAGGCTTAGGCAAAGGCAAAACAAAGGCAAAAGAAAAGGCATCTAGGGTTATGGTCACAGTTCGGGTTAGCAAAAGGCAGAGGAAAAGGCAAAGGCATCTAGGGTAAGGGTCAGCGGCAGCGGCAGGCAAAGGCAAAGACTAACTCAAAACCAAAGGCAGCAAGGGAGAGGGGGACGAAAGGCAATGGCAATGACAAAGGCAAAGGCAGCTAGGCTTACGCTTAGCAAAGGCAAAGCTATCCAGGCTTAGGCTTAGGCTTAGGCAAGGTAAAGCAGAGGTAAACGCAAAGGCATTCAGGCTAAGCATGAGGGTTAGTGACAGGCCACGGAAAGATAAAGGCAAGGGCAAACAACAGTCCAAGGAAAAGCCATCTAGGTGAGGGCTACGGATAGGGTTACGGTGATGTTTAGGCTTACCGTGAGGATTAGGAACAGCTAAAGGCAAAGGCATCTAGGAATACAGTCGCGGTCGCGGTCCGTGTCAGGGTTAGGAAAAGGCAAAAGCAAAGGAAAAGGAAAAGGCATCTAGCGTTGGGGTTAGCGATAGGCAAAGGCAAAGGCATGTAGGCTTAGGGTTAGCAAGGCAGAGAGAAAGCCAAAGGCAAAGGAATCTAGGTTTTAGGGGCAGGGAAAGTCTTAGGGATTAGCCTTGGCCTTAGCCTTAGGTTCCGCATCAGGCTTAGGAAAGGGAAAGCAAAGGCAAAGGCAATGTTAAAGGCATTCAGGCTTAGGATTAGGCTTAGGGCAAGGCCACGGCAAAGGCAAAGCAAAGGAAGAAGAAAAGGCATCCAGGGTTAGGGTGACGCTGAGCGTTCGCATTATGGTTAGAGTTACGGTGAGGGTTAGGAAACGTAAACGCAAAGGCTCTAGGCATAGTGTCAGGGTCAGTGTTAGGCAAAGCAAGGGCAAAGGCATCTAGGCTTAGGCTGAGCAAAGGAAAAGCCAAAGCTCAAGACAAAGGCAAAAGGAAAGGTATCGAAGGTTAGGGCTAGGGTTCAGGTTCAGGTTAGCGTCAGAGTTGGCATGAAGAAATGCAAAGGCAAGGCCAAAGCAAGCTAGGCTTAGAATTAGGGTTAGGGTTAGGGTTAGGGTTACGATGAGGTTCAGGAAAAGGCAAAGGCAACTGCAAAGGCATCTAGCGTTAGGCTTAGGGTTAGCTAAAGGGAAAACCAAAGGTATCGAGCGTTAGGCTTAGGGGGAGGATTAGGCTTAAGGTTACGGGTAGGGTTCGGGTTCGGGTCGTGGTTCGCGGTAGGGTTAGGAAAGGCAAAGCAAGGTAAAGCCAAAGGCAAAGGCATTTGGGCTTTGGCTTTGGGTTTGCGTTAGGCTACGGCAAAGGAAAAGGCAAAGGCAAAAGAAAAGGCCTCTAGGGTTAGGCAAAGGCAAAAGGACATGCAAAGGCAAAGGAATCTACGCTTAGCGTTCGCAAAGGCAAAGGCCAAGGCAAATTTAAAGGCATCTGCAGGTAGGGTTAGCATTAAGAAAGCCAAAGCCAAAGCCAGAGGAATCTAGGCTTAGAAGGAGGGTTATCTCTAGTGTTACGGTTAGGGTTAGGCTTACGATTAGGTTCAGCCAAAGGCCAAGGCAAAGGCAAAGACAAAGGCATCTGCCGCTACGGTACGGGTAGGTAAAGGCAAAGGCAAAGGCTCCTAGGCTTCGGGATACACAGGGGAAAAGGCAAATGTACCCAGGCTTAGGGTGAGCCTTAGCGTCAGCGTCAGGGTCAGGGTCAGCGTTAGCAAAGGCAAAGGCAATGGAAAAGGAAAGGCATCTTCCGTTAGCGTTAGGCTTAGCGTTACGGTTACCGTTAGGTTAGGGTTAGGGAAACGGAAAAGCCAAGGCAAAAGAAAAGGCAAAGAGAAAGGCCAAACCATCTAGCGTTACGCTTACAGTTGGGGTTAGGCAAAGGCAAAGGCAAAGGCATCTAAGGATAGGGTCAGGGTCACGCTTAGGCAAAGGATAAGGCAAAGACAACATGAAAGGCATCTAGGCTTAGGCAAAGGCAGAGGCAAAGGCAAAGGCAAAGGCCTGCCGGGCTAGGGTTACGGTTAGCAAAGGCAAAGGAAAAGGAAAAGGCAAAATCAAAGGTGCCTAGTGTTCAGGTTAGCCTTAAGGTTAGCGTGAGGGTGAGGGTTACAGTTAGGGATAGCGTCAAGAAAGGGAAAGGAAAGCCAAAGCCTAAGGAATCTAGGCTTACGAGTAGGGTTAGCGGTAGCGGTAGGGTCAGGGTTGGGAAAGGCAAAGGCATTAAGGGTTACCTTTAGGGGTAGCGGTAGGGCATGGCAAAGGCAAGGGCAAAGGCAAAGGCAACGCCATCTAGCAGTAGCTTTAGGCTTAGGGTTAGGCTTAGGCAAAGGCAAAACAAAGGCAAAAGAAAAGGCATCTAGGGTTACGGTCACCGTTCGGGTTAGCAAAAGGCAGAGGAAAAGGCAAAGGCATCTAGGGTTAGGGTCAGCGGCAGCGGCAGGCAAAGGCAAAGACTAACTCAAAACCAAAGGCAGCTAGGAGGAGGGGGACGAAAGGCAATGGCAATGACAAAGGCAAAGGCAGCTAGGCTTACGCTTAGCAAAGGCAAAGCCAAACGCAACAGCAAAGCTATCCAGGCTTAGGCTTAGGCTTAGGCTTAGGCAAGGTAAAGCAGAGGTAAACGCAAAGGCATTCAGGCTAAGCATGAGGGTTAGTGACAGGCCACGGAAAGATAAAGGCAAGGGCAAACAACAGTCCAAAGAAAAGCCATCTAGGTGAGGGCTACGGATAGGGTTACGGTGATGTTTAGGCTTACCGTGAGGATTAGGAACAGCTAAAGGCAAAGGCATCTAGGAATACAGTCGCGGTCGCGGTCCGTGTCAGGGTTAGGAAAAGGCAAAAGCAAAGGAAAAGGAAAAGGCATCTAGCATTGGGGTTAGCGATAGGCAAAGGCAAAGGCATGTAGGCTTAGGGTTAGCATGCAGAGAGAAAGCCAAAGGCAAAGGAATCTAGGCTTAGGGGTAGGGTAAGGCGTAGGGCTTAGGCTTAGCCTTAGGTTCCGCATCAGGCTTAGGAAAGGGAAAGCAAAGGCAAAGGCAATGTTAAAGGCATTCAGGCTTAGGATTAGGCTTAGGGCAAGGCCACGGCAAAGGCAAAGCAAAGGAAGAAGAAAAGGCATCCAGGGTTAGGGTGACGCTGAGCGTTCGCATTACGGTTAGAGTTACGGTGAGGGTTAGGAAACGGTAAACGCAAAGGCTCTAGGCATAGTGTCAGGGTCAGTGTTAGGCAAAGCAAGGGCAAAGGCATCTAGGCTTAGGCTGAGCAAAGGAAAAGCCAAAGCTCAAGGCAAAGGCGAAAGGAAAGGTATCGAAGGTTAGGGCTAGGGTTCAGGTTCAGGTTAGCGTCAGAGTTGGCATGAAGAAATGCAAAGGCAAGGCCAAAGCAAGCTAGGCTTAGAATTAGGGTTAGGGTTAGGGTTAGGGTTACGATGAGGTTCAGGAAAAGGCAAAGGCAACTGCAAAGGCATCTGGCGTTAGGCTTAGGGTTAGCTAAAGGGAAAACCAAAGGTATCGAGCGTTAGGCTTAGGGGGAGGATTAGGCTTAAGGTTACGGGTAGGGTTCGGGTTCGGGTCGTGGTTCGCGGTAGGGTTAGGAAAGGCAAAGCAAGGTAAAGCCAAAGGCAAAGGCATTTGGGCTTTGGCTTTGGGTTCGCGTTACACCACGGCAAAGGAAAAGGCAAAGGCAAAGGCAAAGGTGCCTAGGGTTCAGGTTAGCCTTAAGGTTAGCATGAGGGTGAGGGTTATGGTTAGAGATAGCATCAAGAAAGGGAAAGGAAAGCCAAAGCCTAAGGAATCTAGACTCACGAGTAGGCTTAGCGTTAGCAGTAGGGTTAGGGTTGGGAAAGGCAAAGGCATTAAGGGTTACCTTTAGGGGTAGCGGTAGGCCATGGCAAAGGCAAAGCCAAAGGAATCTAGGCTTAGAAGGAGGGTCATCTCTAGTGTTACGGTTAGGGTTAGGCTTACGATTAGGTTCAGCCAAAGGCCAAGGCAAAGGCAAACACAAAGGCATCTGCCGCTATGGTACGGGTAGGTAAAGGCAAAGGCAAAGGCACCTAGGCTTCGGGATACACAGGGGAAAAGGCAAATGTACCCAGGCTTAGGGTGAGCCTTAGCGTCAGCGTCAGGGTCAGGGTCAGCGTTAGCAAAGGCAAAGGCAAAGGCAATGGAAAAGGAAAGGCATCTAGCGTTAGCGTTAGGCTTAGCGTTACGGTTACCGTTAGGTTAGGGTTAGGGAAACGGAAAGGCCAAGGCAAAAGAAAAGGCAAAGAGAAAGGCCAAACCATCTAGCGTTACGCTTACAGTTGGGGTTAGGCAAAGGCAAAGGCAAAGGCATCTAAGGATAGGGTCAGGGTCACGCTTAGGCAAAGGATAAGGCAAAGACAACATGAAAGGCATCTAGGCTTAGGCAAAGGCAGAGGCAAAGGCAGAGGCAAAGGCAGAGGCAAAGGCAGAGGCAAAGGCAGAGGCAAAGGCAGAGGCAAAGGCAGAGGCAGAGGCAGAGGCAGAGGCAGAGGCAGAGGCAGAGGCCTGCCGGGCTAGGGTTACGGTTAGCAAAGGCAAAGCAAAAGGCAAAGGCAAAGGTGCCTAGGGTTCAGGTTAGCCTTAAGGTTAGCATGAGGGTGAGGGTTATGGTTAGGGATAGCGTCAAGAAAGGGAAAGGAAAGCCAAAGCTTAAGGAATCTAGGCTTACAAGTAGGGTTAGCGGTAGCGGTAGGGTCAGGGTTGGGAAAGGCAAAGGCATTAAGGGTTACCTTTAGGGGTAGCGGTAGGGCATGGCAAGGGCAAAGGCAAAGGCAAGGGCAAAGGCAAAGGCAACGCCATCTAGCAGTAGCTTTAGGCTTAGGGTTAGGCTTAGGCAAAGGCAAAACAAAGGCAAAAGAAAAGGCATCTAGGGTTATGGTCACAGTTCGGGTTAGCAAAAGGCAGAGGAAAAGGCAAAGGCATCTAGGGTAAGGGTCAGCGGCAGCGGCAGGCAAAGGCAAAGACTAACTCAAAACCAAAGGCAGCAAGGGAGAGGGGGACGAAAGGCAATGGCAACGACAAAGGCAAAGGCAGCTAGGCTTACGCTTAGCAAAGGCAAAGCTATCCAGGCCTAGGCTTAGGCTTAGGCAAGGCAAAGCAGAGGTAAACGCAAAGGCATTCAGGCTAAGCATGAGGGTTAGTGACAGGCCACGGAAAGATAAAGGCAAGGGCAAACAACAGTCCAAGGAAAAGCCATCTAGGTGAGGGCTACGGATAGGGTTACGGTGATGTTTAGGCTTACCGTGAGGATTAGGAACAGCTAAAGGCAAAGGCATCTAGGAATACAGTCGCGGTCGCGGTCCGTGTCAGGGTTAGGAAAAGGCAAAAGCAAAGGAAAAGGAAAAGGCATCTAGCGTTGGGGTTAGCGATAGGCAAAGGCAAAGGCATGTAGGCTTAGGGTTAGCAAGGCAGAGAGAAAGCCAAAGGCAAAGGAATCTAGGTTTTAGGGGCAGGGAAAGTCTTAGGGATTAGCCTTGGCCTTAGCCTTAGGTTCCGCATCAGGCTTAGGAAAGGGAAAGCAAAGGCAAAGGCAATGTTAAAGGCATTCAGGCTTAGGATTAGGCTTAGGGCAAGGCCACGGCAAAGGCAAAGCAAAGGAAGAAGAAAAGGCATCCAGGGTTAGGGTGACGCTGAGCGTTCGCATTACGGTTAGAGTTACGGTGAGGGTTAGGAAACGGTAAACGCAAAGGCTCTAGGCATAGTGTCAGGGTCAGTGTTAGGCAAAGCAAGGGCAAAGGCATCTAGGCTTAGGCTGAGCAAAGGAAAAGCCAAAGCTCAAGGCAAAGGCAAAAGGAAAGGTATCGAAGGTTAGGGCTAGGGTTCAGGTTCAGGTTAGCGTCAGAGTTGGCATGAAGAAATGCAAAGGCAAGGCCAAAGCAAGCTAGGCTTAGAATTAGGGTTAGGGTTAGGGTTAGGGTTACGATGAGGTTCAGGAAAAGGCAAAGGCAACTGCAAAGGCATCTAGCGTTAGGCTTAGGGTTAGCTAAAGGGAAAACCAAAGGTATCGAGCGTTAGGCTTAGGGGGAGGATTAGGCTTAAGGTTACGGGTAGGGTTCGGGTTCGGGTCGTGGTTCGCGGTAGGGTTAGGAAAGGCAAAGCAAGGTAAAGCCAAAGGCAAAGGCATTTGGGCTTTGGCTTTGGGTTCGCGTTACACCACGGCAAAGGAAAAGGCAAAGGCAAAGGCAAAGGTGCCTAGGGTTCAGGTTAGCCTTAAGGTTAGCATGAGGGTGAGGGTTATGGTTAGAGATAGCATCAAGAAAGGGAAAGGAAAGCCAAAGCCTAAGGAATCTAGACTCACGAGTAGGCTTAGCGTTAGCAGTAGGGTTAGGGTTGGGAAAGGCAAAGGCATTAAGGGTTACCTTTAGGGGTAGCGGTAGGCCATGGCAAAGGCAAAGCCAAAGGAATCTAGGCTTAGAAGGAGGGTCATCTCTAGTGTTACGGTTAGGGTTAGGCTTACGATTAGGTTCAGCCAAAGGCCAAGGCAAAGGCAAAGGCACCTAGGCTTCGGGATACACAGGGGAAAACGCAAATGTACCCAGGCTTAGGGTGAGCCTTAGCGTCAGCGTCAGCGTCAGGGTCAGCGTTAGCAAAGGCAAAGGCAATGGAAAAGGAAAGGCATCTAGCGTTAGCGTTAGGCTTAGCGTTACGGTTACCGTTAGGTTAGGGTTAGGGAAACGGAAAAGCCAAGGCAAAAGAAAAGGCAAAGAGAAAGGCCAAACCATCTAGCGTTACGCTTACAGTTGGGGTTAGGCAAAGGCAAAGGCATCTGAGGACAGGGTCAGGGTCACGCTTAGGCAAAGGATAAGGCAAAGACAACATGAAAGGCATCTAGGCTTAGGCAAAGGCAGAGGCAAAGGCAGAGGCAAAGGCAAAGGCAGAGGCAAAGGCAGAGGCAAAGGCAGAGGCAAAGGCAGAGGCAAAGGCAGAGGCAAAGGCAGAGGCAAAGGCAGAGGCAAAGGCAGAGGCAAAGGCAGAGGCAAAGGCAGAGGCAAAGGCAGAGGCAGAGGCAGAGGCAGAGGCAGAGGCAGAGGCAGAGGCAGAGGCAGAGGCAGAGGCAGAGGCAGAGGCAGAGGCAGAGGCCTGCCGGGGTAGGGTTACGGTTAGCAAAGGCAAAGCAAAAGGCAAAGGCAAAGGTGCCTAGGGTTCAGGTTAGCCTTAAGGTTAGCATGAGGGTGAGGGTTATGGTTAGGGATAGCGTCAAGAAAGGGAAAGGAAAGCCAAAGCTTAAGGAATCTAGGCTTACGAGTAGGGTTAGCAGTAGCGGTAGGGTCAGGGTTGGGAAAGGCAAAGGCATTAAGGGCTACCTTTAGGGGTAGCGGTAGGGCATGGTAAGGGCAAAGGCAAAGGCAACGCCATCTAGCAGTAGCTTTAGGCTTAGGGTTAGGCTTAGGCAAAGGCAAAACAAAGGCAAAAGAAAAGGCATCTAGGGTTACGGTCACCCTTCGGGTTAGCAAAAGGCAGAGGAAAAGGCAAAGACATCTAGGGTTAGGGGCAGCGGCAGGCAAAGGCAAAGACTAACTCAAAACCAAAGGCAGCTAGGGAGAGGGGGACGAAAGGCAATGGCAACGACAAAGGCAAAGGCAGCTAGGCTTACGCTTAGCAAAGGCAAAGCCAAACGCAACAGCAAAGCTATCCAGGCTTTGGCCTAGGTTTAGGTTTAGGCTTAGGCTTAGGCTCAGGCTCAGGTTAGGTAAAACAGAGGTAAACGCAAAGGCATTCAGGCTTAGCATGAGGGTTAGTGACAGGCCACGGAAAGATAAAGGCAAGGGCAAACAACAGTCCAAGGAAAAGCCATCTAGGTGAGGGCTACGGATAGGGTTACGGTGATGTTTAGGCTTACCGTGAGGATTAGGAACAGCTAAAGGCAAAGGCATCTAGGAATACAGTCGCGGTCGCGGTCCATGTCAGGGTTAGGAAAAGGCAAAAGCAAAGGAAAAGGAAAAGGCATCTAGCGTTGGGGTTAGCGATAGGCAAAGGCAAAGGCATGTAGGCTTAGGGTTAGCAAGGCAGAGAGAAAGCCAAAGGCAAAGGAATCTAGGCTTAGGGGTAGGGTAAGGCGTAGGGCTTAGGCTTAGCCTTAGGTTCCGCATCAGGCTTAGGAAAGGGAAAGCAAAGGCAAAGGCAATGTTAAAGGCATTCAGGCTTAGGATTAGGCTTAGGGCAAGGCCACGGCAAAGGCAAAGCAAAGGAAGAAGAAAAGGCATCCAGGGTTAGGGTGACGCTGAGCGTTCGCATTATGGTTAGAGTTACGGTGAGGGTTAGGAAACGTAAACGCAAAGGCTCTAGGCATAGTGTCAGGGTCAGTGTTAGGCAAAGCAAGGGCAAAGGCATCTAGGCTTAGGCTGAGCAAAGGAAAAGCCAAAGCTCAAGACAAAGGCAAAAGGAAAGGTATCGAAGGTTAGGGCTAGGGTTCAGGTTCAGGTTAGCGTCAGAGTTGGCATGAAGAAATGCAAAGGCAAGGCCAAAGCAAGCTAGGCTTAGAATTAGGGTTAGGGTTAGGGTTAGGGTTACGATGAGGTTCAGGAAAAGGCAAAGGCAACTGCAAAGGCATCTAGCGTTAGGCTTAGGGTTAGCTAAAGGGAAAACCAAAGGTATCGAGCGTTAGGCTTAGGGGGAGGATTAGGCTTAAGGTTACGGGTAGGGTTCGGGTTCGGGTTCGGGTCGTGGTTCGCGGTAGGGTTAGGAAAGGCAAAGCAAGGTAAAGCCAAAGGCAAAGGCATTTGGGCTTTGGCTTTGGGTTTGCGTTAGGCTACGGCAAAGGAAAAGGCAAAGGCAAAAGAAAAGGCCTCTAGGGTTAGGCAAAGGCAAAAGGACATGCAAAGGCAAAGGAATCTACGCTTAGCGTTCGCAAAGGCAAAGGCCAAGGCAAATTTAAAGGAATCTGCAGGTAGGGTTAGCATTAAGAAAGCCAAAGCCAAAGCCAGAGGAATCTAGGCTTAGAAGGAGGGTTATCTCTAGTGTTACGGTTAGGGTTAGGCTTACGATTAGGTTCAGCCAAAGGCCAAGGCAAAGGCAAAGACAAAGGCATCTGCCGCTACGGTACGGGTAGGTAAAGGCAAAGGCAAAGGCACCTAGGCTTCGGGATACACAGGGGAAAAGGCAAATGTACCCAGGCTTAGGGTGAGCCTTAGCGTCAGCGTCAGGGTCAGGGTCAGCGTTAGCAAAGGCAAAGGCAATGGAAAAGGAAAGGCATCTAGCGTTAGCGTTAGGCTTAGCGTTACGGTTACCGTTAGGTTAGGGTTAGGGAAACGGAAAAGCCAAGGCAAAAGAAAAGGCAAAGAGAAAGGCCAAACCATCTAGCGTTACGCTTACAGTTGGGGTTAGGCAAAGGCAAAGGCAAAGGCATCTAAGGATAGGGTCAGGGTCACGCTTAGGCAAAGGATAAGGCAAAGACAACATGAAAGGCATCTAGGCTTAGGCAAAGGCAGAGGCAAAGGCAAAGGCAAAGGCATGCCGGGCTAGGGTTACGGTTAGCAAAGGCAAAGGAAAAGGAAAAGGCAAAATCAAAGGTGCCTAGGGTTCAGGTTAGCCTTAAGGTTAGCGTGAGGGTGAGGGTTACAGTTAGGGATAGCGTCAAGAAAGGGAAAGGAAAGCCAAAGCCTAAGGAATCTAGGCTTACGAGTAGGGTTAGCGGTAGCGGTAGGGTCAGGGTTGGGAAAGGCAAAGGCATTAAGGGTTACCTTTAGGGGTAGCGGTAGGGCATGGCAAAGGCAAGGGCAAAGGCAAAGGCAACGCCATCTAGCAGTAGCTTTAGGCTTAGGGTTAGGCTTAGGCAAAGGCAAAACAAAGGCAAAAGAAAAGGCATCTAGGGTTACGGTCACCGTTCGGGTTAGCAAAAGGCAGAGGAAAAGGCAAAGGCATCTAGGGTTAGGGTCAGCGGCAGCGGCAGGCAAAGGCAAAGACTAACTCAAAACCAAAGGCAGCTAGGAGGAGGGGGACGAAAGGCAATGGCAATGACAAAGGCAAAGGCAGCTAGGCTTACGCTTAGCAAAGGCAAAGCCAAACGCAACAGCAAAGCTATCCAGGCTTAGGCTTAGGCTTAGGCTTAGGCAAGGTAAAGCAGAGGTAAACGCAAAGGCATTCAGGCTAAGCATGAGGGTTAGTGACAGGCCACGGAAAGATAAAGGCAAGGGCAAACAACAGTCCAAAGAAAAGCCATCTAGGTGAGGGCTACGGATAGGGTTACGGTGATGTTTAGGCTTACCGTGAGGATTAGGAACAGCTAAAGGCAAAGGCATCTAGGAATACAGTCGTGGTCGCGGTCCGTGTCAGGGTTAGGAAAAGGCAAAAGCAAAGGAAAAGGAAAAGGCATCTAGCATTGGGGTTAGCGATAGGCAAAGGCAAAGGCATGTAGGCTTAGGGTTAGCAAGGCAGAGAGAAAGCCAAAGGCAAAGGAATCTAGGCTTAGGGGTAGGGTAAGGCGTAGGGCTTAGGCTTAGCCTTAGGTTCCGCATCAGGCTTAGGAAAGGGAAAGCAAAGGCAAAGGCAATGTTAAAGGCATTCAGGCTTAGGATTAGGCTTAGGGCAAGGCCACGGCAAAGGCAAAGCAAAGGAAGAAGAAAAGGCATCCAGGGTTAGGGTGACGCTGAGCGTTCGCATTACGGTTAGAGTTACGGTGAGGGTTAGGAAACGGTAAACGCAAAGGCTCTAGGCATAGTGTCAGGGTCAGTGTTAGGCAAAGCAAGGGCAAAGGCATCTAGGCTTAGGCTGAGCAAAGGAAAAGCCAAAGCTCAAGGCAAAGGCAAAAGGAAAGGTATCGAAGGTTAGGGCTAGGGTTCAGGTTTGGGTTCGGGTTAGAGTCAGAGTTGGCATGAAGAAATGCAAAGGCAAAGCCAAAGCAAGCTAGGCTCGAGAATTAGGGTTAGGGTTACGATGAGGTTCAGGAAAAGGCAAAGGCAACTGCAAAGGCATCTGGCGTTAGGCTTAGGGTTAGCTAAAGGGAAAACCAAAGGTATCGAGCGTTAGGCTTAGGGGGAGGATTAGGCTTAAGGTTACGGGTAGGGTTCGGGTTCGGGTCGTGGTTCGCGGTAGGGTTAGGAAAGGCAAAGCAAGGTAAAGCCAAAGGCAAAGGCATTTGGGCTTTGGCTTTGGGTTCGCGTTACACCACGGCAAAGGAAAAGGCAAAGGCAAAGGCAAAGGTGCCTAGGGTTCAGGTTAGCCTTAAGGTTAGCATGAGGGTGAGGGTTATGGTTAGAGATAGCATCAAGAAAGGGAAAGGAAAGCCAAAGCCTAAGGAATCTAGGCATACCAGTAGGGTTAGCGTTAGTAGTAGGGTTAGGGTTGGGAAAGGCAAAGGCATTAAGGGTTACCTTTAGGGGTAGCAGTAGGCCATGGCAAAGGCAAAGCCAAAGGAATCTAGGCTTAGAAGGAGGGTCATCTCTAGTGTTACGGTTAGGGTTAGGCTTACGATTAGGTTCAGCCAAAGGCCAAGGCAAAGGCAAAGACAAAGGCATCTGCCGCTACGGTACGGGTAGGTAAAGGCAAAGGCAAAGGCACCTAGGCTTCGGGATACACAGGGGAAAAGGCAAATGTACCCAGGCTTAGGGTGAGCCTTAGCGTCAGCGTCAGCGTCAGGGTCAGCGTTAGCAAAGGCAAAGGCAATGGAAAAGGAAAGGCATCTAGCGTTAGCGTTAGGCTTAGCGTTACGGTTACCGTTAGGTTAGGGTTAGGGAAACGGAAAAGCCAAGGCAAAAGAAAAGGCAAAGAGAAAGGCCAAACCATCTAGCGTTACGCTTACAGTTGGGGTTAGGCAAAGGCAAAGGCAAAGGCATCTAAGGATAGGGTCAGGGTCACGCTTAGGCAAAGGATAAGGCAAAGACAACATGAAAGGCATCTAGGCTTAGGCAAAGACAGATGCAAAGGCAGAGGCAAAGGCAGAGGCAAAGGCAAAGGCCTGCCGGGCTAGGGTTACGGTTAGCAAAGGCAAAGCAAAAGGCAAAGGCAAAGGCAAAGGTGCCTAGGGTTCAGGTTAGCCTTAAGGTTAGCATGAGGGTGAGGGTTATGGTTAGGGATAGCGTCAAGAAAGGGAAAGGAAAGCCAAAGCTTAAGGAATCTAGGCTTACAAGTAGGGTTAGCGGTAGCGGTAGGGTCAGGGTTGGGAAAGGCAAAGGCATTAAGGGTTACCTTTAGGGGTAGCGGTAGGGCATGGCAAGGGCAAAGGCAAAGGCAAGGGCAAAGGCAAAGGCAACGCCATCTAGCAGTAGCTTTAGGCTGAGGGTTAGGCTTAGGCAAAGGCAAAACAAAGGCAAAAGAAAAGGCATCTAGGGTTACGGTCACCGTTCAGGTTAGCAAAAGGCAGAGGAAAAGGCAAAGGCATCTAGGGTTAGGGTCAGCGGCAGCGGCAGGCAAAGGCAAAGACTAACTCAAAACCAAAAGCAGCTAGGAGGAGGGGGATGAAAGGCAATGGCAATGACAAAGGCAAAGGCAGCTAGGCTTACGCTTAGCAAAGGCAGCTAGGCTTACGCTTAGCAAAGGCAAAGCCAAATGCAACAGCAAAGCTATCCAGGCTTAGGCTTAGGCTTAGGCTTAGGCTTAGTAAAGCAGAGGAAAACGCAACGGCATTCAGGCTAAGCATGAGGGTTAGTGATAGGCCACGGAAAGATAAAGGCAAGGGCAAACAACAGTCCAAGGAAAAGCCATCTAGGTGAGGGCTACGGATAGGGTTACGGTGATGTTTAGGCTTACCGTGAGGATTAGGAACAGCTAAAGGCAAAGGCATCTAGGAATACAGTCGTGGTCGTGGTCAGTGTCAGGGTTAGGAAAAGGCAAAAGCAAAGGAAAAGGAAAAGGCATCTAGCGTTGGGGTTAGCGATAGGCAAAGGCAAAGGCAAAGGCATGTAGGCTTAGGGTTAGCAAGGCAGAGAGAAAGCCAAAGGCAAAGGAATCTAGGCTTAGGGGTAGGGTAAGGCGTAGGGCTTAGGCTTAGCCTTAGGTTCCACATCAGGCTTAGGAAAGGGAAAGCAAAGGCAAAGGCAATGTTAAAGGCATTCAGGCTTAGGATTAGGCTTAGGGCAAGGCCACAGCAAAGGCAAAGCAAAGGAAGAAGAAAAGGCATCCAGGGTTACGGTTAGAGTTACAGTGAGGGTTAGGAAATGGTAAACGCAAAGGCTCTAGGCATAGTGTCAGGGTCAGTGTTAGGCAAAGCAAGGGCAAAGGCATCTAGGCTTAGGCTGAGCAAAGGAAAAGCCAAAGCTCAAGGCAAAGGCAAAAGGAAAGGTATCGAAGGCTAGGGCTAGGGTTCAGGTTTGGGTTAGAGTCAGAGTTGGCATGAAGAAATGCAAAGGCAAAGCCAAAGCAAGCTAGGCTTAGAATTAGGGTTAGCGTTAGGGTTAGGGTTACGATGAGGTTCAGGAAAAGGCAAAGGCAACTGCAAAGGCATCTGGCGTTAGGCTTAGGGTTAGCTAAAGGGAAAACCAAAGGTATCGAGCGTTAGGCTTAGGGGGAGGATTAGGCTTAAGGTTACGGGTAGGGTTCGGGTTCGGGTCGTGGTTCGCGGTAGGGTTAGGAAAGGCAAAGCAAGGTAAAGCCAAAGGCAAAGGCATTTGGGCTTTGGCTTTGGGTTCGCGTTACGCCACGGCAAAGGAAAAGGCAAAGGCAAAGGTGCCTAGGGTTCAGGTTAGCCTTAAGGTTAGCATGAGGGTGAGGGTTATGGTTAGAGATAGCATCAAGAAAGGGAAAGGAAAGCCAAAGCCTAAGGAATCTAGACTCACGAGTAGGCTTAGCGTTAGCAGTAGGGTTAGGGTTGGGAAAGGCAAAGGCATTAAGGGTTACCTTTAGGGGTAGCGGTAGGCCATGGCAAAGGCAAAGCCAAAGGAATCTAGGCTTAGAAGGAGAGTCATCTCTAGTGTTACGGTTAGGGTTAGGCTTACGATTAGGTTCAGCCAAAGGCCAAGGCAAAGACAAAGGCATCTGCCGCTACGGTACGGGTAGGCAAAGGCAAAGGCAAAGGCACCTAGGCTTCGGGATACACAGGGGAAAAGGCAAATGTACCCAGGCTTAGGGTGAGCCTTAGCGTCAGCGTCAGCGTCAGGGTCAGCGTTAGCAAAGGCAAAGGCAATGGAAAAGGAAAGGCATCTTCCGTTAGCGTTAGGCTTAGCGTTACGGTTACCGTTAGGTTAGGGTTAGGGAAACGGAAAAGCCAAGGCAAAAGAAAAGGCAAAGAGAAAGGCCAAACCATCTAGCGTTACGCTTACAGTTGGGGTTAGGCAAAGGCAAAGGCATCTGAGGACAGGGTCAGGGTCACGCTTAGGCAAAGGATAAGGCAAAGACAACATGAAAGGCATCTAGGCTTAGGCAAAGGCAGAGGCAAAGGCAGAGGCAAAGGCAAAGGCAAAGGCCTGCCGGGGTAGGGTTACGGTTAGCAAAGGCAAAGCAAAAGGCAAAGGCAAAGGCAAAGGTGCCTAGGGTTCAGGTTAGCCTTAAGGTTAGCATGAGGGTGAGGGTTATGGTTAGGGATAGCGTCAAGAAAGGGAAAGGAAAGCCAAAGCTTAAGGAATCTAGGCTTACGAGTAGGGTTAGCGGTAGCGGTAGGGTCAGGGTTGGGAAAGGCAAAGGCGTTAAGGGCTACCTTTAGGGGCAGCGATAGGGCATGGTAAGGGCAAAGGCAAAGGCAACGCCATCTAGCAGTAGCTTTAGGCTTAGGGTTAGGCTTAGGCAAAGGCAAAACAAAGGCAAAAGAAAAGGCATCTAGGGTTACGGTCACCGTTCGGGTTAGCAAAAGGCAGAGGAAAAGGCAAAGGCATCTAGGGTTAGGGGCAGCGGCAGGCAAAGGCAAAGACTAACTCAAAACCAAAAGCAGCTAGGGAGAGGGGGACGAAAGGCAATGGCAACGACAAAGGCAAAGGCAGCTAGGCTTACGCTTAGCAAAGGCAAAGCCAAACGCAACAGCAAAGCTATCCAGGCTTTGGCCTAGGTTTAGGTTTAGGCTTAGGCTTAGGCTCAGGCTCAGGTTAGGTAAAACAGAGGTAAACGCAAAGGCATTCAGGCTTAGCATGAGGGTTAGTGATAGGCCACGGAAAGATAAAGGCAAGGGCAAACAACAGTCCAAAGAAAAGCCATCTAGGTGAGGGCTACGGATAGGGTTACGGTGATGTTTAGGCTTACCGTGAGGATTAGGAACAGCTAAAGGCAAAGGCATCTAGGAATACAGTCGCGGTCGCGGTCCGTGTCAGGGTTAGGAAAAGGCAAAAGCAAAGGAAAAGGAAAAGGCATCTAGCGTTGGGGTTAGCGATAGGCAAAGGCAAAGGCATGTAGGCTTAGGGTTAGCAAGGCAGAGAGAAAGCCAAAGGCAAAGGAATCTAGGCTTAGGGGTAGGGTAAGGCGTAGGGCTTAGGCTTAGCCTTAGGTTCTGCATCAGGCTTAGGAAAGGGAAAGCAAAGGCAAAGGCAATGTTAAAGGCATTCAGGCTTAGGATTAGGCTTAGGGCAAGGCCACGGCAAAGGCAAAGCAAAGGAAGAAGAAAAGGCATCCAGGGTTACGGTTAGAGTTACAGTGAGGGTTAGGAAACGGTAAACGCAAAGGCTCTAGGCATAGTGTCAGGGTCAGTGTTAGGCAAAGCAAGGGCAAAGGCATCTAGGCTTAGGCTGAGCAAAGGAAAAGCCAAAGCTCAAGGCAAAGGCAAAAGGAAAGGTATCGAAGGCTAGGGCTAGGGTTCAGGTTTGGGTTAGAGTCAGAGTTGGCATGAAGAAATGCAAAGGCAAAGCCAAAGCAAGCTAGGCTTAGAATTAGGGTTAGCGTTAGGGTTAGGGTTACGATGAGGTTCAGGAAAAGGCAAAGGCAACTGCAAAGGCATCTGGCGTTAGGCTTAGGGTTAGCTAAAGGGAAAACCAAAGGTATCGAGCGTTAGGCTTAGGGGGAGGATTAGGCTTAAGGTTACGGGTAGGGTTCGGGTTCGGGTCGTGGTTCGCGGTAGGGTTAGGAAAGGCAAAGCAAGGTAAAGCCAAAGGCAAAGGCATTTGGGCTTTGGCTTTGGGTTCGCGTTACACCACGGCAAAGGAAAAGGCAAAGGCAAAGGCAAAGGTGCCTAGGGTTCAGGTTAGCCTTAAGGTTAGCATGAGGGTGAGGGTTATGGTTAGAGATAGCGTCAAGAAAGGGAAAGGAAAGCCAAAGCCTAAGGAATCTAGACTCACGAGTAGGCTTAGCGTTAGCAGTAGGGTCAGGGTTGGGAAAGGCAAAGGCATTAAGGGTTACCTTTAGGGGTAGCGGTAGGCCATGGCAAAGGCAAAGCCAAAGGAATCTAGGCTTAGAAGGAGAGTCATCTCTAGTGTTACGGTTAGGGTTAGGCTTACGATTAGGTTCAGCCAAAGGCCAAGGCAAAGACAAAGGCATCTGCCGCTACGGTACGGGTAGGCAAAGGCAAAGGCAAAGGCACCTAGGCTTCGGGATACACAGGGGAAAAGGCAAATGTACCCAGGCTTAGGGTGAGCCTTAGCGTCAGCGTCAGGGTCAGGGTCAGCGTTAGCAAAGGCAAAGGCAATGGAAAAGGAAAGGCATCTAGCGTTAGCGTTAGGCTTAGTGTTACGGTTACCGTTAGGTTAGGGTTAGGGAAACGGAAAAGCCAAGGCAAAAGAAAAGGCAAAGAGAAAGGCCAAACCATCTAGCGTTACGCTTACAGTTGGGGTTAGGCAAAGGCAAAGGCATCTGAGGACAGGGTCGGGGTCACGCTTAGGCAAAGGATAAGGCAAAGACAACATGAAAGGCATCTAGGCTTAGGCAAAGGCAGAGGCAAAGGCAGAGGCAAAGGCAAAGGCAAAGGCAAAGGCCTGCCGGGGTAGGGTTACGGTTAGCAAAGGCAAAGCAAAAGGCAAAGGCAAAGGCAAAGGTGCCTAGGGTTCAGGTTAGCCTTAAGGTTAGCATGAGGGTGAGGGTTATGGTTAGGGATAGCGTCAAGAAAGGGAAAGGAAAGCCAAAGCTTAAGGAATCTAGGCTTACGAGTAGGGTTAGCGGTAGCGGTAGGGTCAGGGTTGGGAAAGGCAAAGGCGTTAAGGGCTACCTTTAGGGGCAGCGATAGGGCATGGTAAGGGCAAAGGCAAAGGCAACGCCATCTAGCAGTAGCTTTAGGCTTAGGGTTAGGCTTAGGCAAAGGCAAAACAAAGGCAAAAGAAAAGGCATCTAGGGTTACGGTCACCGTTCGGGTTAGCAAAAGGCAGAGGAAAAGGCAAAGGCATCTAGGGTTAGGGGCAGCGGCAGGCAAAGGCAAAGACTAACTCAAAACCAAAGGCAGCTAGGGAGAGGGGGACGAAAGGCAATGGCAACGACAAAGGCAAAGGCAGCTAGGCTTACGCTTAGCAAAGGCAAAGCCAAACGCAACAGCAAAGCTATCCAGGCTTCGGCCTAGGTTTAGGTTTAGGCTTAGGCTTAGGCTCAGGCTCAGGTTAGGTAAAACAGAGGTAAACGCAAAGGCATTCAGGCTTAGCATGAGGGTTAGTGACAGGCCACGGAAAGATAAAGGCAAGGGCAAACAACAGTCCAAGGAAAAGCCATCTAGGTGAGGGCTACGGGTAGGGTTACGGTGATGTTTAGGCTTACCGTGAGGATTAGGAACAGCTAAAGGCAAAGGCATCTAGGAATACAGTCGCGGTCGCGGTCCGTGTCAGGGTTAGGAAAAGGCAAAAGCAAAGGAAAAGGAAAAGGCATCTAGCGTTGGGGTTAGCGATAGGCAAAGGCAAAGGCATGTAGGCTTAGGGTTAGCAAGGCAGAGAGAAAGCCAAAGGCAAAGGAATCTAGGCTTAGGGGTAGGGTAAGGCGTAGGGCTTAGGCTTAGCCTTAGGTTCCGCATCAGGCTTAGGAAAGGGAAAGCAAAGGCAAAGGCAATGTTAAAGGCATTCAGGCTTAGGATTAGGCTTAGGGCAAGGCCACGGCAAAGGCAAAGCAAAGGAAGAAGAAAAGGTATCCAGGGTTAGGGTGACGCTGAGCGTTCGCATTACGGTTAGAGTTACGGTGAGGGTTAGGAAACGTAAACGCAAAGGCTCTAGGCATAGTGTCAGGGTCAGTGTTAGGCAAAGCAAGGGCAAAGGCATCTAGGCTTAGGCTGAGCAAAGGAAAAGCCAAAGCTCAAGGCAAAGGCAAAAGGAAAGGTATCGAAGGTTAGGGCTAGGGTTCAGGTTTGGGTTCGGGTTAGAGTCAGAGTTGGCATGAAGAAATGCAAAGGCAAAGCCAAAGCAAGCTAGGCTCGAGAATTAGGGTTAGGGTTACGATGAGGTTCAGGAAAAGGCAAAGGCAACTGCAAAGGCATCTGGCGTTAGGCTTAGGGTTAGCTAAAGGGAAAACCAAAGGTATCGAGCGTTAGGCTTAGGGGGAGGATTAGGCTTAAGGTTACGGGTAGGGTTCGGGTTCGGGTCGTGGTTCGCGGTAGGGTTAGGAAAGGCAAAGCAAGGTAAAGCCAAAGGCAAAGGCATTTGGGCTTTGGCTTTGGGTTCGCGTTACACCACGGCAAAGGAAAAGGCAAAGGCAAAGGCAAAGGTGCCTAGGGTTCAGGTTAGCCTTAAGGTTAGCATGAGGGTGAGGGTTATGGTTAGAGATAGCATCAAGAAAGGGAAAGGAAAGCCAAAGCCTAAGGAATCTAGACTCACGAGTAGGCTTAGCGTTAGCAGTAGGGTTAGGGTTGGGAAAGGCAAAGGCATTAAGGGTTACCTTTAGGGGTAGCGGTAGGCCATGGCAAAGGCAAAGCCAAAGGAATCTAGGCTTAGAAGGAGGGTCATCTCTAGTGTTACGGTTAGGGTTAGGCTTACGATTAGGTTCAGCCAAAGGCCAAGGCAAAGGCAAAGACAAAGGCATCTGCCGCTACGGTACGGGTAGGTAAAGGCAAAGGCAAAGGCACCTAGGCTTCGGGATACACAGGGGAAAAGGCAAATGTACCCAGGCTTAGGGTGAGCCTTAGCGTCAGCGTCAGCGTCAGGGTCAGCGTTAGCAAAGGCAAAGGCAATGGAAAAGGAAAGGCATCTTCCGTTAGCGTTAGGCTTAGCGTTACGGTTACCGTTAGGTTAGGGTTAGGGAAACGGAAAAGCCAAGGCAAAAGAAAAGGCAAAGAGAAAGGCCAAACCATCTAGCGTTACGCTTACAGTTGGGGTTAGGCAAAGGCAAAGGCAAAGGCATCTAAGGATAGGGTCAGGGTCACGCTTAGGCAAAGGATAAGGCAAAGACAACATGAAAGGCATCTAGGCTTAGGCAAAGACAGATGCAAAGGCAGAGGCAAAGGCAGAGGCAAAGGCAAAGGCCTGCCGGGCTAGGGTTACGGTTAGCAAAGGCAAAGCAAAAGGCAAAGGCAAAGGCAAAGGTGCCTAGGGTTCAGGTTAGCCTTAAGGTTAGCATGAGGGTGAGGGTTATGGTTAGGGATAGCGTCAAGAAAGGGAAAGGAAAGCCAAAGCTTAAGGAATCTAGGCTTACGAGTAGGGTTAGCGGTAGCGGTAGGGTCAGGGTTGGGAAAGGCAAAGGCATTAAGGGTTACCTTTAGGGGTAGCGGTAGGGCATGGCAAGGGCAAAGGCAAAGGCAAGGGCAAAGGCAAAGGCAACGCCATCTAGCAGTAGCTTTAGGCTGAGGGTTAGGCTTAGGCAAAGGCAAAACAAAGGCAAAAGAAAAGGCATCTAGGGTTACGGTCACCGTTCAGGTTAGCAAAAGGCAGAGGAAAAGGCAAAGGCATCTAGGGTTAGGGTCAGCGGCAGCGGCAGGCAAAGGCAAAGACTAACTCAAAACCAAAAGCAGCTAGGAGGAGGGGGATGAAAGGCAATGGCAATGACAAAGGCAAAGGCAGCTAGGCTTACGCTTAGCAAAGGCAGCTAGGCTTACGCTTAGCAAAGGCAAAGCCAAATGCAACAGCAAAGCTATCCAGGCTTAGGCTTAGGCTTAGGCTTAGGCTTAGTAAAGCAGAGGAAAACGCAACGGCATTCAGGCTAAGCATGAGGGTTAGTGATAGGCCACGGAAAGATAAAGGCAAGGGCAAACAACAGTCCAAGGAAAAGCCATCTAGGTGAGGGCTACGGATAGGGTTACGGTGATGTTTAGGCTTACCGTGAGGATTAGGAACAGCTAAAGGCAAAGGCATCTAGGAATACAGTCGTGGTCGCGGTCAGTGTCAGGGTTAGGAAAAGGCAAAAGCAAAGGAAAAGGAAAAGGCATCTAGCGTTGGGGTTAGCGATAGGCAAAGGCAAAGGCAAAGGCATGTAGGCTTAGGGTTAGCAAGGCAGAGAGAAAGCCAAAGGCAAAGGAATCTAGGCTTAGGGGTAGGGTAAGGCGTAGGGCTTAGGCTTAGCCTTAGGTTCCACATCAGGCTTAGGAAAGGGAAAGCAAAGGCAAAGGCAATGTTAAAGGCATTCAGGCTTAGGATTAGGCTTAGGGCAAGGCCACGGCAAAGGCAAAGCAAAGGAAGAAGAAAAGGCATCCAGGGTTACGGTTAGAGTTACAGTGAGGGTTAGGAAACGGTAAACGCAAAGGCTCTAGGCATAGTGTCAGGGTCAGTGTTAGGCAAAGCAAGGGCAAAGGCATCTAGGCTTAGGCTGAGCAAAGGAAAAGCCAAAGCTCAAGGCAAAGGCAAAAGGAAAGGTATCGAAGGCTAGGGCTAGGGTTCAGGTTTGGGTTAGAGTCAGAGTTGGCATGAAGAAATGCAAAGGCAAAGCCAAAGCAAGCTAGGCTTAGAATTAGGGTTAGCGTTAGGGTTAGGGTTACGATGAGGTTCAGGAAAAGGCAAAGGCAACTGCAAAGGCATCTGGCGTTAGGCTTAGGGTTAGCTAAAGGGAAAACCAAAGGTATCGAGCGTTAGGCTTAGGGGGAGGATTAGGCTTAAGGTTACGGGTAGGGTTCGGGTTCGGGTCGTGGTTCGCGGTAGGGTTAGGAAAGGCAAAGCAAGGTAAAGCCAAAGGCAAAGGCATTTGGGCTTTGGCTTTGGGTTCGCGTTACACCACGGCAAAGGAAAAGGCAAAGGCAAAGGCAAAGGTGCCTAGGGTTCAGGTTAGCCTTAAGGTTAGCATGAGGGTGAGGGTTATGGTTAGAGATAGCATCAAGAAAGGGAAAGGAAAGCCAAAGCCTAAGGAATCTAGACTCACGAGTAGGCTTAGCGTTAGCAGTAGGGTCAGGGTTGGGAAAGGCAAAGGCATTAAGGGTTACCTTTAGGGGTAGCGGTAGGCCATGGCAAAGGCAAAGCCAAAGGAATCTAGGCTTAGAAGGAGGGTCATCTCTAGTGTTACGGTTAGGGTTAGGCTTACGATTAGGTTCAGCCAAAGGCCAAGGCAAAGACAAAGGCATCTGCCGCTACGGTACGGGTAGGCAAAGGCAAAGGCAAAGGCACCTAGGCTTCGGGATACACAGGGGAAAAGGCAAATGTACCCAGGCTTAGGGTGAGCCTTAGCGTCAGCGTCAGGGTCAGGGTCAGCGTTAGCAAAGGCAAAGGCAATGGAAAAGGAAAGGCATCTTCCGTTAGCGTTAGGCTTAGTGTTACGGTTACCGTTAGGTTAGGGTTAGGGAAACGGAAAAGCCAAGGCAAAAGAAAAGGCAAAGAGAAAGGCCAAACCATCTAGCGTTACGCTTACAGTTGGGGTTAGGCAAAGGCAAAGGCATCTGAGGACAGGGTCGGGGTCACGCTTAGGCAAAGGATAAGGCAAAGACAACATGAAAGGCATCTAGGCTTAGGCAAAGACAGAGGCAAAGGCAGAGGCAAAGGCAAAGGCAAAGGCAAAGGCCTGCCGGGGTAGGGTTACGGTTAGCAAAGGCAAAGCAAAAGGCAAAGGCAAAGGCAAAGGTGCCTAGGGTTCAGGTTAGCCTTAAGGTTAGCATGAGGGTGAGGGTTATGGTTAGGGATAGCGTCAAGAAAGGGAAAGGAAAGCCAAAGCTTAAGGAATCTAGGCTTACGAGTAGGGTTAGCGGTAGCGGTAGGGTCAGGGTTGGGAAAGGCAAAGGCGTTAAGGGCTACCTTTAGGGGCAGCGATAGGGCATGGTAAGGGCAAAGGCAAAGGCAACGCCATCTAGCAGTAGCTTTAGGCTTAGGGTTAGGCTTAGGCAAAGGCAAAACAAAGGCAAAAGAAAAGGCATCTAGGGTTACGGTCACCGTTCGGGTTAGCAAAAGGCAGAGGAAAAGGCAAAGGCATCTAGGGTTAGGGGCAGCGGCAGGCAAAGGCAAAGACTAACTCAAAACCAAAGGCAGCTAGGGAGAGGGGGACGAAAGGCAATGGCAACGACAAAGGCAAAGGCAGCTAGGCTTACGCTTAGCAAAGGCAAAGCCAAACGCAACAGCAAAGCTATCCAGGCTTCGGCCTAGGTTTAGGTTTAGGCTTAGGCTTAGGCTCAGGCTCAGGTTAGGTAAAACAGAGGTAAACGCAAAGGCATTCAGGCTTAGCATGAGGGTTAGTGACAGGCCACGGAAAGATAAAGGCAAGGGCAAACAACAGTCCAAGGAAAAGCCATCTAGGTGAGGGCTACGGGTAGGGTTACGGTGATGTTTAGGCTTACCGTGAGGATTAGGAACAGCTAAAGGCAAAGGCATCTAGGAATACAGTCGCGGTCGCGGTCCGTGTCAGGGTTAGGAAAAGGCAAAAGCAAAGGAAAAGGAAAAGGCATCTAGCGTTGGGGTTAGCGATAGGCAAAGGCAAAGGCATGTAGGCTTAGGGTTAGCAAGGCAGAGAGAAAGCCAAAGGCAAAGGAATCTAGGCTTAGGGGTAGGGTAAGGCGTAGGGCTTAGGCTTAGCCTTAGGTTCCGCATCAGGCTTAGGAAAGGGAAAGCAAAGGCAAAGGCAATGTTAAAGGCATTCAGGCTTAGGATTAGGCTTAGGGCAAGGCCACGGCAAAGGCAAAGCAAAGGAAGAAGAAAAGGTATCCAGGGTTAGGGTGACGCTGAGCGTTCGCATTACGGTTAGAGTTACGGTGAGGGTTAGGAAACGTAAACGCAAAGGCTCTAGGCATAGTGTCAGGGTCAGTGTTAGGCAAAGCAAGGGCAAAGGCATCTAGGCTTAGGCTGAGCAAAGGAAAAGCCAAAGCTCAAGGCAAAGGCAAAAGGAAAGGTATCGAAGGTTAGGGCTAGGGTTCAGGTTTGGGTTCGGGTTAGAGTCAGAGTTGGCATGAAGAAATGCAAAGGCAAAGCCAAAGCAAGCTAGGCTCGAGAATTAGGGTTAGGGTTACGATGAGGTTCAGGAAAAGGCAAAGGCAACTGCAAAGGCATCTGGCGTTAGGCTTAGGGTTAGCTAAAGGGAAAACCAAAGGTATCGAGCGTTAGGCTTAGGGGGAGGATTAGGCTTAAGGTTACGGGTAGGGTTCGGGTTCGGGTCGTGGTTCGCGGTAGGGTTAGGAAAGGCAAAGCAAGGTAAAGCCAAAGGCAAAGGCATTTGGGCTTTGGCTTTGGGTTCGCGTTACACCACGGCAAAGGAAAAGGCAAAGGCAAAGGCAAAGGTGCCTAGGGTTCAGGTTAGCCTTAAGATTAGCATGAGGGTGAGGGTTATGGTTAGGGATAGCGTCAAGAAAGGGAAAGGAAAGCCAAAGCCTAAGGAATCTAGGCATACCAGTAGGGTTAGCGTTAGCAGTAGGGTTAGGGTTGGGAAAGGCAAAGGCATTAAGGGTTACCTTTAGGGGTAGCAGTAGGCCATAGCAAAGGCAAAGCCAAAGGAATCTAGGCTTAGAAGGAGGGTCATCTCTAGTGTTACGGTTAGGGTTAGGCTTACGATTAGGTTCAGCCAAAGGCCAAGGCAAAGGCAAAGACAAAGGCATCTGCCGCTACGGTACGGGTAGGTAAAGGCAAAGGCAAAGGCACCTAGGCTTCGGGATACACAGGGGAAAAGGCAAATGTACCCAGGCTTAGGGTGAGCCTTAGCGTCAGCGTCAGCGTCAGGGTCAGCGTTAGCAAAGGCAAAGGCAATGGAAAAGGAAAGGCATCTTCCGTTAGCGTTAGGCTTAGCGTTACGGTTACCGTTAGGTTAGGGTTAGGGAAACGGAAAAGCCAAGGCAAAAGAAAAGGCAAAGAGAAAGGCCAAACCATCTAGCGTTACGCTTACAGTTGGGGTTAGGCAAAGGCAAAGGCAAAGGCATCTAAGGATAGGGTCAGGGTCACGCTTAGGCAAAGGATAAGGCAAAGACAACATGAAAGGCATCTAGGCTTAGGCAAAGACAGATGCAAAGGCAGAGGCAAAGGCAGAGGCAAAGGCAAAGGCCTGCCGGGCTAGGGTTACGGTTAGCAAAGGCAAAGCAAAAGGCAAAGGCAAAGGCAAAGGTGCCTAGGGTTCAGGTTAGCCTTAAGGTTAGCATGAGGGTGAGGGTTATGGTTAGGGATAGCGTCAAGAAAGGGAAAGGAAAGCCAAAGCCTAAGGAATCTAGGCTTACGAGTAGGGTTAGCGGTAGCGGTAGGGTCAGGGTTGGGAAAGGCAAAGGCATTAAGGGTTACCTTTAGGGGTAGCGGTAGGGCATGGCAAGGGCAAAGGCAAAGGCAAGGGCAAAGGCAAAGGCAACGCCATCTAGCAGTAGCTTTAGGCTGAGGGTTAGGCTTAGGCAAAGGCAAAACAAAGGCAAAAGAAAAGGCATCTAGGGTTACGGTCACCGTTCAGGTTAGCAAAAGGCAGAGGAAAAGGCAAAGGCATCTAGGGTTAGGGTCAGCGGCAGCGGCAGGCAAAGGCAAAGACTAACTCAAAACCAAAAGCAGCTAGGAGGAGGGGGATGAAAGGCAATGGCAATGACAAAGGCAAAGGCAGCTAGGCTTACGCTTAGCAAAGGCAGCTAGGCTTACGCTTAGCAAAGGCAAAGCCAAATGCAACAGCAAAGCTATCCAGGCTTAGGCTTAGGCTTAGGCTTAGGCTTAGTAAAGCAGAGGAAAACGCAACGGCATTCAGGCTAAGCATGAGGGTTAGTGATAGGCCACGGAAAGATAAAGGCAAGGGCAAACAACAGTCCAAGGAAAAGCCATCTAGGTGAGGGCTACGGATAGGGTTACGGTGATGTTTAGGCTTACCGTGAGGATTAGGAACAGCTAAAGGCAAAGGCATCTAGGAATACAGTCGTGGTCGTGGTCAGTGTCAGGGTTAGGAAAAGGCAAAAGCAAAGGAAAAGGAAAAGGCATCTAGCGTTGGGGTTAGCGATAGGCAAAGGCAAAGGCAAAGGCATGTAGGCTTAGGGTTAGCAAGGCAGAGAGAAAGCCAAAGGCAAAGGAATCTAGGCTTAGGGGTAGGGTAAGGCGTAGGGCTTAGGCTTAGCCTTAGGTTCCACATCAGGCTTAGGAAAGGGAAAGCAAAGGCAAAGGCAATGTTAAAGGCATTCAGGCTTAGGATTAGGCTTAGGGCAAGGCCACGGCAAAGGCAAAGCAAAGGAAGAAGAAAAGGCATCCAGGGTTACGGTTAGAGTTACAGTGAGGGTTAGGAAATGGTAAACGCAAAGGCTCTAGGCATAGTGTCAGGGTCAGTGTTAGGCAAAGCAAGGGCAAAGGCATCTAGGCTTAGGCTGAGCAAAGGAAAAGCCAAAGCTCAAGGCAAAGGCAAAAGGAAAGGTATCCAAGGCTAGGGCTAGGGTTCAGGTTTGGGTTAGAGTCAGAGTTGGCATGAAGAAATGCAAAGGCAAAGCCAAAGCAAGCTAGGCTTAGAATTAGGGTTAGCGTTAGGGTTAGGGTTACGATGAGGTTCAGGAAAAGGCAAAGGCAACTGCAAAGGCATCTGGCGTTAGGCTTAGGGTTAGCTAAAGGGAAAACCAAAGGTATCGAGCGTTAGGCTTAGGGGGAGGATTAGGCTTAAGGTTACGGGTAGGGTTCGGGTTCGGGTCGTGGTTCGCGGTAGGGTTAGGAAAGGCAAAGCAAGGTAAAGCCAAAGGCAAAGGCATTTGGGCTTTGGCTTTGGGTTCGCATTACGCCACGGCAAAGGAAAAGGCAAAGGCAAAGGTGCCTAGGGTTCAGGTTAGCCTTAAGGTTAGCATGAGGGTGAGGGTTATGGTTAGAGATAGCATCAAGAAAGGGAAAGGAAAGCCAAAGCCTAAGGAATCTAGACTCACGAGTAGGCTTAGCGTTAGCAGTAGGGTTAGGGTTGGGAAAGGCAAAGGCATTAAGGGTTACCTTTAGGGGTAGCGGTAGGCCATGGCAAAGGCAAAGCCAAAGGAATCTAGGCTTAGAAGGAGAGTCATCTCTAGTGTTACGGTTAGGGTTAGGCTTACGATTAGGTTCAGCCAAAGGCCAAGGCAAAGACAAAGGCATCTGCCGCTACGGTACGGGTAGGCAAAGGCAAAGGCAAAGGCACCTAGGCTTCGGGATACACAGGGGAAAAGGCAAATGTACCCAGGCTTAGGGTGAGCCTTAGCGTCAGCGTCAGCGTCAGGGTCAGCGTTAGCAAAGGCAAAGGCAATGGAAAAGGAAAGGCATCTTCCGTTAGCGTTAGGCTTAGCGTTACGGTTACGGTTAGGTTAGGGTTAGGGAAACGGAAAGGCCAAGGCAAAAGAAAAGGCAAAGAGAAAGGCCAAACCATCTAGCGTTACGCTTACAGTTGGGGTTAGGCAAAGGCAAAGGCATCTGATGACAGAGTCAGGGTCACGCTTAGGCAAAGGACAAGGCAAAGACAACATGAAAGGCATCTAGGCTTAGGCAAAGGCAGAGGCAAAGGCAGAGGCAAAGGCAAAGGCAAAGGCCTGCCGGGGTAGGGTTACGGTTAGCAAAGGCAAAGCAAAAGGCAAAGGCAAAGGCAAAGGTGCCTAGGGTTCAGGTTAGCCTTAAGGTTAGCATGAGGGTGAGGGTTATGGTTAGGGATAGCGTCAAGAAAGGGAAAGGAAAGCCAAAGCTTAAGGAATCTAGGCTTACGAGTAGGGTTAGCGGTAGCGGTAGGGTCAGGGTTGGGAAAGGCAAAGGCGTTAAGGGCTACCTTTAGGGGCAGCGATAGGGCATGGTAAGGGCAAAGGCAAAGGCAACGCCATCTAGCAGTAGCTTTAGGCTTAGGGTTAGGCTTAGGAAAAGGCAAAACAAAGGCAAAAGAAAAGGCATCTAGGGTTACGGTCACCGTTCGGGTTAGCAAAAGGCAGAGGAAAAGGCAAAGGCATCTAGGGTTAGGGGCAGCGGCAGGCAAAGGCAAAGACTAACTCAAAACCAAAAGCAGCTAGGGAGAGGGGGACGAAAGGCAATGGCAACGACAAAGGCAAAGGCAGCTAGGCTTACGCTTAGCAAAGGCAAAGCCAAACGCAACAGCAAAGCTATCCAGGCTTCGGCCTAGGTTTAGGTTTAGGCTTAGGCTTAGGCTCAGGCTCAGGTTAGGTAAAACAGAGGTAAACGCAAAGGCATTCAGGCTTAGCATGAGGGTTAGTGATAGGCCACGGAAAGATAAAGGCAAGGGCAAACAACAGTCCAAAGAAAAGCCATCTAGGTGAGGGCTACGGATAGGGTTACGGTGATGTTTAGGCTTACCGTGAGGATTAGGAACAGCTAAAGGCAAAGGCATCTAGGAATACAGTCGCGGTCGCGGTCCGTGTCAGGGTTAGGAAAAGGCAAAAGCAAAGGAAAAGGAAAAGGCATCTAGCGTTGGGGTTAGCGATAGGCAAAGGCAAAGGCATGTAGGCTTAGGGTTAGCAAGGCAGAGAGAAAGCCAAAGGCAAAGGAATCTAGGCTTAGGGGTAGGGTAAGGCGTAGGGCTTAGGCTTAGCCTTAGGTTCCGCATCAGGCTTAGGAAAGGGAAAGCAAAGGCAAAGGCAATGTTAAAGGCATTCAGGCTTAGGATTAGGCTTAGGGCAAGGCCACAGCAAAGGCAAAGCAAAGGAAGAAGAAAAGGCATCCAGGGTTAGGGTGACGCTGAGCGTTCGCATTACGGTTAGAGTTACGGTGAGGGTTAGGAAACGTAAACGCAAAGGCTCTAGGCATAGTGTCAGGGTCAGTGTTAGGCAAAGCAAGGGCAAAGGCATCTAGGCTTAGGCTGAGCAAAGGAAAAGCCAAAGCTCAAGGCAAAGGCAAAAGGAAAGGTATCGAAGGTTAGGGCTAGGGTTCAGGTTTGGGTTCGGGTTAGAGTCAGAGTTGGCATGAAGAAATGCAAAGGCAAAGCCAAAGCAAGCTAGGCTCGAGAATTAGGGTTAGGGTTACGATGAGGTTCAGGAAAAGGCAAAGGCAACTGCAAAGGCATCTGGCGTTAGGCTTAGGGTTAGCTAAAGGGAAAACCAAAGGTATCGAGCGTTAGGCTTAGGGGGAGGATTAGGCTTAAGGTTACGGGTAGGGTTCGGGTTCGGGTCGTGGTTCGCGGTAGGGTTAGGAAAGGCAAAGCAAGGTAAAGCCAAAGGCAAAGGCATTTGGGCTTTGGCTTTGGGTTCGCATTACGCCACGGCAAAGGAAAAGGCAAAGGCAAAGGCAAAGGTGCCTAGGGTTCAGGTTAGCCTTAAGGTTAGCATGAGGGTGAGGGTTATGGTTAGGGATAGCGTCAAGAAAGGGAAAGGAAAGCCAAAGCCTAAGGAATCTAGGCATACCAGTAGGGTTAGCGTTAGCAGTAGGGTTAGGGTTGGGAAAGGCAAAGGCATTAAGGGTTACCTTTAGGGGTAGCGGTAGGCCATGGCAAAGGCAAAGCCAAAGGAATCTAGGCTTAGAAGGAGGGTCATCTCTAGTGTTACGGTTAGGGTTAGGCTTACGATTAGGTTCAGCCAAAGGCCAAGGCAAAGGCAAAGACAAAGGCATCTGCCGCTACGGTACGGGTAGGTAAAGGCAAAGGCAAAGGCACCTAGGCTTCGGGATACACAGGGGAAAAGGCAAATGTACCCAGGCTTAGGGTGAGCCTTAGCGTCAGCGTCAGCGTCAGGGTCAGCGTTAGCAAAGGCAAAGGCAATGGAAAAGGAAAGGCATCTTCCGTTAGCGTTAGGCTTAGCGTTACGGTTACGGTTAGGTTAGGGTTAGGGAAACGGAAAAGCCAAGGCAAAAGAAAAGGCAAAGAGAAAGGCCAAACCATCTAGCGTTACGCTTACAGTTGGGGTTAGGCAAAGGCAAAGGCAAAGGCATCTAAGGATAGGGTCAGGGTCACGCTTAGGCAAAGGATAAGGCAAAGACAACATGAAAGGCATCTAGGCTTAGGCAAAGACAGATGCAAAGGCAGAGGCAAAGGCAGAGGCAAAGGCAGAGGCAAAGGCAAAGGCCTGCCGGGCTAGGGTTACGGTTAGCAAAGGCAAAGCAAAAGGCAAAGGCAAAGGCAAAGGTGCCTAGGGTTCAGGTTAGCCTTAAGGTTAGCATGAGGGTGAGGGTTATGGTTAGGGATAGCGTCAAGAAAGGGAAAGGAAAGCCAAAGCTTAAGGAATCTAGGCTTACGAGTAGGGTTAGCGGTAGCGGTAGGGTCAGGGTTGGGAAAGGCAAAGGCATTAAGGGTTACCTTTAGGGGTAGCGGTAGGGCATGGCAAGGGCAAAGGCAAAGGCAAGGGCAAAGGCAAAGGCAACGCCATCTAGCAGTAGCTTTAGGCTGAGGGTTAGGCTTAGGCAAAGGCAAAACAAAGGCAAAAGAAAAGGCATCTAGGGTTACGGTCACCGTTCAGGTTAGCAAAAGGCAGAGGAAAAGGCAAAGGCATCTAGGGTTAGGGTCAGCGGCAGCGGCAGGCAAAGGCAAAGACTAACTCAAAACCAAAAGCAGCTAGGAGGAGGGGGATGAAAGGCAATGGCAATGACAAAGGCAAAGGCAGCTAGGCTTACGCTTAGCAAAGGCAGCTAGGCTTACGCTTAGCAAAGGCAAAGCCAAATGCAACAGCAAAGCTATCCAGGCTTAGGCTTAGGCTTAGGCTTAGGCAAGGTAAAGCAGAGGAAAACGCAACGGCATTCAGGCTAAGCATGAGGGTTAGTGATAGGCCACGGAAAGATAAAGGCAAGGGCAAACAACAGTCCAAGGAAAAGCCATCTAGGTGAGGGCTACGGATAGGGTTACGGTGATGTTTAGGCTTACCGTGAGGATTAGGAACAGCTAAAGGCAAAGGCATCTAGGAATACAGTCGTGGTCGTGGTCAGTGTCAGGGTTAGGAAAAGGCAAAAGCAAAGGAAAAGGAAAAGGCATCTAGCGTTGGGGTTAGCGATAGGCAAAGGCAAAGGCAAAGGCATGTAGGCTTAGGGTTAGCAAGGCAGAGAGAAAGCCAAAGGCAAAGGAATCTAGGCTTAGGGGTAGGGTAAGGCGTAGGGCTTAGGCTTAGCCTTAGGTTCCACATCAGGCTTAGGAAAGGGAAAGCAAAGGCAAAGGCAATGTTAAAGGCATTCAGGCTTAGGATTAGGCTTAGGGCAAGGCCACGGCAAAGGCAAAGCAAAGGAAGAAGAAAAGGCATCCAGGGTTACGGTTAGAGTTACAGTGAGGGTTAGGAAATGGTAAACGCAAAGGCTCTAGGCATAGTGTCAGGGTCAGTGTTAGGCAAAGCAAGGGCAAAGGCATCTAGGCTTAGGCTGAGCAAAGGAAAAGCCAAAGCTCAAGGCAAAGGCAAAAGGAAAGGTATCCAAGGCTAGGGCTAGGGTTCAGGTTTGGGTTAGAGTCAGAGTTGGCATGAAGAAATGCAAAGGCAAAGCCAAAGCAAGCTAGGCTTAGAATTAGGGTTAGCGTTAGGGTTAGGGTTACGATGAGGTTCAGGAAAAGGCAAAGGCAACTGCAAAGGCATCTGGCGTTAGGCTTAGGGTTAGCTAAAGGGAAAACCAAAGGTATCGAGCGTTAGGCTTAGGGGGAGGATTAGGCTTAAGGTTACGGGTAGGGTTCGGGTTCGGGTCGTGGTTCGCGGTAGGGTTAGGAAAGGCAAAGCAAGGTAAAGCCAAAGGCAAAGGCATTTGGGCTTTGGCTTTGGGTTCGCATTACGCCACGGCAAAGGAAAAGGCAAAGGCAAAGGTGCCTAGGGTTCAGGTTAGCCTTAAGGTTAGCATGAGGGTGAGGGTTATGGTTAGAGATAGCATCAAGAAAGGGAAAGGAAAGCCAAAGCCTAAGGAATCTAGACTCACGAGTAGGCTTAGCGTTAGCAGTAGGGTTAGGGTTGGGAAAGGCAAAGGCATTAAGGGTTACCTTTAGGGGTAGCGGTAGGCCATGGCAAAGGCAAAGCCAAAGGAATCTAGGCTTAGAAGGAGAGTCATCTCTAGTGTTACGGTTAGGGTTAGGCTTACGATTAGGTTCAGCCAAAGGCCAAGGCAAAGACAAAGGCATCTGCCGCTACGGTACGGGTAGGCAAAGGCAAAGGCAAAGGCACCTAGGCTTCGGGATACACAGGGGAAAAGGCAAATGTACCCAGGCTTAGGGTGAGCCTTAGCGTCAGCGTCAGCGTCAGGGTCAGCGTTAGCAAAGGCAAAGGCAATGGAAAAGGAAAGGCATCTTCCGTTAGCGTTAGGCTTAGCGTTACGGTTACGGTTAGGTTAGGGTTAGGGAAACGGAAAAGCCAAGGCAAAAGAAAAGGCAAAGAGAAAGGCCAAACCATCTAGCGTTACGCTTACAGTTGGGGTTAGGCAAAGGCAAAGGCATCTGAGGACAGGGTCAGGGTCACGCTTAGGCAAAGGACAAGGCAAAGACAACATGAAAGGCATCTAGGCTTAGGCAAAGGCAGAGGCAAAGGCAGAGGCAAAGGCAAAGGCAAAGGCCTGCCGGGGTAGGGTTACGGTTAGCAAAGGCAAAGCAAAAGGCAAAGGCAAAGGCAAAGGTGCCTAGGGTTCAGGTTAGCCTTAAGGTTAGCATGAGGGTGAGGGTTATGGTTAGGGATAGCGTCAAGAAAGGGAAAGGAAAGCCAAAGCTTAAGGAATCTAGGCTTACGAGTAGGGTTAGCGGTAGCGGTAGGGTCAGGGTTGGGAAAGGCAAAGGCGTTAAGGGCTACCTTTAGGGGCAGCGATAGGGCATGGTAAGGGCAAAGGCAAAGGCAACGCCATCTAGCAGTAGCTTTAGGCTTAGGGTTAGGCTTAGGAAAAGGCAAAACAAAGGCAAAAGAAAAGGCATCTAGGGTTACGGTCACCGTTCGGGTTAGCAAAAGGCAGAGGAAAAGGCAAAGGCATCTAGGGTTAGGGGCAGCGGCAGGCAAAGGCAAAGACTAACTCAAAACCAAAAGCAGCTAGGGAGAGGGGGATGAAAGGCAATGGCAACGACAAAGGCAAAGGCAGCTAGGCTTACGCTTAGCAAAGGCAAAGCCAAACGCAACAGCAAAGCTATCCAGGCTTCGGCCTAGGTTTAGGTTTAGGCTTAGGCTTAGGCTCAGGCTCAGGTTAGGTAAAACAGAGGTAAACGCAAAGGCATTCAGGCTAAGCATGAGGGTTAGTGATAGGCCACGGAAAGATAAAGGCAAGGGCAAACAACAGTCCAAAGAAAAGCCATCTAGGTGAGGGCTACGGATAGGGTTACGGTGATGTTTAGGCTTACCGTGAGGATTAGGAACAGCTAAAGGCAAAGGCATCTAGGAATACAGTCGCGGTCGCGGTCCGTGTCAGGGTTAGGAAAAGGCAAAAGCAAAGGAAAAGGAAAAGGCATCTAGCGTTGGGGTTAGCGATAGGCAAAGGCAAAGGCAAAGGCATGTAGGCTTAGGGTTAGCAAGGCAGAGAGAAAGCCAAAGGCAAAGGAATCTAGGCTTAGGGGTAGGGTAAGGCGTAGGGCTTAGGCTTAGCCTTAGGTTCTGCATCAGGCTTAGGAAAGGGAAAGCAAAGGCAAAGGCAATGTTAAAGGCATTCAGGCTTAGGATTAGGCTTAGGGCAAGGCCACGGCAAAGGCAAAGCAAAGGAAGAAGAAAAGGCATCCAGGGTTAGGGTGACGCTGAGCGTTCGCATTACGGTTAGAGTTACGGTGAGGGTTAGGAAACGTAAACACAAAGGCTCTAGGCATAGTGTCAGGGTCAGTGTTAGGCAAAGCAAGGGCAAAGGCATCTAGGCTTAGGCTGAGCAAAGGAAAAGCCAAAGCTCAAGGCAAAGGCAAAAGGAAAGGTATCGAAGGTTAGGGCTAGGGTTCAGGTTTGGGTTCGGGTTAGAGTCAGAGTTGGCATGAAGAAATGCAAAGGCAAGGCCAAAGCAAGCTAGGCTTAGAATTAGGGTTAGCGTTAGGGTTAGGGTTACGATGAGGTTCAGGAAAAGGCAAAGGCAAAGGCATCTGGCGTTAGGCTTAGGGTTAGCTAAAGGGAAAACCAAAGGTATCGAGCGTTAGGCTTAGGGGGAGGATTAGGCTTAAGGTTACGGGTAGGGTTCGGGTTCGGGTCGTGGTTCGCGGTAGGGTTAGGAAAGGCAAAGCAAGGTAAAGCCAAAGGCAAAGGCATTTGGGCTTTGGCTTTGGGTTCGCATTACGCCACGGCAAAGGAAAAGGCAAAGGCAAAGGTGCCTAGGGTTCAGGTTAGCCTTAAGGTTAGCATGAGGGTGAGGGTTATGGTTAGGGATAGCGTCAAGAAAGGGAAAGGAAAGCCAAAGCCTATGGAATCTAGACTCACGAGTAGGGTTAGCGTTAGCAGTAGGGTTAGGGTTGGGAAAGGCAAAGGCATTAAGGGTTACCTTTAGGGGTAGCGGTAGGCCATGGCAAAGGCAAAGCCAAAGGAATCTAGGCTTAGAAGGAGGGTCATCTCTAGTGTTACGGTTAGGGTTAGGCTTACGATTAGGTTCAGCCAAAGGCCAAGGCAAAGACAAAGGCATCTGCCGCTACGGTACGGGTAGGCAAAGGCAAAGGCAAAGGCACCTAGGCTTCGGGATACACAGGGGAAAACGCAAATGTACCCAGGCTTAGGGTGAGCCTTAGCGTCAGCGTCAGCGTCAGGGTCAGCGTTAGCAAAGGCAAAGGCAATGGAAAAGGAAAGGCATCTAGCGTTAGCGTTAGGCTTAGCGTTACGGTTACCGTTAGGTTAGGGTTAGGGAAACGGAAAAGCCAAGGCAAAAGAAAAGGCAAAGAGAAAGGCCAAACCATCTAGCGTTACGCTTACAGTTGGGGTTAGGCAAAGGCAAAGGCATCTGAGGACAGGGTCAGGGTCACGCTTAGGCAAAGGATAAGGCAAAGACAACATGAAAGGCATCTAGGCTTAGGCAAAGGCAGAGGCAAAGGCAAAGGCAGAGGCAAAGGCAGAGGCAAAGGCAGAGGCACAGGCAGAGGCACAGGCAGAGGCACAGGCAGAGGCACAGGCAGAGGCACAGGCAGAGGCAAAGGCAAAGGCAGAGGCAAAGGCAGAGGCAAAGGCAGAGGCAGAGGCAGAGGCAGAGGCAGAGGCAGAGGCAGAGGCAGAGGCAGAGGCAGAGGCAGAGGCAGAGGCAGAGGCAGAGGCAGAGGCAGAGGCAGAGGCAGAGGCAGAGGCAGAGGCAGAGGCCTGCCGGGGTAGGGTTACGGTTAGCAAAGGCAAAGCAAAAGGCAAAGGCAAAGGTGCCTAGGGTTCAGGTTAGCCTTAAGGTTAGCATGAGGGTGAGGGTTATGGTTAGGGATAGCGTCAAGAAAGGGAAAGGAAAGCCAAAGCTTAAGGAATCTAGGCTTACGAGTAGGGTTAGCAGTAGCGGTAGGGTCAGGGTTGGGAAAGGCAAAGGCATTAAGGGCTACCTTTAGGGGTAGCGGTAGGGCATGGTAAGGGCAAAGGCAAAGGCAACGCCATCTAGCAGTAGCTTTAGGCTTAGGGTTAGGCTTAGGCAAAGGCAAAACAAAGGCAAAAGAAAAGGCATCTAGGGTTACGGTCACCCTTCGGGTTAGCAAAAGGCAGAGGAAAAGGCAAAGACATCTAGGGTTAGGGGCAGCGGCAGGCAAAGGCAAAGACTAACTCAAAACCAAAGGCAGCTAGGGAGAGGGGAATGAAAGGCAATGGCAACGACAAAGGCAAAGGCAGCTAGGCTTACGCTTAGCAAAGGCAAAGCCAAACGCAACAGCAAAGCTATCCAGGCTTTGGCCTAGGTTTAGGTTTAGGCTTAGGCTTAGGCTCAGGCTCAGGTTAGGTAAAACAGAGGTAAACGCAAAGGCATTCAGGCTTAGCATGAGGGTTAGTGACAGGCCACGGAAAGATAAAGGCAAGGGCAAACAACAGTCCAAGGAAAAGCCATCTAGGTGAGGGCTACGGGTAGGGTTACGGTGATGTTTAGGCTTACCGTGAGGATTAGGAACAGCTAAAGGCAAAGGCATCTAGGAATACAGTCGCGGTCGCGGTCCGTGTCAGGGTTAGGAAAAGGCAAAAGCAAAGGAAAAGGAAAAGGCATCTAGCGTTGGGGTTAGCGATAGGCAAAGGCAAAGGCATGTAGGCTTAGGGTTAGCAAGGCAGAGAGAAAGCCAAAGGCAAAGGAATCTAGGCTTAGGGGTAGGGTAAGGCGTAGGGCTTAGGCTTAGCCTTAGGTTCCGCATCAGGCTTAGGAAAGGGAAAGCAAAGGCAAAGGCAATGTTAAAGGCATTCAGGCTTAGGATTAGGCTTAGGGCAAGGCCACGGCAAAGGCAAAGCAAAGGAAGAAGAAAAGGCATCCAGGGTTAGGGTGACGCTGAGCGTTCGCATTACGGTTAGAGTTACGGTGAGGGTTAGGAAACGGTAAACACAAAGGCTCTAGGCATAGTGTCAGGATCAGTGTTAGGCAAAGCAAGGGCAAAGGCATCTAGGCTTAGGCTGAGCAAAGGAAAAGCCAAAGCTCAAGGCAAAGGCAAAAGGAAAGGTATCGAAGGTTAGGGCTAGGGTTCAGGTTTGGGTTCGGGTTAGAGTCAGAGTTGGCATGAAGAAATGCAAAGGCAAAGCCAAAGCAAGCTAGGCTCGAGAATTAGGGTTAGGGTTGCGATCAGGTTCAGGAAAAGGCAAAGGCAAAGGCAAAGCTGCCTAGGGTTCAGGTTAGCCTTAAGGTTAGCATGAGGGTGAGGGTTATGGTTAGGGACAGCATCAAGAAAGGGAAAGGAAAGCCAAAGCTTAAGGAATCTAGGCTTACGAGTAGGGTTAGCGGTAGCGGTAGGGTTAGGGTTGGGAAAGGCAAAGGCATTAAGGGTTACCTTTAGGGGTAGCAGTAGGGCATGGCAAGGGCAAAGGCAAAGGCAAGGGCAAAGGCAAAGGCAACGCCATCTAGCAGTAGCTTTAGGCTTAGGGTTAGGCTTAGGCAAAGGCAAAACAAAGGCAAAAGAAAAGGCATCTAGGGTTACGGTCACCGTTCGGGTTAGCAAAAGGCAGAGGAAAAGGCAAAGGCATCTAGGGTTAGGGGCAGCGGCAGGCAAAGGCAAAGACTAACTCAAAACCAAGGGCAGCTAGGAGGAGGGGGACGAAAGGCAATGGCAATGACAAAGGCAAAGGCAGCTAGGCTTATGCTTAGCAAAGGCAGCTAGGCTTACGCTTAGCAAAGGCAGCTAGGCTTACGCTTAGCAAAGGCAAAGCCAAACGCAACAGCAAAGCTATCCAGGCTTTGGCTTAGGCTTAGGCTTAGGCTTAGGCTTAGTAAAGCAGAGGAAAACGCAACGGCATTCAGGCTAAGCATGAGGGTTAGTGATAGGCCACGGAAAGATAAAGGCAAGGGCAAACAACAGTCCAAGGAAAAGCCATCTAGGTGAGGGCTACGGATAGGGTTACGGTGATGTTTAGGCTTACCGTGAGGATTAGGAACAGCTAAAGGCAAAGGCATCTAGGAATACAGTCATGGTCGCGGTCAGTGTCAGGGTTAGGAAAAGGCAAAAGCAAAGGAAAAGGAAAAGGCATCTAGCGTTGGGGTTAGCGATAGGCAAAGGCAAAGGCATGTAGGCTTCGGGTTAGCAAGGCAGAGAGAAAGCCAAAGGCAAAGGAATCTAGGCTTAGGGGTAGGGTAAGGCGTAGGGCTTAGGCTTAGCCTTAGGTTCCGCATCAGGCTTAGGAAAGGGAAAGCAAAGGCAAAGGCAATGTTAAAGGCATTCAGGCTTAGGATTAGGCTTAGGGCAAGGCCACGGCAAAGGCAAAGCAAAGGAAGAAGAAAAGGCATCCAGGGTTAGGGTGACGCTGAGCGTTCGCATTACGGTTAGAGTTACGGTGAGGGTTAGGAAACGTAAACGCAAAGGCTCTAGGCATAGTGTCAGGGTCAGTGTTAGGCAAAGCAAGGGCAAAGGCATCTAGGCTTAGGCTGAGCAAAGGAAAAGCCAAAGCTCAAGGCAAAGGCAAAAGGAAAGGTATCGAAGGTTAGGGCTAGGGTTCAGGTTTGGGTTCGGGTTAGAGTCAGAGTTGGCATGAAGAAATGCAAAGGCAAAGCCAAAGCAAGCTAGGCTCGAGAATTAGGGTTAGGGTTACGATGAGGTTCAGGAAAAGGCAAAGGCAAAGGCATCTGGCGTTAGGCTTAGGGTTAGCTAAAGGGAAAACCAAAGGTATCGAGCGTTAGGCTTAGGGGGAGAATTAATCTTAAGGTTACGGGTAGGGTTCGGGTTCGGGTCGTGGTTCGCGGTAGGGTTAGGAAAGGCAAAGCAAGGTAAAGCCAAAGGCAAAGGCATTTGGGCTTTGGCTTTGGGTTCGCATTACGCCACGGCAAAGGAACAGGCAAAGGCAAAGGCAAAGGTGCCTAGGGTTCAGGTTAGCCTTAAGGTTAGCATGAGGGTGAGGGTTATGGTTAGGGATAGCATCAAGAAAGGGAAAGGAAAGCCAAAGCCTAAGGAATCTAGACTCACGAGTAGGCTTAGCGTTAGCAGTAGGGTTAGGGTTGGGAAAGGCAAAGGCATTAAGGGTTACCTTTAGGGGTAGCAGTAGGCCATGGCAAAGGCAAAGCCAAAGGAATCTAGGCTTAGAAGGAGAGTCATCTCTAGTGTTACGGTTAGGGTTAGGCTTACGATTAGGTTCAGCCAAAGGCCAAGGTAAAGGCAAAGACAAAGGCATCTGCCGCTACGGTACGGGTAGGTAAAGGCAAAGGCAAAGGCACCTAGGCTTCGGGATACACAGGGGAAAAGGCAAATGTACCCAGGCTTAGGGTGAGCCTTAGCGTCAGCGTCAGGGTCAGGGTCAGCGTTAGCAAAGGCAAAGGCAATGGAAAAGGAAAGGCATCTAGAGTTAGCGTTAGGCTTAGCGTTATGGTTACGGTTAGGTTAGGGTTAGGGAAACGGAAAAGCCAAGGCAAAAGAAAAGGCAAAGAGAAAGGCCAAACCATCTAGCGTTACGCTTACAGCTGGGGTTAGGCAAAGGCAAAGGCAAAGGCATCTAAGGATAGGGTCAGGGTCACGCTTAGGCAAAGGATAAGGCAAAGACAACATGAAAGGCATCTAGGCTTAGGCAAAGGCAGAGGCAAAGGCAAAGGCAAAGGCAAAGGCAAAGGTAAAGGCATGCCGGGCTAGGGTTACGGTTAGCAAAGGCAAAGGAAAAGGCAAAGGCAAAATCAAAGGTGCCTAGGGTTCAGGTTAGCCTTAAGGTAAGCATGAGGGTGAGGGTGAGCGTTAGGGATAGCGTCAAGAAAGGGAAAGGAAAGCCAAAGCCTAAGGAATCTAGGCATACCCGTAGGGTTAGCGGTAGCGGTAGGGTTGGGAAAGGCAAAGGCATTAAGGGCTACCTTTAGGGGTAGCGGTAGGGCATGGCAAAGGCAAGGGCAAAGGCAAAGGCAACGCCATCTAGCAGTAGCTTTAGGCTGAGGGTTAGGCTTAGGCAAAGGCAAAACTAAGGCAAAAGAAAAGGCATCTAGGGTTACGGTCACCGTTCGGGTTAGCAAAAGGCAGAGGAAAAGGCAAAGGCATCTAGGGTTAGGGTCAGCGGCAGCGGCAGGCAAAGGCAAAGACTAACTCAAAACCAAAGGCAGCTAGGAGGAGGGGGATGAAAGGCAATGGCAACGACAAAGGCAAAGGCAGCTAGGCTTACGCTTAGCAAAGGCAGCTAGGCTTACGCTTAGCAAAGGCAAAGCCAAATGCAACAGCAAAGCTATCCAGGCTTAGGCTTAGGCTTAGGCTTAGGCAAGGTAAAGCAGAGGTAAACGCAACGGCATTCAGGCTAAGCATGAGGGTTAGTGATAGGCCACGGAAAGATAAAGGCAAGGGCAAACAACAGTCCAAGGAAAAGCCATCTAGGTGAGGGCTACGGATAGGGTTACGGTGATGTTTAGGCTTACCGTGAGGATTAGGAACAGCTAAAGGCAAAGGCATCTAGGAATACAGTCGTGGTCGCGGTCAGTGTCAGGGTTAGGAAAAGGCAAAAGCAAAGGAAAAGGAAAAGGCATCTAGCGTTGGGGTTAGCGATAGGCAAAGGCAAAGGCAAAGGCATGTAGGCTTAGGGTTAGCAAGGCAGAGAGAAAGCCAAAGGCAAAGGAATCTAGGCTTAGGGGTAGGGTAAGGCGTAGGGCTTAGGCTTAGCCTTAGGTTCCACATCAGGCTTAGGAAAGGGAAAGCAAAGGCAAAGGCAATGTTAAAGGCATTCAGGCTTAGGATTAGGCTTAGGGCAAGGCCACGGCAAAGGCAAAGCAAAGGAAGAAGAAAAGGCATCCAGGGTTACGGTTAGAGTTACAGTGAGGGTTAGGAAACGGTAAACGCAAAGGCTCTAGGCATAGTGTCAGGGTCAGTGTTAGGCAAAGCAAGGGCAAAGGCATCTAGGCTTAGGCTGAGCAAAGGAAAAGCCAAAGCTCAAGGCAAAGGCAAAAGGAAAGGTATCGAAGGCTAGGGCTAGGGTTCAGGTTTGGGTTAGAGTCAGAGTTGGCATGAAGAAATGCAAAGGCAAAGCCAAAGCAAGCTAGGCTTAGAATTAGGGTTAGCGTTAGGGTTAGGGTTACGATGAGGTTCAGGAAAAGGCAAAGGCAACTGCAAAGGCATCTGGCGTTAGGCTTAGGGTTAGCTAAAGGGAAAACCAAAGGTATCGAGCGTTAGGCTTAGGGGGAGGATTAGGCTTAAGGTTACGGGTAGGGTTCGGGTTCGGGTCGTGGTTCGCGGTAGGGTTAGGAAAGGCAAAGCAAGGTAAAGCCAAAGGCAAAGGCATTTGGGCTTTGGCTTTGGGTTCGCGTTACACCACGGCAAAGGAAAAGGCAAAGGCAAAGGCAAAGGTGCCTAGGGTTCAGGTTAGCCTTAAGGTTAGCATGAGGGTGAGGGTTATGGTTAGAGATAGCATCAAGAAAGGGAAAGGAAAGCCAAAGCCTAAGGAATCTAGACTCACGAGTAGGCTTAGCGTTAGCAGTAGGGTCAGGGTTGGGAAAGGCAAAGGCATTAAGGGTTACCTTTAGGGGTAGCGGTAGGCCATGGCAAAGGCAAAGCCAAAGGAATCTAGGCTTAGAAGGAGGGTCATCTCTAGTGTTACGGTTAGGGTTAGGCTTACGATTAGGTTCAGCCAAAGGCCAAGGCAAAGACAAAGGCATCTGCCGCTACGGTACGGGTAGGCAAAGGCAAAGGCAAAGGCACCTAGGCTTCGGGATACACAGGGGAAAAGGCAAATGTACCCAGGCTTAGGGTGAGCCTTAGCGTCAGCGTCAGGGTCAGGGTCAGCGTTAGCAAAGGCAAAGGCAATGGAAAAGGAAAGGCATCTAGAGTTAGCGTTAGGCTTAGCGTTACGGTTACGGTTAGGTTAGGGTTAGGGAAACGGAAAAGCCAAGGCAAAAGAAAAGGCAAAGAGAAAGGCCAAACCATCTAGCGTTACGCTTACAGTTGGGGTTAGGCAAAGGCAAAGGCATCTGAGGACAGGGTCGGGGTCACGCTTAGGCAAAGGATAAGGCAAAGACAACATGAAAGGCATCTAGGCTTAGGCAAAGGCAGAGGCAAAGGCAGAGGCAAAGGCAAAGGCAAAGGCAAAGGCCTGCCGGGGTAGGGTTACGGTTAGCAAAGGCAAAGCAAAAGGCAAAGGCAAAGGCAAAGGTGCCTAGGGTTCAGGTTAGCCTTAAGGTTAGCATGAGGGTGAGGGTTATGGTTAGGGATAGCGTCAAGAAAGGGAAAGGAAAGCCAAAGCTTAAGGAATCTAGGCTTACGAGTAGGGTTAGCGGTAGCGGTAGGGTCAGGGTTGGGAAAGGCAAAGGCGTTAAGGGCTACCTTTAGGGGCAGCGATAGGGCATGGTAAGGGCAAAGGCAAAGGCAACGCCATCTAGCAGTAGCTTTAGGCTTAGGGTTAGGCTTAGGCAAAGGCAAAACAAAGGCAAAAGAAAAGGCATCTAGGGTTACGGTCACCGTTCGGGTTAGCAAAAGGCAGAGGAAAAGGCAAAGGCATCTAGGGTTAGGGGCAGCGGCAGGCAAAGGCAAAGACTAACTCAAAACCAAAGGCAGCTAGGGAGAGGGGGACGAAAGGCAATGGCAACGACAAAGGCAAAGGCAGCTAGGCTTACGCTTAGCAAAGGCAAAGCCAAACGCAACAGCAAAGCTATCCAGGCTTCGGCCTAGGTTTAGGTTTAGGCTTAGGCTTAGGCTCAGGCTCAGGTTAGGTAAAACAGAGGTAAACGCAAAGGCATTCAGGCTTAGCATGAGGGTTAGTGACAGGCCACGGAAAGATAAAGGCAAGGGCAAACAACAGTCCAAGGAAAAGCCATCTAGGTGAGGGCTACGGGTAGGGTTACGGTGATGTTTAGGCTTACCGTGAGGATTAGGAACAGCTAAAGGCAAAGGCATCTAGGAATACAGTCGCGGTCGCGGTCCGTGTCAGGGTTAGGAAAAGGCAAAAGCAAAGGAAAAGGAAAAGGCATCTAGCGTTGGGGTTAGCGATAGGCAAAGGCAAAGGCATGTAGGCTTAGGGTTAGCAAGGCAGAGAGAAAGCCAAAGGCAAAGGAATCTAGGCTTAGGGGTAGGGTAAGGCGTAGGGCTTAGGCTTAGCCTTAGGTTCCGCATCAGGCTTAGGAAAGGGAAAGCAAAGGCAAAGGCAATGTTAAAGGCATTCAGGCTTAGGATTAGGCTTAGGGCAAGGCCACGGCAAAGGCAAAGCAAAGGAAGAAGAAAAGGTATCCAGGGTTAGGGTGACGCTGAGCGTTCGCATTACGGTTAGAGTTACGGTGAGGGTTAGGAAACGTAAACGCAAAGGCTCTAGGCATAGTGTCAGGGTCAGTGTTAGGCAAAGCAAGGGCAAAGGCATCTAGGCTTAGGCTGAGCAAAGGAAAAGCCAAAGCTCAAGGCAAAGGCAAAAGGAAAGGTATCGAAGGTTAGGGCTAGGGTTCAGGTTTGGGTTCGGGTTAGAGTCAGAGTTGGCATGAAGAAATGCAAAGGCAAAGCCAAAGCAAGCTAGGCTCGAGAATTAGGGTTAGGGTTACGATGAGGTTCAGGAAAAGGCAAAGGCAACTGCAAAGGCATCTGGCGTTAGGCTTAGGGTTAGCTAAAGGGAAAACCAAAGGTATCGAGCGTTAGGCTTAGGGGGAGGATTAGGCTTAAGGTTACGGGTAGGGTTCGGGTTCGGGTCGTGGTTCGCGGTAGGGTTAGGAAAGGCAAAGCAAGGTAAAGCCAAAGGCAAAGGCATTTGGGCTTTGGCTTTGGGTTCGCGTTACGCCACGGCAAAGGCAAAGGCAAAGGCAAAGGTGCCTAGGGTTCAGGTTAGCCTTAAGGTTAGCATGAGGGTGAGGGTTATGGTTAGAGATAGCATCTAGAAAGGGAAAGGAAAGCCAAAGCCTAAGGAATCTAGACTCACGAGTAGGCTTAGCGTTAGCAGTAGGGTTAGGGTTGGGAAAGGCAAAGGCATTAAGGGTTACCTTTAGGGGTAGCGGTAGGCCATGGCAAAGGCAAAGCCAAAGGAATCTAGGCTTAGAAGGAGGGTCATCTCTAGTGTTACGGTTAGGGTTAGGCTTACGATTAGGTTCAGCCAAAGGCCAAGGCAAAGACAAAGGCATCTGCCGCTACGGTATGGGTAGGCAAAGGCAAAGGCAAAGGCACCTAGGCTTCGGGATACACAGGGGAAAAGGCAAATGTACCCAGGCTTAGGGTGAGCCTTAGCGTCAGCGTCAGCGTCAGGGTCAGCGTTAGCAAAGGCAAAGGCAATGGAAAAGGAAAGGCATCTTCCGTTAGCGTTAGGCTTAGCGTTACGGTTACCGTTAGGTTAGGGTTAGGGAAACGGAAAAGCCAAGGCAAAAGAAAAGGCAAAGAGAAAGGCCAAACCATCTAGCGTTACGCTTACAGCTGGGGTTAGGCAAAGGCAAAGGCATCTGAGGACAGGGTCAGGGTCACGCTTAGGCAAAGGATAAGGCAAAGACAACATGAAAGGCATCTAGGCTTAGGCAAAGGCAGAGGCAAAGGCAGAGGCAAAGGCAAAGGCAAAGGCAAAGGCCTGCCGGGGTAGGGTTACGGTTAGCAAAGGCAAAGCAAAAGGCAAAGGCAAAATCAAAGGTGCCTAGGGTTCAGGTTAGCCTTAAGGTAAGCATGAGGGTGAGGGTTATGGTTAGGGATAGCGTCAAGAAAGGGAAAGGAAAGCCAAAGCTTAAGGAATCTAGGCTTACGAGTAGGGTTAGCGGTAGCGGTAGGGTCAGGGTTGGGAAAGGCAAAGGCATTAAGGGTTACCTTTAGGGGTAGCAGTAGGGCATGGCAAGGGCAAAGGCAAAGGCAACGCCATCTAGCAGTAGCTTTAGGCTTAGGGTTAGGCTTAGGAAAAGGCAAAACAAAGGCAAAAGAAAAGGCATCTAGGGTTACGGTCACCGTTCGGGTTAGCAAAAGGCAGAGGAAAAGGCAAAGGCATCTAGGGTTAGGGGCAGCGGCAGGCAAAGGCAAAGACTAACTCAAAACCAAAGGCAGCTAGGGAGAGGGGGACGAAAGGCAATGGCAACGACAAAGGCAAAGGCAGCTAGGCTTACGCTTAGCAAAGGCAAAGCCAAACGCAACAGCAAAGCTATCCAGGCTTCGGCCTAGGTTTAGGTTTAGGTTTAGGCTTAGGCTTAGGCTCAGGCTCAGGTTAGGTAAAACAGAGGTAAACGCAAAGGCATTCAGGCTTAGCATGAGGGTTAGTGACAGGCCACGGAAAGATAAAGGCAAGGGCAAACAACAGTCCAAGGAAAAGCCATCTAGGTGAGGGCTACGGGTAGGGTTACGGTGATGTTTAGGCTTACCGTGAGGATTAGGAACAGCTAAAGGCAAAGGCATCTAGGAATACAGTCGCGGTCGCGGTCCGTGTCAGGGTTAGGAAAAGGCAAAAGCAAAGGAAAAGGAAAAGGCATCTAGCGTTGGGGTTAGCGATAGGCAAAGGCAAAGGCATGTAGGCTTAGGGTTAGCAAGGCAGAGAGAAAGCCAAAGGCAAAGGAATCTAGGCTTAGGGGTAGGGTAAGGCGTAGGGCTTAGGCTTAGCCTTAGGTTCCGCATCAGGCTTAGGAAAGGGAAAGCAAAGGCAAAGGCAATGTTAAAGGCATTCAGGCTTAGGATTAGGCTTAGGGCAAGGCCACGGCAAAGGCAAAGCAAAGGAAGAAGAAAAGGCATCCAGGGTTAGGGTGACGCTGAGCGTTCGCATTACGGTTAGAGTTACGGTGAGGGTTAGGAAACGGTAAACGCAAAGGCTCTAGGCATAGTGTCAGGGTCAGTGTTAGGCAAAGCAAGGGCAAAGGCATCTAGGCTTAGGCTGAGCAAAGGAAAAGCCAAAGCTCAAGGCAAAGGCAAAAGGAAAGGTATCGAAGGTTAGGGCTAGGGTTCAGGTTTGGGTTCGGGTTAGAGTCAGAGTTGGCATGAAGAAATGCAAAGGCAAAGCCAAAGCAAGCTAGGCTTAGAATTAGGGTTAGCGTTAGGGTTAGGGTTACGATGAGGTTCAGGAAAAGGCAAAGGCAACTGCAAAGGCATCTGGCGTTAGGCTTAGGGTTAGCTAAAGGGAAAACCAAAGGTATCGAGCGTTAGGCTTAGGGGGAGGATTAGGCTTAAGGTTACGGGTAGGGTTCAGGTTCGGGTCGTGGTTCGCGGTAGGGTTAGGAAAGGCAAAGCAAGGTAAAGCCAAAGGCAAAGGCATTTGGGCTTTGGCTTTGGGTTCGCGTTACGCCACGGCAAAGGAAAAGGCAAAGGCAAAGGTGCCTAGGGTTCAGGTTAGCCTTAAGGTTAGCATGAGGGTGAGGGTTATGGTTAGAGATAGCATCTAGAAAGGGAAAGGAAAGCCAAAGCCTAAGGAATCTAGACTCACGAGTAGGCTTAGCGTTAGCAGTAGGGTTAGGGTTGGGAAAGGCAAAGGCATTAAGGGTTACCTTTAGGGGTAGCGGTAGGCCATGGCAAAGGCAAAGCCAAAGGAATCTAGGCTTAGAAGGAGGGTCATCTCTAGTGTTACGGTTAGGGTTAGGCTTACGATTAGGTTCAGCCAAAGGCCAAGGCAAAGACAAAGGCATCTGTCGCTACGGTACGGGTAGGCAAAGGCAAAGGCAAAGGCACCTAGGCTTCGGGATACACAGGGGAAAAGGCAAATGTACCCAGGCTTAGGGTGAGCCTTAGCGTCAGCGTCAGGGTCAGGGTCAGCGTTAGCAAAGGCAAAGGCAATGGAAAAGGAAAGGCATCTAGAGTTAGCGTTAGGCTTAGCGTTACGGTTACGGTTAGGTTAGGGTTAGGGAAACGGAAAAGCCAAGGCAAAAGAAAAGGCAAAGAGAAAGGCCAAACCATCTAGCGTTACGCTTACAGTTGGGGTTAGGCAAAGGCAAAGGCATCTGAGGACAGGGTCGGGGTCACGCTTAGGCAAAGGATAAGGCAAAGACAACATGAAAGGCATCTAGGCTTAGGCAAAGGCAGAGGCAAAGGCAGAGGCAAAGGCAAAGGCAAAGGCAAAGGCCTGCCGGGGTAGGGTTACGGTTAGCAAAGGCAAAGCAAAAGGCAAAGGCAAAGGCAAAGGTGCCTAGGGTTCAGGTTAGCCTTAAGGTTAGCATGAGGGTGAGGGTTATGGTTAGGGATAGCGTCAAGAAAGGGAAAGGAAAGCCAAAGCTTAAGGAATCTAGGCTTACGAGTAGGGTTAGCGGTAGCGGTAGGGTCAGGGTTGGGAAAGGCAAAGGCGTTAAGGGCTACCTTTAGGGGCAGCGATAGGGCATGGTAAGGGCAAAGGCAAAGGCAACGCCATCTAGCAGTAGCTTTAGGCTTAGGGTTAGGCTTAGGCAAAGGCAAAACAAAGGCAAAAGAAAAGGCATCTAGGGTTACGGTCACCGTTTGGGTTAGCAAAAGGCAGAGGAAAAGGCAAAGGCATTTAGGGTTAGGGGCAGCGGCAGGCAAAGGCAAAGACTAACTCAAAACCAAAGGCAGCTAGGAGGAGAGGGATGAAAGGCAATGGCAACGACAAAGGCAAAGGCAGCTAGGCTTACGCTTAGCAAAGGCAAAGCCAAACGCAACAGCAAAGCTATCCGGGCTTCGGCCTAGGTTTAGGTTTAGGCTTAGGCTTAGGCTCAGGCTCAGGTTAGGTAAAACAGAGGTAAACGCAAAGGCATTCAGGCTTAGCATGAGGGTTAGTGACAGGCCACGGAAAGATAAAGGCAAGGGCAAACAACAGTCCAAGGAAAAGCCATCTAGGTGAGGGCTACGGATAGGGTTATGGTGATGTTTAGGCTTACCGTGAGGATTAGGAACAGCTAAAGGCAAAGGCATCTAGGAATACAGTCGCGGTCGCGGTCCGTGTCAGGGTTAGGAAAAGGCAAAAGCAAAGGAAAAGGAAAAGGCATCTAGCGTTGGGGTTAGCGATAGGCAAAGGCAAAGGCATGTAGGCTTAGGGTTAGCAAGGCAGAGAGAAAGCCAAAGGCAAAGGAATCTAGGCTTAGGGGTAGGGTAAGGCGTAGGGCTTAGGCTTAGCCTTAGGTTCCGCATCAGGCTTAGGAAAGGGAAAGCAAAGGCAAAGGCAATGTTAAAGGCATTCAGGCTTAGGATTAGGCTTAGGGCAAGGCCATGGCAAAGGCAAAGCAAAGGAAGAAGAAAAGGCATCCAGGGTTACGGTTAGAGTTACAGTGAGGGTTAGGAAACGGTAAACGCAAAGGCTCTAGGCATAGTGTCAGGGTCAGTGTTAGGCAAAGCAAGGGCAAAGGCATCTAGGCTTAGGCTGAGCAAAGGAAAAGCCAAAGCTCAAGGCAAAGGCAAAAGGAAAGGTATCGAAGGCTAGGGCTAGGGTTCAGGTTTGGGTTAGAGTCAGAGTTGGCATGAAGAAATGCAAAGGCAAAGCCAAAGCAAGCTAGGCTTAGAATTAGGGTTAGCGTTAGGGTTAGGGTTACGATGAGGTTCAGGAAAAGGCAAAGGCAACTGCAAAGGCATCTGGCGTTAGGCTTAGGGTTAGCTAAAGGGAAAACCAAAGGTATCGAGCGTTAGGCTTAGGGGGAAGATTAGGCTTAAGGTTACGGGTAGGGTTCGGGTTCGGGTTGTGGTTCGCGGTAGGGTTAGGAAAGGCAAAGCAAGGTAAAGCCAAAGGCAAAGGCATTTGGGCTTTGGCTTTGGGTTCGCGTTACACCACGGCAAAGGAAAAGGCAAAGGCAAAGGTGCCTAGGGTTCAGGTTAGCCTTAAGGTTAGCATGAGGGTGAGGGTTATGGTTAGAGATAGCATCAAGAAAGGGAAAGGAAAGCCAAAGCCTAAGGAATCTAGACTCACGAGTAGGCTTAGCGTTAGCAGTAGGGTTAGGGTTGGGAAAGGCAAAGGCATTAAGGGTTACCTTTAGGGGTAGCGGTAGGCCATGGCAAAGGCAAAGCCAAAGGAATCTAGGCTTAGAAGGAGGGTCATCTCTAGTGTTACGGTTAGGGTTAGGCTTACGATTAGGTTCAGCCAAAGGCCAAGGCAAAGACAAAGGCATCTGCCGCTACGGTACGGGTAGGCAAAGGCAAAGGCAAAGGCACCTAGGCTTCGGGATACACAGGGGAAAAGGCAAATGTACCCAGGCTTAGGGTGAGCCTTAGCGTCAGCGTCAGGGTCAGGGTCAGGGTCAGGGTCAGCGTTAGCAAAGGCAAAGGCAATGGAAAAGGAAAGGCATCTTCCGTTAGCGTTAGGCTTAGCGTTACGGTTACGGTTAGGTTAGGGTTAGGGAAACGGAAAAGCCAAGGCAAAAGAAAAGGCAAAGAGAAAGGCCAAACCATCTAGCGTTACGCTTACAGTTGGGGTTAGGCAAAGGCAAAGGCATCTGAGGACAGGGTCGGGGTCACGCTTAGGCAAAGGATAAGGCAAAGACAACATGAAAGGCATCTAGGCTTAGGCAAAGGCAGAGGCAAAGGCAGAGGCAAAGGCAAAGGCAAAGGCAAAGGCCTGCCGGGGTAGGGTTACGGTTAGCAAAGGCAAAGCAAAAGGCAAAGGCAAAGGCAAAGGTGCCTAGGGTTCAGGTTAGCCTTAAGGTTAGCATGAGGGTGAGGGTTATGGTTAGGGATAGCGTCAAGAAAGGGAAAGGAAAGCCAAAGCTTAAGGAATCTAGGCTTACGAGTAGGGTTAGCGGTAGCGGTAGGGTCAGGGTTGGGAAAGGCAAAGGCGTTAAGGGCTACCTTTAGGGGCAGCGATAGGGCATGGTAAGGGCAAAGGCAAAGGCAACGCCATCTAGCAGTAGCTTTAGGCTGAGGGTTAGGCTTAGGCAAAGGCAAAACAAAGGCAAAAGAAAAGGCATCTAGGGTTACGGTCACCGTTCGGGTTAGCAAAAGGCAGAGGAAAAGGCAAAGGCATCTAGGGTTAGGGGCAGCGGCAGGCAAAGGCAAAGACTAACTCAAAACCAAAGGCAGCTAGGGAGAGGGGGACGAAAGGCAATGGCAACGACAAAGGCAAAGGCAGCTAGGCTTATGCTTAGCAAAAGCAAAGCCAAACGCAACAGCAAAGCTATCCAGGCTTCGGCCTAGGTTTAGGTTTAGGCTTAGGCTTAGGCTCAGGCTCAGGTTAGGTAAAACAGAGGTAAACGCAAAGGCATTCAGGCTTAGCATGAGGGTTAGTGACAGGCCACGGAAAGATAAAGGCAAGGGCAAACAACAGTCCAAGGAAAAGCCATCTAGGTGAGGGCTACGGGTAGGGTTACGGTGATGTTTAGGCTTACCGTGAGGATTAGGAACAGCTAAAGGCAAAGGCATCTAGGAATACAGTCGCGGTCGCGGTCCGTGTCAGGGTTAGGAAAAGGCAAAAGCAAAGGAAAAGGAAAAGGCATCTAGCGTTGGGGTTAGCGATAGGCAAAGGCAAAGGCATGTAGGCTTAGGGTTAGCAAGGCAGAGAGAAAGCCAAAGGCAAAGGAATCTAGGCTTAGGGGTAGGGTAAGGCGTAGGGCTTAGGCTTAGCCTTAGGTTCCGCATCAGGCTTGGGAAAGGGAAAGCAAAGGCAAAGGCAATGTTAAAGGCATTCAGGCTTAGGATTAGGCTTAGGGCAAGGCCACGGCAAAGGCAAAGCAAAGGAAGAAGAAAAGGCATCCAGGGTTACGGTTAGAGTTACAGTGAGGGTTAGGAAACGGTAAACGCAAAGGCTCTAGGCATAGTGTCAGGGTCAGTGTTAGGCAAAGCAAGGGCAAAGGCATCTAGGCTTAGGCTGAGCAAAGGAAAAGCCAAAGCTCAAGGCAAAGGCAAAAGGAAAGGTATCGAAGGCTAGGGCTAGGGTTCAGGTTTGGGTTAGAGTCAGAGTTGGCATGAAGAAATGCAAAGGCAAAGCCAAAGCAAGCTAGGCTTAGAATTAGGGTTAGCGTTAGGGTTAGGGTTACGATGAGGTTCAGGAAAAGGCAAAGGCAACTGCAAAGGCATCTGGCGTTAGGCTTAGGGTTAGCTAAAGGGAAAACCAAAGGTATCGAGCGTTAGGCTTAGGGGGAAGATTAGGCTTAAGGTTACGGGTAGGGTTCGGGTTCGGGTTGTGGTTCGCGGTAGGGTTAGGAAAGGCAAAGCAAGGTAAAGCCAAAGGCAAAGGCATTTGGGCTTTGGCTTTGGGTTCGCGTTACACCACGGCAAAGGAAAAGGCAAAGGCAAAGGTGCCTAGGGTTCAGGTTAGCCTTAAGGTTAGCATGAGGGTGAGGGTTATGGTTAGAGATAGCATCAAGAAAGGGAAAGGAAAGCCAAAGCCTAAGGAATCTAGACTCACGAGTAGGCTTAGCGTTAGCAGTAGGGTTAGGGTTGGGAAAGGCAAAGGCATTAAGGGTTACCTTTAGGGGTAGCGGTAGGCCATGGCAAAGGCAAAGCCAAAGGAATCTAGGCTTAGAAGGAGGGTCATCTCTAGTGTTACGGTTAGGGTTAGGCTTACGATTAGGTTCAGCCAAAGGCCAAGGCAAAGACAAAGGCATCTGCCGCTACGGTACGGGTAGGCAAAGGCAAAGGTAAAGGCACCTAGGCTTCGGGATACACAGGGGAAAAGGCAAATGTACCCAGGCTTAGGGTGAGCCTTAGCGTCAGCGTCAGGGTCGGGGTCAGGGTCAGCGTTAGCAAAGGCAAAGGCAATGGAAAAGGAAAGGCATCTTCCGTTAGCGTTAGGCTTAGCGTTACGGTTACGGTTAGGTTAGGGTTAGGGAAACGGAAAAGCCAAGGCAAAAGAAAAGGCAAAGAGAAAGGCCAAACCATCTAGCGTTACGCTTACAGTTGGGGTTAGGCAAAGGCAAAGGCATCTGAGGACAGGGTCGGGGTCACGCTTAGGCAAAGGATAAGGCAAAGACAACATGAAAGGCATCTAGGCTTAGGCAAAGGCAGAGGCAAAGGCAGAGGCAAAGGCAGAGGCAAAGGCAGAGGCAAAGGCAGAGGCAAAGGCAGAGGCAGAGGCAAAGGCAAAGGCAAAGGCCTGCCGGGCTAGGGTTACGGTTAGCAAAGGCAAAGCAAAAGGCAAAGGCAAAGGCAAAGGTGCCTAGGGTTCAGGTTAGCCTTAAGGTTAGCATGAGGGTGAGGGTTATGGTTAGGGATAGCGTCAAGAAAGGGAAAGGAAAGCCAAAGCTTAAGGAATCTAGGCTTAGAAGGAGGGTCATCTCTAGTGTTACGGTTAGGGTTAGGCTTACGATTAGGTTCAGCCAAAGGCCAAGGCAAAGACAAAGGCATCTGCCGCTACGGTACGGGTAGGCAAAGGCAAAGGCAAAGGCACCTAGGCTTCGGGATACACAGGGGAAAAGGCAAATGTACCCAGGCTTAGGGTGAGCCTTAGCGTCAGCGTCAGGGTCAGGGTCAGGGTCAGGGTCAGCGTTAGCAAAGGCAAAGGCAATGGAAAAGGAAAGGCATCTTCCGTTAGCGTTAGGCTTAGCGTTACGGTTACGGTTAGGTTAGGGTTAGGGAAACGGAAAAGCCAAGGCAAAAGAAAAGGCAAAGAGAAAGGCCAAACCATCTAGCGTTACGCTTACAGTTGGGGTTAGGCAAAGGCAAAGGCATCTGAGGACAGGGTCGGGGTCACGCTTAGGCAAAGGATAAGGCAAAGACAACATGAAAGGCATCTAGGCTTAGGCAAAGGCAGAGGCAAAGGCAGAGGCAAAGGCAAAGGCAAAGGCAAAGGCCTGCCGGGGTAGGGTTACGGTTAGCAAAGGCAAAGCAAAAGGCAAAGGCAAAGGCAAAGGTGCCTAGGGTTCAGGTTAGCCTTAAGGTTAGCATGAGGGTGAGGGTTATGGTTAGGGATAGCGTCAAGAAAGGGAAAGGAAAGCCAAAGCTTAAGGAATCTAGGCTTACGAGTAGGGTTAGCGGTAGCGGTAGGGTCAGGGTTGGGAAAGGCAAAGGCGTTAAGGGCTACCTTTAGGGGCAGCGATAGGGCATGGTAAGGGCAAAGGCAAAGGCAACGCCATCTAGCAGTAGCTTTAGGCTGAGGGTTAGGCTTAGGCAAAGGCAAAACAAAGGCAAAAGAAAAGGCATCTAGGGTTACGGTCACCGTTCGGGTTAGCAAAAGGCAGAGGAAAAGGCAAAGGCATCTAGGGTTAGGGGCAGCGGCAGGCAAAGGCAAAGACTAACTCAAAACCAAAGGCAGCTAGGGAGAGGGGGACGAAAGGCAATGGCAACGACAAAGGCAAAGGCAGCTAGGCTTATGCTTAGCAAAAGCAAAGCCAAACGCAACAGCAAAGCTATCCAGGCTTCGGCCTAGGTTTAGGTTTAGGCTTAGGCTTAGGCTCAGGCTCAGGTTAGGTAAAACAGAGGTAAACGCAAAGGCATTCAGGCTTAGCATGAGGGTTAGTGACAGGCCACGGAAAGATAAAGGCAAGGGCAAACAACAGTCCAAGGAAAAGCCATCTAGGTGAGGGCTACGGGTAGGGTTACGGTGATGTTTAGGCTTACCGTGAGGATTAGGAACAGCTAAAGGCAAAGGCATCTAGGAATACAGTCGCGGTCGCGGTCCGTGTCAGGGTTAGGAAAAGGCAAAAGCAAAGGAAAAGGAAAAGGCATCTAGCGTTGGGGTTAGCGATAGGCAAAGGCAAAGGCATGTAGGCTTAGGGTTAGCAAGGCAGAGAGAAAGCCAAAGGCAAAGGAATCTAGGCTTAGGGGTAGGGTAAGGCGTAGGGCTTAGGCTTAGCCTTAGGTTCCGCATCAGGCTTGGGAAAGGGAAAGCAAAGGCAAAGGCAATGTTAAAGGCATTCAGGCTTAGGATTAGGCTTAGGGCAAGGCCACGGCAAAGGCAAAGCAAAGGAAGAAGAAAAGGCATCCAGGGTTACGGTTAGAGTTACAGTGAGGGTTAGGAAACGGTAAACGCAAAGGCTCTAGGCATAGTGTCAGGGTCAGTGTTAGGCAAAGCAAGGGCAAAGGCATCTAGGCTTAGGCTGAGCAAAGGAAAAGCCAAAGCTCAAGGCAAAGGCAAAAGGAAAGGTATCGAAGGCTAGGGCTAGGGTTCAGGTTTGGGTTAGAGTCAGAGTTGGCATGAAGAAATGCAAAGGCAAAGCCAAAGCAAGCTAGGCTTAGAATTAGGGTTAGCGTTAGGGTTAGGGTTACGATGAGGTTCAGGAAAAGGCAAAGGCAACTGCAAAGGCATCTGGCGTTAGGCTTAGGGTTAGCTAAAGGGAAAACCAAAGGTATCGAGCGTTAGGCTTAGGGGGAAGATTAGGCTTAAGGTTACGGGTAGGGTTCGGGTTCGGGTTGTGGTTCGCGGTAGGGTTAGGAAAGGCAAAGCAAGGTAAAGCCAAAGGCAAAGGCATTTGGGCTTTGGCTTTGGGTTCGCGTTACACCACGGCAAAGGAAAAGGCAAAGGCAAAGGTGCCTAGGGTTCAGGTTAGCCTTAAGGTTAGCATGAGGGTGAGGGTTATGGTTAGAGATAGCATCAAGAAAGGGAAAGGAAAGCCAAAGCCTAAGGAATCTAGACTCACGAGTAGGCTTAGCGTTAGCAGTAGGGTTAGGGTTGGGAAAGGCAAAGGCATTAAGGGTTACCTTTAGGGGTAGCGGTAGGCCATGGCAAAGGCAAAGCCAAAGGAATCTAGGCTTAGAAGGAGGGTCATCTCTAGTGTTACGGTTAGGGTTAGGCTTACGATTAGGTTCAGCCAAAGGCCAAGGCAAAGACAAAGGCATCTGCCGCTACGGTACGGGTAGGCAAAGGCAAAGGTAAAGGCACCTAGGCTTCGGGATACACAGGGGAAAAGGCAAATGTACCCAGGCTTAGGGTGAGCCTTAGCGTCAGCGTCAGGGTCAGGGTCAGCGTTAGCAAAGGCAAAGGCAATGGAAAAGGAAAGGCATCTTCCGTTAGCGTTAGGCTTAGCGTTACGGTTACGGTTAGGTTAGGGTTAGGGAAACGGAAAAGCCAAGGCAAAAGAAAAGGCAAAGAGAAAGGCCAAACCATCTAGCGTTACGCTTACAGTTGGGGTTAGGCAAAGGCAAAGGCATCTGAGGACAGGGTCGGGGTCACGCTTAGGCAAAGGATAAGGCAAAGACAACATGAAAGGCATCTAGGCTTAGGCAAAGGCAGAGGCAAAGGCAGAGGCAAAGGCAGAGGCAAAGGCAGAGGCAAAGGCAGAGGCAGAGGCAGAGGCAGAGGCAAAGGCAAAGGCAAAGGCAAAGGCCTGCCGGGGTAGGGTTACGGTTAGCAAAGGCAAAGCAAAAGGCAAAGGCAAAGGCAAAGGTGCCTAGGGTTCAGGTTAGCCTTAAGGTTAGCATGAGGGTGAGGGTTATGGTTAGGGATAGCGTCAAGAAAGGGAAAGGAAAGCCAAAGCTTAAGGAATCTAGGCTTAGAAGGAGGGTCATCTCTAGTGTTACGGTTAGGGTTAGGCTTACGATTAGGTTCAGCCAAAGGCCAAGGCAAAGACAAAGGCATCTGCCGCTACGGTACGGGTAGGCAAAGGCAAAGGCAAAGGCACCTAGGCTTCGGGATACACAGGGGAAAAGGCAAATGTACCCAGGCTTAGGGTGAGCCTTAGCGTCAGCGTCAGGGTCAGGGTCAGGGTCAGGGTCAGCGTTAGCAAAGGCAAAGGCAATGGAAAAGGAAAGGCATCTTCCGTTAGCGTTAGGCTTAGCGTTACGGTTACGGTTAGGTTAGGGTTAGGGAAACGGAAAAGCCAAGGCAAAAGAAAAGGCAAAGAGAAAGGCCAAACCATCTAGCGTTACGCTTACAGTTGGGGTTAGGCAAAGGCAAAGGCATCTGAGGACAGGGTCGGGGTCACGCTTAGGCAAAGGATAAGGCAAAGACAACATGAAAGGCATCTAGGCTTAGGCAAAGGCAGAGGCAAAGGCAGAGGCAAAGGCAAAGGCAAAGGCAAAGGCCTGCCGGGGTAGGGTTACGGTTAGCAAAGGCAAAGCAAAAGGCAAAGGCAAAGGTGCCTAGGGTTCAGGTTAGCCTTAAGGTTAGCATGAGGGTGAGGGTTATGGTTAGGGATAGCGTCAAGAAAGGGAAAGGAAAGCCAAAGCTTAAGGAATCTAGGCTTACGAGTAGGGTTAGCGGTAGCGGTAGGGTCAGGGTTGGGAAAGGCAAAGGCGTTAAGGGCTACCTTTAGGGGCAGCGATAGGGCATGGTAAGGGCAAAGGCAAAGGCAACGCCATCTAGCAGTAGCTTTAGGCTGAGGGTTAGGCTTAGGCAAAGGCAAAACAAAGGCAAAAGAAAAGGCATCTAGGGTTACGGTCACCGTTCGGGTTAGCAAAAGGCAGAGGAAAAGGCAAAGGCATCTAGGGTTAGGGGCAGCGGCAGGCAAAGGCAAAGACTAACTCAAAACCAAAGGCAGCTAGGGAGAGGGGGACGAAAGGCAATGGCAACGACAAAGGCAAAGGCAGCTAGGCTTATGCTTAGCAAAGGCAAAGCCAAACGCAACAGCAAAGCTATCCAGGCTTCGGCCTAGGTTTAGGTTTAGGCTTAGGCTTAGGCTCAGGCTCAGGTTAGGTAAAACAGAGGTAAACGCAAAGGCATTCAGGCTTAGCATGAGGGTTAGTGACAGGCCACGGAAAGATAAAGGCAAGGGCAAACAACAGTCCAAGGAAAAGCCATCTAGGTGAGGGCTACGGGTAGGGTTACGGTGATGTTTAGGCTTACCGTGAGGATTAGGAACAGCTAAAGGCAAAGGCATCTAGGAATACAGTCGCGGTCGCGGTCCGTGTCAGGGTTAGGAAAAGGCAAAAGCAAAGGAAAAGGAAAAGGCATCTAGCGTTGGGGTTAGCGATAGGCAAAGGCAAAGGCATGTAGGCTTAGGGTTAGCAAGGCAGAGAGAAAGCCAAAGGCAAAGGAATCTAGGCTTAGGGGTAGGGTAAGGCGTAGGGCTTAGGCTTAGCCTTAGGTTCCGCATCAGGCTTGGGAAAGGGAAAGCAAAGGCAAAGGCAATGTTAAAGGCATTCAGGCTTAGGATTAGGCTTAGGGCAAGGCCACGGCAAAGGCAAAGCAAAGGAAGAAGAAAAGGCATCCAGGGTTACGGTTAGAGTTACAGTGAGGGTTAGGAAACGGTAAACGCAAAGGCTCTAGGCATAGTGTCAGGGTCAGTGTTAGGCAAAGCAAGGGCAAAGGCATCTAGGCTTAGGCTGAGCAAAGGAAAAGCCAAAGCTCAAGGCAAAGGCAAAAGGAAAGGTATCGAAGGCTAGGGCTAGGGTTCAGGTTTGGGTTAGAGTCAGAGTTGGCATGAAGAAATGCAAAGGCAAAGCCAAAGCAAGCTAGGCTTAGAATTAGGGTTAGCGTTAGGGTTAGGGTTACGATGAGGTTCAGGAAAAGGCAAAGGCAACTGCAAAGGCATCTGGCGTTAGGCTTAGGGTTAGCTAAAGGGAAAACCAAAGGTATCGAGCGTTAGGCTTAGGGGGAAGATTAGGCTTAAGGTTACGGGTAGGGTTCGGGTTCGGGTTGTGGTTCGCGGTAGGGTTAGGAAAGGCAAAGCAAGGTAAAGCCAAAGGCAAAGGCATTTGGGCTTTGGCTTTGGGTTCGCGTTACACCACGGCAAAGGCAAAGGCAAAGGCAAAGGTGCCTAGGGTTCAGGTTAGCCTTAAGGTTAGCATGAGGGTGAGGGTTATGGTTAGAGATAGCATCTAGAAAGGGAAAGGAAAGCCAAAGCCTAAGGAATCTAGACTCACGAGTAGGCTTAGCGTTAGCAGTAGGGTTAGGGTTGGGAAAGGCAAAGGCATTAAGGGTTACCTTTAGGGGTAGCGGTAGGCCATGGCAAAGGCAAAGCCAAAGGAATCTAGGCTTAGAAGGAGGGTCATCTCTAGTGTTACGGTTAGGGTTAGGCTTACGATTAGGTTCAGCCAAAGGCCAAGGCAAAGACAAAGGCATCTGCCGCTACGGTACGGGTAGGCAAAGGCAAAGGTAAAGGCACCTAGGCTTCGGGATACACAGGGGAAAAGGCAAATGTACCCAGGCTTAGGGTGAGCCTTAGCGTCAGCGTCAGCGTCAGGGTCAGGGTCAGCGTTAGCAAAGGCAAAGGCAATGGAAAAGGAAAGGCATCTTCCGTTAGCGTTAGGCTTAGCGTTACGGTTACGGTTAGGTTAGGGTTAGGGAAACGGAAAAGCCAAGGCAAAAGAAAAGGCAAAGAGAAAGGCCAAACCATCTAGCGTTACGCTTACAGTTGGGGTTAGGCAAAGGCAAAGGCATCTGAGGACAGGGTCGGGGTCACGCTTAGGCAAAGGATAAGGCAAAGACAACATGAAAGGCATCTAGGCTTAGGCAAAGGCAGAGGCAAAGGCAGAGGCAAAGGCAGAGGCAAAGGCAGAGGCAAAGGCAGAGGCAAAGGCAGAGGCAAAGGCAGAGGCAAAGGCAGAGGCAAAGGCAGAGGCAGAGGCAAAGGCAAAGGCAAAGGCAAAGGCAAAGGCAAAGGCAAAGGCCTGCCGGGGTAGGGTTACGGTTAGCAAAGGCAAAGCAAAAGGCAAAGGCAAAGGCAAAGGTGCCTAGGGTTCAGGTTAGCCTTAAGGTTAGCATGAGGGTGAGGGTTATGGTTAGGGATAGCGTCAAGAAAGGGAAAGGAAAGCCAAAGCTTAAGGAATCTAGGCTTACGAGTAGGGTTAGCGGTAGCGGTAGGGTCAGGGTTGGGAAAGGCAAAGGCGTTAAGGGCTACCTTTAGGGGCAGCGATAGGGCATGGTAAGGGCAAGGGCAAAGGCAACGCCATCTAGCAGTAGCTTTAGGCTTAGGGTTAGGCTTAGGCAAAGGCAAAACAAAGGCAAAAGAAAAGGCATCTAGGGTTACGGTCACCGTTCGGGTTAGCAAAAGGCAGAGGAAAAGGCAAAGGCATCTAGGGTTAGGGGCAGCGGCAGGCAAAGGCAAAGACTAACTCAAAACCAAAGGCAGCTAGGGAGAGGGGGACGAAAGGCAATGGCAACGACAAAGGCAAAGGCAGCTAGGCTTACGCTTAGCAAAGGCAAAGCCAAACGCAACAGCAAAGCTATCCAGGCTTCGGCCTAGGTTTAGGTTTAGGCTTAGGCTTAGGCTCAGGCTCAGGTTAGGTAAAACAGAGGTAAACGCAAAGGCATTCAGGCTTAGCATGAGGGTTAGTGACAGGCCACGGAAAGATAAAGGCAAGGGCAAACAACAGTCCAAGGAAAAGCCATCTAGGTGAGGGCTACGGATAGGGTTACGGTGATGTTTAGGCTTACCGTGAGGATTAGGAACAGCTAAAGGCAAAGGCATCTAGGAATACAGTCGCGGTCGCGGTCCGTGTCAGGGTTAGGAAAAGGCAAAAGCAAAGGAAAAGGAAAAGGCATCTAGCGTTGGGGTTAGCGATAGGCAAAGGCAAAGGCATGTAGGCTTAGGGTTAGCAAGGCAGAGAGAAAGCCAAAGGCAAAGGAATCTAGGCTTAGGGGTAGGGTAAGGCGTAGGGCTTAGGCTTAGCCTTAGGTTCCGCATCAGGCTTAGGAAAGGGAAAGCAAAGGCAAAGGCAATGTTAAAGGCATTCAGGCTTAGGATTAGGCTTAGGGCAAGGCCACGGCAAAGGCAAAGCAAAGGAAGAAGAAAAGGCATCCAGGGTTAGGGTGACGCTGAGCGTTCGCATTACGGTTAGAGTTACGGTGAGGGTTAGGAAACGTAAACGCAAAGGCTCTAGGCATAGTGTCAGGGTCAGTGTTAGGCAAAGCAAGGGCAAAGGCATCTAGGCTTAGGCTGAGCAAAGGAAAAGCCAAAGCTCAAGGCAAAGGCAAAAGGAAAGGTATCGAAGGTTAGGGCTAGGGTTCAGGTTTGGGTTAGCGTCAGAGTTGGCATGAAGAAATGCAAAGGCAAAGCCAAAGCAAGCTAGGCTTAGAATTAGGGTTAGTGTTAGGGTTAGGGTTACGATGAGGTTCAGGAAAAGGCAAAGGCAACTGCAAAGGCATCTGGCGTTAGGCTTAGGGTTAGCTAAAGGGAAAACCAAAGGTATCGAGCGTTAGGCTTAGGGGGAGGATTAGGCTTAAGGTTACGGGTAGGGTTCGGGTTCGGGTCGTGGTTCGCGGTAGGGTTAGGAAAGGCAAAGCAAGGTAAAGCCAAAGGCAAAGGCATTTGGGCTTTGGCTTTGGGTTCGCGTTACGCCACGGCAAAGGCAAAGGCAAAGGTGCCTAGGGTTCAGGTTAGCCTTAAGGTTAGCATGAGGGTGAGGGTTATGGTTAGAGATAGCATCAAGAAAGGGAAAGGAAAGCCAAAGCCTAAGGAATCTAGACTCACGAGTAGGCTTAGCGTTAGCAGTAGGGTTAGGGTTGGGAAAGGCAAAGGCATTAAGGGTTACCTTTAGGGGTAGCGGTAGGCCATGGCAAAGGCAAAGCCAAAGGAATCTAGGCTTAGAAGGAGGGTCATCTCTAGTGTTACGGTTAGGGTTAGGCTTACGATTAGGTTCAGCCAAAGGCCAAGGCAAAGACAAAGGCATCTGCCGCTACGGTACGGGTAGGCAAAGGCAAAGGCAAAGGCACCTAGGCTTCGGGATACACAGGGGAAAAGGCAAATGTACCCAGGCTTAGGGTGAGCCTTAGCGTCAGCGTCAGGGTCAGGGTCAGCGTTAGCAAAGGCAAAGGCAATGGAAAAGGAAAGGCATCTTCCGTTAGCGTTAGGCTTAGCGTTACGGTTACGGTTAGGTTAGGGTTAGGGAAACGGAAAAGCCAAGGCAAAAGAAAAGGCAAAGAGAAAGGCCAAACCATCTAGCGTTACGCTTACAGTTGGGGTTAGGCAAAGGCAAAGGCATCTGAGGACAGGGTCAGGGTCACGCTTAGGCAAAGGATAAGGCAAAGACAACATGAAAGGCATCTAGGCTTAGGCAAAGGCAGAGGCAAAGGCAAAGGTAAAGGCATGCCGGGCTAGGGTTACGGTTAGCAAAGGCAAAGGAAAAGGCAAAGGCAAAATCAAAGGTGCCTAGGGTTCAGGTTAGCCTTAAGGTTAGCATGAGGGTGAGGGTGAGCGTTAGGGATAGCGTCAAGAAAGGGAAAGGAAAGCCAAAGCCTAAGGAATCTAGGCATACCAGTAGGGTTAGCGGTAGCGGTAGGGTTGGGAAAGGCAAAGGCATTAAGGGCTACCTTTAGGGGTAGCGGTAGGGCATGGCAAAGGCAAGGGCAAAGGCAAAGGCAACGCCATCTAGCAGTAGCTTTAGGCTTAGGGTTAGGCTTAGGAAAAGGCAAAACAAAGGCAAAAGAAAAGGCATCTAGGGTTACGGTCACCGTTCGGGTTAGCAAAAGGCAGAGGAAAAGGCAAAGGCATCTAGGGTTAGGGTCAGCGGCAGCGGCAGGCAAAGGCAAAGACTAACTCAAAACCAAAGGCAGCTAGGAGGAGGGGGATGAAAGGCAATGGCAACGACAAAGGCAAAGGCAGCTAGGCTTACGCTTAGCAAAGGCAAAGCCAAATGCAACAGCAAAGCTATCCAGGCTTAGGCTTAGGCTTAGGCTTAGGCTTAGGCTTAGGCTTAGGCTTAGGCTTAGGCTTAGGCTTAGGCTTAGGCTTAGGCTTAGGCTTAGGCTTAGGCTTAGGCTTAGGCTTAGGCTTAGGCTTAGGCTTAGTAAAGCAGAGGAAAACGCAACGGCATTCAGGCTAAGCATGAGGGTTAGTGATAGGCCACGGAAAGATAAAGGCAAGGGCAAACAACAGTCCAAGGAAAAGCCATCTAGGTGAGGGCTACGGATAGGGTTACGGTGATGTTTAGGCTTACCGTGAGGATTAGGAACAGCTAAAGGCAAAGGCATCTAGGAATACAGTCATGGTCACGGTCAGTGTCAGGGTTAGGAAAAGGCAAAAGCAAAGGAAAAGGAAAAGGCATCTAGCGTTGGGGTTAGCGATAGGCAAAGGCAAAGGCATGTAGGCTTAGGGTTAGCAAGGCAGAGAGAAAGCCAAAGGCAAAGGAATCTAGGCTTAGGGGTAGGGTAAGGCGTAGGGCTTAGGCTTAGCCTTAGGTTCCGCATCAGGCTTAGGAAAGGGAAAGCAAAGGCAAAGGCAATGTTAAAGGCATTCAGGCTTAGGATTAGGCTTAGGGCAAGGCCACGGCAAAGGCAAAGCAAAGGAAGAAGAAAAGGCATCCAGGGTTAGGGTGACGCTGAGCGTTCGCATTACGGTTAGAGTTACGGTGAGGGTTAGGAAACGTAAACACAAAGGCTCTAGGCATAGTGTCAGGGTCAGTGTTAGGCAAAGCAAGGGCAAAGGCATCTAGGCTTAGGCTGAGCAAAGGAAAAGCCAAAGCTCAAGGCAAAGGCAAAAGGAAAGGTATCGAAGGTTAGGGCTAGGGTTCAGGTTTGGGTTCGGGTT